>NC_136059.1:1234012415-1236412415 GCF_964261635.1 Lissotriton helveticus
GTATCTTAGTAGAATACAATCCAAGCTTTGATGCAACCTCAGAATATTACTCTGTATTTGCGTAGTAATATTTAGCCAGAGTATTAGCAGGTAAGTTAGCTGCTAAGGACTGTGAGAAAGTTATGTATTAGCTGGGGTGGAAGGTTTCAGTCTTTAAACCTGAGCTCAGCCTCTGGTAGCTATGGTAAAGAGAAGACAAGTTTAACTTAAGAAAATGTGTTAGGCATTCAGAAGAACCAAAACAGATAAAAAGTCTAAAACACAACATAGCACAATAAAAATCCCACCCCAATTTTTAACAATAGATGATATTTTAATGAACGAATTGATACCAAAATTACAAAGATTCAATAAGGGGAACCAGGGATATGATTTTTCGAAAGTTTTTATAAAATAATAGCACCAAAAAGCATAAAGTGCAAACCCTAGGCAACTGCTCATGCTAGATTGGGACATGGGTAATGGTTTGTGGCCGACTGTGATGCAGTATGGGTCCCATACAAGGACCATGTTGTTCCTGATCCATGGAAATTTTCTGAGAATTTAGTGTCTTAAGTGGAGCAAGGAGCAGGCTAGATCAGAAGACAAGAGGCAGGCTGGATCAGAAGGCGGAGTTTATATCCTGATACAGGGAATCATAATATAAACTTGAGATTAGTTGCTTTAGAAAGGCATTTTTTTTAGAGAGTAGGGCTTCTGTAGTGGGTGGTTTAGGTGTAGCCTGTCACAGAGAACATAGTATATCCACTATTCTTTATTCCCTCTAAATGAGATCCTGTTGCCAGGCTACCCCACTGGGACTTCCCCTCTCCCGCAATCAGTCATGGAACACTTGCCATGCCCAAATGTCACTTGGGCACCATCCCATCAGTAAAAGATATATGGTGGCCTCCCATCTGTAGTCACCTCTAAAGTAATACTTACTAACCACAGAATAGATGCCTCCCAAAAAAGCAACCACACACTCTTTCTAAACTAAGTTGGAATATTTTGTGTGCCAGCTCCACCAATATCTGTAACAGTTGATTCAGGGGTTTTGCAAAAGGGACTAACAGCTGCAACCCCTAACAGTCTCAAACGAGTGCTAGCAGAGACGATATCAGAGAGACATTGTTATTATTCTGACTGAAGAAGGTGAACCAGTAAAATGATTTTGCAGCATGAAACTAAAAGAAGATTAAATGAGTGCAAAATTCAAGACAGAGGCAGGTATGCATCAACACAGGGGACAGAGTTATTTACTGAATCAAGTGTTGTGGATTTCAAATAAATCCATATGCTAGTCAGGAGTAGGTTACTTTACCAGATATATTCTCTATGGTGTACTCACTATGAAAACAAAAGTACACAGTGATTATACCTATCCTATCATTAAATATTCGAATACATTTTCTGCAGCATGATATATCATAAACAATGTAATGTAGGATGATGTGAGTGTCTTTGTAGATTTATCCTCTTCCTGTAATGGTTAGCTTTGCTTACACCAAATAATGAAGTGGAATATTTGTTGATGGTGGAAACAGTTTACTGCACAATCGATCTCACTCATTCAATGGATGGGTAGGGAGAATTAGGGAAAAGTTGAGATGAAGACCGACACAGCATCCAGCAACTCCATGAGCGGACTTGACCCTGTCCTGAGGGTTGCTTTAAACCTTTTGCCTTTACCCCTCCTGTTTTATGAATTTCGTTTTCCTTGTCATTTGGACTGTTTGCAATTTACAACTGCTAACCAGTGCTAAGCTAAGGTGCTTGTGCTCTCTCGTTTAAATATGGGAACATTGGCATACATTCAACTGGTACATTTAATTTACTTATAAGTCCCTAGTAAAGTTGTACATCTCATACCCAGGGCATGTAAATTGAATGTTTCTAGTGTGCCTGCAGCACTTATTGTGCCAGCCACTTAAGTAGCCATTTTACACACGTCTCAGACCTCCCATTGCAGCCTGTGTGCAGTTTTGAGCTACAAATTCAGCCTGGCAAAATATACCTTTTTCCAGAACTAAAACTCCCTTTTTAATTCATATGTCACCCCTAAAGTGTGACCTAAACAGCTCACAGGGCAGGGTGCAGTGTATTCAAAAAGTTGGACGTGTACTTTTAAGGTTTACATGTACTGCTATTGAAAACTCCTACATTTGTTTTTCACTACTGTGAGGCCTATTTCTCCCTTAGGAGAACATTGGACTATCTTGTTACATTAAATAAGTGATGGCCTTTGTTTAGGAACAAGTGAAAATGTCATGTATGGTCTCTGAAGCACTGTAACTTAAAATCATCTTTAATGGACCCCAAAGATGAAAGAGACTCATGCCCTATTTGAATGGGGTCAAAACATCAACAATCAATATTTTTGTCAAAACTGTATTTTCTTCAGGTGTGAAATAGAAAATATTCGGACCAAGTCCACCAAAAGGGAAAATGTGTGCAATGATGTTTTTATGAGGACTTTTGCCTCAAAGATTATCTTTTTAACTTTGAAAATTTCACAGAGTACTGTGGTTACATGTTGTAAGGCACTGAATGAGCATGTCTTGCACTTTTTTCACACTCGGAGCACCTTACATAAAAGGAATACTTTGTCATTTTGTTAAATACAACACAGCATTTCTGCAATGTTTGCTGGGTTCAGATCGACTTTTATTTGCATCGGAATGTTTCTTTGACATATTGCATTCCAAAGTCCACAGAACTATTTTTAGATATATTTTCTGAGGAATACAGGGTTACCCCTTTTATAGCATATACATGTTGTTGTACTCAGGGAATATACTCATTTGTGCATTATCATCCATGGGCCATGCTCTAGTGCCGTATGCAGTATCCTATCACTCAGAGGCGCACCTAGAATCAAATTTTTTTAGGGGGGGGGGGCTAAGAAAACATTTTGGGTGGGGGGGGCTGATTCTTCAAGCAAAAGGCAGAGTGGAGCTGCAGGGGCGCTAAGAAGAGGTGAAAACCATCACGCCTCATTAACAAGCAAAAGGTCTTTAAAAGACCTGTGAAGAACTCGGGTGCGGCTGTGTGTGCCCGGGAAGCTGTCTCATCCCGGGTTGCAACACACGATGGGGGGGGGGGGCTGAAGCCCTGTGAGTCCAATAGGCATTGCACGCCTTCTATCACTATCTCGGAATTATTATAGGCGAGCAACTATGGGTTTGGTGGGGCCCTAGGGGGCAGCAGTGCCCTGGGACATTTTGTGCTTCTTCCACAGCCAAAAACTATGAGAGGATGCCATTGTATATATTTTCCTTAATTCAGCTCCCAAGATATGATGTTGTGTTCCTTCTCTTTTACCAGTATGGCTACAAGGCAGACATTGTGGCGGCACAAATGTCACTTGACATCTTCCGCTCTCTGTTGTAGGATGGTTACAAAATCTTCCAATGTCTTGAACTTACCTCAAAGCTCAGTTATAATGGAAGTCAGTCATTAGTGGTGTGAGAGCTCAGATCACACCACTAATATTTGAGTGGAGAGTAGTTCCACGTGGGAATGCCACTGGACATAAGTTATAATCAGGGTCCTGGAGTGCAGACAACCACGACAAATGTGTTGAATGAAGTGACACATTTTCCCCCGCTAAGGCTGGAGTTCTTAAAACCAAATTCTCCGGCTGTTGTAACAACTGACTCTGTTTCACCTGCTGGAAAATCCAACCAGTAAAATCACATTAGAAAGGGATGCATTTTCCCCCCAAGACTCATATACATAGGTTGTGCAAAATTTGCTTTCTCATAATTACATGAAATTTCAGCATAATCACACAAAAACATACATTATTACGGGAAATGCAAATATATTTTAGCATAAAATGCATTCTAACATCACTTTAACAAAATGGGGTTTGTCCATAGGGTTAGGCTTCACCATATATAGTATTGAAGCGATACAGCGTCCGGTTGGTCGCCCAGCGGGTGGCATCCTGATATGGGTCAAAAATTCACTCATCTGTAAAGTAAAGGTCCTGCATCTTGGTTGCCCTGAGCTACATGGTTTAGAACTGTCCCTAGGTAAGGGGTCCGAAAAAATTATACTCTTCAATATATACAATCGGTTCCACAGCCCACATAGACTCTCAGGGACAATAACATCGTTTTCTAACTACCTTGATTTGATCACGGGAAATTTCCAGTTGATTGTCGCCGGAGATCTTAATACAACTTTTGCCCCGGTGAATTATATACAGGATCTCATCCTTGAGGGGGTTTAGGCTAGGGGGATTGCAAAACTTCGGATTCCACCCATTAAGAAAACTACAAGGGTGGGGCAAAAAGTACTATTGTTTACTATCACCTATGGTGCTAGAGCATGTAATGGCAGAACAGACTCTGCTAGAGTAGCAGGTCATACTTTCAAGAAGAGGACATCAAAAACTCGGATTGATTATATCCTTGTTGACTTAGATTTGTGGTCACTAGTCAAAGATATGGCCATTAGTCCTAAGAAAGATAGCGATCATAACGCTTTGCTGCTTACAATGTCGGGACTAGTTACCCAGTGTAGGCACTCTAGGTCTGAGTCTGCACAGGTCATTACAAATAACAACAATAGGACAGTCAAATGGCCAGTGATCTTAGCCGACCCAAGCTCTTCCCCCCAAATATATTCTGTGGTGGAGCGGTCTCTCAAAGTTCTAAGTATCCCCACAATTGGGTTAGGGGCGGTCATGAGTATTTTTCAGAAATTAACTACAAGTTTAAAACTTTTTTTTATAAACAAAGTAACAGAGTTAAGCAGCAAATAACACCCTGGTTCAATGATGCTTGTAAAATAGCTAGGAACGAGCTAATGGTGATGGTAAAAACAAAATCCCATGCAGAAATCGTTAATGGCAGAAGGTTATATATAAACTAGCCCAAAACAAAGCAAAACTGAACTGGGAGTATGAAAATTGGAAACTGCTTTTAGAAGCTGCTAAAAACAAGAATGGTCAATATGTTTGGCATCTATTGGCATCTATTGGCAAAGGGATCACCTAATCTGGTAGCACAAACAGACTTTCATATTCAGCCCCATGTATGGGAAGATTACTTTGGTACATCATTTTCAGATCAAGGGCCGTTGTCCTGCCCAGCATTACGTTTTAATCCTTGTGAACAGGTATTAGATGATGTTGAAAATATCACTCATGCGGAAACAATTATGGCCATCGGGTTCCTGCAGAGTGGCAAAGCACCGGGTCTGGACAAGCTTCTGGGAGAACTGTTTAGGGCTGAACCGTCTGTCTGGGGTCCATTTCTCCAAAAGGTTTACAATACATTTGGAAGGGGGTGCAATTCCGGAGACCTGGCGGGGTGCTGAAATTATCCCCAGCCACAAAAAGGGCGATAAAGGGTCGCCGGGGAATTAAAGGCCCATCAGTCTTATTGATGTAACACAAAAAAAATCAGTTAAATCACCTTGACTAGAATCCAAAACTGGATAGAGGACAATAATGTCCTGTCAAATCTACAGGCAGGATTCACGGCCGCGACCAAGTCTTTAGGTTTCTCCTGTTAATCTGGAAACTAGTCACAATTAGAGGAGGTCACCCATATGTAGTGTTTGTGGACTTAAATACCGCCTTCGATTCCATCGACTGGTCCCAACTTTGGCTAGCGCTGAGCTCATTGGGTTTACCAGCTTATTTGCTCAGACTTTTGGTTAGGTTACACCAAGATACATTCGCCAGGGTCAGGTGGAATACAGAAGGCTCCCTGACTAACGCTATAGCTGTTCAGAAGGGCGTTCGTTAGGGATGAGTTCTTGCTCCTACATTGTTTATCCTCTACATAAATGGCCTAATAGGAGAACTTTTTTATTGCGGTGGTGACCCCTTCCAAAATTGGCTGGAAAGGTAGTGCCCTGTCTGCTTTTTGCAGAAAACACACTGCTTATTAACAGGACACCCTGTGGCATTCAAAACCTTTTAAACAAATTTGCCCTAGTTTGCAAAGATAAGGGTCTAGAAATATATGGGCTGAAGATCAAATATATGGTCTTTAATCCATGTAAGTCTAATAAGAGGAAACTTACCCTGGGCACACATAGTCTGGAGCAGGTTGGTTCATTTGACTATCTGGGTATCCCTATCAACGATAGGCTGGCATGGACACCGCAGTTAGAAAAAAGTATTGCGACCCTTCAGCATGTTGATTGTGATATAGTTCAAAGGGCTACAGCTTCCCCTTTTTGGCCAATATCCCCCATTATTGAAATTCATAGGGCTAAGGGACTAGGTGCGGCCCTCTATGGGGCCAAATTGTGGGGGCTGGAAATCCGGACATAACCAACTTGTGCTGAAAATAAATTCAGGAGAGCCATTATGAACCTCCGAGTTAATACACCACTCCTGCCACTGAGATTAGATCTTGGCCTAAAACATATTGACCTTTATGCCATTTTGAGGGCAATCCTGTTCTGGATAAGGTGTGGATTAGCAAAACACAGTTTTTTTTTTTTTTTGTTTTTTTTTTTTTAGAGAGTTTTATATAGCGCGAACTTGAACCGAACAGAATCAGTTATCAGAGCGCTTTACATAGCACCAGTTACGTTACATGAGGACACACTTTCATTTTTTAGGCACGGGAAGATTAAGTGATTTGCCCAGAATCACAGGGGGTTTCTGGCGTCGTTACCGAGACTCGAACCAAGTTCCCCAGGTCCGAGGTCGAGCGCCTTAGCCGTTAGGCAGTTGCCCCTGACGGAGGCTTTGGTGGAGTTGACTGCTCTGCATAATCAAAAGGGCTGCATTAAGTGGTGTAGTAAGATCAAGGTCTGGTTTACAGAAATTGGGATGGTGCAACTCTGGGAACACCCAGGGTCTATGACTAAACTTACGATCCCTCTAGTCAAAAAATGGCTCTGGGAACTAATGGTCTCAGAAAGGGTTAACCGGTTTGCACAGGGCACTTTGACGGCGGGTTTTTAAATACCAAAGGAGTATTTGCGTCTGAAGGGTTTCTGGATGATATTAAACCGCCTCAGGCTCGGGCTCTGTATGTTCAGTTTAGATATTGAACCCTTCCTTTGAATGCATTGAAGAGTTCATGGGTAAACCTGTCTGTTAATTTATTGTGTCCTCTATGGCATATTTCACCTGAAACCACTGAGCACTTTCTCTTCTGCTGTTCCTTTTACGCTGATCTTAGGAAAACTTGGCTGGCCCCTGTATGTCGTCTTTTAATTGTCCTTTGGAAGCCATGCATATATTTAAGTCAGATACCACAAGCTGGCTGGTATTTGTTGTTTCGAGGTTTTTAACGTTTGCATGGTGGAAAAGGTCAAAAATGGACAAAATTGTTCCTGTGTTATAGCACTGTTAATATAATTCCAACCAGATTCAGTGGCATTCTTGTTCAGAAGCAGGCTTATTTTTCATGGAAAATGCAGAATATTGTTTTATTGTATTATATAAATCACTTTTAATGGTTTTTATACTGCCGCACTTTTCAATGGTATATTGATTTTGTACTGTATTTTAAGCTGTGAATGATCATATTTTTGATCAATTGAATAAATAAAATATATTTGTATTGATTTTTATCAACTTAAGCATTTGAAACTTGTCACCAGCAGCTTCCCAAAGAAAAGTTAGGTGGTAAAACAGAGGTAACATTCAATACAAGATTTATTCATCCTCCCTCTGTTTCAAATCGTCAACACCTAGCCTGCACAACCACTATTGTCTATTTTCCTACTTTGCACGGTTATATATAGGCCTCTGTGGGCTTCCATTTTTGGTCCATTCCCTAGAGCATACTGTGTCTTCATAAACCTGCTTCTTTGCCAACATGCATCAATGTTCTCCTTCCAGTTTTGCAAGACTGATAGCTCCCGTGGTCCCCAGTGCTTGACATAATTTTACTTTGTGACTATCATAACAAGTACCATCCACATCTCTGCATATTTGGGTATATCACTATCCCCACAGACATAAAATAAATACATTTTAGCATCAGTGCCAATTCGCTTCCCAGCCACTTATATCCTTCCGACCTTCTCCCTGTACTGCTCTATTTTAGGGCATGCTTATTTTGCATCACCTTTTTTCACAACTCCAGAGCAGTATGACTTTAGAGGATTCGTGATTGTATAAGCCTAAAGCCTATTGTTATTGACACTTCTATAGGAGCACTCAGCACCTCTTCCCATTACTCCTTCCTGAGGTCACCAACATCTATTTCCATAGCACCTTGCAACTTCTGTGTGGTGTCGGTGAAGAGTTACTAATCATCATTTTATATATCAATGAAAATGCTATTTTTCTGTAAACAGTCATTCAGTACTGGGTCCTCCAGTGGAGAGGCATCTGCAATATCCATTTCCCTTAATAGGGCGTCTTTGACCTGCATAGATCTAAAAGTCTCAGAAACCCCTCCAGCTGATATTCCTATTGGAGGGTCTCTAGGGGGATCATCCTGCCCCTGACTAAATGTCTGTTAATTTTCCAAAGCCTATGAGATGCCCTTAAGGTTGCCCACTTCTGGAAGAGCATCACTTCCCCATAAGGGCATCTCTCTGTTGAGTATCTTCTCCCATCCTAGGAATTTTGTAGCTTTTATCCAAACGGCCACTACTGTTTGTGTATGTGACAGCAATATTTTTGGGGATGTGTTTATATTCAGTTCTTCTGGATATCCTTTTCTCACCAATGCACGTTTGTACATCCTCATCGCAGGCTCATCTTGTGAAGCGAACACCCAGTCATTTCTAATTGTCAGCTTTGTTGCCCAATAGTATTTTTTTATATGCGGGAGCGCAATGTATGTATTTGTATGTATTTGTATTTGTATAGCGCTAATCACCAACAGGTCTCTAAGCGCTTTGGAGGCGAGGCTTAAAACAAAGTGGGCAGATCAGGACAACCGACAGTGATGGGAGGTTTAGCCGGTGGTCAGTGCTTCCTTGAAACAATGCCACCGTCATACACCCATCTCGTTAATATGTTGAAAGCCATGTGGGTAGTCTTCATGTTCCCACACTAAAAATGGATGTACATTTTGTTTTTGTGAGCATGCTGTGTGTCCATGTGTGTGTATGTATGCATATGGGTGTTACCTGGCCTTGTGATGGCAATCTCCTACATATTAAGGGAGGGGTACAAGCTTATGGTGTCAGTGCCAGGTTACCTGATAAAAATACAGATGTTGCAAGTACCAAAAGAAACTGTGGCATATTATGGCAATAACTGATATTTGACCATTGAAAACCGAACCATATACCGGAAAGAGCTTGGCATACGGTGCCACATTATGCAGCAGTTGACTAAAATATGCAGCACAAAAGGCAAAATATGCAGTATAATGCTGCACATTTTCTGATTGTATTACTTTATTCTTTTGCCATTTTTACCCTTGTAAACACTGTCTGGACATGGATTGCACCTCATTAATACCACTTTAACACCCAAACATAGCAATAGTCAACAGAAAGTTGACCAGTCAACGTTTGCAAAGAACCTTTCAATGCGCTGCAACATTGTTTTTTTAGTAACTTTTCAAACGTTCAAGCTAGAAAGAAACTTTTTTGTTCAAATCTGCAGATTATGCAGCAGATGATGGATTATTTGCCGGATGTGGGAAATCCATAATTATGCGAAAAATGCTGCATGCACACAATTGAATAATTACAGTGTCTCTGTGTATATATTTATACAAAGGGCCCCATTAGGATGGCGGGGTGATCACCTCCGCCGGGCCGGCGGTGGTCACCGCCGGCGTGGTGGGTGTGATCTGCCCACCATCCCTGCAGCAAAGACCCCCGCCATATTACTATGACTGGGGGGTCCGCGGCAGATGGACAGACCGTCTGCCGCTTTTCTGCCAGGTCGACAAGTTAACTGGGCAGAAAATGGTTTGATGTGGTGGCTGTGTCTGTTAGACACAGCCAGCCATATTACGATGTGGGCGGGCACATGCCTTTCCGGGGCGGAAAGGCATGCGGTGTTTGCATGCGGGGGCCCGTTGCGGCCCCCATTGACTCTGTGGTTCCCCCCTGCATTTCAATGCACAACGTGGTAGGCACCGCACGGTGCCTGTCACGTTGTGCATTGAAAGGCTCAAACTGACTTTGTAGCATTGCGGCGAGCGGTGCTTTAGGCACCACCCGCCGCAATGTCACAAATGCGCCATGCGCCCGCCAGTGTGATGGGTGCATCCTAATTGGGAGTGTGGGACCTCCGCACCCTCAGCGGGCGGCCCCGTTTCCCAGGGCTTTGGTGGGCGGACAAAGTCCACCCACCATACTAATGACCCCCTTAGTGTTTAAATAGTTATTTGGTGTCCAGCCATTCCATTCCATTCCATCCGGTTAAATGTCTGTGAAGTGAGTGTACAACTAGGCACTGTTCTTTGGGGCTTGTTGACCATTATGGTTTACAAAGTGCAACGTTTACTATACATATATGCGATTTTGTTGCAGCGGCGTAATGTAAAATGATAGTGCCCCCTGTAAAATGTGAAGAGGAGCCCTGAGTCTCCCATATCTCCTAAAGACTCATTGGCTTTGGGCAGAATACATCCTCTCTGAAGGGTTTGGGGGCCCCTGAAGGGTAGAGGTTCCCCTATGCCACTGGGGCTGCAAGGGCCTGTGTTAAGCCCCTGTTTTGCTGTAATGAGCTTCTCCTACGGGGTTTATGTAAGAACATTGATGACAAAAAGATTGTCTGAGGTAAATATTGTGTCATAAATATAGTTTGCAGAAATCTAATCATAGTCTATAAACATTAGTTAATATTCATCCTAAGGGGGTGATACTTTTGGAAATGATATTTCATCTGAAATATTTTTGTCAGACGACATATAGTTCACATGTTCTTGTACTAAACCCTCCTTTGACCCCTTGTGTTTTTTTTCTAGGGTGGGACAGTGATGTGTGCTCTGCTCGGATTAGTCCTCTAAGGTCCTGTTGAGAAGTCGATTTATTTCTCTGTTTCTGTGCTGACCTACAAGGAACAGAAAACGACGATCTTCCGGTGAGTTTCTTATATGAATACCATTTTCTACATCTCGATTGCTATTTTGTCTGTGCGGTTTGCTATTTCTCATAAAAAGGCCGCAGTTTCCGTGTACTACCACAGGACACCCTGTCATTAGCTGCTGCACCCTGCACAGTTCCATCTGTGGGGTGCCCTCTTAAACAAGCTGCTGTACAAAGACGAGGGAGGACCCGTACTATTAGGAGGAAAAGGCGTTGTCTACAAAACGGGGGCTTCCTTCCAAACCACTGCACAGAACTGATGATGGTGTGATTATATGAGGAGCTAGTTCTGTTTAAAACTCGGAAGCAGAAAATGCGTAAAGAAAGGATGTGGTGTGTGTACTATGTGTTATATATTCGGACGGACATTTTACTCAGCCCACACATACTTCTTGTCCTTGTTTATGTTCATAACAGTTCTAAATGCAGGAAGGCAAGGAGAAAGATGCATAAAACGTGTTAAACTCTCTGGATCTGATTCACTATTCACAAAATCTGAGTGTACATTTACTCCAAAAGTGTAACTTCAATGACTGCACCAAATTGAAGGGCCCTGGGGTTATTCACAAATTCCAGGGGCTATTCAGAAAGGAAAACATACACTTTTGAGCAATTTACACATGTTATTTACTCTTACACTTTTAAGTAAATTTACTACTGTTGGTTATTCACAAATATGAGTGTAAAGTTACTCAAAAGTAAGGGCCTGATTCACAAACTGCACTTTTTGTAGTAAATTTTGTATTACTATAGTAATACCACAAAACTTACTGCAATTGCTATTCACAAGCTGCACTGTTGTAGTAATGTACACTTTTGGTAAAAGTTTATTACTTTTTAGTATTAACAAACTGCACTTTTGTAGTAACTTACACTTTTGTAGTAATTTGCACTTTTGTATTAACTTCCCACCTCTGTTATTTTCTATGGAAGGGTGGTGCAGTACCAGTGGTTGGCCACGTGTTAAGCTGAAATTACTACAAAAGTGTAAACTAGGACAAAAGTAAAGTTTGTGAATATTGAAATGTAGTAAATTTTCTCAAACGTGTGAATCTACTCAAAAGTGCAAGTTACCTTTGTGAATCAGGCCTCGTAAGAGTCAATTAAATTACCAGTGTAAATTATATAAAAGTGTAAGTTACCTTTGTGAATAGCACCTGCAGTTTGCTAACAGTGTGAATCCCTTCAATTTAGTGGCGATATGTAATTTAAACTTTTGGAGTAAATTTACACTGGGATTTTGTGAATAGTGAATAAGCAGTAAGATTACTGAAAAGTGTAAATTACTCAAACGTGTAAGTTAGCTTTGTGAACTAGGCCTTCTGTCTTATTTTTCATGTTTCATTAATAGATTAATTGTGGCAAATGTTTTCTCACAAAATCATACACACGTTGCCACACATTAGGTTGCTACTCAGAAGCACAGTCCATGTGGCATAATTCTGCATATTGAACCAGCATCATAGCACATGTGGCAGCAGATGGCATTAGTGCTGCAAGAGACATGTAGCTATCTTTTCATAGGCTTTGTCCATACTTATGTGACATTGAATGCCCTTACGTTTGAGGTCTGACATTAGCCAAGACATTTTGATTTTACAAAAATTATATTAGTTCTGGGTGGAGCTTGTGGAGGTTCGCTCTGCAAGATTCCACGGAGTTCCACAGATTTCTGCAACCGGGCGGAGTATCTCATAAACAGACTAGTCCTATATGCTGCCCAGTCTGTGCCAATGTCTGCTGCAAGCGGCACTTTTCATGTTTCCCTATGGCACACTTTTAGTTTAACAAGGTTTTCTCCATATAAACAATACAGCAAATGTTCTGAATCTCATTAGAAAGCAATCTCGCTGTGCACAGCTGCAGTTTACAGATGTTTCAAAGGCAGCAGCACGGCACAGGAAGTAACAGCACTGTTTACACTTTGTCAGAAGGCACAAAGCAGGACTGAAATCCTTAAGGGGTACAGCATATTGAGGAATGTAGTTATTCTACATGATCTGAAAGAGACTGTAGTTATAGATTCCTTCGTTTAGAATTACCCCCAGGCATCAGACTGGATCTGGAATTATTTTTCGTAGCAGCACCCCTGCGCGTCGGTAGGTGGCATTGGTCGACTTTGTTCCCCTTAGTAATTTTTTGACTAAACTTTTTTTTCTTTCGTTGACATCTTTTTTGAGTCTTTGATTCCTGGTGCACGAGGGATGTCCCATCGTCGGACCGGATCAAGCCCTGTGACCTCGTGTGTCTCTGGTACCTGGAGCAGGAGCACGACCCGAAGTCTTGCTCCGATTGACGGGCCATGACTCCGAAGTCTTTATGGGAGCTGTCCCAAAAGCTCTTGGAGGCCAAGCAGTCTGCTTCATGTCGTTTGAGGTCCCGGTCAAGAGGAAGGTGTCGGGACCGGTCAGAGAGCCACCACCACTCATCCTTGAATTCTTCACACTATTCAGGTAAGTCGAATCACAAGAAGAAGGGGAAGAAGCATTGTCGCTCTTTGTCTTCTCCCTGTCCGTTGGTCGTCACGACGCGGGGCCTGGAGCATCGTCGCTCTCCCACTCCATCTTTAGAGCCCGCTCCTTGGATGGCTCTCTTCCCTTCCTTTCCCGGAGCTGGAGCGTCCCCTGCCCAGCTTAGAGCTTCTTACAAAGCGCTTCATGGTATTTTTGGGCAAGCCGGACTCCGCAGGCGCGCCTCGGGCCCCACGAACTTGGCTGGGGGCCCTGGGCCTTTGATGCCAGTAGCTCCAGCTCCGGCACCGGAGGTCCCCCGAGGATCCAGGCCTGTATCCGGATCAGTGCTGGTCGACCTCACAGTACCTTCCCCGACACCATTTCCAGTGACAACTCCCCGACGCCAGTTGTGCCCCCAATCACCATCGACCCTGGCATCACCCCCCGACTTGGACCCAGTGCCGGACTGACGTCGCCCGACGTTGGTACCGACACTGGAGGGTACTTTTGTACGCTGTTCATTCCTGGCGTTCCCTATCATCCTGAGTGGCAGACAGAGGAGGGCGAGAAGGACTGGGAGGGGTCTATTGACCCTCTAGCTGACCAGCTTGAAGGGACCGACTGGCAAGAGTAGTTGGGTGATGCCAGTGGTTTGGATACCTCCCCAGACCTTGGCATTATCTCCCCCCCACCATGGCTATGGAGCTTCCTACGTAGTGGTGTTTCATAGGGTGGCTGAGGCCTTGGGCCTCAAGCTTCCTACGGTGGCAGTAAGGACTAAACTCTTGAAATAGGTGCTTCAGCCAGCATCGGCCTCTTCGGAGCCTCTACTGCCTTTTAATGAAGCCCTCACTGACATCCTTCTGGGCACTTGGTCCAAGCCCAGCACAGGGGCTCCGGTGGACAGGATGATTGCCCAACGCCACTGCCCGGCCCTGGGTGACCAACTTTCCCTCTCCCAACACCCAACCCCCGAGGGCTTGGTGGCTCAAGCCTTGTCCTCAAAAGGCGCGTTCCCTACTGCTCCCCAGATATGGAGTCCAAGAAGCTGCACCACCTTGGGAAGAAGACGTTTTCTTCTGCCAGCTTACGGCTGCAGTTGATGAACACTGCATGCCTCTTGGGCCGTTACACCCATACAGTGTGTAATACGGTTGCGCAAGGGCTGCCACAGTGCCCGGAGGAGGCCCGTGAGGACTGGATGCCGCCACCTCTATGGGCAGAATGGCTTTCATGACGGTAGCCTTGAGGCACTATGCCTGGTTGAGGATGTCTGGTTTTGCGGGGGATGGCAAATACACCCTTTTGGACATGCCCTTTGATGGCCATCTCCTGTTTGGTGACGAGGCAGACTCAGGGCTCGAGCGCTTCAAGGCTTCTAAGGCTACGGCCAGATCCTTGGGCCTCGCGGCAACCTCTTGCCCTACGTAGTCTGGTTTTCGCCCCTTTCGCGGCTACGGAAGGCGTGCTCCACCACGTTCCTCCCAATCTGACCACAGGGCCATGCAAGCTACACAGTCTCTACTTGCCCACGACGTGGGACCCAGCGACATAGGTCTGGGGGCCAGTGGGGGCAGGGGCAGTCCGCACACACACCCCCTGCCGCAGCCTCCAAACCCTCCTAGTCTGACCTTTCAGGGCCACCAGAGGCCAGTGGGCGGCAGGATTTGCCATCACATCCCCCACTGGCAAAACATCACATGGGACAGGTGGGTTTTTCAGATAGTCCGAAGGGGCTACTCCCTCCCCTTCAATATTACCCCTCCCTCCATGCCACAAGCACTCCATCGCATGTTGAAGGATCACTTGGCCCTTCTCTGCCAGGAAGTTACTGTTCTCTTGGCCAAGGGAGCTATCGAACGGGTCCCTGTGCCAGAAGTAGGTGTGGTTGCTATTCCCATGACTTTCTGGTACCCAAGAAGGACAAAGGCCAGTGTCCTAACTCAGACCTCAGGGCTCTTAACTGCTTCCTCGGGAAGGAGAAGTTCACAATGCTAACCTTGGCGCAAGTCCTGTCTGCCCTCGACCTTGGAGACTGAATGATAGCATTGGACTTGCAGGACGCCTATTTCCACATCCCGTCCTGCCAGTCCACAGGCATTACCTACAGTTGACGGTAGGCCACAAGCATTTTCAGTTTACTGTGCTCCCCTTTGGCCTTACCAGTGCCCCTCGGTGTTCACAAAGTGATGGCAGTGGTCACAGCTCATCTGCGCAGATCAGGGGTTCCAGTCTTCCCCTATCTCGACAACTGGCTGTTGAAGGCAGGCTTGCCCCAGGCTGTTGTTTCCTTTCTCCAGACTAAGGCGGACCTCCTGCATTCGCTGGGGTTTACTATCAACGTGCCGAAGTCGCACCTCATTCCCTCTCAGAAGCGCCTTTTTATCGGAGCAGTTCTGGATACAGCACATTTACGGGCTTATCCTTCCAAGCAGCGAGTCTGGGATATTCGGGCTATGATACCAATGTTTCAGCCTCTATCCCGGATGTCTGGGAGAATCACCCTGAGGCTGCTTGTCATCATGGCCACCTGCATCATGCTGGTGGATCATGCCAGATGGCATATGGGGGTGCTCTACAGTGAGACCTGAATTTCCAGTGGGTGAAACATCAGGGGAATCTTTCCGATGTTGTCCAAGACTTCGGAAGGGATTGCACGTCAGGATTGGGTCAACGGCAGATCCCTCTCGCTTCCCCAATCAGAGTTCACAGTGGTGACAGATGTATCACTCCTAGGATGGGGCGGCCACATGGGTGAGGCAGATAGCAGGGGTCTCTGGTCTCCGGCGGAGTCTGGGCTTTACATTAACCTTTTGGAGCTCCGGGCAATCCGTCTTACACTGAAGGCATTCCTCCCTTCTATCAATGGAAGAGTAGTGCAGGTGTTCACAGACAACACCACTGCCATGTGGTACTGCAACAAACAGGGCGGGTGGGGTCATGGACCCTATCTCAAGAGGCTCTTCACCTTTAGACATGGCTGGAACTTCAAGGCATATCCCTGGTGGTTCAATACCTGGCATGTTCTCTGAACGCCAGGGTGGACTAACTCAGCCACCCGGTGCATGATGGATCATGAATGGCGTCTTCGAAGGTGGTGCAAGTTCTCTTTCAGCAGTGGGGAGAGCCTTGGTTAGATCTGTTTGCCACCGAAAAGAAGTGCAATATCAGAAATTCTGCGCGTTGGAGTTTCCAAGGCGGCACTCGCTCGGTGATGCTTTTCTGAGCAAGTGGAATTGTGGCCTCTGTTGTACCTGCTGCTCAGGCAGTGTGAATATGGTGTGGAATGTTGGTGTGTGATGATACTTTGGAATGTTGGATGAGTGAGGCTGTCAGTTGGAGTATGTGCTGAGCAGTAGGAAGGCTGTTCTTGGTAGGGCTCTCTGTACCTTTTATCCTAAACTTACTATCTCAATAAATCATACCTTAAGTAACCCTGGAATTGGGTTTTCATTTCATTACAACAGCCTCCTATACGATTTTCTGCCTTCACCAATCCTACCCAGAGTGCTGCAGAAGATCAAGCGCGACTGGCCAAAGTCATTCTTGTGGCCCCAGACTGGGCACGAAGAATCTGGTACCCCAAGCTCTTGGGATTGGCCATCGATCCTCTGATCAGACTGCCTCTTCTGGAGGATCTTCTGTCGCAGCAGCAGGGGACAGTCCTCCACCCTAACTTGTCCAGCCTCCACCACCTTGCGTGGAAATTGAGTGGCGACAGTTAACAGCTTTCGACCTTCCTCCCAAAGTCTGTAACATCATCTTGGCAGCCAGGCATCCCTTCACTAAAATGGTATACGCCTGTAGATGGAACAAATCTGTGGCATGGTGCACAGGAAAGGCTGTGGATCCCCTTTCTGCCCCACTTTCAGAGGATCTCCTCTTTATGCTCTCTTTGGCGCAGCAGGTCTTTGCTCTGGGCACCCTTAAAGGCTAACGTTGGGCCATTTCGGCCTTTCTTTGCCTTCCTGATCAGCCTTCTCTTTTCAAGGCCCCTATAGTTAATAGACTTCTGAAGGGCATTACTCATCTCTTTCCTCCTTCTCCTTTCATAATGCCCCAATGGGACTTGAATCTTGTCCTTATTTACCTTATGTGTGCTCCCTCCTAGCCACTACATAATTGTTCTCTTCACCTTCTTACTTTAAAGACTGCTTTCCTGCTCGCCATCACCTCTGCCCGCCCTTTCTTGCTGTTCATCCAGACAAAGTGGTCCTTCACACTAGGCCCTCTTTTCTGCTCAATGTGGTTACCTCTTTCCACATAGGTCAGACCATCACACTTTCTGGACCCAAAAGTGCGCTGTCTTCTACCTCGACTTCACTAAAGATTTCCGGGTGGACGATCACATTTTCGTGGGTTATGTATGCACCCAGAAAGGTCGGGACATGCAAAAATGTGCCATCTCTCAATGGGTTGTCCCATGTATCAAAATCTGCTATTCTTTGCCAAAAAAGAAACCTCCAATAGAATTGCACGCCACTCTACCATGGCGATGGCAGCCACTACTGCTTTGGGATGTGGAGTTCCGCTGATTGACATCTGCTAGGGTGCCGCTCGCAGCAGTTGTTGCTTTACCTTTTTCCTCACATGCTGCCAAAGAACCGGGAATTTTAACGCAGGATTGCCTCACCTTGCAGAAACCGGGGACACTCCACACGGGACTGTGAGGACCAGCAGCCTCAGTATCAGCCGCAGCTGGGGCCTCTTCCCGTCATTCCCTGCCTGCCTGCCTGCCATTACTTACCTGCTCACGGCCCCTGCTCCGCGGGGGCCGCTCGCAGCAGTTGTTGCTTTACCTTTTGCCTCACATGCTGCCAAAGAACTGGGACTTTGTAACGCAGGATTGCCTCCCCTTGCAGAAACCGGGGACACTCCACACGGGACTGAGAGGACCAGCAGCCTCAGTATCGGCCGCAGCTGGGGCCTCTTCCCGTCATTCCCTCCTCGCATTTATTTACGCCCACTCCACGTGCCGCGGGACGTGCGCGGGCGCGTGCCGGGCGAAGCCCGGGCCAAGGGCGGGCCCGTTTGAGCCCGTTCGAGGCCGGAGTGGCTGGGCTGGGCCATCCCCCTTTCAACGGCGGAGGAAACATAACACAGTAAGTCCATTCACCTCTTTTGACCTGCAAACAATTTTACTATGACTGGTCGAACTGGAAGAGGGAGTAAATCCATCGTAGGGGGATCAGTGGCGGGTATGCTCGATCAATTTATTATAAGAGCAACATCAGTGTTAGCGCGAGAAATTGACTTGACAGAACGCCGGCTTTCTTTAGATCCGGCCTTCAGTAAACGATCATCTTTGGGGAATATTGTACAGTCTAAAACTCCGGAAAGACATGTAGTCTCAAGTGATATAAATAACACGGTTACAAGCTCGGAGACTGATTTAATTACCACAGATATAACGAACATATCGCCAGGTGAACTCTCGAATGTGCAACCATTGTGCAATACCAACATAGCAATTAGGGCCCCGGAAGGGGTATCAACCCGTGCGTTGACACTAGCCGAATCCAGACCCAAATTACCTTTGACAGGAGCTTCAACAGGAGCAATCACAAAAAGAAAGAACGGAAGGGGCGCAAAAAGGGGAAAATAGGAAAAACTGGTAAAAACCAACAGCCCTATACTAACATCTGCAGTGCAAATTACCCCTGAAATAGTACCACAGCTAAGTGATATTCCTAGAGCAAATATCTCAGGTGGTACCCCACTGGTCCTGGATGAGGGGTTCTGGGCAAAAATTGGCGGAATTGTAACATCATCTATCCGACCAATCACGGATAGACTGAACGTTATTGAAGCAAGATTAAAGAAACTTGAACAACTGACATTATCCAATCTTGAACTTCATAAAAATAATGCTCCAATTGTTTCAACGGTGATCCAAGAAAATCGCTTTTCTCAAAATAACACAAATAATGCGCAGACGCCAACTTCTATCCCCCAGATACCCGTATTTGATCTAACAAAAGGCACTTCATGTTGTGACATTGGAGATGGACTACAAAATAAAAGATCTAGAAACGCACAGGAAAAGGCGGACTCACCAAAGACTATTAGCGTAACAAAGCCTATTATGGATGGGGGATTGTTAGAGGGAAGGGTAGTAATGAAATCAATGTTAAAAATGATCAAGGTATTTTGTTCCCAAATATAGACCTACCTCCAGAGTCTGTCCCCTACGTTGTAGTTCTGACAGGGGTTCCTGAACTTAGCAATGATAGTCAGGAATCGTTTATCGAGCTGAAAATTAAAACCACACATTGGCTTAATACCAATAGACCACTACCTTAACACGTCCATAACAAGATACTATTTGTACGTAGAGTTAACTGGGTGGGTACTAGCAGGAACAATATATTGGGGGATTGTATCATCGTAAATTTTGAGAACACGAAAGTTGTACAACATGTCTGTGGTAGGTGGCCAAACTCCTCGAGAACAAGAATCCAGCCTTTTGACCTAACTTATTTTTACAGCCCCCAATTGTATAGAATAAATTATACTAACCAGGAGAGATCTTGGGAAGGGTGGAATGGTGTTAACCGCCCTAGGGGAAGTTATGATTGTGAGGGCTACGGCTTGGATTTGGGTTTCCCCACCAGTAACAGATATAGTGCACTTGATATGGTCGACTGACTTACCCCAAGACCTGTTGTTCCCACGTTTTTTAGATCTATTAGGAGGGAATATTGTGAAAGGAGATTTCCCAACTCAGATATGGGAATAAGCAATATATACACTACAGATAGCAAAATGGACAGTGATATTAACAGCGATAGTGACGTAGGAAATAAACAACGCATACAGCTAAAACATTATACACCCTGTAGGTCACACCTGACCTCAACAAGAAAAGTTAGGGAAAGAGCTGAGGAAAATAATACACAGGCCGTAGAAATTAGCGTGGATCCCTTGGTCTGCCGTGATGAAATTGTAAGCAAAATTGACAGTAAAAAACCAAGAGACCAAGAGAAGGGTCAAATTATCAAATTAATGATTTGGAACATCGCAGGGTTGTCAAGTAAGATCAGGGACCCTGGCTGTTTAACTTTTATGCAAGACTTTTCCATCATTTGCCTGCAAGAATGTTGGGAATGGGAGGCCATTCATGGCTACCGTACATTCCATACCTCTGCTATACGGTCGACTAGGGGAAGAACAAAGGGGGTCTTTGTATTTATGTCTCAAATCTTATGAATAACACAATAACAGGACATAACACTGATTCTGCCTACTATCAGATTTTGGAGATAACCCTAGGAGGAAACCAAAAAACGGTTTTGATTAACTTCTATAACAATATCCCCAAAGCCGAAATAAGCAAGGTCTTTGATGATATTTCTCAAATATTGATGAATTTCGAAGAGAAACAACCAGGTGATAACTGTGTCTTATGGGTGGGCGATTTTAATTGTTTTTTATGTACACATAGCCACCTGGGTATTTGTGGGCTGGACGCTGGCAGAAACGACCCTAGTACACATTTCTCACACACGATGTTGGGGAATCATTTTAATGATTTAATCTTCCAATTAAATTTGGGTTTTGCAAACGAATTATGTGTTCCACCGGTCCCGTTTGAACCAACATTTATTGGCAGGGGTTGTAAATCAGTCATAGATTTTGCCCTGATTTCAAATAGTCACTCTCGTCATGTTCTTGATTATAAAACATGTGACATGGCAATGAGTGATCATTTCCCAAATAGTTTATCACTCTTCTTTGAGGGGAGCAGCAGTAAAGATAATGATTTTAATAGATAATCTATATAGTTATAGACTAAGCCTAGCAAAAAAGAATGGTTATACAATAAAATGGAATAAAATAGAGCCTGTGGTATTTTTGGAAACCCTTGTTAGAAATAAGTATCAAGACTTTGAAATATGCCTCTCTGAAAATGATGATTGCAGCAAGGCTCATGCTGATTTGCTGCTGGCACTTAAAAGTGTACCAAGAAATATGGTCGATATAAGATACGCCAGAACCGTATATAAAACTGCAATAAAAAAACATAAGAACCAATTAAAGCAGGAGGCCTGGCAGGCATTACACCAAGCCTGTCCGTCTAAAGACAATATAAGGTTGGAAGGCAGTGAATGCCCCTTTCTTTGCTGATAATAAAATTAATACAATGGAAGTGGCTATAACTGAAGACAAATGGGTGAACTATTTTACTGAGCTTTACCAAAAAGATGATCTAATTGAGGAAATCTGTATAGACCAAAGCAGCGGTGAGGAAACTGTGTCCTGGGGGTTGTTCCCAATTAATATCGAATTTTCATTGTTAGAAGTTGAAACTGCCATCAATGAGAGTGCTGCAGGGAAAGCCCCAGGACCGGATAGGGTGCCGGTAGACAATTATAAATCCAACAATGAACTATGGGCACCCCTTTCTAACTAATTTGTTAAACAGCTGCAATAAACATGGGTTTCCACCTACATAGCAAGAGGCTATTGTGATCCCAATTTTTAAGAAGGGAGACCGCAACGAACCTAAATGTTATCGTCCAATATCGCTATTGGATTCATTAATGAAGTTTGCTGGGAGGGTAATACTCAATAAATTACAACTCTGGGCGGAAGACAAAAGCATCCTCTCAAAGTTTCAATATGGTTTTAGATCAGGATTAGGTACTGTTGAACAAGTTTGAATTTAGCCTAAATCATAGCTAAGTACGTGGTGGCAAAAAAAGAAAAAACATTTGTTGATCTGAGTTCGGCGTTTGACTGCCTGAACCATGACAAGTTATGGACCATACTACTGCAATTAGGTGTAGACTTAAATCTGCTGAATTTTATTCAAGAGTTATATCGCGGGGCTGGGGCAAGGGTACGGTTCGGAAATGGTGGTGAGTGTACAAATAAATTTCCCATAAAAAAAGGAGTAAGACAGGGATATATACCCGCCCCTTTTCTATTTAATCTATATATAAATAGTGTGGCTTCCCACCTTATCCAGGATAAACAGGACTACCCTCAAATCCAGAATTCACCAGTCCCCATTTTATTATATGCAGACGATGCAGTAATTATGGCACGGACCCAAGTAGGCCTCCAAAGATCACTTACTATCTTTTCAAATTACATGAACACCAGGGGCCTCAAAATTAATATAAGCAAGACATTTACTATGTGTTGCTCCACAAAGAGAAATCTTGTATGTAATACTTACCTCTCGAATTCAAAATTAGAAATGCCGAATACCTTTTCTTATTTGGGTATTAACTTCGATAAGAAGGGGTCTTGGTCCTCGGCAGTCCAGGCAAGGAAATTGGCTTTTTCATGCTCCATTGGAGCTGTGAGAAATTTCGCAAACAAGTTGGGGGGTCGATGTGTGCCAGTGTTAGTGGACAAATACAAATCCAAGTGTGTGTCCACTGCAACTTATGGCGCAGGAATATGGGGGATAGCAGATCCTCACAATATACAACTCTGTGAGAACGCATTTCTCCGTTATCTCTTAGCGGTTTCCGGGGTCTACCTCTACTTTTGTATGCCACAATGAATTACGTCTGAATTATATTTCAGACCTTATTAAAGTAAATCCAATCCTTTTGTGGCATAAGGTCTGGTCTACTGATGAGACCAGTCTCAACAGAGATATAATTATGGATTGTCTCAAACTTGATGGAGCTACTAAAATCCAATGGATTGTGTACGTCAAGAATTTTTTAACTGATATAGGGCATCCAGAATATTTTGACTCCCCGACCTCCTTAGTGACAGTACCAAGGAAGAAGCTAAAAGAAATTTGTCTCCACTCCCTAGAGAACAAACGTTGGTTGATGGAGAAAAGCAAGACCTCTGTCATGAATAACCAATTGATTCTTCATGGACAGGGGATTCAACTATATTTGATTCTTATACAAAGTAGTTGGTCACGTATGCTACTTACACGATTTAGGGGGGGGGGGGTTTATAGATTAGTTACCTTCCCTGAAGTAAACTCTTGGTCAAAAAATCTGACATTATGCCCTTGTGACGATACATCTACACAATCAACATTACATTGTATATTGTTTTGCAAATTCTATTCCTTACCAAGGAAAATATTCTTATTACCTATGCTGAGAAAGTGGGGCCTGAGTCAATGCAGACTGGCATTTGTTAGATTGCAAATGTTAGAAGATGAATTCACTTTGTATCTAGTGTCACTGTTTTAAAAAAATATGATTAGATACAGGAACTCAATGAACTAATCTAAACCTTGAAGATATTGTTTACAGTTTTTTCCTTTTTAATTATAATAGTACTTACTTACCACATGATGATTATCTGATTTTTAAATTGATATTTTATTCTGTGCTTTTGTGATTTTTACATGTAAAATCGAATAAAGCTGTTTTTGATTTGATTTGATTTGACATCTGCCAGGCAGCCACTTGGGCATCCCTGCACACATTCACAAAACACTACTGCCTGGACGGCCAAGTCTGGAGAGACAGCTTTTTCGGCTGTTCTGTTCTCCAGGACTTCCTGGTGTGAACTTAGTTTGCAGACCCTACACCGGGGTTGTTGGGGTATCTATTCTGAAGGTAAGGAATCTATCAGTACGGTCTCTTTCAGATGAACAAGTTTCTTACCTTCGGTGCTGATGTATCTGTAAGAGACATATGTAGTTATAGATTCCTTACCACCCCACCCATCCTCCCCATTCTGCAAACTGAATTCTAGGGATAGAGACTCCCTTCCGGGGCCCTAGTTCTGTGCACCAGTGGTCAGTGTCTTGCACGGCTCTGCGCTTCTGGTGTGGAAAGTCGTTTCAGAACTGACATCAGCTCGCAGGGGCGGCATCTAAGTAGACACCACAACATCATCCCAACAAACACGATGCCGACGACGGATGTGGAGTCGACTGACGCCACCTACCGACATGCAGGGAATTTTTTTTTGCGGATCCAATCTGACGCCTGGGGGTAATTCTAAAGCTGAGGAATCTATAACTACATATGTCTATCACAGATACATTGTAACCAAAGTTAAGTAACTTGTTCAACACCACAGACAAACAACAAAGTTGTGGGCATAGATTTTTCACTTTGTTTTGTGCCAATGCCCCTTTGTGCCCACACCTGCCCATCCGGCATTGGTGGGTCGGCCGCCTTCTATGGAAGCAGGAGAGCAGCACTGCACAGAGCACCTTGATTCCCGGGGTGCAGCTCGGCACGTGGTGCAGTCAGGTGCTACCCGTGGGCAGTTGGACACATGAGATGCGCAAAGTGTGTGGAAGCCCAGGGGCCCTGGAAGTGCTGGCTGCACAGGATGTGGGGCGGAGGTGCCCTGAACATGCGGGCAGCCACAACAGCCAGAAACTCACAAGTCAGATTGTGTGAGGGTGGTGCATCTTACCTTCTCCTCAGCTGTGCCGCAGGGCTGGGCACCAAGGTTAGCGGACTCAAGGTGTGGGCAGGTAAGTGGCGGTGTAAGTTTGGGCATGTTGAGGTCCGAGACTCCCCTGCACAGCTCGGCTTCCGGTCTTCTCTGACACCAAAAACCAATCTGTAAAAAATATTCCGGTAAACAAACAGCTACACCCTTTCCCAGGAAAAGTTAAAGTGCTTTGCTTTCTTGATTAGATCTCCTCCTAAATATATATTAATATATATATATATATATAAGTAAAGCATGCATTGTTTATGTCACTGCATATTACATCACTCATGACATGTTAAATGACATGATTGATGGCTTTTCTTTTTGCGTGTAGGCCTTTTTTTGTTACATTGGTGAGGGCCCAGCAGCTTCGCCAACAATGTTGTTTTGTAACAGCAATGATACAAAAACAAGCATTGACAACATCAAATGGCTGGGAGCCATGGCAGATCGATTGGTTCTGAGAATGCTTGTTAATGAGTGTGAAGTAGATGGTAGAGAAGGCCATGCTGCTTGTGTGTTCCTATAAAATAGCAACTTTAAACACATTATGGTAGCACACATTCAACTGAATAACTAATGTATCATACCTGTTGCACCCTGCATTAGGTCTGCACTTGCATTCCATTGCCCCACTATTTTGTGGGTGGGGGTCGGTCAGGAGGCAGGTTTAATCAAGGCTCTGGCACCAGGTTCGCCGCGGGAGACGTTTGAAATTTGGGTGTGGTTGGCAGTGGGCATTGGCATGCCAACCAGTACTTACAGATGAAATGGCTGGGAGCTGCTTGTGGCACCGCTTGATCACTGCTTGGCTTGTTTTCTTTTTAATGATGGTCCCTGGGGGAAGGGGGTCACAGACTAGTCTTCCCCTGGGGAGCTTTGGGAAAAAACAAGATAGGGCCAGGATAGGGGGTTTGGGGGAAGGGGCGGGTTGTAGAGTAGGGCTTATAAGAGTTAGGAAGGGCCTGTCCAGCCTCTTCCTGACTCTGTGCATCACAGGGTGGGGAAAGGGTCCTGAAAGGAAATGTTTGGACACCCGCCCACCCTACAAGCTTTGAGGAAATCAAGCGAGGTTTTTGGACCACAGCGTGGTTTGCCAAAGTTAGGACAGGTTGCAGGGTGTAGGCGGTATTTTTGGAGGGTGGAGAATCACATGCGGGTGTAACCACCCTTTTGGGGGGCAAACGGAGTACAGGTGACAAAAGACAAAGTGCAGTACGTTGTCGAGCAAGGAAAGAGTTTCAGAGGAGAATATTTGGTAGGAAAATGAAGAAGCGATGGATATATGGCAAGAGCCCAATGAGTGGAACAGGGAAGTATGGCACAAGGTGTGAGGGCTTGGGGATTGAACATTGGCGTGAGGTGTGAGTGGTTCCGGGATTTGTTGGGAGAGTCGTACATGCAAAAGTTAATGTTAAAGGTTGATTAAAGTTCAAAATAAGTGTTTGCAACCATGTCCTAATAAATGGCCTTTTACACTAAACCATGGACATAGAGTGTTTTTATTGCACGATAATCACTATAGGTTGTTGGAAGCACTGTCCTTTGTGTTTTGTTTTTTGCTTCGTGAAAAATATGTATTTATTATTATGTCCACAAACTTTTTAAATCCCGTTTGTGTTAATCTATAAGGCTATCAGGCCCTTTCTCCCCTACATTAAATAGTAGTGTTGCGTTTGCCTCATTGCTTATCAAGAAACGTTTCAAATATAGAACCAGTCAGAGTGAAGTAACAGAGGGTTTCACAGTAATCCCTTTATTGGTTTCAGTATGTTTGACATAGAATTCTAGAAAGGCCCATGACATTTGGGAATGGGCCTACCCCCATTGTGTTTATGGGTGCAGGAGAATTTACAGTTTGCTAATTGGAGTTTTTCAATGTAGGTAGCAACATAGATTCCTGTGCAGATAATGACCCCACTCTGGAACTGTGATGCGCAGGATAGCTCAGTGAGCTGATCATTCAACTCTAGAAAATTGGATATTCTGCAGTTCACCATCAGGGAACACCGGCACACATATGTACAGAATGAGGAAAAAAACCTCTGTGTGCTTGGTCACTTTTACTTTTACATTTTTTTACTTTTATTATGTATCTAGCTCAACCTGGACCCAGTCAGTATAAGGACGCCTGACACTGAAACGTTTCCAGAGGCAATTAATGATTACGATCGAGATGTTAATTTATTGGATTTAAAAAGAGCGGATATCACCCTGAGTGTAGCTTGACTGTAGTAAAATAGAGGCCTAACTGAAGATGCAATAAAACAACAGGATTTTTTTTAGAAATGTTAGGTTATGGATCTCTTTGAAACTCCTGGAAAGAGCAGTGGCAAGGTAGGGGATGAAGCATCCATTAGTGAGTGGAAGATGTGAAAAGAGTGGGCTAGGCAGAGCGAGGAGGAACGGAGAAGCCTAGAGTCACTGAGAAAAGAGACTGTTGTTAAGATAGCCGGTGCTGATAGTGATAAGAGCTTTGAAACTCTGGCAAAGGAGCTTTGAGAGCACATGTTTGAGCCTCAGGAGTGAACAAAGTCCCCAAAGATGATGAATAATTGAGGAGTGTGCTGGGGATTCAATACCAGACGGGCCGCGGCATTTTGCACAACCTATAGACTCTTAACCAGCTAGTCTAGTATGCCTAAATAGAAGACATTGCTGTAATCCAATCTGCTAGTGATTAAGGACTAGGTGACCATCTTGCATATGTGGATAGGAAACCAGCAGAAGGTTTGATGAGAAGTTAAGAATACCAAAAGAGGTGGCTGTACCTGTGATGACTTGATTGGGCATAGAGAGTTAGTTGCCCACAATAATTCCTAGATTTCTAGCTGATGTGACTGGAGTGGCAGTTGGACCAAGTGCTGCTCAGCACCAGTATACTGTGTTTTATTCCGATTCAGGACTAACTCGGCCTTGTTGCTGTTAGAGCCCAAAATATTTGGCGGCCAATTCATAACTGGTGCAAACACAAGGCACATACAAAAATGGCCTCCTATCTTGGCGCCACTCCTCGTTTTAAATGGATCTTTGCCATTCGAATTAGAATAGAGCTGCAATACAATGCATTTCAAAATATATCATCAACTTTAAGTAGTTTATGGACTTACCATGTGCCTTCGATACTGTGGACAGTCCAAAACTATGGGCACTTATGGCACTGCTATGGATTGAAGGAGTGATCATCACATTGCTCAGCAGGCTTCACAAGCCCACATCAGCAAGAGTCCGTTACAGTACGAATGGTCACCTAACAGAAGAATCCCCCTCTAGTATTGGGATTAGACAAGGATGTGTGTTGGCACCTTCCTCTTTTTACTCTGTATTAACAGGCTGGAGGAGCATCTGTGTAAGGTGTGGGGTCAAGTCACGGGATAGAAATTATTAGCCAGGTATTGGCAGCTAGTAGCAGCTCTTGCGCAGCGTGGTGAGCGCGTTTCTGTTTTTAAAAGCCCGTTTTTGTATCTTTGTTCGTTTTCTTTTATTTTTTCCCTGATTTTAATAGGCAGCATTCGTGGGGCTCACCCCTTACCTGCACTATAATTGTTAAGAACACCGCCGCTTGTGCGGGCCCGGTTTCGGGGTTGCTGAGGGTTTCTCTTGCTTCCCAGCGGGCGCCATCTTGAGAAGGGCTTTGACGCTCTTCCAGCGCCATCTTGGGTGTACTGGAGGGTCGTTTTGCTCCCCACCTGGAGGGACTATTTAAGGCGGTCCTCGGGGACTGAGCACCTTGATAGAAATTATTAGCCAGGTATTGGCAGCTAGTAGCAGCTCTTGCGCAGCGTGGTGAGCGCGTTTCTGTTTTTAAAAGCCCGTTTTTGTATCTTTGTTCGTTTTCTTTTATTTTTTCCCTGATTTTAATAGGCAGCATTCGTGGGGCTCACCCCTTACCTGCACTATAATTGTTAAGAACACCGCCGCTTGTGCGGGCCCGGTTTCGGGGTTGCTGAGGGTTTCTCCTGCTTCCCAGCGGGCGCCATCTTGAGAAGGGCTTTGACGCTCTTCCAGCGCCATCTTGGGTGTACTGGAGGGTCGTTTTGCTCCCCACCTGGAGGGACTATTTAAACCAGTCCCTCGAGCGCAGCGGGATCGCGCAGCGGGTCGGCCTCCGCTTTGCCGGAGTCTTGCCAGAGTCCTGCCCGTCTGCGCCCGTCAGCGTCTCGGCAGCGGACGGAGCAGGACGGTGGGGTGTTTAATCTTTTATTTCTTTGGCAGAACTTCTGTGTCGTTTTACAGATATGTTTTGCTATAACTCGGCAGATTTACTTGCTTTACGCCCCCCTCGCGGCCAATGTCATTCTATCTTCCCTGGCAGTCGGGCATTGAGGAAAGGTTGTCCGATTTGCGGTTGGCGTCTTCCAATGCCTATCGGAACTGCGCTGGACAATATCCCGGCCCCTTATCGATGTTTTCTTCTTAATACCAGATCCCTGAACTGTCACTCCCTTGATATCTGGAATTTATTACAGAATTCCAATATTTCATGCCTATTTCTCACAGAGACCTGGCTGAGTGATTGCTCTGCACCTGATCTAGCCAATGCCATCCCTCCGGAATACAACATCTTTAGGAGGGATAGAATATCGGGCAGAGGAGGAGGTGTAGCTCTTGTGGTAAATAAAAACATTCCCTGCTCAACCTTCCCGGTAGAGAATATTCAGGGATGTGAAGCCCTGGGTTTCACCCTTCAGCTCTCTCCCCTCCAGGCTTGTACCGGGATTCTCTTGTATAGAACCCCGGGACCTGCAGGGCCGTTCTTTGATGAATTACAAGTAGCTCTCTCAGTCCCCTGTCTTAGATCTGAGCATTGTATTCTTCTTGGGGACCTCAATGTTCACATGGATAACACTCTGGACCCCGATGCAATGAAACTCAGTGACATCACAGCTCCATTAGGATTGTCTCCATTTCTGCAGAAACCGACGCACAATAAAGGCCACACCCTGGACCAGATTTTTTCAACAAAATCTATTACTATAACGTCTATACAACCAGTACTGTGGTCCGATCATTTTTTGATCTCCTTTTCTGTGCCTGCCACTGCTCCTACTCGGGTAAGAGAATCAATAGCAACCGTGCAAATTTCACGCCCTTTTCATCTGCTTTCGGTGGATATGCTATCTGAGGCCCTTACCACCTTTCCATGTCCTCTTTTGGGCAATTTGGGAGAAAATCTTGGCCTCTTTCACAATTGGCTGACAGCCAGATTTGAGACCCTAATCCCCGAAAAAAAGCTTAAATCAGGTGAACGCAGAGCGTCGGCCCCATGGTTCACTCCCCAGCTAAGGGAGCAGCGGCAGGGTTGTAAAAGGGCTGAGAGAGTTTGGAGACGGGCCTATGATCCGACTGAGAAATTGAAAAAATTTCGAACGATAACTAAAGCCTACCACCAGTCAATCTGGAATGAAAAAAAGGCTTATTTCGAGCGTCGAATTGATGAGGCTGAAAATGGCTGTAAAGAAATTCTTAAAGTTGTTCTGGATTTCACTTCTCCAGCCATCTGTACTCCATCTCATACTCATTCAGAAGTATGGATAAAACAGCTTGCAACTTTCTTCGTTAGTAAAATCACAACCATTCAAGCCTCTCTTTTCCACTCTAGCGCCCAGTCGGTTGTGGGTCCTTCATCCCCCCCCTTCATTTAGGGAGGGTCTAGGTCCTTCTCTCTCACAATTTCCACATCTGCGCCTTGACACTTCTCTCGAGCTTCTGTCAAGTCTGAAATCAGGCTCTCCACTTGATCCGTGCCCGGCTAAACATCTGGGGAAGGTGACACCTGCCTTAAATGCCTTGCTGAACCCCCTTTTGAATTCTTCACTGTCAACTGGAGTGGTCCCGCAGGCATGGAAACATGCTTTGATCCTGCCATTGATCAAGAAGCCTACCTTGAACCCCCTCATCCATGCCAACTATAGGCCTATTTCCCTTCTCCCTGCCTTGGCGAAAGTGACCGAGAGATTTGCACATCGGACGATTTCCAACTTCATCGAAGGAAACGATCTGTTGCATGATACGCAATCTGGGTTCCGTGCAAATTTTAGCACGGAGTCGGCTCTTCTCGAGGTCACGGATGCCATCAGGGAAGCACTCGACTCTGGGGGAAGAGCCATGTTGGTAATGCTAGATTTGTCGGCAGCTTTCGACACCGTTCCTCACGATCGCCTCCTTGTAAGACTCTGGGAGAGCGGCATCCGGGGAACGGTGTGGAATTGGCTTAAATCTTTTCTGGCCGACCGCCGGCAAACGATCTGGGCGCCCCCTTTCTCCGCTGATATGGCTCCACTAGAGGTAGGGGTTCCGCAAGGCTCCATTCTTAGCCCCATGCTATTTAACATCTTTATGGCCCCTCTGGCGGTAGTCGCGGATTCTTTTGGCGCCCAGATCGTATCTTACGCCGATGACACCCAGCTCCTATTCACTTGTGATAGGGGCGGGTCATTCGACGGCGTACAGATTAGGGATTGCCTTGGTGCAGTCTTTGAGTGGTTCAGGTGTAATGGATTAAAGTGCAACTCCGATAAGTCGGAGCTGCTCTTTTTTGGATGCACCTGTGAACCAGATTGGAAAGCTTGGTGGCCACAAGACTTGTTTCCTCCTGACAATGTGTCCCTCAAGGCTAAAAACTTGGGAGTGATTGTGAACAGCGAACTGTCCTTTGGGCCACACATTTCGTGCCTTTCAGGTAAATGCTTTGGCATTTTACGGATGCTGAGGAAGTTTCTTCCTCTAGTGTCTTTCCAGCATAGGAAGATTGTTGTTCAGGCCTTGATCGGATCTCGACTGGACTATGCAAATGCTCTTTTTCTGGGTCTACCAAAATATCTTTTGACCCGGTTACAAGTAGTCCAGAACTCGGTAGCCCGTGCTATTTACGGGCTCCCGAGACGAGCAGGTGCCACTGTTCTACTGAACACCTTACACTGGCTACCGATCGCTAAAAGAATTATTTTCAAGTGCTTGACTTTTGCCTTTAAAGCTCTACAAGGCTCTGGCCCCAAGTACATAAGGAAACGCCTCTCCCGATATGTACCCAGCAGGTCTCTGAGATCATCTTGTTTATGTAAAATGGCAGTCCCGGCTATCAGGCGTGCAAGGATGGGAGGTCGATCTTTCCGCTACTTAGTCCCGAAGGAGTGGAATGAACTACCACTTTCTCTTAGACAGGCTCCCAGTCTCCTTGCTTTTAGAAAAGAGCTTAAAACGTGGCTTTTTACTAAATAAACTTGTTACTTTTTTTCTGTCTGCTTTTTAGTTGTTATGTTGCTGTCTTGCTTGCTGTTTTTCTTCGCCAAAGCGCCGGGATGCTCCTCGGAGTAGCCGAGCGCTATAGAAGAAATAAATTAACATAACATAACATAACAAGTTCACGTCAAATTCAAGTGCTGTTCTACTCGGACAGTGCTGTTCTCATAGCAAGAACAGCTAATGGCACCCAAACCCAGCTTGATTCTTTTAATCTAGTTTTGAATGGTTTAGGACATAAAAGGAATGGTATCAAATCGTTCATAATGAAGTGTGGCCCACAAAAAGCTAAAAGAGGGATCTGGGAGTGTCTTTTGATGTGGATTTTAATTGGAGGTTTGTATTGAATGTTAGAGCGATGCAATTCCAGAAGCAGATTGACACTGTTTTTAGATTTTCTAAAAGATTAGGACATAAGCAAATCAAAGAACAGCTTTATGCTTTTAAAAGAAAATGTCTGCTGTCTCCTTTGGTGCTGGAGTCTGGGATATATCAGCTGTAATTCACTACAAGTAATAGAAAATACGTTTATAAAGAGACTGCTGGCAGTACCTCAAAGCACCTCTGAATCATTGTGCCATGAGGAAGTAGGGTTGGGCTTTTTATAAGTATGTATACAATTACAGCCCTTGTTGCGCTGGGTAAGAATTTGAAACAAACCAGAGGCCCACTTTTGAAGAGAAGTACTGAGAGATTGCATGAATTCAGATAACTACCTATAAGTACATTGGTCTAGATTTATAACATTTAGCGTCTCAAGGATGGGCATCCCTGAGTATTTTTCTAATCTAGATACTCTCGCTAACATTGCATATTATAGCATTAAAGTGCTGTTTTTATCATCATTCCCAGATGTTGCCCTCTACAGAAAACTTATTCGGGAGGATGGAGTTATACCATCAACCGCAAGCACAGCCTGCACTTTATTTACACCTAAGCGTGAATGAGAGACAAAAAGTTTTGCTGAACAGGTTTTGTCTTAAAGCAATAAACTCTCTGACAGCTTTTCCAACCCAAAGCACGTGGCTTTCCTGACTTCCCCCATGTCCCTGTGATGGCCTTTCATATCAAAGCACCAAGCACGTTATTCTAATTTGGTACCTCTACACAATTTATTTGTCCTTTGTTATATGCACTGGAAACTAAGTCCCATGAGTTAGCTTTGGCTTATTTATCATCCTTAGACAATATAGATATTATACATGCTGTTTTAAATGATATTGTAACTGTACTTAGGATACATAGTAAGTATTAGATGTTCACTATGCTTCTTTCTTTTTTTAACGGATATGTATTTTAACAATGTATTATTTTATCTAGGTTCTCTGTTTACGATTCTAAAAGGAAATGTATTGGTTTTTGTGTAAACTTTTGTGGCTCAATAGAGCTGAATAAAGTATCTTTGATTGACGTTAGTTAATGTTCAGTCAAAGAGGAGAGGTTTGGTATTGTTTCAAAACTTTATTTCTCATTAACAGATTAGTAATTGTTTTTGTCGTCATTATTCAGATTTGTCAAATTACAGAAATGTCAAGAAGGGTTTGACTAGAGTCAGCATAGAATAGACAGCGTGTTCCATAAAGTAAATAGCCCCTATCTTAATCTTAGAGTCCTAACCTAATTAACAAACTCATAAAAAGTTTTTGGGGAATAGAGAAAGATTTTGGAGCCTACAGTTAGTCAAAGAATGAACTCTCCATAAAGAGCATTTCCAGAGAAATTCAGCCAAACTCCCCCACCAGTTGCAGTAATAACTGTTAATAAATCAAAAGATAATAATCACAGCAATAGCTATATATGAGGAGAAAGGCTCCCCACAAAAAAGTCAACTATAGGAAATCGCCGTTAGCAGTAGCACACAGGAATCTGGGCCTAGCTAGGAGCATGTATAAACCAAAGCATAAAACATCTCGCAACATTCTGCAGTTTAGCTCATTCTTGTCCAATGAAAACGGGTCTTCCTATGGCCTGTCATCTCTCCTCCCATTTCCCACGGTAAGCATTCACGCAGGTGAGCAGTTATCTAAATGTTCCGAAAATGTAGTGCACTAGATACATGAGAGAAACTTCTCATCTAAACCCTCACAGGCTTACTCTGTTAGCTGAAGTCATTGTCCCATGTGTGGACAAAAGGCTAGTTTAAAGCAATGAAACCTCTCTATTGGTAAAGTTCCGGTTAGACTATGCAAAACAATATCTTCAGTAAAATTTTAATATTAATAACTCTCTATTCATTACACAAAATACAGCTAAGCACATTGTTGAAAGCAAATGTAATCGTATGCTTTTGTGGAAGCAAAGTGATGCATATCTTTCAGTGCAGCACATTTTTAAGCGATGAACGATCTTGCAGTCAGATGATTAGGGCAACAGTTTCTAAAATGCATTTTATTTAAAAGTCAAACAGAACTCTTAATACATTTTCAGGACTAGTCTTCGAAGCACATAAGGTCGGAGGACCTACTACTTTGTTTAAGCTTCACATTTGTTCTACAATAAAGCATCTGCTCTTACGTTTTAAAGCTGCTTGTTTAATTTTTCACATTTAAAGAAAAATAATAGAGACGAGTCCTTTCAAAAATCAACTGCATCCTAAAAGCATTAATACAAAAAAAAACATTAGGTTTTTAAGAAGAACCCTCATCCACCAACCTAGTTGGTGGCATGCTTCATCATTGGGTTCCCACCAAGGGTGCAGAATGCATTCTAGGGGTGCTTTGACGCCTGATTACAGCGGGATTAGCCGGGATCCATGCCACTTAAGTCTGTTACAATTTACATACAGCGTAGTGGGTGAAAAACGTAAGTGACTGGCTCACCCTAGTGTGTGTACTTTCACAGCACTGAGGCCATATTTTTATGGCCTTTTCACCTCTGGTCCTGGAGAAAGCCTTGGAATCTATATGATATCGGCTGAAACATGTAGACCAACCAAAGGATGCATATGATCAACTGTATCTCCTAAGCATCCGGATTGAGTTTTTAACCTTGCCCCAGGACCCCGTTATTAAATTTCCTCTTGGTTAGGAGGGCGATCCTGAAGATAACTTAAAAATTCACCTTTTTTCTGACTTTCACAACAAAAAAACCCAGCTCCGCTGTAATCAGGCGTTGAAGCACACCTAGGATGCATTCGGCACCCTAGATGGGAACCCAGTGATGAAGCATGCCACCTACTAGGTTGGTGGGTGAGGGTTTTCTTAAAAACCTAATGTTTTTTTGTATGATTGCTTTTTTGGATGCAGTCGAATTTTGAAATGGCTCGCCTCTATGGTTGAAACTGATTACTTTGGGGGGAAAGGATATGTTCTGTTTAATCCTTGCTCTTTACTTGTTGATTCCATGACAATGTTTAACACATTTTCCAATGTCAGGTACGTTTTCTCAACATTAACCAAGATCCATTTTGAATGAAAAATGTAGACTTCAACACTGCCATCTCATTTACGGCAGTTTTCGCTCATTCATCTGGTGAACTCTATCTTACATATATTGAAATTGGATTGCAAGGTGTAGATATTCTCAATTAAGAAAATAATTAGTAGAGTGTTGTCAGCATGAGGCAGAACCTCAAAGCTGAACAATCTGATGATATCCACAAGGAGAGCTAGATAGACATTAAATACTGTGTGCCTAAGGGAAGAGCCCCGGGGGACTCACAAATCATTTTGGAAGTGCAGGAATGGATAGGGGCAATGAATTTAAATTGGGCACTCTAGTAACCATTAAACAGTGGTGGTCCGTGCAGGTAAGCACTTTGGGTCACGGTGGGAGGGGTGGAGTTGACAGATGACGGAATAGGGAAAGTAAAAGAAATAAATAAATCCCATTCCGCTGTCTGTTGACATCCCCCCGCCCCTCCCCACCGGGCTTACCTGCACGTACCACTGATGCCATGAAAGTTCCAACACCTCTAAGGAGATTTTTGCCATTGTCAAGGAATGTACCCAACCAGCCACTAGCTCTCAAATCATTCTGCCCTCTGTCAATCTATGCGCCTCCCTTCCTGGCTGGTTCTTGTAGAAAATGAATAACCCTTATGCTAATTTTGACCCATAACCACGCATGAATGCTCTCTCTTTCATCAAGCTCACTTTCCCCATAGTCACTGGAGCTTCTTTTCTCAACTTCGCCCAAATTAGCTTATAGAATTACAGCAAAACCATGTGCTCTATCAAGTTATGTTTCCCCGATAACCACTGACACCAAATAATTACACTATGTCACTCAGCCGTAGCACAAGCTTTTATAATTCTCTTCTATTCCTCAACACTCCCACCCACTCTGCCAGCTGGAAGCAAGCTAAAGCTTTATCCCCTCAAGAAACCATCTGTAGACCCCACTACCCTGTCTAACTTGAGGTCCATCTCATTGCTGCCCTATCCAGCCACATTACTTGAAAAACGAATCAATGCAGACCTGCCATTTATCTAGATTTTAATCAATCAATCAATCATGATATTTATAAAGTGCACTACAGACCTGTGAGGGTCTCAAGGTGCTGGGGAGGTGATGCTAGTGATCGAAAAGCCAGGTCTTGAGGAGTCTTCTGAAGGCCAGCAGGTCTTGGGTCTGCCGTAGGTTGGTGGGGAGGATGTTCCAGGTCTTGGTGGCGAGGTGGGAGAAGGATCTGCCGCTGGCGGTCGTTCTTTGGATGCGGGGGACAGTGGCGAGGGTGAGGCTGGCGGAGCGGAGCTGGCGGGTGGGGGAGTAGAAGTTGAGTGATCTGTTGAGGTATGCTGGGCCGGTCTTGTGGAGAGTTTTGTGTGCGTGGATGAGGAGCTTGAAGGTATCCTCTTGTTGACGGGGAGCCAGTGCAGGTCTCTCAGGTGGGGTGTGATGTGGCGGCAGCGAGGGATGTCAAGGATCAGACGTGCCGAGGCGTTCTGGATGCATTGCAATCGTCTCAGGAGCTTTGCCGACGTTCCTGCGTAGAGGGCGTTTCCGTAGTCCAGCCTGCTGGTGACGAGGGCCTGGGTGACTGTTCTTCTCGTCTCGGTGTGGATCCACTTAAAGATTCTGTGGAGCATTCAGAGGGTGTTGAAGTAGGATGAGGAGACGGTGTTGACCTGCTTAGTCATGGAGAGGGTGGAGTCGAGGATGACCCCCAGGTTGCGTGCGTGGCCGGTGGGTGTCAGGGCTGTTCCTAGGGTTGTCGGCCACCAGGAGTCGTCCCAGGCTAAAGGGGTGGAACTGAGGATGAGGACCGTTGTCTTGTCCGAGTTCAACTTCAGCCGCCTGTTCCTCACCAGAACACCCAGACAAACTTTTTAAATCCAGTTCAATGGCTCCCGGAATGTGGCTGTAGAAGCGTCCGCCGCATTGAAAACGAGATCAGCGTTCCTGAGATCCAAGGATGAGCCATCAGTGACAAAACAACTGGCCAGATTCAGGTCGCGAGGTTCGACTGGGCGGAGCACACTGCGGGGCAGGAGCTAGGCCCTGGATAGCGGCCCAACAACAATTGAGCGATCCCGGATCACCAAACGGCTTTTTCCTCTCCCCAAGCAGCCGCTGAGACATGCTACCCGGTGCAAGCAACTGGCGAGGTGAGCGGGGTATCGTTCCGCCCCCTCCCTCTCACAAATGGCTGCATTGCACGTCGCTGTGGGGCATTCTGCCGTTTCCACAGAGCCTTCTGAGACCCGGAGACCCCGCGGCGATAGGGGCAGCGGGTGAGCCTGGGCCACGACCATCTGGGCGGTCAGGTGGGCCACAAAGAGGGGGGACACTCACCCACTGAGCACCTTCGCCATAGCGCTGTACCGGAGTGCATGGTCTGTCCTGTGGGGCACGCATGCGGAAGGGGCCGGGCCCGCAAACCCAGGCCCCTCAGCTGCACCACCCTCTCCTGCATACGCAGGGTGCCTGGTAGACTTTGTGACTCTCCACCTCCGACCTCCACCTGGCACTCCATTGCGCGCAGATCTTCAAGCTTGTTGGAGCTGGGAAGCCTGCCACACAGAAAACCTCAGAGCGAGGAAATAGAGTCCTGGTGTGATGTTTGGGAGATTTGCTTATCTGGTCTCGATCAGCTTCTGAGTGAATATTACTGAGCGGAGCCTGGTGACTGGTTCTACAGATTCCATCTGGTTTCACCTTCCTAGCCCCATCATTGGTAACAGTTCACTTCACAGCAAAATAGTAGCTCTCCAGTTGATGTGGGCTAGACGGCATGGGTCGTAAAAACCCCAAACAGTTTGGCAAAACGTCCAAGAGAGGCCCAGAAACAGACGCAAATATGGCAGAGGGTAATTCCGGCATAGGTCCTGCAGTGGACCCTCCAACAAGCTTGAGTTCTCTCCTATGGGAGTTGAGAGCTGGGTTCGAGGCCCTGGACAGCCGATTTGACACCTTAGGCAAGCAATTAGACTGACTGGGCACTAAACTGGATGTGCATGACAGGCGCTTAGATACAGTCGAAGGGAGGGTTTCAGACCTGGAAGATGGATCTGCTCAGTCGGTCCGACGTCTGGATCGAGTTGAAAAGCTCCTGAAAGCAGTGGCAATAAAAAATGAAGATTTGGAGGCACGCAGTAGGCACAACAACCTCTGCATCCTGGGTGTGACTGATTCATCCAACATTGGTCACATGGACCAATTTGTGGAATCTCTGCTAACCGACATATTTGGTAGAGACGCCTTTACCTCTGGTTTTATTGTTGAGCAGGCTCATCATTCATTAGGTCCTCATCCTAATCCAGGCTACCCCCCCAGGCCTATAATTGCACGCCTCCTAAACTTTCGCGACAGGGACACCGCACTACACCTTGCAAGAGAGAAGGGAACAATAAATTGGCAAGGATCCACGCTGTCCCTGTACTCAGACTTTACAACTATGGTACAAGAGGCGAGGCACAAATACAATGGTGTAAAGGCCACATTACGTAATCTGGGACTAAGATATGGGATGGTATACCCAGCACGGCTTCGAGTTGACATTGAGGGCAGATCCTGGATCTTTGAATCTCCAACGGCAGTCCAGGAATTCTGCTGAGGCTACATGGGGCAGCGGGAGCCAGAGACTTACGTAACTGAAATTTGCTCTTCATCTGGCCAAGTCCTTACGAGCACCACTGACATACGTAACGAATTTCTGTCATACTACACTAATCTGTACACAGCTCGGGGAGACAGTAACAGCTAAGACCAAGAGCAATGTTTATCACAGATTGCCTTAGTTTGGCTCAAAAAATTCATGCAAGAGTTCCTCCCTGAACCTTTCTCTGCGGAGAGGATCTCTAGTGCAAAAGATGCCATAAATGGCTCCACTGCCCCTGGAATAGATGGCTTCACAGGGATTTCTTTAAGGGATACAAATTTCTGTTAGCCCCACGCTTGTTGGAGGTCTATAACGAGGCCTTGGAAATGTGGTGAGTTACCCCCTACACGGCGGGAAGTGGTAATCATACTACTCCCTAAACCTGGAATGGATCTGATGTCCTGTGGGTCGTATAGACCCCTCTCCTCACTGAACCTTGATTATAAAATATTGGTGAAAATGAGAGTGATGCGTTTAGCCCAGCTGTTGGACCCGCATAATCTCCCCGGCCGAATCAGGCTTTATCTCTCACAGAACGACAGCCCTCAATTTGAGGACTCTCTTTGCGGTCCTTCACAGAATATCACCAGTGGTGATATACACAGAAAAGGCATTCGATTAATTTGCGTGGCCTTTCTTTTTGGCTGTGATGCGCAGGATGGGCATGCCATATGGATTTATCGTCCTCACTGCCTTATTAAATTGTGGCCCCAGAGCCCGACTCAGGCTGAATGGCACAATATCGTGGTCCTTTTGCCTTTTTTGGGGCATCAGGCAGGGTTGCCCGCTCTCCCCGTTGCTCTTTATATTAGCAATGGATCCCCGGGGCAGACACTTTCAAAAGCACCATTTGCACAGAGGACTTCAGTTTAGAATGGGCCCTCTACTTAATCTCTCACAATGAAAATGATATTATCCTTTATGTACTCTCCCCTGAAGAAAATCTGGAACTTCTTTTCAGGGAGATTATTCGCTTTAGGGGGTATTCTGGCCTGGGGATGAATTGGGGAAAGTCAGTCATACTTCCCAACACTCCATGTACCCAGAAATTGGATTGTGAGTTCCCCCTCGACTGGAGCACTGGCTCGACACAATATTTGGGCATCCACATTCACATGGATACAGTTCAAATTGCCTGACTGAACTATGGCCCCGCAATACATAACCTTGAGTTAAAGGTAAAGAGATGACTGCATCTCCCTCTCTCCCTCGCAGGCCATGTGGCATTGATAAAAATGATAGTTCTACCGAGATTTTTGTACCTTTTTAACAATATTCTGATCCTGATAGATTATTTATTACTCTCCTTTCTCACTTGATCCGACTAACATGGGGCGGTAAGAGGCCCAGGGTCAGTTGGAACGCCATGACACTGCCTTACGAAAGAAGGAGATTTGGGATGCCTGATCTTCAAATGTTTTACTTAGTAGCACAGTGCCACTTTGCACATGCTTGGTATCGTCCAGATGCTCAACTTCCCTATACTAGACCCGAGGCAGAACTAGTCCTACCTGAGATGCTACTCACAATATTACCTATGGGGTTCCCCAGAGATCCCTGTGACATTCAAACCGTATCAACCACCAGTCGGGCATGGCGGAAGCTGGTTCGAACTACTGCTACAACTACACTTTATTCGCCTGATATTCCAATAATAAATAACCCATGGATCCCCATCATGCAAGAAAAGCTAGTGCAACGCATATCAAATAAATGCTCGATAAGTAAGAACGGGGACCTATTTTTTACTGGTGGCCATGTTTTCTCTGAGTCAGAGGAGGATAGATTCAGCGAGGTCACGTTCATGGAACATTTCATTTTAAATTGGGTCAGGTCCGCACTCAGAGCTACTATTGCTGAATTTCCCCTTGAGTCAGCTGATTTCGGCCCATTGACCACTGTGATTACCACCCCTGGAAGTGAACGGTAGGTCTCTAGGCTGTACCGAGCGTATATAGCTATTGTCCCCAGTAAAGATACTAAGATTTGGGAGGCATGGGAACCAGATTTGAGGCATCCATTATCAGACCCGCACTGGGAATTTTGTTGCGCACAAATCAAAGAAATCTCCTTAAACAGTTGACACGGGTTACTGCATTTTAAATTCCTTTGGAGAGTTTACATGTCTCCAGAAAGAATGCACAACATTGAACCAGATAGGCCGCACTCCTGCCGAAAATGTGGGGCTCCGCATGCTGATTTCGCACATCTTGTATGGAACTGTTTTAGGACTGGGGCTTACTGGCGCTCAGGTTGCAATGAACTAACTAAGATGATAGAGATAGAGGTGACACCCACCCATGACTCCGCGCTCCTGGGTTGTGTGTTGGATTTCCCAAAAGTTTTCGTAAATTCACCGCCATGGCTTTTTTGCTTGCAAAGAGAGAGATTGCTATTAAATGGGGCTGCAAAACTTTACCTATATCAAAATCATGGCTTCAGAGTTTGGCCTATTGCAATATGGATAACTATCTGTTTGCAGAAACCCAACTGCTGGCATCTCACCCGAAAAGATATATGGGGGTCCTTCAAGGCCTATTTGGACACATTGAACACCTGTCTGGCCTCGCAACAGTTAGATGATATTGTTCCCACTGGGGTGGGGTAGTGTGCACCATGGAGGGCAAAGCAATTTGATGTATTTACTGTTACTTACGTTATATTGTGTGGAAGGGTGGTGAATTTTTCCAACCTTACATAGGTTCAAGAGGGGCAGTCCTGAAGCATGCAGGCTTACATCAAAAGGTATGTAATAATCAATAGGAGCTAGCTACTTTAAAGCAGTATCTGTTGTATGTGTCTGGTTGGAAAAAACCTATTGGTTTTTTAGGAAGGCCCTCGCCCACTAACCTAGTTGGTGACATGCTTCATCATCGGACCCCACCCGAGGCACCGAGTGTGCCTCAGGTGTGCTTCGACGCCTGATTGCAGCGGAGCGGGATGTGTTTCGTGAGTGTGCAGTGAAGAGTGGGGTTCAAATGCTGTCCTGAAGGTCCCAACAGGTTAATTTATTGGTGGGCACCAGGCAGGGTTAAAAACAAGGCTTTGTGGACGTGGTAGGAGAGACTTATGGTCTCCCACATCAAAAGGAACTTTGCTATCAGAGATTACTGTTCTTTGTAGTGCACTATAGTAGGTATATGTATATTGATGTACACAGTTAGTAACAAATGTGGTACCTACTGTATTATGGAAATGAAAAATTACGAAAAAAAGGATGTTATTCTATTGATTTGGGCACCTCCCACAAGATGTTGCCTATTCTTCGCTCTACTTTTCCCGCAAGTCATGACACAAGTTTTGCTAAGGTTCAACTGTAAATCTTTTTCAGACATGAATTACATGAATTTTTATATTAAATAATTGTAGGCCATTCGCAGTGCGTGGGCCAACTCTGGGGGCATCAACAAATAGATTTTGTAAAAATAGATCAACATTATTAATATATAAGAAGAATAAAAGGGGAGCTAAAACACATCCTTGTTGTATCCCCCGAGTAACTCTAAAATCGGGGGTACATTCTACTTTTGTGCCAAACCACACTCTAGAAGTTAAAAAAGTGTAAATCTGTGATAAGTAAATATTATTATCATTTGGAGCGCCCAACCCTTTCAATGTTTGCCATAATTTGGCATGGTTAACCAAGTCAAAGCTGCTGGTGAGATCAACAAAGCAGAGATGTAACTGATCTTCCTTAGCTAGGGTAAATTTCCCTATTAATCGCTGTGGTTTACACATTGTTCCACCGTCCCAATACCCCTTCTAAATCCATACTGAACCTCAGTTAGGATATTGTTCTCGTTTACCCAACTTTCCAGTCTTCCCAACATAATTCTGCCCATCAGTTTGGATGTAGAATTGAGAAGGGATAAGGGGCAGTAGCACTTAGCTTTCCCTCTATTACCTTTTTTAGAAATAGGTACTTTTATATTTTCTACCCACGTTGCTGGTAGCACTCCTCCTGTAGTAGCATCAAAAACACTTAATAAAATCGGGGACCAAAAATCTATGTTATATTTAAAAACATCAATAGGTACCCCGTCTGGTCCTGCAGCTTTGCCATTTGCACTTTTATTTAAGGCGTTTTTTATTTCTTCCATGATAATGGGTGCTATCTTCACAGTTTCCACTAAAACCAGTTGCCAGCTTTCGTGGCGATCTCATCATCCGGATAAAAAATTCGCTCAAAGTGCTTTGTCCATTCATCAGGTATTACTAGGGTATCTATTGTTGCCACTGTTATATCCTTAAAACAGGGTGATCTATCGCTTTCCAGAATAAAATTGGATCACTTGTCTCAGCAACTTGGATCAATTTTTCCCATGCTTTCTTTCGAATTTCGGTTTCCTTAAATTCACGGTATATTTATAATTTTTCCTTAAAGTGCGGATCCTTTCACTATCCCTGGATCTTACTTTTAGGACTGCTCTTAGTTCCTTATTTATCTTTGAACACTCTTGATCGAACCATCTGGGAGTGTGGTCGCTATTTTTCTTATTTTTCATTTTTAAATCGCCAGAGATTTCATTCATGATATCGTGAAAGGCACTTACAATATCTGTGTTTAAGGAAGAACTATTCAGACAGGTGTTAATGTCATTTTGTTTTTTCCCTATTACATTTTCCATGAATACTGTTGGGTTCACGCCCGACCATTTATTAGAGACTCCATTGCTACCTTGTGTATCAATATCTATGTCTGCTGCCTTTCCCCTTTCTTGCCGTGGAAGGCTTAGCTTCAGAAACAAGAATGACGGGGGATGGTCGCTAAACGAGCTTTAATGGATGAAAAACTTTTCCACTAGCTCCTTACAATTCCCCGATACAATGGCATGGTCAATGTTCGAGGAAGATCTCGCCCCTTCATATGTTTGAGTGATTATTTCTCCATCGTGTTCTTCAGGCTCCATTATTTCTAGATTATGTTTATAAATAACTAGCAGCCCGTCCCAACATTGTCCGGGTATGAAATGTTATGTGTGTAATGTTTGTAATAGTAAACCACAAAGTTTGCGCCACACTATATATCATTAATGTCGCGTCATCAGAACGCCAAGGTGGAGCGTGAATGTGCGCGCACATTGCTGGCGAAAGGCACACCCCTTTTTATTTTAATTTTGGTGCAGCCCCCTCCAACAACGCTGACGCCCACAAAGGTTGGGCCGCACTATATATGATTAATGGCGCCTGAATGGCAATGGGCGTGAATACGGCGCAGCTTGGTGTTTGTAGACGGACGTGTGAGACGCGAAGGTGGAGCGTGAATGGGCGTACACATTGTTTCTTAAAGACGCGCTACTGAAGTACGCGGATATGTTTTTTTTTATTTGGGGCATGCCCCTCTGACAACGCAGTTGTGCGACGCCCCTCTGTCAATGCTGCACGCCCACAAAGGAATAATGTAGTGTAGTTTGACACGCCCACGCCAACGCCCAAGTGTACTTTGACACGCCCACACCAATGCCCACAAGGGACTACTTTACCCCTAAGATTGTTTGACCTTTGTAATGTATATGGTGGCCAGCTGTGTAGCCTATGTCCATCTGCTGCATCTCCCCTTTACAATGCTGTATTGGGTGTTGTGATTGGTGCTGTACTTCTTGAGTTTACCCGCCTCAAAGGTTTCAGCTCTCTCTTTATAATAGTAGTATAGATAGAATGAATTGCTTCCCCTTAAGTATTATGTGGGATTTGAAGGATTGGGTCGCCAAATTGGTCACAGAATCCACATTGTTCTCCATTCACAATTTTACACTTTCCACTATTAAAATCACCAGCCCAGATAAGTAGATAATCTCCCTTCACCCCTTTTAAAAAATAATCTAATTCTTTTTCTAAAGTCACAATTGACCTGTATCTTATGCTATCAAATAAATGTATTACTATAATGGACTGTTTCCCCTCAGAACGAAAATATATAAAACTGATTGAACTGAGATGTGGTATGGGCTTTCCCTAGTATAGTGGTGAAGTTACTGAAATTAAGGCCGCTAAGCCTCCTTGAGCTCTCCCCACCCTTGAAGGGGTTGCTTGTGTTGAAATCGTTTCGAACCCATGAATAAAAAAGGGTTCAGTATGCCAGGTCTTTTGTATCAGAACTAGGGGGCAGTCCTGTATAATTTTTAGCCATTCCCCATCATTTAGCTTATTTTTTACCCCTGCGATGCTCCAGGACATGATTGTTGAAAGCCCCTGTGATGGTATACTGGTAGCAATTTTGTTTGTAGTACAGGTGGAGATATAGACCTTATTACAGACTAAAGATCGGCCTTCATTATCCCTCTGTCAATCGGTTTCACTACTACCTCTTAGTGGGGTCAAAAATGGATCAAAACTGTGAGATTTGTTCACTTTACTATATATGGACTCATTGCTAGGCCTATAAAAGTACCCAAGTGGGACAGCAGTTATAGACTCATCCTTTCAGTTAAAAGGCTTAACAATTTTACTTAAAAGTTCATCCATCAGGGACCCCACTAACTCCCTGTTTCGGAAATTCACAACCACACAGACTCCCTGGCATGACTTTCTAGTGCTGCCCACCCAGCTCACTCTTCTTATCATTGCAATGATCTGATGTAGTAAATTAATGAAATAATTGGACTTTGAAACAAACCAGTGCATGACCTGATTTTTCAAAGTCTCACACGACTCTGTGTTATTACAATTTTCAGGATGGTTTTCATGACGATGATATAGGAATTTGCCTGGGGTGGTAAATGGATTGTTGCGTGGGTAAAGTTCATAGGTCGCAAGTTCCTGGTCACTTTATTCCCTTGATTAGGACCACCAGACCTTAAGGAATTAATGTTGCAAGCCTTGTTGTCCATGGATTCTGCCACAGGTTGTGTATTAGGGCGTTCCTTTGGTGATAATATCAGCTTCGGATGGATATTGCCAATTGTCTCTGGTGTGATTAATCCTTATTTTGACCTCTTGACTGATTTTCTTACGGGGGTTGCCTTGTGCCTAGATTTTAGAGGTAATTGTTCTGTTACCAGGTCTGTTAGATGGGAAACATCCTTTACGACGCAACTTTTACCACGCAGTGCCTTTACAATGCAGGTTTTACAATGAAAACCATTACAACGCATTGCACTGGGGGGGCGCTCTAGGATAGGGAATAGTTTTAATTTACTATCCAACACCTTCCCTACTATCCACGGGGACTGGAGTTGGAATAGTAAATTAAACTATTCACTATCCAGCACCCCCCAAAGCAATGCGTTGTAATGGCTTGCGTTGTCAAACTTGCGTTGTAACAGCATGCGTGGTAAAAGCATGCATTGTAACAACGTACATCCCTGTTAGATAAGTGATATCCTTTTGCACTATTTTAATTTCGCTCATCAGGCAGCGCTCAATGTTGTCAATTTTACCGAGCAGTCTTTTAAAAAGCGTTGCAAGGATTGGCACATTTTGCACATGCTTTGCAGTTTCACAGACCCTCTTACTTTTAGCCACCCGTGCATTTTTTCTCTTTCTTTGGCTTGGCTTTTGCATTTTCTATCAGTTTTACTGAGGGTACAGTCAATATCAGTAATTATTGTTTGAACTTTTTTGCTGGTGGGGAGACCAAGTCTGAATTATTAGATAGTACAGATATATCCAGAGGGGACGTTAATAAACAGGGGTTTGCCACTCTCGGGACATTAGCCTCTTTGTTTGGACAGGATCCATGAGCCTCTAAAACAGGTTCCTTTTCAATTCCAGTTGCCACCAATACTTGTGGGTCTGACCCATTCTCTGAACCAGATTCTTTTAGGGCAGCATCCAATGCAGTCTTAGTGTCCGCCAATCGCTCGTCAACTTGAATAATCTCATCTTTCATCAACCCCATGGCATTTTTCAAATACTTAGTAATGGGAGCGTTTTCAAGGTCTGCTTCCCAGTAATAGGCAGTAATTTCCTTTTCCCCATTATCCCACATTTGTCTTATTCATAAAGTGCAGCGGGAAAAATATTTTCTTACCGGTTCTTTGCCACTCTCGTTGAACTAAGGGGGAGTGGCCCAGCCCAGCCTTGTCCTGCAGCGGATGGGCGCAGAAGGGCACGCTCTTGGGGCCTCATTTCTGAAAAGTGACGCATCGCTGCGTGAAAACAGCGATGCGTCACTTTTCACTGCGCTCTCCCTGCGACATGATTGATGCGTCATATTTATAATATGACGCATCATGTCGCAAGGAGTTACAGATACGTCAGTATTTCTGACGTATCTGTAGTCGCAAAATTGACGCATTGCTGGAGTGTGTCACAAAAGTGACGCAACTCCAGCAATGCTTCCTTTTACATGGGGAAAGCCCCATGTGAAAGGGCTTGCGTCAGTCTTACGCCTGCTTTGAGGCAGGCGCAAGATTTTGACGCAACAGCGTCCTAAAAGTGACGCAGTGAAATCTCATAGATATCACTGCGTCACTATTACGAGGCTTTTTGCGGGTGAACGCCCCCTCTGCATACATTATACCTGACGCAGGTATAATGTAGCGCAGGGGTTTACAAAGTGACGCATCTGCTTAAATGCGTCACTTTGTAAATAGTACGCATCAGGAGGCATGTTTTACGCCGCCGATGCGTCACAAAAAGTGACGCATCGGAAGCGCAAAACTCACGCAAGGCCTGATAAATGAGGCCCCAGGTCCGGGCTTTGCCTGGGCAGGGCCCTGGCACGCCCACACGTGTCCGATCCTGCAGGAGTGTTGTGGATGTTTTATTCACCTCCAGGCAGGTACAAACAGCAGGGATGGTGGTACGCCAGCCGCGTTGACCTCTGAGGCTTGTGGTTCCCCCCAGTGTCCTCAGTGTCCTCCGGTGCAGGCAAACATGGGCTCCCACGCTGCGGGAGTCCCGTGGATGTTTTATGCACCTCTAGGCGCATACGAACAGCAGGGATGGCAGCAATCTGGCCGCGTTGACCTCTGGGGCTTGTGGTTCCCCTCAGCGTCCTCAGTGTCCTCGGGTGCAGGCAAAAACGGGTCATGAACGTCAAATCAGAGAAGGATTGCCTTTGAGCTGTTGAATGTTCTGGACTTAGGTGCATACAAAAGATGAGTGTTGTGACTTCTGAGGTTCCGTTTATGCAAGAGAGTTTGAGAAGATCCTTAGGATACTGTGTTGGTGTTTGCAATGATGGACGCACAGACAACGCAGCAGGGGGCATATTACCAACGTTAAGCGATATTTATCGCTAACGATGCTTAGCAACAAATTTTTTACCGCTAAGCATCGTCAGAAATTATCGCAGATAAACCTTGCTATTATCAAGGTTTATCGCAAATGCGATAAAAAACGGCCGCAATGCATGAATATCGCTGAAAAGTCAGCGATATTCATGCATTACCGAGCTAATGCTCTTAGCCATGTTATCCACCTCCCATTGGATAACATGGCTAAGAACTTCTCAGGGCAGGTGTTAGTTTTTGGAGATATTCGCGCTTAGCGCGAATATCTCCAAAAGTTGGTAATAGGAGATAGCGATGTTAGCGACTGTTTCCAGTCGCTAACATCTAGGCACGCCCACTTTGCATGTCATTAGTGATAAATATCACTGACATGCAAAGTGGGGCCCAAGATGGTCGCTATATCCTACTAGCGGTCGCTAACTGGTGTTAGCGACAGCTAGGTAACAGGGAGATAATTTTATCTCCGCCTTCTTGGCTTTTAAAGCTAAAAAAGCGGAGATAAACCCCCTTGATAATATGCCCCCAGAATTTGTAATTTTATTCTGGCCAATGTGGGCAACCAATGCAACTAACGAAGTTTAGGGGCAATATGTTAAAATGTACCTGTAGAGTGGATTAATGCAGCAGCTGAATACTGTACCACTTCCAGTCTTATTAAAGATGATTAATTAATTCCTACATTAATGAAAACAAGTCTTAAAATGACCAGTGAATGAACAGCAGTTTTATGGATCAGTGTTCTTTATTGACATTTTCAATAAACAACCAAGAAAACAATCATATGTAAGCAGTTACACAGCATTGTAGTCAAGAACCCGGCTTGCAATGTTAAACTAACCATTAACCCACATACCTTCCCCTCCCAGTCAAAACACAGTCATGAACACATTTACTTCAGAGGGACGGTATACCAATAGAATATCATACTAGTCAATATACCCCAGCTTATCTGATTTGACATTGTCACTTGACTCTGTTTGTGTAACAGACATCGCTAAGTGAGACCCATTATTGGTGGAGGTAGTATGTCCAGGACTCTCAAATATCTTGCACACGTGACATCAATCAATCAATCAATCAATTAGGGTTCTCATAGAGCACAACTACTCACCTGTAAGGATCTTCAGGTCAGTAAATGAGCCAGGTCTTGAGGTCCTTCCTTTATTGAAGCAGTTACAGGGTTTGCCTTGGGTGCAGAGGTAGGGAATTTCAAGTCTTTGCAGCGTAGTAGGAGAAGGACCTTCCTCCAGCTGACGTTTTTGGGATCTATGGAATAGTGGCTAGGGCCAGATGGTGGGAGCGGAGGTGTCTGGTCAGTGTGTAGAAGGAAAGGTGGTGGTTGAGGTATTCGGGTCCTGTGTTGTGCAGGACTTTGTAGGCATGCATGCGGAGCTTGAAGATTTTGCTTTTGTTGACTGGAAGAGAGTGGAGGTCTCCTAGGTGACCAGAGATGTGGTTTTGGTAGAGGATGTCCAGGATTAGTCTGATGGAGGCAATCTGGATGCTCTGCAACTCTGTTTGGGTTGTGTCGGGTAGAGTGCATTGCACTAGTCAAGCATGCTACTGACGAGCACCTGGGTGACCGTTCTCCGGGACTTGGTGGGGATCCATTTGAAGATCTTTCGGAGTAGGTGGACTGTGTGGAAACAGGATGACAATATGGCATTGATTTGGCATTCATAGAGAGAAAGGAATCAAGGATGGTGCCTAGGTTGGGTGCGTGATCAGTGGGTGTTGGGGGTTCTGTGTTCTGCTGGCTACCAGGAGTCTTCCCAAGCGGAGGGAGTGGAGCCAAGGATGAGGACTTTGACTTTGTCAGAGTTGAGTTTAAAGCAGCTCTCCTTCATCCAGGTGGCTACCGCTTTCATCCCATCATGGAAGTTGCTCTTAGTGCTGAAGGTTTGTTGGTGAGGGAGACCATCAGCTGTGTGCCTTCGGCGTTGGAGACAATGTTGAATCCGTGATTTCTGATGATGGCTGCGAGCAGTGCCATGTAGATGTTAAAAAGGGAGAGCATCAGGGAGGAGCCGTGGGGGACTCCATAGCTGATCAATGTAGGATTTGAGGAGAACGGTGAGTGCCTCACTCTCTGGGTGAGGCCAGTGAGGAAGGAGCGGATCCACACTAGCACTTTGTCAGCATCATGGGTTCACAGGGTGTGGTGGGAGATGGTGACAAAGGAAGCAGAAAGGTTCTGGAGGATGTGGGCTGCAGGTTCCCTCAGTCAAGGAGACTGCAGATGTCGTCAGTTGCAGAAAGGAGTGCAGTCTTGGTGGTGTGGTTGCTCCTGAATCCAGATTAAGAAGGGTCCAGGTTGTGGTTTGTCTCGATGAATTCTGCGAGTTGAGCGTTGGTGGCCTTCTCAATGACTTTGCCTGGGAAAAGGAGCAGAGAGATGGGTTTGTAGTTCTTGAGGTACATCAGGTCGAGCGAGGGGGTCTTCAGCAAGGGGTTGATCATTGCCTGTTTCCAGTCTTCCGTGAAGTAGGTGGATTCAACAAAGACAGTGATGTTGTGTCAGAGTTCAGGGGCGATGGCAATGCCTTCTCAGTTGAAAACATGGTGGTGGTAGGAGCCCGGGGGGGCCCAGAGTGGATGGTTTTCATTATCCTTTGGGTGTGGTCAGCGATGAGGGTTGTTCAGTTGAACAGTGTTGGCTGAAAAATGGAGCATTCGGGCGCAGTGGTTGCGGTTGGGGTGGGGGGTCCTGGATGATGTCTGGGATCTTGCAGCGGCAAAGGTGGCGAGGCTGTTGCAGAGATCTTGGGAGGAGGGATGTCGATGGTGTCCATGCAGGGTTTGGTGAATTATTTGATCATAGTGAAGAGTTCTTTGATGCTGTGTGCATTAGCGTTGATGCATTCCTGTATGGCAGTTTTCCTGGTAGAACTGATGAAGTTGTGGTTTGCGGTGATGGCGGTCTTGAGGGCTGCCTGGTCCGCCGAGGTCTTGCTGCTCCTCCATCTTCTTTTGAGCTGTCTGCAAGGGCACCTGGACTCTCTGAGAGTGGGGGAGAACCAGCTGGATACTGAAGGTTTTCCTGAGGAGGGCCCGTGTGTCAGTGCAGTTGAAGATCCATTGATGGAGGTTGCGTGATGATATGTTGGCTTCTGTGGTTGTCGGCGGGGGTGCTTTACTGAGGGAGGTGGCAAGTTGGTCTTCGGAGATCTTGTTCCAGCTTCTGTGCTATTTGCAGTGAGAGTGGTGGTGTTCAGTGGGTTTGATGAAGGAGAAGTGGACGCAGTGGTGGTGTTAGAAATGGGGGTCTCTAGTCGGCAGAGGTATGTACCTTTGTCCAAGTAGGGACCCTTGCTTCTAGTCAGGGTAAGGGGGATACACACTCTAGATCACCCTCACCCACCCCCTTGGTAGCTTGGCACGAACAGACAGGCTTATCCCAGAGGCAATGTGCAATTATTTGTGCACAAAACACACAGAAATATAGTGAAAACACCACAAGACTAAAACAACAAAAATCCAACATACATGTAAAATAGCACTTAAAAGCAGTTATTTCCAAAATAAAGCTCGTAGAAGATAAATAGCTCCACCGCTGGCTATTACGACGTGACAGAAATAAATCCAAAGTATGGCACCGACCACGAGGTGCGCGGTGTCAGGCACGGAGACACACGGACCCCAAACAGACAGTACCTTGGAAAACAAAGCATATGACAATGCACAGCATCGTGGAGGTGAGGCATTGGTGCCAAGGTCGAGGCAGGCTCCCTCGCTGCCATGGGGGAGGCGAGGTATCGTGTCTGCGAGGAGGCAACGTGTCAAATCCAGGACAGGGGTAGTCGGTTGCATTGGCGGTGAGGCATCAGTTACAGTAAGGCGATGTAGAGCCAGCAAGTTTGTGGAGTTCTCTGCAGTAATTGGCGCCACAATAACTGAAGGCAGGCGGTGACGATGTTGGTGCGAGTGCTGGCATCAGGAAGGCCGATAACTGCAGGCACTGGCATGTGCCGGAGCTGCAGTGCAAGCTGGGCGGTGCATCATGCACTTCATGAGCTGTGCCCCAGGCCTCGGTGCAGGTCACGGCGTCAAAGCTGTGTCGCTGACCGAATCGGAGATTGCTTTTCCTGCTTCTTTTAAGTTTCTTCCAGCTCCCAACAGCAGGAGCAACTTCCAGAGGCCCAGAACTGGAATAGGCATCTCCTGTCAGGTCAGAACTCCGAGCAATGGAGTTCTGGTGTGCTAGTGGTGAAGTCTTTGTGTCTCTGAGACTTCAGAACGAATGTATGACGTTACTTAGCATGCTATTACTTAGCATGCCTTTTCTACGCAGTTTTTACTTCGCAAATGCCTATACTTAGCCGTATTTTACTTAGCATACCTTTACTTCGCAAAATCAATTTAAAGCATTACATTTGCATTACTTAGCAGTACTTTATTTCGCAGGATTTTACTACGCATAAAGATTTTTTTATTTTATTTCCCTACAGACCAACACTACCCTCCCGCTCCCTACACTTCCCAAAAACCTAAAACACTACCCTACACTACACATACACTACATCACTACCCTAAACCCTAAAACACTTACCCTACACTACACATACACTACAACACTACCCTAAACCCTAAACCACTTCCCCTACCCTACACATACACTACAACACTACCCTAAATCCTAAAACACTACCCCCTACACTACACATACACTACAACTCCACCCTACACCCTAAAACACTACCCTCTACACTACACATACACTACAACACTACCCTAAACCCTAAAACACTACCCTACACTACACATACACTACAACACTACCCTAAAACACTACCCTACACTACACATACACTACAACTCTACCCTAAACCATAATACACTACCCTACACTACACATACACTACAACACTACCCTAAACCCTAAAACACTACCCCCTACACTACACATACACTACAACACTACCCTAAACCCTAAAACACTACCCCCTACACTACACATACACTACAACACTACCCTAAACCCTAAAACACTACCCTACACTACATATACACTACAACTCTACCCTAAACCATAATACACTACCCTACACTACACATACACTACAACACTACCCTAATCCCTAAAACACTACCCCCTACACTACACATACACTACAACACTATCCTAAACCCTAAAACACTACCCACAACACTCTACATACACTACAACACTACCCTAAACCCTAAAACACTACCCCCTACACTATACATACACTACAACACTACCCTAAACCCTAAAACACTACCACCTACACTACACATACACTACAACACTACCCTAAAGACAACACCTACACTACACATACACTACTACAGTACACTACCCTAACTACACTGCCCCACTTACCTCTCTCTGCCCTTGGTCCACTCTTCTCCTGCGAAGTAACGGCATATGCTAAGTAAAGACATATGCGAAGTAAAGGCATGCTAAGTAAAATCATGCGAAGTAAAAGACAATGCTAAGCAGTGTTTCCTCGAACCCGCGCGCGCCCACCTCTTTCACCCCGAGCGCGCATTGACCTCTGTGAAGCGCGCACGTAGGCGATCCCTCGAGCAGCTTGCAGCAGTGGGCTGACTCACGTAAAAACATAGGGTCGCCTCTGGCAGTCGAGGCGCGCAACGCCCTTAGGGCTCAAGGGCTATATCTCTCCGTCCCCCACCCTGCTCCCACCACTACCACCTCCCCTTCGTGTGTGTAGCCCGGGCTGGGATAGCTTCCCGGGCGCACGCACAGACAGTTTTTCAGCTGCCAGCCGCACCCGAGTACTTCACATGTCTTTAAAAGACCATTGACGTGTTAACGAGGGTTTGTCTCACCCCTTAGAGCTCCTGCAGCTCCACTCTGACTATAGCTCAAGGGGTGAGACAAACCCTCGTTAACACGTCAATGGTCTTTTAAAGACATGTGAAGTACTCGGGTGCGGCTGGCAGCTGAAAAACTGACTGTGTGCGCGCCAGGGAGCATGGACATGACACAGGGTAGATCAGAGATTAACGCTGCGGGCGGAGCAGCAGGGACACCCGGGGCGATGACAGCGGTAGCCCACACACTGCAAGGAAGCAGAGACACACAGCAACAGCGACCCCACTCCGCCCAGTGCTGTCAAAGGCCCGGTGTACCGCAGGCCCTTTATAGGCTGTCACTTTCGCCCCAACCCTCGAGGCAACTCCCTGCACTGCGGGCACTCCTAAAAGCAGTCTCTTAAAACCAGTCGCGCCCACCCAGGCCCAGCCCTGTCTTTGCCCCCGTCTCTGCTCTGCCTCTGATGCCCGACTCCTGTAAGACCAGGTGCCTCCTCTGCTGTCAAAACCAGTCAGCCGGGTGGAAGCAGGCCTCTGCACCAAGCCTGCTGCTAACACCAGCGTCTCCAGTGCTACCCTTAGCATCACACATTATCTCTTTTCCTTCATGTACAACGTATTGCTCCCTTCATCCTTTCCAGTGCACAGTGTATTAGTATTTCAAATGCATAGTACGATGCGCACGCATGTTTTTGTTTTCCTTTTTTATTATCTAGGCTTATTGTTCCCTCTTTACCTCCCTTTGTTGATTTATTTTTCTATTCACCATTTAATACATTAATATTTCTCATTTTCCTGTATTATTTAACTGAACGTTTTCATCGCCCTTATTTCACAGGCACGATTTCACCACACCCAGTTAAAAATTAAAATATATTCTTTGAATTCGACGTTTAAACCAGTTAACGCCATGTACATGGTTCCAAGGGTTTTGGTATTTGTGAAATGTGATCACTGGCCACTAATAATATCTGGCAGCTGTCCAGGCCAGCAGAAAAGTGAATTAACATGTCATTAGAAATCCTCGATGGTATACTACAACTAAACTGTTTATTTGTTTAACGTCATTTGTTGTGCCACTTAAAGTGAGATTGCATCTAACGTGAAAATATACTAATAGATGCTAAATATGAACACTGCGTAGAGAGTGTTTTAGAAGTAAGCCTCTTTCCAAGACGAATATGTAAGTCTTTGGCTAGGTATGTTTAATAAGGATGATGACCATATATACGTGCAATGTGTTTTGGAAACACTGTGTTATGCATCTTTGCCATTGGCTATTGTAAGTGCCTGGTATACCTCATTTTGTTTACAACAAGGTGTGCAGTATATAATATTGTGACTATACAGTCACTCGAACGTAATGTGCCCAGCAGTCCAATGTCTCAAGATCAACCTCTTCGAAATACAATTTTGACAAAGGCTGAATGCCTTCCCACTAGATAGATGCTTGGGCAAATACCTTATATGTTTTAACTCTAGTCACTGTTTTTACCTAAATGGTTGTTCTTTTCAACTGTTACAACCCGACTTCTTGTAAAGCGATCTAAACCCGTGACCATGCTTGTGCTATAGAAAGCGGGGAAAAAATAAAGTGGTTCTGTGTTGCCCATTGAACGCCAACTGATGGAAACCTGCTGCTACTATTGCCTTGTCCTTTTCATAGTTCCTTCAAGTCCAATCATTTTTTTATCATAGCATTTTGTATTGTTTCTGCATAAAGTAACTACAACAAGTTTGGAGATCCCTACCTTCCACGACCCTGCATGACTCCAAAACACGCCTCACTTAAACAACTGTGCAAACCCACGCATACTTCCATTATGTTCAACATATGGGTAGCCTTTTACTCAAAGATGGTAGTGCGTAACTAGTCGATTTTAATGTAACATTTGCACACATGGCAACTTTAGAAAGTTGCCACTCTTTTGCCCAACATTTCCCGACGGTTTTTGGTTGCACACAAGCTTTTGTTCTCTTGACAGCCTTCTGCCCTCCTAGGGACAGGTGAGAACCATACTCAGGAAGGAAAACAAAGGATCTGCCAAGGCAGGAGGTGTGATTTCATTCTAGCTGGAAGGCCAAACAGGGCGTGAGCCAAAAAGGTGAGCTTCAAAGGGAAAGCCATATTTGAAGGGCAAATGGTAGTCACACTCGAGAGGTGCTGCTCTTTTGATTTAGCAGATAGGCAGGCATTTCGGACAAAGAGAGAAGCTGTTGCCAAACCTTTTTTCCATGGGTAGATAGCCCCCAGGTGGACACACCTTTGGGATGGACTAGGGAGCCTCACACATCAAGGGAAGGTTCTACCTTTTTGGGAATGGGTAGAATGATATGTTTTGGGCTAGCCAGATGCCACTCTTCGCTGGATGTCGTCCCTAGGCGAGAGGAGAACTGGTAGCCCATTGGCTATTAAAACATATACAGGGCCATAAAAGCTGAAAAAGCCTGCCATGGTGAGTTGGTCGCTAAGAACACATAATCGTCACTGACTGCCAAATTGCAGTCTAAGAGATCAAGTTCAGGTCCTCAAAAGTTTCACCCAAATCTGCAGGACGGGGTAGAGTCATTAGAGTACAGGTTTGTGGCTTGAAAAGGGAGTTACTGACATTTAAAAGAAACAACGGGTTTTACGGTAGTGGAGGCCCAGTAGTATCTGTTTTTTGGCTGCACTTCACATGAACTTCAAGGGACAAGGCCTCTGAGACCAAAGTAGCCCACTATGTTCAAGGACAGAGGGGTGGCTACAGGAAGGTCCCCTGACACCTGCTCAGCATCCTTTATACCTTGCATCACTACTACTCCTTTGATTCCTATGGAGCTTCACCCGTAGACTATGGAACTAGAGTGGAGACTGCTTTAACTGCAAGGTAACTGTTACTCTGTACCTTATTGTTTCCTGTGACTGGCTCAGTTCGGAGCTGGTTGCCACAAGAGCCGTTGTCAAGTAACTTGTGATGGCTAACTCTAAATTGAAAGTCGCAGTAGATTGCAGTGATTTATTGTTCTAAGTCAAAACCTGGGATTTATTGTTTCTTTGAAAATTCATATCACCGGTACAGTTATGTGGATTTTTGTCATTGAAGTGTTTTTTAAGACAAAAATGAAACATTTTTTTCTTTATATTCAACTGTTTTGGTACTGCTAAATGCTTATCACTTGTTCATTTATTAAATCCTGACTACTGTGGCTCAGAGCCTGACTGCTGTGGCTCAGGACCACAGCTACCCAGAACTGAGCTAAGGTTTTTCATACGGACCTGATACTTAATTGTGCTTTTATTACACTGTGAGGGTGCACAACCACACCATATATTAAACCACTTCCCTCACATCTTCTTTAGGCATTAACTCAGGTCATTTAGCTACAAAAGCTTTATTTCTTTTTATTACACTTTGTGTAAAAGCACCCCATAGGTACATTCACTTTAATGTTGGCCACGCCCCTTTTTTAGACGCTGCACCCACACACACGGTCTGGTTCCTAGCGCACATAACCTTGGCTGCAGCGCACAGAGACCTTACACTGCCGCACACAGAGGAAAAAAATTAGAGGGAACATTGATGCTAAGTAGAAGATGCTAAGTAAAAGAAGTGCGAAGTAAAAGATGCGAAGTAATGGCTGTTCACCCTTCAGAACAGGAAGCCACAGACAAGCCCTTCGATATTCTTCTTCAAGCAGGTTTCTCAGCAAAGTTCCAGTCTTTGTCCTTTCCTTCGCAGAAGCAGCAACTGCAGGCCAACCTCACACAGCACACAGCAAAGGAGCAGTACTCCTCCTCACAGCTCTCCCACACATCTCCTTGGCAAAAGGTCCTCTTGAGTCCAGAAGTGATCTAAATTTCTGGGGTTAAAGGCATTCTACTTATACCCCATTTTGTCTTTATTCTTCTTTGTGCAAGGGTCTCTGAGCCCAGCCCAAACCAGTTCTGTCCTCACTGATGTAGTATGACCACAGGGGGTGGAGACAACATTCTGAAAGGGAGACAGGCCCTATTCAGGTGCAAGGAAAACTCCTCACTCTAGGGCTAGGAAAACTCCTCACACGACTCTAAATGCACCCACGGTCTATTTAGCTCAGCTCTGAGTCATCCAGGAAGGGCCAGGCACACCTCAACCCTGTGGCTGTCTACAAAGAATGCACAGATTGGCTATCCTCCTTTCTGTCCGATAGGACTCAGCAGGTCTGGATGCCTCCTTACGCCTCTGAACCTAAACCACTGCTTACAGGGGTACCGCAGGGGTCTATTCTTAGCCCCCTGCTGTTTAATGTCTATATAACCCCCCTGGTTTTCCTGGCAGAGCAGTTTGGGGCCAAGATAATAGGGTATGCAGATGATACCCAACTGTTGTTTACCTGGCCGGATGATAATCTGGACACAGCGGTTGTTCATCTGTGCTTGTCCGCTGCATTTCGTTGGTTAACACAGGCCCAATTGAAATGCAACGAGGAAAAATCGGAAGTACTCTTCTATGGCTCCTTCCCCACCTCGTTTAAAAACTCGTTGTGGCCACCAAACATTCCTTGCCCAAAAGAGATGGGGAGACCAGCAAAAAATCTCGGCATTTGGTTCACAGAGGATCTCAAATTTGAGGCCCACATTAATAAACTTACAGGCACCTGTTTCGCTACCCTAAAAATGCTCCGCAAATTCTTTCCTTTGCTCCCTAAGGATGCTAAGGAGACGGTTGCCAGAGCACTTATACTGGCTAGGCTGGATTATGCAAATGCACTGTTTAGTGGCATCCCGGCCTATTTGGTCAAACGCCTCCAAATCATCCAGAATGCGGCAGTCCGACTCTTGTTTAACATCCCGAGATGGAAGAGCGTTCGTTCTGAGATGCGCACGCTCCACTGGCTTCCGGTTGCCCAACGCATTCTTTTTAAATCATCGGTGCTTGCGTTTCGTGCTTCTCATGATCAAGGCCCCCTGTATCTGAGGAAGAGATTCACCAGCTATGTTCCTGCACGCCCCCTCAGATCCTCTACCTTGCATAAACTGTATCTTCCCCGCTTCAAACGAGCAAGACTTGGTGGCCAATCGATCTCTGTGATCGGGGCCCGGGCCTGGAATGCTCTCCCTCTCCAGCTACGATCTATGTCCTCAGTGGCTGTTTTTAAAAAGCATTTGAAAACTCATCTGTTCAAGAGTGTAAGTTAAGTTTTCTTGTATGTCTGATTGTCTACCTCTCCTCTACTCGCGCCAGGATACTCTCCAGTAACGGAGCGCGCTATAAAATAATTTATACATACATACATACATACATCCCCAGCTCATGTCACTCCAAAACCAGACAGTCAATCCAATCCACAAACAGGCAGAGGCACGCATCATGGTTAGACAAGAAAATGCCTACTTTCTAAAAGTGTCATTTTCAAACACACAATTTAAAAGATGTGTTATTAAATTTTGAGCTCAAAGAGCCTAAACTGTATTGCTCTTTTCATCTCAATGGAAGTTTTACTTGTAAGATGTTACACAGTATCTCCCATGTTATCCTATGGGACAGATAATCTTTCAATAGTGAAAAACGAAATTTGCAGTATTTCAGAACATCACACACCAGTACATGTCCTACCTTTCACATACACTGCACCTTGCCCAAAGGTGCACCATGGGCCTACCTGAGGGGAATCTTACATGGAAGAAAGGGGAAGGTTATGGCCTGGCAAGTGGGTGCACTTTGCCAGGTCGACATGGTTGTTTAAAACAGTGCATAGACACTGAAGTGGCAGATCTGAGAAATATTTACAGGGCTACTCATGTGAGTGGCACAATCAGTGCTGCAAGCCCACTGATAGTATTTGGGTTACAGGCTCTGGCACACTCAGTGCACTTTACTAGGGGCTTACCGGTAGATCAAATATGCTAATCATGGAGAACCAATTGAAACAATAAGTTATACAGGGAACACTTACGCTTTGACAACAGTGGCAAAGTGCCCAGGGCACCTAAGCCAGCAAAAACAAAATCCAGCACAGCATTAAAAATACAAGAGGTAGAGGCAAAAAGTCAGGGGAAACCACAACAAAGATGCAAAGTCTAACTGGTGGTCTGTCCAGTGTATTTGTGAGGTGTGGATGATTGAGATGTTGTTACCTGCGGAGAAGATGGGGTCGAGCATGTGTCCTGCTGAGTAGGTTGGGCAGGAAACCAGTTATTTCAGGCTGATGGTGGCGAGGTTCTCCAGTAGGGATGATGGTTTGTGGTCGTTGAGGTTGTACCGGTGGAAAATGATGTAGCATAGGAGGATGTAGTCCATTGAGGCAAAAGCGTGGTGAGAGATGAAGTCAGCTATGGCTTTGCTGAAGGGGGAGGGAGTCTGGGAGGTCTGTAGATGAGGCGTCCATGTAGGGTGACTTTTGGGTTCGTCTGGATCTGGAAGTGGAGGTGTTCCATGTCGGGTGAGTGTTTGTCAGAGCGTGTTGTGAGGTGGAGGGTGTTTTTGTGTACGAAGGCGATGCCTCCTCCCAACCATTTGGCCTGGTCCTTGTAGATGATTTTGGAGCAGCCAGGGAAGGCAGTTGTGATGTCTGTGGCTGAGGTGGGGTTCATCCAGGTTTCCATGAAGAAGTAAAAGTCGGTGGGAGATGGAGTTGAGTAGGTCCCAGATCTCCACCATGTGCCTGTTGAGCAAGCAGGTGTTGAGTAGGATGCAGCTGAGGTGGTCGGTTCCTGTTCTTGTGGGTTGTGTGGTTGGTGTGTCTGATGTGCAATCAATCAATCAATCAATCAGAGTACTTGTAAAGTGCGCTACTTACCCGTGAGGGTCTCAAGGCGCTGAGGGAAGGGGGGGGGTGATGCTGCTGCTCGAAGAGCCAGGTCTCGAGGAGTCTTCTGAAGGCGAGTAGGTCTTGGGTCTGCCGTAGGTGGGTAGGGAGGGTGTTCCAGGTCTTGGCCGCGAGGTTGGAGAAGGATCTGCCGACGAAGGTTGTTCGTTGGATGCGGGGGAGAGGCTGGCTGAGCGGAGGTGGCGGGTGGGGGTGTAGAAGCTGAGTCTGCTGTTCAGGTAGGCTGGTCCGGCATTTTGGAGTGCTTTGTGTGCATGGGTGAGGAGCTTGAAGATGATCCTCTTGTCGACGGGGAGCCAGTGTAGGTCTCTCAGGTGGGGGGTGATGTGGCTGCGGCGGGGGACGTTGACGAGCAGTTGGGCGGAGGCGTTTTGGATGCGTTGTAGTCGTCGTAGGTGTTTGGCTGGGATTCCTGCGTAGAGTGCGTTGCCGTAGTCCAGTCTGTTGCGACGAGGGCCTGTGTCATCCTTCTTCTTGTTTCGGTAGGGATCCACTTGTAGATCCTGCGGAGCATCCCGAGGGAGTTGTAGCAGGAGGAGGAGACGGCATTGACCTGCTTAGACATGGAGAGGGAGGAGTCGATGATGAAACCTAGGTTGCGTGCATGGTCGGTGGGTGTTGGTGCTGTTCCCAGTGTGGTCGGTCACCAGGAGTCATCCCAGGTTGAGGGGGTGGGTCCGAGGATGAGGACCTCCGTCTTGCCCGAGTTCAGCTTCAGATGGCTGTTCCTCATCCAGTCGGCGACGGCCTTAATTCCCTCGTGGAGGTTGGTTTTGGCGGTGTGTGGGTCCTTGGTGAGGGAGAGGATGAGCTGGGTGTCAATGGCGTAGGAGATGATGTTGAGGTCGTGATGGCGGGCCACTTGTGCGAGGGGGGCCATGTAGATGTTGAACAGCGTCGGGCTGAGGGATGAGCCCTGGGGGACGCCGCAGATGATGTCGGTGGCTTCGGATCAGAAGGGTGGGAGGCGGATGCTCTGGGTACTGCCAGAGAGGAAGGACGTGGTCCAGTCAAGGGCCTTCTCTTGGATTCCGGCTTCTAGGAGGCGTGTCTTTAGAGTGTGATGGCAGACAGTGTCGAAGGCGGCTGACAGGTCCAAAAGGATGAGGGCTGATGTTTCGTCATTGTCTAGTTGCCGCCTGAAGTCGTCTGTGGCAGCGATGAGGGCTGTCTCGGTGCTGTGGTTTCGTCTGAATCTGGAGTGGGATGGGTCCAAGATGTTGTTGTCTTCGAGGTGGCGAGCCAATTGCATGTTGACGATTTTCTCGATGACCTTGCCGGGAATGGGAGCAGGGAGATGGGCTGGAAGTTCTTCAGGTCCTTGGGGTCCGCCTTGGGCTTCTTGAGGAGGGCGTTGATTTCAGCTTGCTTCCAGCTTTCCGGGAATGTCGCTGTTTCGAAGTTGGGTGCGATGGCTGCCTCTGCTTTGTTTAATACGTGGTGTGGGCACGGGTCTGACGGAGATCCTGAGTGGAAGGAGTTCATGACCTTGCGTGTCTCGTCGTCATTGACGTTGGACCAGGAGGTCAAGCGGTTGGCGCTGGCGGTGTTCACAGGGGAGGTGGAGTCTGGCGTAGTCGAGGCGGTCATGGTGTTGAAGCTGTTGTGGATGTCAGCGATCTTGCGGTGGAAGAAGATGGCTAGTGAGTCGCACAGTTCTTGTGAGGGCGGGATGTTGTTGGTGTTGGCGCTAGGGTTGGAGAGTTCCTTTACGATGCTGAAGAGCTCTTTGCTGTCGTGTGCGTTGTTATCCAGGCGGTATTTGAAGGAGGATCTCTTGGCTAATCTGATGAGGTGGTGATGTCTGCGGGTGGCGTCCTTGTGGGCTGCGTGGTTGTCTGGTGTGCGTTTGTGGAGCCATATCTTCTCCAGTTTCCGGCATGCACGTTTGGAGGTCTTGAGTTCGTCGGTGAACCAGGTGGCTCTCTTGCTGGTGTGGCTGTTGGAGGGTCTCTTGAGAGGGGCGACGGTGATGGCGCAGTCGTTGATCCACTGTCTGAGGTTGCGGGCTGCGGTGTCTGGATTGGTGGATGGGTTCTGGTCGAGGATGGTGATCAGCTGGTCTTCAGTGACTTTGCTCCAGCAGCGGCGAGGCAGCTGTTGGGTGCGGTGGTGCGTGGTTGGTTTCTTGAAGGTGAAATGGATGCAGCGGTGGTCGGTCCAGTGGAGTTTGGTGGTGTGGTCGAAGGTGACGTGAATGCCTGTGGAGAAGACAGGGTCCAGCGTTTGGCCGGTGGCGTGGGTGGGTGCGGTGACGATTTGTCTGAGGCTGAGGTTGGCGAGGTTGTCGATCAGGGTGGCAGAGTTGGCGTTGTTGTTGTTCTCGAAGTTCAGGTCCCCGAGGAGGATGTAGTCCGTGGAGGTGAGTGCGTGGGTGCTGGCGAGGTCGGCGATGGAGTCGCTGAACTGAGCCCGGGGGATCTGTAGATGAGTGTTCCTCTGAAGGTGGTGTTGGGGTCGGTGTGGATGCGGAAGTGCAGGTGTTCGGCGGTGTTGAGGGTGTTGGCTGTGTGGGTGGAGATCTTGAGGGTGGACTTGTGGACAATGGCTATTCCTCCTCCGATTCCGTTGGCGCGATCCCTGCGGGTGATTTTTTAGCCGTCCGGGATGGCTATGGCGATGTCGGGCGCCGAGGAGTCGTTCCACCAGGTCTCGGTCAAGAAGGCAACGTTTGGGGTGGAGGTGTCGAGCAGGTCCCAGAGCTCGACGGCGTGTTTGCGTGCAGAGCGGGTGTTTAGGAGTATGCAGCGGAGGTGGTTGGGTCCAGTCCTTGGTGGTTTGGTGGCTCTGTCGCAGGTGAAGCTGCAGGTGAGGAAAGAGAAAGGTCCGTGGGTGCGTTTCGGGGCGGCCTGGAAGCAGCTGCGGTCTCGGCCGGCGTTGAGTGCGTGGAGGGTGCTGGCGTCGTATCGGAGTCTGGTGTTGTGGCGTTCACGGGGGCCAGGGGTTCTGGCGCTGGGCGCGGTCCATGCGATGGGCGCAACGTCTGGCATATATGAGAGGTGGTAGGGAGGAGCAGCTGGTAGGTGGAAGCAGCAAGTGGGCAGGGGGAGGGGCCGCAGGGAGCACAGCGGCGGGGGGAACGAGTGGCACAGAAAGAAAAACAGGGCAGAAAAGAGGGGGCAACAGTGGCACAGAGCAGAGAAAACGGGTCACAAAGGAGGGGGGAAAACGAGTGACACAGAAGAAAAACGGGGATGAAAAGAGGGGGAAGCAGTGGCACAGAGCAGAAAAAACGCGTCACAAAGCAGGGGGAAAAACGAGTGACACAGAAAGACAAACGGGGTACAAAGTAGCAGAAAAACGAGTGACACTGAAAGAGAAGAAAACGGATGGGCACAGCGAGTCTTTAGCAGCGTCAGCAGGGGCAGGGGCACACAGGCGGAGCTGCGTGGGGGGGGGAGCGACCTACCAGGAGGGTCAGGGGTCGCCCTCCTCACCGTGCAGCATAAGGCATAAACGGGGAGGTGGGAGGGAGGAGCAGCTGGGAGGCGGGAGCAGCGAGCGGGCAGGGGGACGGGGCCGCAGGGGGCACAGCGGCGGGGAGAATGAGTGGCACAGAAAGAAAAACAGGGCAGAAAAGAGGGGAAAACAGTGGCGCAGAGCAGAGAAAATGGGGCACAAAGGAGGGGGAGAAACGAGTGACACAGAAAGAAAACAGGGCAGAAAAGAGGGGGAAACAGTGGCACAGAGCAGAAAAAATGGGGCACAAAGGAGGGGAAAAATGAGTGACACAGAAAGAAAAGAAAACGGATGGGCACAGCGAGTCTTTAGTAGCGGCAGCAGGGGCAGGGGCACACAGGCAGAGCTGCGTGGAGGGGGAGCGACCTACTAGGAGGGTCAGGTGGAGAAGGTGCAGTTGTGACAGGTGAACGGGCCTTGGGTGTCCTTCGGTGATGTAAGGTGGCAGGCTGTGAAACATCTGGTGTTGAGTGCATGGAGGATGCTGGCGTCGTATCGGTTGAGGCCACGGGGACCAGGGTCAGTGGTGCTGGGCATGGTCCAGGCATGGAGAGGTGCAGATGGGCTTGCCTTTTGCACACCTTCGGTGCGCCCAATGCGTGGCTGCGCAGCGGTTGCCATTAGGTAGAGTTTGAGAGGCTGGAGGTGGGAGAGCTGGTCAGCTAGGATGCAGGAAACGGTGCTGGAAGGTGGCAAGGCCTCAGGGAATGATCACCAGTGAGGGTGGGAAGGGGGATCTCAGCGAAAGGGAACGGAAAAGACAAAAGTAAACCAGAGCAAAAATAAAGCGACAGAACAGGCAATGAGGATAGAACAGACGTGCAACTGAGCAAAAGAGAACAGAATAAGGCTATACAGGAACAACAGCAGAACAGAAAGAGAGAGGCTCACCACTGGGCCACTAGGGACGAGGGGCAGGCTGCAGCCTGCAGGTAGAGGAGGACCTTGAACACATAGTCGAGGGATCAGGAGGGCAGACAACTACTAGGTGGAGCTGCACGGTGGGGGGAGCAACACACGCTGACAAGGCCAGTGAGGTCGCCCTCCCTAACTCAGTAGGAAGGAATGTGATGAAAGGAGTCCAAACATCAAAGAACGCCTTGTCAGATTGAGCTGATTTGATCGTTAACTTTTCCATACATATCCGTTTCTGTAGGCAATGAAGCCACATATTCATGATCAAGGATCTTATCTGATACCCAGTAAGAAAGAATCACTTGGTGAGGAGCACACAAAACCTGCACCATTTGCTTGCCTCATAACAAGTGGAACAGGTATGCCTGCTTATTAGGAAGGTCCAAGATAACATATGCCATTGAAAGGGTGGTATTTCTCAACCTGTGACTCATCCAAGTCATCCAATATCTCAGACCAGTATCTGGACAGTTTGGGGTAGTGCACAGTAAGTAGAGTAGGGTGCCCACCTGTCCCCATCTTTGACAGAATAGATCGGAATTCCTGGGAATAATACCAGTATGATGATATCTTTATCATTGTTCCCTGCCTGCTGCAGATTGGGCTGTTGTGCCTACTCCATGGTGTATCCAGTCTTTGGGTGTAAGGTCTTGTCTCTACATCGTTTCCCATCTTACCTGGCTCAGAGCTGTGTGCCTTCACTTAGCTGTCTGCAAAAGTTAATACAACTCAGAGATCATTCGTCTGTCATTCGTCTTTGGCAAGAGCCTTCTCTAAAAAGTTGTTAGTGGTAGGCTAACCTACTTTCTGCCCTCTCTGTGGGACATCCAGGGGGATATTCTCAAGAACGTGTGATAACCATCGCAAAATTAACTTAACGCAACTTTCAACATTGCAGTCTATCGTGGGAAAATAACGTCCTGTTAACTAAGTATACACAACATGGAGGGACCATGCCATAGGCCCCCGACAACGCGTCAAATGTCCGTGATAAAGTCAACGCAAAAAAAGTTGTGATGAGGCCAATCGCAATACAAAAAGCAGCAAAAATCAGTGGCAGGCCTGAAACTCCCACGCATCTGGTGGGAAAATGAACTATAAAAACAACAAAAAGAACACACCAAAAACAATCCACTGTGTGTAGCAACATGGATGCATCCAGACCACGTGCAGAGACCAATGTGAACCCCACAAGCCCCACAGACCACCAGCAAGGAACAACGGAGTCGGGGAAGGCCAAGGAGAAGAGGGAGAGGGAGACGGGGTGCAGTCAGCAAGCACACCAGATCAGCATCACCTAGGTGACAGAACACTACCATCAACTGACCCACAATTGGACTACCTTGAATGCAGTCGGAGTGCCGAGGAAGTCAATGGAGGAGGCCAAGAGGTGCTGGCGTGATGTGAAAACCAAACCAAGGACAAACCAGCTGCCAACAGGAAGGCAGCAATGGCAACAGGGGGTGGGAGTCCTGCGCCACAGGAGGAGCTGGAGGAAAGCGAGGCCACAGTCAGCAGTGTGGAGACGGTGCAAGGAGCTGGGAGTCCGGACACAGCTCAAGAGGACCTGACACAACATCAACAGGGCCAGTAACTACCAGGAACTGGGGTGACGGGGGAGATGGGCACGATGTCACACATGCACAACAATGTGTAGCACACTGCACACCCACAATGACCCTGGATCATGTCCCTGATGCCCGTAGCACACTGCAGCACACACACATAGCAAGAACAGCACATCCACATTGACAACAATGTGGTACAATGTGCAACCCTGACACTGCAAAAAAGAGGACACAACTGGTTCTGTACATGCGCAGAAACAGGCCAACTACATCTAACAGAGCAGGAAACTGTGAGATGGGAATGTACACGTACAGCCTTACATCTGTCATGAAGTCCAAATATCCACTGTCCACTATCAAACTCCAGCACCTCCCAAACAGTCACAATGTACATTGCCATACAGTCTGCATGTAAACAAGAACAATGCACCAATATACATGTCAACACAATGTCAACATGCAGCTCCCCTTCACAATGCAGAGGGACAAAGAACACCTCCAGCAGAGCAGACCAGACAACTCATCAGTGATGCCAGAGCAGACCACCACACATTTGACATCAACGCCCTACAACAGCTCATCGACATCTCAGGCAGCCCACCACCAGGGAAGCCAAGCTACATAGAGGATGACCCAGCCCCTGCACAGACCACACAGCAGGAAGCACCCGCAAGCATGGCTGGCTCACAACGCTTCACCGAGCCACACATGCCATTCCAATGCCAGGTGTCAGGATGCCAAAAGGAGGTGGCTGAACAGGTGTGGGTGGGGTACGAACCCATGGAAGATGAACTAGATCACATACGTGGGTGTCTAATACCCTTCAGGGACCACCTACACCTCACAAAGGAGCCCCACACTGCTACAGAGCCACATGCATATGCACATTTCCAATACAGAACCAGGTCCACAGGCACGCAATTATCATTCACACACCTACGTTGGGTCTGCGTACGACGGCCCAGTCTCTTACGTACTGAGTGGGTGACGACAAAGCTACATGTCCAAGCTCTAACCCGCTGCCTGCGGTGATATGTCTGCATCCGCAGTAAACAGCACAATGTAATGTCATAACTTGAACAGTGAACACCATTAAAATGGAAACTGAAAACACCAACATAACAGAGACCACTACTGAGCAACATGAAGGTAGCCGGAGCAATTAGAGAGGTCACCCAATATGCAAACAGAAGTGTCTGTGAGTTGCAGTGCACTGAGGTTGGTGCACTAGAGCTGAGTGCGCTCATGTGTACAAATTGTCTAGGATTGTGTACCTTTGGGATATACCTGATGCAGCTGCAGTGGGGTGTGTTACACCTGCATCATCTTCTTCATCTTCGTCCCAGGTCTCCCCCACTGCCTGAGGTGACATTGCTGCGTAACATCTCCATAGCACAAAACTCAATCAGTAATGGTCCTTGGGTTGCGGTGCACTGAGTCAGTGGCTCCTGGAGTGCTGAGCAAGGTATCAGGTAGATTATGGCATCCATGACAGGTGTAAGCAACTCCGTCAGTCTGCCAGTACGACTGTTTCGACTCTGGCAGATGGCGGTTGGAGGTGGTCCTGGCGATGGTGGTGTGTTCCTCCTGCGGTGATGCGACGTCTGGGCCGGTCAGGACTCGATTTGATGTGTGAGCCCTGGTGGACCGCAATTGAAGCCAGAGGCAGCGGACAGCGCAGGGCCACAGACACATGGCGTTGACGACCCATGGCCATCGTCTCAGAGGCCATCCAATATTCAATCATACAAGGTCCCCAACTTGAACTGCACAGAGTTAGTGGCCCCGGATGCACAGCAGCTGGCACAGGCACACAGCCAGTGACTTGCGGCCCATTGAGGTAGGGCCACGCGGACAGAGTGGGTCCTCAGCGATGTCCAAGGGGAATGAGGCAGAGGATTGCAGGGGCCAGTGGAAGGTGTCCTCCAGGGCATGATGCAGAGGGCAGTAGCCATCCTGAAGCAGCAAATGGAGGAGTGGAATGCTACAGCCTCGTTTCCACCTCCAATTCGGTATCAGCTATATGAGGATGAAGACTACCCCCAAGTCCATAGACTCAGATGCCACCAAAGTTCAACCAGAGAGTGTCCATGAATGTCGGGGAACAGACTTAGTGGCACCGGGGCTGAGAGGGGTACAGTCTACGATGATGCCGGTACAATGATATGAACTCCGCCATTGCTAAATCAAGACTCAGTCTTAAATAGGTGACCTACTCGACCCCAGTGTAGGCCGGAGGCAGCGGTCAGCAGTGGCCCACAGCCACATGTAATTGGCTCGCGATACACCAGGGCTGTTGTCGGTAGCGTTCGATCTTCTCTGTAACAATGATCATTTTTTCCTCCTTACTGCAATGCGTCATCCTCCTACACCTCTCCTTGTGTGCAATGATATGTACTCTGCCATTGAAAAAACAATACTCCATTCCAATTGTGTGAACTACTCGAGCGCAGGCCGAGGGCAGTAGTCCGCGTGGGCACACAAACATGTGTGGTTTTAATGCTATGCACAGACTTGGTGGCACCACATCAAAGGGAGTATAGTGACATCAAACGTCCCATGAACATATGAACTGCCCATCAGGATATCAAGACTCAGTTCCAAATGTGTGACCTACTCGTGCGCAGCGTAGGCAGAGGTCAGTAGTCTGCGTGGGCCCACAGACATGTGTAGTTGTAATGCTATGCACAGACTTGGTGGCACCACATCGGAGGGAGTATAGTAATATAAACTCAGCCATAATTAATGTTCTCTGCTGTGGTGTAATCAAGACTCAGTTCCAAATGTGTTACCTACTAGTCCGCTGTGTATGCCGGTGTAGTTCGTCAAAGAGAAAGGAGTACTGCGGGCCAGTGTCGCGGAGGCCCTGATGGTCTGAGGAGACTGCCAGGGTAACGGGCCTCAGGCTTGGAGCTTGCACCGGCACATGGTGAACCCTCTTCGGCACAAGCCAGTGTCGGCAGGCGGGCATTGAGGCCTGGGTGCGCCGGGGCAGGCAAGACTGGTTCGGGGACCAGCGTCCCGGGGTGCAGCAGACGCACAGGATCACAGACAACCCCGCTCATGGCGACGGCGTCAGCCTTGTGGCAGGGTGAGAGGCGCCGCACTGGCAGACACGTTGGGTATTCTGGAAGACCACCACGCCCAGAGTTACGTGCCTTTTATTCACACCCCTACACTGGCATGGTCGCATTTTTGGGAATCCTATCACCTATCTAGCTGGTCGTTGATAATGTTGCGGAGTGGTGTTGTCGTGGCTTTTGGCACGGGAACGCCTATCCTGGAACTCATTAGCGGTAGTTGCGGGGGTCATCGGTGGCAATGTTTTTTGCAGCTGCTATCGCAGGTAAACTGGTGATATTGGCTGTTAGCACCAGCTTGTGAATGGGGCGATAAATTTATCGCCACTTTAGCTGCGATAAAGTGCCTCGGCGATAAGTCCTTGAGAATATGCCCCCCAATGTTTAATCTGTGCTAAACACAATCTCACAGTATCTGGCAGATCCCGGTCATTTTAAGTTGTTTAAATGTAAGTACATAATTTCAGTCAACCTCTTCATCTCAATGCTTGCAACCTGTGTGTTGCCAGATTGTAAACTAATTCTCTGTTAGGGCTTGTGTAAAATATGGGTTATTAATTATCAGGTGTGAGTGGGGAGGGGAAAATTGTTGAAGCTGCATTGTATAGACTCTGACCCGCATTATTTCAGCATGACCCTGATGGGTAGAGACCCCAAGGTCTGTGGTCCGGTTTCAGCCAAGGTACTTTCCACATATACATTACAGCCACTTGCTGGTCCATGAAGCATCAGTGTTTTTTATGTACAATTCCAGGACCACTCCTCCATGGGCTAAGCCTAGCTGTCTGGTAATAGAGGATTATGTTAGAGTTGTCAAGACCATCCTCCCTTGGATGTTGATGGGAAGGTCCAAGCCACATGCAGGGTTTCTTTCCCCTCACACAAAAGCATACATTTTGTCAGTGTATGAAGTGTGTTGGACAGGAAAGGAAGAGACAGTGTTGGAAATATAAATAGGATCCTGGGGAGAAAATTGCACACTGCTACATTGTTAATGATGCACAAAAATTATATATCCATACCATTGTTTTACATCTTTATGATGTCCATGATCGCATGTGTCATGAAAGTGTCTTGCTCAGCGTTAGGACCGTAGACAGTAGCAAGTCTTAGGCTCTTCCCAGCTAACCATAACCTGTGTAAGAAAGTAAGTTATTGGTTGAGGAGAGTAAAAAACTACTCAAGCAACAACCACAATTCTCGTCAGGTTGAACCACAAAAGTCACTAAATTAACCTGTGCTTAACCCTCTGGTAGCTTGGCACAAAAGCAGTCATGTTTAACTAAGAGACACAGCACAAAGTATTTAAGAACCACATAAACAGTAATGAAGTGAAACACATAAAACATCCAAAACCAATTTAGAAAAAGAAAGTACATTTTAATAAATAAAATGATACCAGAGCTGCACAAATCCAATCGGTAGACCCAGAGAAAAGCAATGTTTAAAGTTTTGATTGATATGATGCCTAAAAGAACAAAGCAAAACTGATGGTGATCGGGTGGTACAAACCAGAGAGAAATGGAGTTCGGGACCAGGGTAGTCCTGCTCAAAATGCTACCTTCTCAAAGTCCAGCATGAATAGTTCTTTTCACATTGGAGGAGGCTGCGAGGGAGCGGAGGGAGTGTGCAGATTGTTATTACTGTAGCGGAAAGAGCAGGCCAGACTGCATGATCTGTAAAGAGCAGGTTGGGCATCGCAAATGGTAATTGCTGGAGCTTTGCTGAAGGTTTTCATTGGCAGCCTCTGTGGGCTGTTGTTGCAGTAGTGCAAAGTGCATATCTTGCGTTGTTGGTCATCGCTGGTGGTCGCTGTAGCACAAAGAATCGGGTTCACAATAGCTTCACATTGAGGGTCATCGCGGGTGACAGAGCACCATTGTGAAGAGCCCAAAACTTCAGGAATTGACCTTTCTTTACACCTTTGAGCCAACGGTCCAAGACCATGGGAGGGACCTCTTGAGGATCAGGAATTCAGCCCAGCAGAGGTCAGTAAGGCTCAGGCAGATCCAGGCATGTCCAATTACAACACGTCAGCTGGACAGTTACACTGAGGCCTCTGGAACTTGATGTGTCCCTGTATCGCAGAACAGGAGGTCAGCCAATTGACCCTTGGAGCCACTCAGGTTGGTCTGGAATGAAGGGAGGGCCCAGTCTTTCTTCTGAGAGAGGAGGCAGGCCTCTAGCAGCAAAGCAGCCGCATGCCTACTGAGAGGAATCAGCATGTATTCCATAAAAGACAGCAACGTAGTGCCAGCCCATATCATTCAGATTTTTACTATATACACTAAGTGAAAGGATTTCGTTCGGATTCGGGCAATAAGCCCACGCTGCTCAATTGAATATTTCAGCATACAATGCCATGAACTGATTCAGAGTTGGATCTATCACCACTGATAAGAAAGCGATCATAGAATATTCATCGGTTGATTGCCATTAGTTACTCAAATAGATTTTTTTAAGGGGCTACAATAGCAATCTCTACAGTCCTGAAGATGGTCGAATAGACGACAGCCCATCGACCAACACGTTGACAATTATATTTATTTTCTGTATTATATGTGTATAGGCAACACTTGTTTGTTGTATTTTTGTACTTTGCCTTATCTTTTGTCCAGAAAAAAGAGTACACAATTGTTACTGAGAAGTCTAATGAATAACTGTTTTAAAATAGAACTTCCTGTTACATTGTGTGTTTGATTGTACCCCTCGATTTTTCAATATGATAAAATGTATATTTCTATTTTTCACCCGTGTCTAGATGTATTATTTGCTTAATTTGTTGTAAACATTTTCTCTGACAAAAGCTGACGTTTCCATATATATAGGAACCCTAAAAAATATAACAGTTGTTCTACTGATAAGTAAAGTTAAAAGTAATTTCTCTGCAAACATATCATTAAAGTTTGCCCTAAATGAAACAACTTTAATAACGAAAATTAATCTTTATAAACAAATCCCTTGTTGGCATATTTACTGATTTCTCTGAGGAACAAGGCGGTCCTTTTTCTGTAATGTTCAAAGGGCCAGGAGTGTACAGAACAGTGGTTCTGAGAGTCCAATATTTATACCTGATGCCAGCCTTTCAAGTGGGGGACATCCTGGGATACCCCCACATCTGGTTCTGGAAAATTATTTTTCCCTGCTATCGCTCCAAGGAGTCTTGGGTGACAAAACATAGGTGTCAAGTTCCTTTGTGTGTACTGAAGGCAAGCCTTTAAAGTGAAAGTGGGGCATGGAATAGCTGCACCCCCCGCTATCCAGGCAGGATATCTCATTCTGGCTACAACCAATCCCCTTTGTCTCAATATCTGGCAGGAATACACAAACCCCAGCAGTAGATCCATTCACATCATGTGACTCAGGACACTGGCAGCAGGCACCAATTGGTTAGGTCAAGAAATTCTCAAGTTTCTAAAACTGACATTTTCTGAATTGTGACTTAAAATCCGACTTTACCATTAAAAAGTATTTTATTGAAACTGCAATTCATTTGAGTACAAACTTGATAATTCTACCTGCTCCCAATCACTTATTATATGTAATAAGGTAAACCAATGTTATCCAATAGCAGAGATAGGCCTTGCAGTAGTAAATAACTTTTTTTGTGTGTTTTTCATTGCCAGGTCATTTAAAACTAAAGTACACATGTCCTACTTTTTAAAAACTCTGCACTCTGCCATAGCAGCTGTTAGGACCTACATTATGAGTGATCTATACTTTTTTAAATGAAAGTTTTGGCCTGGCAAAAGTTTTATTTTACCAGACCTAATTCGCTGTTTAAAACCTTACAACAAGGCTGAAGTGGCAGGCCTCAGACATTTTTTAAAAGGCTACTTTAGTGGGTGGCACAATGGGTTCTTCTGGCCAGCTAGTGGCATTTAATTTACAGGACCTAGGTATCATGTAGTACCCTGTACTAGGGAAGTACGTAGGGTGATTTAACCATGTTTCAGGGAGATACAACAAGCAAGTAAGCGCTGGTTAGCAGTGGTAAAGTGCACATAGTCTTAATGCCAACAAAAATGAATTCAGAAAACAGGAGAGGTGAAGCCAAATGGTTTGGGGGTGTCTCTGCAGAGAGGGCCATGTACAACACCTTGCTAGGAAAATCTGCCTTAAGTTCATATACTATTTTGCCAACTTACCATTTAAATCTATTAGAGATCAGTATACCCACACCCTCCTTTTTTGCCTGCCCTGAGGAACGGTATTGTTTGGTAAACCAATTGAATTTTAGTCTGTGCCAATCTTTCACAAGAGGATGTGTCTCCTGAAGCAAGGAGAGATCAAATCCGGGCAGGCAGAGCACTGATAGCATCATTAGACATTTCTTGAGGCTGTTAAGGCCTCTATCATGGTGAGAGCAGTAGATGGGGTGTAAAAAAATAAGTCATGTGTCTCAGCCTGACAATGATTGTCCATTTACTCGTCTCCACCTTTAGCACCGCTGACAAGTAGAGTCCACTGGAAAAGAAACTGGCATTTCTGGGCTGCCTTCTGGTATGCCCAGGATTTTGCAGGCCTCCGAGAGTGTGTGCACACTTTGTATTGCTGGTTATGCCAGGTAAACATAATACGGAACGGGGTCACTTCAGCTATATTTGACATTGTGTTTTTGGAGGAAGTTAGTTACTAGCTTGAAGTCTCTGAATTGTTGCAAGGAGATCATTGAAATATAGTGATTGTGTGTGCTTTGAATATTATAAGATATTTATCCCACACTGCCTTAAGTATGTATTCCTTGAATGAGAAGTGGTGCAAGTAAGCCAGGAAATTTGGATCCCTGGAGCTCGTCTCCCCCACATGCCCATCTCTATGTTCTCTGTCAATTTCAAGCTCAGCAGAGTTTTCTGAGTCCAGGACATGGTGGAAAAGGTGTTGGATGTAGTGTCAGATATTTGCTCCCTCTGCTTTTCGCAGGACCTCGCAAATTCTGATGTTTTGCTTCTTTAAGCTGTTTTTCTAAAGTCTCAACAGGTGTATGTAGGTCCATTTGCTGATGCTTAACCACGGGTACCCCTTGCCTCAGCATTTCTAACTCTCTGGTACTACTGGCTGTGAGGCCCTGCTTAACCCCTCTTAGCAACTTAGGGCCATATTCTCAAGGAGCTATCGCCAAGCTATCGGCACCTTAACGCAGCCAAATTTGCAATAAATTTACCACCCCGTTCACAAGCTGGTGCAAACAGCCCATATCATCAGTTTTCTGGTGATAGCAGCCGCAAAAAACATCGCCAAGGATGACCCCGGCAAATATCGCTAATGAAATGCAAAGTAGGCATTCCCGAGCAAAAAGCAGCGACAACACCACACCACAAAATTCTCAACGACCAGACAGAACGGCGATAAGATCACAAACCAAACATGCAATAAGGCGCGTTAGCACCAGGAAACTAACACCTGCTCTGACCTGGTGCAAAGTCGGACTACAACCTGCACCAAAAAAGAGAGCCCAGCCCAGAGCCACACCTGAAGAACAACAGATGCCATGGAGCCACAGAACATGCATCCTGGAGCCCCAAGAGGGCAACAACACCCGCCGCTATCACCCTCAGGACCCCACCTCCCCCCAGTGCCCCACTCCAGGCACCCCCATGACCATCCCCCAGACAAAGATATGTCACATCAACCACACAAATTCATATATCAAATAACTTGCATGATGTCGCACAATCACATCTGGTGACATGCATGTGTCATCTCAAAAATGAGCATCACACATTCACCTTCGAAGCAACAAATGATAATTTATTAAGATAAACACAGAATAGAAATGAAGACACATGGCGGCTTCCCTTGGGGCAATCCGTAGGTCACAGCCTGCAAGACAAAAATCATGATGAGAAGGTGTGCCTTGCACACATCAAAGGACAGAGAGAGAGCGAAGGAGAAAGAGAGAGCAAAGGAGAGGGAGCAAGAGAAAGACGGACAGAGTGGGTGAGCGAGAGAAAGACGGTCAGAGAGGGAGAGAGAGAGAATGACGGACAGAGAGGGTGACAAAGAGAAAGACGGACAGAGAGGGTGAGCGAGAGAAAGACGGTCAGAGAGGGTGAGCGAGAGAAATACGGACAGAGAGGGTGAGTGAAAGAAGATGGGCAGAGAGGGTGAGCAAGAGAAAGACGGGCAGAGAGGGTGAGCAAGAGACAGACGGACAGAGAGGGGGATAGGGGGATAGGGAGATAGAGAAAAGAAGACAGGGACAGGGAGAGAGAGTGCCAACACTCCGTAACTAGGTCACACTGCTCACCTGCTGCCACCGGTGTGTCTCCAACTACGTGCCGATATGAAGTGCAGTTCACCAGGTCCCACATCTTAAACAGATCCGTCATCTGAAACAGTCCAGATACCTGAATGGCAAAGTACATACAATTGCACGCAACATCATAGCCTGTCTGGTCCTGCGCACCCAGGCAGCTGCACCCCAGCCCCTCCCACCGCCCAGTGGTGCATGTCCGCCCCTGCGCACCAAGGCGTCACTGCTCACCTTCCACTACTGGCGTGTATAAATGAGGGCCCACCACATGCTGCTGCAAGCCCCAAGCCTGGGGCCCTCGGAAATGTCACCCTCCACATCATGCAGCTCTGCTCCGCGGGCTCACATTTGGTGCCGGGTCTTGATTTCTCCATGGAAGAGGAAATATCAGTGCACCCAGCATCATCGCAGGCTACACACCCATTCAGCCTCATAGGTGCCACTAACTCTGTGAAACAGGAGGCGGCACCATGTGGTGGTAGGCTCATGCTGTCCGCTGGCTCAGGACTACACTGTGGTCCAGCAGGGCACACAAAACCTAAGCTGTCCAGACCGCCGGGATGGGCCATCATCGCAGGCTCCACACCCGCTCAGCACTTAAGGTGCCCCTACCTCAGTGCACCGAAGGTCACCATCCAGTGGCAGTGTGCCAGTGCCGGCCGCAGTGCATCCGGTGCCACGAAGTCTGTGCCCCGCTAGTCATGGACCCTCTATGATTGGGTATCGTGGTGTGGACACCATCATGTCACCTCCGGGCCAGCGAAATGTGATGTTGCAGGCCCCTGGATCCCCATGCCTACATGCACACCACACGGATATACCCCTAGAGAGGTTGGAAACAGTGTCGTGCATGTGCGCCCAGCCCTTTTTATTGGCAGAGTCACATGTTCTGTGATGCGTGTGCTGGATGGGTGTAGTGTGGGTGTAAACCTGCCGTGAGGGAGTGGCGGTGGCATGCTGACAACTAGATCTGTGAGCAGCAGATCACTACAGGGGAGTCCTGGCACATGTGGCGTTGTTGCCCCCCCAGAGCGTAAGCGTAGTGGGCTGGCCTGGCGTATGCCAGTCCAGCATAAGTGTTTGAGCGATGACCCCGGGGCTCTGTTTGTGGTTCCGTACGGGGCTGGACAAGGAAGTAACAAATGCATGTGTTGCTGTTGTTGCGTCGGCGCAACCCAGACGACAATCGGCAATGTGTCTCCCTGTGACCCAAGTCCAATGACATGAGCCACTTGGAAGTAAGTGGAATTCACTGACCCTACATTCATCCATACTTTCATATTTGAAAGACCATAGACACGACACATCTGTGTGATTCGGAATGTTTAATGCACATTCAGTGGTGTGTGGCATCTGGAGCAGTACAGGGCCATGCAAGGCCCACTTTCAAAGGTTGGGCCCTGGAGGGCCAGCCAGAGTCCTTCATTAAATTAGAAGTCCAATGGAAGAGGAAGAGAACAGTCCACAGTCTGATGGCTGTGTCATTGGCGAACAAACAGAATATGGCAGTCAATTTCGATGTTGAAGGTGAGTGTCGCAGAGTGTATCGGGGGACAGTGGGAGTTGATGATGCAGAGAGCAGAACCAAGCTGAACTGGCCATATGGCGGAGGTAAATGCTACAGTTTCCTCCAGACCAGTAAGGAGGTTTCATCCGCATCTTCGTCCTCTGCTGTTGCATGTGCCTCACGTGTGGGTGGTTCTGGCCTTTCTTCAGCACTGTGTGGCAGTGACACCTGAGGGGCAGGAGGTGGAATGTCTGCCGCACTGTGTGGCAGTGACAATTCAGGGGGCGGAGATGTGGATTTGGTGGTAGCAGCATCATGCATCTGCACCAGGCCTTGAGGCAGCAATGCCATGAGGATGGTTTTGAGGTCATTGTGGAACCCAGCTACCTTTTGCTGGTGTGCAGCTGTGGCAGCCGCTCTCTCCGCAATGGCCCACTTCATGTTCTCCATGAGTCTCCGCATGAGTCCCAACTCTTGGACGAGCTAGCTGGAGCCACCCTGACTGGACAGTCGTTCTTGTCGCACTGTCAGGACTCTTGCGATGTCAGCCATGGTTCGATGGAGGGCATGGAGCGGAGTGTCGGTGTCCGTTAGGGACTGTGAGTGGTCCCTGACGGGACTTAGACACCCACCTATGGCATCTAGTTTGTCTGCCATGCTGTCGATGCCCACCCACACCTGTTCAGCCAGCTGCTGCTGGCATCCCAACAAATGGCGTTGGAAGGCCATATGCTCTTTGTGGGGGTCCTGGGAGGCAGCCAAGGTGGTGGGTGCTGCCTGCTGTGTGGTCTGTGCAGGGGGTGGGTTCTCCTCATTGCAGCTGGGCTTCCCTGCTCCTGTAGGTGGGCTATTGAGACTGTCAAAGAACTCTCGCAGGGCTTCGGAGTCAAAGGTGTCTTGGTCCTCTTCGTCATCAGAGAAGAGAGGTTGGGACTGCTCTGCAGGAGATGATGATTGTCCCTCTGCAATGTGAAGGGGAGATGCAGTTTAACAATGCGTCCACATGTGTGTTGTCACATTGTACATGTTTAAATACAGACTGCATGATTGTGTACATCATGGCTGTTTCGGAGGGGCTGCCCATTTGCTGCGGGACAGTTGACATTTCAACACCATCATGGCTGTGTGTTTGTACCGGTACATTATCAACTCACATTTCCCTGCAATGCCACTTGTGATTGGCCAGTGTCTACACCCAGCCGGCACCACTTGTGTCCTCTGTTCTGTGGTGAATGTGTTGCGGGTTGTGCCACTTTGCTGTCAGTGTTGATGTGCTCTGCATGTGATGTGTGTGTGCCGTATTTTGGGGAAGTCATCCCTGCAGCTCTGCTTTGGCTGTCCCTTATCCCTTACATGCGGTGTGCCTCTGACTTTTGTGCTTATACAGTGCTGACATGTAGCATGCTTGGGTACATTGCTCTCTTGTTGTGAGTTGGGGTCTGGGGCATGGTTTGTCCGCCGATGTGCTCAGCTCAGTTGTGCATGTGCGCCATTGTGCCCATCTCCCCCCGTCCCCCCAGTTCCTGGTCGTCACTCGCCCTGGTGCTGTTGTGTCCGGTCCTGTTGAGCAGTGTCAGGTCCCCCGACTTCAGTCACCACCTCCCTACTGATGACTGTGGACACCATTTCCTCCATGTCGTCCAGCTCCTCCTGTGGTGCAGGACTGCCACCTCCAGACTGCATTGCTGCCTTGCAGTTGTTTGCGAGTTTCTGCTTGGTTTTTCGCCTGACATCATTCCAGCGCCTCTTGACCTTGTCCATTGTCCTCTTCAACAGTCCCACTGCATTCACCTTGTCCACGATGGCCAGCCATAGTAAATATTTGGTTGCCAATGACACAGTGGAGGTGACGAACAGTTGTTGATGGTGTTCTACCACCTCTGTTATGAGGATCCTGCTTTCCTGCGGACTGAACTGCTTCTTTCTACTCTTCTTCCCCTTACTCTTCCCTGACCCGGAGGTCCCAGGCTGGTCCTCCGGGGGGCTTCTGGGGTTCTGGCTCTCCTCCGTACTGGCTACGGCAACATACATTGTGCTTCGCTGTTGTTTGGCATCTGTTTGTCTGTTTTTTCTACTTTAATGGTGATTGTTCCCGCCTGACGCGTGTGAATTGCAGGCCTGTGGCTGGTTTTCGCTGATTTTTGTATCGCACTTGGCCTCATCGCTGCTTTTTTTGCGTTCGCGTTTCACATTTTGGCAGCGTGGTGTTGATTTTAGCACGGCCATTGGGCGCATTATCTGGAGACAATCCATGGTACCGCTGTGTTGTGAATACCTGGTAATACTGCGTAAATTTCCTGAGATGGACTGTGATGTTGAGGGTTGCGTTAAGTAACTTTTGCAATGGTTATCACACGTTCTTGAGAGTATTCCCCTTAGTGCAGTCCTGTTTCACCACCAGAAGATCCTCTTGTATTGCAGAAAACAGGGATTCTGGGAAAGATCTAGCGAGGGTGGTGGAGTCTGTCCCAGGGTGCTCCGAAGTTGTGTCAGGTCGTGAGTTACGCATGGTAGATTTAGAGACTGAGTCTGTTTTAAAAAATGTTGAACTTGTTCACATATCTCTCACATTGGCGTCTTTTTGGCCTTTGCACACCACCATGTCTTTCCTGCTTTATTGTCTGGTAGAAACAATCAGCGACAGAAGAGCATTCCAACAGTGGACCTTGTGAAACTAAGGGGCAGATTCACAAGCCCCTTGCGCTGCTAGTACGTCACTTTTTGTGACGCACTGGCAGCGCATTACACTGCCCCAAATTCGCAAGGACAGGAAAAGCCACCCTGCGTAGCTTTTCCTGTCCTTGTAAATATGGCTCCTTTACACGCAGCACATTTCGTGAAAGGGACGTTCCATGGGTGTTGCTGTGTGTGTTCCCCATCAAATGTAGGAGAAGAGTGATGGCATGAATAAACAGTTGAATTATCCAAGGAGAGTGTCATGTATTTTTTCTCTAATTGTTGTGAAATATATATATATAACAGCACGCCAGCAACGAAGGAGACGGACCAGCCAGGTACAGCAAGATGGAAATTGTATTTTTCACAGAGGAAACAGCTACGCGTTTCGGGCCAACTTGCCCTTGTTCACACTGTAATTTTACTGAAAAACAATTGCGTTTTTTTATATGCTTTTGAAAATAACCACACCTCTAGTGATAACGTCACAGGTCACATGGTCATAGACATAAACAAAAGGAAAGAGCATGTATTTATTTACTCTTTCCACTCGTATTTAAGACCATTACAATTTACAATTACAGGATGAATCCGTAAAAGCCTCGAAATTCAATGGCATGGATAAGAAGCAAAAATATTTCTGTATAAATACATACATATTGCAAATTGTAAAAATAGGTTATCAACGAATATATTCCATTGTCATGTCCATAAAGTGACTAGTGCAACATTTAAGAAAGCAGCAATTGAGATAAAGTGCATGTGGGAATGTGCAAAGGAAGCAAAAAGTGCATACTGCATAGTCAAGAAAACATTCTTAAGTAAGTAATACTTTATTCGATACATGTATCATAAAAGTACAAACATAAAAATACATACATACATAAATTTCAAGTATTACAGTCCTCATAAAAGTGTTGCATCAAAACAGTTAAAACTGGGGGAAAATATCATAATTAAAATTCATACTAAGTCATGGTCTGTACACGAGTGAGACAACAACCTTAACTGGATAATCCAGGCACTGGCCAAAAACTTAGCGACCCCGCAAACAATAACCATACAAGTGGTATTGGAAAGAATAATTCGAAGGGCTGATCTATGGTCCCTAACTCCTAGCTTCCTACAGACTGGTTTCAACCATTTAAATCTGGCCTGTTTGTATGCTTTACATGCAAAAAGGAAATGGCCCAGGGATTCTTCCGGGCAGGGACAACCTGGGCATTTCAAGTCCTCTTCCCTCCTATCTTTCCATCCTGCCATGACATTTTTAAGGGGGAGAATGCCATATCTAAGTTTCAGAAATAAAGTTCTGTCTCGAGGAGTCTGTATGAAGTCCAAGAAGGGTTCTAACTTAACAACAAGCTTGTGTTCGAAAAATTTCTCCGTTAAGGGACCCCAATTTGGGTTGAGCAGAACCTTGGCCTCTATCCACTCTCAGTATAGTTTTTTCACTGTTTGTTTTGGTGGGGGGGTTTGGGAGGCCCAGGAATCGCTCAATCCCAAAGATACCACAAGCTTCTTTAGATTGTTTAGCCACTTTATTTTATTTGAAACAATTCCGGGGTCCTTCTAAGGCGCACCCAAAATAGTAGTGGTCGGAGTTGGACTATTTCAGAAATAGATCTCTTACCCAAATCAGCAAATAAAGGTTTTAAAGGGGTTGAGAGAGGGAGCGAGACTAAGTGTCTTATAAACTTATTCTCTGCCACCACCAGTGCTTTAATGTTCTCAGTGCCCCATAATTCAGATCCATAGACCGCAGAGGCTAACGCCTTTCCCTCATAGACTGCTAGGGCAGGGGCTATTGGTCTACTAACTGAAAGACGTTGATTCTTTAGGATAGCACCGGAAACCCTTTTAAGATTTAAAACCATTTTACACAAGTGGGATTCCCAATTCATTTTATTACCAATTCTAACCCCGAGATAATCAAATTCATCCACTATCTCTAGGGGGGACCCATTCAAGGAAAGATAAACCTTCCTATGATTTCTTTTTACGGACATGACCATCAACTTAGTCTTTGCAGTATTTAACGTTAGCCCACGGTCTTTACAGAACACATTAAAACGATCAAGGAGTTTTTGCAGGCCTTTGGGGGTTTTGGACAACAGGAGGGTGTCATCAGCCAAGATCAGTGTGGGTGTTTTCTCCCCGGCAAGGACAGGGGCATCCGCTGGGTCCTCTCTCAGGTGATCCACCACCCCGTTTATGAAAAGAGAAAACAAAGTCGGGGCCATCACATAACCCTGCCGCACCCCTCTGCTGACAGGGATCCTCCTAGTTAGTTGCGCCTGGTCCCCCCATCGGATCCTTGCATAATTTCCTTCGTGCAGTCTAATTATGAACTGTAACAAATAACTAGGAAATCCCAAATCCAGGAGAACCTCCCAGAGTTTAGCACGTGGGATAACGTCGAAAGCCGTTTTCAGATCTATAAAAGCCAGGTATAAACTCCCTCTGGCTATAGACACAGACTTCCAGTAAACCGCACAAAATCTAAAGGCCTGGTCCATGGCGCCTACATTGCGTCTAAATCCGGCCTGGAAGTGGGTCAAGATATCATTTTCCATTAACCACATCTCTGTCCGGTTTATGATGACCCTGCCAACTACTTTTTGGATGGTATCAATTAAACTAATTGGTCTGTAGTTGGCAGGGTCCTCTCTATCACCTTTTTTAAATATGGTAATGACCTCTGCACCTTTCCAGGATTCGGGAACTGGGTGGCCAGACTGGATTAGGTTCATAATCATAGATATGAGGTCTGCCCATAATTTGGGATCATACAACAATAGGTCCCCCGGAAGGCCATCGGGTCCAGGCGCTTTTCCCGGGATTATTTTAAGGATGGCGTCTTGAACTTCACGGGGTGAGAAGAACTCTTCATTAGCGCCATGCTCTGTATTAATCTTACTCACAGTACCCTTAGCAGGAGATTTTGACTCGCCCTCCATACAGTCCTCACAGTACAGTTTTAAAAAGTGAGAGTACCATTGGTGCTCGGTTATGTGATTTAAAATATGCTCTGCCCCACGCCTATCGAAAATGTTAATTAATTTCCAAAAAAGAGTAGGATTCTTCCCATAGGCAGCATCCTTTAGTGCCTGCCAATGCTCCTCCTCCCAGTCCTTTTTGGCTGTCGCTATGCTTTTATGGTAATCTTGTCTAGCAGTTCTTACTGCTAAAGGGTCCTTACTTTTTATGGCCAAAGTAATGACTTTCCTCTTCCTCCTACAATTGGCTGTGTACCAGAGGTTGCCCTTGTTCGGTTTATGGTATGTCAATGACGTCACCTTAGATTTTTTTTATAAAGAACTGTCCAATTTTCTCTGTTAAGTTCTTATACATAGCAGGTAGGTTTGACCCCGAGGGATGAGGGGCCATTATAGTAACAGATGCCAAGCCACGGGATTCGGCCATAACTAGCTCTTTGATACTATCAAGTTTCACTTCTTCACACCTAACTGCATTCCACTTAAGCTTTCGATTGCAGTTAGAGGGAAAAACTTCTTTAGTGGTCATCTCTGAAATTCCCCTTTTACTGATCTCATCTCCCCAATGGATTACCATACATAAAGGGTTGTGGTCACTGTCTGATCTTTGTCTGACCTTCATATCCACTAGGCCAACCCATGACTGAATATCCAGAAGGATATAATCAATCCGTGATGGGCAACCTAGCCTATTAAAGGTCATTGCTCCATCACGGTCGGAGACAGTACGCCCGTTTAAAGCCCGTAGGTTATGTTCCAAAACCAAAGCATTTAACTGGATTGCTCTCGCAGTCCATTTCTTGATGGGAGTAAGGGCTAAAGTTGGTATAGTCTGGCTCCTATCCTCATTATTTAAGCCCATTGAATCTTCATCGTCCAGGGGCTCAAAAGTACAGTTAAAGTCCCCCCCCACCAATATTTTAGATCTCAAAGGGAGGGATGATAACTTACTTTCTAGCAACTCTACTATAGGTGAAATATGGCCACCCGGTAAGCCTCTTGCGTATACACAAAAGAGTTCTAATCCATTATTTCCGGATGGGCTTTTAATAGAGATATGCAGAATGTCATTTGAGTTTGTATTATGGATAGTGACGACGCAGTTCAAAGTTAACTTTACCCAGATGTGTAAACCTCCAGAGGGACGTCCTTTCCCAGTCGAAACTGCAGGAGTATAGAAAGTTGAGTATCCGTTTTTATATTGTGGCAGGGGACACCAGGTTTCTTGGAACATGCATATGTGGAAGGTGTTTATGAAATCATTCCAATCAGGGTTATCAAGATTTTTTTTTAGACCTGCTATGTTCCAGGACAAGATATTAATAGAGGTATGGGCTGTGGATAATTCCTTTGATGGGATCAGTGTGCTAGATTCCCTTTCTGCTCTACCTAGGCTGATGGTAGCCATATTAATTGAAACATCCCTACTAATATCATTAACTCGTACCCCCGGAGAAGCGGGCACCACACTCTCCCCAGATCGTCCAGGGGACTGTGTTGGAAGTCAGTCTACCCCTTCTAAACTGCTATAACGATTGAAACAGGGGAATAAAGGATGGTTAAGCTGGTGACCCAGCCAATCCCCATTTGGCTGTCGATCACCCAGATAGGGTCTCCCTCCTCTCCTTCCAACTAGATTCCAACCTTCCTCTTCATTCCCACCCCACTTAGGGGGAATCTGATAGTTGAAATTCTCCCTCCTGTTTCTCCCTCTCCCCATATTGGACGACCTCAGCCAGCTCCACCTATGGTCATGATGCTCCGTGTGCATATAGAAATATGACAGGGGTTTGGCCATAATCGTAGTGTTGTTGTCCCATGGAGGAACGGAACAAATATATTCCACCAGTCGCGGGTCCTCAAATGTGACAACAACACAATCTCCCTTTAAGCTTTTCTTTTTTCCGCCTACCCAAGGGGCTCTCTCCACCATGAGCATTTTGTTGTTTATTCCAGGGGGTGGAGGATAGTTTCTGTGTAACCAGTGACACATTTTATTTTTAAGTGCCCAGAATGGTTCAGAAATGGCCGGAGCAAGTTCGGGGACGCCTGTCAGAACTATCACATATGGACAGGCGTCTGGTGGTAAACTAATGTTCCTGCGTGGGTTTGGCTTCTCATGATGGGGTAAGGGGGATTTGGGGGCTGGGGTAATAGGATCAGTACCACTCTGAGAATGAGTGGGAGCAATAGTGGTTGGCTGGTTGGTACAGGTTTTTTTACTCTCTGGAATTGGTATTTTGGGCGGGCGGGACTTGGGGGCGGGGTTATCCCCTGTAGGGTGCTTCTTGGGAATAGATACATGATTACGGGCAGAAGATGGTACAGTAGGGACATTGGAGGCATTAGAGGCAGAAATAACTTCCTTGGGTTTTTGTGTCAAGAGAATAGCCTCCAGCTGATGTTCAATGCTCTGTAATTTGGATTCTAGGGGCAGAAGTAATGATTTGATAAGGTCGGACAGAAAATTCAAAAAGGAGGCATTCCTATCCTCTTGATCGATTGAGGATTCATCACTACTACTATCATCTGGAATACTAACCAAACTGCTGTCAGAGATTGTGTCATCTGGGATACCCAAAGGTAAGGGATGGGATACAAGTTCGACCTTATCACTCCCTACGTTATCATTGTTACCCAATAAATCCCTCCCTTCTTCGACGGGTACACTTGCACCAGTCTCGCCGACGATATGTCCCAACATCTCTTGTGGGGTAGGATTGGTGGTATTTACCTTGTGGGTTGTTTGGTTTATTTTTGGAACTGCACCTTCCAAACTGCCCCTTTGGGAGCAGTTATTCTCATGATGGACTACAACTGGTATTGATAATAAGTTGTTTAGCAAAGGGGCAGCAGGGATTGGTGCACTCGGAGGTGGAGGGTCAAGGGGTAATGTTAGGGAACTGGTTGAGGTGTGCAGTCTAGTATCTAACTGTATAGGGTGTGGATCAGAGCTGTTTAGAGCTTTGATCGGGGAGCATACTAGAGCTATATTGCCTAAAGAGGATCTTTTGGCTTGGCGAGGTCCATCGAAACCCTTCTTTCCATGAGTATTATTCCCTGGTCAATTAAAGAATTGGTGCGGAAAATAAAATTATCTAAAGTGCCAGTTAATTTTTAAGATTTAGCACTTGCAGCTGTCTGGCTTCGGGTTTCACGAGCAGACATGTTAATCAACAACTGAGGCTAATGATAAGAGAATTACAAAGGAGTAGGTAACAAGTGCTGTAATATTAGCAATGCCTAGCAAAAGGTAACATTAAATAGAAAAGAACTAAAAGCACAGAGGGGATAACAGCTGCAAGAATAGTACCAAAGAAGCACAAATATTAATTGGAGCAGAAACGGGAAGAGGGGACAAAGATTAGTTAAGGGGCAGGGGGACTGGCCCAACCCAGGCTCTGCAGGCCTCAGAGGGCCTCAGAGGGTCCGCCCTTTGTCCGGGCTTCGTCCCGGCCTTCGTCCCGCACACGCGTCCCGCTCACGCGGGGAAGAGCCACCTATGATACAAGGCGGAGGCTGAAGGGGAGGAGACACGGGAAGAGGCGGCAGGTGTGCGGGATGATCAAACACACAGCCTGGTGGGCCTCGCAGTCCCGGTCTCCGGCGGTGACCAATAATCCAGGCACAGTTCTCCTCCAACACGGGCAGGCTGAGTAACAAAGTCCCAAACCGACTCCAAGCAGCACCCGCAGAGCTGGGGCCGCGAGTCGAGTTTTAAGCGCCAGTCAGCAGAGCAAGCAGAGGGGAGGAGACACGGGAAGAGGCGGCAGGTGTGCGGGATGATCAAACACACAGCCTGGTGGGCCTCGCAGTCCCGGTCTCCGGCAGTGACCAATAATCCAGGCACAGTCATTCAATATCTACAGCTCTATAATCTCAGGTCCCTGAGATAATAGCATTGGAATATAATAAAACATCCTTAAAAAGCCGTAAAACCATGTGCATGTGTACGAAAACCATGAATCTCAGCAAACTATGCATCAAAACATGGGTTGACATAAATAACAAAAAGAGATAAAAATCATCATCATGCACCTATAAATAAATATATATATATATATATTTAAAAATGCATAAATAATCTAAGTAGAAAAATTAGTTGAAATTTTCAATTTTAAATGAAGATATTATCTGAAAGTAGAGAAGTAGAGAAGTAGAGAAGAAAAATACAAATTGATTGTGTAGAAGTTAAAAAGTTTGAGTTAGTATATATAAATAAATGAATAAATAGGTGAATATCACCATATCAAAAAGTATTTACAATCTTTCTCTATATATACATCATACATTTTATCATATATATCAAACGAGATCGAAATAAAAACCAGTTATTTTAATATATAAAGGATACATGGAAAGGTTAAACATATAGCCACTGAGAATGATATCACACTCAACAATAGGGATGTGGAAAAGTAAATTTTGCCATGTTCTGTGTCCCTACGCCTCATCCATCATATGTTATGTGTGCATGACCAATATGCATATGTTATTCCCCATGTCTGATTAATGACGCAATTATAGTTGTGTCCACCTCTGGTATGTCATTTTCCAGTTCTCATGAATACTACGAATATCAGGCCTATGTAAAGTAATGTTGCCACGTTTCTCAGTGTGCACGTTATTCCATTATAAAGTCCCCGTTTCCAGGCCTCAAAAGGGCCCGGACATCAGATTCAGCTCCTGTCTCCTGAAAGCCTCGCTGAGGAGCGATACAGCCCCCACCTGTATCCTCGACCCTTCACTTACTTCCTGCCTCGCAGTGCCCGGTGCAGCCTGGCTCTGCCTCTGAGTCTGCCAAAAGTATGTTATAGTTCCAGTTATCAGTTCAGTCCTCCTCCTTCTGCATTCCTAAGCTACTGAACTGCATCAATAGTTTCGTCATTGTCTAGCCTTCTCGTCTCCACGTTAGAGAAATACTGTATTAATGGTCATTTAATATTCTTCATCACGCACTACATGTAGAATAATGCATGGTCCAGTCTTAGAATCAAGTTAGCTTCTCCCCTCATGACTTCTAGTTTATATCAACATGTTCCCTAAACATTAGATACCAGATAGGGTTTAGGTACATGTCGCTCCGACCCTCCAGACTCTAGTCTCTGCTCCTAGCACAGAGTTCATAGCCCCCAGCTTCTCCTAGTAACACGTCATTGCCAGTTTTCGCGCACCATCAGGTTAGAGGTCCCGGCTCCTTAGGTAGCCCCCTCCTATGTTTCCGCCCATTCATGACATATTCTGTTACGTTTGCACCACATGTCTATGTACACGCCCAGTTACACCTACTTTTACTGTTATCTCTCGCGACTGCTACGCGTCACGCCTTCTGCTCCACCCACTGTTACGCCTACTGCAATGTAATGCTATGTGTTTGCGCTATGTATATAAGTCAATGTATTGTTATTAAAAGTTAGCGCGCTCATCCCAGACCAAGCCCCAGCAGCTGCTGGGTCATCCTATGCAGGTTGTCCTGATCCCGTCCTTATGCTGTAATAAACCTGCAGAAACTCCTACTACCTCGAATCTTGACTCTTATTTTATTGAGCTATCTGTTATTCATTCATTCATCCAAAAATAGATCCGGTATTATTTATTTATATACCACATAATGGCGCCCGAATAGGGACTTGCCCTTTCCCCACGCGTCGGTGAAGCCACGCCGACCCCCTGACCCTCTGCAGTCGTGACGGAACCATACCGTGCACTGGCAGATATTTCTGCTCCAAGTATCCCTCAGGCCCACGGAGGAGACGGAGGAGGCGGTCCAGCATCCGAACGAGACGGTGGAGGAACACGGCGAGTCCCGACCAGAGCCCAAGCCGAGAGTCCAAGGTCCGAGGTATCCGGAGGCCCACCTGTAACTGAAGTCCGAAGTTCGTCGTCCGTCGTCCAGTCCAGTCCGAGGCCTTCCGTTCCGTGCTGCCCGGTGAGTACCATTGCTGGGGTAGTATCTAGACAGGACCAATCTAAATTGACTCCTGGTCCGTGGGTTGGTGGTGCCCCAGACTCACAAACGAAGTGTTCACCTAGGTGGATACGGGTCTTGATGCGTCCCTTTATGGGACCGGTATGTTCCGTACTGTTACAGCAGTGCATCCAGTAACTCTAGTCTGTTCCGTTCTCGAGAAAATCTGTTCTGTTTCTGTTCTCAGTATTTCAGGTAATATTCTGTTCGAACTGTTATTTATAATGTTCTTTATGTATTTTAATGTTGTGGTATGAGTGTGATGTGATTTTGTGTTTTCATTGTGTATTGTATTGTGTCCAGATTACAGTTCAGTCATGCCACTCTTTTCCAAGTTACGTCAGTTAAAAACTAGAAAGGGTCTGTTAGAAGAAGCGGTTCCTGTCCCGCCTAGGGACAGTCCAGGTCACTTTATGTATCAGAAACATGGCATAAGCGCCATAATGTATCTAGATTTATGGGTAGAGTATACCAAACAGTTAGAAGAAAAGTATAGATGGCCCGTATCGGGTACATGGGATGCCGAATGTATCATGCGAGTAGAAGAAGCATTATGGAAAAAGAAAGCCAGACAGTCACAGAAAGATGCCATCGAGTTATGGCGTAAGGAAGCTCATAGAAGAACCGAGAAAGAAGTCAGAAAGTCAGAGTTAAGTAGAGAATCCCAAGAACGAGCCCAAGAAAGAGAATTAATCGAGATAGGTGAACAAGTCAAAGCCGAACAGTCAGACAGACAGAGGCATGCCCTTATTAAGGGTATGTATCCTCTTCTTGCCGAGGGCTTGCCAAAAGCGACCCCAGAGGCATCCAGTAATTTCCCGCCACCATTAGTTCCGACTAAGTTACGTCACAAACAGACCGCAGCTGATATTTTTATTTCGTCCTATTTGGACGACACAGTCCCCGAATATGCAAATCCTGTTCGCGCTCCGCCAGTCCCTGTAAATCAGGCACTTCCTGCTCCTCCAGACACCGGGGTGCCCTTAACAGCTCCCCCGGTCCAGTCCGCCATACAAGTCCAGCCCACGTTACAATTACCGACCCTGTCAGCACGAAGAATGTCAGTCGACGATTCTAGTCTAGGGGCCGTAGGAGGAGGTCCTCCTCAAACCCCGCCGCCACACAAGCGTTTAACATTACTCGAATTACATGCTCAAGCGTTACAGCGCACGCCTAAACATCAGTCTGTTACAGAAATCAGGCAAACCCTTAACGAATGTGTCTATGATCCAGTTCCAGGCGAATATAATATGGTTTTATATTCCTTACGTGTAAGGAGAGTGACCGAGTATCTAGTCACCTTACCGAATATGAAAGAAGATCTAGATAGAATATATTGTTTCATCCGTACAGGGGATGATCCAGAAAGTATTGGCGAGATTATGTCTCAAAGGAAAGCCGAGATTCAGCTCATGATATTAAAGTTCCTGATCAATTGTCTAATAAGAGAACAAGATTACCCGTCTAAAGATCCCGCCGAAATGAGAATCCTGACAAGGTGGAGTGATAATATCGCCGAGGGTAAGCACAAGACCGTCGGTGCCATGGAGAGTATGTACAAGAAAATTCGTAAAGAAATAATAAGGTTACACGAACAGCGTAAAGCAGCACAAGTAAGCGAGAAAGAAAGTATCTCTGATCCTGAAGAGGAAGACGAGAATCCCGCCAGAATAGCGTATGTAGGAAAATCCAGATTTCCAGATCGCCATTTACGCCTAGAACCCAAGTCTATTTTTCATCATCCAGCACCAGAGCTAGGTTCTCTAGAACAAGTATTTCAAGCTACCGATCACATTCTGAAATCACGAATCGGTTATAGTGAATTAAGTACTATGCATGAACAAGAACTAGCCCGATCAGCAGTCCGATGGATTACTGATTCTACCACTTTTCCAGACGAAATAGTGGCACAAATGTTTCTGAAACTGCCCCCAGCCGAGCAACGACTGGTGGGTATGTATATGATCCAGCACCTCATTACTCTGTATGAGGGTCAACATTCTGATCCAGGTCCGTTGCATGATATCCTGAACGAGTTACTCCAGTATAAATGGAGAGGTTTAGGTACCGATTTAATTAGTGTCATTCTAGAACAGCGTCACAAGTATAGAACGTTCCTGAATCCGCATTTTGTTCATGTCTCACCCCCAGAAAGTAAATCATTTTACATAGACAGACAGAATCCGTTACGAGAAGTCCACCCAGTCCAAGGGGCGGGTGGCGTAATGCAACGAGTGTTTGTATACACTCCAATATCAAAGATGGAACTTCTTGAAATGAAGAAATTAATTCCCTGTCATGACAAAGATCCAGCAGGGTTCCATAGAGAATTAAAAGACATGATCCGTATGGGAGAATACACTTACCCAGATATCATTAAAATGTTAAAGGTCCTGTTACCCGCAGGAGTGTATGAAAAGCTAAAGGAAAAAGAATGGGAGGTGGGAGAGAAAAAGATCGATTGGGCAGCTCTAGAAGCTGAAGACAAGGCACGAGTACCAGGTACCGGTCTTGGAGATAAATGTAAAGAATTACCAGAATTATTGATTCAAGTTTTACCTAGATTATTGACAACAAGGAAGGAAGACTGGGATGCAATCTCAGCCTGTAAACAGAAACAAGATGAAGATATTAGTGATTTTTATTCTAGATTTGAGAAATGTTTCAGTATTAACAGTGGTCTCAAGACAAGTAGTGAGTCATACCCTCACCTTTTCGTTACTAAATTAGTCGAGAATTCAAGTCCACAAATTAAAAACCGAGTTTTGAAAGTCGAAAGCACCTGGCAAGCAAATACTCCGTCCCAGATGCTCCAGATGCTCCAGTATCACCAGAATAGAATTAGGGAAGAGCAAGAACACGAAAGAAAACGTATGAAAGACACGAAAATGAAGGTACTAGTTGCACAATCTGTTCCTCAAGACAGTCAGAAGAGGGGTCCGAATCAAGCCAGTCATCCTGCAGCTCCCGTTAAAGGGAACTGCAATTATTGTAAACAGCCAGGTCATTTTATAAACGAGTGTGCAGTTCTGAAACATAATATAGCTACTGGTAAGACTAAAGAAAGACCACGTCCGCCGAGACAAGAACAAGTTTCACAGATTCCTCAGTCACAGAATGCACAACAGACAGTTCCCGCACCGCAGCCTATTGCTGCAACACAGCACGTTACATCGCAGATGTACCAGTATGCACAGTCTGAGTATCCAGAGTATCAGCCATATTCATGAAACAGCCTAGAGAGGGAGGTAGGCTTGCCTCTCATCGAGATACCTGTAGATCAAGAAGGTCCCTATGTTCACAGTCAAGTATTAGGGAAAGACAGAAAGTTTTTGATCGATACAGGGGCAAGTAGGACCACAATTAGTCACGCCGAAGTTCCAGGGGCTCCGCTCTCAGGCTCAAGAAATGTTTCCCTTGGATTTTCAGGAAAGCCAATAGTTAATGAGATATCTAAGCCAGTTACTCTAGAAGTAGGTCCATTGTCCCGTACTACTGATCTGTTACTTACTAAGTCATGTCCAGAAAATCTGTTAGGCATTAAGACACTGAAAGAATTAGGTGCAGTTATATGCTGTTCCCCAGAGGGAATACGTCTGTTCCTACGTGACTTCAAGGGTCACTATGTATTACGAGATTTTGATTCAAGATTGTCTAATGTTCCACAGCACTTATGGGCGCAAGGTCCAACTGATGTAGGTTATATGCAAATCACACCCCATCGTGTGACTCTCAAACCAGGTGTAGTGTTACCCCGAATCAGACAGTACAGATTGCCACCCGAGGCTGTAGCAGCCTTATCCAAAATTATTGACGAGCTCATGGCTCAAGGAGTAGTTGTAGAAACTGACTCCAATGTATGCAATTCTCCGATCATTCCAGTCATGAAACGTACTGATCCAAATGCACCCCCAGTATATCGATTAGTGATTGATTTACGAGAGCTTAATAAATGTATTATTCCTCAGTACCCAGTAGTCCCAGATATCTCTTCCCTGTTAACTGCTATTGATTCCGAAGCCATGTTTTTCACTGTCATTGACCTCAAGAATGCATTTTTTAGTGTTCCAATTCATCCAGACAGCCAGTTTCTTTTCGGATTTTGTTTAAATGGAAGGAGCTATATGTTCACACGCGCTCCTCAAGGTTTCACAGAAAGTCCTAGTATTTACAGTCAAGCACTCAAGAGACAACTAGACAACATTCACATGCCAACTGACACTGCCCTGCTCCAGTATGTCGATGATCTACTGATCACAGCCCGTTCTGAACGTGACTGCGAACGAGCGTCACTTACAGTCCTGTATTTTCTAGCCGAGATGGGGCACAAGGTGTCACCTTCGAAGCTTCAATTCTGTGTCCAGCAAGTGGTATACTTAGGACACTTACTGTCCAAGAGGGGTAGGCAGTTGACACCAGACCGTATCCAGTTAATAGCGAGTCTTCCCCAGCCCAGAACCCAGAAGGAGGTACGTGCCTTTATCGGCCTTACTTCTTATTGTAGACAATGGATTCCCCAGTATGCATTTCTAGCCAAGCCACTGATACAGTTAACGACACAGGAGGCAGCCGTATCGACTGTCCTCCCTTGGACATCTGACCATACACTTAGTTTCAACGAGTTAAAGAAAGCCCTATGCCAAGCTCCAGTTCTAGCTACACCGAACTACAGTAAGCCTTTTACACTTTTCGTTACTGAACGGGAAGGTACAGCATTATCTGTTCTCACACAAGATCAAGCAGGACAATACAAGCCCTGTGCTTATTTTTCGAGCACATTAGATCCAGTCGCCCAGGCGTTGCCTGCGTGCCTCAAGTCAGTTGCAGCCACAGCACTAGCTATCAGACAAAGTGATTCCATAGTTTTAGGGCATTCCCTGACAGTACAAGTTCCGCATTCAGTAGAAGTTCTTTTAAACCGAACACAAACTCAGCACTTGACAATTGCACGTTTAACAGGTTATGAATTGACACTGTTCCAGCCACACATAGAAATTAGACGCTGCAACGTCCTGAATCCTGCTACATTATTACCATCAGTTAATTCAAATCCAGACACACATGACTGTGTGGAAGTAGTTAACATTACGACTAAGCCAAGACAAGACCTGACAGACATTCCGTTACCAGATCCTGACCTGACACTTTATGTGGATGGTTCATGTATGAGAACTAGTACAGGAGAACTAGTCGCCGCGTATGCAGTGACTACTGACACCGAAGTTATTGAAACACACCGTATTGATACCCTGTCCGCTCAAGCAGCAGAGCTAGTCGCTCTGACACAAGCCTGTATACATGCCAAGAACCTGAAAGTTAATGTTTACACAGATTCACGTTACGCATTCGGAGTTGTACACGACTTCGGAGTGCTCTGGCAGGAGAGAGGTTTCATGACTTCTCATGGAACCAAGATTCAGCATGGTCTCCTTATTCAAGCCCTGTTAGATGCCATACATTTACCGACATCCATTGCTATCATGAAATGCAAAGCACATACGAAAGTTACTGACATTATTTCTCAAGGTAATGATCTAGCAGACCGCACAGCCAAGCTTACAGCACAGACTCCAGACATTCCAGTTAATCAGACACATACTCCAGATCCGACTACATGCATGACAGTTAAGGACCCTACACAAGACGTCATAGATATCCAGTTACATGCTACCCCCGATGAAATCAAGAAATGGTCTGAACAAGGAGGGGTCCAGACAGATCAAGGATGGTTAACGAAGGGTAGAGCCACATGGTTTCTCCCCGACTCTATGGTTCAAGTCATTATCAATACCGCACATAGTCCAGCACATTTAGGAGAAAAAGCTATGTTAGATAGTATCCAGAACATTTGGTTCAACAAGCATTTACGAGCTGCAGCCAAGCAGAAAGTCCGTACCTGTATGATATGTTGTCAGTTTAATCCAGGTAAAAGTGTTCCGGTGGAACAAGGTGGTTTCCAGCCCTCTGACCACCCTTTTGAGGTCCTCCAGATGGATTATATTCAGATGGAGCGATGTCGAGGTTTCAAGTATGTCCTTGTAGTAGTATGCGCTTTGTCCAGGTGGACAGAAGCATATCCAGTCCCAGATTACACAGCCGCGACCACTGCCAAGCAGTTGGTTCGTGAATTCTTCCCTAGGTATGGACTCCCTAGAGTCGTATATTCTGATAACGGTCAGCCATTCTCATCTGAACTAATGAAGCACGTTTCCCTTTTGTTAGGGTACCAGTGGAAGTTCCATTGTGTACGCCATCCTGAAGCAGCCGGTCTCGTAGAGAGACATAATCAGACTCTGAAAATCCGCATTGCTAAAATCTGTAAAGAAAAAGGTGTGGACTGGCTAGTAGCTCTGCCAGTCGCTTTGTTTTATATGCGCATGGTCGCACATTCCAGATCAGGTCTGTCCCCGTATGAGGTCGTATTCGGCCGCCCCCCTAACATGTGGGGTACTCCTAGACCCCGAAGTATTACTGATGTTTCATGTAATATGCTGACAGATTACCTAGCTTCCTTGATGTCTGCCCTCAACTCATGTCGTTCACAGGTTGCTGCCGCCTTTCCAGACAATACCGAGGTGGCACCGCACGAGATCGTTCCAGGCTCCCTAGTGATGGTCCGGAATTTCGACAGATCAAGTCCGCTGGAACCACGTTGGAAGGAGCCACGTCAGGTCCTCTTGACCACCCGTACTGCCGTCAAGTTGGAAGGCAGAAAAGGATGGATCCACCTTTCTCATGTAAAACTTTTTAAAGGATTGAAATCCGTTTCTAAAAACATATCCCAGGATTCGAAAGATTGCCAGAACATTGCTCTTAAGGACTGTCCCGCACAAGACATTATTACAACCCCTCCCTTGTTAGAGAAAACTCCGCAACAGGAGTATAAGTTAAAGCTCAGGTCTAGTAAAATAAGTCAGTCAGTTTGATTGTATAAGTCCTCCCCTAGGTGAAACGGTTAGACTGTTTCTGACATGTATAAAATAGACCCCCATAGTGAGAGAGTCAGTCGAAGTTCAATTCAATGTATCGTTTTTCTGAGTTTCGTATTATTCATCAGCATTATGATTTCCTGCACCAGCTATGCGTTCTACCTGTATTTTCCAGTTCCTCATGTAAATATGTCTGCTAATGCTACAGTAGAGCACACGTTTAGTGATCTGCCTCCTCACGAATATTCTTACCGCCTCGCTATGCGCAACAACACATTTATCCGTATGTTACATTATTCACACCAGACCAGCAATGCCACTAATTGTTGGGTGTGTGGTCGACTCCCCCCTTTCCAGACACCGAAGGGAGTTCTGCCACTGTTTCCTTATCCATTCTCACATAATGGTTCATGTGGAGCATGGTCCACGTTAACGTCATCCGCAACAGATATGTCTTTTCTTAACAGTACATGTTTTCCAGACAAGCAAGGTCTTCCCCACAGAACAGGTTTAGATCTAGAAAATGAAGTTTATAATTTAGGTAATTATTCGTCGAATTTTATGGTCCTGAATGTTCAGTCTGATACTACTCCAGACTTACCTGCTATTTCAGTATTACCTGTCAAAGGCGAGTTATGTGTCCATAGTTATGGTTCCGTACACGTAGGACATAGTGAATGTACTACTGTTATCCAGTATAGTGACAGTGGGAAATCTGTTTTCAAAGCTTCACGTCATTCTTATTTTATTTGTGGTCAAACTGCATATGTTCGTCTGCCCCTCGATTGGGAGGGAACCTGTTACATTGCCTTCCTACTGCCACCTGTTTTCCTAGCCCCATCTGATTATCACAGAAACACACATCTAGTACACATTAGACATAGAAGGGAGTCCCCAATTGTCGATTATACTGAAACTACTCTAGAACAGTATACAGATTTCAATAAAGGTTTCTTCTTCTTTGTAGGACCTGTCCAGAATAGTAAACTGATCCGTAGGTTAACAAGAACCCTTGAAGCTGTAGTAAATGAGACTGCCTCTGCTCTAGGTAACTTAACCGAAGAACAATCTGCTATGAGATTTGTCGTTTTGCAAAATCGTCTCGTCCTTGACGTCATACTGGCCGATAGGGGCGGGGCCTGTAGAGTCATCGGATCTAGTTGCTGTATTTTTATTCCAAATAACGCGCCGTCTGTTTATTCAGCTATAACCAGACTCCATAAAATTGCCCATCTGTTACATCAAGACCCAGGCACCTGGACATGGTCCGGTTGGTTCTGGAATATAATTTCCGCATGGGGATGGAAAGTCCTGTCCTTTCTAGGTATTGCAGTAGCGATCATATTTAGCTGCTGCCTCTGTATACAATGTGGCCCTGCGATTTGCAGCATGTGTGCTACCTCTTGTATTCCTAGTCCCAAGCCCCGTTCTAAATCCCGTTCCAAGACAATTCGTGACGAGCAAATGGTACTGTATGAAATGATAGATGGTATCATGAAAATTGATGTTTCCTGATGGAAACGTAGTGACAAGGAGGGAATGTGGAAAAGTAAATTTTGCCATGTTCTGTGTCCCTACGCCTCATCCATCATATGTTATGTGTGCATGACCAATATGCATATGTTATTCCCCATGTCTGATTAATGACGCAATTATAGTTGTGTCCACCTCTGGTATGTCATTTTCCAGTTCTCATGAATACTACGAATATCAGGCCTATGTAAAGTAATGTTGCCACGTTTCTCAGTGTGCACGTTATTCCATTATAAAGTCCCCGTTTCCAGGCCTCAAAAGGGCCCGGACATCAGATTCAGCTCCTGTCTCCTGAAAGCCTCGCTGAGGAGCGATACAGCCCCCACCTGTATCCTCGACCCTTCACTTACTTCCTGCCTCGCAGTGCCCGGTGCAGCCTGGCTCTGCCTCTGAGTCTGCCAAAAGTATGTTATAGTTCCAGTTATCAGTTCAGTCCTCCTCCTTCTGCATTCCTAAGCTACTGAACTGCATCAATAGTTTCGTCATTGTCTAGCCTTCTCGTCTCCACGTTAGAGAAATACTGTATTAATGGTCATTTAATATTCTTCATCACGCACTACATGTAGAATAATGCATGGTCCAGTCTTAGAATCAAGTTAGCTTCTCCCCTCATGACTTCTAGTTTATATCAACATGTTCCCTAAACATTAGATACCAGATAGGGTTTAGGTACATGTCGCTCCGACCCTCCAGACTCTAGTCTCTGCTCCTAGCACAGAGTTCATAGCCCCCAGCTTCTCCTAGTAACACGTCATTGCCAGTTTTCGCGCACCATCAGGTTAGAGGTCCCGGCTCCTTAGGTAGCCCCCTCCTATGTTTCCGCCCATTCATGACATATTCTGTTACGTTTGCACCACATGTCTATGTACACGCCCAGTTACACCTACTTTTACTGTTATCTCTCGCGACTGCTACGCGTCACGCCTTCTGCTCCACCCACTGTTACGCCTACTGCAATGTAATGCTATGTGTTTGCGCTATGTATATAAGTCAATGTATTGTTATTAAAAGTTAGCGCGCTCATCCCAGACCAAGCCCCAGCAGCTGCTGGGTCATCCTATGCAGGTTGTCCTGATCCCGTCCTTATGCTGTAATAAACCTGCAGAAACTCCTACTACCTCGAATCTTGACTCTTATTTTATTGAGCTATCTGTTATTCATTCATTCATCCAAAAATAGATCCGGTATTATTTATTTATATACCACAGGGATCCTAACTGTTGAGTGAGGTGTGGCTATATTAACTATGAATGACATGGGAGAGTGCGAAGAGTCAATAAAGTACAGTAAATTTATATGTAATGATGCATCTCTTCCGTGGTATTTAAACCATTAGGCCATCTACTATCGAATTCTAGGATCATCCTAGTTTCCAACTGTCAAAGCATGAGATCACGATCCCCTCCTCTTCTTAATAACGGAATGGCTCCCACCACAAAATACTTGAGACATGACACATCCTTGTTGTGGACAGTCTTGAAGTGGCGGGCAACCGGGTAAGCCGGATCACTATGGAGGATGGCTCTCAAGTGCTGCAATATCCTGACATGCACCTGCATCCTGGTACTACCAACGTAGTTTAAGCCGCAGGTGCAAGTCAGGACATATACAGCATGGTCCGTTTTACAATTGTAATTGCCATTGATGAGTTTACCTTCGGAACAGAAAGGGGTCGAATAGCGAGAGGTATTTATTCCAAATTTAAAGGCTCGACAGCTAGAGCATTTACGAAAACCTCTAGCTGACTGAAGCCATATTTTCTTCTGCTTTAGCTCAGGTGCTGCCTTGTCCAAGGAAGATCCCATATTTTGAGCTCTTCTTAAAGTAATTATAGGGGACAAAGGAAGCGTAGGCCCTAAGATGTTGTCACTTAGTATTATGGGCCAATTCTTTTTTACAATCGCTTTGAGCTGACTGTCCTCTTTACTAAAGGTAGTTATCAAGCGTGGACAGTTGGATGTGGAGTTATGTTTAGCAGAGATGGCTTGAGAGTCACTTTCTTGCTCATTGTGTATGAATAAACTTTCTCTGGTTCTAAGTTTCGATTTGTCAATGGCCAATTTAAGCATGTCATCTGTGTATCCTCGTGCTTTAAAACGGACAATCATTTCACTCAGGCAAGTTTCAAAATCAGTATTTGTGCTACATATCCGTTTTAGTCTCAAGATTTCTCCATATGGGATACTGGAAATAGTGTGTCTAGGATGCATACTACTCGCGTGTAAGGTAGTGTTGCCAGCGGTAGATTTTCTGTGTAGGGTAGTATGAATGGATGAATCAGATACATACATCTCTACATCCAAGAATTGCATTTTAGTGGCATGAATATGAGCAGTGAAATTCAAATTTAGAGAGTTAGCATTTATCTCTCTAATAAACTCATTGGCTTGCTCACTACTTCCTTCCCATAAAATAAAAACATCATCAATATATCTCAAGTAACATCTGATATGATCATGCATACATTTGTAGTGTTTTGTTGCGAGGACCTGTTCCTCCCACCAACCAACGTGTAAACACGCGTAGCTGGGGGAGAAACAGGCCCCCATAGCAACACCTCGTAGTTGTTTGAAAACATCTTTGCCAAAAAGAAAGAAATTGTTGTAAAGACACCATTCAATGAGTTTTAGAATGACTTTGTTATGTTCATAATACAAGATGGGGCGCTTGGCTAAAAAATGACCAACAGAAAATAATCCTTGGGTGTGATCAATGCTGGTGTAGAGCGACTCTACATCTAAAGTAATAAGCAGCATGTTAGGACTACATTTTAAATTGGCAATTTTTGTTAAAAAGTCACTCGTGTCTCTTACAAAGCTGGGTAATTGTTTAACCATATTTTGCAAGAAAAAATCTACATATTCTTCAACTTTTTCACCCATACTCTTAATAGCTGATATGATAGGGCGACCTGGGATTGGGCTAACATTTTTGTGTACTTTTGGGATTAGATATAGAGACGGAAGAACCGGATATTCCACATTCATAAATTTATATTCCTCAAAAGAGATTAGCCCCTCTCTGCGCCATTGTCCAAGTAGTTTGTTTAAGGTTGTTTTTGAATTGGTATATTCTTTATGAGTAGATTTAGCATAACATGTGGTATCATTTAACTGTCTATTGGCCTCTGCTATATAGTCTTTCTTGGGCCAAATAACCAAGTTCTTTATAACAATTTCATGATTGTCGCTTAATTTTTTCATTAAATTAACATATTTCCGTTTGATATTGGAAAATGTCTTACTTTTTTTACTTCTAGTCCTATGGTATAACTTCTTGATGTCGTTGGTTACACAATCGTGGAAAACATCGATACTGTCTCTGGGCATCAATGGCATGTATGAAGATTTACTTTTAAATGGACTCAGTCCTGCGCCTTTTTGACGAATATCAATTTTGTTAAGCCTGATTTGGGTAGCAAAATCAGGATCTGTTAGTGCAATTTCAGTCGAAGTACTGGCCAGGTCTTGTGCATCTAAGAAAGTGTGTGCATCAGATGCACTTAAGGCATTTACATGATCTATGGGTAATTCATCCGAATTAGCATCTGTTACTGGAACGGTGAGATCATGTGCAGATTTGGCAGAAAAGTGTTTTTTCAATTTTAGCTTCCGAATAAAACGGTAAACGTCTATCCTAGTCGTGCTATAATCAAAACTTTGAATGGGGCAGAAGTTGAGTCCCAAAGAAAGCAGCTGTTCTTCTGCTTTGCCTAGCGTGACGGTTGATAGATTGATTAAAGTATTGTCTACTGGTTTTTGATTTTCCATGTTTTTTTCTTTGTTAGCTGTTTTTTGTTTATGTATGAGTCTTCTTGCTTTCCTGCGCCTGTTTCATCTCTGCCTGTTACTTGTCTTCGCTGTCTCCGTCGTAAGGTCTGCAGTCGCTGTTCCACGATAAAATCCATCTCCTGTTCCAAGTTTAAAAACACTGGTCTTTGTGCATTGCTAGGTGTGGAGTTTGTGCTAGAACCGCTGGTCAGTGAGACTGTGTCAGAACTGATTTCATCATCTTCATCATTTAAGTTTGTTGATTCGATGACGTTAGAGCTGCCCCCTAAATTAGATGTAGTAGGAGCATTAGAGCCATTTTTATTGCTATACGCTTGTCTTTTTGCAATGTTTTATTTTCTTGCGAAAGTAAAAATCTGGCCGTTATTGTAGTCGTCTTGATCACGAGTGAATTTTTGTGCCTTTCGCTGCTTGATTTTCTCCTCGTGTTTAAACAAATGGTCATTCATTGCGTCTGTTAATTTTTTGATTTCATCAGTTTTAGTACGTGTCTCAATTTCGTTTTCAATCGCTTTAATCACTTCTAAGATTTCCTCGCGGTCGATATATATATATATATATATTTATATATATATATATTCATTGAAAAAACCATAGGCTTCACACACCTTATAGTTAGGTATTAGCATTTAAAAAAACATGCAAATTCATTGAAAAAACCCTATTTTTCATACGTTATAGTTAGCTGAACATTTCTCTCATACAAAACCTTTGAAATTCCTCCGTTATAGTTAGCTCAGCTAACTATAACTTGCGCGCCCGCAATGCACTGCTAATGACGTCACATATAACATCACTCATGACATGGTCAGTGACATCACTCATGACATCACTGATGACATCTCAAACACTCGCAATAGGAAAAGTTACGAACCAATCATATCTCTACTTTTAAAGTCACATGGCTTTGCGTACGCTTATGATGCGCTTGCGCACCTCTTTCAATACGAGTACGCATGATCTTCTACCGCGATTTGTGTAATTCTTTTTAAAAGTAATATAGGATTATTAAAAGTATTTAAAAAAAACCATAGTTATCCCAAATGTCTGCCCTTAGTATCTACATTAAAAACATACATGTTTTAAACCAAGTAGAAACATTGCCCCCTTTCGCGTACAGAACGCCGTACACGACGTCACACCGAAGCTTTAATGCGACGCGTAACGTCAAAGCATATTCGTACCATATGCGCGGGTACACGCTGAGTATGATAAGTAGTACAAACTATGGTGCGATCACCCTCTCAGTGACAAATCAGAGCTCAGAGCGCGCTAAGAAGAATGATTAGAAGTGCTGACTCATTGCAGATCCGATTCTGGGCCTGCCTCAGCGTACATTATAACACCGCCCCCATCTCTCTCTGTTGTTAATTGTTGGTGCACACACTCATACTTGCACATTCGCGGTGCACGCCCGCCCACACTACCCACGTGCCACCACCAAGCATGCTTGCTATCATTTAGCCTGGAAACTAATACATTAGCCAATGTGATGTCCCCTAGGGCCATCATTCTTATAGACTGCGAAAACTCTACCAATGACGGCCCTGGGCTTGGTATGGTCAGCCCCCGCGGTTCCCATGTAAAGCGGGCACTGACGTGAGCACGCTCTCTTTTGCCTGCCTCTTCTGCGATGACAGACAGACTGTCGAAAACACTCCAAACTCAGCAAAACCGCAACCTTTCAAGACACGACAAAAGACGACAGAAACAAAGGTAAGAGAAGACGTCACAACATCAGCCTCCACTGTAAATTGTATATGCATAATACTATTTTTTTATCCTTCATATGGCTTTCCTACCCCTCAATGGTTTTAAATTGTACTTACATAATTGAAATATTTCTTTATAAGTCACGAGGTCCTATATACCTCTAATCTTAAAAATTGTGCTTGCATACATTTCTGTGTCATATTTCTGTACTACGCCACGTGCTTAGGCCTCTATTATTATTAATTGTGTGTTCATGATAGTATTTTTTTTTATGCGTCACGAGGCCGTCCCAGGCCTTTATTAACTTATTGATCTTCCTTTGTTTGCTGGAGCTGCAACAGTCTTAACTACGGAATATTAAGAACCCACATTCAAATTCACTTTTGATAGTAGTTACGCAACTCAGTTTACGATGACTAATCAAAACGTCCTTTTGTTTCCTTCAGCAAACATCCTTCAGAAGCAACCACGGCCTATTGAGCAACAGCAATGGAATTCTCTGCAACTTATTGAAAATACTTTGACGTATAGAAGCAGAGTTCAAGTCGAGTGGTAAACTCCGGTGGCCGCACTCTTTATACAAGGTAAGCACAGCAGCCTAGATCTACAAAGCCTTCATAGCAATGCATTAGAAATAAGTCGCCATAACGGGCGTCAGTAACGCAGTAGGTACTTCCATATAGACACCACTTGAACGCGGCACTATAACAAGTAAAATGTACCAGGTACACTGCACTCGTAAAACTGTAGTGTAACTTTTATTTATGAAAGGAGAGAGGGCCATATTATCAAACCTTGGAAACAGAATTATCGCCACTTTATCGGCGGGAAAGTGGCGATAATGGGTTTGATAATATACTCTATGGAATTCCAATCGAAGCTCATGTTAGATGAGAAGGACATCTGACATGAGCTTCGATTGGAATTCCATAGAGCATATTATCAAACCCAATATCGCCACTTTAGCAAGACTTTCCTGCCGATAAAGTGGCAATAATGTTTGTCGGCCAAGCTTGATATTATGGCCCAGAGTGCGTAGTGTACAGCAGCTTCTCTGTAAAATGTATAATTACCTCCGAGCAGTGACAACAGATAGGTTACAACAGTCTGACAAACAGATCATCAACCTTGTTACGCCACTTTTGAGTCACTTTTAACATGGGTAAAGTGATGCAAGGAGCTAGTAAATCTACGTCTGGTTCAACAACAAATCTCAACTCCAGACTCTGCGACACAGTTTTAATGTTGTTTTCTCTCTCTCTCACTCTCTATGACATCATTTGTCTTTCTCTCTTAACCTTAGACACTGCTGTCTGCTTGGATGTGTAGAAGATCTGCTCAAATTAAGTTGTCAACTCCACTTCTTAATGTGTTTGGCGCAAAGTTTACACAACAGTAAGCACAAAGGCCTAGATCTACAAATCCTTCATAGGAATGCATTAGAAATAATTAGGCATAACGGGCGTCAGTAACGCAGTAGGCACTTCCAAATAGACACCACTTGAATGCGGCACTATAACAAGTAAAATGTACCAGGTACACTGCACTCGTAAAACTGTAGTGTTAGCTTTATTTGTGAAACGAGCGAGGGCCATATTATCAACCCTTGGCGACGAAATTATCGCCACTTTATTGGCAGAAAACTACTGCTAAAGTGGCCATAATAGGTTTGATAATATGCTCTATGGAATTCCAATTGAAGCTCATGTTAGATGTGAAGGACATCTGACATGAGCTTCAATTGGAATTCCATAGAGCATATTATCAAACCCATTATCGCCACTTTAGCGACACTTTCCTGCCGATAAAGTGGCAATATTTTTTGTCGCCAAAGGCTTGATATTATGGCCTAGATTGCGTAGAGTACAGCAGCTTCTCTGTAAAATGTATAATTACCTCTGAGCAGTGACAACAGATAGGTTACAACAGTCTGACAAACAGATCATCAACCTTATTACGCCACTTTTGAGTCACTTTTAACATGGGTATAGTGATGCAAGGAGCTAGTAAATCTACCTCTGGTTCAACAAAATATCTCAACTCCAGACTTTGCAGCACAGTTTTAATGTTTTCTCTCTCTCTCTCACTCTCTGTGACATCATTTCTCTATCTCTCTTAAACTTAGACACTGCTGTCTACTTGGACGTGTAGAAGATCAGCCCACCTGAAGTTGTCCATCCCAGTGGCTGCAGTGTTTGTCCGCAAGCTTTATACAACGGTAAGCACAGAGGCCTAGATCTACAAATCCTTCATAGGAATGCATTAGAAATAAGTCGCCATAACAGGCGTCAGTAACGCAATAGACACTTCCATATAGACACCACTTGAACGTGGCACTATAACAGAACAGGAATATACGAGTCACACCGCACACGTAAAAGTGTTGAGTTACCACAACTGGTAATGCTTCAGCTCATGTACTCACTTCTACATAATTCTAAACTCTAATTTTCTTTTTTCTTTTGCAGATTACCATTCGGACACCTTGGAATCCATTTCACAATTTCTTTATAACATTGTTTAACTTATTTTGCCAGTTCTAATATAGTTATAATTCAGTTTCGTTTATATGTATTGCTTAATAAAAGTTAATTGAGTTTCGTTTATATTTATTGTTTAATGAAAGTTAATTAAAAAACGCTACATACTTGTTTTATTTTGTGGGGGAGGGGTATAACGGTCCACAATAAAAATGATGTTGAAATACTATAGTAAGATATTCAAGACTAGGATTGAAAACTACTGATTTCTAACTAACTGATATAATAAATACAACGGTGAGAAACTACTAAAATGGCGGTGGACAGAGTACGTAATCAACATTTGGCGCCTCGGCACTACCTTTCAAATAAATATATAAAAAATATGGCTATGAATACTGTACAAAGGTACAGCAACGGATGAATCACATGAACCGGGAAAAGAAAGCGGCAGATTTACTAACTGATATAAAGAAAGGTTTGCTTGTTGAACTTGAAGAAAAAAACGTGAACTTCGAAACGACGCTGAGCATGCGAAGAGAGTACAACTGCTACACCAAGAAAAAGGAAAGCTTTACATACAAAAGCCGATACATTATCGCCGCTTTTATCGACAGGAAACTGCAGATAAAGCAGCGATAATGTGCTTGATAATAGGCCCTCGTAACTTCCCATAGCAGCCCAGGTTCTGATCCTAACCTAGGCTGCTATGGTTATTCACAAGTACATATTATCAAGCCCATTATCTCCGCTTTATCGGCACTTTCCTGTCAATAAATGCGACGATAAGGTATCGCCTTTTGTTGACAATATGGACCATTGCTCTTTTTTTTACCAGTAAACTTAGATGCATATTATCAAGGACCGGTGTTAAAATTATCGCAGTTTTATTGGCAAGAAACTGCTGATAAAACGGCGATAATGAGCTTCATAATACGGCCTTGTTATTTCCCATAGAACCCCATGTTAGCACCAGAACATAGGCCTCTATGGGAATTATCAAGCCTACCCTCCCAACATTAATAAAAAAACTCCAGACAATGCAGATACCCGGAGCTGGAAGGTCATTTTACATATCACTGCCCCAGAAAGGTGGCATTCCCCGCGACGTGTACAGGGACAGAGAGAGAGAGCTCAAAACATATTTTTTTTTAAAAAAGACCCTAGGGGTGCCGCTCCCCGAGACTGCGGGGAGTAGGACCATAACCCGACCCCCCCACATACTTCAAAATAAACCCAGAGGAGTGCAGTTCCCCAGTGCTCGAGGCACCTTACAAGCCCCCATTATGCAGAAAAATTGCCCCCGTAATTGACCCCCCGGGACCTAATGAATAAAAATTGCCCCCGTAATCTACCCCCCCGAGACCTATTGAATAAAACGGACTTCTAATTTTTTTTCACCTTTTCCACTGCGTAAAAGTACTGCACGAGTACCCCGCCATTTTTTTATTTTTTTTTAATAAAAATTGAGCCTAAAGATCCATGTACCACCCCCTGACCAAGACTATAGGCTCAGAATGTTTCTACCCTGCCCCCTTTCCTTATTTCTCAACTTTGTTTTACTGTTTTCTTGTGACTCTGCTCTCCTGACAAACAACATGGCTGCCAATACTTCCTGGTTTGGAGTATTGACAGCCAATCAGCATGCAGCTCCTGCTCGTAATTGTAGGTATTTACATACGCATACGCCGCGATTTTTCTTTAAAAAAATAAAATAAAAAATAGAGCCTAAACATCCATATACGACCCCCTGAGCAAGCCCAGAGGGTCAGAATATCTCTACCCTACCCCCTTCCCTTATTTCTCAACTTTGTTTTACTGTTTTCTTTTGACTCGGTTCTAGCGAGGCACTAGATGGCCACCAACACTTCCTGGTTTCGAGTGTTGACAGACAGTTCACAGCCAATCAGCATGCAGTTCGCACTCGTAATTGAACAGATTTCAGTACGCGTACTGAACTCCGACTCTAGATATCGCTATGATTTTACTTGCAATTTTCTCAGAAACTACTGAAAGGATTTACACCATTTAACAAAAATCAGAATCTGCGAACAGAACTCTACCTCTCTGCCAAATTTCGTGTAATTACGCTCAGCCGTTCGGGCTGTAGCCCTGGATAAAGGTCCCTATGGAAAATTGCTTGGGGAAAACACGTTTAGGGACCCCCCTTTTTTCTCAGCCCCCACTTGACAAATCACCCCCAAACTTTCAGGGAAGGAGCGGAACAGAGCAGGCCATTTTCTTAGAGAAATTCACAAAGATTCATCCACCGGCGCCAAAGTTATTCCAAATAGAATGTTGTGGATTTCCTATGGAAACTAGGTCCTAACTATAACTACCTACTGACGACCGCCAGTAGGTAATATATATATGTATATATATATATATATATATATATATATATATATATATATATATATATATTTATACATATATATACCTATATAGCTATATGAAATCAGCATTATAATTGCGCTCTACAAATTGACCAGATACCTGTCGTTTAAATGACATGCACACCACACATTTTTTTTAAAGATGATTGCCTTTGACTCTGTCACTTTGTGTTTATTTTACAGAGAAAAAGTGTCATATTATTTTAAGGACTCGAATGTAGTGATTATCCTTACCAGGTAATTCCTTCTGTCTGGAAGAAAATAGATTCTTGTCACGTCTTTCCGGTGCTGTCTGCGAAACGGTGTGTTTTTTGCCTACGTCGTAGGCTGTTATGATTTGCGGCTACCATGAGAGGTGTTTATCTTCAGGAATGTTTTGTTCCTGTGGCAGAAAGGTCCTCGTGCAGATGTATGGGTGAGAGCTAAACTATACCGTGCGTTGAAAGCTGCTTTAGTTTGCTCTGCATGAAATCACCTTCCAAGTTTGGTTGTATTGCTCTATTATGCTCTATTGTGTTATGCTGAATAAAATACCTTCCAGAAGAGTAGCTCACTATACTTGGTTCCAGCTGCGAAATATTTACAAGAGGAACCTTATTTGTTCACGGTGATTTAGTAACCGAAATAGCAAGCATTGGCAACGCCAGGAGATCTGGTTTTGATGTACAACAAAATCGAAGGTATGCACAAAAGCACATTAAATGTGTCATAATCTGTGTCTATTTTTGTGTCAGGACTGGGAACCAAAAGCAACCCTGGCAAATGATGTCAGACAAGCTCCCATCCTGTATGTAGAGTGTTCCCGACAGCAGCAAGGGGATTTGACAGATTCTCCTTCGGGGAAATGTTTGAAAAACATTGCAAATATTGTGCATTTACAGCAAAAAATGTTTATCATCGATACTGGTCCAAACATTGAATGTATGGGTGGAGCCTGGATACAGGCATGCATGGCTCAATGAATGAATCGTTGAATGGTGAGGCGTGCATGGATGAATTCATTCAAGAATGGATGACAATGAATATGAAGGTTTAGCTATGTGGAGCAATGGTCTCAATCCACTGACCAAGAGTTGGTGCTCTGGTTTCTATTTTAGCTTCCGGATTTAGACATCACCCTCCCGAAACTGCACTGTGCCAATCCTTATAAAACATGCATAGCTCGGATGTATTTAACATGGAATACAGATGTATTGCCTCGAAGGCTAAAATATTGCTTCATCTAGGGCAATGATACTCAAGTACAGCCCGGGGTTCGCATGTGGCCCTCCTGCCCTTTAAATGCGCCCCCCTAGTCAACAGCAGCACTGGGCTCAACGATAACGGTTAAAATAAAGCTAAATAAACAGACAATAATTTATTTGAAGGTTCATTGAAATTAAAGAAATGAAGTAATGAGGGTGTCCTGCACTGCTAAACTTTAGAAATACCTTCTGCATTTTAATGACATCTTGCAGCAAAAGTATCAGATGAAATCAGTGCGTTGGGAAGTATTTTTTTAAGTGATCATTTTCAAACATGAATTTAGAAACATTCATTCTTCCCTCCACCATTACAACAGTGCCAATAGTGAACTAACATTCAAGTCACTTATGTATACTCTTTGACAGGCCTGAGTTTCTATTATAAATGAACATTACAGTTCATCAAATCAAACACAGAAGGTTTTGTAACATCTTGAAGTCATGTATGTGATAATGAAGAAAAAGGAGGTAAAGTGAAATAAAACAACTGCCTAGGATCACACAATTTGGTTAAGTAGAGAAGCCAGGATTAATCCCAAGCTTTTGGTTTCACATTGTGCAATTCAGACACTAGGGGCCTCATTTATGAAAAGTGACGCATCGCTGCGTGAAAACAGCGATGCGTCACTTTTCATTGCGCCCTCCTTGCGACACCAATGATGATGATATTTACATTATGGCGCATCATTGTGCAAGGAGTTACAGATACGTCAGTATTTCTGACGTCTCTGTATGGCGCAAAAGTGACGCATTGCTCGAGTGTGTCACAAAAGTGACGCAACTCCAGCAATGTGTCCTTTCACATGGGGCAAGCCCCATGTGAAAGGGCCTGCGTCAGTCTTACGCCTGCTGTGAGGCAGGTGTAAGAAATTGACACATGTGCGTCCTAGAAGTGGCACAGTGAAATCTTATAGATTTAACTGCGTCACTTCTATGACCTTTCCTTGCGTCAAAACGCCCCCCTGCATACATCATACCTGGCGCAGGTATAATGTAGCGCAGGGGTTTACAAAGTGACGCATCTACCTAGATGCGTCACTTTGTAAATTTGGTGCAACAAGGCACATTTTTTACGCTGCTGGTGCGTCACAAAAAGTGACGCACCGGCGGCGTAAAAGTGACGGCCCTAGATGTATATGGTTCGCTTCCCCTACACCCACCTTGCCAGTCCACCCCCCCTCCCATTGGTCCTCTATTCCCTGACTGCCACCCTGCTAGCATCAATGCGGCCCTCGGTCACATCACAAACCAAACTTTGTGGCACCAGGGAAAATGCTTGTGAGTACCCATGATCTTGAGGAACACCCTAGGCCACAGACAAAAGACAGCTTTTCTCTTTATTCACTCAGCATCGTCATCAGGGCACCGGTGGTGAGAGCACAAATGTTTCTAAGTTCTTGATAACAATCTGTCATTCTGAGCATTTGCCACTCAATGCAATGCTATAATTTGACATACTTAACTGAAATATGTTGCAAAAATGGCATTAGAAAGAAATCCACTGTTTTGAATTTTGAAGAGTCTTGACCATGTATGAACTGGACTCTCTGAGTCAAGCAACTGCAAACCCCTCACCTCCTCCCCCCAGCCCAAAAGGTCAGCATTGCTTGTGGCGACCCTGCACATTAGTGCTTAACTTGTAAAAAAATAAAAGTGAAGGTGCCCAAAATGTTTCTGACAAGCACACCAATTTCCACAACTGGCACCACCAAATTAGACCACAAATGGTAGCCACTGTTTACATCAGCCCCACCCAATTACAGATGTAATGTAATGTAAAAGTGTTTTTATATAGCGCGGCTATCACTCCAGGGAGCATCTTGGCGCTGAGAACCCAGGCAGAAGGAGAGCGCTGGTTTAAACTGCTCATCTAGGCGGACTGAACATATCAGATTAAACCTTTACACATTGTGTCTGGCAGGCTATAGATCCAGGTTTTTAATGATTTCCTAAAAACTGATTCATGGGTGGTTTGACGAAGAGGCAGTTGTTTCCAAGCCCTTGAACCCAAAACCACCAGGGCTTTCCCTCCCTTAGTGATTAGTCTAAAGGTAGGAATGGTCAGCAGGTTTGCGTTTGAGGATCTCAGATTTCGCGATGGGAGGTTTAGCTTAAAGCTCTTCTGAAGGTATTTGGGCCCTCGTGAATGAAAGGCCCTAAAAGTGATCAGTAGGACCTTGAACAGTACCCGCTTGTGAATCGGTAGCCAGTGGAGCGTATCCATCGCCGCTGTGGCCGATGATCTCCTAGGCCACCTCAATACCAGTCTGGCTGCTGCGTGCTGGACCATCTGCAGCTTGTACACAACCGCCTTGTTAGTACCTGCATATAGACTGTTGCAGTAGTCCAGCCGAAATGTTAGAAGTGCCACCGCCACCATTCGTCTGGCTGAGATTGGTAATGGGTCAAAGAATTTTCTCTGGCCTTTTATGATGCTAAAACAGGTACCCGCCACGGCCAGGGCCTGTTGTTTAAAAGACAAAGTGGCATTGAACTTAATCCCTAGGTTCCTGACTGCGTTAATTGTGTTTGGGGGAACAGTGACATCTTCAGGCCACCACTGCTTGGGACTGATATTATTATATTGGCCAAAAGGCAGAATTTCTGTTTTTCCTGAATTGCACCTCAGGTGATTGTTGCTCATCCATTTAAAGGTGGCTGAGAGGCAGTTCTTTAGATTTTCTTCAGCCTCTGTTGTATCATCATCCAGCACCAGGATGAGCTTCGTACCATCCGCATAAGAAATGGTGTTAATCTTAAAGGATGATATCAGTTCAATCAGGGGGGACATATACGCATTAAAAAGCGTCGGGCTCAGGCAGGATCCCTGAGGGACCCCTGAGGTAAGCTGTTTTTCCTCCGAGCTGAAATGCCTTAACGTAATCACTTGCCGCCTGTTATTCAGGAATTTTTTTATCCAGCCCAATACATTGCCTGCTATACCAGATGCGGCTAAAAGGTCTATAAGGATGGTATGTGAGACCGTGTCGAAGGCCGCGGACAGGTCCAATAAGACCAGGACGGCCTTCTTTCCCTGGTCCATAGCAGCCCGCAGTGTTTCCGTGATAAAAAGGAGAGCTGACTCTGTGGAGTGTTGGGCCCTAAAACCTGCTTGATTTGGGTGCCAAACGTTGTTCTCCTCCAAAAAGGCGGTGAGCTGTCTATTGACACATTTCTCAGTTAGTTTACAGAGAACAGGTAGAAGCGAGATAGGTTGTAGGTTTGTGAGGGTTGTGGGATCCGCTGGCTGCTTCTTTAGTAGGGGCTTTACCGCCGCTAATTTCCATTCCATGGGAATCATTGCTTGGTCAAGTGAGGAATGTATTATATTGTTAATGATGGGATTGACAATGTCTACCATAGACTGCAAGACCAAGGGGGGACAAGGGTCGAAAGGGGAGCCTGATTTAATGGACAATATGGCTTTACGAGTTTCCTCCAAATTAATGGGGGAGAAAGTGCTCATACTGGAGGTGTATATCAATGCCCTAGTATCCTCATTTAGGTTCGAAGGTCTCTGGGGGGGGGGGAATCTTTGATTAGGACATGGATTTTTTCTTCGAAGAAATTGGAAATGGTGTTACAGAGACTTTGAGAGGGGGGAATTTCTTGCAACAGAGTTTTGGGATTCATAAAGGTGTTCACTAGCTTAAAGATCTCTTTGTGTTTGTTGTTATTGTTATTTATGGCTTCCTTGTAGAAATCTATTTTGGCAGTTTTTATCAGGACATGATATTGTCGCCTTGCAGCTTTATAGATACTGAGATCTTTACTCTCATAATTTCTCCGCCGTCTTCGCTCTATAGCCCTCACTTCCTCTTGTTTTCCTTTTAGAGGCACCGAAAACCATTGTGTGGATGTTTTCTTATTCCGAGCTTCCTTTCTGGGGCCTGTGGGACCTGACTCCGTACTGAGTTCTGTTATCTAATCCCCAAACAGCTGGTTATCCTTGATCGGGTCTCCTGACAAGGGAGGCCTCTTTTCTAGGGCTTTATTCATGAAATCGGAGTGTTTTTCCAGCAGGGTTTTCCCTGTAGAGGCGTTATCGCTTTTGCTGTACTTTTGCCTGCTGGGCTATTCTTGACTAACAGTTCAAATGGGATAAAGTTATGGTCTGTCCATGTTTGCACTAAAGGATGTTTTACCTTGAGTGTTTCTAAATTGGAGCAGATACAGTCGAGGATATGTCCTGCCCTATGTGTGATATCTAGTGTGAGCTGTGATAGGCCTAGGACGCTCATTATGTCCTTAAAACAGGTTGCAGCCGGATCTGTGGGGGAGTCAAGGTTCAGGTTTATGTCCCCTAAGAGCGTGAAATGAGCAAACCTGAGAACTAGGTTACTAAGTACTTCCCCAATGCTTTCCATGAACCCATTATACTGCCCTGGAGGTCGGTAAACTAATGCTCCTGCAAAGGTAAACGAGTCATGGACCTGTATTGAAAAGCCCATACTCTCTGCTCCTTTGAGGTCTGGAAGATCGTAGGATAGACACTTTAGGGTGCCCCGATAAATTATTGCAAGGCCTCCTCCGCGATGTTTAGGTCTGTCTGCCCTTGAGATTAGATAGCTAGGGGGGAGAGCATTTGCAATATCCGGATTACACCAAGATTTTAACCAGGTCTCAGTTATGAAGATACAGTCTAAATCTCCTTCCGTTATGAGGTCATAGATATGCTGTGCATGTTTGCTCATTGATCTGGCATTAATGAGCCCACCATGTAGGCCATTAAATGGACTACTTTCGAGTGCCGGTTGACAGGACCCAAAGGATCTCTTACACTGGTTACAGCTCATCGGCCCTTCCCAGTCGGTCATATTCAGGGTCTGACTACATGCATTTGTGCCAGTATTGACTGATATTATATGATCCCTAGTAAGAGGGTGGTTGGGATCGAAAGGGGCAGCATTGACCCTTGTATTTAAGACCACCAGAGGCTTGGTACTAAGGCTGCAGGTATAGCAGCCAACTCGAGTCCTGAGATCCAACAACGTGCAACTCATGAAAATTTCCCAGTATGAAAGCAGGGCTGGGATTGGTCTGAACACCGTGGTTTGAGGCTCACACTGTGTATGCGAGGCTGTCTTTTCTCCACCCGGTTTACAACACAGGTGGGTGGAGAAATCCCAAGTGTGCGTGACGGTTTGGCCAGCCTAAGCCGGCTGGCCAAATAGTCATGCGCACTTAATAGTGCTCATCACCCTGCTTCCCCAATGCTCTTGTACGATACATTGCCCCGCCCTATGACGTGCTGCTGGCAGCCGCAGGTAAGAAGAAAAATCAAATTGGTTTATTATCATTTTATTTTCCATGTATTTACCTCTGCTGCCACCTAGTGGGGCAACGCTCCTCCGCCATAACGAAGGAGCCGCCCCAGCGGAATATCACACCGTTTTAAGAAGAATACCAATAAATGAAATTAATTAACCCTTGAAACTTGAAAGGTACATTTGTTGATTTTATTACAAGACGCAATGCTCATATTATGCAGTCTCTTCTCTTGCTATTTATTTGCTTACCAATTAAACACAGCTTCGTAACCCACAATCCTGTTCACCAGAGAGGAAGCGTAAACAAAAAAGAAATACAGAAACATACTACAACTAGGGCCGTCCATGTGTAGCTTCCTCTATTCTGCCAGCTGAGATCTGAGTCTTCTGTGCAACGCTGTGCGCGTTTACTGATATTTAGATTACTTGGAAGGAATTGTCGTGGGACTTTGTAGGTATTAATGCAGTTTGTTGGCGGTTGAGTCATGCTTAGGCTGATTCAATGCTTTGGGGCAGATTTACAGTAACTGGCGCATCCCTGCATATCAACAGGGATGCGCCAGTTATTGTGCGTCACGGCTCCGCCACCATGGATGCGCCACATTTACAATGCGGCGCACCATAGGGCATTAATGGACAGATGCGTGACGCATCTGCTGCCGTAAAGGCGGCGCATTGCTGGAGTTGTGTCGCAAGCGCGAGGCAGCTCCAGCAAGGCTCGCGGGTGCCCTATCCTTAAAATGCTGCTTCAATCCTTACGCCTGCTTCAAGCAGGCGCAGGGTTTTGATGCAGCATGACCTTAAAAGTGGCTGAGTGAAATCTTGTAGAGTTTACTCAGCTACTTTTAGGAGGCGTTCCTACGCGGGAACGCCCCTCCCTGCGCCGGAACGCCTACATGAGGCGCAGGACTTTACAACATGACGCGTCTCCCAGATGCAACACGTTGTAAGTACCCCGCACCATGGCGCTGGCTTTGCGCCACCGCTGCGTCACAAAAGTGACGCAATGGCGGCGTAAAAGAGGCGCAAGGGGCTTGTAAATCTGCCCCTTTGTACATCAATCTCGTTCAGTATGCGAATTTACAGCTGTCAATGACCTTTTAAATCCCGAATGGTTATTTTGTGTCGAGGAGCGGCTCGCATTTTCTCGGTTTTCATTCTATTGCCAAGTGTATTTGATGAAGCGGGAGCACTCGCGGTCAACTTCAAAGTGCCGTGTTCCGAAGGAGAGAATATTTGCTTCATTTTGTGCACTTCTCAAGATTTCTTTAGCGAGCTTGTTCGAAATGCTCGCAGCCTAGTAGCAGCACAATGGATTGTTGTTTGTGCAGTTTTGATTATTTTATAAATACCTTTTGTGGGGGTTTTATTCCTTATTAGTACATTGAATATGAGTAATGAGGATGAGGTCCAAAACACTGCTAGTGTTGCAGGCACTGGGGAAGACATTTTTAAGATACATGTATGTGAATTTCTAGATACATAAGTTTCTATTTCTAATAAAAAGCGGTGTCATACTCGTCAAGAATCTGAAAACGGATATAGGGAGTTCTGTTACCATTACAATTTCCCGCTCCGTGGCACCCACAGGGGGTAAGAAACTGATGAGAACTAAGCATGTGGTTTTGCAAAATATACACCTTAAGCATGATAAAAATGTTGTTTACCATTCCTTTGGCAGTTGAACACCTCATGAATCCATGATGGCATGGATGTATATACCGATTGGTGTAATTTGGAACCAAAGAGGACCTATAATAAAAAAAGGCAGTTCAGTGACACTGCAGATTTATGCTTGGATGATTTATATTATAAGGACAATATTTGTGATCGAAGTGATAATTACAATATGGCACAGAAATTAAGAGTGGAGAAGCTGCAGTCTGTGACTTTGGATGCAACCCAATGTTCAATCCTTCTGCAGCACCCTAATTCGGCAGATTGGTTTACACACCATTTTTGGATGAGTATATTAATACAAGAATGAGACGTCCTTTGGACAGAGCAACCAGGGGTAGAATGAGAGCTGACTGCCCTAGGTCTTCTATTTCTGATGAGGCAGCTACTATTCCTGATATTGACCTAATGATTAAAACCTTTTTGGGCTGGGGTGGCAAGGACCAAAGGAGAGACGTGGATAGGACCTGGGTGGCTTGACAACACAAGCTTTTGGATATGTTGGAGCCTGTCACAAAGATTGTAAGCTTGGTCAAGCAGGCTGAGAGTTCTGGTGAACCACTGGATGCAGATATAGGGGCAGATTTACGACTTCTGACGCATCTCTGATAATCAGCAGAGATGCGCCAGAAGAGTTGCGCCACCACTGATGTGCCGCATTTACAATGTGGCGCACCGTGGCGTTCGGATGGGCAGATGCGTGAGGCATCCCTGGTGGAAATGTGGCGCATTGCTGGATTTGCGTCGCAAGCGCGACGCAGCTCCAGCAAGGCTCGGGTGCCCCAACGCCTAACATGCTGCGTCAATCCTTATGCCTGCTTCAAGCAGGTGCAAGGTTTTGACGCAGCATGGCCCTAAACGTGACTGAGCGAAATCTTGGAGATTTCAATCAGCCACTTTTAGGAGGCGTTCCTGCGCCGGAATGCCCACCCCTTGCGCAGGAACGCCTACATGCGGCACAGGGCTTTACAACGTGATGCATCTCCCAGGTACCCGGCACCATGGCGCTGGATTTGCGCTGCCGCTGCATCACAAAAGTGACGCAACGGTGGCGTAAAAGAGGCGCAAGCGGCTTGTAAATCAGACCCAAAGTTTCCAGGTGGGCCAAGAGAGTAATTTGCTTTCTAGGCAATGCCAATTCAGGTTTATCATATGAAAGACAGAAGGGTCTATTGTTAAGAATTTATCACAAAGTAGGGGGATTGGCTAATTCCGAAGTTGGTTGGAATGCCAAGGGGTATCTTTTGGTGATGAATTCACCGAAGAGATACACAGGTATGCGCAGGCTTTTGCATCCCATGATCGGGCTCATTCTTCCCTAAACCGAGTGTTCGAACGAGTCTTTCTCAGGGCCGAGTATAGTGGTGCTACATTGGCCTTGTAGGCAACTTCAGGCCCTATTACTACTTCAGCTGTCAGTAGAAGTTCACATGGCCAACGTTGTTCCCTCAAAGTGGTTTGGATTCGATGGCAACCAAGCACAGGTAGGGAGACCCCAAGGTATGGGCATTCTCTCTTCCCTCTGCGAACAAATGGGGTAGACTGGCTTTGTTTGCTTGGGTTACGGAAGCTGCGGGTTCTTCAGACAGTGAAGGGATTCAGAATGGAGTTCTATGCTGTTCCAATGCAGCTAAGACTCACATTCTCGATGAGGTTTTCTCAAAGAGACTAGTGTATTATTTTAGTAGGGGTTCAGGAGGTGCTGGTGAAAGGGGCAATATAGTTGTACCACAGACATCCAGATACGTCTGTGAGCAATATTTTTTTGGTTCAGAAAAATAAGAAGAAATTCAGGCCTGTAATAAATTGCTGCAGGGTTCACTAGGGGCATTGTTGTCAGTGCTGGGCAGTGGTGGAATAAAAATGTCTACGTTCGTCTTAAGAATTTTTCCCTTCTACCAAATGACACTCAGGTGAGCGATATAAACAAATGTACTACAATGAAACACTCCCAAGTTACAATGGAAATTTTTGAAAAATGAAATTTCTTCACTCTCTGTTTTTTCAAGATGTTTGTTGCATGATTTGCTTGCAAAATATGTTGTTGATTCAGTTTGTGCCTGGGCTCTTGGAGCCCAGATTGACCCCTGGATCTGCTTTGGCTCAGGTCTCTTGGTTAACTAGCTGGTTTGCCCAACTCTATATGGTATATATTTATGAACTGAGCAAATACTCAAGGGTGTCCTGGCTCTCAGAAAGGTATCAGCAGTTCCTGGGAGTTATGGAATAGCTTTAAAAATAAAATAAATAGGCCTTTGGAGCAAATGCCACCCAGCGCAAGGCAGGCCCATTGGATGACTGCTCCGGAATCATGCTGCATATAAAAACATGTTTAAATGACTATCTCTATGCTACAAGAGGTGAAAATTGAAGTGGGAACCCTCTGAGAATCCAAAGCAGCTAGGGATTGCTACGGCAGCATAAACGATAATCTTGCTACACTGAGACGGCGTGTCATGGATGCAGTGGTGGGCGGCAGCCAACTTTTCTTTGCTAAGAGAATCATTAAAGCCTGCTTATCCATGGCCCCACAGGCAGCAAGTGCCACCCAAACACACCAAGACGCAAGAGAGCATGGTGAGAAAAGCATATGTGAGACCGTGCCCTGTAAGAAATGGTGAAAAGTGCAACACATCCCACCACGAACTTTAATCACCAGGGAGAAGGAATTAGCCCACTAATGTGTGCTAAATGGGAATATGTTTCGATGATGAAACCCAACAGTGCAGAGCGCTCCAAGGAGCATGTTAGTAAACATGACTTATTTCATATTACATCCTCAAATGTGTCTGTTGTGGAGCTGCCTCCCACATGGAGGGATCTGTACGTTGACACTCATTTTGGACCTTACTACTGAGGTCATCTGATGTTACCATTGCCTTCTGTGTGAGTTGCAGTAACCCACATGTGAGCCCCTGTTTGCCCTATTATTTAACTCCTACAAATGTGGGTAACAGTACAGCTCCCAACCAATCTCCTTGTGGGCAGTGGCAGATGACTGGACCTCTCATGACACAAACCACAGGACCAGCCCACTGATGGATATCAGAGTACTGAGCCTCAGAAAGACATCCCATGAAACTTACAGAGCCTTTGAAAGCTTGGCATGATCTGACATCCAATTGATCGTCTCAACTCCCAATTACTCTACAAACACCAAAAACCCCAGGCTCCAGCATCTCAATGCTAGCAGCGTCAGGAATCAGGGGACAGCAGACACAAAGCCTACTGGACATGTAGGCCCAGCTTGCCATAACCTTCACAGAACAGCTTCAATCAATGAAGACAGAGACCAAGGCTACAGTGGTGGACATTACAATAAAGATAAAGGTTTGGGAGAAAGAATCAAAAGAAATGAAGGAAATGTCTCCCAACTGCAAAATAAAACGAAAGAAGCCACCACTCTGATTTGGTCAATGGTGGAAGAAGTCAAAAGCTTATATCTTGAGGGTCGTCCCTAGAAGGACAATATAAGACTTTGCAACCCAAGAGAGAATACGGAAGGACCCTGGATAGTCTAATTCTACTACTCCTTATTTGTACATAGCCTGGTGGGGGGCGCGCAACATACCATATCTATTGTGAGAGCTTAACGAGTGCGACCCTACATTATCGAAACAGGATTGAGACCAAGAGACACAATAGCAAAATAGCATCTTCTTAAATTAAAGGTAAGAAACTGCGGTCAGCTCAACAGACTAATTTAGATGAATGTGGAATTCAGCTGTATCAGGGGTTCTCTCAAGCAACTCTATCTTGTAAAAGGGAATTGATTGAGGTGAATGATGGAGGTGACATCTGAATTGAGAAACAAACAGATCCCATAAAGATGCGCTTATTCTTACATCCAGAAAAGACGATGACTCCTAGGGTTACCTGAAAGGAGAGAGAATCATGAGACAACTGGGGCCAAACCTGTGAAACTAAACAGAGGAGAAGCCTCTAAAAAGATCAAGAATCAAAGAGAGGCGTGAAAAGGGCGTACCCCCATGGAAAAAGGATCATGAAAGGTGCTTCAGAACAACATTGAAGCTCAAGGGGCATTACTAGACAGACAAATGTACAGCAACTACAAGGTGTATTATAAGGAGTTACAAATGGAAGGGTGGAGGTAATGATGTCTGGGAGCATTGATCTTTCGTTACCCCAGGGCAAAGATTGGTTATAATGGCCAAAGAGTTTCTGTTATTATGGACTTTGTTTAAGTTGAGGGGGAGAAGGGAGAATTCACTCTGTGAGGGGAAAGCACCAACAAATTAAGGCTGGAATTAGATATAAGATCATGGAGGGAAAGCTAAACTGCCATCAAGAGGGATACACTTACACTTAATGACAAATGGTTAAGATATCGGCTTGGAATATCAGCGGCCTTGCTTAATAGAAAGAGAAATGCATGGCATTCCTAACGGACCAAGATCAGCCTGCATTTATTAAAAACCACTAGACCTTTGGCAACATAACTAAAAGTACTGCATTTAATAGAGAAGGCAGACACTTTATCCCCATGGTGGTCCGTGCTATTGATGCTGAGAAGGAATTTGAACACATCGTATGGCATTTCTTTGCAATAAATAATGTCTGAAATTGGCATTGGATTGCACATGTAAAACAACATTTGGACAATAAATAAGAACCAGACTGTACAAATCCTGGTCAATGGCATCAAATCAAAGAAATTTGCACTTTCTACGGATATGAGATGGAGTGCCCTTTATCCCCACTTCTTTTTGCTGTTACAAAAATCAGAGCTAATGGGATTGATGCTATACAAATGAGTGAAGGCAGAAATAGACAATATTTTCCCATTTAAATGGGCTAATAAGATGGTTAGGTACTTAGGAATACAGATTACTCCATCTCTACAAGACTTGCCCCCCTAATATATGATTTAAATAGAGATCTGGCAGTCTAGAGTCACGTTTATATCCTGGATAGGAAGGATGAATGCTCTTAAGATATAAAATCTCCCCAGCTTGTTAAATTACTTCCAAGCCCCTCTGAATATTATTCCCACACAAGATATGTCCCAACTCCGGCTAGCGCGCAATGGTTTTATCTGGCTTAAAGTAAACGTAGACTAGAAAGGAAGGTATTACATGGCTCTAGAGAGGGCAGAAGCCTAGGTCTCCCAGACAAACTATGCAGTAGTACACTTATGCATAGCATTTAAACAGTCACAAAGAGAGATGGAAAAACACTGGCCATATTTGAAATGCACATAATGGGTAGGCACCTGTAGAATATACTGTGCTCCGAAAATATAGCAGATCTTGAGAGGCTTATGCATCTGATGTAACAAGACCACTGAGGGAAACTTGGTATTTCCTGATGAAAGCCTTAGTGGTTACAACTTTTACTTCCCGCATTTACACCAGTGGTGTTCGGTGGCTCTGTACCATACACAACATGGAGGCAGGGTGACAGCACCAAGCTACGGAATCGAATTGTAGGCCAATCAATTTAAACATTCAACCAGTGAAAACTGGACTTTAGAGTAACAGAGGTAGAGCGACTTTACTACTTTTTAATAAGACACAGGACCTTGCACCCAAGAAAGAAAATAGTGGGGGAGGAGAGAACGTACACCTTTTAAGAAATAATTCCCTAATTATGACTCTAAAAAGGGGCTGATTTCAGTCATATATCATGCATTACAAATTTCTGTATAGACACAAATGGTCCTACATGAAAAAATATGAAGGAGTGCTAGTCAAAGACATAACCTAAAGAGAATGGTGCAGATTCTGGAACAATATACCCAAGCTAGTGCAGAGTAAGCAAGGCAGGGAGACATATTTCAAAATAATGTTTGGTTGCCTCCACCACATTAATTGAAACAGATCTTTCCCAGCTTGAATAGCCATTGCTTAAGGGGGTGTGTGGATCACTGCATTAGTGTTGGGTTTACCTGAGACTTAATTTGTTTTGTTTTGTAAAGAAATTCTAAGTCATATAAAGAAGGTAAAAGGCATGCAGATACCATAGGAATTATTAACAATAGTTTTGGAAATACACCCCGCCAATTGGGAACAGATGGAAGTGGAGACTAAACATTGATCTTCCATATGTTTCTAGCAGAAAAACAAGAGTTGGTAGCATACAGGGGAAACAAAGATAAATTATCTGATAATGTGCATAATCCCGAGGACTGTGGACACTGATGGTTATGGAGATGCTAACGTCTGACCTGAGAGACAAGAGGGAAAGTTTGAGGCGATTTGGAAATCTATAATTGACTACTTCCAGGTGGACTCCCAGGCCCAATGATGCCCACATACACTAAGAGCATTCAGGCCGAACTGGTATCCTGGCATACGGGGTCTCCGCTATGGTGTTGTGCAGACTTCAGCTTTTGATTGCAAGGCAGTCTTTTCCATGGCAACCCCTCCGGACTCACGGGGTTGCCTCAACTGCACCGCACAGGCTTCTGCCCTTACCATGCTTCAAATTTTTTACCTGGCTATCATCATGATGGCCCTGTCCTGGCATACATGGGTCGCTGATTCAGTCCTGCACACAGGCAACAACCTGATCTGTGCAGCTGTCATCTCCTCACACCCCGTACCAGGAGTCTACTCTACAAGGCTCTAAAATGGACCTCACTCCCTCTAATGCTCTCCTTTTCCTCATAAGGCACAATGCTATTTTTCAAGCAGGCAGTCAGTCTTGGCTTCCCTGGGTGATATCCCCTCACCCATCAGGGACACTAGCAGACCCTGGCCCCCAGTCCTAGTCACAGGCAGAAGTCTTGAACAGCTTCCCCTCATCACACAGCCCGTCTGGCTGCTTGACAGATGACCTAGTGTTGGGGATGCTGTCCCCTGTGAGACTTATGGCAACGCTGGAGGGGCAGCATGTGAGGGGGTGCTGCATTTCCTACACCTCGATAAGCACTGTGGTTGGAGGTGTCCCTGCTCTATCTGGGGCATCACTAGGCAAAATGCAAATTTTTAGGTGTTTCCTCGGGGCTAATGTGGTGATCCCTGCCTGCAACCTGCATATTATATGAGTTTCTTTTCTGCTTGTAGAAACATTCAGTAAATTTCCTACCAATGTGGGCATGCACCACATTTTGCTTTTTAAGAGAGGCCAGGTGTGCCTGCCCCTCTCGTAGGACACCCGGTGCATGGGCAAATATTGGGGCAATATGGCGAGCCCACTCCTGCAGTGCTGGGCCTCATCCCTTTCTGCCAACACTACCTATGCCATAGTGCAAGCCAGCATGTTTCTCCTGCCCACTCTGTGTGAGTGGGGGGCTGAAGGGCAGTGGGCACCCTGATCCCCCCAAGATATAAACACAGGGAGCAGGAGAAGCACTCTGCTATTTGGGAACCCATTGGCTCTCATCTTTGGGTCCCAGGGAAATGGGGTCCCTTGGGACAATCTCCTTGTGTCAGGCACCAGGGAATGCATTCTCAGGTGTCAGGGTTCTCTCAAAGTAGGGGAACCCATGTATGTCCCCGCCCTAATAAGAGTGAATCTCAAAGGTTCTGTAGTGTAGTTCCTATATACCCAATAGGCTCTGCGCATTGGAATAACATAAACGATAGTTTAGACATAGGACTGAGGTCGACTAGGTCTCTATTGAATATGTTAGACTTAATTATGAATGCCAGCTAGCTCAGAAGTCACTAGAAACTTTCTCAAGTAAACAAGAAGGTGTTAACTTTCCTGAATAGACAAGAAGGGATTAGTTTCAGACAACCGCATAAACATGACAACTTTGCTCCCTCCAGAATAAGGAGTATACCTCCAGAGTCGCGGAAACAATAGATAACTATTTCACTCAGTCAATCATGCATACATAGGGCCCTATTAGGATGGCGGGCGGACCTGCGTCCGTCCGCCACCCCAGAGGTGGAGGGACCGTCCGCAGGGGCAGCGGCGGTCCCTCCGTGCAAATTAGGATGTGACCGCCACCCTGGCGGTCACATCCTGTATGTTTAACATTGCGGCAGGTGCTGCTTGAAGCAGCACCCGCCGCAATGTTAAAAATGAAAGCAGTGCATTTGCATGCACAAAGGGGCAGGCACCGCGCGGTGCCTGCCCCTTCATTCACGCAAAGGCAGGGGGGTACCATGGGTACCTCCATGTGCACCCCCCACCCCCTTCACCCCAGGGGGCCCGCAACGGGCCCCCAAAGAAAAGACCGTATGCCTTTCCACTGCGGAAATGCCGCCGTGGAAAGGCATAGGACCGCCGACATCCTAATATGCCTGGCAGTGTCTGATAGACACCGCCAGCCATGTTAGAGCTTTTCCGCCGCGGTCGGAAGACAACCGCGGCGGAAAAGCTGTGGACGGAAAAAATATTCCCCAGCCATCCTAATCTGGCGGGGGGTCTTTTTCCAGTCCGCAGTGTATAATCCGCATCCTCCGGGCAGGCGGTGGCTTCCGCCAGCCCGGAGGATGCGGATTATCCGCTATCATAATCGGCCCCTAAGTTTCACCAGAAGCGCAGAGAAATAGAGAGACAGGCGTTTTCAATAAAAGTGGTTATTTATTGAACAGTCTTCTTTCTCATGCAAGAGAAGCGAGTTGCCACAATTGCAATACTTGTCATAAAGTAAAGTGCGAACAGTAAAAGGAGTATTATAAAATAATACTGTAAAAGCATGGTATGTTTTCTAAGCCATACGGTATCTAAAATAGATAAAATATCTACATAGATAAAACCATGACTAAACGTACTCAACTGGTGCTTCTAAGATACGCCTACCCCAATGTACCTCACCTAAGCCTAGTACGTGGGAAGGAGTAAGTGAGCTGCAGTTTAAGTTAAGATAGTTTTTGCCAAGAATCTGAATCAAGAATCCTCTAAGGATCTAATCAGCTCCGTACCTTGGTTATAGAATGAAGGAGGTCTTGTATCTCTTTCTCAGGACACAATGTCCCAGCAACCCGCAAGGGTGACTGGAAACACTGGAGCTGGATTTCTCAGCAGGAGAAAAGACAGCGTCTCTCTCAGTGCGTCAATGGGAGGGTCGGCTTCCTTCGGCACTTGCCACAGCAGGGCGTCGGGCAAGTAGATAGCTGATCTGCTCCAAACCGCTGTGTGTTTGCTAGGGCAGCTGCTGGTATATTTATACCTGGAAGGTGCCGAGTTTGATTTAAGGTTGGACATAAGACGTCACTAAGAACTTGCAGTTCTTCCAGGACTCCAGGAGTTCTTGGACAAATCAAAACAGAAGCAGGGGGAATTCCCGGGCTGCTGGAGGCTTGGTTTGTTTTAAGAACGCCTTGTAATTTCTAGGAGTCTATGGGAGTAGCCTTGCCGTATTTGGACTACATTGGCTATGACTAATTATGGATATGATCCTTATGCCTTTATAAGGATATGATTTGTTATAACCACATAAGAGCATAAATCGGGAATATTTAAATAGGGTCCTAGATACGTTCACAACACCCACTCCACGTATAATGTCCATCATTACTAAATACTAAGCAATATTAAACATATCACTATGCATGTGTTTTCCATCCCACCCCAAAATACTTAAAATGCACTTGAAATGGTATATACACGAAAAATGAGTAGTATACTGTATGTTTTTAAGCTGTGATATCATTCAGATAATGCAAATATAGTACGTTCAAATATTGGCTGAATGAATCACGAAAATTACATTCATGAAATGGCTCTTAATACAGAAGAGAAGGTCGAGACCATTTCATCACATATTTATACAAGATTGTACATGTGCTAGAGGCTGAATCAAAATATTGTCTCTAGAGTTTCATAATAGAAATCTTGTTCTCTAAGAATAGTTCTACTTTAAGCAGAGTATTGTGTGCCAAAAAAAGTAAATAATTTGGGAACGGGGAAAAATAATTTCGCTTCCAGGGCAAAAATAGTTCCATAGTTTATTAGAAGTTCTGTTTTCAGCATTGAAGGTCGAATTCAGAGTTCAGGGAACGCTGTGTGCTCCAAAGGCATTCTCGTTGTTAGGAGAGAACATTAACTCAGATAAGATGGAAAAGAATTCGTCTACAACAGTAGGAGAAAGTTCGACCAAGTTCGAAAAAGCAGAAATAGTGCAAATATGAGAGGCATTGCTGTCATCGGTGTTCAGATTAGCAATGGTCACAGAAGGTGGTACCTGTGTGCCGCTTTCATCTCGTACCTCACCGTCACCTAATCGTAATGGTGAAGTCTCAACGAATGCCGTCATCAGAATAGGTAGCCGCTGGGGACAACACGTTGCATGAGCCGTTACCGAACCAAGGAAAGTATCGATATCCAAAGGTACTGCTGATGGTAGTGTGAGACAGACGTCCAAAACGCATTCTTCTCCGCATAGCAGGTATCGTAGAACAGGTAGGATGCAATCTTGCCAGATTGGTCTGAATGAAAGAAACCATGTGATATTCAGATCTCTTAGCGGAGCTAAGCCGAGTACTTTAGTTATTCTTTCTTGGCATCTCATCGCAAGGATCGTTTCTTCCATGGTAGCCTGAATTTTGTTTGTGGCTGGATTTACCATATCGGAGCAGAAGGAACAAAAATAAAATTCCTGCTACGAGTCCCAAGATAAGAGGCAGGCCGCCAAACACAGAGTGCACGAAATTCAGGAAGATGCTCAGGACTGCTTCAAAGGGTGCTAATAGTCCCGAAAAAATTGTCTTAAATACATGTGCGATGCCACTGGTATCAGACATGTTTAAAATTTGACCTAACATTTCTGCGAAATGCACGAATGCAATTGGTTGATAATAATGTATGTGTCTCTGCCGCTGTCCTTGCAACTTGCAAATTATACGTCTCTTTGGACGAGGTTAAAGGCACAGTTGTTTGTAAAAGAATGGATTTCATTCTGCTTAAAGTATCGATTCGAATAGAAGAGATATTCAGAGAAGGCCATATCGTTGCCTCCTTGTCTGGTTTGTTTTTTTGATACAATACTTGCATAAAGCAAGTGACCATGGAAGTTACACTGACGAGATAGGCCCTTCCTGGCACCATGCCACAACAGCTGCGGTCACTTATTATAACGTAACTGCCGTTGGACAGTTGTCTGAAAAGAGGCTCTATCTGTGTAGCTGGGGTGCCGTGCAGGTGGCACGAAAGGTTATTTGATGAACCTTCGCAGGCTCCATGCAAGTTAATTCCTTGACACTGAAGAGTGCCGCTTAGTGCATTTTTACAGTTATTACCACTAAGAAACACCTCTTTTTTCCCCTCGCTGTAACATTTATGTGTATAAGGTAGATTCCAGGTCGACTTGATGTAACCTTTACCCAACCTTTCATACAGGCCTGCTGGTATATACTTTTGGCAATATTGAAACTGAAAAGTTGTTATCGGAATTGTAATTGTACCATGTATTATCCATTCAATGACAGGTCGTTCTGACATTCTCAATGGCAATTTTTCTACTTTTTCAATGCTCAGCACCGTATAGTCTGCTCCTTTTTGTGCCAAAGAGATTTGTTTATCTGTAAGGTTAAAGATAGAAAAAATGATGTTGTGTTGATTAGACGCCATGGCACGTAGCCTGAACGGAGGTTTTGTAACGTCCAGCCTAACTGTACAATAGAACGTAATTGGGACTGGCCATGTTGTAACATTAGCATATCCTGTTCTATTATATCAATAGCAGATGATACAATGCTGTCCAGTGAATACATTCTGGAGGACAGAGTCGTTAACCCATTGTCCACTACAGACAGTGATTTTTCCAAATGAATACGATCAATTTCTCGTATTTTTTCAGCAGTTTCAATTTGCGCTACTTTCCGAGCTTCGTTGTAAGCAGCGTATATACCGGCGTATATGAAACGTTTTTGACGCTGTTTGCGAGGTCCCAATATGAAATCTCGCAAGTCAGCACCTTCTTTAAGTAAAGTCAAGTGTTGCTTAATTTCAGGCAGTGTGGATTTCTGTAGCCATTCGAGGCATAGTTTCCCTACACTGTATGTTGTAATTATCCCTGTATGTTGTCTCTGGGAATATCTTGGGTCTGGCCTGTTCTGTTTTAACCCCTGTCTTTTATTCAGGAATCTATCTTGACAGTTATTAGTGTCTGTGGGCCAGATCAGCCACTTTCTCCAATCAGGATTAGTTCTGTTTTGTTTTAAAATATGGGATACGTCTATTTCCGCATCTGTAGAGCTATTACTATCAGGTATGGGCTTTGGTATAGACGGTTTGTTTAAGTCCTTTATCTTGACTAGGCCAAGACAGGTTGTTTGTTGAATGGTGTCATTCAGGAACAATATCTGTTCTGGGATCATGCAGGCTCTAAATAATGATTCTAGACCTTGTACCTGCCAATCTTTTGTACCCCAAATGGTTTTTGTTTCAATGTTGTTTTTCCAAAATTCAAAACCAAATGTAGACATGTTTTCATAAAATTTTGTGGAATATATCAATTTAGTGTTTGTCAACATGTTTTTCTTTCCTGTCTTTTTTAACATTTTAAAATAAAACATTTCTGGATCAGTGATGTTAAACCCTGAGAAGTATTGGAATTTCTCATAAAATGTTTTCAAGCTGCCTTTTGGTGGTGTTGGACAATGTTCCCATTGATTATCAGTGAAAACATTCCTAGGATTAGCATATTTATGCAAATAGTGATGCCCATAATGATTAAAGCAATTCATTTCTTCATACTTTGACGAGCCTTCTAAATAATCATGTTCTGTAAATTTTGCTGACATTTCTAAATCTGACATCATATTATTAATATTTTCAAAGTCCCAATCATCAGAGTAAGTACTTGGTAATAAAAAGTCACTTAATGAAACCTTGAACTGATGTGGATATCTCAAAAGCTCAACCGGGCCATATATGTCGTAATCAGTAGTGTCCAATGCTACATCACCAGGTATAGGAATGGCTGTGATGTTTACTGATGATAGTTATCTTTTTTCGATGTGAGAATATCTGTGAGGCTTTAGGACCAAGTTGATGTTCTGACTTGCTGTGTCCATTGTACTATATTTTCCATCAATTAATTTTCCCAAGCTTAAAACCAAAATGAGCCAGAGTAGGAGGAAAAGTACACCTAAAACAATCCATAATTCAATCCATGGTGAAATCAGATATGTTTCTTTAAGTTGATGAAAAAGTTCAGTCATTTTTTCTTTGAAAGTTTTAGTTGCTGGTGTTTCTTCATGTTCACTTGGATCATCAGAAAAGTCATCGAAATTGATGAAGTAGCCAGATGCAGTTCTGTCAATTGTTGGAATTGCTTCCGCATTTTCATTAATCTTTGCATTTGTGTAGTCAGATGCCACATCATTGTTGACAGGTGTTTCATGATGAACTGTTGCAATTTGGGTTTCAAGAGGCACAAGTTCCATGGCTTTGTTGCATAGTCCTTCTTTATTCACTGCAGGTTTATCAAATGTGATTAGTCTCTCAGTTTGAAGCTCTTGAATTGTAGCAAGGTTTGGTCTTTTGCTACAAATTGGGAGTCCACTGGGCCTACTACTTATTATTGGCCACATGATTGTGGTTTTACCAGGTCGATTGATACAACTCTGTTCTCCTTTTCACCAGCAAGGGGCGGTAGTACTACTGATCTTGTTCCGCTGATTGCTAAGACAGGTACTGCTTTCCTGTAAGAAGGCTCAAATTCCTTCTTCACCGCGATCTTTTCTCTGACCAGATCCCAATCTTTGGAATCCAGACAGGTCTTGCTGGGACAGGTGTTTTTTCTTCAGTGATTATGTGTAAATATCAAGGACCCCCTGAGAAGGTGGATACTACAAGTCCTAGGTCAGGGATTAATAGTATGAGAGGTAACAACCAAGGCACTTAAACCAAAAACCTTTTTTTTGGGGTTTCGATAAAATAAATATATAAGAAGAAGTAATGTAAGTAGGTCTAAATTCAAATTTTAATTGTTGACCATGTTAAAACAATCAATCACAAAACATATATAATTCAGATCATAAAATTGAAAAAAATATATTTTTCATTAAAATGGTGAATAATAAATCCACAGTAAACAATCAATACACAATAAAAATTAATCACAGTTTAAAAAGTGGCATCAAAAATTAATTCTCTACGTGCGTTTCGGCGACCAGCGCCTTCTTCTGAAGTAGCCACGTATGTCCTAAGCAGTAGGAAAGAAAAAGAAAAAAACAGAGCTAAACAAAATATAGCATGTTTTAGGTCCACAAATTCATCCATATATAAAATCCCTTTAAGGAATGGGAAACATTAATATATTCAACCTACAACATCATAGCAACATCTTCTTTCTAAACGAGTTTACATTTCTCAACTGTGCCCTAGGTAAGGGCTTTCATTTCTTTGTGCATTTAAAATAGACATGGACTCAGCTATAAGGTGAGGGGAGGGTGGAAAAGCAAGGGAGGATAAAATGTGAACAGCGTGAAAACCCAATGTTTCTCTATACAGTGATAAAATAGATAAAGGATGGGCATGATGTATAATTAGGTTAGAGCAATGAGCCATGGTATTACTTTATTTAATCCATATCGGATCTAAAAGGTCGCAAAGATGTTACGTTTTACATTAAAAATCAGCCAAATAGTGACACTTTGATTTTTTCATCTTATCGATGGCTGTTTAAATCCCCACTGTTTTCAACTACCATACTTACACACTCCGACAGGGCACCTTGTCGTGGAGTGATTACCAATAGATGAGTGATATCTTGTATTGATGAAAAGGGGAACAGGATAGAAAGCTGAAACAAAGCGCCACAGTTTAATTATTTTAGACCGAGTGTTACATGTTAAGAGTCTTGATGATTGTGGAGTTTGCAACCATTTTTATTTACCTAATGTTGCGAGAAGGACCGTAATTCACACTGATCCAGGCTAACGGCGGTGGTGATTTTAATTCTATATAAAAAGATGTTATAATTAAGGTACTTGTTCCTTCCTATATTTTAATAATGAACGCTTCAGAAAAGTGAATGAAATACCTTTTAAAAAACAACGGCACGTATCATGCACAGTGGTTTGGAAATTGACAAATGAACTTCTTGTGACGGATTTATTTTGATGTAGAACAGGTCTGTAAATGGGAGACGATACAATGTCTGATTAGCTAAGTTTTCCCTCAATCGGATAGACTTGTAGCTTATAATACAAAACGAGTAACCAACTGGTACCTGGTTTGTACAAACTAACGTCGTGCCTTCTGTATCTGGCGCTGATATATGTACACTTCAAAACTGATTGATATCCTAAAGATAAGATACGTGGTATAAACATAAGTATTCGGATATATTCAATTGAAGACGATAACTCACTGATTTAGAAGAACTATTTACGTAAATACCTGATCCAATCTGTTATATTTAGGCACTCGCTCCCCAGATCGTTTATTTAATCATATTTAGATACCTGCACACAATAAATGGAAACATGCAGGTCATAAACATATATCCTGATATTACAGAGTTTAAAATATCTTCCGAGATGCTACAAGAGCTTTAAACATACCTCGTGAGCTTTAAATACTTCACGAATGGCAATAAAATAGGAAGCCTTCTTGATACGAAGATCTTCCTAGTCTCGTCACGTTACTGCAACAAGGAATAAATGAGTAATCAGTCATTATTTTAAAAACGACTATTCGGTCACAGACTACAAATTGACTGAAAAAGTCGAAGTGCAGTGTCAGTACTTACCGAGATAAACTTGGTTGCAAATCTGGCGGATCTAGGAGCGAGGCACGGGATTCTGTGGCTTCCGGAAACGTTTGCACTGAATGGCAATTAAGCCTGTTATTTATACTTTATGACCCGGAACCCTATAACCCGAGTAATGCTAAATGATTTCAGCTGGGTTAGTTGTTGGACTCATAGGTGGGTTCAGATGTCAATCATACAGAAGGTGAAAGCGCCGAAGGACTACGACTGTGGGTAATATATCAAAATAAACGACAGACTATAGTTACTATTCAAGTGCTAGTAGTGTGTTACTGAATCTGTAACAAAAAAATAATCAAAGGCGAGAACGAACTTCACTGCCAGTTATTAGAACAAGGTCAAGGATAGAACATAATCGTTCCTAACTTGAAATGAAATGAAATTCAACAGAGAAAACGCACCTACAATATGGTCTATTTTAAATGCACCAAGAAATGAAAGCCCTTACCTAGGGCACAGATGAGAAATGTAAACTCGTTTAGAAAGAAGATGTTGCTATGATGTTGTAGGTTAAATATATTAATGTTTCCCATTCCTTAAAGGGATTTTATATATGGATGTATTTGTGGACCTAAAACATGCTATATTTTGTTTAGCTCTGTTTTTTTCTTTTTCTTTCCTACTGCTTAGGACATACGTGGCTACTCCAGAAGAAGGCGCTGGTCGCCGAAACGCGCGTAGAGAATACATTTTTGATGCCACTTTTTAAACTGTGATTAATTTTTATTGTGCATTGATTGTTTACTGTGGATTTATTAGTCACCATTTTAATGAAAAATATATTTTTTTCAATTTTATGATCTGAATTATATATGTTTTGTGATTGATTGTTTTAACATGGTCAACAATTAAAATTTGAATTTAGACCTACTTACATTACTTCTTCTTATATATTTATTTTATCGAAACCCCCCAAAAAAGGTTTTTGGTTTAAGTGCCTTGGTTGTTACCTCTCATACCGTTTTTTCTTCAGTGGCCATTGGCTTTAGCTTTGTGTTACTTAGACTTCTTCTTGTCTCATTTAAGTCCTGTAAAACAGCCAAACGATCTTTGATATCAAAGGTTTTTGTTCCACCACTGAAGTCTGACTATCGAGGTCTTCGATTATCATTCTTGTACCAAACAAAAGTTCATACTGAGTGATTCCACCCAGAGAATGTCTTGGCAGATTATTAAGACTACGTTGGACACTTATTAGATGTTTGACCCACCCATCACCCAAACCTAATACCCTCGCTGTTATAGATTGCTTTATGTCATGTTTTTTTCTCTCCACTACCGCATTACCCTCAGGATGGAATGGACTAGAGTACCGCAATGCAATGCCCAAGCTGGCCATGGCCTCCTTGTAAGCTCGAGAGCTAAACGCAGGACCCTGGTCAGAATGTAGCATGCCAATTGCGTATGTGCCGATAAAGACTCGCAAACTTTTATAACAGTTTTGGTGTCAGCCGAGCGCTGGGGCCACATCCAAATGAATCTCGTCTTAATATTTATGGGATAGCTTCTTTCCGTGTGGACGCCTGCGTGTAGTAGACTAATGCTGTCTAAAAGGGGTGTCTAGGCTGGTCTTACTGTGCCTGAGTCTGGTATCTGGTCCGGTTCACAACTGCGATCTCTGTTGCAGTCCTGACAATCTAATGCAAAGTTATAAACATGCACGCTCATCCCCGGCCACCAGTATTTTGATTGCAATTCTATTAGAGATTTCAAGATCTCTTGGTGCCTCAGACCCATTCCCATGTGTGCTTCTTGAATCAAGTAAGCCCTCCGGTTCGTGTTTGGAATTACTCTGTCCCCCACTCCAGGAATTCGAGCAAAAGGAACGGAGTTTGCATCAATTATGTATGTATTATTGAGTGGATATTTTAGAGGTAATGCCGCATAGTCGCCTTTTACTGCCAGCATGGTTTCTCCATCTATTTGTTTTTTTAGAACGCTTTTTTGTAGCTACGGAAGCAGGTTGAACAGCTGCCGTTGTGGCTTTGTTAGCCAATGAATTCCCTGCAACGTGAACGCCATCACGTCGAAGACTCTGCGTATGTATCACGTGAGACTTTCGTAGTTCTTTCTGTAAAGTGTCACTGGTTCCCATAGTTTTTTATGCTTTATTGTGACACCTGTCTCATCTTTGTAACCATTTTCAATCCAGGTCTGCAGGAAATTATTGTAAGAATGGACGCAGAAATGCGAGTCGCACACTATTAGTGTGGGGAATTCGCGATCGGCATTCTCAAGCGCCATTTTTAAAGCTTGTAGTTCAGCTCGCTGAGCTGTACAGTTTCTGAGTGATTCAGTTTTAGTGACCATTGGTCTGAATTTACCTATGCGACAGCGACCTTTGAACAATCCCGCATGCTGCATTGTAAACTTGTTTATCCACAACGTAATGTTGTGCAGATCCGTCTGTGTAGATTACATAGGTGTACTGTTCAAGAGGCAGAATTTCGATCGACAGAGGACATTCATGTTCGTATTCTAGATGTTCTAGCTTTTTCATTTTGGGATCAAATGCGTGTATCACGTCTGTTGCAGCAAGAGAATTAACCCATTGTATCCATCTAGGATGTAAAGCTTTAGCATTCGGATACTGCTGTAAAAACAGATATACTCTTCCCTTGGGCTAGGGCTCTTTCTTTTGCTACAGCAGTTTGGACCGCATTCAGAATTTTTTTCAGTAGAACTGAATTTCATTTCAGCTTGTGTGTACAAGTGTGATTTATTAGCTATTGGTACCATTTCTCCCTCATTAGAGGTCAGGTACGTAAATCCGCATCTTCCTGGGATGACTCGGATTACAAGGTTGCGTTCGTTTGCGCGTGTTTACAGTTTTGTTTTAGTTCACATGTCTGTTTGTATTGATCGTAAAATTTTGGTGTGTTTCTGTGTCCAATTAATTGGTTTGAAATCAAGTTTTATTAATTCGTAGAGGGGTTTAACCCTCTCTGCGTAGTTTAGAATGTAAGTTCTTCCGAAATTAAGGAAACCTAGAATTGATTCTAAGTTTTTCAGCGTTTTTGGAGCTTGGAGTACTGCACACTTCTTTAAGAAGTTGTCTGCTAGGCTTTTGCCTTCAATTGATAACTCATATCCTAAAAATAGGACAGTGAGGTGGGCAATTTGTGTTTTTGTAAAGTTGGATTTGTACCCTTCAGATGCGAACCCAAGTATAATGGGGTTCACTCTTTTCAAGTGTGTCTCCAGGTCATCGTCTGTAAGATAGATGTCATCGACATAAGATAATGCCTCATCATCATACATTTGTAGTAATTCTGTGACTGAAAATAATCCTGGGCTGTTCTTGAATCCCTGGGGGAGACGACAAAATTGTCCTGGGCCCCCATACTGGAGAAAGCGGTCAAATACCTGCTTTCTGGTGCAATGTTTTGACAGAAGAAACCCTTTGAAATATCTAATGTCGTTTTATATTTTTTGCGCACGATGTTATTCATTAGTGCTGCACTGTGTGAGTTTTGTACTGCAAATGTTTTGCAACAAGTGTTTAGGTGTCTGTAATCCAAAACTAGACGTTATGTATCGTCTGGTTTGGAGACAGGAAACAAAGGGTTGTTTATTTGTGAGGTGCATGTTTCAATCACCCCCTGGTATTCAAGTTGATCTAAGATCTCCCTGACTTGCTTTTTTAGCTTCTTGCTTAACAGGCCTCTGTGCAGTAGGTTGCTTTTTTAACTGAGTTTTATGGTGAGGAGAATCCTCATCCCATCCTACATGATTTTTATATAATGCAGTGGCTTGGGCCACTGCCCATTTTCTAGCATATGTGTATTTTTTATGAATTGGAATGTGATTTGAGAAGGCAGGCATAATCATTTCTTCGCCATGTGGGCACTCCCTGACAAACTCTGGTGGCCAGTCTTTCTCTGCTGAAGGAAATCATAGCCTTTAGATAGATTCTCCCAAAAGAGACCTCTTCTTTTACTAGTTTTGTCCCCTTCTATACGTAATGTTATTTCATATAATTTATGGGGTACACTAACTCTGGTGTCTGCAGTTTCCACCTGAATGTATTCATTTGTGTCCACTGTGTCCAGAAGATTAATCAGGATCTTGCGAGCTATGGTCACTTCTGCTGTGCTGTCTAGCATTGTCTGGGCCCATTTTCCGTTCTTGAGTTGTGTCCTCAGAATCCTCGGCATGTTTTATTTTAATACTAGCTACCTTCTTTTTGGGAAATTGTAATTTTTTACTTTGATGAGCAGGTTCCTTGTCTCTGGACTTGACTCGCTCTTCTTTATGTTCTGACCGTCCTCTTCTTTCCGATTTCTGTGAGGAAGTCTGAAAAGATCGAGAGGGACGTGTATCATTATCTTGATATCTGTCAGGTTTTCTTAAATTGTCCCTATTTCTAAGGTTGTATCTTTTTTCAGAGGGTTCCCCTTTGTGGAGACCTGTCCCCTCGTCCTGGAGATCTATTTCTCCGTTGGGGAGACCTTCCTCTGGGCTGAAACTGTTTTTCTCTGGGAGTGGTTTGTTTATTACCCTCTCACTTCTTTTTTGGAGTAATGAGATTATTCTTAATAAAGGTTTTTTCAGGATTTTCAGTTAGTTGTGGTTTTAGTGATTTCCCTCCCAAACTATCTCTACCTAATTCTTCATAGCACTTTTCAATTATTCTGGCAAGTTCAAAAGGTTGGTCTGTTATTTCTGTTTCTTTTAATTTTTGGCGGATCGCCACAGATGCAGCTTCTCCTTTTATGTTGGCTAGTAGTATAGCCGAGACTTGCTTAAAGTCTTTCAGTAATTTCATACCTAGATTTAAAGCAGGCTCCGGACCGTATCCATTTTGAATCTGTCTTAGTACGTCTGGTATAACCGCCATAGATGGAACACCGTGTGTTTTTGTGTAGTGTATATTGAAGCAAAGACTGTTCCCCACATGTGGTGCGATCCCCATTGGTAGACAGATTGTCAGAATTCTGTGGTTTTCATGAGGTGTACTATCAGGAAATACTGCCTCTATTTGAGTAATTTTTTGAGCTAACCAGAACGGAATTTGTTCCCATTTTGCGGGTAATTTGCCAATGACTGATTGTATAGTCTGTGGTGTCATTTTATTTGTGTTCCCCCGGTGGGGGGGTGTGCTGTGGAATTTGTTTTGCTGGTTGGACTGTTAAAGTCTGCATGACATATTGAACAAATTGTCTATGTATTTTAATTAATTGTTTTAGCTGAACTAAAAGTTCTCTCTCTGACCTTTCTTCAATGTCAGGATGTGGTGTATAGCTGGCTAGAACCGGCCATGTGGCTCCTGGTCTACCTAGTGGACCGAGCCTGGTAATGTGATTTTGATGTTTTAGGGCGCCATTAAACCAGAGCTGATGCTCCTGGTAATTTAGTGGAATTTCAACGTCCTCGAAAGCAACGTATTCTGCTGGAGGTTCCTCTGCTTTGTAGTAGTGGAACTCGTGTGTCACAGCATTTGCTGCTGGAAGAGTTATCCATGAATAGAATACCTCTGCCTGCCGATATTCAGGTGCCTCTACCACAAATATGACTGTACCACCTCTTGATGATACTCCATTATTTATGAGTTTGTAAGTTACACTTCTTTTTATATTTATCGGGATCTTTATTGCCTCCGGGTCATTTTGGAGGGCTGTGTCATCTAAGACTGCTTGAGCTTCTTTTCTAGCTCTTTCCCTTTCGTCGTCACTTTCCGGCATTTTTGCTGACAGAAAGTTTGCAGAGCAAGTTTCAAGGAAACAAAGATTAGGTGCTTAACCTTTTGGAACACTGTATCCTTCAACGTTGACTAAACCAAAAACTAATTCATAGGATTCACTTCCTACTAAGTTTTGGCGGATATTAACCTTTCACCCACTCCAGACGTCTATTGGAGTTTTTACGGGAAAAAGGGGTCTGTGTGAAAAGCAAGACTGAGTTACTCTAGTATCTAGCGTTAAATTATCGCCTTCCAAACGTTAGGTGCCATGTAGTGTAGTTCCTATATTCCTAATAGGCTCTGCGCATTGGAATAACATAAACAATAGTTTAGACGTAGGACTTAAGTCGACTAGGTCTCTATTGAATATGTTAGACTTAATTATGAATGCCAGCTAGCTCAGAGGTCACTAGAAACTTTCTCGAATTCACAAGAAGGGATTAGTTTCTGACAACCGCATAAACATGACAACTTTGCTCCCTCAAGAATAAGGAGTATAAGTGCAGAGAAACAGAGAGACTGGCGTTTTCAATAAAAGAGGTTATTTATTGAACAGTCTTCTTTCTCATGCAAGAGAAGTGAATTGCTACAATCGCAATACTTGTCATAAAGTAAAGTGCGTACAGTAAATGGAGTCCTATAAAATAATACTGTAAAAGCATGGTATGGTTTCTAAGCCATACAGTGTTTAAAATGGATAAAATACATACCATGATAAAATCATGACTAAACATACTCAACTGGTGCTTCTAAGATACGCCTACCCCGGTGTACCTAACCTAAGCCTAGTACATGGGAAGGAGTAAGTGAGATGTAGTTTGAGTTAAGATAGTTTCTGCCAAGAATCTCAATCAAGAATTCTCTTAGGGTCTAACCAGCTCCATACCTTGGTTATAGAATGAAGGAGGTCTTGTATATCTCTCTCAGGACTCGATCTCCCAGCAACCTGCAAGGGTGACAGGGAAACACTGGAGCTGGATTTCTCGGCAGGAGAAAAGACAGCGTCTCTCTCAGTGCGTCAGCGGGAGGGTCGGCTTCCTTCAGCACTTGCTACAGCAGGGCGTCGGGCAAGTAGATAGTCGATCTGTTCCAAACTACCGTGCGTTTTGATAGGGCAGATGATGGTATATTTATACCTGGAAGGTGCCGAGTTTGACGTAAGGTTGGACATAAGACGTCACTAAGTTCTTTCAGGACTCCCTGAGTTCTAGGACAAATCAATACAGAAGCAGGGGGAATTCCCGGGCTGCTGGAGGCTTGGTTTGTTTAAGAACACGTTGTGCTTTCTAGGAGTCTATGGGAGTAGCCTTGCCGTATTTGGACTGCATTGGCTATGTCTTAATATGGGTATGATGCTTATGCCTATATAAGGATATGATTTGATATAACCACATAAGGGCATAAATCGGGAATATTTAACTAGAGTCCTAGATTCGTCTACAACAGTTACACAGTTGAAGATTCATGACAATGCTTTAGAATGTTTACTAGGGCTGCGCAAACAAACTAGCGCCCTTAAGGTGCAGTTGCGCTTTCTTGATTTAGCTCTCATCTTAGCTGTAAGAGGGATTACCATGAGATGGAAATCTCCCTGCTGCCCTCAATGGTGTGGAGCAGAGATTGCGGCTATTAGATGTAAGAGGGCTCAGAAAACACACAATCACATTAGACTGGGACCGTATGCTTCAAGAGTTTCGACATTTAGATCTTACACCGGGGCCCGTCATGCCTACAGCATAGTGCACCCATATGGCCTCAACAGACGCGACGCAAACTAATTAATTAACTGATTGAGGTTCTCTTGCCACCCAGACACTGCGGCTCCAACAAGAGGAACCTGGAGATCCTAGATAGAGATACAATACTGGGTTAAAGGATACAACATTGAGATGCAGACCAGGAGGAGGGGGGGGAGGGGGGTGCAGGGTTGTTCTGGGAAAGTACTAGTTTTAATTGCATGTCACTTCTAACTGTCATAGCCAATACCTGATATTCAGGCAAGTGATATTGACCGGACATATGATCCACCTATATCCTGTGGATTCATGAATCGCACTCTATTGTATAACATTCTATGAGAGAATATATGTAATTGAAATGTTTCAACAAAAAACAAAATGTACATGCCATGATATATGTTATATTGCCGCATGTTCCGTTTAAGGGTGTTCAATAAAGTTTGTTAAAAAAAAACATGTCCACTCCTGACTCTGAGTCCACTTCTCCTGACTCGAGAATTTCGTAACTTTAGTCAGGGCAAGGGAGTTACACGCCAAAGATAACCCCTGCTCACCCCCTTGGTAGCTTGGCATGAGCAGTGTGGCTTATCCCGGAGGTCATATTTAAAGCATTTGCGCACGCACACAGCAACGACATCCCAGGCACACTACAAAAGGAACTCTACACAAGAACACAAGGTTATATCAAAAATAGCCTTTGTATTCTCATAACACATTAGAATAGTGCTCACTTATTATACATGGTGCCACCTGGCACTAGGTCATATCTCCAAGGGATTATTTACTCCTGACAGGGCCCACTGGACCACTGTCTGGACCATCACAGAGTGAACTCAGTAAAAGTAAAACATATCATAAACGTGCAACCAGTGATCACTGGTAACCACTGTACTCAGCATCAGCCTGTAACATAAACTACATTATGCACAGTGTCATTTTAGGTGCAAATTACGTTCTGCGCCAACCCCACTAGCATAAACACATTATGCAATCATCTCATAAGTCTAAACGCATTAGACCCTAACCTCCTAATCATACTCACATTAGGAAATAATCTCAGTGGAACATAATCTGACTAGCATAAACCATAATATGCAAAACAACCTCATAATCATAAAAAACACATTTAGAGGTATAAAACAGGGTGTGTCAAGCATACTATATAATTCACATTTCCTAGCACCACATACATCTCATTAGGGCCTGGCACCCTATAATCCTAACAGTCCCCTTGGCCAACTGGCCTTCTCTCAGGGGCACAAATGCCCTATGTCCCAAAGTCAGAGCTGCTGCCTATGCAGCAGAATCCAGGTGCGCAATTGCACAGACCTAAACGTTACAGCTGGCACTAAGTGCTGCGCAGCTGGGAAAGTATGGGGCACAGGAGTGCATCTCACTCCTAGCTCAAAACATGCCCCCAAAGAAAGAATAGCCAAAATGGTGCAGCCGCCCACTTCTTGCTGGGCAGCTGTGAATAAAAATAAAGGCCGGGCACTCACTGTGCCTTCTGAACAATTGTGCGCAAGTGTTGCAGCTGCCCGCACTGGTACAGCGCAGCTGAGGACAAAACAAAGTAAAGGGCCTTGACACATCTGTGCCTCTTCAGCCCCTCTGAGCCCTTCTAAATTAACTTTCTCCATCATTGCAGTTGCCCCCTGTCTAGAGGGGCAACTGTGACTATAGCTGCAAAGAGGCTTTTAAATAACTTTGCCCCCATATTGGAGCCACACAGGCTCTCAAAATAAACCTGCCCCACGTTGGGAGAGAAATGGCTTGGGACCTGCATGTGCCATGGGAGTCCCACTCTTAGGACAAAGAAATGGCTCCAATGTTGGAGCAGCCCCCTATCAGTCGGGGGACGCTCAGCACTTAGGCAGTGACTCTGTGCCTCGACCAGCACACACAATGGAGAAACCCCTACTCACTGGGCTCTCCAGGCGGCGGGGGACTCTGTCTCCTCCCCATGGTCTCCTCTGGTGGGGTCATTCTCGGGAGAGCCCCCCTCTCCTCGGGGGCTCTCTCTATACTTTGCGGCGGGGGCAGGCACCGACAATGTGCTTTGGGCCCCCCTCCGCCATGGTCACACAATTGTGGCAGCACGCAAGGCTTCCCTCACTCATGCGTGCCCCGTGCTGCCCTCGGCGGCCTCCGCCGCCTTTTCTTCTTCACCCAGGCCCACTCCTGGGACCCAGGACTCCCGCACGGCCATTTCCAGGGTGGGGCTTCCATTTCTCACGGGAGCCCCGCTCTGCTCTAGCGTCTCCGGCAGGCGGGACTTCCTTTCCTGAGGCGGAAGTCCCGCACCACTCCAGGCATTACGCTGTCTGACTTCCTTTCCGGCCTCCTAAAAAGCGGTGAGACGCGGAGTGGGCTCCCGCTTTAAGATAAAAACATAAGCGGACAATGAGGGGTAGGCTCCCTCCTAATTTCTAGATATAAAGCGGGATGGGCTCCTGCTAGCCTCAAAGTAAAATAATCGGCAGAGACACGGGGTGGGCTCCCGCTAAAGACACAAGGCGGGGGAATCCCTACACTGGGGATTCCCTCTAACAGGGCTGCCACTATGCGCTGCGAAGCCCACACTCTCCATCAGCTGTGCAGTTTGAAAGATAGCGCTCCCAGGCTCTAGATGAAGTAAAAATCCTAGGGTAAAGAGCATAAGTCCTTAGGAATGAAGGGGCCATGCAGGGCCCAGGGAGGGCAGCAGACAGGGCCCTCCAGCAGGGAGTCTGCCCCCTTGGCGGTACCTCCCGGGCCCCAGCAGCAGCAAGCCCCCTCCATCAGGAACAGCACACCAGAACAGGCTGAACATTTTTATGGGGTCACAGCCCCTATATTTATATCATCATTTCCCTTTGTGTCACAGCACACGGCTTGGGGATACCAGTCAGAACTGGTTTAGTGGAGCTTTGGAGCACTTTTTTTGCCCAGCTCCTATCCCCTTTGTCAGGTGGGGGCTCAGTGATCAGACACACCACAGGGGGCGAAACCAGCATTGTACAGCCTGGGCACAGTCCTATTCAGAATCAGGGGATTTCTCCTCCCACCACTCTCAGCCCAGTTGTCCCATTCAGCCTAGCTGACTCACCCTGCCCCTCCTGGAGCCACCCACACCTCTCAGCTACTGTCACTCACAAGCCAGACATGCAGTTCACATCAGGCAGGCAGACACATAGCACACAGAAATGCCATCTTCTAAAAGTGGCATTTCTCCACCAGTCACCATAAATCTGCGCACACCATTGCGCAGCATTTATCTTCACGAGTTCATACATACTAAACTCGACCCTGTACTCCCCTCATACCAGGAATTATATTGGACACACTCACCCCCCATGCATTCTTATGGGACGGCAGGTGTCAGCGGAGCGCCGTCCTCAGGATCTGCATGAAGATTATTTAATGTCCACCTCCAGGCAGCTCCAACTCAGAGAAGCTATAACAGCACTGAGGATTGGAGAGGCCAGGTGAGGGAAGGGAAGGAAGGGAACAGCGGGGAGGGAGATCTGCAAATGAAAAGAATAAACACAAACACAATACTCCAATATGTCTATATAAAGGTTAGCCAACCTTTTGTATCGCTGTTTTAAGTGTGCTCTAAAATCCTTTCTTCCTTGAAACACACAATTTACACTAGGAGGTAGTACAGTCTAAGAAATGCCCTAAAAGATCTCTTAGAACTGCCCAACAACATCTTATGATCACCCCGAAGTATTGCCGGGTCCGTAAAGGACGCTCTTTTCAAGTGCAAGTGGCAGGACTTTGGAATAAGCTTCCCCTTTCACTTAGGCAAACCACCGATCTGTTGACTTTCCGGAAGCAACTGAAGACCTGGCCGTTTCAACAAACAACCTAATTGTCTCTTTTTTAGATTATTTTTCTGTTTCTCTCTTCTCACTTTTTTTCCTGTGCTTTAGCTTTGTGTTTTCTGTCTTAGCGCCGGGATACTCTTTGAGTAGCTGAGCGCTCTATAAGACTGTTTCACCATAACATAACAACAGAACATAGAGAATTAAACAATAGTACAATAGTTCACATAGGATTCTAATAGGGTCTGAGGCACTCAGATTGAGGAGTCTTAGCGATATCTTAGTTTAATCACTAGGAGGAAAAGAACATTCCAATGCAAGTTAAACACAAACGCGCTTGTTACTTCACAAGTGCTTTGTAAATGCGTATTTATAGTTCATGCAAAGAAACACGAGCGCACACTAGTAAGTTGGTCCATACAATTTGGCCCTTAGTTCAATATTATCAACAGGGCTCTACATAAATTTCCCAAAAAACTGATAGCGCGCTTGTTAAGATTTTCACATACGCGATTAATAAAATGCCCAAATAAATAAAAAGAACTTCGCCTTTAAAGACAATCTATTCTGCGTCCAAGAGAAATATCCCCCAAATGCGTAGTAAGCACAAACAGCTCAAATCAGGGACAATCAATAGCAACAAACATGTCACCGCGCTGCAAGCGGAAGTACCTTGCCGGCTGGTAAAGAGGGCTGATATAATCTCACTGTTAAGACCGGGTCGGTCTTATCTTGCCTCACAGTGCAGCACTCGAATGCGGGGGGGGCAGAAATCAACCTTAGCAGCACTGCGTCACACCTCCTGCAGCCGCACCACAACACGTCTTCTTCAGCCTGAGAATTCTGAATAGTGAGCACCGAGAGACGTGCTCACGCTGACTCATAGGCAGTCAGTATTCAAAATGGCCGCCGCTTTAGACTTCTGGAACATGGAGTCCCCTTGAGAAAAGATAGGGAAAAAACACACTAGGGCTACAAGGAAAAAACAAAGTGGCACCCATAAACACATAGGAGGCACCAGGGCCTACATATCTTTCCACAGAACAAGTTTTAACAACAGTAAGAAATACATTTATGTAATTCCTCATTGCACAGTGCAGCGCCACCACCAGTGGGACCGCGGGGCAGAGCAATGGGCCTTACCACATGGCAAATAAGAGAACTGGCGCCGAGGACATGACCACCATGTCGTTGCAGCGTCAGATGGTGGGGCGGGCCCTAGACCGCGCACCACCACGTTAACAGCAGGCCAATCTCAAAACATGCACTCAGAGAGCGCACACACTTTACACTGTGCCACAGTGCTATAGTGCCCAGAGGCCTAAAACCACTACCACCATGTCAGAGCTTAAGGTAAAATTTCAGGGGCGAACCTGCCAAAAAGGGCCACGTCCAACATATACTTTATTGTGTCATGGTGGGAGTAGTCTGGTCTCAGTCTCTGTAAAGCTATGATATAAGTATAACACACTAACACTGTTTTTCTTTCAATTTAGCTGTATGTGATGGATAATCCTTTTGATTAATCCTACAGTTGGAGTTCACATAGGTGGGAGTGGGACCTCTACTTGTGATTAAGGGTTGGCGGTAAACTCTGCTCCGCTGCCAGAGTTCACATAGATTTGCCACTTAGCCCTCAACTTGGAGCATGAAGTTCGGCAAAACTGCGCTAACCACCGCGTGGCAGAGCTTAAACACAACAGTTGACGCCATACCTAATACCATAACCACATGATATGGCCTGGCACATGCAGCTGCAAAGAGGATGCACAAATAATCATGCTTTGGAACTTAACAGCTGCTGGAATTTTGGAGTGAAGGCTTTGCACTATGGTAGGCCTGACAGAGGCAAGAAGGAGAAGAAATACATAATGAGATGGCAGCTCTGTGCCAAAAAGAGGCTACTCTTGTTTAAACATCTGAGAGAGTCTTTCTGTTCACAACGTTTCCATGCAGCATGGCTTCCTGGTGTGAGGAAGGGCAAATTGGAGCCAGCAAAGCATACAAAGATGGTCCATATCAATGGGACTTTAAGGGTTCCGTGAAAGTTCCAGAGTAAACTGCTGCTCAAGCCAGGAAGTGTCGCTTTATGATGAGTACACCACTTGCTTTGTGAAATCTTCCTGGCATTCAATAGATATGAGGAAAGCCCCATTGAAGCGAGGCTACTTCAACTGGATTCTGGCTGATCTTAATTGAAAGCTTTGCTGTCTTCAATAATCCTGTCAGTCAACACTCCTGTTAAAGGGCATTAGTTGACAACAAACCACAGACTGCATTTACTTCACATATTAAAATATTTTACTCACTGGATTGGTGGTGCTGCACATGTGGATGTGCGTGCCAAAGCTAATCTCACCATAACGCTCCTGGGCTGGGGAAGGCGCTACACTGGTCTTGATGATTTTGGCAGGCCAAGCAGTGCAATGTCCTTAACAAAGCTCATCAAGGACGGGTGGGCAGGGATTAGGAGAAAGTGACAAAACTCACACAACTAAACTGTGTTACTTTGTGCAAAGAGAAAGGATCTCAAATAGAACTAATAAGCAAGTGTGACACAAACTACGTAAAGTCACTCCTGCATCATGACACTAGGATGTGACACTCTTATCACGTGACGTTGCATGGCTGACGTCTCCATGGGATATTATTCTAATAGGAACTAGTCAATATCCGTCAAGCTTAGGGCTGAGACACAGCAGTGCACTGGCACTTAGCAGGAGGCAATTTGTGGCCGCAGGTCTGACGGTCGTAGCGCACTGGGAGCCGCAGGAGGCCAGCCAGGTGAGGGAGCAGTGGCATCAGGGTGAGGGACAGTGTGCGCTCTGGCCATTGCCAAAGGGGACAAGGAGAACTGCCAGAGTAATAGGAGATTGATAGCAGATGTAGGTATAGTCTTATCTAGGGTGGGCAGAACTCAGCAGAAGTTTGCAGAGTTGTTATCTAACTCCACAGAATTCCATGGAGTAAAACTCCCAATTCCCACCCTCTCCGTCCTCAAAAAAGTCCCTCCCACCAAAACAAAAAATAAATAAGGCCTCAGAAGAGGGCATTATCGATGAAGACCTGGAGTTATTCCTGTTGTTCCTCGAGGCTTGCCACTTGACGGCAAAGCTGCACCAGCTCACGCAGCACGCAACATTGAAACTTGCTGGTGTGGAGGGAGGCAACAGTGATGGTTTGGGCAGCTGCCAGCTGCCGGCCGCGCATATGATTTTGTTGCTGGGAGAATGGAGATGCTGGCGGCTTGCTGGAGTGCGGCAAAGGGGAGTGGCAGATGCCACCGCCTTAGCCTCCTCCTCCTCCAGAGCCACCAGCCAATGGTATTGAGCCTGAATGATGTCCAATCTCTACCACTATAGTCGGGCTGCTATCTCGTGCTATGCAGATGGTGGTGGTGGATCAGCAGGAGTAACTATATCAAGACAGGAAAAATTGAAAAATTGTAAATAATGCTATGTGCAAACACTTATTTCAAGTTACATAGTGGCACAGTAGCAGTACATTGCTGGTCCCCTGGGCCACTGGAATTTGATGTGATTAGGAGAGTCACACGCCCATTGTTTACCCACACATGCCTCACATGAAAGCACGGACTGTCTGAAAGGAATTAAGGTAGAATAACAACAGATTGAGTAAAAAACAGTGTGATTTATTTTCTTCTAAAGGATTTCCTAGTAAAAACTAAACAGACACTTTGTGTGAAAAATACAAATAAATTGCCTCTCATTAATGAGTAAGGCATCATGCACTATGGCATACATGTATTCTTGTTGTGCTAAATTGATAGAGGCATGCTAGCTAGCCCATCTGATACTTTGCTGCTCTCTGAAGTCTGGAGCTGGGCAGATGCAATGGACAATTACCTTACTTTAATTCCAGTGGCCCTACACTTCTCCAAATGCCTTGAATTCTACCTTGGCTCCAAAGAGGCAGATGAATAATAATTATACTATGTCACACATGTCACGTATAACATGCGGGTATCCTGTCTGCCATAAGTAGACGATGTGAAAAATGATGCCCGGCAGTTCACGGAAAGGATGGGATATAGACTTTTTTTGGCACGTTCGTCACAGAGTATCCCATCGGCAAAACTTTCAATAAGGCACTTAGTCCCACTTTAATACACGGCCTCGCCCTCCACCACAAATTATTTTCAACAAATACATTCACTTGGCAGTAAGGAAAGGAAACTTAACTCACTCTCCTGCAGGGTAAGCTACAGATATTAGGCTGGGTAGGTAGAGGTTTTGCAATAGAAAAGTGGCACCATGGTAACGGTCACGCATGGTTATGCCTGCATTGTAATCTTACTGCATATACTGATGGTGTGTATAATGACAAAGTTCTTGGATTGAGATATTTAGCACTGCACATATAATTTAATTAGCCCTCGTCAAGAAGTAATATTAATTTCATAATACAACAACAGCCTATAGATGGACCAGAGAGAAAAGCCTTTTTTATTCTTTCAAGGGTGAATTCCCGGTTATGAGCATGTATCCAAATTTAAAGAATGTCAACAAAATAGAAAATTCAAAATGCACTGAAAGTGAGCAGCACAGTGACCAGTGAAGCGTGAGTAGTGAAATTAAAACATAGGGTCATACATACAAAACATTTGCAACACAATAATCAGTCGCAAAATGATTACTGGTCACAAAAACACAGGTTTCGTGTGTAATGTTATGCGCAGGCATTTTTATAGCAGTGGGAATTGTAGTGTTTTGTAACTAAAGAATGCTGTAACTCTTTTGGTTACCACTGTACACCACAGGTCTGTGATGTAAGCATTGGAGGGACGAGTTGATGGCAGGCTTGGAATGTTGAGTTCTGACTTACACGCAGCAGATTAAAGATGTGTAAAGTTGCTCTCCATGTGTGCCGTAACTATTGGCGAGAACCTGGGTTGGTAGGACACTACACGAATTGTTTGATACACAAATTATCGATTTACAATTAAGGAATCATTAATTATGAATGGTTATGCTTATGTTCATCACAGTCTTAAATAGTGAAGAGTCACTGAAACCCCATTTTGCACATGCCAGTTTCCACTAACTCAAACCAGGTGGTAACTGTATGCAAACTAAACAAGCTGCCAAAGCTATTATAGAATGCAAACACGGCTCCTAAAATGGCTGCCCTGCATGTGATGGCAAGAAGATTGCATATTCTGGCTGAGTTGCAGAGAAGGAGAAGACAGGAGAAGTTTTTCAGACTGATTATTTGAGCAAACAGAGGAAGCGATATATGCAAAGTATAGGCTAAGCAGCACAGTTATCCTGGATCTCATAGTTGAGTCTATGCCTCAGAGGACCATCTTGTTCAGTAATTCCATCCCCACCCATGTGCAGGTGTTATGTAGTTTGTCTCTCAGCCTCTGACAGCTAGCAAGGGGTTATTTCTGCAGCAGAAGGTGTGACACAGAGTGCTCCTTCTCGCTTTTTTTTGCACATTTCTAGATGCAATGTTATGCTCATTTAGACCTATATATATTTAACCAGAAATGCACAGGAATTGCACAACACCAAAAGAGAATTTTATAGGATTACTAATTTTCCTCATGTCATTGGATGCATAGATGGTGCACATGTGCCTATCTGTCCACCATCTGACAAAGTATTTATTCAGGAATCGCAAAAAAACGAATTCACAGAACATCTAAGTGGTGTGTGATGAAAATAATGTAATCAGTGATATTGTCCAATATCCAGGGAGCACCCTCAACTCTTTTGTTTTCCACCATTGTGGCATTTACACAAGACTACAAAGAGGAGACATCTATGATGGATATTTATTGGGTAAATACAATAGATTTGTTTCACATATACCTTAGATGTCACTTAAAACCCGTTGCTAAATATTTTTTGTTTGTTTGTATGTGATAGTGAAAATGCCTTAGGCCCATAGATTATGACACTGTATCTGGTCGCTACAAACCTAATGAACATGGTTATAATGTGGCACACCGTAGAAAGAAAGGTGCCATTGAAAGCACTTTTGGACTTTTAAAAAGTTGTTATAGATGTTTGCATAAGAGTGATGGTGCCCTACAAAATCAATCAGAGACAAGTTGTAAAATGTAACGTGCTATTCTTCACAATATGGCTAAATAAAAATGTTTAGTGGTAACACTGTCAGAGTCTGAGTCTGAGTAGGCAGAAGAACAGATCCCACCATCTCCCACACATGATGAAACTAGAGCTGCAGAAGGGTGAATGAGACATGCAATTATAGCTAATCATTATTTCTCTTGGTACGTGAGAGACATCAGTAAATATTACATCAATAAATTGAAAGTGGCATTGTATGTTATGCAACTGGATATACCTTTATTTTCAGGTGTGATAATGTATATCTAAAATTATACATCTCTTTTCTAATGGTTGTTTATAAAAAAGAAAATACTATGCATTTGTTTTGCAATGAAAGTAAATTAGATGCAACATTATGTGAAAGCTTGCTTTGCCTTGAGCAGATGTTTTTGGTACAACATTTTCTCTGGCACCACTGCGTCTCCAGCTTCGACTCAAATTTAGAGGTTGAGATACCGCTCACACTGGGTTGGTCCTCAGTTTCTCCAACTCGCAACATGTGTACTACTAGCAATTTGAGTTGTTTGCATAGTTTCAGCTGCATTAGTGACTAGTTTGACTCCTTCTGCTACATCAGCGCTGTAGTGCCCACTATCCACCCTGTAAGCTCACAGTGCGGATTGTGGAAAGCCATGTCACCTCCTGCCTCTCCTCTTACATCGAGAGGCATGGCCTCCTGGCATCTCACCAGGCGGGCTTCCGCCCGGGTCATTCTACTGAGACGGTCGTCACTGCTGTCCTGGATGAACTTAAGGGAGGGGCTGATTCCAACTGTCCCCAGGCGCTGGTGCTCCTCGACTTGTCGGCTGCGTTTGACACGGTTGATCATGCCATCCTTCTCGACCGTGTCAGCGCAGCCGGCATCGGGGGGTTAGCACTATCCTGGCTGAAGTCCTTCCTTCAGGGTAGGTCCCAGGCAGTTCAGTTTGCTGGCTTTTCCGCCCCCCCCGCCCCTTTGTGTGTGGGGTCCCCCAAGGTTCCTCCCTTTCCCCTCTCCTTTTCAATCTCTACATCTTTCCTCTTATTTTTTCTCTTCGTGAGCTGGGGGTCTCAGTGTATAACTACGCTGATGACCTCCAGCTCATCTTCGATCTCTCCACTCCTAACTCTTCTTCCTTTTTCAGTTCCATCTTAACTTTTATTTCGGACTGGATGATCACGAACCACCTCAAATTAAACCCCGACAAGACGGAGCTTGTCCTCACTGGTGGTCCCTCTAATCCCTGGTCCCCTTCTTACTGGCCCCTCTCTCTTGGCACTCCTCCTACTCCAGTTCCCACTGTTCGCACTTTAGGCCTCAAAGTCAGTAGTGACCTTTCCATTCATCCCCAAGTTAGTGCTGTTATCTCATCCTGTTTCTTATCCCTCCGCCTCATTCGTAAAATATCCCGCTTCTTCTCCACCGATGCCCTCAAATCCATCATTTCAGCTCTCATCACCTCCCGTCTCGATTACGGGAATGCCCTCTATTCCGGCATCCCTGGCTATGAAATGCGCCGGCTTCAGGCCATTCAGAATCAGGCCGCCCGGCTCGTCTTTCATCTTCCCAAATTTTCTCACGTCACGCCTGTCCTCAAGTCCCTTCACTGGCTTCCTGTACGCTGTCGTTCTTTCTTCAAATTAGCTTGTCTAGCCTTTCTAGCCTTTACCCACTCTGCCCCCCTGTTTATTGTTTCTTTGATCACTCCCTACACCCCTTCTCGCACTCTTCGTTCATCCTCTCAACTTCTTCTTCAAGTCCCCCGCTTCCGCAAAGCTCGCATGGGCGGCACCCGTTTCTCGGTGCTGGCCCCCCAGTATTGGAATAGTCTTCCATTTTCCATTCGATCAATTTCCACCTACCCAGCTTTTCGAAAAGCACTAAAAACTTTTCTCTTCCGTCAGGCCTTCCCTGGTTAGTCCCATTGTTTGCAGTGTCGAACCCGTTTACCTTTTGCTTTCCCCTCCCCCCTATCCCCTCCCCCCCTCCCTCCCCTCCCCTATCCCCTCCCCCCCTCCCTCCCCTCCCCTCTACCCCCCAGCGCCAGGAAGCCGCTTGGCCGCAGTGCGCTTAATTAAGTTTCTTTTTCATTCATTCATTCATTCAGTGCGGCATGATAAGTGTTTGTTGCTTTTGCTAGCCAATTGATTGTGCGAGTGAAGTCTCATACTGGATGAGGTATGGTGCTCCCCACATTTGTGATGTATGTTTTCCTATAGTAATTCCATTCATAAGGTCTTGATTGCATCAGCCAAATTATTAAATTGGTAATTTATGGGCATCTGAATGCCAGCTAAGTCACTGAACACAGTTTGTAATCCTGATGTAAAGTTTCTATCCAGTGTTACAAATTTTTGATTGATTATTCTGATTTGCTTCTGTTGAAGGTGCTGAACCTTTAGCACTGATGTTTCTAACACTCCAAAATAGGTGTGGATGTTCTGCACTGAACATATTTGTAGCAGGTGACTGGAATTGAGTGTGTGAAGTATGATGATTGCCAACTCGATATCTTCCCCGCAGTTGTTGCGGCCTCACAGTCACTACAGTATCCTGTGTAACATTTGGTAAGATTTGCTCACTTCCTTCTTCAGCTGTGTCTACACACTGCGTAGCTACAGGACTTACATTTGCAGCATGTGTTGTACAGTGTACTGGATGCCACTGTAATTAGGGTAATCTACATTCATATGTAAATTTTATGGACAATCCCCTTCTGAATGGTTAATTTCATTGTGTGCTTGTGCGCTTTGTGGGCAGACGGGTGGATGGGGTTGCTCTGCTCTCGAAGCAGGGCAGGGGAGGAATGGTTTGCCCCCTCCTAAGTGCGTAGTGGCTGTCTGGTTGGCCCTCTCGGGCCGCCCAAACCAGTCATGCGCACTTTCCCTGTTCTCTAATGCAGCCTGCATGGAGAACATGACCCCCCCTCCAGCCCCTGGCTGAGCGCCGTGTCACGCCGCTCAGACCAATCACAACGCTGCATTGCAGGGGGCACAGCCATCACAACGCAACTTTCACAACACAATACTATTTCAACACAATTTTCACAACGCAAGATCCATTACAACGCATTCTATTACAACGCATGCTATTACAACGCATATGTTATTACATCGCATGCCATTACAACGCATATTTTGGTAAGTACTCTTTATTAATGATTTTTAGTTTTATTAACATTGTATTATTTTTTATATGTTGAAGTAAAAAATAATAATATTATATATAATATAATATAATATAATAATAATATATTAATTAAAAATAATTTAAAAGAAAATTAAATGTAATATTAAATATTACAATTTTTAAATTATTTAATTATTTTGTAGTTTAAAAGTTATTTTAAAAAAGAATACTCAGGCATTGATTAGTATTAAATATATTAGAAATTATTAGCCCTATTCTATCCAATAATTACCCAACTTTTGCATCCCCTTGGAGTAAGAATAGTAAATAATACCCTTACTCTATCCTGCAATTACCCTACTTTATCACCCCCTTGTAGTTAGAATAGTAATTAGTACCCCTACACTATCCAGCACTTACTCTACTTTAGCACCTACTTGGAGTTAGAATAGTAATTAGTACCCCTACACTATCCGGCACTTACCCTACTTTTGCACCCCCTTGGAGTTAGAATACGAATTAGTACCCCTACACTATCCAGCACATACCCTACTTTAGCACCCCCTTTGAGTTTGAATAGTAATTAGTACCCCTACACTATCCAGCACTTACCCTCCTTTAGCACCCCCTTGGAGTTAGAATAGGAATAAGTACCCCAACACTATCCAGCACTTACCCTACTTTAGCATCCACTAGGAGTTAGAATAGTAATTAGTACCCCTACACTATCCAGCACTTACCCTACTTTAGCACCTCTTTGGATTTCGAATAGTAATTAGTACCCCTACACTATCCAGCATTTACCCCACTTTATTACTCACTTGGAGTTAGAATAGTAATTAGAACCCCTAAATTATCCCGCACTTACCCTACTTTAGAACCACCTTGGAGTTAGAATACTAATTAGTACCCCTACACTATCCAGCACTTATTCTACTTTTGCATCCCCTTGGAGTTAGAATAGTAATTAGTAGCACTATACTATCCAGCACTTACCCTACTTTAGCCCCCCCTTGGAATTAGAATACTAATTAGTACCCCTACACTATCCAGCACTTATTCTACTTTTGCATCCCTTTGGAGTTAGAATAGAAATTAGTAGCACTATACTATCCAGCACTTACCCTACTTTTGCACCCACTTGGAGTTAGAATAGTAATCAGTACCCCTACACTACCTAGCACTTACCCTACTTTAGCACCCCCTTGGAGTTTGAATACTAATTAGTACCCCTACACTATCTAGCACTAACCCTACTTTAGCACCCACTTGGGGTTAGAATAGTAATTAGTACCCCTACACTATCCAGCAGTTACCCTACTTTAGCACCCACTTGAAGTCAGAATAGTAATTAGTACCCCAACACGATACAGCACTTACCCTACTTTTGCACCTCCTAGGAGTTGGAATAGTAATTAGAACCCGTGCACTATCAAGCAATAATTCTACTGATGCACCCCATTAGAGTTAGAATAGTATTTAGAAACACTACACTAATCAGCATTTTTTATACTAAAAATTAAAACATATTAAATTTAATTTAGGTTTATAATAATATTAATTTAATTTCTAAATCAATCAATCAATCAATCAGGTCATTTATAGAGCGCACTACTCACCCGTAGGGTCTCAAGGCGCTGGGTGGGGGGGGGGGGGGGGGGGTGCCGTTACTGCTCGAACAGCCAGGTCTTGAGCTTCTTCCTGAAGGAGAGGTGGTCTTGGGTCAGGCGCAGGTCGGTCGGCAGTGAGTTCCAGGTCTTGGCGGCCAGGTAGGAGAAGGACCTTCCTCCTGTTGTCGCTCTTCGGATGCGAGGGACGGCGGCGAGGGCGAGGCTGGTTGATCTGAGGAGGCGCTTGGGAGTGTAGAAGTTGATCCGGTTGTTGAGGTAGCTCGGGCCTTGGTCGTGTAGGGCTTTGTGTGCGTGGGTGAGGAGCCGGAAGGTGATTCTCTTGTTGATCGGGAGCCAGTGCAGATCTCTCAGGTGTCCGGAGATGTGGCTGCGACGGGGGATGTCGAGGATGAGTCTGGCCGAGGCGTTCTGGATCTGCTGTAGTCTCTTCTGGAGCTTGGCGGTGGTTCCGGCGTAGAGGGCGTTGCCGTAGTCCAGTCGGCTGGTGACGAGGGCCTGGGTGACCGTCTGCCTTGTCTCGGTGGGGATCCACCGGAAGATCTTACGTAGCATGCGCAGGATGTTGAAGCAAGACGAGGAGACGGCGTTTACTTGTCTGGTCATGGAGAGGGAGGAGTCCAGGATGAAGCCCAGGTTGCGTGCGTGGTCCGTCGGTTTGGGTGCGGTGCCCAGAGCGGGGGGCCACCAGGAGTCGTCCCAGGCGGAGGGCGAGGAGCCCAGGATGAGGACCTCCGTATTGTCCGAGTTCAGTTTCAGGCGGCTGGTCGTCATCCATTCGGCTACATTTCTCATCCCTTCGTGCAGGTTGGCTCTGGCGGTGGCGGGGTCGTTGGTCAGGGAGAGGATCAGCTGGGTGTCGTCGGCGTAGGAGATTATGTTGAGGTTGTGTTGGCGTGCGATGGCCGCGAGGGGGCTCATGTAGACGTTGAAGAGGGTGGGGCTCAGTGAGGATCCTTGAGGGACGCCGCAGATGACTTCGGTGGCCTCTGACTTGTACGGTGGTAGGCGGACTCTCTGTGTTCTTCCGTCGAGGAAGGAGGTGATCCATTCCAGTGCCTTGTCCTGGATTCCGATGTTGCCGAGGCGCTGTACTAGGGTGCGGTGGCAGACAGTGTCGAAAGCCGCGGAGAGGTCCAGGAGGATGAGGGCCGCTGTTTCTCCGTTGTCCATCAGAGTTCGAATGTCATCGGTGGCAGCGATGAGGGCCGTCTCGGTGCTGTGGTTCGCTCGGAAGCCCGACTGTGAGGGGTCGAGGGATCCATTCGTCTCGAGGAAGGCGGCCAGCTGTTTGTTGACGGTCTTCTCGATGACTTTGGCCGGGAACGGGAGGAGCGAGATGGGACGGTAGTTCTTGAGGTCGGTGGGGTCTGCTGTGGGTTTCTTGAGAAGAGCGCTGAGTTTGGCGTGCTTCCAGCTCTCAGGGAAGGTGGCGGTGTCGAAGGAGGTGTTGATGATGTCCCGCAGGTGGGGTGCGATGACAGCGTCGGCCTTGTTGAAGACGTGGTGAGGGCAGGGGTCAGTCGGAGATCCGGAATGGATGGAGTTCATTGTGCGGATGGTGTCTTCGGTGCTGATCGGGGTCCAGGTGCGGAGGGTGGTGGTGGGTGGCGTTGTTGCGGTTGTGGCTTGCGTTGGTTGGTTGCTGAAGCTGTTGTGTATGTCCGTGATCTTGTTGTGGAAGTAGGCCGCGAGGGAGTTGCAGAGGTCTTGCGACGGGGTGATGTCATTGTTTCCGGCGTTGGGGTTGGAGAGCTCTTTCACGATGTTGAAGAGTTCCTTGCAGTTGTGTGCGTTGTTGTCCAGTCGGTCCTTGTATGTATTTTTCTTGGTGGCGCGGATCAGTTGGTGGTGTTTCCGGGTGGCGAGCTTGAGGGTGGTCATGTTGTCCGTAGTTGGTTCCCTTCTCCAGACTTTCTCGAGGGCTCGGCAGTTCTTCTTGGAGCTCTTGAGTTCGTCGGTGAACCATGGTGTTTTTCTGCTGCAGGGTCTGCTGGGTGGGGTTCTCAGAGGGGCGAGTTCGTCCGCGCAGTTGTTGATCCACTTCGTGAGGTTGTCGGCGGCCTGGCTGGGGTTCGCTGAGCTGGCGGGAGGGTGCTGGCTCAGGGAAGCGGTGAGCTGGTCAGCTGTGATCTTGTTCCAGCTTCTTCGGGCAACCTGTTGCTGGTGGAGGTGGATCGTCGTTCTTCTGAAGGTGAAGTGGACGCAGCTGTGGTCCGTCCAGTGGAGTCCTGTTGCGTGGTTGAAGGTGACGTCTTTGCTGGATGAGAAGACGGCGTCGAGTGTGTGTCCGGCGAGGTGGGTGGGGGTGGATACCAGCTGCTTGAGTCCGAGGTTGGCGAGGTTTTCGAGCAGGCTGATGGTGTTCCGGTCGTTGTTGTTCTCCAGGTGGAAGTTGAGGTCCCCCAGGAGGATGTAGTCGGCGGAGGGGAGGGCGTGCGGGCTGATGAAGTCGGCGATGTCCTCGCAGAATCGTGTGCGTGGACCTGGGGGTCGGTAGATCAGGGTGCCTCTGAGGGTGGTCTTCGGGTTGGTGTGGATCTGGAAGTGCAGGTGTTCAGCGGTGGTTAGGGTGTCGTCGGTGTTGGTCGTGATGCGGATGGTGTCTCTGTGGATGATGGCGATGCCTCCTCCCGTCTGGTTGGCGGTGCGGTCCCTCCGGATGATCTTGTAGCCCTCTGGGATGGCGATGGCGATGTCTGGGGCTGAGGAGGCGTTCATCCAGGTCTCGGTGAGGAAGGCAACGTCAGGGGCGGTGGTGTCGATGCAATTTAAATCAAGTAAAAATCATCTACTTTTAAAAAAGTAACTAAAATTTTGAATTTCAATTTCTTAAAATGTATAACAATAATGGAAATTAATTTATAATGTAATTTAGATACATTTTCCCACACTTTTACATTGTAGTGAATGTAAAAAAAAGTCCTTCATTTATTTCTATAGCTATACTGTAGACTGCCGCGTCTATGTTATTACAGTTCATTTTGTGTGCATTGCGGAAGAGAATAGAAGCATGATGGAGCTGCTGAAAGGTAAGAAAGTTTAATATATATAATTTAACAGATTAAAATGTATTAATATTATTAATAATAAATTAATTTTTGAATGCTTTTAACAATTTTATGTCTGACAGGGACCTTATGGTCAACAATTCGAAATCCTATATTATGCATGTTGGCCGTCAACCGAAAAAGAAGTTCGTTTTTAAATTAAATGATGTTGTGATCCCTGTCACTAATACGTTTTCATATTTGGGTATTTTATTTGATACTAAGCTAAGTTGGGCTCCGCATTTGGCCTGGAAGAAGGGTGAATTGACCAGAGTGAATGCCTCGATTTTTAATTTTGCCAGTAAATTGGGGAAAAAGCCGATGGTGGCCATGATGCAACTATATAATGCTAAATCTATATCCACCGCAGTTTACGGCAGCGAGATATGGGGCTATATAAATGGTGAACAACTACAAATAGCCGAAAATAATTTCTTAAAACGCTTGTTGTGTGTCCCAGGTAGTACACCGAACTTAGCTGCACATGAAGAGCTTGGTTGTCAGTATATTTCAGACATTGTTGGTCTGAAACCACTGTTATGCTGGACAAAACTATGGTTAAGTCAGGATATTCCCTTAACCCACCAGATACTGGAAGATCTTGTATCAATGGATTATGCCATGTGTGTACCCTGGCTCAAATATTTGAAGTCCCAATTTCTGAAGCTTGGTAGCCTAAACGTGTTTGAAAATCCGAGGGATATAGTTAAGGGTGATGTTGCAGCAATTAAGAGGGCCTTTTTTATGAACCGTAGTGCCCTAAGAGATGAAGTTGAGCTTCTGAAACCAAATGTTAGAAAGTACATTATGTTAAGAACTTGTGATAATATGGAAATGTACCTAACATGCTCCTTTACCTCTCATGATAAATTTTTGCTGACACGCTTTAGGTTCAACATCTTTCATCATATTTTAATTAGACCAAAGTTGGACATTTTTAAAAAACCTGCAGCTCCCTGTGGCTGCGACGGGAAGTCTCCACAGGATATGCTGCATTTTATATTTTTATGTAAATTTTATGAGTACCCCCGTAGGCGGTATCTTGTCACTCTTTTAAGGAAATAAAATTTTAAACAAATCAGACCCGCCCTTGTATATTTACAGCTATTGCATTCTGATTGTGTCCTCCAGGTGTTAGAATATTTAAAACTATCTGTGAGAATAAGAAAATGCCTAGATGAATAACTGTGATTTTCAGCTCGAAGCATTTTTTGCATTTTTTCTGTATATGGGCTCGACTTGCACTTTTTCTGTACTGATCTTGTCTACTCACTCTGTTAAGAAATGTATATGTCTTATGTATTTATTTTATATTGATTTGTAATTTTTGTGATGTTTTTAAATGCAATGTATAATGTATTGTACTTTTATGGATTGCAATATATCCGAAATAAAGTGATTTTGGATTTGAATTTGGAAATTAATCTTTAATGACACAAAAGAAAGCGAGTGTGGGTTTTTTATTAACAATATATTTATTAACTTCATAAAAAATGTAAAGATAACTTATATTTGTATTTTTTTTTAAAAGGATGCTTTATTTTGTATAACATGTTTTAAAAAAAATAGAGATATACATATAAACAATAAATAAATTGTCCGTTTTCTTTCTTGTTGCTCCAGATGACGTTTACGCGTATACGGCATACTTGCAGGCAGACATTTTGACGAGCGACGCCGGACAGAGCAGAAGCATGGGAGACCTGCGCTCAGGTAAGAAACTTTTAAAAACTTAAACACAGTAGAGCAAGAGTGTCTTTTATTGCAAGGAGAGTAGAGGGAGGTTTGTAGATGTTAATAATGTGTTTTATTTGTTCAATCATGTATTGTCATCAACTATGTTGTAGGAGTATGCCCACGTTGGGTCACGTGTTTACCTTTAGTAAAAGATTTAGTTAAACAAAAAGGATGTAGAAAGGTTATCGATTTGTAAACAATGTAATTTGTTTTTAAATATGCAATTGATTTTTGATTTTTGAATTTATTTACCGTACCGGATGGATATCGTGGATTTTTCAAGGAAAAGTGTTTTAACTTTTTGGAATTAACATATTTTTTTTGGGATTGCGGAATCGGAAGGTTTGTTTTTTTGAAAAAATATTGAAGAAGTTTTCGAAATCTTGGAAGAGTTGGATTAAGAACATGAAAGAAACGGAGAAGAATTTCTTTTGGATTTGCTGTTTTGAAATCGACCTTTTTCTTTATGTTGGATTATAATTTGGGATGCACTACAAACAATTTCTGGAATATGACCTGCAAAAAATAAAAATGGTTTTCGTTGAATAGTGGAAATGGAGTTCCAAATTTTAGGAATGATTTTCGATTTGGAATTTGATTTTTTATAAGAAGATTTTTCGAATGGGTTTTAGGAAAGTGGATTGGTATTTCGCAAAAAATCAATCATGGAATATATTGTTATGGATGGGAGTTTTAAAGAAAAGAAAAAAGAAGACATCTAAGGTAAGGTGACCCAACTTTAATTTTATTTAAACAGTTTTGAAAAATGCCAATTATAATTAGATGTATAATTTAGGGCAAAACAGGAAAGTAAAAGTAAAGGGTCTATGGGTCGCACACTTCTGACCTCACCAGCGGGTGTAACCCTCGAGCATCTTGGTAAATGCAGTCTTTTAGGTGTGTGCGCCTCTCGCAGCTCTGGACTTGTGACAGGCAAAGTTGCAGCACCAACTCTGTACACCGGTGTTTCGGAATTGTTGTTCCTCATCAGCAGAGTGTAGGTTATTCAGGGATTACTGGATAGGTCGCCAAAGAATTAACAGGTTTGGTACCCCTCGTGGCGCGAAGATGCGGTGTCCGAGCTCGTCAGCTCCAAGGTTCAAGGGAACCATATAAAGTAAAGGGTCTATGGGTCGCACACTTCTGACCTCACCAGCGGGTGTAACCCTCGAGCATCTTGGTAAATGCAGTCTTTAAGGCGTGTGCGCCTCTCTCAGCTCTGGACGTGTGACAGGCAAAGTTGCAGCACCAACTCTGTACACCGGTGTTTCGGAATTGTTGTTCCTCATCAGCAGAGTGTAGGTTATTCAGGGATTACTGGATAGGTCGCCAAAGAATTAACAGGTTTGGTACCCCTCGTGGCGCGAAGATGCGGTGTCCGAGCTCGTCAGCTCCAAGGTTCAAGGGAACCATATAAAGTAAAAGGTCTATGGGTCGCACACTTCTGACCTCACCAGCGGGTGTAACCCTCGAGCATCTTGGTAAATGCAGTCTTTTAGGCGTGTGCGCCTCTGGCAGCTCTGGACGTGTGACAGGCAAAGTTGCAGCACCAACTCTGTACATCGGTGTTTCGGAATTGTTGTTCCTCATCAGCAGAGTGTAGGTTATTCAGGGATTACTGGATAGGTCACCAAAGAATTAACAGGTTTGGTACCCCTCGTGGCGCGAAGATGCGGTGTCCGAGCTCGTCAGCTCCGAGGTTCAAGGGAACCATATAAAGTAAAGGGTCTATGGGTCGCACACTTCTGACCTCACCAGCGGGTGTAACCCTCGAGCATCTTGGTAAATGCAGTCTTTTAGGTGTGTGCGCCTCTCGCAGCTCTGGACGTGTGATAGGCAAAGTTGCAGCACCAACTCTGTACACCGGTGTTTCGGAATTGTTGTTCCTCATCAGCAGAGTGTAGGTTATTCGGGGATTACTGGATAGGTCGCCAAAGAATTAACAGGTTTGGTACCCCTCGTGGCGCGAAGATGCGGTGTCCGAGCTCGTCAGCTCCAAGGTTCAAGGGAACCATATAAAGTAAAGGGTCTATGGGTCGCACACTTCTGACCTCACCAGCGGGTGTAACCCTCGAGCATCTTGGTAAATGCAGTCTTTAAGGCGTGTGCGCCTCTCTCAGCTCTGGACGTGTGACAGGCAAAGTTGCAGCACCAACTCTGTACACCGGTGTTTCGGAATTGTTGTTCCTCATCAGCAGAGTGTAGGTTATTCAGGGATTACTGGATAGGTCGCCAAAGAATTAACAGGTTTGGTACCCCTCGTGGCGCGAAGATGCGGTGTCCGAGCTCGTCAGCTCCAAGGTTCAAGGGAACCATATAAAGTAAAAGGTCTATGGGTCGCACACTTCTGACCTCACCAGCGGGTGTAACCCTCGAGCATCTTGGTAAATGCAGTCTTTTAGGCGTGTGCGCCTCTGGCAGCTCTGGACGTGTGACAGGCAAAGTTGCAGCACCAACTCTGTACATCGGTGTTTCGGAATTGTTGTTCCTCATCAGCAGAGTGTAGGTTATTCAGGGATTACTGGATAGGTCACCAAAGAATTAACAGGTTTGGTACCCCTCGTGGCGCGAAGATGCGGTGTCCGAGCTCGTCAGCTCCGAGGTTCAAGGGAACCATATAAAGTAAAGGGTCTATGGGTCGCACACTTCTGACCTCACCAGCGGGTGTAACCCTCGAGCATCTTGGTAAATGCAGTCTTTTAGGTGTGTGCGCCTCTCGCAGCTCTGGACGTGTGATAGGCAAAGTTGCAGCACCAACTCTGTACACCGGTGTTTCGGAATTGTTGTTCCTCATCAGCAGAGTGTAGGTTATTCGGGGATTACTGGATAGGTCGCCAAAGAATTAACAGGTTTGGTACCCCTCGTGGCGCGAAGATGCGGTGTCCGAGCTCGTCAGCTCCAAGGTTCAAGGGAACCATATAAAGTAAAGGGTCTATGGGTCGCACACTTCTGACCTCACCAGCGGGTGTAACCCTAGAGCATCTTGGTAAATGCAGTCTTTTAGGCGTGTGCGCCTCTGGCAGCTCTGGACGTGTGACAGGCAAAGTTGCAGCACCAACTCTGTACACCGGTGTTTCAGAATTGTTGTTCCTCATCAGCAGAGTGTAGGTTATTCAGGGATTACTGGATAGGTTGCCAAAGAATTAACAGGTTTGGTGCCCCTCGTGGCGCGAAGATGCGGTGTCCGAGCTCGTCAGCTCCAAGGTTCAAGGGAACCATATAAAGTAAAGGGTCTATGGTTCGCACACTTCCGACCTCACCAGCGGGTGTAACCCTCGAGCATCTTGGTAAATGCAGTCTTTTAGGCGTGTGCGCCTCTGGCAGCTCTGGACGTGTGACAGGCAAAGTTGCAGCACCAACTCTGTACACCGGAGTTTCGGAATTGTTGTTCCTCATCAGCAGAGTGTAGGTTATTCAGGGATTACTGGATAGGTCGCCAAAGAATTAACAGGTTTGGTACCCCTCGTGGCGCGAAGATGCGGTGTCCGAGCTCGTCAGCTCCAAGGTTCAAGGGAACGATATAAAGTAAAGGGTTTATGGGTCGCACACTTCTGACCTCACCAGCGGGTGTAACCCTCGAGCATCTTGGTAAATGCAGTCTTTTAGGCATGTGCGCCTCTCGCAGCTCTGGATGTGTGACAGGCAAAGTTGCAGCACCAACTCTGTACACCGGTGTTTCGGAATTGTTGTTCCTCATCAGAGGAGTGTAGGTTATTCAGGGAGTACAGAGTTGGTTCTGCAACTTTGCCTGTCACACGTCCAGAGCTGCGAGAGGTGCACACGCCTATAAGACTGCATTTACCAAGATGCTCGAGGGTTACACCCGCTGGTGAGGTCAGAAGTGTGCGACCCATAGACCCTTTACTTTATATGGTTCCCTTGAACCTTGGAGCTGACGAGCTCGGACACCGCATCTTCACGCCACGAGGGGTACCAAACCTGTTAATTCTTTGGCGACTTATCCAGTAATCCCTGAATAACCTACACTCGGCTGATGAGGAACAACAATTCCGAAACACCGGTGTACAGAGTTGGTGCTGCAACTTTGCCTGTCACACGTCCAGAGCTGCGAGAGGCGCACACGCCTAAAAGACTGCATTTACCAAGATGCTCGAGGGTTACACCCGCTGGTGAGGTCAGAAGTGTGCGACCCATAGACCCTTTACTTTATATGGTTCCCTTGAACCTTGGAGCTGACGAGCTCGGACACCGCATCTTCGCGCCATGAGGGGTACCAAACCTGTTAATTCTTTGGTGACCTATCCAGTAATCCCTGAATAACCTACACTCTGCTGATGAGGAACAACAATTCCGAAACACCGGTGTACAGAGTTGGTGCTGCAACTTTGCCTGTCACACGTCCAGAGCTGCGAGAGGCGCACACGCCTAAAAGACTGCATTTACCAAGATGCTCGAGGGTTACACCCGCTGGTGAGGTCAGAAGTGTGCGACCCATAGACCCTTTACTTTATATGGTTCTCTTGAACCTTGGAGCTGACGAGCTCGGACACCGCATCTTCGCGCCACGAGGGGTACCAAACCTGTTAATTCTTTGGTGACCTATCCAGTAATCCCTGAATAACCTACACTCTGCTGATGAGGAACAACAATTCCGAAACACTGGTGTACAGAGTTGGTGCTGCAACTTTGCCTATCACACGTCCAGAGCTGCGAGAGGTGCACACGCCTAAAAGACTGCATTTACCAAGATGCTCGAGGGTCACACCCGCTGGTGAGGTCAGAAGTGTGCGACCCATAGAACCTTTACTTTATACGGTTCCCTTGAACCTTGGAGCTGACGAGCTCGGACACCACATCTTCACGCCACGAGGGGTACCAAACCTGTTAATTCTTTGGCGACCTATCCAGTAATCCCTGAATAACCTACACTCTGCTGATGAGGAACAACAATTCCGAAACACCGGTGTACAGAGTTGGTGCTGCAACTTTGCCTGTCACACGTCCAGAGCTGCGAGAGGCGCACACGCCTAAAAGACTGCATTTACCAAGATGCTCGAGGGTTACACCCGCTGGTGAGGTCAGAAGTGTGCGACCCATAGACCCTTTACTTTATATGGTTCCCTTGAACCTTATTATTATTATTATTATATAAAATTTATAACGCGCTCAGTTACCCAGGGGCATCCCGGCGCTGAACCTTGGAGCTGACGAGCTCGGACACCGCATCTTCGCGCCACGAGGGGTACCAAACCTGTTAATTCTTTGGCGACCTATCCAGTAATCCCTGAATAACCTACACTCTGCTGATGAGGAACAACAATTCCGAAACACCGGTGTACAGAGTTGGTGCTGCAACTTTGCCTGTCACACGTTCAGAGCTGCGAGAGGCGCACACGCCTAAAAGACTGCATTTACCAAGATGCTCGAGGGTTACACCCGCTGGTGAGGTCGGAAGTGTGCGACCCATAGACCCTTTACTTTATATGGTTCCCTTGAACCTTGGAGCTGACGAGCTCGGACACCGCATCTTCGCGCCACGAGGGGTACCAAACCTGTTAATTCTTTGGCGACCTATCCAGTAATCCCTGAATAACCTACACTCTGCTGATGAGGAACAACAATTCCGAAACACTGGTGTACAGAGTTGGTGCTGCAACTTTGCCTGTCACACGTCCAGAGCTGCGAGAGGTGCACACGCCTAAAAGACTGCATTTACCAAGATGCTCGAGGGTTACAACCGCTGGTGAGGTCAGAAGTGTGCGACCCATAGACCCTTTACTTTATACGGTTCCCTTGAACCTTGGAGCTGACGAGCTCGGACACCACATCTTCACGCCATGAGGGGTACCAAACCTGTTAATTCTTTGGCGACCTATCCAGTAATCCCTGCATAACCTACACTCTGCTGATGAGGAACAACAATTCCGAAACACCGGTGTACAGAGTTGGTGCTGCAACTTTGCCTGTCACACGTCCAGAGCTGCGAAAGGCGCACACGCCTAAAAGACTGCATTTACCAAGATGCTCGAGGGTTACACCCGCTGGTGAGGTCAGAAGTGTGCGACCCATAGACCCTTTACTTTATATGGTTCCCTTGAACCTTATTATTATTATTATTATATAAAATTTATAACGCGCTCAGTTACCCAGGGGCATCCCGGCGCTGAACCTTGGAGCTGACGAGCTCGGACACCGCATCTTCGCGCCACGAGGGGTACCAAACCTGTTAATTCTTTGGCGACCTATCCAGTAATCCCTGAATAACCTACACTCTGCTGATGAGGAACAACAATTCCGAAACACCGGTGTACAGAGTTGGTGCTGCAACTTTGCCTGTCACACGTTCAGAGCTGCGAGAGGCGCACACGCCTAAAAGACTGCATTTACCAAGATGCTCGAGGGTTACACCCGCTGGTGAGGTCAGAAGTGTGCGACCCATAGACCCTTTACTTTATATGGTTCCCTTGAACCTTGGAGCTGACGAGCTCGGACACCGCATCTTCGCGCCACGAGGGGTACCAAACCTGTTAATTCTTTGGCGACCTATCCAGTAATCCCTGAATAACCTACACTCTGCTGATGAGGAACAACAATTCCGAAACACCGGTGTACAGAGTTGGTGCTGCAACTTTGCCAGTCACACGTCCAGAGCTGCGAGAGGCGCACACGCCTAAAAGACTGCATTTACCAAGATGCTCGAGGGTTACACCCGCTGGTGAGGTCAGAAGTGTGCGACCCATAGACCCTTTACTTTATATGGTTCCCTTGAACCTTGGAGCTGACTAGCTCGGACACCGCATCTTCGCGCCACGAGGGGTACCAAACCTGTTAATTCTTTGGCGACCTATCCAGTAATCCCTGAATAACCTACAGTCTGCTGATGAGGAACAACAATTCCAAAACACCGGTGTACAGAGTTGCTGCTGCAACTTTGCCTGTCACACGTCCAGAGCTGCGAGAGGCGCACACGCCTAAAAGACTGCATTTACCAAGATGCTCGAGGGTTACACCCGCTGGTGAGGTCAGAAGTGTGCGACCCAAAGACCCTTTACTTTATATGGTTCCCTTGAACCTTGGAGCTGACTAGCTCGGACACCGCATCTTCGCGCCACGAGGGGTACCAAACCTGTTAATTCTTTGGCGACCTATCCAGTAATCCCTGAATAACCTACAGTCTGCTGATGAGGAACAACAATTCCAAAACACCGGTGTACAGAGTTGCTGCTGCAACTTTGCCTGTCACACGTCCAGAGCTGCGAGAGGCGCACACGCCTAAAAGACTGCATTTACCAAGATGCTCTAGGGTTACACCCGCTGGTGAGGTCAGAAGTGTGCGACCCATAGACCCTTTACAGGTAAGTAAAAGTGTAGGTTGTATTAGTAATGTAGAATGTGTGCAACATTATCCAGGTAGTCTGAGGCCACACACAACGAAAATTGTTGTAATGCACCCAATAGTCTTTCAGACATTTCCTTAGACTTTTTTAGATATTCGTGGGTTTAGACTACCTGTTAATGCTTGTGGCATTCTCATTTCTTAGAAACTTTGCTCCTTCCTCAAAGTTTCCCAAAAATGTTAAAAGTTTGGGTGGGCTTTGCCAATTGTATGGTTGAAGGAGTTATACCATCCCTCTATGGCATTGTTTGTGTTTACTTCTCCTTCTAAGCAGCTTGAGTAGCAGTTCCACCACTCCACATGGAAACGTGGCTTCCTCTTGCGACCCGACCTGCTTAGATGCCCAATCCATGTGTCTTCAAAATAATTTAGTAAGGGTGCCAATTTTTCCTCGTTTGTTGTAAAAAAGTCCGATTCTGTAATTGCAGTGTAGTACTCGTCTACACTATCAGGAGGAACAAAGCAAAGTGCAGTTAGTTTTTTTTGTTCGGATTGCAGTTTGCTATCCGATACGTAATCCACAACTAAGCATGTTTTTTGTATTTTACGCCAAAATGCCTGGGGAAAGTGGAAAAAATGTCCTTGAATGCACGTACGTTTTCGAAATAACATTAATCATTGCAAATTCAAAAACAATAATAATTTTCCTATGACTTTTATTGGTTGTTTTGGATTTAATCACTGTTAAAAGTTCAGTGTAAGTTGTGGTTTGTTTATCAGGTATCATGAATAAACAAAGTAGAATCCACTTGGAGGGTGGCAGTGGTCCCTAACGTGATGGGGAACACACAGTGTTGTTTAAATGCCCCTCACACACCAACAGGCCCCTTGGTGTCATGCTTCATCATCGGGGCCTTCGCACCCCTCTACGGGATGCGGCGTGCTACGACATACGACTACTTAGGAGCACTTGGTAGTGAACTATGTGAGGGTGTGTGTATATTAAAGGGTGTGAGTGAGGTGAGGTGAAAAAAAGGTGAGTAAAAAATACCTGGCACACAGGAAACAATTATTTATTCTGTCCTTGGCTGGTATTAATAAAAGGTGCAGAATCTGGTTGAAAAAATACGTACTAGGGTATATCAACCATTAACAGTGACACTAAATAATTGTTTCCTGTGTGCCAGGTATTTTTTACTCACCTTTTTTTCACCTCACCTCACTCACACCCTTTAATATACACACACCCTCACATAGTTCACTACCAAGTGCTCCTACGTAGTCGTTTGTCGTAGCACGCCGCATCCCGTAGAGGGGTGCGAAGGCCCCGATGATGAAGCATGACACCAAGGGGCCTGTTGGTGTGTGAGGGGCATTTAAACAACACTGTGTGTTCCCCATCACGTTAGGGACCACTGCCACCCTCCAAGTGGATTCTACTTTGTTTATTCATGATGCCTAGGGAGACTGGATCCACTTTTCTCTCTCTCCCCCCTTTTGTTATATTTTGTTTATCAGGTAGCAAACTGTATGCTAAGGGGACTACTGTATTGTTAATTTTTGCATGAATTGTGTATATTTGGGTGAATGGATGGGGCGTGCTTTTAAACGTCCCATCCATCATCCAAATATCACTATTCTCCAACTTAACTAGATTACGTGGAGTGCTAAAGATGAGTATTCTTTTCAGAGGGTTTTTATTGTCATGCAGTAAAAAAGGTTCGTTAGAAATAGAAAGTGAGAGTTCAGGAGGAATAAGTATGTCAGAGTAGGTTTGTGGAGTAACTCTTTGTGAGTTACTTGCTTGTTTTTTGCGTTGTATAATACGTCTCAGATTGGGTATAATGGGCATACTGCTTGCAACATGAGTTGGGACATGTTGTGCAACCTCCCTTAAAATAGAACCACAGGTGTCATTGGAGGTGTTTGCAATTTCTTTTATATTATTAATTGTTTCTCTAACCTCAATCTCCATTGCAGAGGCAGAGTGGTTATGGTCTGATGTTTTTAAAACAGACTCACCCAGAGTAACCGCTCTGCCTCTGCAATGTGTTGTGTAGTATTGCACACACCTCCAATGACACCTTGGTTCTGTTAGTCTCTCCTTGCAATACATGTACCCTCCATGCTTGAGGAGCCTGTTTCCCTTGTTTGAGGTTATATAGTTTGCTCTATTATCAGAAGACATTATCTGAAATGATAAGAAAAACTAAAAAAAATGTAAGATAAATGTATAATCAATTGAAATGCCTTTGGCAATTGTTTGCTGGAAGAGAAAAGTAGATTGATTACAATTTATTTATTTGATTATTAGGTGTGTTACTTAATTTGAGAAAAATGCATTTTTTATTTATATTTATTTTTGGGAATATGAACTCACCTTAAACTTTAATGTGGACTGATGAAGCAGGTGTTTTGCTTTTTTTGGATGGTCTTTAGAAGTTGGTCTCGAATGCTATTAGTCTTTTCCTTTAGGTTTCTCTTGTTATCTGTGATGAAGATAATAATATGCACTGTATTATTTCAAAGTTATAGTGATGATGTTTAAAAGTTCATATTTATGCATTTATTGTCTTAGGAAAAATTACATAGAAAAGATTATGCCAACATTTAAGTAATACATGGAAAAATGTATCGAATTTGAGACATTCCTTTTAAAAAATTTAAGAACTTTGCCTGAAGTCTTATGAAAATAATAAGGATGCATCATTCGCACACTGTGAAATTAGTTTTGTCACAAATATTATTCTTTTGTTTTCCTTTGCATTGAATGAGGTTTTTTTTGCATTACTAAGTTGCTCGTCTTATTGATTCCTGCATTTTATATTTGGAAGAAAAAAACCTCTAAGAAAGTTAATAGAAATAATTAGCCAACGTTGCCTTTAATTTTTTGATTGCAACCACTTTCATCTTTGATATTGAAATAAAGGTACTGTGGATAAAAAAAAGTTAAACATCGCATCGTCTTTTTACTTTTAATTACCTTTTATATTGTGGTGACTTTTGGTGTTTTCGAAATTCTGGGTTATCGTTCTCTGCTTATTTCAGCACTAAAGAATCTTCTTTAGATCTGCTCAAGGTAAAAATATTACATTATAAGTATTGATTTGCTTTTAATATGTTTTTGCTGCTTGTGAGTTAGCAATTACTTTTTTAGAGAATTATTTTTTCAGAAATGTAATCACCTTAAAATGATGTTTTGAAGATTGAAGGTGCAGAACATTTTTTGGGGATGCCTTCTTGTATCTAAAGACGTTATGAAGTATTCTTCTTAATTGTCGTTCTGCTGGTATCTATATTATAAAAAATGTGCATGATTATAATTTTCATTTATTATTTATTTTAATAACAATAATATATACTGGCCATATCTTATAAAAATTATTTAATTACCACAATAATATGCCTTTTAAAAGAAAAAGAAGAGTCTTTGGCACTGTTGATTTTTTAATATTAACCCACTCTGTTATCGCATTATTAAATTTAATATTTAAAAAAAATATTTTACCTAAACTGTATATTTGCATAATTTTTATGGTTTAATATTTGTTCACTCAATAATTGATTTAGCACCACTCACCAATTTAAAAAAATTCACTGACAAACACAAGAGAGCATTCAAAATATTCTTTTGGACACTATAGCATTTGTCAATACATATAGAAGTACAACTTTCAATACTTATACTTTTTAAAATAAATTAAATTACCTCACTAATATGCATGTTATCACCATTAGATAGCTAGTTTAAGCATTTCTAATTATTAACAGCAATATTTTCAAATTATGAATTCATAAATGCATTTATAGTCCTTTTCATAAAGTATTTTCTTTTTTGACTTACTTTCGAGTTTAAGAAGCGATAACAAATATTTTGATATCTTCTATAAACTCTGTGGAAATATATTGTTTATCTGTAAAATAATTAAAAAAACACAATTTAAAATTTGGTAGATTTATAATTAATAGCAAGATATTCATTAGTTTAAAAATACACGTACTTTTTAAAGAGGTTGTTTTGTGATTAATCAGTCTCAGTAACTTCGACAGTGAGAGGTAGCAAAATATGCGTGTGCTCTCGCTGGTAGTTAGTTGACCACTGATTACAAAATGGTGGTCAGCTTCTTTTTATATCTTTTTTTGGGGACCACCATACATTTTTGAAAATATGTATTTTGATCATGTATTTTTTTTTATTCTTATCATGTGTAAACATATATTTTAAATTAAGTTTCTTTTTATGCTACCTACTTTCGATCGTGTCTGATTTCAACTCCATTTTGTGTGATACCGGCTCATTTTAATATTATTAAAAGTGTTGTAGGACTCATATTTGAAACTAGGTCTTAAAATGGTGGTTTGTTCGTTTGATTTACTGCACTCTGCGTTTATGAGTATATTTTCTACGTTGTTTACATAATAATTGATTTAATATGTTAATTTCAAAAATGTTCTTTCATTTCATATTTATTTTATTTATTTTTGAAATACACGAATAATATTTGAGTATTTAAATTAATACCCGAGTATTAATTTTGTGACCGTATACTTTTATATCATATGTGTGTACAGTTTCTCATTACAAAATTTTAATACACTTCCACACCCAAAACCCCTATTTTCCCCGCATCCCGTGCCAGGAGGTATTTTACAAAATTACTTTTATTGTATTTTTGCGTTGTAATGGCATTCGTAGTATTGTCTCGGGTTGTCATAGCAGTTTTAATGCATTTAATATATTTGCGTTGTAATGGTTTGTGTTGTGAAAACATTAGTTGTAAAAGACTATGGGGTCCATTATGATGTCGGGTGGATTGCCCCGCCAGGCTGGCGAGGGCAAACCGCCCGACATCCCCACTCGTTTTCCACCGCCATATTAGTATGGCGGGGGACCTCGGCGGACGGAAAGACCGTTCGCCGCTTTTCCGCCCCGGTCGCCTTGTGGCCAGGGCGGAAAAGGTTTAATATGGTGGTGGTGTCTATCAGACACCGCCAGCCATATTATGATGGGTGTGCTTAGGTGCCTTTCTGTGGCGGCATCAGGCATGCGGTCTTCACTCTGGGGGCCCCCTGCGGGCCCCCAGAGTGAAGTATAGGTGGGGGTGCACACAGGGGGTACCTGTGGTATCCCCCTTCATTTGCATTAACAAAGCGGCAGGCACCGCGCGGTGCCTGCCGCTTTGTTTATGCAAATGCTGATATGCATTTTTAGCATTGTGGCGGGCGGTGCAGAGAGCTAAAAATGCAGGATGTGCCCGCCACTGTGGCGGGCACATCCTAATACCCCCACGGGACCCCCGCCCTTATGGCGGGTGGTCCCGAATTCCGACAGGATGGCGGGCGGACAAAGTCCGCCTGTCATCCTAATGAGCCCCTATGCGTTGTAAAAAATGCGTTGTGAAAGCAAGCGTTGTAATAGTATGCGTTGTAACGTCATATATCCCATTGCAGCATTGTGATTGGTCAAGGGAACCTGGGTGCTTCCCTATCACAATGCTGCATTGCAGCATTGTGATTGGTCAGTGGGTCCTGGCTGTGCTTCCTGTTCCAAGACGAGGAGAGCACCAGCAGAGATGCGGGACCCCGCGGCGAAGGTACTTTTTTTTTGTCGGCCTCCCCAGCTGGAACAATTTGAGAAAATCATGTACATTCACAAGTCATTGGGACTCCTAAATCTTGCCACACATGAATTTGACCTTTTTACATAGTCTAAAGGCGGGCACATTGACAGCAGTGTAAATGTCACTTCTCCTGATGAGGAGAACAGTCATTGGACCCGATTAACAAAGGTGAATTTAGACGTTTGGTCTAAACTTAGACCAAACATCTACATTTATGACTTTGGTAATTTACAAAGGGCATTTGCGAGTACTATCTAAGGATCTGCACCCTGAATACGGACATAAAGATAGTTCTCATGAATGCCTGTTGTGAATTCCCAAAGTCATAAACTTAGACGTTTGGTCTAAGTTTAGACCAAACATCTAAGTTTACCTTTGAGAATCAGGCCCATTGTATTGTGTCTATGGTGTGAGATGCTTTTGGATAAAAAACGTCCCTTGGTCTTTTAGCATCATTTTGTAGTAAAAAGACAAGTGTGCCTATAGCAAGTGTTTACCATAGGCACAATAGTTTTTCTCTAATGTTTGTGATTGGGCAGTCTAAAACAGATCAGAGCTGTAAACAGAATAGCAGTTTACATATATATTTAGTAATTCACCTACATAAATAAAGCTTAAAGTGGCATTATCGTTAGGTATCATGATCGGATATTACTTTACATTAAAAAAACTCAGAAATGCAGTGAAAAAAATAAAGGTTAACATGGGGTTGTGGTAAACTTCAAATGTCAGTTAAAACTTAACATGTTAGGCTCAAAACACCACAGAAATTACAGTTTACTAAGCTAACTAGAACGTGTGCCTCCACCATGCAAGAGTTGTCATTAATGATGTCATTTAAGTTGTTATCCATGATGTGATCATATTATGAGTGATGCAATCTGTGAAGTCAAAAGCAGTGCATGGCAGGGGCACATGTGAATTCACTATTTGATAGAGATATAACTTTAAATTATAGAAATGCACTGGGTGAAACATTGTTACAGGCAAGCAAATCAATCTATTCAATTCTGGTATCTATGATTGGTTTTCGTGATACAAAACCTTCTGTATTCAGGTAACCAGGCTTGTTGTAAAATCAGAGAAATCCTGTGATGGTAACCTCTGGGTAATTACCAGTGGTTAACAGTATTTTATATCCATCCATCACTATCTTACAAGGTAGTCACCAGTGTTATGAACATAATCATATGGGGGTCAGGTAGACTGCTGCAGTACAGGATTAAAGCTGCACTTCAGTGATAAAGCCAACAAGACTGAACATCTCTAGGGTTGTTTGGTTTCCCTTTCGGAGATAATGTCTCCTAAGAAATAGATTGACCTGTCCATTTTGGGGCAGAGCCAAGCTTCAAATCAAATCAAATCAAATGTTTCTTTATTCGTTTTTTTTCCATGTACAAAACCATAAAAGCACATTTAGATATATAATAAACATTTTCCACATTTAGTTTGATACAGTTAATAAGCTTTTCATATTAAAAAAAACATTAAAAAAAGAACAGGGTAAGAATCGGTATACAGTGCTATATATAGAGACTTTTTTTAAAGTTAACACATACATAAAAAGGTTGACATGGGTAGACATTTTATTTATTAATTTATTCTAAGTTAGATCTATGGTGAATAATGCACTTCAAAAATTAAATAATAATCTTTGCTAGCCATTCGTCATCCAAGAACTGTAGGGAGAGCAAAGCAGGGCGGAATCTTCTAATACCCATTTGTTTTAATATCGGTATGAGCCATATCTTTCTGTGTTCGCTATAAAATTTACAGAATAGAATGATGTGTATAGTTGACTGGTTAGAGATGTCATCACATGGGCAAGCTGGTAATACTTTTGCCCAATTATTTCTCGTTGGAAATACAACCAGTCGATGAAAAAAATTCAACCTAAACCGAATCAAAAGGAAACGCTCAAAAGTGGTAAAATCATAAGTTAAATAGGGCTGAATGGCAAAAGTTGATTGTACAGCCAGAGTATGTTTAATGGGCGGTTTAGTGACCTCTTTGGATAGGTGCAGTTCTTCGAGATGGGTAAGGCAATGCGCCTCAAAAACTTTCCTAGATACCTCCTGAATTGAGGGAGGGTTGTGATAGTATTTTTCCAACCCTAGGTCACATAAAAACCTTTTTATATATATTTACCATCCAGATTTATGTACGTTCTCTAGGGCAATGCAGTCTAAAATGATCGCCTGAGAAACGGCGGTTTTCTCTGAAGACCAGTTACGATGCCACAGGAGAAGTGGCTGTATTTTCACTTTGTCTGCCAGATAGGAAAGGCCCAATTCCATGTGACAGGAGAAAGTAGCCATACTCCGTGGTACAGCGAGTAGATACCTCAAAAAGGTATTTTTTACCGCTTGTAACAGATCCACACTGACATGTCCCCAGACACCCGCCCCATACAATGCGACCGTTAAGCATTTAGCTTTGTAAATTTGTACAAGCTCCAAAGGAGGCCTTTTCCCTAGTTTTCTGGAGAAATTTACAAGGGCAGTGGTGGTTCTCATAAAGAGGAGTTTTCTCGTCTCAATTGCCAGTTTCCAGGTCAGTTTTTGGTCGATCAAAATTTCCAGATAGGGGTATTTATCGGTGGTCGCTAATTTTTCGTTTTTCAAATAGATGTCCTTTATTTTTCGTTTATTGCCAGACCCTGCTTTCATAACGAAAGTTTTTCCGATATTGATATTTAGGTCCAGCTTAGCCATAAAGGAAGAATATCTATTTAGCGCCTTCTGTAGTTCAAGGGGAGTATGGGCCAGTATTACCACGTCGTCGGCATAGAGTAATACCGGAATCGGGCGGTTGTTTATTATCGGCAGGTCCTGGCACCCCTTGATCATATCCCTCTCCAAACCATTGTTGTAAAGTGTGAAGAGAAAGGGGGCCATGACACAACCTTGCCTGACTCCTCTCTCTATTCCGAATGACACGGTTAGCTCACCGTTTATCCCATACCTCACCCTAGCAGAAGCATTCGAGTACAGTTCCCTCAGAAAATTTACCAGATTCACTTCTACCCCCATCTCCAGTAGGACAGACCAGAGTTTAGAATGACAAACACAGTCGAAAGCGGCTGACTAATCTACATACACCATGTACAGCGCACCTGCCTTCATACTAACATACTTATCAATCCACAGTGACAAGTTTAGGGCTTGTTCGGTGGTCCCTAATCCCTCTCGGAACCCAAATTGGAGATCCGATAAAATCCTGCCATCGTCCGCCCATCTCTGTAGACGCTCAAGAATTACTTGGCCGGCCACTTTGCCTAGAGAGTCCAAAAGTGAGATTGGATGATAGCAGGATGTCAGCTGCCAGTCCCCTTTTTTAAAGATAGGGACCAGGATTGACTTGGACCATGACTCTAAAAGCCCTACCGCACATGATGCTTTAAGAACCCTGGTCAAGAGCGGGTTCGAAAGGTCCGGGTTTGATTTTAAAAAATCTATTGGAACCTCATCTGGGCCAGTGGCCTTCCCAGTGGGCTACCTGATCAACGGTAATATCTATGTCTATGGGATAGGAGGGGGCGATTGGTCAAAAACAATTGTTTCTTGTTCATTTATAACCACTAAATCCCTCGTACAAATCTTGGAAAAATGCTCTACCCAGGCCCTTTCGTCAATGGACACTTCAATGCTAGGATCTTTTTTCTTATCGGTCAAAAAAGGGGATTTTAGCACAGACCAAAAAGCAGAACTATTTTTTTGGGTACAACTTTTATGGAGTTGAGCCCAAAGTTGTTGTTTTAGTTCTAATTTCCTATCCTTTATAGCAGAGTTGTATTCCCTTCTAAGGTTACAATTTCATGTGGAACCCTAACGGCCTTCTGTAGGGCAGATTTTAGTTTAGAATGGGCTACTGTACACCTATGATTAAACCAACCCTTCTTATTGGATTGTGTATTTTTAAGTTTTCCAAATAGTGCTTCATTTATTGCTTTAATGACCGCCCCGAAGTTAGTAATAACTTCCGTGTCTGATATGGTCAAATCTAGGCATTTCTGGATGGAAGGATATGCTTTTTTGACTACTACGTTGGTAATTACAATGGGAATGATTTTTTCCCATTTTATTGAGTAACCATTTAGCTTATCTAATGTCAAACTGTTTTGTGTCAGTATGCTGGCGATACTTCGAGTAGGTTTATGCCTTAATGGCAGTGTAATACTCAGGGGGTAATGATCACTTAGTGCATTTATATGTGTTGTGAAATTAGTGGCTATATTTTCCACTCTATTGGAAACAAGAATAAAATCTATGGTGCTTTGTCTACCTCTGCCATTAAAAGTAGGGGCCATCACTGAATTAATCATTTTATTAGCCACTCCTATTTCTAAGTCAAACAAGTTTTCATTTAAACTATTTCCTATTCTTGTATGAGAGAAGTGTATGATTGGATTGTCCCTTTCGTCCGTGATACCACATATGATTTGATTACTGGCTTGACATAGGTATTGGTTAAAATCGCCACCCCAAATAATTGTGACTTCTTTTGCTGCTCCCTTTATTATATTTAATAATAGGAGACAAATCTGGCGTATTAACAGCATTAAATCTCTCTCAGGAAGATTATTATAGAAATTTACCAAGAGGAAGGTAGGTTAAGACGGAGGCTAAGAACCTGATAATTAGGTTCAAGTTTTATTGGAATTATTTCAACTGCCTGTATCAGGTTGGAAATATAAATTGTTAAACCTCCCTCTGCTCTACCAGAGGGAGATGGTTGGGCAGATGAGAAATAACTTTTATATCCTTCCATATGGATCTCTGAGGTCGTCCATGTCTCCTGAAACATAGTATTTTAAAATTTTGGATAAGGTTCACCCAAATATCATTATTTACCTTGGAACGCTGTCCAGCAACGTTCCAAAAGAGAACAACGATTGAGGACTTATCTTTATCTCTTTTATTTGCCGTAATCTGGGTGGGAGATACGGGAATGTGTTTAACGTTGGGTACAGTTGGTTCGACAATGTCGGTCATAAGTGGTGCTAACTCTATTACTGGTATCAGATCCATACCTGAATCTCGGTCATGTATAGATTTACTGCGTTGGAGTGGTAATTCAGGAAGGGGGATTAAGGGTAAACAAGTGTATGCTTCCCTAGTTGTATTCTCTGGGTTCCCCTGTGAGCTTAGGAAGGGGAGGGACAGTCAATCGAGATCTTCCAGGCCAGATATAGCCTCATATCTATTATGAGTTGAAATGTCGTACAATCTATTATAAGTTTGAATATTACTGCCCCTCCCTAAGCGATTTTGCGCTTGTGTAAGAGGTTGATAAAAAAAGCCTAGTGGAAGTATATTTATTTCGCTCTGCGATATACCCAGGCTGCCAAAATATTCAAATACTCAATTTACCAATTGGGGCGATCGAAAGGTCAGGACAATTAAATCACCTTTAAAAACATCCCCCCGTGAGCCCACGGTTTTAACTCTTCTTGCTATTTTAAATTCTCTAAACAGAGAATCCATTAGGCCGATTTTTCTTCCCAACCAATGGAGAGATTTGCTTCTTAGTGATTCCCAACCTTCTGTTACCGACAGATGTTTTTTGGGCACATTTGCCAAAACAATAACATAGGGTGTAGCAGCAGGGGGAAGCTCAAGATGGTCATTAGGGGTCGATATTTCCGAACAAGTATTATGTATTGGATGACTTAAGGGACGCCTAATATGTGGATCACGTGTAGAGATCCCTGATGGATCGGTGGCCTGAATTGGAGAGCCAGACCCTGGCCCTTCATCTGTTGTTGTTCCCAAAGGAGGGATACCCTGGTTTATCTGATGTGTTATTGTTTTATGGCAAGTAACACATGTACTTTTGGGGCGGATAGATGTACTACTAGTCCTATGCTGAGTTTTTGAAGAGGAGTTATAGGTAGGATCTCGAGATGTGGTACTTGAGATAGGTGCTAGGGTAAATAAGCTTGGTTCAGGTAACTGAGAGGACACGTTAGAATGTATATGGTTTTTAACAATAGTTATATATTCTTCGATCGATGCTAGTCTCTGACCCATTTGATCGAGTCTGACTCTAAGATAGAGGTCCAACCTCTCAATTAGTGTTACTAAATTCTTAGGATCTGTTTCACAAGGATCTGGTCATTTCGTAAGCCGGGGTCTATCTTTGGATTGAGATTTTTTCGGATTTCTTTTCCTATTGTTTTTAACATTTTGCAAACTATGAACTTTCTGTAAGTTGGTTTTATCAGCAGTTGAAAGGGATATTTTGTTTGGTGGAGGAAGGGGGGGGTTGATTCTTTTGGGGCAAGTGAGGTACTGAATCTGTATCATTTAGGACTATCTCATCTGAAATATGTTGGATACACCCATTACCGGGGTTCTTCGTGGTTTTGGCCCGTTCCAAGGAGTCTGATATCTCCGAGTGTGTCCCACCCTCTTCATTGGATCGTGTTGAGCTAGCTTCAAGTGATTCCACTACGGAGTTTATTTGTCTATCTAATGCCACCATGACTCCCGTTAAATAGCCTAGTTAAGTTTGTTGGGACTCAATATGAGCCCTTTTCCCGGCATTAAGTTTGGGGCTAGCTAGTTTCCTTTTCCCCATACTTTCTATTTGAAAGTTAGTTGGAATATTTTATAAATTATATACAACAATGAATGCACCAAATTAACAAAATTGTGATACTAATAAATAACAAATTAAAAACTAAATGATGGAAATAAAAAATAAAAAATTGTTGCAGTTCATTGTTCAACTCCAGTCCAGAAAGATAGCAGCTCCAAGAATGAAACTACAAATGTTTTCAAAAGAGAACAAGCATATATCCCAGGCCAAGTTAATGTCAATACTGTGAGCCCGCTTAATCTTACCAGTTCGGAAAGAAAATGAATGGGGAATGTCCCAGCCCAGCCAGGTCCAGCCAGTGACGGGCAAGGACGGGCCCGCGGCGCGTTGTCCCTCAGTTGGTTTAAAGGGCCAAGGGGGGGTGGGGCTGCTGCCGAGCACCTCATGCGATGCCGCGCTGCCCGCTGGATGTTGTAGTTGGGCAGCGCGTGGTCCGCGGATGAAGAGAGGCGCTCAAGGCTGACTGGCTCAACCGCAGGCAGAAAACAGGGCCCCCAGCAAAGGCAGATCACGGGCAGAGTCACAGGTAAAGGTCCTGGTCAAAACTTCGGTCTCTAAAAGCGTCCCGCGGCGCGTTGTCCCGCAGTTGGTTTAAAGGGCCGAGGGGGGGCGGGGCCGCTGCCGAGCACCTCACGCGAGACCGCGCTGCCCGCTGGATGTTGTAGTTGGGCAGCGCGCGGTCTGCGGATGAAGAGAGGTGCTCAAGGCTGACTGGCTCACCCACAGGCAGAAAACAGGGCCCCCAGCAAAGGCAGATCACGGGCAGAGTCACAGGTAAAGGTCCTGGTCAAAACTTCGGTCTCTAAAGGCGAGCCAAACTTGGTTTTCATTTGGTTGCATTTTGTCTGTAAAGGACCAGGGAGCAAGACAAATGCCACTTTGGAATGCTTCTCAGAGTATTTATAAGTGGGTGTCATCAATGATATACTCTGCCTGACATGGGTAGTGTTATGGTAGGAGGCGATTCCCATACTTTGTTTTGAAGAACTCAAGCTGTAACTCAGGGTAAACATAGCCGAGGCACTTTGTGGTTACATTCATGTGACCCATATATTACTGTTGTATAGCACACAACCAGCACTTTAATGACATGAATGAAATAATGAAAGAAATATCACAGATTTCATACAGCACACTATTACTGAAGTAAGACATCTTAGCATAGATCATAAGCCGGGGTTTGAAGGGCAGATTTAGATGAAAAACAGCCAAGTCTTCAGTAGCTCCCTGAAAGTAGACAGGTTACTCTGAAGTTTGAGGTGATGGGGTAGTTCATTCCAGAGGCTGAGAAGGAACTGCATCCACCGTCGGTCATTGGAGTTTATGAACTTTAAAACACTGATCAAAGAAGAGGGAACAACGCAATGAAGAACATACTGAGAAAGGTGAGGAGGAAGAATGGTCGGGCTCGAGCAATGAACGGCACAATGACAACGGCATTTGGATTTCAATAGAACAACCTTCTTAACTGAAGGCCAACACTTAAGGTGTGATTCACAAACTACACTTTTGGGTAAGTTTACACCTTTAATTAAGATTGCTACTTATCAATATTCGCAAACTGCAATTTTGTAGAATTGTACACTGTAGCCAACTACTGGTATTATAACCTCTATTATTTTCTATTAAAGGTTTGTGCAGTATCAGTGGTTGGTCATGGGTAGTGCTGGACTGACTACTGTTTTTATTTTTAGTCATAACTTACACTCAGAGTAAGTGAATACCGAAAAGTAGTAAACTTACTCAAAAGAGTAAACCTGCTCGAAAGTATGTTACCTTTGTGAATCAGGTTAACTTTATTAAGATAAGGAGAAATAGGAGTACAGAATTTCAGGCTGAGAATAAGCCAGGCTGATTGAATTCCGAAGAGTCTGCAACTTAGGGGCATATTTATAATAAAGTGGGGTAGTGTGTCATTAAGCCAAGAAGGCTAACAGCATGCTTCATCACTTTATAAATGCAGGGCTGCACCACATTTACTAGAATATGGTGGAGCCCTGCGTTTCCCCCTGCGCAGGTGCTAACTTTAGCTGCCTAGCGCCAACACAACCACCCTTGCACCATAGTGCAAGGCAAGGGTGCCTGTGTTGAGGGGAAGATTGTTTATGTGCAGTAAGGTCCACCTTCCTGCACATCAACAATCTTTAAATGCCATTTTGTGACTTCTATGAGTGCTGCTTAATGCAGCACACATAGAAGTTGCAAAACAGCATACTTTTTAAACAGCAACTTGCTGTTTCTACATGGAAACAGCAAAATCTAGGAGAAATAAAGCATTTCTCCTTGTTTTGCTTGTTTAAGACCAGGTTTCCCTGCTCTTAATTTTGGCGTTGCCTCCTATTTACATGGCCCTTGTAAATAGGAGGCAGCATCACAATCAATGGGTGTTGCGGTGGAATGCCCACAGCAACACCCATGGCAGGGAAGTATGGAAAAGAGTTTCCTCAGAGTCTGACATAGTAAAAGCAGGCAGAAATGACTTTTCTATGCCTGCTGCTGATGTATCAAAGAATCGTAAATGTTGTCTCCCAGGTGAGGCAGTAGGGCATTTGGTTGAGGGGAGTTCCATGGGAGTCAGGTGAAAGCTGGCAGTCACAAGTAATAGAGAGCCACCTAGAATACATGGTATTCGCTTGCTAAAGTAAAGTACCCGTTTTATTCTTCATCCATTCAGTAATAGAGATCATAAGCCCGATGAACTGATTAATGGTGTTAGAAAGGCTGAAATTCAAGCCAAATATAAATAGATTTCATCATCACAAGAGTACAAGGCCAGCCCCCAGTAGGGAATGAGAAAGAACAAAATAAAATGAAAGAGTGACATGGCCTGGGTTCCCGAAAGAAAGACCCTAACCCAGCCTGGGGCAGTAAAAGTCAGTTCTAGTTTACACACTGTGCAATTAAGAATGGTAATATCAACTGTATGAAAAGCAGACAACAGGGCCAATACACTACCCTTATTGAAGAAAATGAGTCCAAAACAAAGACAATTGAGCTCTTACTGTTTTCCCCAATATTATGGATGGAAAAGACAAAAAGATAATAGGTTGACAATTACTTAGGGTCTTGGGGTCTGCTGTGGGCTTTTTCTGTAAGAGGTAGTGAAATGGCTTTTGTTGGTCTTCTACATAGCTCTTGAAAGGTTTTGCCTCTGTGTCACGTTCATCATACCAAATGGTGTAGATTGTTTACTCCCTACCTCAGTACACACAGCAAATGTGTTGTGGGAGATCTTTTTGTGCCAAGGATTGCAACCAAGGGCAGGGCTCGGTGCTCTGGAGGGGCATGCCATGAGTACGCTCCATATCATGCATGACTACTGTCAGTGTACCCAGCTGGTGAGGACAAATAGTGATGATAGTGATGAGATTGCAGTGCCAAGGCTGGCCTTTCTAACTGTCTATGCTAAGGGGAGTCCTCATTGGGTCCTTTGTCATCCCTGTTATATGTGTCTGTTGCATGTGTAAACCTTACGTCTGTGTGAAGAATACACATGTGACAGACACATGGCTATGGCCACACTGGAATCAATTTTATTTTCCTACATGATATTGTAACCTAAGATGGGGGGTGGCAAGAGTCCCAGACAGCAACTGTGAATTTCAGGGCTCCTAGAGCCTTTGGAGTGGGTCGCAATTTTGGAAATGGAAACAAAGAGAAAAGCACTCCCTTGAATCTTAGGAAGTTTTCCTTTTGCTTTCCTGCCCCATTATTCACTGGGAGGCTACCTCCACAGGTTAACACATAGTAATGTGGTACAACTTAACTCCCTTTCGTACTCTTGGTTTGGCTCTTTCCTGACAAGAGACTCATAGTTCCACTCCATCTTGCTCCTAAACCCACCCAAAAACAAAGGATCTGCCCAGAATATTTCCCAGAGCTGACTGTTAGAATACACAATTACAATCTGCAACATTTGCACGAAGATGGACAGACATGTCAAGCCAGCTTGCCAATATTAATAACCTAGAATCAGGGTCATCCACTCCAGTGGTGACCAAGCCAGCCTCCAGATTTGTGGTAAGTACTGCTAACTACCCATCCCAAGTTCAAGACCAGGACAAAGGGGACTTAAACCATTCAACCAAGATTATAAGCAATGGCTTCTTGGACCCTATTTCAAGGGATAAAACTGACGACTGCTCAAAAAAGGGCATTAAATATGTTCTTACATCTGCAAAGTGCTGAAAGAGAAGGGTTGTGACAGAACCAAAGCAGGAATTAAAACATCTGCTGCAGCACAAGAGAAGGACCTGCACCACTCCGCCAAGGTAACGCCTGGGAGACCTGAAGTGTCACTTCACCGTGGAATGATTTGCGTACCCCCATGAACAGAAGATGGAGAGGAGCCCAACTCTATCCAAGTTCTACTACAGAAATCATCATGCTAGAAGAAGCAGGACCACAGCCTGCTTTCTCTTTGCAGGAAGAACCAGAGCGCAAGAGGAAACCCTTTCTCAATGGAAAGACCTCCACCAAGTTCTGAATACTTGCTGCTATGTCAAACACACTAAAGGAGATGGCAAGAGTTCTTGCAATAAGTCTAACCACTGGCAATCACTCGAGTACCATTCCAACCCATTGTTCTCTTGTTCACTATGCCACCTCAGTATGGACCCAGCCATATGTAAATCCATCTTTACCAAGCACTAAAGAGTACCATCCATTGGCTAACCAGTAATCCCTTAAAGCTTAACCCTCATAAAACCGAATTCCTGCTGATTTCCCCTCAGAAAAGGGCTACGAACATCCTAGAATGGATCAAACTGATCACAGCATTAAACTGTACTCCAAGGATTGTTGAGTCTACCAAATCCCTGGGAATTATACTAGACAAAAATCTGAATATGATTTTGCACATCAACACAATGGCAAAAAATGCCCGGTTCCATTTAAGCTACCTCAGAAAAGTGAAACCCTTCTTAAATAAGGCAGACCTTAAAACAGCAGTCCAAGCACTAGTAATTTCAAGGATTGAGTATGGCTGCACAACCCTAGCTGGTCTCCCCAAGATTTCAACATCCCCACTAAAAACCTGTCTCAATGCGGCCACAAATTCGACCACATCACCCCTTATCTGAAAACGCTTAACTGGCTGCCTTACAAAGTGAGAATACAACTAAAATGGCATGTATTACACACAAAGTAATACACTACAAAACACCAGCGTACCTAGTCCAGAAAATCACACTGTCAGGAGGTTGCAATGTCTCCCGGAGTCAGGGAGGGCTACTACTGAAACCGGCCCGATTTCGTAAGAAAATAACTTATGACCGAGCTTTCTCTGGTGCAGCTCCTAGAATATGGAATGCAAAAGACACACAATTGATGGACGGAATGCAGAACAAATCAAAACATTCACCCCCAGTCAGGAGATCTGGGTTAAATCCATCATTCTTTTGCTCATTATGCCACCCCTGTTTAGACCGGGCCATATGCAAATCAGTCTTGACCCTGTGCCACATGGTAACAGTCCAGCCCGAACTGCCAAGTCAGGTCCTCCCTGGATTGGAAACAAGCATCCTAGGATGGTTTTCGGGGTTTCACCTGAAATCAAGCTACCCTGGGTGATTGCCAGAGGTTAGACAATTTACAATCATTCCTCCTCTTTTGTTTGATTGACACTGTTACAATCAGGTGTGGGCCCATAGCTTGATTGGTGGTGATTTTTGTGATTGGGTACAAGGAAGATCAAAGTTAAAACATTCACTGGACCCACACTCCTGAAGTAGCACCATCAGCTGGTGCAGACACTGCCTTTACTTACCTTTATCAGTGCAAGCAAGTGCCAGAACACTGAGGTCCAGATTTATTAAGGGATTGCATTGGCCTTGCATCACACAAGGGGGCAAAAGGGCAATGCAAGCAATTAGGTTGAGATGTATTATGCCATGCAGAGCCATCTTGCATGACTTTGCAAGTTATGGTAAATCTGGAGTAAAAGCCAGGCAATGCAAGTTGTTGCCTTGCTTTACTCTGCCCTGAGAAGGCGTTTCACGGATGGAGCATGGGGGTTTCCACACATCCTCACATACGTTTTGGCATATTCCCAGATTTCCTAACAAACATAAACCTGAGAATGCATCAAAATGTTATGCATTCCCAGAGGAGATGTAACAAGCAGAAATATATTTATTTCTCCTTGTTATATCCCCTTTCTATGTGTGCTAAATTCTACAGCACATGTAGAACGAGCAAAACACCTAAGGATTTGTTTTGTGCATGAAGGACCACTTTCCTGCCCTAAAACAATCCTCTGTCCACAATGCAGGCACCCTTGCACCATGATACAAGTCTGCCTGTGTTGGCAGCCACTAATGCTTCAGCACAGAGAGAGAGCAAGAACACCCCCTATCTTAGTAGATATAGCACATTCCATGAGCTTGAGATCTCTGGCTCGCTAATATTTATTGTGATTTGTGAAGTACATTTTTGCCCTCTCCATTTGACGCAGCACAAGTGTCTTGCTGCATTGCTTCAAATGACAGTAAATCTGCTCCTGAATGTGAACAAGTCAAACGGCAGTGGCAAGGGTATTGTCTTTCTTGCTCAGTGGATTAGGCTGCCTACACACCACTCGGAGCACAGCTGACCATCGACCACTGCAGGTGCTGTTTGCACTTCCTGAAAATTGAAATAGATATTAGGGTACTGTACAGCCAGGAAAGATGCTGAAGAGGGTTTGACACCTACACGAAAGGGCAAAGAGTATTCACCAGTGCCTCCCCGGGATACATAGTGCCCCAAACCCCCCAGGAAAAACCCAAAGACTTGGGACTTTTTGCACTACTAAGGATACGGCTGTAGGAACACCGATGGGAGTACCCTTGGCTCTGCTGTCTCCCCAGTAAAACACAAAGAATTACAAGACTCCTGAGTGTTAATTGTTGTCCTCTGAATTGTTATATACAGTATTGTGTTGTGTATGAATGCATAAGGTAATCACTCTTTTTAATACTAAGAAACGACTGGACTTTTGATTATTAATTTGTATTCAATAGTTTTAGTTTATTAACTTCTGAGTGTCTAGTCCCACACCACTTCGCTGATAAAGCCCTGCACTGCCGATTTTGCTACCTTGGAGGTAAAGTGCTCAATAGGGGAATTTAGTGCTCAGTTTTGAGTTAAGGCATAATGGTAAACCCCAGAATACCAATGGAAAGGCTCTGGGGCATATTCTCAAGAACGTATGATAACCATTACAAAAGTAACTTAACGCAACACTCAACATTGCGGTCTATCAGGTGTAAATTACGCCGTGTTAACTAAGTATTCACAACACAGGGTACCATCCAATAGTCACCAGATAACGTGTAAAATGGGCAGCGTTAAAATCAACGCCATGCCTCAAAAACGCAAAACACAAACGCAAGAAAAGAGATGAGGCCAATTGCGATACAAAAATCAGCAAACAACAGCATCAGGCCTGCAATTCACATTCGTCAGGCGTGAAAAATCACCATAAAAGTGGAAAAAAACAGACAAACAAATGCCAAACAACAGCGAAGCACAATGGATGTTGCTGGAGCAAGTACGGAGGAGAACCAGAACCCCACAAGCCCCCAGAGGACCAGCCTGGGACCTTGGTTCAGGGGCGGCCAAGAAGAGTAGGAAAAAGCGCTTCAGTCCGCAGGAAAACAGGATCCTGACAATGGAGGTGGTAGAACACCATCAACAACTGTTTGTCACCTCCACTGTTTTATTGGCAATCAAAATGGACTATGGCAGTCCATCGTGGACAAGGTGAATGCAGTGGGAGTGCTGAAGAGGACAATGGAAGAGGTCAAGAGGCCCTGGAATGATGACAAGCACAAAACCAAGCTGAAACTTGCCAACAACCGGAAGGCAGCAATGCAGACTGGAGGTGGTAGTCCTGTGCCACAGTAGGAGCTGGACGATATGGTGGAAATGAGTGTCCACAGACATCATTGGGGAGATGGTGGCAGGAGTAGGGGAACCGGACACTGCTCAACATGACCGGACACAACAGCACCAGGGCGAGTAAAGACCAGGGACTGGGAGGACGGGGGGAGATCGGCACAATGGCACACATGTACAATTGAGCTGAGAACATCTGCGGACAAACCTTGCCCCAGCCACCAACTCACAACAAGAGACCAATGTTCCCAAGTATACAACATATCAGCACTGCAAAGGCACATCGCATGAAATAGAGAAGGGGCAGCAAAATCTGAGCTGCAGAGGTGTCTCCCCCAAAATGCAGCACACACACATAACATGCAGTGCACATCCACACTGACAACAATGTGGTACAAAGCGCAACACGTCCACAACAGAACACAGGATACAACTGGTACCAACTGGGTGTAGACACTGGCCAATCACTTTTGGCATTGCATGCAAATGTGAGTTGATAATGTACAATTACAAACACATACACATCATCTTTTCGAAATGTCCACTGTCCCCAATCAAATAGGGTACTCCTCACAAAGACGATACAAAAGGGGATGATGGACGGAGCGTTTGAGCAAATCAAACACTCACCCCCAGTCAACTGATCTGGGTTTAATCCATCACCATTCTTTAGCCCACTTAGCCACCCCAGTTCAGACATGGCCATATGCAAATCAGTCTGACCCTGTGCCTCATGGGAACAGTACAGCCCGAACTGACAAGCCATGTCTTCCCTGGACCGGAAACAAGCATCCTGGGGCCAGTCCAGGGAAGACATGGCTTGGCAGTTCGGGCTGGACTGTTCCCATGAGGCACAGGGTCAGACTGATTTGCATATGGCCATGTCTGGACTGGGGTGGCGGAGTGAGCTAAAGAACGGTGATGGATTATACCCAGATCAGTTGACTGGGGGTGAGTGTTTGTATTGTCAACGCTCCGTCCATCACCACCTTTGGTTTTTCTTTGTTCGCACTAAGTTGGCAGGGTATGCTCAGACGTGAGTCCCTTGCTCACTTTGCCACTGGAGTCAAGCAAGCCCGGCTGAAGACGGCTGTAATGCCAGAAACCGGTCCTGGGAAGCTTGATTCCGGTCCAGGGAAGACATGGCTTGGCAGTTGGGGCTGGACTGTTCCCATGAGGCACCGGGTCAGACTGGTTTGCATATGGCCATGTCTGAACTGGGGTGGCGGAGTGAGCTAAAGAACGGTGATGGATTATACCCAGATCAGTTGACTGGGGTGAGTGTTTGTATTGTCAACGCTCCGTCCATCACCACCTTTGGTTTTTCTTTGTTCGCCCTAAGTTGGCAGGGTATGCTCAGACGTGAGTCCCTTGCTCACTTTGCCACTGGAGTCAAGCAAGCCCGGCTGAAGACGGCTGTAATGCCAGAAACCGGTCCTGGGAAGCTTGATTCCGGTCCAGGGAAGACATGGCTTGGCAGTTTGGGCTGGACTGTTCACATGAGGCACAGGGTCAGACTGATTTGCATATGGCCATGTCTGAACTGGGGTGGCGGAGTGAGCTAAAGAACGGTGATGGATTATACCCAGATCAGTTGACTGGGGGTGAGTGTTTGTATTGTCAATGCTCCGTCCATCACCACCTTTGGTTTTTCTTTACTGCTCACAAAGAGCCACAATGTACACAGGCATGCAGTGAAAACATGTACAATGCGACAACATACATTTGGACACATTGTTAAACTGCATCTCCCTTCCACATTGCAGAGGGAGAATCAATACCTCCTGCAGAGAAGCCCGAACCTCTCTTCTCTGATGACGAAGAGGACCACCACAGCTTCGACTCCGACACTCCTACAACAGCTCGTGGAGAGCCTACACAGCCCACCTCCAGGAGCTGGGCAGCCCAGCAGCTACTAGGAGACCCCCACCCCATGCACAGACCACACAGCAGGCAGCACTCACCACCACGGCTTCCTCCCAGGACCTCCACGACAAACACATGGCCTTTCACCACCGTGTGTTGGGGTGCCAGGAGAATCTGGCTGAATAGGTACGGGTGGGCTTCGACCTCATGGCAGACAAACTAGATGCCATTCATGGGTGTCTGAGTCTCATCGGGGACCACTCGCAGTCCCTAACGGACACCCACAGTCCGCTCCATCCTCTCCAACGGACCATGGCTGGCATCGCTGGAGCCCTGACTCAGAGAATTGAACAACTGTCCAATCAGAGTGGCTCTAGCAATGTCACACAAGAGTTGGGAAACATGTGGAGGTTAATGGAGACCATGGAGAGGGCGAATGCGGAAAGAGCGGCTGCCACGACTGCACACCAGCGAGTGGTAGCTGGGTTCTTCAATGACCTCAAGACCATCCTCATGGCATTGCTGCCACAAGGCCTGGCGTTGATGCATGCTGCTGCTAACAATACATCCACATCTCCGCCCCTTGAAGTGTCAGTGCCACACAGTGCAGGAGACAGAACACCGCCACCCTAACTTGAGGCACATGAAAATGCAGAGGACGAAGATGCGAATGAATCTGCCATCATGGTACGAAGGACGCAGTAGCATTCTTCTCTGCCATCTGGCCAGATTCTGCTTGGTCCTGCCCTCTGCATCATCACCTTCCACTGTCCCCCGATGCACTCTGTGACAATCACCTTGGACCTCGACATGGACTGCCATAATCTGTGTGATTGCTATGACACAGCAATCAGACTGCAGACTGAACTCGTCCTCTTGCTTTGGACTTATTATTCCCTGAAGGATGCTGGCTGGCCCTCCATGCGCCAACATCGTAATGTGTGGTTTGCATGGCCCTGTACTGCTCCAGATGCAACACTCCACTGACTGTGCATTAAACATTCCTAATCACACAAATGTCTCATGTCTTTGGTCTTTCAAGTGTGGAAGTATGGATGAATGTAGGCTCAGTGAATTCCTCTTATGTCCATCTGGCTCATGTCGTAGAACTTGGGTCACAGTGTGACACATTGCTGAATGTGGTCCGGGTGGCACAGACACAACAAAAGGGACACATGCATTCGTTATTTCCTTGTTATGAGAAAGTGCCATCTTTCTTGCTTTGGTATACCCCCACTTATTTTCTGAACTGCTGTTGTGCTTTGACTGAGTGTGCCCTGGGTTCCTGCCAACCAGGTACCCAGAGCCTGTGTTCCTTCCCTAAAACTGTGCTGAAACTAAAAACCCAAATGGCATCTTTGGCCACCTGTCAGCCCCTAGTAAATGGTACCCTAGGTACCCAGGGCATGGTGACCAGAGAAGACCTGTACCCTGGCACCCACACACTGCCTTTGCAGGCTAAGTTCCTAAGTACAGAACTAAACCAAGAGTCGACATGGCACACATCCCTGTGTGCCATGCCCACAGAACCCACTGCCCTGGCATACTTCAGTCAACCCTCTAGCTGGGTGCCCTATGCCAGAGGTGTGGGCACAGGTGCATGAGCCCTGTGCCCCTACAGTGCCCAGGGCCATTCCTGGGCACTGTAAGTGCAGTGATGCCATTAAGAGTATATAGTGCTCGGAGGTTGTCATTACGAACTCCACAGCACCATAATGGCTACACTGAAGACTGACAAGTTTGGTAACAAACTTTTCAGCACATTAAACCAGCACTGATGCCAGTGTGAGATTTAATGTAAAATGCACCAGATGGCATCTTAGAGATGCCCTCTGAAACCCTAACCTACAATCCACGTCTGGGCTGAGTTGCTACAGAGGCTGCCACAGCAGACATGTTGCTGGACCCCTGGGTGGAGAGCCCCAGCTCTCCTGGGCCTGCAACAATGCACTTCCTGGGCGAGGTGCTAGGTCTCCTCCCCCAGGATGAGCAGGGGGAAGCTTCAAAGGCATGCCGCCTCTGTGAGCTTCTCCAGACCACTTGCTGCACCCAGCAACTGGCCCCTACCAGTTCTAACACCCACTCTGGTAGAAAGACTGGTGGAAAAAACTACATCAGGAAGGGGGGGGGGCAGCCTGTGCCAACCCCACCCCTGGGTGAGGGAGACGAGGTGAAGCACGACCCCGGGCTCCAGCCATCTTGTAGATGGGGAGCCCTGCCCAATCGCAGCTAGGCTCCTACCCCCTCCCACAGGAGAGGAGCAGTCTAGGGGGTGTCACCCCAGGACAGGGACCTATTGGTCCCTGTCCTTATCCTCCCTGTAACGCCCCTAATTTTAGTATTTAGGGGCTCCCTGAACCTTCCTTCCTTAGATCCCGAAAGAAAAAAGAAGAAAGAAGATCAAGAGGAAGAAGCCCCGCCGTGCAGCTGCCAACAACAGGACGACAACAACTGACTTGGCCCCAACCCTACCGGCCTGTCGATCCTGGAACCTGCTCCTGCCTAACTTCCCGGCGATTCCTGCGAACAGCAACCTTGGGACACCCAGAGGACCTGCCTGCCTTGACCCTCCTAAAGACTGGGCTCCCATCAGCAGAGGTTCTGCTGCAACAACCCACCTGGTGCCAACCAGGAAACTCCGGACCAGCCCACTCTGCACCCGCCGAGCCTGGGCCGAGCCCAACCGAACCAAGACCACGAGGACGTCCCCCCAGTGACTGGGACCTGAAGTCCAGTGCCCAAAGACCCTCCTCGACGAACCAGATGACGCCTGCAGACTCAGAACCAGGGGCCACCACAACCGCGACCAGCCGAGGGTAAGCTTTTCCGACATCCAAAGACACCCCTGCACCCGGCACCCTACAGCCCCCTGTGCCTCCCTCTGGGGTACCTACCTGTGCTCCAAGATCCCAGCTTACCTCTCGAAGTGCTGGTCGCCCCTGGAGAGTCTCTGTCCCCGAGCCTGCAGCCTTTGTTCCTTTTTGACCTTTCCCATTTTATAACATTGAGCGCCCGATGGCTCAAGAGCACCCTGCACCCAGCCGCCCGAGTGCCGCTGGCTGTGCCACCTTTGTCCTATCCTACTTCCCCCCTTGCCCTGAGCAAGCGACCAGGAACCCAGCTCCCATAGCCGCGTGGCCTGCTAGCCAGCAGCCACCAACCGAAGGCCCCCTTTCTCTCATTGGATATCATTGGGCCTACCTACCTCTGCACCCGGCCGGCCCTGCGCTGCTGGGGCAGAACCGACTGTACTTACTTGACCCTGGGGGACCCCTGAGTCTATGCCCGGAACCTTAACTTCACCAGCCAAGTATTCACCTGGAAGCCGGTAATTCAATTACCTGCCGTTGGATAACATTGACCCATTTTGACTCGAACATTTTCTAAGTGTGAAGTTTTGAGAACTGCAAATATTCATATAAAATCAGCCGAATTCCGAAGTACTCACCTGTGAGCAGGGGAGAAGCCAGTACTGTACCTTGTAGCCCAGTACTGAGCCGCAAAAGTAATCCTTATCGGGTTTACTAGTAATCTGTATTGTCTCCATCGAACCCATTGTCTGCTTTTCTATGAAATTTGTTCTGTCTACTTTTGAAAACTTAAAATATTCTTTAAAAATCATACGAAATACTGAAACGCATTTACCTACCTGTTTTAAGTTCAGACCCCAGTGCTGGACCTAGAAGCCCAGTACTGGATTACAAAAGTAACACGATCGTACTTTACCTGCAACCTGAATTTTCTCCCATTGAATAACATTGCCAGATTTCCCTTGAACAGTTTCTAAGTGTGAACTTCTAAAACAGCTTTATATTCATGAACATTCACTACAGTAACTAAAACGTGCTAATCTGGTTCCAGCTGAGACCCCAGGACTGAATCTAGGATCTAGTCCTGGAACTACTAAAGTAATCTGTACTGTAATCATTTCATTTCATAATCTTTATTTCGGCAATACATGCCCTGAAAGATGTACATACAATCATAAAAGCAACATTTCTCATTTTAAAAGACATTAGATGAAAAAAACAAATTCATGTTGGTACAGGATCTGTGAGGTAGATGGTTCAAGTCAGTCAATAACCTCTGCATCGTCAAGTGAAGAGTTTTCTTTGTAAAATGCATATGCATTTACAAAATTATGCAGTATTCAACACACCCCTGCGTTTAGGCCATATCGCCGCAAGGAATTTTGCAACAGAAAAAACCACTATAGGTGACAAATCAGTTTTAAGAATGCGGTAGGCTTGCATGCAGTGTGTAATTCACATGTTTTTGCATAAGGGCACCAACCAGTGCCTCCTCATTTTTCGATAAGCAGGGCACAAAACATGATATGTGTTTCACTTTCCAGGTCACAGCTGCCATTAGGACAATTTTTCAGAGCAGCTGGAGACCAATTGCATGTAAAAGCTCTGATTGGTGATGTACCATACCTCCACTGCAAGTACAGCTTCCTCTTAAAAACAGGGAAAATATCATCCATGACAATTTCAAAATGATAAAAATCCTTTTCCTTTAACCCCTTCCATGCTCATGACGGAACGGTTCCGTCATCAGCGTCGGTGCTCCGGTGCTGATGACGGAACATTTCCGTCATGAGTCAATGTGATTTATGACCCTTCAGCACTGCAGCGAAATTCGCGCAGCACTGAAGGGGTTAAAAACAATCTGTTAGAGTGCCGCTGTGTACACTGCGTATAGAAGCAGTTAATTTGCTTTCATAGAAAAGTTTGGACAAGTTTTTTCTTGAAGTCCTAGGGCAAACAAGACAGGGTTGTACCACATTTGGGGAAGCCCTAGCTTGATAAATTCATTTTTGATATATGCAAGCCACGGGATTTTCGACGCATTTGGTAGCCTTAGGATTTCTAATAATTCCTGTCTATATGGAGAGAGCTCCGGAGTGCTCCATATTCTCTGCCAAAACGCTAGAGGCTTCAGGCCCACAACCTCGTCTATTGGGCGAAGTCCCATGTCAAGTCTGATAGATAACAGGGGAGTACTAGGGGGCAACGTCAACAGTTGCCTGAGAAATGTATTTTCTGTGCCAACAATCTCAGGTCTGCAGGCATACCCCAGAGTTCACCCCCATAGGTAACAGCCCCTATCACTTGTGTTTTGTAAATCTCCACAACTGGTCGAATAGGTTTTATTGTAGAGGTGTTGGAGAGTTTTAAAATACCCCCTGTAAGCTGGGACTGCCTGAGTTGAGACTTAATTTGATGTGGGGCCCACGTCATGTTTTCATTAAGGCTTACCCCCAGATAGTCAAAAGTCTGGACTCTTTCCAGTCTGATTGTTCCAATTACAGGGTTGGGTCTCGTGGATACAGGGGGATTGAAAATCATGAATTTAGTTTCCGAGGCGTTGATTTCCAAGCCCCTTTCCTCGCAAAATCCCACAAAGCCATCCAAAACCTTCTGTATCCCCATTGGGGATTTTGAAAGCAGCAGGGTGTCATCTGCGAACATTATCGCAGGCACCCTGCTGCCGGCTAGTTTGGGGGCATCAGTATATTGTATCCCATTTAAGTGGGAAATTACCCATTGACATAGAGGCAAAACAGGGTAGGCGCTAAGACGCAACCCTGTCTCACCCCCCTGCCAACGGGGAATTTTGCTGATGACCCTGCGAAGTCCAGTTTAGAAAAAAACTTAAAACGCACCTGTTTCAGTAGATAGCTTGGTTGGGAGGAGGGGGGGACAGCCACACCACTTGCCATAGCGCGGAGACACGCCAGTGGCGTAATCAGGCGCTTAACAAATTTCCAATAATAATAATAATAATAATAATAATAATAAGAGACCATTTCTTCCACACCTGACCCATGCGAAGTTGTCTTCATGGAGCCGTATTAAAATATGCAAGATTTGATGGGGAATGCCCAATTCGGTAAGTACAGCCCATAACTTGCATCTTGGGACCAAGTCGAAGGCTGCTCGCAAGTCCACGAAAACCGTGTAAAGGCTTCCCCCTTCGATCTTAACAGACTTCCAGAACAGCAGGTTCAGCCGGAGAATCTGGTCCATTGTAGATATATTATTTCTAAAGCCTGCCTGGTAGGGGCTTAGTATGGAGTTTTCCTCCATCCAGTCCTGGAGGCGGTCCAATATTAACCTGCCAAAGATCTTTTGCCGGACATCGATCAAACTGATCGGCCTGTAGTTGGCTGGGAGCAGAGGTGAACCCCTCTTGAAGATAGTCCAATTGGTCGCACACTGCTTGTCCTACCAGCGTGTAGCCCCAAAGCATTGTGGTCCATGAAGTAAGCATCAGCGGGTGCGCCTCTGCCAGAGTCTTGAGCAAAAATCACTGGCGCGTTGGCCATCCCTGGACACGTGTTTCGAGGTTGTTACCTCTCGTCAGCAGGGAATAGGCATATATATAGGGGTGCTGCGTAGGCTGCCAAAAAATATTCTCAGGTCCGGTACTGCTCGTGGCACGCAGGTGCGTAACCCGGGCTCGTCAGCCCCACCAGCTCAAGAGAGCTTGAATATAAAAGAAAGTCCAATTGGTCGCACACTGCTTGTCCTACCAGCGTGTAGCCCCAAAGCATTGTGGTCCATGAAGTAAGCATCAGCGGGTGCGCCTCTGCCAGAGTCTTGAGCAAAAATCACTGTCGCGTTGGCCATCCCTGGACACGTGTTTTGAGGTTGTTACCTCTCGTCAGCAGGGAATAGGCATATATATAGGGGTGCTGCGTAGGCTGCCAAAAAATATTCTCAGGTCCGGTACCGCTCGTGGCACGAGGTGCGTAACCGGGGCTCGTCAACCCCACCAGCTCAAGAGAGCTTGAATATAAAAGAAAGTCCAATTGGTCGCACACTGCTTGTCCTTCCAGCGTGTAGCCCCAAAGCATTGTGGTCCATGAAGTAAGCATCAGCGGGTGCGCCTCTGCCAGAGTCTTGAGCAAAAATCACTGTCGCGTTGGCCATCCCTGGACACGTGTTTCGAGGTTGTTACCTCTCGTCAGCAGGGAAGAGGCATATATATAGGGGTGCGGAGTAGGCTGCCAAAAAATATTCTCAGGTCCGGTACCGCTCGTGGCACGCAGGTGCGTAACCCGGGCTCGTCAGCCCCACCAGCTCAAGAGAGCTTGAATATAAAAGAAAGTCCAATTGGTCGCACACTGCTTGTCCTACCAGCATGTAGCCCCAAAGCATTGTGGTCCATGAAGTAAGCATCAGCGGGTGCGCCTCTGCCAGAGTCTTGAGAAAAAATCACTGTCGGTTGGCCATCCCTGGACACGTGTTTCGAGGTTGTTACCTCTCGTCAGCAGGGAATAGGCATATATATAGGGGTGCTGCGTAGGCTGCCAAAAAATATTCTCAGGTCCAGTACCACTCGTGGCACGCAGGTGCGTAACCCGGGCTTGTCAGCCCCACCAGCTCAAGAGAGCTTGAATATAAAAGAAAGTCCAATTGGTTGCACACTGCTTGTCCTACCAGCGTGTAGCCCCAAAGCATTGTGGTCCATGAAGTAAGCCTCAGCGGGTGCGCCTCTGCCAGAGTCTTCAGCAAAAATCACTGTCGCGTTGGACATCCCTGGACACGTGTTTCGAAGTTGTTACCTCTTTTCAGCAGGGAATATGCATATATATAGGGGTGCTGCGTAGGCTGCCAAAAAATATTCTTAGGTCCGGTACCGCTCACACCGGTGTACAGAGTTGGTGCTGCAACTTTGCCTTCACACTTCCAGAGCTACGAAAGGCGCACACGCCTAGAAAGACTGCATCTACCATGATGCTCGAGGGTTACACTCGCTGGTGAGGTCAGAAGTGTGCGACCCACAGACTTTTCACTTATATATGGTTCCCTCGAACCATTTGAGCTGACGAGCTCGGATAACGCATCTTCGTGCCATGAGGGGTACCAGACCTGTAAATACTTCGGCAGCCTACCCAGCAAACCCTGAAGAAACCTACACTCTGCTGATGAGGAACAACAATTCCGAAACACCGGTGTACAGAGTTGGTGCTGCAACTTTGCCTTCACACTTCCAGAGCTACGAAAGGCGCACACGCCTAGAAAGACTGCATCTACCAAGATGCTCGAGGGTTACACTCGCTGGTGAGGTCAGAAGTGTGCAACCCACAGACTTTTCACTTATATATGGTTCCCTCGAACCATTTGAGCTGACGAGCTCGGATAACGCATCTTCGTGCCATGAGGGGTACCAGACCTGTAAATACTTTGGCAGCCTACCCAGCAAACCCTGAAGAAACCTACACTCTGCTGATGAGGAACAACAATTCCGAAACACCGGTGTACAGAGTTGGTGCTGCAACTTTGCCTTCACACTTCCAGAGCTACGAAAGGCGCACACACCTAGAAAGACTGCATCTACCATTATGCTCGAGGGTTACACTCGCTGGTGAGGTCAGAAGTGTGCGACCCACAGACTTTTCCCCTCTTGATGATAGGCACAATCTCTGCGCCCAGCCAAGTACCAGGTAATGGCATCCCTCTCAGGACTGCGTTGTAAATAACTGAGAGGTATGGGGCCCATACTGCAGGTTGGTGTTTAAAAAGGTCGCCCGGGAGCTTATCCAGCCCCGGGGCTTTCCCCGTTGCCAGTTTGGTGATTACATCACTGACCTCCTTCACCGTGAAGTCAGTAACGTCTAAGTGCCGCATTTGGTCTGGCAGCACCACCCCTAAGTCTCCCTCCAGGTTAGTAGGTCCTACTGCGTAGAAGGTTCGGAAGTGCTCTTCCCAAACACTTTCAGCTATATTTGCCTCCACAGCAGCCGCTGGCTCTGCCGAGCCTGTATTTACAATAGACCAGAATTTGCGTAAATCTCTGGCTGCCAACGCATTAGATAGACCAGTCCAGTTGTCATGGTCCCATTCCTCTCTTGCGTACTTCATTACGCGCTTATAGTTAGCTCTCAGAGTCTGTTCTACTAACTTAGCAGCCTTATATTTTATGGCAGAAACAAGTTCGGCCTTTGCTCTTCTACAGGCGGAATTATACCATGTAGCCCTGCTACCCTTTACTGGCCATTTGACAATACGAGGATAGAACACATCTGACAATTTATTTATTAGCTGATCATTTAGAGTCCCCAACTTAGAAAGAATGTCAGAGTTGCGTTCATCGTTGGTTACAGCACTGGTCTCCTCTAAGATAGGGAGGATTAGAGCATAAAGCTCCGAAACTTGCTCTGGTCTTTCCACTATTTTCGCCCACTTTATTCTTCTCCTACCATTAGTTAGGAGCATTCTCGAATCCGAGACACCACTGGCATCCAGAGTCTCCCTTGCGACACCAGGCATGGTAATTTTAAAGCTCAGGGCATTGTGGTCGCTATCGCTTCGTGGAATTACAAAGAAGTCCCTTATTGTGGCCCAAAATCGGGTTTCCACAAATATGTAATCCAGGCGAGACTCGTGGCCCAGTTTGTTAAAAGTGCATTTTGGGGGGAGATCTGATTTGACACGCCCATTGCACGCCCTAATGGACTGCTTGAGTGTTAGTGACGTAATTTGGACCGCCAATGGAGTCCATGGCCTAGGGAATGGAGCCTGCAGTGACGGTATTGCCCAACGCGCATCCTCCTCCAGAAGGCCTCCATCTACCAGGTCTGCCAGTGGCTCAAAGTGGCCGTTGATGTCACCCCCAATCACAAGCTGAGCACCGCTGGGTATGGAGCTTATGAATGAAGACAATTCCTCAACTGTTTTAGATTCCGCTGTGGCACCCATTGGTCTAGAGTATAAGTTGACCAGCGCAAGCTTAGAGCCATTGGACCCATTCCAGAAATACGCACTGCACGTCATCCGATAGTGTGTTCAGGGTCTTGGCCGTGCAGCCTAGGTGTGAGCCCACCCAGACTGTAAGGCCCCCGATGGACGACCCTTTCCCCCCCCCATCGCGCTGGTATGAAGAAGGAGGCATAGCCAGTGCGTGTCTTATCCTCTCTGTCCCATGTTTCCTGGAAAAGACACACATCATTTCCATCTATAAATGCTCCCAATTCTGGGCAATCGATTTTATTACAGAGGCCTGCCAGATTCCATGACAGTATCTTTAGAGGACCCTGATTAACATAGTTAGCGGTACCCCTCCTACCCCCGTTAGAATCTCCCGTAGAAGGTTCCACGATCTCCTGTGCCACATCAGGGGAAAGTGGACCTTCCGACTGGGAAGGCTGGAGAGCAATAATACAGGGATCAGAATCTGTGCTATTTATAAGTGTTTTGTTCTTACTCTCAGCCAGCCTGGTACATTCATTGGTGCTGCAGCAAACCCTAGGTTTTGTTGTGTTGCTACAGCCTATTAGTTCCATGCTACCCTCCTGCACCCCGTGGGGGGGGAGTCAATTGACCATATCCAGGGGGCTAAAGCGATTACGGCTCAGGAGAGGTCCTGGTAGGTAGATGTTAGCATTCCCAACCCTAGTCCCAGTGCTCCCTCCCCTAGAACCCACTCTCGTCCAACCATACTCCCCTTCCCCACTAGAACTCCAAAAACCAGGGCAGTAGAAGAAAGACAAGGGGAGGGACTGAATGGTAGTATCAAGATCTCGATGTGGCCAGGAGAATATGTGTGAGACTGTTCTTGGGTCTCGAAAATTTACCAAAACACAGTCCCCATTAATATTTTTAGCCGTATTGCCTATCCACTGCACCCTGCGCACCATCAAAATCTCACTAGAGATTTGGGGGGGGAAGAGGCCTATTCCTACTCAGCCAGCTAATAACCTTGTTTTTCAGGGAGTGGAAAGATTCCCTGGCCGAAGCCTCCAGCACGGGGACCCCTGTTAATACGACCACAAGGGGACAGGCTTCCGGGGGTAAATTCATTGCCAACTTGTTTGGCGGGCAGCCAACTACATACGTTTCCCTTTGAGCATTTTGGTCAGAGTCAATCTCTGTCCTAGGGATCTCTACCAGTGGTTGCATCGGGGCATCAAGAGTAGTATTAGTGTTAGTTTTAGTAGGGGGCCTTTGTACTGTTGCTCCTGCACCTGTTGGAGAGTTAGAGAAGTCAGTTTGAGAAACCGCTGATCCTTCTTAGCCCCCTTCGCACCCTCCCCCAAGAGCTTATTAACCCTGTCTAAGCCCCCGCCGGCCACGACAGTAGCCCTTTCTATATTGGACAGCCTTAACTCTATCTGGGCTAGTCTGGCTTCTAGAGGGCCGAGGAGAGCCTTGCAAACCATACTCAATTTATCAATCATTGGATCTTCTTGCATGAGTGCAGAATTACTAATATTTAGATCAGCCATATTCAAAGTGGGGGAACTTTCCTCTGTCGGGGCAGCCGCTACTGGAGCCCTTAGGGAGGACATCCCGTTGGGTTCTGGGCCGCTCAATTGTTTAGCGAGCTTGGCCTTTCGCCCGCCTGATTCGTGTGTGATGGGCTTCCTTTTGGGTATGACCCCCTCACGATGCCCCCTTAAATTACTACCATTCTGCTTCTCCTGGGAAGTATTGACAAATTCAGCATTGACATTAACATTAGGCACAGGATTAACTTCTAGTACACTTAATTCAGTAGTGTTGTTAGAATGTGAGCGTACCCCCCCCAACAGGTCTACCCCTTCCTTTGCTGCAATGTCCATCATTTCCGTGCGACCAGAAATATTGGCAAGCGCTCCCCTGTCCGGCGTCTTTGCATTCATGATGTGTCCCAAGGACGATCTTTTAGCGTTTAGCAGTTCCTGTGAGAGGCGCCTTTCCAAAATAATAATTTAGTTAGATAAAAGCGAGCTGGTTCTGATAATAAATGTATCCAATGTTCCTACTGTGTTAGAGGCTGAAGTTAAAGTTTTGCTCCTCAGCTCACGGCCTGCCATCTCAATCAATTGCAACTGCCCAGGAATGAGTTTCTTAAACTTGCAGATCTCCTTACCTCACCCACGTAGAAGAGCTGGAAAAACAAAGGGTGTGAAAATTGCAAAAAACACAGTTACTGGACAGAATGTAGAACAATGTCATACATTCACCCCAGTACAAGGATCTGGGCCTAAATCCATCGTTTTTTTGCACTCCACACCTCCCTGGGTTAGACACTGGCTATATGCAAATCAGCTCTGACCCTGTGCCTCATGGGAACAGTCCAGTCTGAACTACCAAGCCATGTCTTTCCCAGACCGGAATCAAGCATCCAAGGACCGGTTTCTGGCTATCAGCCTTCATCAGCCTGGATAGCTTGACTCCAGTGGTGTGGAAAGCCTGGGACTCACGTCTGAGCATACCCAGCCCACTCGGGGTGAAAATTGCATAACAAAGGGTGTGGCCCGGTCCGTTCTCCGCCGGTCTCGAACGGGCTAAAACGGGCCCGCCCTTGGCCCGGGTTTCACCCGGCGCGTCCCGCGCGCGTCCCGCGGGTTGCGGGAAAAGGCGTGGCTAAAGAGGGAAAGGTGGTGAGTGGGAAGAGGACCAGCTGCGTCTAATCACGCGCACTGCCTTCTGGTCCTCGCAGTCCCGCTGCCTCACGCTGTGGTTCTCCTTTCAGCCCAGTTCGGCAAAACAGTGTCAGAAAGCAAAGTCACTCCAAAAGACCCCAGTGCCAGGTAATTAGTGAAACAAAAGGGATCTCAGCACTTTAGGAACGGCTGTGAGCGGCTCCCGCAGAGCGGGGGCCGCAAGCCGTAATATACTTCGGGCGGTGGTGGCTGGAAGATGACCAGCTGCGTCCAATCACGCGCACTGCCTTCTGGTCCTCGCAGCCTGCTGCCTCACACTGTGGTTCTCCTTTCAGCCCAGTTCGGCAAAACAGTGTCAGAAAGCAAAGTCACTCCAAAAGACCCAAGTGCCGGGTAATTAGTGAAACAAAAGGGATCTCAGCACTTCAGGAACGGCTGCGAGCGGCTCCCGCGGAGCGGGGGCCGCGAGCCGTAATATACTGTGGGGCGGTGGTAGCGGGAAGAGGACCAGCTGCGTCCAATCACGCGCACTGCCTTCTGGTCCTCGCAGTCCGGCTGCCTCACGCTGTGGTTCTCCTTTCAGCCCAGTTCGGCAAAACAGTGTCAGAAAGCAAAGACACTCCAAAAGACCCCAGTGCCAGGTAATTAGTGAAACAAAAGGGATCTCAGCACTTCAGGAACGGCTGCGAGCGGCTCCCGCGGAGCGGGGGCCGCGAGCCGTAATATACTGCGGGGCGGTGGTGGCGGGAAGAGAACCAGCTGCGTCCAATCATGCGCACTGCCTTCTGGTCCTCGCAGTCCCGCTGCCTCATGCTGTGGTTCTCCTTTCAGCCCAGTTTGGCAAAACAGTATCAGAAAGCAATATCACTCCAAAAGACCCCAGTGCCAGGTAATTAGTGAAACAAAAGGGATCTCAGCACTTCAGGAACGGCTGCGAGCGGTACTGTAATTAACTGTACTTTTATAGTAACAATCCATTGAGCTCAATGCTAAAGTGTGTCTAGACTTGAGGTGCCTTCAGCAACTCCTGTACCTATTGTGTTCTCAAACTTTATTGCTCCCTTGCAAAGTAATTACATTAGTGTACTCATATCTAGCAAAGTATATTTTTATGCCTGTTCGTTCTAAAAATAAAACAACTATATCTTTGGATATAAAAACCATTGGCCTGGAGTTCAGTCTTTGAGTGTGTGAAAGCCTTTGCTGACTGAGTGTGTACTACAAATGCTTTGCACTGCCATCTGGTACTGTCTTACTGTTATACCAAGCTACCACTTTTGAGAGTAAGGTCAGTCCTGACTTTAACCTCTGTTATACCTTTGGGGTTTGTGGACTCTATACACACTGTACTTCATTATTGTCCAGTATATATAGAGCCACTTTCTCACACTTGTCCAGCCCAGTAAGGAACCACGCCCAGAACCCAGTGGTCATTGTTCACACCCTTACGCTGGACTGGCATTCACCAGGCCTGCCCACTCCGCTTGCGCTCACGGGGAACGACGACAATGCTACACGTCCCAGGTCTTCCCTATGGTGATCTGCTGATCACAGGTCTAGTTTTCAGCATGCCACAGCCACTCCCTCATGGCTGGTGTACACCCATGCCACACCCATCCAGCACATGCATCACAGGACATGTGACCCTGGCAATAAAAAGGGCCGGGCGCACATGCTCGACGCCATTTCCTCTCTCTATCTGGGTGGTGTTTATGTAGTTCAATAGAACTGTAAAGCCTCCTTTTTGAACATTTTCTCCCTCAACGGCCTACCTCTAACACTCAGCTGAATCTGGGAAGCTTTCCTTTGAATTTTTTCTGTATTTCTCCTTCCATGCCTTTACTCTGTATTTTTGTCTTCTCTTCATCATGTTGTAAAGCGCTCCGATACCCTCGGGTCTGGCTAGCGTTATAGAAGACTTCGAAAAAAAAACAAAAAAAAAAAAACACCACTCTCCCCCGGCCCAGAGGTGACCTGATGGCGTCCTCACCACGATACCCAATCATACAGGGTCCATGACTTTTGGGGCACAGACTTGTTGGCACGGGATACACTGCGGCCGGCACAGGCACATCGCCACGGAACGGTGACTTTCGCTGCACTGAGGTAGGGGCACCTTAAGTGCTGTGTGGATGTGCAGCCTGCGATGATGCCTGTCCCGGGGGTCTGGACTGCTCAGGATTTGTGTGCCCTGCTGGACCGCAGTGTAGGCCAGCGCCAGCGGGCAGTGCGGGCCTACCGCCACGTGGCGTCGCCTTCCGGATCACAGAGTTACTGGCACCAAAAGGGCTGAGCGGGTGTGCAGCCTGCAATGATGCCCGGTGCACTGGTATGTCCTCTGCCATGGCGAAATCAAGACCCAGAATCAAATGTAAGACCTGGTGGCCTGCGGAGCGGGGCTGCATGATATGGAGGGTACCATGTTCTTGGGCCCCGGATTTGGGGGTTGCACCGGCATGTGATGTGCCCTCATTGCGATACGCCAGTGGCTGAAGGTGAGCAGTGAGGCCTGGGTGCGTAGGGGCGGGCATGCACCACTGGGGGGCAGGAGGGGCTGTGGGGCAGGAGCCTGGGTGTGCAGGGGCGGACAGGTGATGATGTTGTGTGCAAATGTATATACTTTGCCATTCATGTATCTGGACTCTGTTGCAGATGTGGAACCTGGTGAACTGCACTGCATACCGGCACGTGGTGGGAGACACACCGGTGTCAGCAGGTGAGCAGTGAGACCTGGGTGCGCAGTGCCGGCACTCTCTCTCCCTTTCTATCTCTTCTGTTCTCTGTTTCTCTCTCCCCCTCTCTGTCTGTCTATCACTCTCTCCTCCTCTCTGTCCATCTATCTCTCTCTCCCCCTCTCTGTACGTCTTTCTCTCCCTCTCTTTCTCTCTCTCTATCTGTCTTTCTCTCTCCTTCGCTCTCTCTCTGTCGTTTGCGTAACACACACCTTCTCATCATGATTGTTGTCTTGCAGGCTGTGACCTACAGATTGTCCCGAGGGGAGCCGCCATGTGTCTTCATTTCTGTTCTGTTTATTTGAATACATTTAGATTTGATAATTCGAAGGTGAATATGTGATGCTCATTTATGTGACGACACATGCATGTCACCAAATGTGTTTCTGCGACATCAGGCGGATTATTTGGTACATGATTCCGTGTAGTTGGTGTGGCACGTCTTTAACTAGAGGGGAGTGGGTGCTATGGGGAGGGGGGGGGTCCTTGGTGTGGTGGCGGTGGGTGTTGTGACCCTGTTGGGGATCCCAGCTGCACGATCAGTGGCTCCATGGCATCTGTTGTTCTTCTGGTGTGGCTGTAGGCTGGGCTCCCTTTTCTGGTGCAGGCTGTGGTCTGACTTTTCACCAGGTCAAAGCAGGTGTTAATTTCCTGCTGCTACCGCACCTTATCGCATGTTTTGTGGTCGTATCGCCGATCTGGCTGGTCGTTGAGAATGTTGTGGAGTGGTGTTGTTGCGGCTTCTTGAACGGGAACGCCTACTCTGCATCTCATTAGCGATATTTGGGGGGGTCATCTGTTGCGAAGTTTTTGGCTGCTCCTATTGCAGTTAAACTGGTGACATGGGCTGTTAACACCAGCTTGTGAATAGAATGATACTTTTATCGCGACTTTGGCTGTGATAAAAGTGCAGATAACTTGGCGATAACTCCTTGAGAATATGCCCACTGATTGTTATAATCCAAGCCTTTCTTCCTGATAAATGTGCCCATACTTTTTGTAAAGTGGAACGTCCCTGCATGAGACAGTAATTAAAGATCTGGCAGAGAGGATGCACATTAATCTTCACTATGATCTTGAAGTAGCATGCAGGCCAGGAGAAAATAAAATAAACCAACAGACTTTGGAGATAAAAGTTTATGCTGCAAACATTCCTGAGTCAGAGTAGGGAACTCACTGAAGATGGGAAAAGAGAGCTAAGGCTTGGAGAGGGACGAAAGAACTTGACAAAAGGAAATAATTTTGATGTAGAAAATTCACCCAGCTCCTGGTTAATTTGTATGGGAGAGGTTACGTTGGGGCAGTTCCAAACTTGTTGTCATACCTCCTTATCAATGGGAGTTCATTGCATACCATTGACTGATAGAATAAGGAATGAGATTTGCGAGCAAGTTTGACAATTTTAGGCTAAAGAGTTACCAAAATATAATTTTCAAGATACTTTAAAGAAGGTATAACAAACTGACAGTAAGAAACACAGGCCGGTGCAATTTTCAAACAACGATTTTGGAGTGCAATTTAGTAAACCACCAAATGAAGATGATATTTTATATAGGATTTTATTTGAACGAGGTAGAGCACGTAATAACTGACAATACCCCGCAGTAGCCAACAGCTGTAGCCATAAATCGAGGTGCTTTTGCTTGTAGTAGTAGTCTGAAAACATTTGTTAATAATATATACAATGGCCTCAATTTGTGGTTACTGCAATTCCGACAAGGGGTATTGATTACTGTAGCCTGCAGCACGTATTCTTTTCATCTGGGTAGAGGAATTACCAGCAGAATTAGGCTCGGAATTACTGTTTGTCCTTGTACTTTCTTAGTCATATTTAACAAAGATTCCGAATTCATTACTTTTGGATTTTCTTTGTTTTTCCAGTGAATGATTTGTCTTTATTGACTCATTTATTCTTACATTTAATATAAAATGTAGCTTCTCTATTTCTCAGGCGACCAATTCATGACATGTTATACCTATTTATGTCAGTAGATGGCAAAACAGACCATGTTTCAACGAAAGTTAGCAGTTTCTTCTCGGGGAATATTGCAGTGTTTTGCAAGTAAATCTATTTTCACTGAAGGCACTATATAAACGTACACTAGGATCAGAATATCATGGGCCTCATTTACACTTATGAGTAATTTTCACTTTTGAGTAATTTTACTACTTTTTGGTATTCCATAAAATCCGAGCGCAAATTAACTCCATAAAATATAATTTACACGCGGATTTTGCCAATCTAAGTAGTGTCTACCTCCAAGGCATTTCAATTTGATGCAGATATGTATGTTACTGTTTTTGAGGATCTAGAGGTATATTTATGAGTTTTGTAGTGCTGCAAGAGTGACTTGCTGCGCTGAGTCCCAGGGAAAGGGCAGGAATTTGATTCCCTAACCTGCCTCTATCTCAGGAGTAACACTTAGCGCCAGGACACCTACGGGTAACAGAGCGCTGTACAAATGCCAAAAATAAATAAATAAATTTGTCATACTTAACGTAATAAGGGGCATTACTGTCCTTTCCCCAGCGCGGGCACACAATGGCACACCATGGTGCAAGGGTGCCTGTGTTGGATGCAGGATTGTCTTTGTGCGCGAAAGGATACCTTCCTGTACAAAATCAATCCCGAGAGGCATATTCCTCTTTCTATCTATGCTGCAGAATGCAGCACACATAGAAAGAGGATGTAAGGAGGAGAAATATGGATCCATCCCCTGGAAGGAGTATCTCCTTTGGTGCATTCCCAGTTCTGGTAAATCTGGGAATGCATCAAAAAACATGGGAGTTGCGTGGAAACACCCACGCAACACCCATGGAACACCTTCCCAGGGTAGAGAAATGCAACGCAGCGATTTTTGCTGTATTGTGTTACTCCAGATTTATTAAGCCAATCTGGGCGATGCAAGGTGGCTTTGTGTGGCTTCATAAATCTTATTGTTGAGTTGCATCGCGCTTGCACCATGTTGTGTGGTGCAAGCGCGACTCAAAAGGGCTCATAAATATGGTCCCTAGTGTTTACGATTACCTTATAGTCACACACGGAATTTAATATGCAAACAGCTATGTTACCCGATTTATCATTATGTTGGTGGGATTATTATTTGGTTGTATATTGTGATTTTTGTCCTTTTTAGGTCTCGCGACCTGTCAATGCGCATGCGCATTGAGCGGAAGCGAGACTATAGGGCTTTAACCAGACTTTAACTAACTGGCGATTTGATGCTGTGCCCGTGTGCTTTTAGGTCAATGCGCAAGCGCATTGACCTAAAATGCGCGTGCACAGCATCAAATCATCAGCCATCTGTTCCCCAGCTTGGTGCCGCCAGCAGCTCTTGAAAGGATTTCTCCTCCCCTAATTATTCACGGCCGGCCGGCCGTACTTTCACTTTCACGTCCGGCAGGTCATGTCGTCGCATTTCTCCTCCCCCATTCCCCCCTCCCCACAGCAATGCAAAGAGCTTGTTGTCCCTACCCCCATCCTTCAATAATAATTCCTCTTGCGCATCTTATAAATATTTCCACAGACTGTTGCACTTTATTTCGGCCTCGCATGCTCAGGTGCTTCATGTTCGCTGCTTCTCTTTCTCTCCCATTCGTTACTCACCCATGCCTCTTCCTCCCATCCGTTACTCACACTGCCCCCTCTGCATCTCCCTCTGCCCCACCCGATTCTCAAACTACCCCCTCTGCCTCCTTCTGCCTCATCAGTTGCCCACTCTCCCCATGCCTCTCGTTCTGCCCCATCCGTTCCTTTTACCTCTTCTGCCTCTCTTTCTGCCCACTCGAAGTTCATACTCAGTCTCTTTCTGCCCCATCCGTTGTTCATACTCCCCCTCTGTTTTTCTGCCCATCCTTTGCTAATATTCCCCCTCCTCTCTTTCTACCCTTTCCTTTCCTCATACTCCACTCTGCCTCGCTCTCTGCCCCATTCGTTGCTCATACATCCCCGCCTCTCTTTTTGCCCCATTCATTGTTAATATTTCCTCCTCCGCCTCTCGTTTTGCCCCATCCACTGCTCATACTGCCCCCTCTGCCTCTCTTCCTGCCCCATCCACTGCTCATACTGCCCCCTCGGCCTCTCGTTCTGCCCCATAAACTTCTCATACTGCCCCCTCTGCCTCTCTTTCCGCCCCATCCACTGCTCATACTGCACCCTCTGCCTCTCTTTCTGCCCCATCCACTGCTCATACTGCCCCCTCTACCTCGCTTTCCGCCCCATCCGTTGCTCTTACCCCGCCCTCTTTCTGCCCCATCCGTTGGTCTCACCCCAGCTCTCTTCCTGTCCCATCCGTTGCTCATACCCCCGCTCTCTTTCTGCCCAATCCGTTGCTCACAGCCCCGCCTGCCTTTCTATCCCATCCCTTGCACATCCCCCCTCTCGAATCTCTTGCAGTTCCGACCCTGCTTTAGACGCAGGGGTCTGCTTTCCTCTTTTGCACCCCTTGTCCTACGCTTCTCCTTTTATCTGATGCTGTCCCATCACTTCCTCATACTCTATTCCCCGGTCTCGTCCTGCCTCATTTGAAGCTGATGCGCTCCTCCCGTTATCTGTTTCTGCCCAATTCCTTACTCACAACCCCTTTCTCTTTCTGTCAATCCCTTGCACACACTCTGTATCTTTCCCTTCCTGTCCCATCCCTTCCTCACACTCTCCGCCTTTTATCTGTCTACCCATCCATCGATACTACTCTGCAAAAATGTCCCTCCTTCCCTCTCTCTAAGCCCGTCCCATACTCAAGCTCTCATCCTTCGCCCTCTTTCTGTCCCATCTCTTGTTCACACTTTTCCTACTCCCCCTTCTGCCTCTTCCTGGCTCATACTACACCTCGCCTTCCTCTCACTGCCCCAGCTCACGTCTCCCGTTTCGTTCTTTTTCTCTCCCGTCCATTGATCATCCCCTCCCTCCCCGCTCTGCCCCATGCACATACACTTCACCTCCCCTTTCTATTCCTTCTTGTGCCCCATCATCACCTTTCTTTATGCCCATCCAATGCATATACTCTACCATGTCCTTAATTTCTGTTGCGCCCTCTGCTCAGAGTCTCCTCTTCCTCTTCCATCTCTTGTTCATACTTCCCCCACCTCCCTTTGCCTGCCTGTTTCTTGCACGGACTCTCGTCCTCCATTCCACGTTAATTTTACCCTCGTTTCTTTTCTGGCCCATCCTAAGCCAGACGCACTGCGACTTTCACCTGTTTATAGGCATAGTGTTATCTCTTTCTGTCCCGTCCTTCGCTCATTCTCTCCCCTCCACTCTCGTTCTGCCCCTTCCCCTGCTTACATTGTCCCTCTTTTATCTGTTTTGTCCCAAGTGAGCTTCGTTGAGGTTTTTATGCCGTGTTTTCACGGAATACGTTCTACTGGCACCGGTTACGTTAATGCTTACCAGAGTACTGACCAGGCATGAACATTGTCAATTAAACAAATGTGGTGTTCACAGTTTCACTTTTGCCCGACGCACCCATTCTAGTGCTTCCTGCCATCAGCAAATTTAAAAGCTCAACACTGAGGCATGTTATAGACTCCCCAATCGATGGGTTACATTACTTCCTTTTTAAATAAAGATTGCTAACTAAAAAATAGGTGAAATGATGACTGTTTCTGTTGGCATCCATGCCTAGAAAAACAAGCATTGGCATAGCCAATAGGTCTCGCTTTTGGGACCTTATAAGTATTTAGTTATGCAGCAGCACAATATCCCTGGTGCACCAACATTAACTGTTGCATGGTTAAACACTTATAAGGTCCCAAAGGCGAGACCTATTAGCTATGCCAATGCTTGTTACTATTTGACTTTTGATTTTAAAGTAAACAAACACAATACATTTTTCAGATACTAAAGTCTTGTGCCTTTACAAAAATTCACAATTGTGACTGTACATTCACATCTCTATTGCAACTGTGATGATTATGTTGCACTGTACCTTGACTTATCTGTACAACATCCTGTTTGAGCCTCCAATGCTTGTCCATGTCTACTCAATGAGAAAGGAATACTTGGGAGACTGAGTTTCATTCGCAGATTAGCACCTAGTGCTCTGGTTAATGGAGATCACAAGCCCTCTCATACTAACTAGACCTATGTTGTCACTGCCTCTGCAAGGACCGTGGGACGTGCCTTATAGCCAGACACATCCATGAAGTGGTTTAAACTGTAAAGGGATCTCACAGCAGATGTTGTTCCTGTTCCTTCGCATTTTGCAGCAGAGGTCTGTGCAGGTAAGCGCGGTGAGGTGGGGCCAGTCCTGCCAAGTACCCGCATCAGGCGTTAGACTAACGCATTTCAGTGTGGTGCTCCGCATCACCGCACTGAAATGCATTGTCACGCATAATACATAGTCTCAGCTATGCACAGAAGCGCTGCAAAATAGTGTGCTTGTGGAAGCTGACAGGGTGCTCCTGTGGCCTGCTCGGGTTGCTTCCACAGGCTTGGAGTGCTTCCAGCAGCTGAGCATGCTCCCAATGCTGCTTCAATGTATCTGAGATTTTCGCAGCGCCACAGAGCTCTGTCTGAGTCAGACAGACTGATGTCAGGGCCCAGCTGGGTAGTGCGCAAAAGCTACTACAGAGACAGCCAGTGAGTGCCGTAGCCATGTTATGTGTGGCAACTTGGTCGTGGCAATGCGTGGGGAAGTGACATCACGTCCTGCTGCCAGGGCACGCGCATGTAGTTACATTTTGCAATTAACTTGGAGGTTGAGGCCGGCTGCCCCACTGGTTTGTGGGTTGCGCCCAAATCATGTGCTCGGCTGCCTCGCAGCACCACTAATGCATAGCTGCCAAGGTTTCAGATTGCTTATGTGTGACATTTTCATAATTTCAGTGAAATTATGAGTGTCATTCAACGACAACTAATGATACTTTATTGGGAGCAAAGTTAAGCAATAAGGATGTAAAAAAGGCTTTGGCACGGTTGCATCCAAATGCAGGGGAGACCTGAGCTCCCGTGGTGCTCTGTGGCGATCGCACCTCGTAATCCCGGTAATGGACCATGCAACCTTCCTTTTGCTTCCGCATCTCCTTACTTACTTATGACACGTGGGGTTCCTGATTCGTTTCCCCATTGTCACAATTACCCTTGACTAGGCCGCGACCGGGTGTGATTCACACCGGTACCTGCGATTTTTTTGAATTTTCATACAAACCGACAGCCCTGAAGAGTCACATCTGTTGCAGGGTGTGACGAAACACGTGTCGGCTGGTTTGTTTATCTTGTACTGATCAAATTGAAATATAAAGAAATGTTGTCCACATGAAACCCTGGATGTTGACCTCCATTATTCTTCCTATGAACGTTGCTGAATACACTTGATTTTGACACCGGAACTTGACAACACTATATACGTGTGCACAGGACTTTGAATCACATGTGTCATGTGGATTTTGACCCACACACTTGCAGGGGTTGTTTTTTTCTTTTCTGGGTTTGTTCCCCTGACCTGTTTGCACCGTGAACTTACGATATATGATCTTAAACTGCTAAACTTACACGCTTGAGCACCATCACTTCCTGTACCCAATCAAAACCCATCACAGTTTTCTATATCTCTCCCCCTGACCTTCGCTCCCAGCAAATCTGAGACCCGTGGTGGACACGAGAGTTGTGGGACCGGAACTCCTGAACATCCTGCATTTTGCTACCTGCACCAACTTCCCAAGGTATCCTGAAGTTGTGCATTGGGGTGCTTGAAGCCCCGGCCCAAGCACCTTTTGCACTGAAGCTCAGAGGCCCACACTCCACGAGTGTCCCGTGGGCCCGCTTTGTGCATTTCAGCTTGACGTGTCTTTGCGGTTTCTAGTCTATTGGCTAGTGAGCCTCCAAGAAGACCAACCTTTGTTTTCACTCGCTTTCCTGGTTGCTCCAGGCTGGCTCCAACTTCCCTGCAAAGGAGAAGTTCCACAGACCTTGCTGGTCTGCACCAAAGCCAATCTTGACATCCTGCATTGGTTGCGTTTTCCAAGGCTTGTTGGGTCCAATTCAGATACCAACACTGCAGTCAACTAGATCTTTTGTGGGACAGCTCGAATCCAGCTCCAGGCTGTCGTTGACACCTCCTGGACCTCATGGCTGAAGAGACAAACTTCACTTTTTCACCTGAAATCACCCATCATCTGGTGGCATCTCCTATCACCGCCCTGGTCACTGGCTAGTGGCCCAGACTCTGTCTCCACTGCTTTCAGGTTCTTCACAGCTCACAGCTCTGATCCACCCTTGAAACCACCCGGACACTTTTCCTCTGGCCGCCTGCAGCACTTCTTTGCAGCTCTCCATTGGAATCGACGACGAAACCCGACACAAAAAGACACCTATGCACTCGGCTTCCCTGGGTGAGGTAACACGAGTACTCTGGTGCTCCCGTGGGTATTGACTCTCCAAGTGTCCTAGTCTAAAAGGGTTCTATCACAGTTCACCGCCTTGTACCCTTTATCTTTAAAATTGTAACTTGTTTGTTTCCCTTAGAAAGTCAATGGTAGCCGGTGGCTGTGTTTAGACACTGCATGCGTCTCCCGTGGGCCTCCTTATTCCTAACCTTTGATTGTTCTGAGTAGCCCCAGCAATTCCACAGGCCCCAGGCCTGATTTCTAAATCTCACGTGGTTCCTATACCACTATTTTAGTATATGGTTTGTGAGACCCCTAGGGCAAAACATATACAGTGCAACTTATCACATGCTAATTAAGTTCCTTGTATTGTACTTTTACCTCTGACCTCATAAGGGGTGCAGAGGGGTTGTGTTTAGAATAAATACATATATATTTGATAGATACCTTGTGTGGTGTGCTTTCATTTGGTACTCAAGAAATTATAAATGATAAAACAACTTGCTTAACTCGTCTCCAAGTCTTAGCCTGAAGGCTGCTCTCCACAGCTACCACTAGGATAGCTTTCTATAAGATTGACTTTATAACCTACAATCAATAAGGGTCGATTAGACTGGCGCAAGGTGCCCACTAGAATAGTGGACATAATATACTCGCACTTGTTTTACCAATTAATCTTGAGAATATCATTTGGAAAATCACATTAAGGTACCTGTAGGTACATATAAATCAAGACTTATAATACATAAGTTCTACTGAACCTAGCAGTTGTAGGTGGTAAGGGCTTAGCACACCCTGACTACAACTTCTAGAGAGGTTCTAGTAGGTAACAAGTAGTGTAGGTAGGAGCACACACCACACCTCACTAGTCATGGCTTTAAGGGCAGGAGCTAGTGCCTCTCTGCCAGATGTCAGCGAACAGCAGACATCTAAATATGACACATTCACTTTCCAAGAATTGAGAGGATTGTGTGCCATAAGAAAATTAAGGCAAGGACAGAGTCCAACCACCCAACACCTCATAGATATCCTGGTGGAAGATTACTTAGCAAAAGCTCAGATCCATATACCCTAGATAGTGGGGAGGGGGGCCTCCCCTCATCTGAGGAGGATCCAAGTGGGGCACACCACCAGGACTCTGAGGATGAAGAGGGCGCAGACCAGGAAGTGGTTGATGAACCAGACCTGGGAGACCCAGGGCTACCTGGAGATAGAGATGGCCATAGTGGGTCTTCTTACATTCCCGTTCCCCCAAGTAGGCCTACTGGTTGACCTAGAAGACAAAGATCTCACTCAGGTGAATCTCACCATTCTAGTTCATCAATAGGGTCCTCTGCCTCATCTCACAGGAGGAGAACATTCCCTGAGAAAAGAGAGCATGAAGCTAGAATGAGAGAAGTCAAGCTTAGGATCACGAGGCAAGAAGTTGCCCTTGAGAAAGAGACCCTAGCTCTTGAAAGAGAGAGAACATTAGCAGGGCTAGAGCCCTCTGGTGGCAGCAAAATCCCTAATGTTAGGGATAGGTCTTATGACCATAAAAACCTAAGCAAGATTGTCTCTCCCTATCAGAGTGGGGATGGCATCCACAAATGGATAACTGCTTTGGAGAGGGCCTGCAAAGTACAGCAGGTACCCCAGAGTCAGTGGGCAGCAAATGTGTGGCTTTCCTTTGCAGACAAAGGTAGAGACAAGCTTCTCACTGTTAGATAAGAGGATCCTGACAATTACAATGTTCTGAAGAGTGCTGTAATAGATGGTTTTGGCTTAACCACTGAACAGTATAGGTTGCTGTTCAGAGATACCCAGAAGACACATACTCAGACTGGACAGACATTGTAGATTGTGCTACTAAGGCTCTGGAGGGCTGGTTACTGGGCAGTAAAGTAAGTGACTATACAGGATTGTATAACCTTATAATGAGAGAACAGATTCTTAATAATTGTCAGAACCAGTTATTACATCAGTACCTGTTTGACTCTGATTTGACCTCTCTACAAGACTTAGGTAAGAGGGCAGACAAATGGGTCAGAACCAGGGTGAAGCAGAAGGTACAGAACCAAGGTGGTGACCAGAAGAAGCAAGACCAAAAGGGTGGGGAGAAAGCAAAAGACCAGAAGTCTTCTCAAGGTCCTCAAAAAGATTCTAATGGTGGGGGTCCCAACAATCCAAAAAGAAAGAAGGTCCAAAGAAACCCTGGTGCAAGATTTGTAAAGTTAATTCTCACTGGACCAGTGTTTGCACCAAAAAGGAGACAGCTCCAGCCACCATTGCCACTAAGGCAACTGTTCCCCCTAGTTCAGCTCCAAGTGGTGGTTCTCAACAGAAGGGTGTAGTAGGGTTAACCTTGGGAACTGAGATGGTTTCTGGCCTAGTCAGAACACCAACTAGAGCTGTTCTGATCTGTGATGGAGGCATGGATATGTCCTCCTCTGTGAGTCCCAGTAATCTGGACAAGTACAGACAATCTCCTTTAGTCAATGACAAAGAGGCTCAGGCCTACAGGGGCTACTGTCACAACGGTGATACCTGAGTTTGTGGACCCTGGACAGATCATACTTGGTGAAACCTACCAAGGGACCAATTCTAGAAATGTCACTACCACACATAGTATGGCAGTTGTTAATTTCTCCTGGGGAGGGGTAACTGGCCTTAAGAAGGTTGTTGTTAGCTCAGACCTCCCTGTAGAATGTTTGCTTGGCAATGACCTAGAGACTTCAGCCTGGTCTGAAGTGGAGTTTAGGACGCATGCAGAAATGTTAGGCATCTCAGCACATGTTCTTGCTGTGACTAGGTCACAGGTCAAAATTGCAACACTGAACAGGCACTGGATTCTGGAATAATGGACCAGTTGCCTACCAGGAAAAGGAACAGTAGGTTTAAGGCTGTGCCTTCCCCCCTGCCTCAGAGTGAGGATCAGCCTTCTGAGGAAGCTGATTGTGAGCCTGATGAAGGAACTGTCCTAGAAGAGCTTGTACCCGATCAGGTTGAGTTTCTTGGGACAGGGGGACCTTCCAGGGCAGATCTGAGGCAGGCACAGTTGGACTGCCCTTCTCTTGAACCCTTCAGACAGCAAGCTGCTGCTAAGGCAGCAGGGAAAGCTAGTGGAACCCATAAAGTTTCCTGGGATGAATGGCTCCTGTATTCAGAGGCTAGAGACCCCAAGCCTTCCAGGAGGTTGGTCATACCTTTGACATTCAGGGGCTTCCTTTTGACACTAGCCCATGCCATTCCCCATGCAGGACATCTTGGCCAGAATAAAACTTGGGACAGGCTTGTTCCTCATTTTCACTGGCCCCACATGTCTGAAGACACAAAAGAGTTTTGTCGCTCCTGTGTCACTTGCCAAGCCAGTGGCAAATCAGGTGGCACTACAAAGGCCCCCCTTATACCACTACCTGTGGTGGGGGTTCCCTTTGAAAGAGTTGGGACTGACATTGTTGGACCAATGGATCCCCAAACAGCCTCTGGGCACATGTTTATTCTGGTGGTAGTGGATCATGCCACCAGATACCCAGAAGCTATACCACTTAGGGCCCCTACAGCACCTGTTGTGGCAAGAGCCCTCTTGGGAGTTTTCTCAAGAGTGGGTTTCCCGAAGGAGGGTGTATCAGATAGAGGTGTAAACTTCATTTCTAGTTACTTGTCTGCAATGTGGAAGGAGTGTGGAGTGAACTATAAGTTCACCACACCCTATCACCCACAGTGCAATGGTCTAGTTGAAAGGTTCAACAAGACCTTAAAGGGTATGATTAAGGGCCTCTCAGAAAAGCTTAGGAGGAGATGTGATACCCTGCTACCTTGCCTTTTGTTTGCTTACAGAGAGGTTCCTCAGAAGGCGGTTGGCTACAGCCCTTTTGAACTTCTGTTTGGGCATCCTGTAAGAGGGCCCCCTTGTCTGGTGAAGGAAGGATGGGAGTTACCTCTCAATCTTCCCAAACAAGACATTGTAGACTATGTACTTGGTCTCCGCTCCCGATGGCTCAGTACATGAAAAAGGCATCCAAAAACCTTGAGGCTAGTCAGGAATTTCAAAAAGCCTGGCATGACCAAAAGGCTGTACTGACTGTAAACCAGCCAGGACAGAAAGTGTGGGTATTTGGGCCAGTGGTCCCAGCAGCTCTACAAGACAATTGGAGTCGACCCCATACCATTGTTGAGCAGAAGGGAGAAGTCACCTATTTGGTTGATCTTGGAACTCCCAGTATCCCCCACAGGGTGCTACATGTCAACAGACTGAAACCATATGTTGACAGGGCAGACATGGGCTTGCTCATGGCTACTGATGAAGGACAGGAGGAAGAGAGTGACCCTCTCCCAGACCTGCTCTCTCAGAACCCTGATGATGGTTCAGTTGATGGTGTAGCCTTGGCAGGCAGCCTCATTGACCAGCAGCAGAGTGACTGCAGACAAGTTCTGCAGACATACAGACATATGTTTTCACTGACTCTAAGTCAGACTACCTGGTGCACTCATGAAGTGGACACTGGGGAAAGACTGCCTGTTAAAAGTAAGATTTACAGGCAACCTGATCATGTCAGGGATTGTATCAGGACAGAAGTCCAGAAATGTTGGAATTGGGAGTTATTGAACCTTCAGATAGCCCTTTGGCTAGTCCAGTAGTCCCGGTGCCAAAACCTCATACCCAAGATGGTAAGAGAGAGATGAGGTTTTGTGTAGACTACAGAGGTCTCAATGCTGTCACTAAGACAGATGCCCATCCAATACCTAGAGCAGATGAGCTCATAGATAAATTCGGCCTCTGCCAAATATCTGAGCACATTTGATCTCCTCTTCTCTGCAGAAATATAAGCTAAGTCACTTTCGCCCTAAGTATGACTCTCACCAAAGTCTCTGTTGTTTGTTTTGTTTTTTGTCCTCTGCCTGAAGGGTGTGCCAATTTCGCCGCCACGCCCCTCCCGAGACCCATGGGGTGTGGATCACTCACATTTTTAGTGAGACATTTATATTACGCTCTATCCGGTACAAGTGCATGTGTGTGACAGGTTGATATCACGCCACCTTGGCTCACAGGCCCGCATTTTGGCCCATTGATCGTCAGCCAACACGATTAACGCTAAACGCCCTAGTTGGCGTGCAGGTGTTTTTAGAACATTTTGGAAACAGTTTCCTTTGCATGCACCATCACTGGCCTGATTGTGGCAGCCAGTCTTAATATCACTGTAAAGTAATGATTAAAGTTCTCTGTCAGCTGTAACTAGCAGTCTGAACAACTCAAGCACTTCTCAGAGAGCTTGGTTTACATGTAACAAACCATTACCGCATATCATATTAATTGTGTGTCCTGTTTTGTCATATATGTTTGTTACTGTCTTATATTTCTTTACAGGTGCAACAGATTCCTCTGAAGTTGAGGTAATAATACCCCACAACCTTGTTGTTTTTGCACTTTTTCACACATATTTTTTACTTTCACGTCCTCTGGTCAGGGTGGGCCTTAGCGCGCCCATACCGCCAAGGTACATGGTCCTGACAAATGCCAAGTTAGTTACACACTAATGGCAGAAACATGTTGACCCCATCATAAGGAAATAGCTGAACAATTTATTTGGCACTTTTCCAACACTCTGGTTTTAACATGTCTGATTGGCCACTTAATAAAAATCTTTTTCTGTGAAACACAATCTTGACATTTTTAAATATATCACATTTACCCACTTTTACCCTTCACCAAAGAAAAACCAGCTCCGCAGTAACCTGGCGTCGAAGCACACCGGGGAGGCACTCGGTCTCTCCCAGTGGGGCCCAATGATGAAGCATGTCACCAACCAGGTTGGTGAGTGAGGGCCTTCTATATAAATCCAAAGGGATTTTTGTAACTTTTTCCATGCTCACTCTTCTGAGGCTATAGTGTTCATTTATGTGTCATATCAAAAATATTTTATGAATAGCTTGTGAAAAATATATACCAAATGATACATACATTTCAGTTCTTCTTTTTTTATCTCACCCCTCACCATTCCTGCAAAAACAATCCCACCTCAACAAAACTCCCACTCATGCCACAACTGTGCTCATGCAACTGGCAGACTAAAAATCTGAATAAACCAACTTTGATGTTTGAAAACAAGAATAATGGCAACATGTCATGTCCTACAATCCTAGATCTATAACAGAAGAGTTTCTCTTTAGATATGTATAAAACAGAACATTCAGCATTCCATACAATGTATAACATCATTACGGTTAAATACTAGATCATTTAAACATTAATAGGAGGGACTCCTTGTGTTACAACATCCAAAGTGCTCTGATATTCCTGTTACGTCGTGTGCCGATGCGTGCTTTGGTAAGGGCCAACTTGAAGCCAAAACCTTTCTCAGGGCACACTAGCTTGACTTGGTTTAAATATCAGGCATTGAGGGGGGATGAAAGCAAAGCAGAAATATGTTCATCAAATGATCATAACTTCTCAAGTTGCAGAGGATAGAGAGGGAGCCAATCAAATATCACTAGGAGTGCTCGAAAAAACTCTGCCACATCAATATCCTCCAAATAGGGGCCAACTTTTTTCTATTCCAATAAGTAGATTTTGCCCTGGATGAACAGTCTAATCTCCCCGTATCTATTTTCCTTTGTGTTTCATAATATTGAGGACACCTGAATATCCAATGCCTGTCGTGATTAATACCTCTGTCTTGGAAGCCCGGGATAGATAAGCCTGGGGTACTAAGGATCGCGGGCCTGCTGGTAAGAGTACATTTAAAAAAGTTGGTAATTTACTTTTTAGTTTAACATGTTCTGGCAGTTAGAAAACGACTAAATTCATTCTCACTATTATGAAGCCTACCACTCCTTTAGAATAACATTGGGTCACCTCATTACATTTATTTAAGTGACAGTGTTTCATTTTTAACAGAAAGAAAAATGTAAAGTTTTGTCTCAAAAGAAATGCTATTGAAATCCTCTTAAATGGTAGAGTCAGATTTTAAGTCACAGTTCTCAAAATGCCACCTATAGAAAGTTAAATGCAAAAATAACAATTGATCTACAGAATGCTGAACAATGTCAAACATTCACCCCCGTACAGAGATCTGGGCCTAATTGTTTTGTTTGCTCCGCATTCCTTTCCAGTTTAACCCAGCCAAATGCAAAACAGTCTTGACCCTGCTCCCTATGGGAACAGTCCACCCAGAATTGCCACGCCAGGTCCTAACTGAAAGGGAAACAAGCATCCTGGGACGGGTTTCGGGCTATCACTTTTAATCAGCCAGACTAGTTTGACTCCAGAGACATGGAGAGCACAGGACCCACGTCCCACTCGGGGAGACAAATGCAAAAAGAACAATTGATGGACAGAATGCTGAACAATGTCAAACATTCATCCTAGGACAGAGATCTGGGACTACATCCATTGTTTGTTTGCTCCCCATGCCATTCCAGTTTTATCCAGCCATATGAAAAACAGTCTTGACCCTGTTTCCTGTGGGAACAGTCCACCCAGAACTGCCAGGCCAGGTCTTCCCTGGACCGAAAACAGGCATCAAAGGATCAGTTTCAGGGTATCACCCCTCATCAGCCAGGCTAGCTTGACTCTAGTGGCATGGTGAGCACAGGACCCATGTCTGGCATTCCTGTCCCATTCAGGGTGACAAATGTAAAAAGAACAATTGGTGCACAGAATGCGGAACAATGTCATGCATTCACTCCTGTACAGAGATCTAGGCTTAAATTCATCGTTTTTTTGCTCCCAATGCCATTCCAGTTTAACGCAGTCATATGGAAAACAGTCTTGACCCTGCTCCTTATGGGAACAGTCCAGCCAGAACTGCCATGCCAGGTCCTTCCTGGAAGGGAAACAAGCATCCTGGGACTGGCTTTGGGGTATCACCCATTTCAGCCAGACTAGCTTGCCTCTAGTGGCATGGAGAGCATCGGACCCACGTATGGGCTTACCTGTCCCATTCAGGGTGACAAAGGCAAAAAGAATAGTCGATGGACAGATGCTGAACAATGTCAAACATTCACCCCATTACAGACATCTGGGCCTAAATCCATTGTTTTCCTGCTACCCGTGCCATTCCAGTTTAAACCCAGGCAAATGCAAATCAGTCTTGGTCCTGCTCTCCATGAGAATAGTTCAGTTCGAACTGCCACCCCAGGTCCTCCCTCGACCAGAAACAAACATTTTGGGACCGGATTTGGGGTATCACCGCTCATCAGCCAGGCTAGTTTGACTCCAGTATCCCGGAGAGCATGGGACACGCGTCTGGACATACCCACTCCACTCAGGGTGACAAATGGAAAAAGAACAATTGATGGACCGATACTAAACATTGTCAACCACTCACCCCAGTACACAGATCTGGGGCTAAATTCATCAGCTTGTTGCTTCCCACGCCATTACAGTTCAAACCCAGGTTGGCAGGGTGCGTAGAAGAACAAAGGACCCCACCCCTGCACCTTGAGACCCTCACAGGTGAGTAGTGTGCTGTACAAACCCCTGATTGATTGATTGATTGATTGATTGAATAGATTAAATCCAGATCTCTTGACTGGGGGTTAGTTTTTGAAAAGTTTCAGCACTCCGTCCATCAATTTGTTGTATTTGCTATGTTTGTCCTAAGGGGCCAAGGATATGCCCAGATGTGGGTCTCTTGCTTGCTGTGCCACTGGATTCCTGGCTGATATGGGGTGATACCCTGAAACCGATATGGGGTGATACCCTAAAACCAGTCTCAGGATGCATGTTTCTGGTCCAAGGAGGACCTGGCTTGGCAGTTTGGGCTGGACTGTTCCCATGAGGAGCAGGTACAAGCTGATTTGCATATGGCTGAATCCTAACTGGGGTGGCATAGTGAGCAAAAGAATGATAGATTAAACCCAGCTCTCTTGACTGGGGGTGACTGGTTGAAAAGTGTCGGTACTTCGTCCATCTTCTTCAATCAATCAATCAGTGCATTTATAGGCCGCACTACTCACCCGCAAGGGTTTCAAGGCGCTGAGGGTGGGGGGGGAAGAGGGTGTGCTGCTACTGCTCGAACAGCCAGGTCTTGAGGTGTCTCCTGAAGGTGAGATGGGCTTGGGTCAGTCAGAGGTGGGTGGGGAGGGAGCTCCAGGTCTTGGCGGCGAGGTAGGAGAAAGATCTGCCGCCTGTTGTTGTTCTTCTGGTGCGTGGTACGGTGGTGAGGGTGAGGTTGGCTGAGCGGAGTTGGCGAGTCGGGGTGTAGAACGAGAGGCGTTTGTTGAGGTATTCGGATCCGGCGTTGTGGAGCGCTTTGTGTGTATGGGTGAGGAGCTTGAACGTGATCCTCTTGTTGACGGGGAACCAGTGCAGGTCTCTCAGGTGGGTGGTGATGTGGCTGTGGCGGGGGATGTCCAGGATGAGGCATGCGGAGGCATTCTGTATGCGTTGTAGTATTTTCTGGAGCTTGGCAGTTGTCCCTGCATAGAGTGCGGTGCCATAGTCGAGCCGGCTTGTGACGAGGGCTTGGGTGACAGTCCTTCTTGTTTCTGTGGGGATCCATTTGAAGATCTTTCGTAGCATGCGGAGGGTGTTGAAGCAGGAGGAGGAGATGGCGTTGACTTGCTTGGTCATAGTGAGCGATGAGTTCAGGACAAACCCAAGGTTGCGTGCGTGGTCGGTGGGAGTCGGTGCTGTGCCCAGGGCGGCGGGCCACAAGGAGTCGTTCCAGGCGGAGGGGGATGGTCCAAGGATGAGGACCTCCGTCTTGTCTGTGTTCAGTTTCAGGCGGCTGATCTTCATCCATTCGGCGACGGCCCTCATTCCTTCTTGGAAGTTGGATTTGGCGGTGACTGGGTCTTTGGTCATGGAGAGGATCAGCTGGGTGTCGTCGGCGTAGGAGATGATGTTGAGGTCGTGTGCGCGGACGATGTCGGCGAGGGGGCTCATGTAGATGTTGAAGAGCGTCGGGCTGAGTGGTGAGCCTTGGGGTACGCCGCAGATGATCTTAGTGGCCTCTGAGTGAAACGGGGGTAGGCGGGCTCTCTGGGTTCTGTCGGTGAGGAAGGAGGAGATCCAGTCCAGGGCCTTTCCCTGGATCCCTGTGTTGTGGAGACGTGTTTTTAGGGTGCGGTGGCAGACCGTGTCGAAGGCAGCTGAGAGGTCTAGGAGGATGAGGGCTGCGGTTTCTCCGTTGTCGAGCAGGGTTCTGATGTCATCGGTGGCGGCGATGAGGGCGGTCTCGGTGGTGTGGTTGCTGCGTAAGCCAGACTGGGAAGGATCGAGGGAGCCGTTGGTTTCGAGGAAGTTGGTCAGTTGCTTGTTGATTGCTTTCTCGGTGACCTTCGCCGGGAAGGGGAGCAGGGAGATGGGCCGAAAATTCTTGAGGTCCTTGGGGTCTGCTGTCGGCTTCTTAAGGAGGGCGTTAATTTCAGCGTGTTTCCAACTCTCAGGGAAGGTGGCAGATTTGAAGGAGCTGTTGATGATGTCTCGGAGGTGGGGTGCGATAATGGTGTCTGCTTTGTAGAAGATGTGGTGAGGGCAGGGGCCGGATGGAGATCCGGAGTGGATGGTGTTCATGATCTGGGTGACGTCTTCGGTGTTGACGGGGGTCCAGCGACTGAGGAGGGCGGTGGGGGGCATTGGTTCTGCGGCTGGTGGAGGCGTCTGGTTTGCGAAGCTGACGTGTATGTCGGCAATTTTGCGGTCGAAGAAGGCTGTGAAGGAGTCGCAGAGGTCCTGTGAGGGGGGGATGTCATTGGAGTTGGAGCTTGGGTTGGAGTGTTCCTTTGCGATATTGAAGAGCTCCTTGCTGTTGTGTGCGTTGTTGTCTATGCGCTCTCTGAAGCCCGTTCTCTTGGCGATGCGGATGAGCTGGTGGTGTCTGCGTGTGGCGGTCTTAAGGGCCTCGAGGTTTTCCGCAGTCCGTTCTTGGCACCAGGCTTTCTCTAGAGTTCGGCGGGATTTTTTGGAATCCTTGAGGTCTGTGGTGAACTAGGTGGTTCTCCTGCTGTTGTACTTGTTCGGAGGGTTCTTGATAAGGGCAAGGGTGTCGGTGCAGTTGCTGATCCACTGTGTGAGGTTTTGGGAGGCAGTGTTGGTGTCCAAGGCGTTGGCCGGGGGGCCCTGGGCGAGGGAGGCGGTCAGCTGGTCAGTGGTGACTTTGCTCCAGCATCTTCGGGGGATCTGCGGCGGTTGGATGTGTGTGGTGAGTTTCTTGTAGGAGAAGTGGATGCATCGGTGGTCGGTCCAGTGGAGAGTGGTGGTGTGGCTGACCGTGGCGTTGGTGCTGGTGGAGAAGATGCAGTCCAGCATGTGGCCTGCATGGTGGGTCGGGGTGTTCTTGTTGTGTTTACCTATAGAAAGTTGCTATTTTCTTGTCATAAGCATGTGTTGCCTGCAACATGTTTTCTGGATCACACTACTGTGATTAGCTTGGCAGTTGCCCTTAATGTAGTCCTCCCAGACAGTGAGACAAAAGAGGTCTGGCCGACTAGCAGGAGGGGCCACACAGGATGCCCCTCTTACAAAGGAGCTTCCTTAGCACACTCACAAAGAACTTGATACTAGGCTTTTGTCACCCAATACCTCTTGGAGCCTTGGCAGGAAGGAAGGAAATTTCAGAACATTCTATAGGAGACAACTCTAGAAGTTTCTTCCACTTCAAAGCTGGCACCAGGTATATATATAGGGTCTTAAAACCCACAGCTTTGTTCACTTCTGAGCCTGCAGAGAACCGCAGAAGGACTGTCTTATATATCAAAATACTACCTTGCTGCTTGACGTCTGCTTTGCACTTCATAGGACTGCCATGCTGCTAATGGAGAACTGCCTGCTATTTGAAGCCTGCCCTGTACTCTCAGAAGACTGCCCTGCTGCTTAACCCGCATTCGGACCCTGGTTGAAGTGAATCATCCCTTCCAAGTGGTGCCCTCCTAGTCATGGACCCTTGGATGTTGTGCTAAAGGTTTCCAAACAGACAAAAAAAAAAACGTTGGACTTGGAAAAAATTTCATGAAAAAGTGCTCTCAGAACCAACAAGAGACAGGGACCTACCTGCTTCCTGATCCACCCGAAGGTGCATTTCTGGTCGGCCTGACTTCATGGTAGCTTCCACGACATTCTTGTCTGCAGCAGCAAATCCTGTTCAGCGATTCCTCACAGAAGGAGTTTCTGGCCTCGTGGTGCCCCTGTCACCTACAACCTGCAGCTGCGTCTCAATGGAGATTTTTGACTTACAAAAAAGATATGTCCAGACGTAGACATTTTCACATCAACTTCATTCAGCAGATCTGTGATGAGAATGCCTCTTCCCTGGACTGGATTGCCCCGTTGGACTGTACCTTCTCAGATATTTTTCTTCAGAATATCTTTCAAATTCAAAGGTAAAACTGGGACCAGGTCCAATCCAATCTATCTCTTACATCCAAACCGCACTTCATTGCTGACGGGCAAAACTTTTGACTTTCCCCCGGGTTCCTGCGACTTGACGCACACTTTTGGAGCTTTGATCATTTATTCTCTAGTTTTTACTGAACATTTTTAAATAAACGTAACTCTAGTTTTACTGATTGAATTTTTGTTATTTGAGTGTAAGTAGTAAGTAGTAAAACTTTATTGTTTAGTTAATTAAAACCATAACAAACGGGCAAGTGAAAATTGTCTTTTGCAATAAGAGAGAACAAGTAAAATTCATCAAAATACATTTTAAACACGAGATTTAAAAAGGATATAACTTTTATCAAGCTACATGTTAGTAAGACAATTAAATAATATAGAAAACCTTATTGTTTTAAAATTTCATATTGCTTTCAAGCGCTTTTCAAAGGCTATCAAGAACTTTATCAGCTTGCAGTTGATTATAGGGGCTGTTAGGTCCAGAGCACCAATAATAGCAGACCTGCAGGTACGTAGTCTTTTAATCCTAAAAAAGTTCTTTAAAAAGTATGTGCGCTCCTGGTTCAGAAACTTACAGTGGCATATGATGTGGATTAAATTCTCTTTGAGGAGCCACATAACCGACAAGCGTGTGAGTCTGCACGTATCCAGGTCGGTTCGTCTGCCAAAGTTGGTGATTTACCAAGTCTCAGGGCAATCAGCCTTTTTTTAATGAAGACCGAATATGTTGTGTCAAAATACGCAGCCGGGGAATGTTTTTTATAACTGTTAATCACAGACCAGGAGTGGGAACGGCTTGAAAAAATTGCTTTGTCAGTAATCAGCGAGTGAAATTTGGCCGCCTTATTTAGTGTCTGTTTAAAGGAAGTGAATGGCAAGTTTTTTTCCCACAGGTTGGCAGTACATGTTTGCTCCAGAGCGCAAGTCAGATATTTTTTGGCTACTGAGTTTTGTTGGCTTTCTAATTCCTGCCATAAGAATCTGTTTATAGTATTGTTTGTGGAGTTCATTTTAATTCGGTACCATACTCTGATGCATGTGTAGAGTCTTCCCAGTAACTCATTCGTTAGACCAAATTCTAGTCGCATCTGCGCTGGTGAAGATGAGCTCGGGAGTTGTAAAACCTTGTTATAGATTTTTGTAATGAGGTTATTTAACATGATTGCATCCTTGCCCTGCATTGCAATACTAGCATACGATAAGGTAGGAAGTACTTTGGTGGCCATCACTGCCAATAGGGGTTTAAATGAGGGGCCTTCCAGTTTTTTTGCCAGTGTACTTAGCGCAAATGTTAAGGCTCCAGCTCTTTGCTTCAAGTAGTTTTTTGGGGCATTTAAGGTGAGTTTGTCGTCGATATAGTATCCTAGATATTTATAATTTGATACTCTTTCCAGTTGTTTTCCTTCAAGCATGATCTTAAGATGCGCCGAACGACGGTTGGTTATTAGCATTGTTTTTGTCTTGGACAGATTGAGAGCAAGATTGTTTGTCGCCAGGAATTCTGTCATTACAGCTAATAGTCTAGATAGGCCCACTTTAGTTAAACTCAGAAGCACAATGTCATCAGCGTAAGCCATGTGAGTAAGTAAGAGGTTGCCAAGTTTCGGTGCATGAGCATTGCAGTCGTTTAATTTACCCGAAAGATCAGAAATGAATAGGTTAAATAGATATGGTGCTAAAACGCAACCCTGTTTTAGTCCGATCGATGTATATACTTTTCTTGATAGATATGAGCCGTCCCCTATCTTGATTTGTGTCCAGGTGTCTGAGTAGAATAAAAGTAGGCCCCTAAGTATGTTCTCCGGTATGGCCCATGCTATCAGCTTTGCCCATAGTATCTTGCGATCCACACTGTCAAATGCCGCCTGCAGATCAATGAAGCACAGGTTCAAGTCCTGTTTAACGCGCTGGCATTTCTCTGCTATCATGGTTATTGACAATATGTTCGACGTTGTTCCGATACCAGGTCTAAATCCAGTTTGGTTAATTGGAATGAGTGCTTTGTCTTCTGCCCAATTTACCAGGTCTTTTAGGAGGAGAGAAGCAAAATATTTAGCTTCTATGTCCTGGAGTGTTATTAGACGGTAATTTAGAGAGTTAGCTCTGTCTCCTCCTTTATATATAGGCGTAATAATAGAGCCTTTCCAGCTTTCGGGAATGTGATTACAGGTTCGAACATCTGCGAAAAGTTTTTCGAGAGGTGGGCCCCAAAATTCTGGTGCGTGTTTGAATGCCATTTGCGGGATACCGTTCGGGCCCGGCGCTCCGTTGCTTTTACCCTTTCTAATGATGGTGATTATCTCTTCAGCCGAGTAGCAGCCGTCTGTGGTTTTAAGGTATGCAGTATTCCTTGGGACTAATGTTGTTAGGTGGCTACAATGCTGTTCTTCGTTGCTGTTTTTTTGGGGATCCGCTGGAAGGAATTGCTGCCTAAGAGCCTTCTTTGGATTGTCTTTAAATTTTGCCAACAGAAAGGTTGCCCATTCAGTTTCTTGGATGAACGATGTTAGTACGTTTCGCGGTCTTATTAGTTGGTTTATTATTTTCCAAAATTTGCTTGAGTCCTGGAGCTTAGACCTCGCCAACAGGTTGATCCAGAATTCATCATTCGTCTTCTTTTTATGTTCCCAAATCCTTTTTTTATATAACTTTCTTTGAACAAGGAAGGTATCCAAGTAGCGCCGGTCATTAGATTTTAGATGCAGGATTTTTTGACTTCTGCGTAAAACCCTTCTTAGATCTTGTAACTCCAGCGGCAATTACTTTGTTGGGTGCTTTCTATTAGCCATTGTTTTGAATGGTTTCCTTTTTGTCTTCAGTTTCTCTAAAAAAAGGGACCAGGCTTGTGTCTTATCCATTGTTGTACTACCCAATTCTTGCAGTGTGGCCTCTATTATTGAGATCCACTTCTCTTTATTGGAGCTATTCCAGTATATTCGTTTTAGGTTAGTTGTGCCTAGTTGGCCCTCTAGGGAGTACGCAGGTTGCAGTGTTTCTGCAAGAAAATTAAGTTTAAGGTGTTGCATGCCGTGATCACTCATTGGTGTATATTCAATGTAGAAGGTGAGTAATGGTGGAATCAATGGTAGGCTTACAATGGTAAAGTCCAATATTGAATGATTGTAAGGACCATAGTAAGTTTTTTTCGGTGGTCTTCCTCTGTCCTGCCATTCAATACTCTCATACCTAGGTACTCTAGCTCCGTTACTAAGTGTATGGCTAAGATGTCCTTTCGACTCCTTGTCGCTCCATGTGACTGCTCAGGGACGTTCCAGTGCGTATTCTCTGTGGTTAATATCTCGTCTTCCTCTGGTGTGTATATCAGGTTAGAGTTGAAATCTCCAGTTAATATAATGTTCCATGTTGGCTCTATACTTCGTAGATATAATATTTCCTTGCATAACAGAGCGTTTTTTATCTTTTTCGCTTGAAGATTTGGTTGAATATAGTAATTAATCAGAATTGTCGTTTTATGGTCGTGTGGGTTTTGTCCTGATAGTTTGATTAGCTGGATGCTTGGATCTGGAGATTTGAGTTGTTCTGTATCGATTTTTAGAGCGGTAGACACATAAACTGAGAGACCTCCTATAGCGCGACCATAGGTTTTACACTTTTTCGCGGGTACCGTGTAGTGAATGAATCCGGCCAGTGCGATGTCTTCCTGCAGCCATGTCTCCTGCAGGGCAATTATGTCGGCGTTGTCCCATTCGTCCAATGCAAGACCATCCTCCAGCAATCTTTTTGCACCAGCTATATTCTATGAAATTATATGTATATTCTTATTGACTGCTTTGTTTCTTTCTGGATCGTTCGGTCAATTCTTCTGGTGGTTATTTAACATGCTGGGAAGCCATTTCCAGGCGTCAGGTGGCGTTAGCAAATCCCCCGCTCTCTCTGTATCAGATACTTTGCATGTAATATCTGCCTCACTTCTGCCTTTGGCGTTGTGTAAAATAGAATATACTGTTTTTTTCGGGGCAAGGTCCGCCAAACTCCTTGTGAGTTGCGGCCGGGTGTTTTTCTTTAGAGGAAGCGGATATCTTGGGGAGGTAGGCTGCGATAGTTGTATACCCCACGTTTGAAATATGGCCGATTTCCCAAGTATTGATTGCACTAATGCGGTAGTTTTCCAGGTTGTCATCGTTTGTTCGTTCTCAGTTTCGTTAGTGCTACTTAGGAATTGAACCTGAACTAAGTCGGACGATTTGATGGCACTCAGGTCCTTAATTTCCGCCATCAATTTTAAGATATTACTCCTATTTAGAATGTCGTGTCGGCCTTGAGTCTGGTACTCCGGGTTGAAAATTATTTGGAAACTGACGTCTTCTAGTTTAGAGCTGTCTAACGTTGGCTTTGTTGCGGCCTCATGGTTTAATTGCGTGTTTTCGTTATTAACAACGCAGAAGCTCAGTTTTGTCTGGACCAGATGGCGCCGTGTGGCTGTTGGTGGGTTTTGAGGGATTGTCCTGGAGTTTTGAGGAGTGACTTGTATTCCCCTTTGGGGAGCTGTTTTTAGATTGTTATCTTTCATGCTCGGATTTTCCGCTTCGCTCTGTGAGGGCTTTTGCAATTGGCTGCTAGCGCATTCATGTGCATCTTTGTTTTCCTTGTGATGTGCTCCCGATTGAGCATTTTCGGGAGTTGATTTTGGTGGTGTGTTGATCGAATAACTGTGCCATTCCGCGTTTTTTGATACCCGGACTGGCTCCAGGTCTTGGGATTTCAACCTGTTTAATATGTTCTTAGACTGATCAGTAGCCTCTTGATCGGTAGTATTGTTGTTATCCCTTGTAGCGGGTATTTTGTGTTCTATCCCTTTTGCCAACAGGCTGGTCAGTTTTACAGCAGCGTTTTGTTTGGTTATTGGCAATTGGGGGCTGTTAGTCGGACTTCTTGGTAAACATGGGGCCTTGGGATCCTTTATTGATGACGTATTATTAGTAGGATGCCTACTGGCTCCTGCTATTGGGTCTTGACTTATTCCCCTTGAGCCAGGCTCCAAAGTTTTTTGTGTGTGTTGGTTTGAGAATATCGGATACATACTGGGACATAGGTGGGTGTCATTTTCAGTTTTTTTGTTTCTCGCTTTTCGTTCTTTTTTCCTTTGTCTTTTCGTTAGTATTTGTTTTATTGGCAACGCAGTGGTATGCTCCATCGTTAAATCGTCCAAAGTGTCATCGCTACTTATATTGTTCGCGTACTTAGGTGTCAGGTCTTCAATCTTTTTTTCCGAGCAGAACTTGTTACTGCCTGTTTGATGTTCGGCGGATATGGCGATATTCGGGCAATCTGTGGCTCTTTCATGGTTAATAGCTTGTTTGTTTAGATTAATGATCTGTTCTAGAACTGTTGGTAAGGTGCCTATTTTGTCAAGGATTGGGCCGCAGGGGCAAGATGGTGTCAGATCGGTGGTGTTAGCTTGGGCTCTTTTAATTAGGGTGTTAAGATTATCTAATTTAGTATTTATCCCAGCTATATAGGAGGCAATTATATTCATTAAGTCAATTTGGATGTCCAGCTTGTCGGATTGCATTATGAGCGTTGCCGTAGCTGTTTGTAGAGCATGCAGGAGGGGAGCTACAAGGATCGGCAAACCTTCGTCTTTGCATGAGGTAATGGCTGATTCATTTGTTGAAGGTTTATTTTGCCGCCTTGTGTTCTCTGCTAGGGCAGGGGCCGTTAATCCGTGTGAGAGTATGTTATTACTCAGAGCTGGTAAGTGTAATACCTCGTCCTCCTTGAGCGCTACAGGCTCTACAATATGCACTACCTGATTCAACCGTTGGTCAGGGCCTGTTTCAGGCAGTTGATCTCTCTCTTTAGATTTTTCGTGCAATTTGTTGGTGTCAGACCGTAGTTGTGATAGCTCGTCATGGCTAGGGTGGAATGGATAAGTATGATTTTGTTGTGTTGTATCCGTTATAACCGTACTTAGGCTGGGAAATTCTCTTATTTGATTACCTTGAGGGTTTTTTTGTTTACAGGTATCTAGGTCTAAGTCATCCTGGCGGGAAGAGTGTATTAATGCTGTTGTGGTTAAACTTGTTTTTCTGTTAGGCGGAATTTTATTTTTTTGAGCTCCGTTTAATTGGTGATCTTGAACTTTTATGGCAGGGCCGTCTTAGCTGGCTTGAGCAAGTAAATTTGCGTCTGCCGTCTGATTGTTAGCTTCAGGTTCCTTAGTTGGGTCCAGTGGAGATAATAATCCCTCAACATCAGCTGTTGAGGAAAACAGTGCTGAGCCCGGGTCTTTCAGGAAGTGGAAACGTAAGTCCTGTAAAGAATTTTTGTTCGCTATTGATTTTTCAAAAAGCGTTGCAATTGGTGAAATTAAGGGTTTTTTTAAGGTATTATTAGCCTTATTTGCAGTTGTTTTTTCGAGTTTTCTCCGTTTCGCTGTACCCTTCAATGTTGTTGATTTCTCGCCAGGGGCTTTTCTAATTTTGCCGGACCTCATGTTTAGGCTGGGTCAGCTTCGGCTTGAGGCTAGCGGCTCCTCGACGCTGTATCTCGGCTAGACCTTGCGACTTTCACCCCTTCTTTTTTATTTATTTTTTATATGTGGATTCTCTCTGAAGCTGTGGGCTTGGGTCCTGTGGGCTGCGGTGGTGTTGTTCTCGCAGCACTGAACTCACGCTCACACCTGCGTGCAACTTGCCTCCTCCTCTGGTCTCCTCTCCTATGGACTCTTTACTCAATCTCTCCTTCGTGTAGACCTTCTCGGGCCGAAATATCGTCGCCCCTCAGAGTAGAGAGTACATGAACCCTGATGTGGCCAAGGATTTGAGGAGCCACTTCACTATCAACCCTTAAACACTGTGGCTCCAAGTGTCTATTCCTCAACGGCTTTGCTCCCCGCTCACCCTCCCAAGCCTGTCTGCCCCAGGAAGGACAGCTGCCGTCGGGGAGGGAGAGGAGGTCGGTGTCGAGGTAACGTGGCGATGTGTGGGTCTGTGTGACAGCTCTTGTTTGTATTGTAACGGCTGCTGAAGGACTGCTTAATTGGGTATACGATGGAGCTCGGATGGGGCTCAGTCCCACTAGCGTAGGCAGCTAAGTCACTTTTGGGTTTATTGTTTAGTTAGATTAGTTAGTGTTAGTATATTGTTTATTGTTCGTTGTATGTTGTAATGTTGACTTTCGCTACGGGTGTACAATGCAGCATGCGTGGTTAGGCTTGGCAGGGCTCTACTTCTCCACTTCCTTATGACGATATTCAGTGACCGTCCTCAGCCTCAGCTACTGCCACCGCATCAGCCCTTGCTTCAGTCTATTCCCTGGCCCCTCGTGCAACTGGGTGGGGACCCCCCTAGGAGCCCCCAGAGAGCCCCTGAGGGTTAATTAATCTTGGGGCGATGTATAATGTCTAATGTCTGGCTGGCATAGGTGGTGGGTACAATCTTCTTCTTCTCCCACTCAGCTGCTGCGGCACTAGGCGGCACTCTGCTAACCAAGACAGCCAAAACAGTGCCGCTCTGCGAGTCCCCTCCCCCTCCCCCGCAGCTCTCACCATTTCTTAGCAGCAACGGGGCGGGGACTCGTGCATGTCTCTCGGCACCGTAGTCAGCTCGCGGCGCTTGGCTTGGCTCGGCTGTAGCCCGGTGTTTTATATTGCGCTCCTCGCTCCGGGGCCGTCGCGCAGGGTGCTGCCTTTGAAGCTGTTTCTTTTTTTTTTGCGTCAGCGGAGGCGGTTTCTGCTTCGGCTTCGGCGTACACGGCTGTGGTTGCGGCTTTCCTTTCCCTTGATGCAGGTTTAGGAGTGTTTTTTCAGACCGCACTGACCGCCGACCGCTGACCGCTGACCGCTGACCGCTGTGACCTCACCCCGTACTGTTCTGCTGCTGACTGCTGACTGCTAGCTAGCACTCCCTGCTCTCTGGCGCCACCTCGAGATCAATCAGGTACCATCAAGACAAGTGAAAAACACAAGAGTGTTAATTTATTTATTAACTTTCACCCTTTTTGTCCAAATTGGTGAGGGGGTTTCTTATGTTGTGTTGTCACTTAGTTAATGTTTGAGTCCTGCATGAATACTTAAAACATTGCCTCTAAGTTAAGCCTGATTGCTTTGGTGCCAAGCTACCAGAGGGTGAAGCATGGGATTATTTGGGGCCTTTGTGATTCACCCAGACATGGATTGTGGATTGTGCTTGAGAAGGGTTCTCATCCCCTCAACAAAAAATCAAATTTCCTGCATATTATCATTGTTAAAGGTTAATACATGAGTATTACTAGTTGCTTCCTTCTAACTTATTGAAAGCACTGCTGCATATTAGTTAAGACTGTATCATAAATAGTCCATGAGCATGAAACTAGAAAAAGGTGATTGGATTGCTGGAGTAGAAAGAGAGCAAGACTTGGCTAGGAAGGACATGGCGGCATATTATCAAGGGCTGGCGATAACATTATCGCCGCTTTAGCGTCCATTTTCGGGCGACAAGTGGCGATAATGTTATCGCTTTTTTTAACAAGGACACTCTGGCGCGTGTTTCCTTGCCTTAGCGTCTATTGTCTGCACGCATTTCATCGTTAATGAGACACAAAGGAGGTGTGCCTGACAAAACTCCATGGGAAAATATCGCTAACCCAGCTTTGCGACATTATCAACGAGGGGTAGCGATATTTGAAATTGAGTTAACTATGCCTTAACGCAGGAATTTAACATCTGTTAAATTTCTGACTAAGGCATACAGGGCCGGACTGGCCGTAGCGGGCACCGGGCAATCCCACGGTACGCCGCACGGGTGGGGGACGGTTTTGGGCCCCTGGGGGACGTTTTTGTTACAGGGCCGTTTTTGCATCATGGGGGGGAGGCGGCCGAGCACTTTGCCAGGGCCGGTTTTAGTTCCCAGTCCGGCCCTGATTAGGTATACCTGACATGGGAGGTGGATTGTGGGGCTAAGACCGCAGGGCCCTATCATCAACCATATCGCCGTTTTCCACGGAACATCGCTGGAAAACCAGTGTTGTTCCATGGAAAACGGCGATATCCCCTCTATCACTGGAATTTTTATCGCCTCTGTGATACGCGTTGTTAATAACTCGCTAACCGGGTGATAAATTCCAGCGATAGACGGCGATAAATAAAAAAGCGCTGAGCGCGCTTTGCGATATTTATCTCTGTCTTGCTAATATGCCCCATGGTGAGTAAACTGCCTTGTAATATCTGTGCTTGGTTACACTGGCCATCTAAATGTAGTTTTAGGTCACTCTGTTGTGACAGTGAGTCATGTGTTGCCTGCAATCCAATATACAGTGAACACTATACAAAGGGTAAATCATTCAGTTCTCATTAACTTCTCATTGCAATTGAGTGCAGATTGTGGAGCTGCCCAAAGAATTGTAGAGTTAATGAGGCGTATAATGTATGTTGCATGGGAGTTGTCATGCAAGCACTAAGAAAACATAAACAGGGCTTTGCATCAAAAAGGTACGCCTCCTTAAGGCAGGCATAATGTTTCAGAAAAATTGTGTCTTCTATAAACTGTTCCAAGTGTGCATATGTGATGTATTGTACAGCTCCCTTACAAACGTATGTAAGTTGTAATGTATGTCTAGGAATAGTATTCCAGTACAAAACCTAGAAGTCAGACACAAACTCTTGCACAATGGTACAAGGAAGTGTGCATAATGCAAGACTGCCCAAAGTACGAGAGTGCAAAGGGAGAGAAAAATAGGGCTATACCTTAGTATATATGGTTTGGTCTGCCTTCTTACTTTGGAGAAACACATCACAGCAACTTTGGTTGCTGTGCTGCATTGAATGAAATGTAAGTATATCTGGGTCCTCATGCTTAGATGGTAAAACCATCACCTTCCATTCTAAATGTATGCTCAGAAGCACATCTTACTCAAATGGACAATGGGAGACGAAGCAGCATCAGGCACTGCCTCAAGCATAGCTTCCATTATACTGAAGGTTCCACTGATTCAATAAATTAGAAGTCATACTGACCACAGAGCATACTACTAGCATGAACATGATTTTAATGTGGTCCATTACTCTGGTCCCAGTTCAATCTTTGGTGCAAGAAACCTGCTAGTACTATTCAACAATGACAAGGCATCCACCCCTTCTGCCACATAGATAGACTTCACAGTCAGAAGAACAAATGTCAAACTTGCTTTGAAAGTAAGTGTGTTTCTGTTTCTGCAGGTTATCCATTGGGTGGAATGAACTAGATCCATGGACCTACCAATGTTATACCACGCAACTGCATCTAGGCCACTCAGGCCAGGGAAACCTCCTTTACAATGGAACCGCTACAACGCGGTACCGTTACGACGCAGTTTTAACAACGAAAGTCGTTACAACGACTTTCGCTGGAGGGCGCTCTAGGATAGGGGATAGTTTAATTTACTATCCAACACCTTCCCTACTATCCATGGGGACTGGTGTTGGAATAGTAAATTAAACTATTCACTATCAGCGCCCCCCAACGCAAGTCGTTGTAACGACTTGCGTTGTTAAAACTGCGTCGTAAAGGGACGCGTTGTAACGGTACGCATTGTACCGTCATACATCCCTCAGGCCAAGACACAAAGCCAAAACCATAAAAGGCTGCAGAATAAGACACCAAAGGATGACATATTTATTAAAAAGTGTGAGCATACCACCCTGAATTAGAAGCACTCCATTGACTTCCAGTACATCAAAAGGTACATTTCAAGATTCAGTGCACCATGCTCCCTATCAGAGACCCTGCAACTACAAAAATTGGCCGCTCCCCACATGCCGAGAAAGATCCTGACATTCAAACTTACATTACAATGTGACACAGTAAGTCAATGTAGAGGAGAAATGGGTAAGGAACCCGCAAAGTCCGTGGACCCGGTTTATGAATTGCGCTGCTGCCCAAACAAGAACCGCATTGTCGGGAATTCAAGAAGTATCTTAAATTCACACATTTCAAGGAAACCTTTGCACCACACAAGCTAATACAGGACACTTACTTCCATTTACCTTGAGGAACTGTATACGTTAAATTTGTAAAGCAACAACTCTGATTATAAAAGCAACAAATGTGTTGTATTTTCCTCATTTCAGTAGGAATTATTTATTCCTTACCTTTATTTCCCATTTGTGTTCCTTATTGTTTTTAATTGTATACAAGTGTGCTTTTTATATGCATTATTCTCATCGATCTATTGTGTATTGAGGCTAGGGTACGTTGTGTTTTTAACATTTGCTTGAATAAATTGTGCAATTTTTATGAAGTTACTTTTACATTTCCTATTTGTTCAACGTTTTGATCTAATGTTGTGGATGTGAATATATGTGATACATAACTTTACCCAAAGGGGAATTCCTGTCTTGACACTTGTGCACCAACATGTAAACAGTATCAACAAGAACTGCCATGACAGCGGTTCCTTCCAGCACTTTACAAATGACCGCCAGTTTGGGTGTCATTTCTAAATTTGGCAGTGGGCATGTCGGTCAGGGAGATTGAGTAATTTACTCTTCTCCCTGGCGGAGAAACGGGCCACCCATCAAAAAATAAATCTGTCCCTTAGTTCTCAACATGGGACACATCAAGACGGCTTTCAACTCTGACACTCCCCTCTTACAAGCAGAACCAGTTCTACCTACACAAATCAATACTTGACAATATCACTCGAGGAATTCCTGAACCATTGCTGAGTGGGAGGCTTAGATTAGTAGGAATGACATTTACGGAAGGTGCTGTCTCTCACCTGTCCACCTTTCAGGGCCCGTTAGGTGACATGTTGAAGTGATTCAAGACCCCCTAAATTAATGAATACATTTGATTCTGTCATCAGGGAGGTAACATAATGTGTTACCTCTTGAAATACCAGAACAGTTGCAAAGGAAGTTGCTTCCTCCATGTGATAAACATAAAACAGGTGCACCAAACCTGTCTGATAATGTTAACTCTTTTGATGCCTCATTTTGAGGTCTATGGCAATTCAATGGGGCCGGTAATGAGAGTTATGTACTCTGTGGACCAGTCGTTTTCACATAGCCACTGTCTTCTGGTGTAATTCTAGGGAGAAATGAGCAGCTACCAGAAGAATCAGACACAGAATTACAGATCCCTCGAGTAATTCTTCCCTCCTAAAGAGACCCTCGGGGTCCACCTTATAATGCACCCCACATTGTTACCAGTACCTCCAGTATATAAAACCCCGGGAGCCCGGGGTTATTGGGCCCCTCAAAGGGGACCACCTTATGAGACCCAATGTTTGATTAAGGAACAGAGCCACAGGGAAAACCTCTATTAATAAAAGAGAAACTAGTGAAACCAAGAAACCCAAACAAAAACACTGTTTTACCCAGGAAACATCCTTTACAACGCACCTTTTACAACGCACTACCATTACGACGCAACTTTTACAACGCAAGTCATTACAACGAATTGCGCTGGAGGGCGCTCTAGGATAGGGAATAGTTTAATTACTATCCAACACCTTCCCTACTATCCACGGGGACTGGAGTTGGAATAGTAAATTAAACTATTCACTATCCAGCGCCCCCCAACGCAAGTCGTTGTAACGACTTGCGTTGTAAAACCTGCGTCGTAATGGCATGCGTTGTAAAAGCATGCGTTGTAACGTCATACATCCGTTTTACCCACTGTCTGTCCCTATCAAGTTCACTGATGTCACAAACATATCAATGCAGGAGAGAGACATCCCCTCCTCACTTGGAGCAGAGCCAAGGATACATGCCTAACGCATTCTTACAAACATTACAAATATTAACCTCTAACTGCAACAAAAAACATATTGAGCGTCTCACGAGGCACATTTCTCGAATATGTGCAATTTTCTAATGGTAGAGAACTGGGCACACAGTTTTTCGGTTTGTGTCCCGGACACATGGTCTGATGGGCCAGCACAATTTCACCTCCAATGGGCTTGAATTACTTTCCAGGCAAAGAAGCACAGATAAAAGGGACCGGATTTAGGAGCTGCTCTTGGGCTGCAGACAAAGACAATTTCCTGGCTGGGGCTGCGAGAGGCTCGACTGGGGTTTCTCTTCTCTTTACTTTTCTCCGGTTTGCTTTTGGTTGTGGGACTCGAGTTATCTCCAAAACAGGTAACATTTAAAATTATTGTCAGTGGTTAACCATTTTTAAGGGGTTTTGCTATGAGGAAAACGATTTGCATTATACAACCGATTATTTCGTTACTTATAGTCTACAATTTCGAGATCGGTTTTACTTTTTTAGGTACATGCGATTTACTTGGGTGGGGGGCTACTACATACACGTTGAAAAATATTTGGGGGATGACTGTGTTATTAACACATCATATTCCCATGAGGATCTGCTTGTGGAAGTTGCATTCTTCTATTCCTCTCATCAAACATGAATATGTACAAAGTTAAGGTATTTTTACACCTAAAAAAATGTCGGTAGTTCCCACAGTGAGGCGTAAGCTTTCACTTTCGCAAAACTGGAGTCCACTTCAGAGAAGTTTTAAGGCATGGGCAAAGTGGGCTCTGGCCCAGGGCCCCAGCCTTTCAGCGACCCACTGATAGAGCCAGCTCTGTTCTGCAGAGTTTTCCCCTGATGACCTCGAATAATTATTAAACACATTGTTTTAAATGTCGTTTTCCTTTAATTTATTTTTAATGGGGGTGATGTGTGAGAGTGTTACCAACATTTTGCAGAGAAATATTGAGTTTTAGGTTTCATGCAACATCCATAAAAAACAAGTTTCTTTAAAATCACAACAGGACGTCTCATATGAGAAATGGGAGGGTGTCACAGATATTATTTGCAATAATATCATTCAGCTTCTGCTGCGTTACAATATTGAAAACACCCATCACAATCCATGAATATTAGATGTTAGCACAGGAATTTAGTCAAGTGTTCTTGTGCACTGTCAGTGACCTGGCCAAAGAGAGCAAGAAAAGTTGAAATTGAATCATAAATTCAAAGCTCTGACCAGGGGCCCCCAAAATACCTTTGACCCAGGGCCCCCAAATTCCATAGGATGGCACTGGTCACATTGAATACTGGGAGGGAATCTGTAGTCGTTAGACGTTATTTATTTAAGATGCAAACAATGAAAGAAATGTAAACGAGCAAAGCAAAAGCCATTCATATTTATTAAAGAAATCGATGAGCTCCTAAAATGTTGTTTTACTTTACGGCAGGAAGGAATGATAGGTTGTTTGGAAGAATCACGAAAATAACTAGTGATATTTTCCTTCATCAAACTATGCAGGTGATATTTTAATTATCTTTGGTGTCCCTGTTGATTTGTGCGCACAATTATCAATGGTTACTTCCTGATTTAGTCCGTGAGTGGAAAAAAGAATAACACACACACAAACAAACGTCACCACCCCTCGCGTTTTCATTTTTTCACACCATGCGATTACCTGGAGCCTTTTGCTTGTTACAATGAGACAGGATGTTTACCATGTTGTGATCCAGTTTTGCCTCTTGACTTGTGAAGTAAAACAGCTTGAGTTATAGGGATGCTCTTTTACTATATTTTGACGCATAACAGCTCTGCAAGCTTCCTGCTGCGCTGCCGTGCGTCAAAAGAAAAGCACAGGAATGTGCCATACCTACAAGATACGAAAAAACGAAAATGCCTCCTCCACCCTAATCCTTATTTTACTTCAAAAATCAAACTATACTTTATTTAGTTTGATAAGGTATTTTTATTTATACCAACCATTTTTATGTTTTTGAGTTGTTTTTTAAAGATTCATAAATGCAAAAAAAGACCACTGTACATTGATCTATTTACAACACTATACATTATCATTGGAAATATACATGTAACAAAGAAGACAAATCAAAATCAATAAATCAATATCAATCATTCATCCCGAACAGAAACAATTCTAAACAAAACAACACATTATGTACACTTCAAATGTCAAAAATGGATAGACAAAGTGAGACAATGAGGAGTTCAATTAATGTAAACAATATATCTACACATCAGATATTATTTACAAAATACCTACAAGATATGGCACATTCATTCCCTTCTCCCCTGCGCCAGCGCACAAACAGCAGTCATGCGCCAGCGCAGGCACCCTTGCATAATTTTGCAAGGGTGCCTGCGCTTCGGGGATGACTGTTTTTGTGTAGCAAGGGACACCTTCCTGCATGAAAAAAAATATTAAAGGCATTTTCCTCTTTCTATGCATGCTGCAGAATATAACGCATAGAAAGAGGAGAAAGCAAAGAGAAATACAAGTATTTCTCCTCGTTGTGCCATTCCTACGCCCAGGGAGGTGTAGTATTCTGACGTATTCCCAGTTTCACAAAATGTTGAAGATCTGGGAATGTGTCAAGTTCCATGAAAGTTGTGTGGCAACACCCACAGCAGCACCCATGGAATGCCCCTTTCACGCAGAGTAATGTGTGAAAGGGGCTCATATTTACAAGGCAATGAAAAGTCATGCAGGGTGACTTTACTCTAGCCTTGTAAATATGGTCAAGCCCATCACGCCGCTGGTGTGTCAAAAAGATTTGACGCACCGGCAGCGCAATGGGCTTGCAAATAAGCCCCTAAATGTGGAGTGATCAGGTAAACACACATACAACATGTTGGTGCAGAGCTCTAAATGAGCACCTTAGAGTATCAATTGGTATTGGTACCTAAATCCAGTCTTAAAAGAAAGGGATTAAAGCATCTATCCCTGAACTCTTTAAAACTACTATACGCTATATATTTTTTCCACAGTATGACCGTCAGAGGAAGGCAAAAAGGGTGCTGCGTTTTCAGTCACGGCATAGTAGGCACTATACCCAGCACATCCCATCACAATGTCAATTGATTTTTTGCTACTACCTTTTGGTCATCTGTTCTGAGATGTAGTAACCACCAACAGCAGTCATGCCTAGGCGCTCCTTGAGGTAAAAGATAGAGGTCTAACTCTCTCATCCTGTTTAGACAGTCTGTCTGAGTCTTGAGAATAAGGTTTTCCTAAAAAAGGTTGTTCAATTAATTAGTTATATGTGCCTTCTAGAGAGAGCCTCCACTACCGCTTCTTAATTACTTCATTTGTGCTGGTGGTTGAAGGTGGTGGTCACCGGTTCTCATGTTTTGGGACTGGGACTTATTTCTTATCATCATATTGTGACCGAGAACATGAGAAAGAAAGGCAGAAAGGAGGAGGAAGAAAAAGATAGACAAACAGAGAGAAAAGGCAGGGATGCGAAAGAACCTGTCACTTTCATTTTAACAATCAAATCCTCCACGTTTGATCATTCAGCTTCTTTAGTTAAATTCATCAACAGATCATGGAGTTTTAGAGAGGAACCAGAGGCGTAGCTAAAGCTTGTGGCGCCCGGGTCTAGCCCTCAGATTGCCGCCCCTGGAGAGGGGGCTGGGAAAAAAAGGACCGAGAGACACGTAGTATCACTGCTAATAGTTACCTCGATCATGCAAGTTACATGCACATACATGACACGGTCCAAGGCTACACAGTTAAATACACCAGTGACCGGCAGTACAAAGGAGAACACACAGACTGCCACCCTGCAGGATTTCAGAAAGGGCCTAAAAACATGGTTATTCGATTAACGTCCCTCATCAGCAGCACCGCCCCCACCCCCCAGCGCCTAGATACCCTCACAGGTGATAAGTAGCGCTATGCAAATCTTGTTTGTTTGATTGATTGACACCCAAATTCCACACATCGCTAGTGCGCTATATAAGTTTTATCTGTAAAACTGTATGTCTTTGCAAGTTAAGTGACCACTTCAATGGCGATTGTGCTGTCATTAAATGACAGTGCACTAACACACCATGCTTTAATGATATATGTGCAACATTGTGAGTTCAGTGATGAAGCATTGATGGCAGCTACGCCAATCTGAAAATTGTTTGAGTACCACTGGGTGTTCCCAGTCCTGTTTATCTTGGTTATTACCTTCTCTGACTCAACGAAATTCTAGTCCCCCTCCCATATGAATGTGTCACAAGCCCTTTAGACATTATTAAGGCAGGTATTGTCCTGATAATATGGTAACCAGATATTTTAATCATTTGCATTTTTAAAGAAGGGCACATGTTGTGTGTGTTTTTAGTGTCTCACCAGAGTGGCCAAAAAAAGAAGCCTGCTGTGGTAGGCCCTTTATAGTTTGCAGAGCTCGATACAGTTTGGCCTTTGTGCTAAGGCTGGGTGTTAAGCTATCTGGATTCCTCCTTGCACAATTGTTGGCGTGTGCAGGCCTCTTTTGCGTTTCCTTATTAAACTGTTTCTTATCCTCCTGTCATTTATAAGACATGATATGTTGGCATGACATTAATGAGCACCATTTAGACTTATCTCCTTGATATAATCTTTTACTGGAGTTTAGTAAAGATATTGTGACACATCGGCCCCTGGGGTTGCAGTAAATTTCACGGAACCTGACAGGAGAGCTGCTCGTGATACCTAGTTTGTCAGATGCGCCAAATTAGTGTCACGCTAACACAATCTAGTCTAGCCAGTCAAAAAATCACTGAATAAAGAGACAAGAAAATATTTGCGCGGAACGGAAATTTTGAAGCAAAAGTGGGTATTTCTCACCGCAGGCACTAGGGTCATAAAAACAGGCAGCACAGACCACAGGCATGCATAGGCTCTGAGTGGCAGCATGTCCCGTGTTATTAGTGGTCGAGGTCGTGTTTTTTTTAAACACGCAAGCACGTCCCATGACGCATTGCAGTGGCGCAGGGAAAGAGTGTCGTGCCCTGTTAGCAACGCGCTGCTTTTGCTTACACGTATTCCCAGCGTCTTGAGCTGGAATGCGGCTGCTTTTAAAACTGCGATTTAAAGACAAATTTAATCTGAGGTTGCATTGCAATCTGCCACAATCCTTTCAGGTCTCAGTACCTCTCACAGGCGAACAGGTGCATCTCCACAAGCTCGTCAGCTCAATTACTTTAACTGTAACTCTAAACCTAGAACACTAACCCTAACCACAAACCTGCGGTAAGACCCAATCGAAACACTTGTGTTCATCCAAACATTAAAACTAACCCGCAATCTACGCATAATCATACATTTATCTCTAAACCTATTGTTAATCCAAGCAATGCTAATAATTTCAGTCCTTGTTCCACCCCTATCCCATTCATCTAACCATCACCCTCATCCTAGTTGTAACCTAATTCTTTCTAACATTAATATTAACTGTTACTTCAACTCAAACACCAATAATAGCTTTAAGGCAACCACTAACTCTTGCCCTAACTCGAGAATAGCAGATCTTCCCCCAGATTCATCAAAGTCCCGTTTTGCGAGTCCTTAATAGCGATTTTTAAGGAATCGCTATTAAAGACTCGCAAAACGGGATGCATGTAGAAATCGCAATCTTTTTTGCGATTTCTACTGCTTCCTTATTTGCGATTCGGTAATTGCTAATCGCAAATAAGGAATGGCTTTCCCATTCATTCCTATGGGCCTAAATAGGAATGAATGGGGAGTCATTCCTTATTTGCGATTAGCAATTAGCGAATCGCAAATAAGGAAGCGATTTCAAGGGTGCCAGGGTGTCCAAAGGTCACCCTGTAGCACCCCTGAAATGGTAAGGTACACTGGTGTTGCGCACACACATGTCCAAAGGACATGTGTGTGTGTAACTTACAACTTAGAAAAATGCACTGAAGTGCATTTTTCCAAGTTTCCGCTATTTACCATGTAGTTAGACTTCGCGGTAAATAGCGGCCCCAGATTGCGAATTCGCAATTTTAAAATGGTTCATGAATTGCATTTAAGGAATCTCAAATTGAGATTCCTTAAATGCAATTATTCGCAATTTAGCGATTTCTAAAAATGCGATTTTTGCATTTGGGATGATGAATTCCAAATGCAAAAATAGCGCTCGCAAAGGGCCACATTCTCAGAATCTGGCCCTTTGCGAGACGATTTCGGCTTGATGAATCTGGCTGCTTGTTTCAGTGCAAGATTTGTGCATGCTGTGGTGCCTTATGTTAAAAACAAGTTCTGCAAACCTTAGTCTAGTCTCTAGATGTCACCAGGTAGGTATGTATAACTGCCTTACTCACTGGCCTATCAAGTCTGGCTTCCCCACGTTATTATTAATCTCAACAGCAAGGCTTACTACAAGCATGGAAAGGGCACACCACAACTCATCAGTTAGCGAATGTCTGATCTCGCTCCTAGTAGAGAAACACTGCATACTGTGTGCATAACCTTCAAATTCTTTCACCAACCTACCTAGCATCAACAATTGCACGCCACTGGGCAAAACAGAAACCCCAGAAACAAAGAAGCACTGTTGCTTGTAGCTCTGAAATTCAACATACAAAAATCGTATGGCCTTATTTAGAGATTGGTGAATGGTGACTGCAATACTCTGCCACACAGTGGCACATATCCTGTGCTCTGTATACAAAGGCTATAGGCTACAATGCATATGTAATACATTTGTGTCTGAGTATCCCATCAGCCAAACTCGGCCAAACTCCAAAGTAGGCCCTTACTTCATCTCAATAACAGCACCCAGAATATGGATTTTTATTTATCCAATAAAACTCCATATTCATGCATCATAACACCTAATACTAACACTTGGATCACTGACATAATATTGACAGTCACAATATCGAGATGTCAAAATATCGAGGTAAAAATATCGACTGACAAAATATCAGCTTCCTATCTTCAAACAGGTAAGTACAAAAATATCGACTCCAAAATATCGAGTGTAAAAAATATAGACTGTCAAAATATCGTTTTTTTTAAATGTCTTAAAAGTAATTTAAAAGTAATATAATAATAAATAAAATTAATTTTAACTTATTTAAAATACTTAAATAAACATAAAATAAAAAAAATTATTATAACTTTAAAAATAGTAATTTATTTTGAATACATATATATATATTCACTGAAAAAACCATAGGTTATAGACCATATATAGTTAGGAATTAGCATTTACAAAACCTTGAAAATTCACTGAAAAAACCATGGGTTATAGACCATATATAGTTAGGAATTAGCATTTAAAAAACCTTATTTTACTCACACAAAACCATTGAAATTCCATATATAGTTAGTTGTACTAACTATATTTCGCACACCCGCAATCCACTGCTGATGATGTCACATATTACATCATTCATGACATGGTCAGTGACATCACTGATGACATCACTGATGACATCTCAAATGACATCACTGATGACATCACTGATGACATCACTGATGATAACATCCAGTGACTGTATGTTTCTGTAAAGTTAAAATATGGATGTATAAGTGTCTGGATGATGTATTTAGTAGGTGCATGACTGACTGTATAAGTGAGTGATTAAATGTGTCTCACTGAGTGCATGGGTTAGTGACTAAACTGTTTTAAATTGTGCACCATTGTGTCTGTTGTTTTGTAATCTGATGCAATTGTTGATCATTAGCTATATGACTAACTATATGGGTTATTGATTAGTTGGCCAAGTATTTGTATGGGAGGTGTATGACTCTGTGCATAGATGTGTGAGCAGTTGATTCACTAGATGTATGGGTTCAAAAGTGCATGTGGAAACAGCTGTATGGGCGGTTTACTGTGTTCATGAGTGTATTGGTGAGTGAATGGATATCTCAGTGCTACATGTCAAAGTCAGTACATATGTAAAACACAGTACATGTGGTAGTTGACATATATAAATAACTGTGCATATGAGCCAGTGAATGTGTGAGTGGCTGTATGGATTATTGTGAACTTGTATCAGGGATTGTATAACAGAGTAAATATGTGTTATTATATGTTTCAATAAGTAAGGTGTGTTTAACTATATAGTTTTCGGAAATGGAGGTGTGATTGATTCTTTGCAAGACTGATTAGGTGTGTGAGTAACTCCATGGATGAGTGACAGTCTGTGAGTGTCTGTTTACACTGAGTGTATCTAAGGTTATATTAGAGTCTGAAGAGGTTCATCGTATCATCACATGAATGATGTCATGAGTAATGTCAAATGAGATGTCATCAGTGATGTCATCAGTGATGTCATTTGAGATGTCATCAGTGATGTCATCAGTGATGTCACTGACCATGTCATGAATGATGTAATATGTGACATCATCAGCAGTGGATTGCGGGTGCGCGATATATAGTTAGTACAACTAACTATATATGGAATTTCAATGGTTTTGTGTGAGTAAAATAAGGTTTTTTAAATGCTAATTCCTAACTATATATGGTCTATAACCTATGGTTTTTTCAGTGAATTTTCAAGGTTTTGTAAATGCTAATTCCTAACTATATATGGTCTATAAACTATGGTTTTTTCAGTGAATTTCATTGGTTTTTTAAAAGCTAATATCTGTAGCTGTAAAATGTATTCTTCTTTAAATCCAAACATATATTTTATATGTTTATTAATAATTTTTTTTTTAATACTTTTTTTTTGTAAGCTCCCGGGGCGCGGACAGGTGAACGCACGGGTAAGCGCAATCTTGCTGTGCGCCCTGGGGCGCGTACTAATACGCGTCCCGGAAGCGCTATTGCCGCGAACGAAAACGAAAACAACATCGTGACGTATCGCGTAGCCGCCACGCCTTGCGTCATAAGACACGTATCGCGTAGCCGCGAGATGCGTCTTATGACGCACCGCGTAAGCGCACCCGGAAGCGCATACGATCGCGCAACGTAAGCGCCCGATGCGCTTACGATACACGCCCGGGTCGCGCCTCGGGGCGCGTAGCGTAAGCGCGTCAAACCCTGTGACTTTAAAATAACACTTTTCATTGGTTCAGAACTTTTTTTTTTCCAAATTGTGTGAAACCCACCCATTTCTCTCACTATTGCTTTGTACTTGGAGAGAGCAAGAGCTGTTCTGTCTACTCTATCTCCTACTTTTCTAATCTCCAGCAATGGCTGCAAGAGAGTCATCCAGCAGTGATTCAGATGGATTTTTAGATGAGGACCCTCCTCAGCAAAAGAAAAAAACCCATTTCATCTGGAAATTTTACGACATCCCTGAAGGACAGAAAAAAGTCAACGCTCCCAAAGTAACCTGCAAAATATGTGGGAGTAGTTTATCCAGAGGCAATCCTCTGAAAAAATATAGTTTTGGGAATGCTAATTTGATCAGGCATGTGAAAAGAAGACACCCTAACAACTTTGCCAGGGAGAGTGTCAGAGAGCTGGCACGGAATGTACCAAAAGATGGCGGCAGCACCTCCACTGGTGGAGCAACACCTTCGGGATCACCCCGTGGAAGAATGGTCCCTAACATTCAGCCGGTGTTTGCAGGCATCAAATTTTTGTGCACGGAGTGTGACGAACTGCTCTGCTATGGGGAGCAGAGTGTTGAACTCATTGCCCTAAAGAAACAGCAACACCGCTGCTCTGCCAGTCCCTAAATTTTCAATTTTTTTTGCTCCTGTTGAGCAGTTTTGGAATCCCTGTTTTTGTTTTTCCCTTGAAAAAAATCCAAAAAAAATATACAATTGTTTTAAAAAGTCTAAAAAAAATATAAAACAACAAAAACAAAAAAAATATATATAAAACAACAAAATCAAAAAAAAAGTTCTTTTCAGAACTACCTCCAATTTATAAAAAGAAGCTTTTTTTTTTTAAAAAAGTCTGTCATTTTTAATCTCCATGGTACACTCCCCCGTAAGCTCCCCGGTGCGCGTACCGGGCGCTCCCCCCCGAGAAAATCTTTTTCACCCGCGGGAGCCTTTTATGGCCCCCACATCAAAAGTAGGGGGTCAGGGGGGTGTACCCTGCCCCCTTTTGCTCATTTCCCCCTTTTGATTCTTGCCACCTCTTGTGTCTCAATCCCACCGAGACACAAGATGGCGGCCGCTGCGGACTGTTTCGAATGTTTACAGACACCCGAGAACCAATCAGCTTGCCGTGCGCAAGTCGCGTGGCGCGCCTGAAGCGCTCCCCGGTACGCGTACCGGGGCGCGGCTCTAGATATATATCTTTTTTTAAACCTAATTTACTCAAAAGTCACAGGACCACATATCTTGAGACCTAGCAAAGGCACATCCGGCAAACAATATCTACAATTTTGCCAAGTTTCGTGGAAATCCATTCAGCCGTTCGGGCTAAAAGTGAGGCCAACCGCCCTATGGAAAACTCAATGTTAAAAACACGTTTTGGGACCCCCCTTTTTTCTCGGCCCCCCCTTGACGAAACCCCCCCAAATTTTCAGGGGCTGCTCAGAAACAAAATGTTCCATTTTCCTGAAAATTTCAGCCAATTCCGTCCACAAACGCCAAAGTTATTAGACATAGAATTTTCAAAAATCCCATAGAGAAAAAATCCTAACTATATATACCTACTGGCGACCGCCAGTAGGTAATATATATATATACATATTATTAACAAAACATATACAATATATTATTAACAAAACATATACAATATTTTTACCGTAGGATAGCAAGAGGTTTAAATGTACTGTAACGACTCCAGTGAGTGCAACAGAAGGGAAAGCGTTGGATAGCGTAGGGGTAAAAATTACTATTCCCACTCCAGAGAGTGCAACAGTAGGGAAAGCGTTGGATAGCGTAGGGGTAAAAATTACTATTCCCACTCCAAAGAGTGCAACAGTAGGGAAAGCATTGGATAGCGTAGGGGTTAAAATTACTATTCCCACTCCAGAGAGTGCAACAGTAGGGAAAGAGTTGGATAGCGTAGGGGTAAAAATTACTATTCCCACTCCAGAGAGTGCAACAGTAGGGAAAACGTTGGATAGCGTTGGGATTAAAATGACTATTCCCACTCCAGAGAGTGCAACAGTAGGGAAAACGTTGGATAGTGTAGGGGTGAAAATTACTATTCCTACTCCAGAGAGTGCAACAGTAGTGAAAGAGTTGGATAGCGTAGGGGTAATAATTACTATTCCCACTCCAGCGAGTGCAACAGTAGGGAAAGCGTTGGATAGCGTAGGGGTAAAATGTACTATTCCCACTCCAGAGAGTGCAACAGTATGGAAAACGTTGGATAGCGTAGGGGTAAAAATTACTATTCCCACTCCAATGAGTGCAGCAGTAGGAAAAGCGTTGGATAGCGTAGGGGTTAAAATTACTATTCCAACTCCAGAGAGTGCAACAGTAGGGAAAGAGTTGGATAGCGTAGGGGTAAAAATTACTATTCCCACTCCAGAGAGTGCAACAGTAGGGAAAGCGTTGGATAGCGTAGGGGTTAAAGTTACTATTCCCACTCCAGAGAGTGCAACAGTAGTGAAAGAGTTGGATAGCGTAGGGGTAAAAATTCCTATTCCCACTCCAGCGAGTGCAACAGTAGGGAAAGCGTTGGATAGTGTAGGGGTAAAAATTACTATTCCAACTCCAGAGAGTGCAACAGTAGGGAAAGCGTTGGAAAGCATAGGGGTAAAAATTACTATTCCCACTCGAGAGAGTGCAACAGTAGGGAAAGCGTTGGATAGCGTAGGGGTAAAAATTACTATTCCCACTCCAGAGAGTGCAACAGTAGGGAAAGCGTTGGATAGCGTAGGGGTTAAAATTACTATTCCAACTACAGAGAGTTCAACAGTAGGGAAAGAGTTGGATAGCGTAGGGGTTAAAATTACTATTCCAACTTCAGAGAGTGCAATAGTAGGGAAAGTAAATACTTCATATATAAATATAAATAACATAAATAGTAATACCAATTACAAATTAATAAAATATTTAAAAATTGTATAAAATATATTAAATAAATTATGTATAAATACAAATTAAAATTATTTAATTATAAAAATTACCTACTAATACAATTAATTCTAATAAATTAATCTATTAATTTTAATTACCAATTATATTTTAATTAATTAGCAATTAATAAATTAATTAACATATCTTTCTCTAAATAAATATCAATAAATAAATTAACATATTTAATTAATTATAATTAAATTACTTCCCATCCTATTCCCCTATAAATCCACAACCCGCTACATAAAATAAATTACTAAAATTAAAATAATTATCAATTAATCAATTATAATGAATTACCAATTATATTTTAATTAATTAACAATTAATCATTAATTAACAATTAAGTCTAAATAAACATCAATAAATAAATTAACATATTTAATTAATTATAATTAAATTACTTCCCACCCTATTCCCCTATAAACCCACAACCCGCTACAGAAAAGAAATTACTAAAATTAAAATATTTATCAATTAATCAATTATAATTAATTACCAATTATATTTTAATTAATTACCAATTAATAATTAATTAACCATTAATTCTAAATAAATATCAATAAATAAATTAACATGTTTAATTAATTATAATTAAATTACTTCCCACCCTATTCCCCTATAGACCCACAACCTGCTACAGAATTATATTACACAAAAAATTAAAAATAATATTAACTTACCTTAAATTCGATATTTTTGTTGTCTATATTATGTCTAGTCGATATTATGTCCATTCTATATTTTTGATTAGATATTATGTCCAATCTATTCGATATAAATTTTTTCTAGTCGATATTTTTGTTGTCTATATTAGGTCTAGTCGATATCATGAACTCGATATTTTGACTCTATACCCTAACACTTACGTTTGTGACATTAAATTGCAGCTCTCTCCAGCACCTGCACCACCACATATGCAGTGTCATTTTTAAATCAAATATTGTAGCGTGGAGAACTAACTGACGACATAACGTTCACTATAAGACAACTCATCTTTGCTAACATGGATTTATATGACTTGGATGCATTTCTCAGAATATGTATCTACAAATTGCAAAATGCTCTGACGTCATCCTGAATATTTCTTTGTAAATGTGTATGTTTTTTATTTGTAAAAAAAAAACTGTAGAGTACTTTAACGTCGTCTGCGTGTGGTATAACATTTCAAATAAAGAAATAAAAACATAGAAATTACCAGCATTCGCAGGGTTCTATACTTTTTGGAATGTTCTCCGACACTCCACTGTACAACCAGTGGCCATGTCTACGTTTCTGTAGTTGCAGGGCAATGCCTGCAATGTTCACCTCATGGTTTGTGCATGTGGAGGGGCGCAGCTGGCACCGGAAGTACAGATAAAAACAGCAGGCTGGACATAAAGGAAGCATAGCTGCCAAGATTTCAGATTGCTATGTGTGACTTTTTATAATGTCAGCTTAATTATGAGTGACATTTCAACAACTATGAGTGACACTTTTTTCGCAAGGAAAATCAAGCAATAAAAACAACGGAAACATAACTATCAGAAATTACACCCATTTGAGCAAAGAGAAACTGTAGAAAGATTTTAAAAACGGCTGCAAAGCACTGGAAATGGAGGGTACACGCGTAACCTAGAGGTCACAACCCCTCTGCAGACTGTAATTTATCTCAAAAAGACACACTGAGCAATTTGATAAAAATGAATCCGCTGATAACAGCAGGGTGTGCGGAGCCGCCCATTATTTATTAACAACCTGAGGCTGAAGCTACGTTCCATTGCTAGTCTAAGCAATTAACATTGAGACACAATTAAGCATGGGGGTGCATGCAAGCCTCAGGAGAAAGGTTTGATTAAAGTACACATAGCCTAGGGGTCACAACTCGGCTGTAGTCAGTTTTATTTCAAATATATATACTTTTTGAGAGAGTGAGCATTAAAAAGCCTGCGCTATCTAAGAGTACTTGCACCAGTGCGTGTTATGCAGCAGGCTGTAAAAGTAGTCTAAAATACATATGGCACTGCACAGAAGTGTTTGTTTTAAAACATACCGACACTCGTACTGACTTCTGAAGATGAATGACTACTTGTGGCAGCTGTGCATCGGATCCCGAGCACAGGTGCCACGACTTGAGAAGCTCCTATACTTCTGCACAGGTTCGCCGGTGACTCAGAAGGCCTGCCTCACTCGAGTAAGCCACAGGTAGGCCTGAGGTCATGGGTCGAGTCGCCAGGCGGGATCTCATCATCATGCTGCTTTGAGCCACTCTCAGCAGCCTTGCCCAGCACTTAGCAGGCTGTTGTGCTGACTAACTTAATTAAGCTGCGGCCGGCGTTGCCTGGGCCCGCCTGTCCCGTATGGTGTGCGGTGCGTTGGTGGTGGGAATCCAGAATGTATGTATGTATGTATGTATTGCATACTTCTATAGCGCAACACTGTCACCCAAAGGGTATCCTGGCGCTTTGACTATACATAGCTAATGCACACCTACAAGGATCATACTGCTCTTGGAAAGAGATAGGTCTTCAACCCTCTCTTAAACGGCAAAAGTTCTCCCTGACTCCTCAGGGAAAACGGGAGAGAGTTCCAAAGCTTGGCAGCTGAAAACCCGAAAGAACGGCCTCCCATCCTTAACCTTTGGATCCTGGGAACAACTACCAGACATGCCGAAGAAGATTGTAGAGTTCGAGAGGTAGAATACCAGGAGAAAAGATTTTGCAATAAGACAGGTCCCTGTCCATGCAAGGCTTTGAAAACCAAGCAAGATGCTTTAAAAAGAATACGCTGCTGAACAGGCAGCTAATGAAGGTCTAACAGCGCTGTAGTAGAAGAGGCAGCACGCGATCGAGAGAGTGCAAGTTTAGCTGCCATATTTTGTATGCGCTGCAGCTTACCAATCAGATTTTTAGGCGCTCCCAGAAGCAGTGCGTTGCAGTAATCTAACCTGCTAAGAATAATCCCACGCACTACCTCTGGTCTAGCCTGTTCCGGAAGCATAGGAAGAACTTTCCGCAGCATACGCAACAGCATCATGCATGTGGCCACCGTTTTATTAGCAAATGCGTCCAGTTGTAAATTGGGGCCAAACATGACCCCCAGGTTACGAGCAGATTCCGCTGCTGTCACCGCTCCCAATGAAGAAGTAGGCCAGAAGTCCTCTGGCAGGGAGCGCGGAACACGGTCGTTTGAACAGTACAACACCTCGGTCTTAGACCCGTTGAACTGGAGAGAGTTGGAACGCAACCAGTCTGCTGTTGCTGTCATACAGCGATGAAAAGTCTCCAGAGATACCGCATCTTTGCCTTCCAGGGAGAAGACCAGCTGAGTGTCATCGGCGTAATTAATTACCGTGACACCAAAAGATCTTATCAGGTGGATCAGAGGGCGGAGATATAAGTTAAACAGGATTTGGCTGATGGCCGAGCCCTGGGGCATGCCCTGTCCCACTTTACAGACTCCTGATCTAAAAGGAGGCAATGCCACCACCTGTTGCCTATTGTGGAGATACAAGACTAACCAGTCCCGTGCCAACCCTGTTACCCCAATCTCCTCCAGTCTACTAATGAGAGTAGTGTGGCTGACCGTGTCGAACGCGGCCGACATGTCGAGCAGCACTAAAAAATCTGGCCGACCAGTGTCGACACGCGAACGAAGATTGTCCAACACGACCACCAGTGCGGATTCCGTACCATGCGCTGGTCTGAAGCAGAACTGGGCCACATCCAGATAGATGTTATCTTCCAGAAATCTGGACAGAGACTGGGTGACCACCTTCTCCATGATCTTAACCGAAAAAGGGAGCAGGGAAATAGGCTGATAGCTTGCTAGACAGGTGGGATCAAGCGTAGGCTTCTTCAGGAGAGAGGAAACCACCGCCAAGAAACCACCGCCAATTTCCAACACTCCGGAACCATAGCGGTATGAAAAGACTGAAGACAAACCAAGTACAATGGGCGAAAGAGTTCCTCCTGGAAAAGTTTCCAAAATTTACGAGGTAGTGGGTCCATAGGAGAGCCCGACGACACAACCTGTGCTAATTTGCAAAAATCATCAAATGGAAGGAGAGAAAAGCAGCTCAGCTGTGGCCGGCCAGTCAAACCTTCAGAATCACCCAGTAAGGGTGTGGTGGCAGGAAGCAACAGAGGCTGGGAATCCGGCCTAGACAGCCCACCCAGGATTGTTGTGATCTTATCTTCAAATGCGGCTGCCAAGGAATCGCAAAGAGCCTGAGAGGCTGGAATATTATTCATGGCACATGCGGGACGAGAAAGATCATTGACGATCTTAAACAAGGTCTGCGACTTATTAGTCGCCTGATTCAGGGATTCCTTGAGGTAGGTGGCTTTTGCACACTTAATCTGTGCTTTATATTTCAACAGCGTCTGCCTGAAAAGAGCTCTTGCCGGGTCAGAATAGTGCTTCCTCCAGGCCCTTTCTGCCAGTTTACATCGCTGCTTCAGCTGCAGAAGGTCCTTAGAGTACCAAGGCATAGCACGTTTCTGTCTGTCCCTTGATCTACGTAGAGGGGCCACCTTATCCAGAGAGTTGAAAATTTGCTGGCACAGACTAGAATAACTCTCTTCTATGTTACTCCCCAGAGAGAACCCTCCGGGAAGTAAAGTTGGTAAAACGGGGTTTTTTAAGAGTCTGGACCATGGCCTACAAACTTTAGTAGGTCCCGACCTGACATCTCTCAGAGACCCCGCCGGGAGATGGAGAGAAAAGGAGACTAGCGCATTGTCCGTCCAACACTGGGGGCTTATGTCATTCACCACCACCTGTGCGGCGTCTGCAAAAACTAGATCCAGGATATGGCCCTTCAAATGGGTCGTAGAAAGTACCAGCTGCTGCAGCTGAATATTGCTGCAGGCCTGGCATAGATCACTATAGGCTGTATCTAGAGGCCCATTCGGCCACAGATTAAAATCTCCCAGAACAATTAGTCTAGTATGGGAGTTTGAAAGATCATAAATAAGATCAATCAACTCAGGCAGAGTTGATAGTGTATTGCCTGGCGGTCTGTAGCATAATACTCCAGATTGCAATACTCCTTTTTGAGCACTAAATGAAAACCCCATAAGTTCAAAGCCCAACACCTCCTTGATCTCCAACTGAGTAAGGGCCAGAGTTTCTCAAAATATGAAACCTATTCCTCCCCCTCTATTCTTCCGGCGAGGAGTGTGCCTAATTTTGTAGCCCAATGGACAGGCCAGTCCAAGTTCTACATCACTATCTGCCCGCGTCCATGTCTCCGTGAGGAAGAGCACATCCAGCCCAAAGGACTGAATGAGAAGTGTGATCTCAACATGATGCTTGCAAAGGGACCGGACGTTAAGCAGGCCACAAGCAAGCACCTCCGGCTTGCAAACATTATTGTCCTGCTGGGCATTGCTCATTCGACCCGGGTCAAGCTGTAAAAGCTCAGCCTTAGAGTAGACTTTACGAGGGGAGAAAGGAGAGGCAGCATAACCGGCAATAAACGTGCCCGTTGCGTGAACGGGCGCAAACGGGCTTACCTCTGGCGCACCTCCGGCGCGCCTACGCTGCACGCTTGGGAGGAGTCCATCTTAAATACCGTAGATCGCGGGAGTCCTATGAGGGCAAGCCGCTGGCCCCTCACCCAAGATGGCGCCTAGGAATTCTCCCCTCCTGGACACCCACACACAATATGGCGGCCAGAAACGGCGCGAAGCATTCCCAGTAAGCCCCAAGTATCCCTCTGTCCCGCAAAGCGTGGACGGCAAAACTATTATGGTGCAGGTAAGCTCTACCTAATATTCCCAATGTCTCTAGAAGATTAAGGGTGCCTGCGATCTGTACTCGCGCTCCGCGAATATGGCAAATGCAAATATATTTTTAAAAAGCTAAAATCAAAAGGCACTCAAAAGCAATAGCGAGTCACGCAAGCGCACAGCAAGCCGTCAATCCATTCCACAAGATCCCCACCGGGACAGGGTCGAATAGCTCGAGGCTGTCTCCCAAGATGTCGCGCAGTTCAGAAACCTTTGATGAAATGCCACCCACTCGATGCGCACGGCGGGCGCCAGCTGAGCTCAGCATGACTGCGGTACCTGTGACTCGTCCCCGTCCTAGCCCGTGTCTGTGCATGGGAGGTTGGCATTGCCCAGGAGAGACTGCATGAACTCGGGGTGACCCGGTCGCGATTCGCACGCGCACCACACCACCACCACTATGCTAGGTGGTGGTGCGTGCAACGTGTGTGCAGCGTGTGTGCGCTGCAGGCAGCAGTTGCAAGCAGGTGAGTTTGCTTGCACTTCAAACTGTGCCGCGCGGCGCGGGCGCGGCACTGGTGGCCCATTGCGGCAGCCTTTATAATTTATTTGGGGGCTGGGGACACTGACTGACAGTGTCAGACACTGAGTGTCCCTAAATGAATCATAAAGGCTGCCGCTACGGGCCACAAGCCATGCGCGGCTGCCGCCTCCAAAACAGTGCCTCCTGGGGCGGTCCGCCCCCCCCCCCATCCCCCACTCCCCTAGCTACGCCACTGAGAGGAACCGACATGCTTTGATCCTCAGAGCCAGTACCCTGGGGATCAGGTTAGTCCTTCACTTTGGGGTCCCTATCTGAAAATATTGAATATTTCATAACACATCCAGTGCATTAGCAGTGAATAAGCAGCCTATGGTCCCAACATTGTGTAACCCATCCCAGATCCCATTTCTAGCAGCGCTGGTGTGAACTTACGATTAATAAAACATCTTTTCTGAAAATGATACCCTGCTCACATCTCTTGATTATATTTCATCCCAGGTGTGGACAGGTTAGGCAATCATTCATTAAGGGTTCCTCCCAAACATTTCAGGCCTGATTTACAAAGGTAAGCTTACACGTTTGTGTAAGTTTAGGACTGTTTGGCATTCACAATTTATTTTACGAATAGTCTCTTTAGAGGTGTGGTGTCTCCGCACATAAAAAGATAGGCCGGTTAGAGGCTAAAATGGAATTTAACTTGGTACCCTTTGGACAGAGCCCTCTCTAAATGTCCCAGTTGTTCCCTACAGGGAGAACTTTGACGTTTTCAACATTCATTTTAATACTTGCTTTAATGCAGTAGAACTCAATGACCATTAATAAACTGAAGAGAGCATTAATAATGCAGGTAGTGCATTATTGCCCCATGCCACTTTTGACATATCTCTGTGCAGACCTTCAAGCTCTCTCCCAATTAGGAGCTGTTTGAGGGTATTCAGGTGTTGCAATGTCCTTCAAAATGGTACTTGTACAGGTTTTTGAGTGGAGCTGCAAAGTTGAAAAATCTGATTGCATGTAAGAAAATCAATAGCAAATACATTGTCTGCTATAATTATCATTGTCTGCATATTGTTTTCAAAAATATTGTTGAAGTGTGTATCCGTTTTCTACTATTAACTTCAATGGGGTGTTAATCTTGAAAACAATAATTAGAACACTTTAGTTTTGTCAGATGATATTAGGCAACGGTATTCTGGTACAATCACAAAATGTATTAGATTGCTGTAGTAGGGAAATAAATAGATGTGGGTGTTTCAGATGCCATAGGGATAAAACAGTTTGACACCAAATCTTGAGAAGTAAGGCCTTATTGTTGTCTTTTTTAGTATTGCTTTCTGTGAAAAGCTCAGGAGTCCCATTCTTCATCATACCTCTTGAAGATTCACAAGAGTCTTAGGGGCATATATACAAGCCCCTATCGCCTCAGGAATGTCACTTTTAAAGAAGTTCCTGTGGCGATAGGAGCTTCACCTTATGTACAAGGCAGCATTAAGACACTTAACATGACTTAACATTGCCTAGTAAATAAGGCCCCTTTCACACTATACTTAGCGTGAAAGGGGTGGGCAGTGGGTGTTGTGGTGAACATTCTGCTGCAGCACCCATTGATTTTGACGATGCCCCATAGAGCGATCTGGGGTCAATGCAAAAAGCACACAGCTACTTACTCCTTTTCTGCACTACATGCTCGCTTTTGACATCAGTGTTTTTGCTTGGATCTTGTGACTAGAGAAGAGGTGACCCTAAGTATCAAGAAAGGGTCATTTTTATAATTGACTTCAGCTCCCCTGAAATGAGATTGCATCAAGAGAAAAGCATAACATTTAATACAAACTGCTCACACACTCCTGATCCATATTCTCAGGACAATAGTAGAAGTTAATCATGTACTATATACCTCTTGCTGCCCCTCACCTGAAATTTGATATTTAGGAAATCTGAGGGCCAAAGTGGTCAACTCAGCTTGAGTACTTGACCACGCATGGCCTCCCTGTTTGAGGAGCAACCCTAGCATCCCTGAACAAAATCCACACATTTTGTTCTTCCACAAGGAGTCATTACACTCCACTCAGCACACATCTTAAAAAGCAAATCCCGTGCCCACCCTGGTCTCAGTGATTCGAACTTTAGTGGGTCATTGATCCAATGTGAGTCATGGTGTGTGAATCAGAAAGAGCAGGAGGCTTGAATGGTAACTCAGCTCCACTATATTCGCCTCGGGATGGCACTTTCCTCAGTCATCTGTAGAACTTATCACCATGTCCAGAGGCTTCAATGTCCAGGAGATCAGTGCATCAATGTGAGGTCTTGTTACTTGTGCCAATTTCATTCTAAACAGAGCCACGTCTTCTCTCTCTCATGAGTGGTATCACACTGTGGATGGTATCTCAATAAAATCACTCTATACCTTAAGCATAAATATTTATTCTTGCGGTGAGGGTGGGCTTTACCACTTATTATTGTAACAGATGGTCAAGAAGGGATAATCAGTATCTGGACTTCTTTTGACAGTGTGATAATATCCCAAAACAATATGTGCTCACTTTTCCTTTTCCAACTCCATTTATGTCAGATTGAAGTCCTGGTGGAGTAAACCAATGCTTAGTGATCAATGCCAAAGGAAATGAAATAGTTAAAGCAGCTCTTCGCTTCATATGCCCTAACAAGCAGACCCAAGCGGTGTGCTATTAAAAACATTTAGATGCCTGTCAGAAATCCCTTTGCAAATAATTTAAGTTGTTTTTAGCACAAGAGGGAAATTCATGTGGATCAGGTCGCAGGTGTTTTGCTGCTGGTTAGAAGGTCTGTGTTGTAAGGTAACAAGGGAACCCAAATAAAGTCAACCAGGGTCCTAGGGAATTTAAGCTATTATACAGAAAACCTGGCCCTAGAGAAAAAATTAGGAACAGGGGTATAAATATAGACCCAGTCACTACTATATTTGTTAAACTTGTCCAGCCGGACAGAGGTCCAATATTTAATATTTTTGAATGCAGTAAAATCAGTACGAATTTTTTTTTCAAAGTGGGACACAAGCCTGCATCCTACTAAAACTAAAAGGACAAACAATTGAGAACACAAAAGGCTCAGGCAAAGCTGTAGGTTTGTTACACACAGAATTTCCAATGTGACAAACAAATTGCATGGGGCACCTTTACGCATTTAAATAGCAATTCAGAGCAGTGCATAAGGTGTTTAGGGTGTTGACTGCGTTTCGATCAATATAAACATCAGAGGATCATCATCAGGACATTTAGGATATGCATGCCTGTGTACAATTGCCTGTAAGAAAGTCTGCAACAATAAAGCAATGCAGGAATGATTTAAGCACACATCCCTGTTTTACTCCATTTTCAATGGTATTCTGCTCAGATAATTGACTGGGCAAACTGGATCGCCCATTCATTTTTTGAGTGCAGGGGCACTTTTTTAATTAGTGCAATAGGGAATCCCATGATAGCCAACTAAGTACATTTCCAAACTGTTGAAGATAGTTGAGAATTGTTGTGACTGATTTATATACTCTGTGTATATGTCTTGTTGGCAAGTACTTTTGGGAGCAAGGTGATTTCTTACTATCAGACACTTTTGTGATGTATTGTGTCTTTGGGGAGTTTTCCTAATGTACTCTGTTGGATTTTTGTGTGGTGTATTTTGTCAAGGTTTGTTGGAAGTGAATGGACATCAGGCTAAAAGAAGCATCCGTGCTCTGTGGGTGTGTGTGAAATGTGCTAATAACACTGCATGGGATTCAGTATGTGTCCTTGCCCTTAGTGCCCAAAAGCATGTATCTGGTATCATGACATTTGATTTTTGGCTGTGGTGTCACACTAATCTAGCTTTTTTTGCGGACAACTAGACCTGTCCTTGACACAATTAGGTCCTGGGCATGTTTTGTGGCCTGGAGGGGTGCACCAAGTGGTCACTTAGCTACTTTCATTGGACTGCTATCACATGTTTGGCACATAGAATGGTGATAGCAGTGTTCCATGATTTGAAATTTCATAGTATGATTAGATATTCATATCTGGCTCACTGGAGAGGAGACTTATTCAGTTCCTAGCACTTACAATCCTTGCTTCTGTTATATGTGTTTATATGTATAGTCTGTGTGATACATACATGTTGTGTGTGAGTAATCAAGAATAATGGTAGTTAGTAGTAGGATCCATTTTGAATACCCCTGGTCTACCTTTGCACAAGATGGAGGAGAGGGTTGTTTTTCCAGACAGTGGGAGTGTAGTGCTCAAATCCTAAAGCTGGAGAGAGAATACCTAGACACTGAAGCGAGAGGAGTTGAGACTCGGCTCCTTTAGATATTCAATATGGCCCTTTGCTTAGCATGGAGATGCTGATTTGTCTTCCTGAACAGTGCTATTTGGTGTATGATAAGGCTGAGGAGCAGGACTGTAAATTCTAGTGTACAAGGTGAGAAAAACTTTAGGTGAGACCTGGCTTTCTGTATTTTCCTGACTACTTCTTCAGTAGGACGTATTGCAACTAGGTACAGACACCTCAGACCTCTTTGTGCCTCTGTTGTGGATGCTTCACTTTGGAGACTCCCCTGCTGTGAGAAGTATCTTTCTCTACAAAAAGTATGTGTCTGGAGAATAGCGCGCAAAGGACACTTGAAAGGAGAACCACCCTGAATTGGTTCTACAATTTCAGACAGGTTAAACATCTACTACCTGCTAGTTGTCCATAGAAATGGGACCTCACTAGCTCCAGTTGCAAGTCCTCTATGTCCAAATAATTGAGTGTTCCACAGTGTACTCAAAGGACTGCTGTGCAGCAAAGTTGCTGTTAGCCTGTCCGACAGTCTTCCAGAGATGAGGAGATGTCACCTGAGCAAGGCCGAACTTGCCTTACCAGGCATCAGGCATTTCCCCGGGAGACTGGAAGGGTGTGGGGCGGTGGATGCTTTGGTTACTGCATAGTTCCTTGTATATCCAACAGTTTTCAGGCAGCAATAAAGGTGCGGAGATAACTCTGATGATTAATGCACCTGCTGGAAAGAGATCGGATTTGTGTCTAGTGGCAGTTTTGACTCATCTAAGGTAGCGCTGAGTGTTAACATGCTTGCTGCAAAGAGCATGTGCTATGCAGATCACAGTAAGTTACTGCCTTAGTCACATAAATCTTTTTTTACTTTGCAGTTCATAAATTGCAATTATAATCTAGGTTATAAAGTTATGTTTTTTGCCCCAGTCTTTCATTATCCTAATTTTCAAAAAAAGGGTTTGTTTGAGTAGAAATGAATTATTATTTTTAAAGTCAACGCTAGCCACTGTGTTATGTTCTGAATCCTGAGTTTGTGCTTCCCAAGCCAAGCACTTTTAAAAAATGCTTACAAGAATGGATGACATGTGAATCCTACAGCTTGTAGTCCCCTTTGTCTCATGTAACATTGTCTATACAGTGATTTACAAACGTATCGTTCATTGTCTCTGGATGTGCTTGTGATGTAAAATGCTCCAACACCCTACACTTGAATGGAATGTGCTATAAACCGATGGAATACATGTGAGAGAGGGGCTATGTAGCAATGAGAAGCACTGTTGGAGGGTGGTGGTGATGGAATCTTTGACGAGCCCCAATAAAGATTGCTGTATCATGGTGCACTGTAAGGTCATCATTTACTATGCTTTAAAATATAATATAATTGAATATATAATGAACATGTGTTGTAGAATGCAACATTTTCCCATTTATTCCCAAATTCTTTTGGGGGAGAACCCCCACCCACTCTTTGTAGTGGTCAGGCTCTCTTTCTGTGCTCGAGCGCTATGCACCATACATGGCTGGTCTGACAAAATTTGCCAGGGCTGCTTTAGGTTCCTAGTCCAGGCCTGCACAAGAGGAATCTATATCTTGATGGAGGAGGTTTATACTGACACTGAAGCACCCAGAAGCCTGCCTGCCTACCTGCCTGCTCAGAGGGAAGGGGCCTGTCAACCCAGCTGGAGGAGTGTCTGTCCCTGGAGGAGTGAGGTGATGCATATCCCCCATGTCTTGAGGACACCAAGAGGAAAGTACTCCAGAAGTGTTTTGGACAGCGTGGGTGCATCATTTAGTGTGCTTTCTATTCCTGAGAAGGGAGATGTGAAGAACTACTGACTGGGGGATTGTCACTCAAGTGCGCAGGCATATCCGGTAGCCTGGGCAGCCAAACCAGGGTTCACAGGACTAATTCCACCAGCGAGTGTCCAAAGTCTTGATGGGACTGTACGCATACCATATTTGGGGGTCATTCATGGTACTACTGTTAAACGTGGACCAACAACAACTAGGGTAGATAGAGACCAGGAATGTGGGGGAACAGAGAGGAGATGGGAGAGGTACAGGATAAATCCTGCTAACACTCAGAGACACAAAGTTGTTTTTTGGCATTTTTAGTGTGTAGTTTTGCGTTCTATTGTGTAATAAAGTATTTTGTTTCTTAAAAAGGTAAGCAATTTGCTGGATATTTCCTTATTCGGCCTTTGGTTGGATGTTAAGTTCTAGAGCACTCCCCTACACTATCTCCTTGAGAATGCTGTCTCTACCTGCCATTGCTATAACAGAGGGTCAAGTACAAAAGAGGTTGTATTTGGCCCAGTTTGCAGAGTCAGCGTGAGGCAGAGCCTGGGATCTGTTGGATATTGTTCTGCTCTGTGAGAACAATGAAGATTTTAGACTGGGTGATGTATTAAGAGATACATCTAACTACTGCCTTAAAAAACAGCATTCCTTGTAACATAAGAATTAACATTTTGCAAATGTAAGAAATTGGGTTGTTAGTTGAGGAGGGTAAAACTCTTCTCAACCAGCAACCACAATTCTTCTCAGGGTGAAGGCAGAAGCAATACCTAAATTAACCTGTGCTCAACCCTCGGGTAGGTTGCTACAGAGCAGTCAGGCTTAACTCAGAGGCAATGTGTAGAGAGGATTTGTGCAACACTTCAAACAGCAACACATTGAACTAACACCACAAAGGAGCCCACAAAAGAGTAAGAAAGATAGAGTAATTTGTAATACATAAAACAAGGCCAAAACAACAACAATCCAATCAGTAGAACCAGATATATTCAATGTTAAAGGTGTTAGTTAAAATAACGCCAAAAGGTGTAAAGTGCCAACTGTGGTTATCTGGTCGTGCTGGAGTCAGGAGCAGTGGGGGCTGGAGCAACAGGAACTACCAATTCACTTGGACTTGAAGGAGTCTGGAGTGCTTTGCGGTTCTAGCAGGATTCTTCAGGTGAGTGGCAAGGATGAAGCTTATTCCACTGGGAGTGGGCCAAGTCATCACTCAGGGTTTGGGCAGGGTTTATATACCCTCTCGACTGCTCAACAAATTTAGCTAGATCTCGTGTGGCACGTGAGGCATATGACTGTCTGAAAGGTTCTCGAACCCTTGAAGAAAACCCATATTAATACACTCTCTTTGACCTTACATGCTGGGCTGGTCCAAATTGATGATCGGAATCAAATAACAGGAAACAAATGTATCATTTTCGCTCAAATGTGCATAATGGAAAACAACACCAAGACCCCACTAACAGTGGGAGCAAGGCGTGCCATTGACTCACGGGATTCTGGGGGAAGCTTGCAGGGATTCAATGGAAACTACACCATGGCCCTAGTAACAGCATGTGCAAGATACTTTATTGGTTTACAGCTTCTGAAGGACCCATGCAAGGATTCAAGCGCAAGGGAATTATGGGTCTTGGAGAACATCAGTCATGGTATTATAGCGGGCCATAATGCACCACAGGGGTAATACAACATTGGCTCTGCACACTAGACCACTACGCAGGGGGCATAGGAAGGAGTCTTGACAGAAAGGGCGCAGAAAGGGGGTCATAACAGCATCGACGACAGATGCCTGGGTCGAGGATGCATTGTCATCGGTGGTTTCGAAGGCAATGTGGGCTGCAGTGGTGAAGGAATCTATGACAAAATATCAACTACAAAAATATCTACCTACCTAAATATCGCAACAAAAATATCGAGGACAATAATATCGAGATCCTATCTCTAACAAGGTAAGTACAAAAATATCGAGAAAAAATATATCGATATCAAAAATATCGTTTTTTAGAAAATATCATTTTATTTTAATAAAAAAAGAATGTAATATTAACAAAATAATACTTATAAATGTAATAAACATAGTTAAAAATATATTACAATATTTAAAATTAATAAATAATGTAATAAAAACTAATAATAATAAAGATATAATACATAGTATATACTTCATTAATAATAACTCTAAAATAATTATTTTAATAACTTATAAATAAATCAAAATAGAATAAATTACAAATACATTTATATACATAAATCAATAATATAAATAACAATTAATAACAATGTAAAACTAATTTAAAAAAAAAAATACATTTTGGATAGCGTACGGGTAAAAATTACTATTCCCACTCCAGAGAGTGCAACAGTAGGGAAAGTGTTGGATAGCGTAGGGGTAACAATTACTATTCCCACTCCAGAAAGTGCAACAGTAGGGAAAGTGTTGGATAGCGTAGGGGTAAAAATTACTATTCCCACTCCAGAGAGTGCAACAGTAGGGAAAGTGTTGGATAGCGTAGGGGTAACAATTACTATTCCCACTCCAGAGAGTGCAACAGTAGGGAAAGTGTTGGATAGCGTAGGGGTAAAAATTACTATTCCCACTCCAGAGAGTGCAACAGTAGGGAAAGTGTTGGATAGCGTGGGGGTAAAAATTTCTATTCCCACTCCAGAGAGTGCAACAGTAAGGAAAGTGTTGGATAGCGTAGGGGTAACAATTACTATTCCAACTCCAGAGAGTGCAACAGTAGGGAAAGTGTTGGATAGCGTAGGGGTACAAATTACTATTCCCACTCCAGAGAGTGCAACAGTAGGGAAAGTGTTGGATAGCGTAGGGGTAAAAATTACTATCCCCACTCCAGAGAGTGCAACAGTAGGGAAAGTGTTGGATAGCGTAGGGGTAACAATTACTATTCGAACTCCAGAGAGTGCAACAGTAGGGAAAGTGTTGGATAGCGTAGGGGTAACAATTACTATTCCAACTCCAGAGAGTGCAACAATAGGGAAAGTGTTGGATAGCACAGGGGTAACAATTACTATTCCAACTCCAGAGAGTGCAACAGTAGGGAAAGTGTTGGATAGCGTAGGGGTAAAGATTACTATTCCCACTCCAGAGAGTGCAACAGTAGGGAAAGCTTTGGATAGCGTAGGGGTAAAAATTACTATTCCCACTCCAGAGAGTGCAACAGTAGGGAAAGTGTTGGATAGCGTAGGGGTAACAATTACTATTCCAACTCCAGAGAGTGCAACAGTAGGGAAAGTGTTGGATAGCGTAGGGGTAAAAATAACAAACTTTTTTTTTAAGTTTGATTTATTGAAGAAAATAAAGAGGGGGGAGGGGGAAGGTGGGGGATAAGAGTTACAATAAGTAGATAGATGAAATAAGCAATACATTAACGGTTCTCATGAAAGGTAAGCATAACAGGCATGAGGAATTATGAACATAGCATGTGAGTACAAATGAAAGGTAAAATACAGTATATTGAGACTTAATAAATACAGCAATCGGGTAATAGGAAAAGCAGGTAATAAGAAAATCATGGGGGTTTGCGTACTTCACTGTGCTAGAATCTAGAGAGGGGTGTACAGGAGCAAAGGAAGAAAGATATGTTACCAGAGGAAGCCAAATCAGGTCGCGTTTAATGGCCAGGGAGATGGGAGATACATAATTGGTATCTAGACGATGGTGAAAACAGACCGCATTCCACCAAGATTGGTAGGAAATACTTGCAGCTTGTTTCCAGTTTGAAGTGATGGTATGAAAAGCTACAGCTATGAAGAGGTCGAGTAAAAGGTATTGGTTGGGAGAATGTGGAAGTTCCAGTGAAAGGGAGCCTAGAAAACTTGTGAATGGGAAAAGGGAACCTGGAACCAGAACATTTTTTGTATTTGCTTCCAAACTAGCTGCCAGAACTGGGAAGTAGGAGGGCAATCAAACAGCATATGCTTGAGATCTGCAGAGGGACAAGGACATGACCAACAAGTAGAGGGAGTATCTGGTGAAAAATGGGATAAAGCAAGTGGGGTGAATAGAGTTCTGTTATAAATGAAATATAAAGTTTGGGTAGTATTAGCAGCTCTAGAGGTCTTATGAAGTTTAGTCCATATTTTATCCAAAAAAAGTATAGGCCAATTCTGAGAAAGATCCGATTCCCAGGCAAACTCAATGCGAGACTTTAGTCCATCGTTGGTAGAACGGAAAGAATTATACAGAGCAGATGCAAAAGGAGAAGCCTCCAGTAATAGGGAAGTGGATCTACGCTCTAAAGGAACATCGTTGGAAGGTGATAGGGAGCGAAGATAGGAGATCAAGACTGGATAAAGGGCAGCGTGTTGCGACCGAGCAGAAGTGGGTAGCGAGAAAAAGGATTGAAGTTCCTGGAAGGAGAGAGGAGTACCCTTAGAAATTAATTGAGAAATCCAACATATTCCTCGAGAATGCCATGTTTTCCAAAAAATGGTGCGATTACGGATTTTGAAAAGTGAATTGTTCCAGATCGGTTGTTCGTGGATGGAAAGGAGAGAGGGATAAGATGAAGATAGGTAGGGTAGAAGGAGATTACGAGAATGAGAGAAACAGGCGTGCGAAGGCGAGCTAAGAAAGACGTGAAGGACAAGAATTCGCGAAAGGTAAATGGAGAAATAAAGGAGGATTCCATACTCAACCAGACAGGAGGATATTGAGGAAGATTAGAAGAAAACCAGTGAGATGATTGTTTCAAAGAAAAGGCTCGATGATACTCTTTAAAATCAGGAAAACGTACTCCAGAATGAGCCTTGTCCTTTCGCAAAAATAACAAACTTATAAGTAAATGTATTCTTTTAAATAATACAAATATTAACTATTAAATAAATATAAACCATTTACAAATACCAAAACATAATTAATAAAAACATGATTAGCAAAATATTTGTAACCAAAAAAATACCATATAATAATATTTAATTAACAATTAATTATTAATTAACAATTATATAATTAAAACAATTAATTAAAGAACATTATTACTTAATTACATTTAAATTACTTCCCATCCTATTCCCCTATAAACCCACAACCCGCTACAGAACATAATTATCAATTAATCAATTAATTAAAATTAATTACCAATTAATCAAAAATATTTATCAATTAAGTATATTTAATTTATAATTCCCCTATAAACCCACAACCCGCTACAGAACATATTTATCAATTAATCAATTAATTAAAATTTATTACCAATTAATTAAATTTAATTACCAATTAATTAAAATTAATTTATAATTCCTACTAATTAATAATTAATTTAACATAATTAAATTACTTCCCACCCTATTCCCCTATAAACCCACAACCCGCTACAGAACATATTTATCAATTAATCAATTAATTACAATTAATTACCAATTAATTAAATTGAATTACCAATTAATTAAAATTAATTTATAATTTCTACTCATTAATAATTAATTTAACATAATTAAATTACTTCCCACCCTATTCCCCTATAAACCCACAACCCGCTACAGTACTAAAATACAAAATGTAATTAAATTACATAAAAATAAATTAAGAACATAATAAATACATAATAATATACACAAAAATAATTGAAAATTTGATATTAGTAACATTGAAATTATTAACATCGATATTACTGACATCGATATTTCAAACTTCGATATTACTAATATCGATATTAAATCTATCGATATTACTTACCTTCTATATTATGTCCCTTCGATATTTAAACTTCGATATAATTGTATATCGATATTTAAATATCGATATTTTGTCTGCATACCGTGGTGAAGCTGCCCTTTTCAACAGTTATAATCCAAGTAGCAGCGGAGACACATTGGTTCTGCTTGGAGTTGCGCCACACAGCTGAGGAGATGCGTCAGTTCCACTTGATCCTCAGAGAATCCAGGGCACCATAGCCCACTTCAAAGCATCCAAGGCTGGGGTGGCACCGCTTGGCATTGTAGACTGACAAATGGCAGAGTCTGGAGGGACTGCACCTTGCCCTCTCCCACCATGTGGCCCAGATACACCAGTGAACCCTGCCATATCTGGCACTTACTGGCCTTGATAGTCGAGCCTGCCTGCTGCACAGCCTGAAGCACCTCCGGGAGGTGGTACATGTGTTTTGCCTACCTGGAGCTATAGACAGCTATGTCATCCAGGAAGATGGCACAGAATGCCCAGCTAGGACCCTGTTGACCAATGTCTGAAAGGTGGCAGGTGCATTCTTCAAACCAAAGGGTGTCACCCTAAATTGGAAGTGGCCTTATGGGGTTGAAAATGTAGACCTTTCTTTTGCCCCCTTAGTCATAGCAATCTGCCACTATACCGATGTACTGTCAAAGGTACTCAGAAACTTGGCAGGGTTCCCTCTGTCAATGAGCTCATAGGTTCAAAGGATAGGGTGTGTATCAGTCTTCGTGATGGAATTGAGGCCTCTGTAGTCCACATAGAACCTAAGTTCTGAAGTGCAAAGTCTAGAGTTGGGGAATGCGTTGTGCAGTCAGGGCATTGCGTCAGTTCCAAGGAGCTGCGAGGCTGTGATGCGGAGTCTGATGTCATTGTCGAGGCTGCAGTTGACAAGAGATGTGAGGCCCTGCAGCAAGGAAGCATTGCGCACTAGCAGTTGAGAAGGAGATGCAGTGGAAATACAAATCTTTGCAACATGTTCAATCCCCACAGCAGCTGAGATGCATCAGTTCTGCTCTAGGTTGCACCCCGCAGCAGAGGAGATGCATCGGTTCCACTGGATCCACAGAGGCTGGCAGAGCACCATAGCCCACATCCAAGGGTCCAGGAATGGGGTGGTGCCACTTGGCATGATAGACTCACAGATTGCGGGGGCCAAGTCCAGGTGCAAGATTTATGGAGATTTATGGAGCCGTCTGTCCCTGAGGCTCATGTCAGGAGGCCAGCAAACTAGCCCTTGGAGTCACTCAGGGGTTCTGGGTTCAAGAGCTATAGGTCCAGTCCTTCTTACCTAGGAAGGAGGGCAGCAGCTCTGCACAACAAGGCAGCAGCACTGCAAAGCAGTAGTCCAGCAGAGTTTGGTCCAGCATAGTGGCAATCCTTCAGTAACATAGCAGTCCTTCTTTCTGACAGTGTATCCACAGGTCTAGAAGTGTACTGAAGTGGTGGTATCTGAGGTACAGTATGTATACCTAGTTGGGCCATTGAAATGGGTGTGAAGCTTCTAGATGGTTCCCTTTGAGGTCCCCAGGCATGCCTTCCTGTCCTGGCTCCAGACTAACTCCAGGGGGTATGCTGCCCTTTGTGTGGAGGAAGGACACAGCCTATTCAGGCATGAGTGGGACTTTGCCGAGCTCTCCCTACCATCATCCCAGTGATAGCCCATCCAGGCACACCAAAGCTCTCTATTGTGTTTGGCAGTCTAGGAGGAATACACAACAGCTCCAATCCAAGTAGCAATGGAGACACATTGATTCTGCTTGGAGTTGCGCCACACAGCTGAGGAGATGTGTCAGTTCCAACTGTAAGCTACACCCAGTCATCTGACCCAGAGACAGACTTCAGGCACTAAATGGACATGGCAGTAAACTTTCTAAAAGTGGCATCTTCACAACTCTAATTTAGGATCAACTTTACCATAAGAGAGGATTTTTCTAACTGATCACCTCTTCCTCTTTAGAACTAACAGCTCATTAAATATAATAAAGAACCTCCAATGTTATCCCTTGTGAGCGGCACCCCTTCCTGTAGTGACAAACGTATTTAAGAGTTTTTCACTGCAAGGACGCGTGTAAGTTAAAGGTACCTGCCCAACCTTTCAAATACAATGCACCCTGCACTATGGCCTGTCCAGGGCCTAACCTAGGGGTGATTTATATATATTAAAAAACGAAGGTTCAGGCCTGGCAAAGGTTTAGTTTGCCAGGTCAAAATGGCAGTTTAAAACTGCACGCAGAGGCAGACATATTGATAGGGCTACTTAAGTGAGTGGCACGATCAGTGCTGCAGGCCCACTAGTAGCATTTAATTTACAGGCGATGGCTTCATGTGGTACCATTTTAATAGGGACTTAAAAGTAAAGTAAATATGCCAAGTGGGTTTAAGCCAATTTTACCATGTTTTACAAAGAGAACACAAACACTTAAGTGCTGGTTGTGGGCAACATATTTAGTTGGCGACTGCTTTTGGATGGCCTTTAAGTAGATAAGTATGTGGCATATCTCTTCTGAACCGAATGTAAGTCCAACATCACACATTCTATCCACTGTTATTGCAGGACTCTCAATTTGAAAACAATGGAGAAGAACTTAAAATAGAAGTCCATAGGATGTAATATTAAATTAGATTAACTTATTTAGCTTTTTAAAAAAGAAAATACATTTTATTTAACTTACTGTTAAAAAATGTATATAAATAAAAATGAAATATTGGTCTATTATAAAATATGTTAATAATCTTTTTATCAAAAGTAAGCATTAATGTAACTTTAATTTATCAAAACTAACATTTTAAATTAATTCTAGACGGCTATTTAAATCATTTTTTTCTGCACAGACGTGGCCAACTAAGATGGCCGACTAGACGTGCCCTGCTTCTGCTCCCCTCGAGGCCAGGATAATCCTACTGAATCCTGCAACATCCACCATGTTGGGACCCTAGAGTAGAGGTTAAATAAACCCATGTGCCCCAGAACCACCATTGCGACCCTAAAAACAAGCTATTATCTGCTGTATGAGAGCGAGAAATGCTCCTGCAGCGGCCTGCATTTTTACTATTTTCTTTTTAAACTCAATAAACTTTAAAACTTGTGCCTATACTCAACCGCATAGAAATCTCACCTCCACTGGCGGAGACCTCTGCCTCTGTGTGAAAAATTGCAAATAGTAACTTTACACTCATAAATTAGTCTCCATCCTCTGAATTGAGGAAGTGGGGTCATGCAAGTCTATACTTTTGAGTAGCTTTATGCTTGTAAATGGTGAATAGCCAAAGTGTTAAAGTTACTCAAAAGTGCAGATGTAAATTTACCCATGTAGATGTACTTATGTCTAAGTTTACCTTTGTAAATAGCGCCTTAACAGGCTCCGTAAACCCCTCCCATTTAATTGTAAATATTCCCCATTTTTCAACCACCACCCCTTTCCTGCCCTCATATACTACTAAGACACATACCTACATGTGCAGAGATTTCTGCACATACAAGATAGGAGAGAAAGAGTCATAGACCTCCCTATAGAGGTTTTTGAATAGCTTTTTGCAGTATTATTAAACATAGTACAAAATGCAGTTTGAGAATAGGCAGCTTATGTCTTCAAATCATCCTGTTCCCTAATTCCCAGTCCTGTGAGGCTCTATGAATACCTCTCAAGCCCCTTCTATAGCATGTCCTGGAATCATGATCTCCATATTCCCCAAGCTAAGACCAACTGATCCCAAGCGTAGAGCATAATACCAGGGATCTCCCTTAGGGGTTTGTTGCCAAATTGTGTACTACAAAGAAATTGATCATCCCAGAACCACTCCTTTTGACGGGTGGCAAGAGTATGAAATGCCGCAAAGAGGCTATGGTGTCTTTGGTCATTGAGATTTTCTGTTTGATTTCAGGAGAGAATTATCAGTAATGTGGAAGCCAATCCAAGACTTCAAACAACTCTTGAATGAATAGTGGTTTTAGTAAAGAAGTATGACAGTCTCAAAGGCTTATTTCAACCTTCACGGAAACCCAGCATGTATGTTAAATGTAGCCACTACCCTGATCCCTTGTGCCGAGCGAAGGCCCCGCACACTGATGACACCTCCAACTCCCCCTTATCCGGGGTCCTCTTAGATAGGTATATTCCTACAGATAAGGATTTCTAAGTTTTCTAAGGTCAAGAATAGGTATTTTCTCTTCCCAGGTGTGCATTTTGCTGCTAATGTTCTGTTCCTAGGAGACATGCCTTGGCATGATGGTGGATCCCCTGTTGTCTCCGTGGGCAGAAGGTCTACTTGTTATTTTTACTTGTCTCATGATGTCATGATTCTTCACAAACTCAGGAGGTAAGAGGAGGCAGACCCAATCTGGGTACCCTTCTGTATTTGAGGTTTTTGTATGTCTTCTTCAAAAAATTTAATTGGAACTGGAGTAAAGCCTACTGTTATCTCCCTCCCTTAGCTGGTAGCCAGAGCTTCCACTCCCTGAATTTTGATTTGTGGTGAATGTGGGTATGTTCCAAAGGTGATTTATTTAGCTCTTCTATAGTGTGGAGTCCTGCCTCACTTAATGCGTGCACTTGCATTAGGGATTTTTATTTTCCTGAACTTTGAATGTGCTTGTTGTCCTCTTTCCTGCAGCTCCTTTGTTGAAAGCATAGACCTCTCAGAACTGATAAAGGATGTTCCCCTTAAGCTAGTGTCCAGCCCACATTCACGTCTGCAAGGCAGAATGGCTGGTGCTCTGACCCTCCATCTCCTTCCCTCTGAAGGTCTATCAGATTGCCATCTCAAAAAGAATACTGTATTTCCCTCTTTGTAGTGCAACCCCCAACACCTGGAATACTGCTAGCCCATTGTCTTCCTGTACAAATGACAAAAAAGAGTACCACCCCTGCATTGACCAGTTGAGGTTTTCTGAAGGTAACTATTTCCTACCATTTCTGTTGCAATGTCGATTTATTTAGCTCTTCAATGGACTGTAACCAGGCCTGACTTAATCCATACTTCTTATATATATTATATATGGTACACTTTCCCTGTTTCCACCATGCCGTACCACTCAAAAGATGCTCCGGGCGCAAACAGGGAAAGTATGCTCTGTTGTGCAGAATGCGCTGCCCCCAAAGTAGCCACAAACTTGTGCTGGGGGCAGTGCATTCAAGTGAAATATGGAGTGGTTGCTTCAAAGTCACTCCCTTTCTCGCGGTTCAGGTGTAATGCCGCCTGCACTTTCAAGAGTGGAGACAGTCCTCTAGCAGGCAGGTGCAATGAGTGACTGCACACCCCTGCAGGGGGATGACTTGAGCGAGCATGGGACACCTTTCTCCCACCTAGTGGGATGGCTTTAAGAGGAGCACTAAAGGTGAACCACCTTTTTTGTGGCTCACTTTCAGTGCGCCTTCTAAAGGCATGTTTGCCTCTGTGCCCAAATAGGTAATATGGCCCAGGCGCAGAGGTATAGTGATTCACTCATTTGCAAGGGGCAAGGCCTCCATACAAATGAGGGAAATCCCTGTCATGATGCTTACAGAAGGGGCAGAACAACCACTTGAGACCCCTTGTGTAATGCCACTGTACCCCGGGCCACTCAAACGGGCGCACATGCCTGTGGCGCTCCCAGATCACAATGTATAGCATGGTTCCAGGAGTCACCTTAAGGTGACATGAGCCTTTAGAAAACCCTAGTCTAGGACTGCAGTGAGGAAACCTCATGAGTCCTATTTACTGAAGGTATTCAAGAGTCTCCCTCTTTGGACCCTGATTTTGACCTTTCCCGTAATTTTACAAGCTGAAAGTCCTTTTTGAACAGATGGAAGATGTTCTACTTGAGCTAATTTCAGCCACAGCGGTGGAGCTCCATCCTCCCATCTCTTTCTGACAGATTGTCTGTCATCCCAACCAGGTTATTGTGCATCCCTCTTTGTACCTCAACTCCTGATCCCTGTGAATGCCCATTGCCTTGTTGTGTTAAGGGCAGAAAATAGTTACTTCACCCTCAGCGCTCAGTTTAGGATTTCCACAGATTAGTTGTGAATGGACAAACCATCAACTCTCCAAGAATAATTTGCTAGTTCTATCATTTTTGTTTCCTACCAGGTGGCATACAGGTTGGGTTATAGATAGAGGCTGACTTTTGGGGCTGAATGAAAGGGAGGACACCAGTGATTTTTACAGCATTACTGGATGGATTTTGTCTGACACTTACAATCCCACTAAAAGCTTCTTCAGCTGCACTGGGCTGGATTTCTAGCTTCTGCCCTGTCAAATTGGTTCTGCTGCTAGTGTCTGATGAGAGGGTCTCTAATGTGGAAATGACCACGATGAGGAAAAGCGGTGAAATGGTAATGCTGAATGCCATAAATGTAATCTTCAAAGCTGTGTAGTTGTTGGAGTAGATCTTGTGTACACTTGTGTTAATCACAAAGGAAGCTCTATTGAAGGGTGCTGATTCATTTATAATCTCCCACATGGAGGAAGCAAGTTTAATAAAAGCACAAATGTTGAAGGGAAATGGTGTTAAAATTGTGGCCAACTTCATTGGCATTTTTACATATCAATTTGTAAGAAACTGGGTTGTTGATTGACTGGAGTGTGAGGCCTGGTCAAGCAGCAACCACATTCCTCATCAGGGCAAGGCACAAGCAAACATCAAATTAAGCTGTGCTCAACCCCCTGATAGCTTACAGTCAGGCTTAACTAAGAGGCTATGTGTATAGTATGTGTGCTACACTTCAAACAGCAACACAGTGGTGTAAACACGCCACAAAAGGCTCACACTACAGGTTAAGAAACATAGGGGCATATTATCAAGGGGGTTTATCTCCGCTTTTTTGGCTTTAAAAGCCAAGAAAGCGGAGATAAAATTATCTCCCTATTACCAAGCTGTCGCTAACACCAGTTAGCGACAGCTAATAGGAGATAGCGACCATCTTGGGCCCCGCTTTGCATGTCAGTGATATTTATCACTAATGACATGCAAAGTGGGCGTGCCAAGATGTTAGCAACTGGAAACAGTCGCTAACATCGCTATCTCCTATTACCAACTTTTGGAGATATTCGCGCTAAGCGCGAATATCTCCAAAAGCTAACACCTGCCCTGAGCAGTTCTTAGCCATGTTAACCAATGGGAGGTGGATAACATGGCTAAGAGCATTTGCTCGATAATGCATGAATATCGCTGACTTTTCAGCGATATTCATGCATTGCGGCCGTTTTTTATCGCATTTGCGATAAACCTTGCTAATAGCAAGGATTATCTGCGATAAAAATCGCCGATTTGCGGCGATAATTTTTGTCTCTAAACAAGTTAGAGACAAAAATTATCTCTATTGGTTGGTAATATGCCCCATAGAGTTCTTTTTGATAAATAAAACTAGATAAAAATGACAGAAATCCAATCAGTAGAACCGGAATCATGAGTTTTTAAACATCAGTGAAAATAGCACAAAAAAGCACAACTCACCAGCTGTAGATATCTGGCCACACCAACCGGGAAAAAGTCACAAGTTCAGGTTGACCGCGATGGAGTGCGGACCAGCTGCAGAGACCCACTTAGGCCTGTTAAACAGTGTACTTTATATTTGAGTTGCAGAGCACTGCGAGGATTCATGTAAAAAATGTGTTGTGCAGCTGAAGCGATGCGTAGGTTCCAAAATGTGGTGAGGCTGCAATGTAAGGTCCTGCACTACCATAGAAGATCCCATTGACGATGGCTTGTGATGCAAAGTCTGATGTTGAGGATGCAACATGCAGTTGGGGTGATGCATTGGTTCCGAAGAGCTGCAAGGCTGCGATGCAAAGTCTGGCATATTCACTCAGGCTTCCATCGATGGAGAAGCGAGGGCTTGTGCTACAGTTGCGATATGCTGCATGGGTTATGTGTCAGTCCCAGCGGCTTTGGCAGTGTTGCAAGAGTTTGTGATGGGTTCAAAACACGCAGCGGAGGCATTGCATCGGTCCTGCTTGAGGATGAGCAGCCGTGAATATGTGTCGGTGCCATTGGATTCACAGAGGCTGGCAAGCATCTTAAGCCCTCTTCCAAGGGTCCAGGACTGCGGTGACACCACTTGGCAGAGTAGACTCAGAGATGGCAGAGTCTATGTAAAGGTGCAAGGTTGTTGGAAGCCTGTTATGTTCCTGGGGCATCAGATCAGGAGGCCAGTCAGGTAGCCCTTGGAGTCACTCTGGGTTCAAGAGATGCAGGTCCAGCCCTTCTCACACAGGCAAGCGAGCAGCAGGCAGCAGGCAAGCACAGCAAAGTAGGAGTCCAGAAGAGTGAGGTCCAGCAGAGTAGCAGTCCTTAAACAGCACATCAGTTCTTCTTCCTGGCAGAGGATCCACAGGGCCAGCAGGGTACTGAAGAATTGGTGTCTGAGGTATTTCTTTTATATTCTGGTGCCCTGTTTCTGGAAGGTGGGAGAAGCTTCTAGGCAGTGTCTTTGAAGTGCATGGAATTCCCTACCTCCCCAGCCCTGCCTCCAAACTAGCTGAGGTGATAATGCAGGATTGTTAGGCGTTTTTTGTGTGAAGGCAGGGCACAGCCTATTCAAGTGTAAGTGCGGCTGTCTAGGAGGAATATACAAAGCCCAACTGTCATCCAAGCCCAGTCATGTGACCAGAGACACGCTACTTGCACTAAATGGATAAGGCAGAAAAATGGCAACCTTCTAAAAGTGGAATTTTCCGAATGGCAATTTAAAATCCGAATTTAACATAAGTTAGGATTTTAAATTGTGATTCCAGAGACATCAAACTTGACCTGGTTATATCTTTAATTTAGAAATGACCCTTATAAAATGAAATATAGAAACTCCAAAGTTATCCAATAGGAGAGATAGGCCTTGCAATATTGAAAAACGAATATGAGAGTTCTTCAGTAACAGGATATGTACAACTTATAAGTACCTGTCCTACTTCTTAAATGCATTGTATCCTGCTCTCTGAGCAGTCCAGGGCCTTTCTTAGGGGTGACTTATATGCATTAAAAAGGGAGGCTTGGGCCTGACAAAAGTTTATTTTGCCAGGTCGAAATGGCAGTTTAAACTGCACACACAGGCTATACAATGGCAGGCCTGAGACATTTTTAAAGGGCTGCTTAATTGGGTGGCACAATTAGTGCTGCCGGCCCACCAACAGCATTTAATTTACAGGCCTTCGGTGCATATAGTACTACTTTACTATGACTTATCAGTAAATTAGTATGTTAATTGGTATATGCCAATATTATTATTATTATTTATTATTTAGCGATTTATAAAGCGCCTGGTGACCCGGAGGCATCCCCGCGCTAATGATACAAGTGGAGACCAGAGGGGGAAGGGGAGCTTATTTGGGGAAAAGCTGAGTTTTCAGTTTTTTACGGAAGAGGAGGTGGCAGGGTTCCAGTCGCAGGAAGCGGGGGAGTGAGTTCCATCCTGCAGACGCTTTTACTGCGAACCGTCTACCGCCAGTGCATGCCTTCCTGAATCTCGGGACGGTGGCCAGGCGTTCGTTGTCAGAGCGTAGGAGTCTAGGGGCCTTGTAGGGGGTGACCATGTATCTCAGGATAGAAGGGCCAAGACCATTGAGGAGTTTGTGGGCAGTGCACATCGCCTTGAATTCTACCCTCTGCCGCACTGGAAGCCAATGTAGGGCCTTATTAAAGGTGAGAGCACATGCATTTTAGCATTGGTTGGCAAGGTTAGACTGCTCAGAGTGCTCAGAGTCCCAAGGCCAGCAAAAATGAGGTAAAACAAATTGGAGAGGAAGGCAAAACATTTGTGGGAAGACTACCCTAAAGCTGACAGGTGTAACACAATTACAAAGCGATTATCTCCAGTAATGGGTCACATGGTAAGAACATTTAAGAAAAAGAGCAAGAATCAGAGTGATGGTCTTCTCTTTAGTGTGCGCCTTAAGGATGCTGTGAAATGTCAATTGAAATAACAGACATAAGGATTTTGTAGTGGCAAACCCTGTGATTTGCAAAATCACTAGCTTTGTGGCAGCAAACCCCATTTTTAAAAATGTATAGAACCCATTTTGTAAGACATAAAGCATTTTACGACCTGAAAAATAGGTTGAGCGACCCATACCAAATCCCAATTTGAAAGGGGTGCAAAAGGGTTGTTCCTTCCAAATTATGATTTTGTTTGGATATTTAACTGGTTTGCAAAGTTAGAGGCTCCTGAAAGAAGGTGGTAACTGATTCACAGAGGGAAAAGGGCCCTTCCTTCTGGGAATTGAGGTGACATTCTCATGAGGAGTACGCCGTGGTCTATGGTGCCACTTCTTGCTCCCTCTAAAGTTTTTTCAAAACTGTTTTTTTCAAGGACCAACACCAATTTCTCTACAAGGGCTAATTTATAAAAAAAAAATACATCTATTTTGGCAAGCAATGACAGTAATATTGTTCTGTTGTCCCTTGCAGGCCAACATCCCGGTGAGTGCAGCCAATAACAGGGGGTTGCAAATTGTAAAGCAACCTAATAGTGCATAGGTCAGTTCGCAAAATGTAATTCTATTAGCAAGAAGTTGGTGCATAATTTGCTACTACTTTTTGTGACTGCAATATTTGAGCATTTAACTCTTTGAAGCCTAATATCTCCATGTTCAAATGCATTTGGCAACACTGCCTGAACTCTAAGACAATGATTAATGTGTGCTAGTGGCTGCAGAGAAAAAAGTAGATAGGAAAACGTTGGTAAAGGGAGAAATCAGGGAGGAAAACAAACCTGCAAGCATAAGATAAAGTGACAGGAAGTGCAGGGTGGTGGAAGAAGGAGGCAGGAGGTGGGATCAAAACCAGGCAGCCTGGTTATTCTGCAACCCGGGCATTCGGCAGCGCCACTGATGTGCTTCTGACAAGAAAAAAACCTATCCATTTTTTTTGTTACAAATTAAGCACTCCCAAAAGGGCTTGTAATCGAGCTTAGTGCCCCCTCTGGAGGTGACACTGAGTGGCTTCGGTTAACTTTTTTCAGAAGGTTTTCACAAAAAGACCAAACTCAATGCAATCTCTTGTTGAATCGGTATGCAGGAACTCTGCCAAACTCCGCAATTGGCCCCCGTTTCAGTGCTTGGCTGCTTCTAATTCCAAGTAGCCGTGGACACCTGCTGCTGTGAATAACTTCCTTGTTTGACACACAAGTTATTGGAAACTCTACGCCTCAGTCAAGATTCCTGAGCACACTGACACACACTGTACAACATTTACTGTTTTCTTCTGTTCATTACAAGTAGGACAATGAACACTGCGTAGTAAATAGAGCAGAACAAACAGACCACAGAAGTTTCTGGAACTGCTCGCATCATTTTCTAAATTCTGGGAGGCTCATTTATACAGGAAGTACATTGTAAGTGTCATCCTTTGCATGTTTAATTTCTCCTGAAGTTACTTTATTGCACAGAGCTGCACTAGAATATTGGAAAAAATAATTTGAGTGATATCCAAAAAGAAAACATTGTCCCGAATGTGCTTACATAGGTACAGATTATTATTGTACACAAGTTTTTATTTTTTTTATTTACAAATGAAATACACTCAGAGGCGAATTAATGGGATTGGGGGGGGAAGGGCAGCACAACAAGGCACCTTGCTGCACTGCCCTATACCAAAGTGAAAGGGCAGGAACATTCCATATCTAAGCAATATGTTGCCTTCCTGTCCTTTCTCCCTGCACTGGCGTTGTTTCAGCAGCCTAGCGCCAACGTAGGTACCGTTGCACCATAGTGCAAGGGTGCCTCCATTGCATGCAGGATTGGTTTTGTGCTGGATGGGGTACCTTCCAGCAAAATAACAATCCTAAGATATATTTTCTGAAAGAGGAAAAATCAAGAACGAATAAACATTTCTCCTCGATACTCATCACCTCGGGAGGCGTACAGATTTGGCACTTCCCCGGGATTACATGACTTTCTAAACCTGGGGCAGCATCAAAATCAACGGGTGTTGCTTGGGAAAACCCACTACAGCGCCCATGGAATGCCTCCTGGGTGCAGAGTAAGGCGAAGCAGCAATTCGCGCTGCGTTGCCTTATTAAAGCTTTAGGAGGACACTCAAAGCCAAGCAGGGTGCCTTTGCGTGGCTTCATAAATCGGAATGATAGCCCAGCATCACGCATGTACCAATTTAGGTGGCTTAAAAGTTACGCAGGGCTCGCATAAATAAGCCTCTCAGTGCACAAAAAGACATAAAAGTGCAAACCAGAGGCCGCCAAATAACAAAACGTTTCCCACCCGAAGGAGCAACCTCCATGTGAAATCAGTGCCTTCTGTGCACAGAACTTTAAGTTCCTGATTGAGAAAATAACAATCTATAGAATTTTATTTGGGAAGACTTCAAGAAACGACTGTGGTAATTTCACTCGGCTTTCGGAAATTTCTCAATCCCAGTGACGTCATGACACTTACTGGGCACGCCCAGCGGTTTGGTGCATACACAGCTTCTGAACACTGGTAACTTTTCCAGCATTTACTAGAGATGTGTGATATTGTGTACTCTGTGTATTTTTACCATTGCAAATGTGTTCAAAAAAGGGATTTAAACATGGAACCCTAAGAACCAGCAGAAAATGCTCTCTATGTCACCAAAAGCTGGGAGCTGCTCTTCTGGCACTAGACAGAAATCACTGCCGATCACGTAATTTCTTACTCATTGGACATCTGGATCCACAGTGTGGGACTTCCATCAGGCGGAGAATGGACGGTGGATGGCTGCATTCTTTATGCGTAGGATGTCCAACTGTAAAGACCCAGACTTCTGGTGGGAGGGCTGAACACTGTATTGGTGCATGCTGTTATTTCCTGCTGTCACTCAGTGATAAGGTCAACCCTGAGTGGTAGCATGGAAAGCTTCTACCTTCTCTGGGCCTGCATTCGCTGAAACCTGATATCACACCCTTGTTGGGCAGCACACTAAGCTGCAAGTAATCACTGAAAAACTAGTTAAACTTCTCCTATCTTTGTGAATTGTGGAATTTCCCAACTTTGCTGGATTCAATGTTTTAACACTTCTTGTATACGCATACATCTTTTCTTTTCACACGTTTCTCCGCACATCTAAATATGTTGGTTCATCCCAAGTGTAGGAGAATAGGATCTGCTTACTATGGTTACCCCCACTTTTTGATGGTGTTTCACTGTTTTTCGACTTTAGTCTTGCTGGGGCCCTGCTATCCAGGACCCCAGCCTAGCTGTGTCCTCTCTAAATTGATTGCATGTCCTTTAGGTACACTCCAGTTTTGTTACTGGGGTACCCTTGTGAGTCCCTAGTATATGGTACACTAGCTACTAAGGGCATCGGTACCCCAGAGGCCTACAAGGGGCTGTAGCATGTATTATGCGACCCCTGGGAAGCCTTCGAAAATGACACCATAGGACTGCTACTGCAGCCTGGGTAAGGTGGTGCATGCACCCCTTACTAAGATATAGGTTACCTATATCTACCTTTAATCACTGCACATATAAACCTATCAGTCACTCCTATGGCAGGCCTTATCAATCCTGAAGGCAGAGTGCTTGGTTTTGTGTGAGAGGGTGCCCATGCATGAGCTGGGCCCCTCTACAGTATTCAGAGCCTATTCTCTGAGGCTGTTCTGTGATGCAGCCAGTCCATATACTCTTAAGTGCATTATAACCTTGCGGTAGATGCTAACTTTGGAATGGCTGCATGGAAACATGTTGTGTTTGGTGTCAAACACTTTGAAATCCTACCCCCCCTCCTACCAGTTCTGGTGGTGGGGTTAGAATTCCACCCTTCTAAAGGGAGCGAAATGTACACACTGGTCAAACCAGTAATAGCTTAAAAGAGCCCTGGCATCACAAAATGGATGCTGCAGCCACATACACAAGTCTGGCCTCCTGCTGCTGACCCAAACTCCGGCAGGGGAGGCCTGGACAATAGGTTTCCTGTCACAGGGGGCTGTAACCACCTCCCAGACAGACTTTAGTGTACTGGGGCTGGGTGGGTGCATACTGAGAGTGTTGTATGTCAGCACAACGTGGGCTATTACCACGCGTGCCATTACAACGCTGTTTTTACAACGCAAGTCGTTACAACGACTTGCGCTGTAAGTGCTGGATAGTGGAATAGTTTAATTTTCTATTCCAACTCCAGCCCACGTTACAGTAGGGAAGGTGTTGGAATAGAAAATGAAACTATTCCTTGTCCAACAGCGCCCTCCAGTGCAAGTCGTTGAAACGACTTGCGTTGTAAAAGCAGCGTAGTAATGGCAGCGCGTGGTAATGCCCGCGTTGTAAAGGCTGTTCCCCCACTGAGAGTGCTTTGAAGTCAGCACTGGGGGCACATTTGGTGTCCCTGTGCATAGCCCACTTCAAACCGGTTGCAAGGGCTACCAGCCCCTGCTCTGGCACAAAACTGGACAAAGGAAATAGGTGTAGCCACCCCTCTTTCCAGACCCTCCCATAGGTGGGTCCCCAGAGTATATCCAACCCCTTTCTTAGTAATAAGTAAGGAACCCCTGACAACAGAAATTTAGATTACACCTGGACGTAACTCTGAAACCAAATCTTGGAACTTCGAAACTCTACTAAAGACTAGAGGATGGAAGAATCTCTCTTGGGGTCAAGGAGTGACTCCCCTGCTTTGCAGGCACCAACGAAGCATCTTGCCGGTCTGCATTTCTGAAGCTCCAGCCAGACTCTGAAGTATTTGCAGCACAGGAAGAGGATTTCCATACTTCTCAGAGGCCGACCCGTGTCCCCATCAAAGCTGAAACCTGCAGCTCTCATGAGTGATGTGGAGCCAGAACCCCTGGACACCGTGCACATTTGCTAGTGCATTAACTTCTCAACGTCTCTTGAAGTTGTGCTGTGGGGTTTCTTATAGCCCAAGCCCCGAGCACCTTTTGCACCAAAGATTTTGGGCCTACACTCCACGAGTGTTCCTTGAGCCCACTTCTTGCATTTCAGCTTGCGGCTCCTTTGCGATCCCTGGTCCGTCGACCGGTGGGTCCCCACAAAGGCAATTCTGATTTTCCTTGGGCTTCTCTGGTTGCTCCAGATGTGCCCTGACTCTCCATCGCGTGGTGAGTCCCTCGGACCTTGCTGGTCCACACCGAAGCACTTCTTTGATTCCTACGTGGGTTGCTGTTGCCAAGGCTTGTTGGGTCCAATCCGGGCACTGAAACCGCAGGACTCAACATCCTTTGTGGGACAGCTCGATTCCAGAACCTGGTCATCGTCAAGCTTCACCTCTTTCGCCTGAAATCAGTGGGCATTCGACTATCGTGCCACTGGTCAATGGCAAGTGACCCAGACTCTGTCCCCTCTGCTTTCAGGTTCTTCTCATCTTCGCTCCAGGCTTGGAGCACCCCAAACACTTTCCACTTGGACAGCAGCAGCACTTTGAAGCAGATCGCCATTTATAACAACGACGATTCCCGACACCAAAAGACACCTATGCACCCGGCTTCCCTTGGTGAGGTAACTCGAGTACTCCGTTGCTCCCGTGGGTGTTGGCCCTAGAACTCCTTAAGTATAAAGGGGTTTGCTCAAAGTCCTCTTCTAAGTGTCCTTTATCTTAAAATTTCCAACCGCGACTTTCCCCATAGAAGCTAATGGTCATAAGCAGCTGTGTTCTCACACTGCATGCGTCCTCCGTGGGTCCCCTTTGTCACTACCTTGGGTGGTTCCCTGTGGCCCCAGTGATTCTACAGGCTCTAGGCCTTGTGTCTAGTCAAGTCGTGGATCTTCTACCACTTTCTTGATATATGGTTTGGTACGCCCCTAGGACTCAACCTATATTTTGCTAATTTACTGTGTGATATTAAGTTTCCCGTATGTACTTTTGCCTCTAGCCTCATAAAGGGACTAGAGGAATGTGTTTAGAATAAATACATATATTTTATATATATACCTGGCGTGGTTCACCTTTCATTTGGTCATTCATGAGATTATAGACTGGTAAAACAAGCTGTTTTACATGCCTCCAAGACTCCATAGCTACCACTACGCTAGCTTTCAATAAAGGTTGTCTTTAACCTACCATCAATAAAGGTCGTTTGAACTGGTGCAAGGTGCCCACTAGAATAGTGGACAGCATATGCCAGGCCAACTTCTCACAGCAGGCATTTGTGGTGAAGTGGGTTTGAGAAAGTGTGGGGAAAGGAAATATTTTTGTAGCATTTGTTTTCCATGAATATGAAAAAGGAACAAAGCAGGCATACAGTTAAGACATATCTATTTTGTTGTTAATTTTATGGATAGGGTCAGGACATTAGAGATTCCTGTTTTTGGCACAAACCTAATCTTATTATTATGACAAACCTCTTCCCTTATAGTAAAGTATAAGCAAGTTTTCCCCTATAATTTACCATATGGATCTCTTTTCAGCACGAGTGGTTAGCCATGTGTGGTGCTGGACTCATTTCAACTCTGGTCTGGAGTACTTTACTACTACCGTTGTGGGTCCCTTTTTGTCTGTAGTATCTTTAGTGGTGAAGTTTGTGAATTGGAATGGAATTCATCTTTTGTGATTGGGTAAACGCACATCCCTAAAATCCTCCCTGACCATGCCTTTACCACATTCTGACCCACATTTAATCCCTGATTACTCCTCCCTAATTTCCTCCCATTTAGTAGTAAGAATTCTCCATTTCCCAGCAACTCCCTTCTGTCCTTCCCACATTTACTACTAAAATGTGTACGTACTTGTGTGGTTACTCTGCGCTCAAGGCGGAGATCTCCGCACAGAAAAAGATAGGAGTACTGGAGGCATACCCTCTACACATAGCTTTGTGAGTAGGATTTTGCAGTATGTTTTGTTGCACTAGAAAACATACTACAAAATGCAGTTTGACAATAGTCCCCAATTATCATACTTTGCGCTCTTTAATAAACAATTGGGGGAACAGCTTTTACAACGCAACTTTTACCACGCAGTACCTTTACCACGCAACTTTTACAACGCAAGCGTTACAACGACTTGCACTGGGGGACGCTGTAGGATAGGGAATAGTTTAATTTACTATCCAACTCCTTCCCTACTATCCACGGGGACTGGAGTTGGAATAGTAAATTAAACTATCCAGCGCCCCCCAACGCAAGTCGTTGTAACGACTTGCGTTGTAAAACTTGCGTGGTAAAGGCATGCATTGTAAAAGCATGCGTAGTAATGACATACATCCAACAATTGTGACCATTAAATATTTTATTTAGAAATAATGATAACTTATTTTAAAGTTGTGCTTCTTTGCAAAAAGTTGTTTCACCCAAAATATCAAATGGGAAAAAACTTGTACATATTTTTTCTCCAGTAATTAAAATGGTAAGAATATTTGATATAGTGTTGTACCTAAATGCTAATGCTAATACTTAAGTGCACACAATAAGAAGGAACTTTTGATTACATATTTTTTATTTTATTTGATGTCGTATATTTTATTGTTTTCCTCTTAGAAGTGGCATAGCTAGCCATTCATTTAACTCAGGGAAAGATTAACTGATTATTTAAGAAAGAGTGGGAAGAAAAGTAAATGCAGAGTTGCACTTATATTTAATGATGGTGGTATCCAACATGTACTTTATTCATCTTATTATGCTGACAGTTGAGAATGTACGTTTCTATTTTGAAATAAGCTAAACCATCTTCTCGGCATAAAAAAGACACACCTTTCAACCACTGCGATTGCTTCCAAAGTTTCTAAAATTTCAAACCTTCAAAATCAGTGCTATACCGTTTAAAATACACACACTTGGGGCCCGATGTAGGTCGGTCGGTAACGGCCGAAAATCGGTATTTTCGGCCGTTTCCGACCGGTATTCAGTAATCGGTATGTAGGGACACATTATTTTACAGATTCGGTAAATTTACCGATCGGTAAATTTACCGAATCTGTAAAATACCGATTCGGTATTTATACCTATTCAGTATTATTGATATGTAGGTGGGACTCTTCTGAGTCCCACAAGCCTTACAGAATCGGTATTTTACCATGAAATCCAACTTCATGGTAAAAAAACGATTCCGGTGTGCATGCACATGTGTGCATGCACACCTGTGCCATATGACAGGCAGACCTGCCCTTAGGGCAGGTATGCCTGCCACATGGCCCCCGAATCTTTTTTGGGGGTGCTAGAGGGTGTCAAAGTGACACCCCCTGCACCCTTGTCAAAATCTGTATTTACCGATTCGGTAAATACCGACCGGTAATGCCCCATTCATTCCTATGGGCTTCAAAGCCCATAGGAATGAATGGGCCATTACCGGTCGGTATTTACCGAATCGGTAAATACAGATTTTTACCGATTCGGTAGCAGGAACATCTGGATGTTCCTACATCTCAACCCCTTAGATTTACCGATTTTTAATTACCGAATCGGTATGATTCGGTAATTTAAAATCGGTAAATCTATTTTACCTACACCTGGGCTTAGACGTTGAACAAATGCCTTAGTTTCGGTACTTTTATAAAAATTAAGATGTTTATTTTTATGATTATATAATAAGTTGAGGATCCTCGTGGTGTTGGCACTTCAAATAATAAGAAAGCCATCAAGTTAACACATTGCTGAGAAAAAAACTTTTAAAAGTACTTCAGTGAAAAGGATATGTTTTATCGAAGGTTTCCATGCCCTGCATAATGAAAGCGAAAGAGATTTGCTGTTTTCAATTGCAGATAAGGAGAATGTACAGCCTCTTTCTGATAGCTCTGTATATGCTTTATGTTTACACTTAATTCTATTTAAATTTTTTGATCGTTTTCAATCTCTTTACAGTTTTAAAATCATGAAGACTCTGATCGCGTTGGTTTGTCTCTTGGGAACATCTTTAGCTATACCGGTGAGTTTTAGATGTAACCCTATTTGTCTAATAAACAAATCTTTCAATTAATGTGATATTGTTTTGCTGCTTGCTTCGGCTGCTGTCCGTTTGTGATAATACTAGCAGATACGTATTTGGTGGGGCAAATACTTGTTAATAGAAATTGCAAAGACTGGATACTGAATGTTTAAAGTGTTTGAACTTAGATATCTAAAGACTCCAAGAAGGCAGACAAGGTTGCGATTGTTGGAGACATGGTTGGCAATGAAGGGGGCTTCGATGCACAATCACAATTTGCAGTTTGAGGTATGAAAGCGAACAGTATAAAAAAACAAGCTCTAAAGCAGGCACTTAGGGCACGGAGGATGCGGAAAAACCGCTGCGGAGACTTCAAAGACCCCCCCGCCAGATTAGTATGGCTGGGGGGTCAGGAAGACCGTCCGCCGCTTTTCCGCCGCGGTCGCCTTCCGACCGCGGCGGAAAAGCTCTAACATGTCTGGGGGTGTCTATCAGACACCGCCAGGCATATTAGGATGTCTGCTGTTCCATGCCTTTCCACGGCGGCATTTCTGCCGTGGAAAGGCATACGGACTTTTGTTTGGGGGCCCGTTGCGGGCCCCCAGGGGTGAAAGGGGGGTGGGGGGTGCACATGGGGGGTACCTATGGTACCCCCCTGCCTTTGCGTGCACGAAGCGGCAGACACCGCGCGGTGCCTGCCGCTTTGTGCATGCAAATGCGATGTTGTCATTTTTTACATTGCGGCGGGTGCTGCTTCAAGCAGCACCCGCCGCAATGTAAAAAATACAGGATGTGACCGCCAGGGTGGCGGTCACATCCTAATTGCCATGGAGGGACCGCCGCTGCCCATGCGGACGGTCCCTCATACTCAGGGGTGGCGGACGGACACCATCATAATCGACCCCTCAATACTTGGCTGAAATGATTGCATCAAACTCTAAGGGAAACATTTACTAGGAAACTGTCAGAGCGTGGCGTTAAGCCAAGAAGGCTAATGTCATGCTCCGACAGTTTCCAAACGCAGGGATGCATAGTATTCACAAGAATATGGGGGCATATTAGCAAGCGGCAGCGATAATTATCGCTGACCGCTGCTAGCGTGAGGAAAACAATCGCCCGCTATCGCTGGCGATAATCTCCATGGTAGCGTTGTATTAACAACGCTTAACGCCATGGAGATAAAAATCCCAGCGATAGCGGGGATTATCGCCGTTTTCAATGGAATATCGCTGGTTTTCCTTCCAGCGATATTCCATTGAAAATGGCGATAACCTTGCTGATAGGGCAGGACAATCTTAGCCATGTAATCCACCTCCCATTGGATTACATGGCTAAGAACAGGTCACAAGCAGGCGTTAGGAAAGTAGCATTAACTGTGGTTAGCGCTACTTTTCCTAACGCTCTGCTTATTAGCGAGCAGCTTGTTAATAGGAGAAATGTCGCTTAGCGACATTTCTCCTATTATTTTACCCTGGAACGCCCACTTTGCATCTCATTAGAGATGCAAAGCTGGGCGTTATTGACAAGGGCGCAAAATCAGCAAAACATGTGATAGCGTGTCTTTGCTGATAGGGCAAAGAAATTATCGCCGCTTTTCGGACGAAAACGGCCGCAAAAACGGCGATAATTTCAAATCGCCTGCCTTGTTAATATGCCCCATGGTGTGCCCCTGCCTTTGCCTTAGTGCTGGTGCTAAATGTAGCTGCCTAGCGCCAACACAGGCACTCTTGCACCATTGTGCAAGGGTGCCTGCGTTGCCTGGAAAGATTGTATTTGTGCTCCTGCACATAAACAATCCAGAATGGCGATTAGGAAATTCAATGTGAGCTCCCTTGTGCAGCACACATAGAAGTTGCAAATCGTAATTTTTAAATGATTGTTTATGTGCACCAAGGTACACCTTCCTGCACATAAACAATCATTCATGGCAGTTTGCTGTTTCTATGTGTGCTATTCAATGCAGCACACATAGAAACAGCAAAAACGAGGAGAAATAAAGCATTGCTCCATGTTTCGCCATGTTAAGACCAGGGGGTTATTTGGTCTTAATTTTGGTGCTGCCTCCTATTTATGCGACGATATAGAGGAGAAGTTCATGAGAATATTAAAGACCACTGCTGAAGAGACGTCCCAGGAGTCTGAGAAATCTATATCCTGAAGATGTTAGCAATGGGTAAAGAAGCCATTGAAGGGGAAAAGCTTCCTCAAGTTTACAGGGATATCTACTCCAATTACTCAAAAGAGTTAGAGAATCCAGTTAGAGCAATAGATATGTTTTCTCCACAGATAGATCCTTGGAGGATTAGATGCTGAGAAGGCGGTTGAACGTTGGTGGAATGCTTTTTTCATTACTGAACAGGATGTGTTTTCCATCCCATCTCATTTGGGTAATTAAGGCATTATATGCTAGATTATCTGCCTATGTCCTAATAAACTCTAAAGTGGTTGGTTCCATATCTATTTGCTATGGTACATCTCACGGTACGCCTTCCAACCCCTTCTTTTAAAAATTGCGTAGGAACTTTTAACAATAGCACAATTCACAATTCCAGCTCCATTTCCTACCACCAACAGGATGGATAAGCTCAATTATATGCAAATACAATGGTGTGGTTTGAAACAATGTCAACCAGGTATTATGGTTAAATGTTTGATTTGACTAAGTATGGTTATTATTGCATAAATTCAAGTAAACTGAGACCCTACTGTTTAACAATTGAACCATTATTTAGCCAGTGGTGTTACAAGCAGGTTAATATCAAGTTACTGCTAAAAGAAATTGGGTGACACAAATGGCAGTGAACTATATGATCATCTTTTCTTCAACTGTCCAGGATAGGCATCACCTTAATGCAATAAACATATTCCTCTCTACATTATGAACAGAATAACCTTACTTAAATTGTCTCTTTTTCCACTTTTTAAGTCTCAGCAACCAGCTTAATGTTTCTAAATACAGAATATACTTAGATAGGGCATTTTGTCAGCACTTTGCTCATAATTGGATGTCTTTGTTGTCTATTGTACAAGTCTGCTCTTGATTTTATAGCTCTCCCCCGTATTCTTGCATTTGTCGTACCAAGGAGCATTTCAATTTTACAATTTTCTGACTGGAGGAGATGTAGCCTTCCACTGCTGACTTTACAGTATTGTTCCTGTTTTTATATTCTGCACTCCATAGAAGTGCATGCGTTTACTTGTTCTCTCTGGCCCTACATTTTCCTCTTCAATTATGTATTCTTATTTTGCTTTCTGTCTGATACTTCCCACCATACTTCCTATGTGAAATAAAAAAAAATTAATTTCATTTATTTAAAAGAGCCAGATGCACTTCATTCCACTCCTCAAAAAATATATGTTTTTATTATTGTTAGACATGTAAGCCTTCGGATTGTCTTTCCTCAAACATTTTGCCTCCTTCCTCCTATTTTTGCTGATCTTATTTTTTCTGGCCTTAGGAATCTGAGCCCCATACTACCTCTTACAAGTGCTAAAGTGCATGTGCTCACTCCTTAAAACATGGTATCATTGACTTATTCCCAACTGGCATATTTAATTTACTTATAAGTCTCGAGCAAAGTGGCACAGCATGTGCCCAGAGCCTGTAAATTAAATGCTAGTTGTGGACCTGCAGCATTGATTGTGCCACCCACTTAATTGGCACATTAAATATGTCTCAAGCCTGCCATTACAGTCTGTGTTCGTGCAGTTCATAACTCCATGTCGAACTGGCATAATATCCCCTTTGCCAGGCCCAAACCTTCCAGTTTTTAAACATATAAGTAACCCCTAGGGTAGGCAGTCTAGAGCCCAGAGGACAGGGTGCAGTGTTTTTAAACGGTAGGACATGTACCTTTAAAGTTTACATGTCCTGGTAGCGATAAACTCTTAAATGAGTTTTTCACTACTGCAAGGCCTACCTCTTCAATAGGATAACGTTGGAGTTACCTTATTACATTGTATACATGTTATTTCCATATGAGAGCAGATAACCCCAAGATTTAGGGTGTCTTTGGAATGGTAATGAGAAATTCTAACTTATGGTGAAATCCGATTTTAAATTAAAAGTTTGAAAATACCACTTATAGAAAGGTGACATTGTACTGCTTAGCCACTCAGGGCCATTCAGGGCCTGTAGCCGGTCTCTGGGTCACATGACTGGTTATAGTTGACCGTTGAACTTTGTGTATTCCTCCTAGACAGTCACACACAATATAGGGCTCAGGTGTTCCTAGATGAGCCCTGGATTGGCAGGATGAGAGGTAGGAGCTGGGCACAGGCCTCCTTACACTTGAATAGGCTGAGGCTTTCCTTCACGAAAAGAACTGCATAGCTCCTGTAGGTAGTCTGGAATCAGGGTAGGGGAGGCGGCGGGGCACTTGTGCACCTCAAACAAAAGCATCTAGAAGCGTCTCCCCCCACTTCAAAGACAGAACTGGGTATAAATATTGGACTTCAAAAACCAGCTCTTCAGTATACTTCTGGACCTATTGATACTCTGCCAGGGAAAAGGACTGTTGTGCTGCTGAAAGGACTGCCACTCTGCTTGACTGCTGCTCTGAGGGAACCGCTGTCCTGCTCTGCTGGGCTGCTGCCCTCTATCCTGGGTGACATCGAATGGACTTGCATCTCTTGAACCCAGAAACCAGAGTTACTCCAAGGGCTAGTTGGCTGGCCTCCTGATTATCTGAAGCATCAGGGACAAAACAGGCTTCCAACAACCTAATACCTGCAAGTCGTGGACCAATGGATGTGGATTTAGCCAGCCATGTGGATCCAGCAGAACCGACACATCTCCTTCACAGCACGGAGCAAACTCTTTCAGAACTGATGCATGTCTGCTGCTGCGAGGAGTCAACCCATCGCAAAGACTCACTTCCCTGCCGCAGTCAATCAGAACTGCCACCTCGTGACACACCTTCAGCGCAGGATCATGCACCCCTCATTGACATCAGTCTCGACAACGAGCTCCACATTGCAGCCTCGCAGTTCTTCAGAACCAACGCATTACTTCAACTGTGCTCTGCACCCTCGACACAGGACTTCGCATCGCAGTCTTACCACAACTCAGAACCAACGCATCACTTTGGCTTAGTAACGCATCTTTGATGTGGATCCTTGCAACACTTCACAAACCAGGATTTAAGGTTTCTTTGCTCATTTGGCCTAACTTGGACTCTGTAGTCGGCCCACGCATCATCGTGGTCATCCTGAACTTGTGACTTTGCCCAAGTCCGGCGCAACCAGATATCCACAGTTGGCTCTGTATGCTTTTTGGTGCTATTTTTGCTAAAATCTTGCTGTCAACCAACAACCCAATTTCTTACTATTATTTTTTTTATGTAGGCATTCCACCTGGAAAGTGCTACCAATGCTGGGAACTTCCATTTGTAACACATGTTGTTTTGCAATTTTTCATCTTTAATTTTTCATACTAATGTGGCATAATGCCCTGTTATGAGAGTAAATTACACTTTAAAGAATGGTACCTGAACATAGAAATGGATGTGCATGCTTGTATCATGATGCACGTCCATACATGGCTATGATGCACATGACTGTCTCATGAGTCATGCCTGTGTGTGCATCGTGACACCTGCATATGCTTGATTGATATGCCTAATTAGGAGTGACGCAAAAAGGCAACACTAATGGTCTATTTCATGTTACTGTTCTGCATCCACATTATACATGATACTTGAACTGCAAATCATCAGTCACTGTATCAAATCTGTCATCAGATCCAGTCTTTACGACGTATTTCGGTGAGTATTTATGATTAATTCCACCTTCTTCAAGACAACATTTAGATTCTCCCACAGCAAGTGCAAAAGGCTAGAAACCTTTCATTGTTGAAAGGAAGGGTTTCCCGATGGGGCCTGTATGAAGCTTCTGATGTTACAGCCAGGGTCCCACTCCTAACGTTATCAAACGTTAAGATCAAGTCCTGGTATGGGAAGACTCAGTGCCAATCCGTGAATACCTTGGTCCGATCTCACTTGACTCACTTAACACCATGTACTGAGACCCAGGAAAGGAATATACATTGGCGTCCATGCCGCCAGCAGAAAACTGGAAGGTACATGGTGTCCCCGGGTAGCAGTATCTGTACAAAGTAAATGAAAAACAGATATTCACGGTGTGAGGAGAGCACGTTCCATGGCTCTTGTCCAGCAGTCAAGTGAGATCAGACCAAAGGACTCATGGACTGACACTGAGTTATCCCACACTGGGACTCTGCCTTAATGCTTGATAATGTTAGCAGTGTGAGCACGGCTGTAACATCAGTAGCCCAAAGACATTAGAGCACTTTATTACTTTACTTTTAAAAAATTTAGGCCCAGGGAGGTCAAAGAATTGACCGGATCACATGGTGTGAAGCCGACACCGCGACTTGAACCGAACTCCCCAATTCAAAAGTCGGGAGCTCTTCTGCATCTACATCTCCATCTAAACATTGCCTTAGCACCCCACAATGGAAAAGCTTAGATGCATTATTCCCACCCAAAGATTGTTGGCATATGAACATTTTTATACATCTCCCTCCTAGGGATACAGGGGCATATTACCAACGATTAGCGATATTTATCGCTAACGAGGCTTAGCAACGAATTTTTTAACGCTAAGCATCGCCGGAAATTATCGCAGAGATAACTTGTTATTAGCAAGGTTTATCTCAGAAGTGATAAAAATCCTCGCGCTAACTGCCAAATGAGAGATTATCGCTGGAAAACCAACGATAATCTCTCGAAGTTTGGCATTAGCTTCATGATAGGGGCTCACAAACTTAGCCATGATATCCACCTTCCATAGGATATCATGGCTAAGTCAGGAAAATACAAGGTGTAAAAAAAGCAGCGCTAACCGCTGCTTTTTTTTATCACTAACAGGGTTAGCGAAATCCTTGATAATAGGAGAAATGTCGCTTAACAACATTTCTCCTATTAGTTTTCTCTGGAACGCCCCCTTTGCATCTCATTAGAGATGCAAGGGGAAGCGTAGAGAAAAAGGGTGCTAACATGCGAATTTGCGTGTTAGCACCGTGTTGCTGATAGGGAGATAATTTTATCTCCGCTTTCTTGGCTTTTAAAGCCAAAAAAGCGGAGATAAATTCCTTGATAATATGCCCCAAAGTTTCCATTTCAAACTACTCCTAAGGTGAAGAATGACATGTTAAAGCATGGAATGCTGGGGCATATTACCAACCAATAGAGATAATTTTTGTCTCTAACTTGTTTAGAGACAAAAATTATCGCCGCACATCGGCGATTTTTATCGCAGATAAACCTTGCTATTAGCAAGGTTTATCGCAAATGCGATAAAAAACGGCCGCAATGCATGAATATCGCTGAAAAGTCAGCGATATTCATGCATTATCGAGCAAATGCTCTTAGCCATGTTATCCACCTCCCATTGGTTAACATGGCTAAGAACTGCTCAGGGCAGGTGTTAGCTTTTGGAGATATTCGCGCTTAGCGCGAATATCTCCAAAAGTTGGTAATAGGAGATAGCGATGTTAGCGACTGTTTCCAGTCGCTAACATATTGGCACGCCCACTTTGCATGTCATTAGTGATAAATATCACTGACATGCAAAGCGGGGCCCAAGATGGTCGCTATCTCCTATTAGCTGTCGCTAACTGGTGTTAGCGACAGCTTGGTAATAGAGAGATAATTTTATCTCCGCTTTCTTGGCTTTTAAAGCCAAAAAAGCGGAGATAAACCCCCTTGATAATATGCCCCATTCCTTACAGAAGAGCCATCTCTCTTTTCGTTGTTCTCACAGAGACAAGAGCTACTTCTACTAATTGTGAAGTGCGTGCCACAAAAAGAAAGAAATTAAAAAATGTTAGGCTCCTTCATTGAGTAGACTTCTTTCTAACTGTTGTCTCTTCCTCGTGGAAGAGGGCAGCACTCATAATTCAGTAAGTCCCCAAAATGATGAGTCACAAAGCATACTGACTTCTATATTCTTTCTGAAAGCATAACTCAACTGGAGAGAACAATTGCAAAGGGTTTCTATGCTCAGTCTTAAGTTGTGTACACTTAAAAAGTGGATCGCACTGTAAACGTTACCAAACCTCTGCAAGGCATTGAAGTTACTTTTGGAAAACAACCAAAATAGACATTAGTTGTGTGTGAAACTGAATGTTTTATGTGGGCTGTTAAACATTTTTATTAAAATCTTGTGAAATTACACTTCTGTTATGATCTGTCTTTTCATGTAGGGCTGGTCAGTCTAGTGACTGGCTGTAGCTATGGGCATTTAGAATGCATGACATCAGGATGGAAGCTGACAGAAGGTCATACTGCAGCTGATGCCTTGGAGGATGGTTGTGCGGTGCTACTTTTCATGGATACTGAAATAAACGTCAAACATTCACAGTGGATTTGTGTATTTATTTCAACCGTACACCACAACGAATTTTGGCGATAAGCAATCCTCTTGCCAGTGGGACCACTAACCAGGTTGAATTAAGCTGGCCTGAAAGCTCAATGTCATGCAGACCACAGATGGCTATGAGGGGCCTAAGATGAAGTCCCTGTGTGGTGACCTTTGTCGAATAATGCTCAATGTGAAACAGCCTGCAATTTCAGAGGAGGAAAGGATACCTACCTGAGGCCATACCACCACCCACTGTAATAATCTCTGAAGATACATAGAGGGTCATTAGGATGGCGGGCAGACTTAGTCTGCCCGCCATCCCATCGGTGAATGGGACCGCCCGCCTTAAGGGCGGGGGTCCCGTGGGGGGCATTAGGATGCGCCCGCCACTGTGGCGGGTGCATCCTGCATGTTTAGCATGGTGGCGGGCGGTGCACTGAGACCCGCCCGCCACAATGCTAAACATGCTTGTGATGCATTTACATAAACAAAGCGGCAGGCACCGCGCGGTGCCTGACGCTTTGTTTATGCAAATGCAGGGGGGTACCACAGGTACCCCCCGTGTGCACCCCCACCCCTCCTTCACTTTGGGGGTCCCCAAAGTGAAGACCGCATGCCTTTCCGTGGCAGCATCGCCGCCACGGAAATCAATCTGTCCTGGCCCATCCTAATATGGCTGGTGGTGTTTAATAGACACCGCCACCATATTAAACCTTTTCCGCCCCGGCCGCAAGACGACCGGGGCGGAAAAGCGGCGGATGGTCTTTCCGTCCGCCGCGGTCCCCCCCGCCATACTAATATGGCGGGGGGGCATTCAGGAGAGGATGTCAGGCAGCCTGGCGGGGGCAATCCGCCCCACATCCTAATGGGCCCCATAGTTGCTGCAACTACTCTCAGGGAGGTTGTGGTGGGGCAAAGTAGGAGCTGTGAGTTTTTTTTCACTTCTTTTCCCGGTTTTGTGAGTTTTTCGATGTGAGCAGTTATGGACTGTGCGATACAGAGCTTTGCATAAATTATAACCGGCCTCCCCAGCAACAGCTCACCTTGAGCCTGAATCCTTGTGACTGCCATTGTGATGTGAGTGGGTTGCTGAGCCAGAGCAACATTCTGAGGGGAGGGTCTCTGCGTGTCTTGTCCTATTGGCCACACCAGCATTCTCATGAGACAGTGCACGCAACATGAGCTAACAAGCATTGGCATAGCCAATAGGTCTTGCCTTTGGGACCTTATAATTTATTTATTTCTCGTCTTTATTTCGACATTATTGTCATAAAAGAGTTCACAGTAAATCGGTGATTACAGTTTAAAACAATAAGGAAAAAAAACTTTCAAAGTCAATACATGAAAAAAATGTAATAAAATTAAATCCGAAGACCTCTTGGGCTAGTACAAGGAGCACATAACATCCATTTGCTTGACCCAATTGTTGCTAAATGCTATTTCCAGTGGCATTCTCAGCTGTCCTTCTGATATTCCACATGGCTGCTAAAAATTTAGATAGAGCAAATACAATGAGTGGAGAGAGATCAGATTTAAGTATTCTGAAAGCTAGGAAGCAACTCCTGATCCCCAGACTTTTGCAAATAGGAATAATCCACTTATTTTGGGGTAGCTGGTAAGCAGGGCAAAAAAACAGAATATGTAATTCGTTTTCAAGCTCAGATGCACAAGTGGGACAATTTTTCAAAGAGGGAACACACCATTTACTCGTAAGTGCTCTTATCGGTAGAGAGCCGTGTCTCCATTGGAGGTATAATTTCCTTAAAACAACTGGACTGGCATTATCTAATACAGTTTCAAGTTTATAGAAATCCTTGATCATAAAAAACATACCAGAGAGTGAGCCAACATTAGTATTCGATAACGTGGTAGTGAGAGTATTTTGATGATGTAAGTTAACAATGTACTTGAGCGCATAAACAGTTCCGGGTCAGACCACATTGAGGGGAGGCCTAGTCTCTCAAATTCCTCTCTGACATATTTCAACCAGGTGATGTTCCGTGCATTGGGTAGACTTAGCACCTCTATCAGCTCTTGCCTATAATGCATAAGTTCCAGGGTTGCCCACAAGCGCCTCCAGAAAGTCAAGGGTTTGATACCTAGTTCCTCAGTAATTGGGCGAATACCCAAGTCCATCCTTAGTGGCAACAATGGTGTTGAGGGAGGGAGGGAAACTAATTGTCTTAGAAAATTATTCTCTGCGACAGAAATCGCAGATACACACTTGTGGCCCCACAGTTCACCCCCATATATGACCGCACCGCAGGCTTGCAGTTTATAAATTCCCAGCGGTGGGCCAATAGGCTTAACCAAGGATTTATTGTATAGGTTTAGAATGCCGCCAGCTTTTTGGGCTAACTTCACTAGGCATTTTCTTTGGTGTTGGACCCAGGTCATATTTTCATTCAAGGTAAGACCCAAGTAGTCAAAAGTCTGGACTCTTTCGAGTCAAACTCCATCTATCGCTGGGGTCGGGCGTGTAGTTGTTGGGGGGTTGAAAATCATAAAATTTGTTTTCAGAGTGTTTATTTCCAACCCCCTGTCCTGACAAAAGGTCACAAAGCCATCAAAAACTCGCTGGATACCCATGGGGGTCTTAGATAGTAATAAAGTATCATCTGCGAACATGATCGCATTGATCCTGGTCTCAGCGAGCTTTGGAGCGTCAGTGTTGTGGACCGCGTTCAGATGCGCGATTACCCCGTTGACATAGAGGCAAAACAGGGAGGGCGCCAAAACGCACCCCTGTCTTACCCCCCTGCCAACGGGGAATCTGGATGATAATAAACCATCCTTACCGCACCTGACCTGCGCAAAGTTTCCAGTGTGCAGGCGTGCTATTATACCCAGTAGGGAAGATGAAATACCCATTTCTGAAAGAACGCTCCACAATTTCTGACGGGGGACTAGATCGTAGGCGGCTCGCAAGTCAACAAAAACAGTATATAGTGAGCCGCCCTCGATTTCCACAGTTTTCCGGAAGAGCATGTTTAATCTAAAGATCTGGTCTGTGATGGATACCCTCTTTCTGAACCCCGCTTGATAGGGGCTTAAAATATCAGATTCCTCGATCCAGTCTAAGAGGCGGTCTAGTATTAGCCTCGAGAAAAGCTTTTGTGACACATCAATGAGGCTAATTGGCCTGTAATTGGCTGGGAGCAGGGGAGAGCCCTTCTTAAAGATAGGAACTATCTCCGCTCCCAGCCAAGTACTGGGTACCGCCATGCCCCCCAGGATTGCATTGAAGATAAGCATTAGATAAGGCGCCCATACCCTTGGTTCGTGTTTATAGAGGTCGCCGGGCACCCCATCCAGCCCCGGGGCTTTACCGGAGGAGAGCCTAGAAATAGCCACCCTTATTTCACCCTCTGAGAAATCAAGGGTGGTCGTTGCGGCAATAGATTCAAGTAGAGCTCCTGGGGGGGCCAAATCCTCCGCTCGGTTTTCCCCACAATACAAGGAATGGAAATGCGCTTCCCAGACCTCTGCTGCGATGTTAGGTGCTATACCTGGGACATCATCAGCCGAGCCCGTGATAACAATATTCCAAAACTTCTGGGCATCTCTTGTTGCCAGGGCGGAAGTTAGCTTTTCCCAGTTCTCATTCCCCCACTCCAGCTTAGCGTGATGTATTAACATCCGATAAGCTAGTCTTCTTTCTTTTATGAGTTCCCTATTTTTGTTGTGTTTCACGGCCTCAAGGAGCTGCGATTTCGCAACGAAATGCTGTAGTGTAACATATTTACCTGAAAAATGGCACACAAAGAAGAAAATAGAGCAAGAAAATGGCTTATAAAAAAGCATGTCCGGTTTCATAAAGTTTTCAGAAGCCACAGAGTCATGGAATGTAGAGCGGTGGCCAGAGGTTTTTCTGCTCTGAGGCCAAACACCCCAAAAACAGGAGAGCACGAATGTACGCTTTTATAGTTGTCTCCTGAAAAGGGAAATGCTGCTTCTTTCATTCATCTCTCAAAATGATTTTGATGTGGACGTGTTCGGGAATCCTGCACAAAGGCACAGTAAAATGCGTTTTAATATCACGGACCCAATGATGCAGAAATAGTGTTTTGGTGGAGACAGCTTATGGCTATACTGCCATTCATGAATGACAGTGACAATATCTGAAAACTTGTTGGGGCGTCCCAATCGAGCTCAGAAAGGCCTGGCCCTAGAACGGCACCATACGCTCATTGCATCGCCACACACATACCAGTTAGCACATGACCTACATGCAGTTCTTTTCATTGAACCCAGAGAATAAATGTTATGCCACTCAAGTCTCCAACACATATGCTGTACACAGTGTATTTCTCACCCAAGCAACGTGCCAGTTACAAGTGCAATGTCACTGGTAAGGATAATGCGATGACCACTCTTGCTACACTTGAGGACTGATCCTCACAGTGCAGCCTTTGCAAGTATCCCTGCCACAAGAACAAGCATTGGCCATGCGACCTGGCCGGGAGTTGCGTCCGATGCAAAAATTAATTTTAAAAAACTGTGAGTGGTGAAGCCAGTGGTGCGCGCGTGCGCGCGACGTAAAAAAGTGCTGTGCACATCGCACGCGCCTGTGCACGTTCTGGCAAGCTGATCGCCGCTTTGGGAGCACTTCTCAAAGCCACTCATAAATGTCTCTCTGAGCAGCGCATGCCCGTTGACTCAGCGAGACCTAAAAAAACACTAGGCACACCCTGGCGTGCCAGCAAATTCTTCCTCAGTGGTACCAAGGTGCCATTTGGAATTGTGAGTGGGAATGTATAGGCGCTTTGTGGTGATCGATAACAGGACTCTCACCCAGGACAGCAGTGAACTCGGATGAATGATTTGTTTTCTCTGAATTGCATCGCTGTTTTTCACTACAGGCTTGGTTGGCATATATACAGTTTAACCAGCTTGGTTCACTTAGTCGTGGTAAACAATAACATGTCTAAACCTCCAGCATTTATGTCAGAGAAAGGTGAAACATTGCTTTTGTGGAAGCAATGAAAGAAAATATGTGATTTCTACTTTGTAGCCATTGGTGGAGAACAGTTCTTGTCAGCCTAGAAACAAGCAATTTTACTCCATAACCTTTGTTTAGAAGGGAGGAACATATATGAAAGTTTGAAACTATTGTCAGTGGGTGCTGAAGATGGGGGTCCTGGGGATTTATTTGAGATGTCAATGATGATGCTCAGTGGCGGCTCGCAGAGGGAATGCAGTGGGGCGGTGAGGCGGGGTGGTGCAGAGTGGGGGGTAGTGGCGCCGGACATATGACGGCAAGGAGTAAATTAAGTAACTAAAGAAATAAAACTATTTACCTTGTGCTCGCTGCATCGCCGAGTTGGCTTCCGATCAGGACGAGAGCTCAGTTTAAAAACTGCCTGCACAATACACAGGACCATGCACTCCTTTTCGCCCATCTAACTAACTTGAAAATTGCAAACCTCAGGTGCAAAACGTGGTTGAAAAAGCATAAAAACCCTTCTTTTGGAACCTTCAGTTTTTCTTTTATTTCGTTTGCTGTATCTTACAAATATCCTTGCAATGCTTCTTAAAAATGAACAAAAAAACAGCAGGAGTCTGGTTTGAGCACAAAATGTCTTGATGAGACATTTTTTGCGCAAATCAGTCTTGGTGGGCACAGATTTTGCAAACTTGCATGTGAGTTTAAATTCTGCCCAATACAAACATCTCAAAATTTGACGAACGCTTATGTTTTACTTTAGTTGGGGTCATCGTGAGGAATAGTTAAATGATTCAGGCTTTGCCAAATTGTTGGATCAGATTTAATTTATAACAGTGACGCAAGTCAATGAACATTCATTTGACGAGAGACCTGTAATTGTATTTTATTCTGTTGACTAAGGACGAGTAACAATTGGTGACATAATTGGATCTGATATAAGGAGATGTTTATATTTTGTAAGGTTAATTTTGAGTATCTAGCATTTACAGAAAGTACTGACATTCTTCTGTGTTACATTGTATTGTTTAATTCATATGAAAAAATAATGACAGAAGAAGCAATCAATCCCTGCACAACTTCCACATGGATCAGGGCCGAGCTGCATCTGGTGAATGGCTTTCCATACCTCTCTGATGATATGATGTGTGCTATGTATAAAGTGAAATAAAGCTAGATATTTAGGGACAGATTTACCAGCCCCTTGCGCCGCTTTTACGCCGCCGTTGCGTCACTTTTGTGATGCAGCGGCGGCGGAAAAGATGCGCCATGGTGTGGGGTATTTACAACGTGACGCATCTCCCAGATGTGTCACGTTGTAAAGCCCTGCGCCAGAAGAGGCGTACCATCGCAGGGGGAGGCGTTCCGGCGCAGGAACGCTTCGCAAAAGTGGCTGAGTGAAATCTACAAGATTTCACTCAGTCACTTTTGGGCCCATGCTGCGTCAAAACCCTGCGCCTGCTTGAAGCAGGCGTAAGGATTGACGCAGCATCGTGCACATAGGCCCCACCTGATCATTGCTGGAGCTGCGTCACGCTTGCGATGCAACTCCAGCAATGCGCCGCTTTTACGGCACAGATGCGTGACGCATCTGTGCCGTTTTTGCCTCATGGTGCGCCGCATTGTAAATGCGGCGCATCAAGGGTGGCGGAGCAGCGGCGCACAATTACTTGCGCATTCCTGCTGATATGCAGGGATGCGCCAGTAATTTGAAATCTGCCCCTAAGTGCGGTAGCATCATAGTGCATATCAATCATTTACATGATAATTAGTTTATTTATATCAGAGATGAAAAGGCTCGAAATTCTGCAGAGGTTTGTCTCCTTCAATGTCTAGATAGACTGAGACCCTGTTTGTAAAGTATTGATGTAGTTATTGCACCCTGTAAATACAGATACGGCAGATGCGGTATTTACTGGGTCTGATACATATCCCCATGTGCAGAGTTTTCCTCAGGAAAATCAGTAATTGCATGCAGAATTGGTGATTTCTGCAATGATTTTGCATGTATTGCATTTTGCTACATGCCTTTACCTTGTAGCTTTCAGCAGGTTTGACCTTCTGGAGACACTGGCAAGGGAAACTGGCAGGGATGCGGTGTCTTGGAATTCCAGTGGCACTGTGAACACCACTGGAAATCATGGCTTGCATCATATTCAGAAGATAACTCAGATCTCAGATTTCGGACTGTGGGAGGTTGTGTGTAATATGTGAAACTGCAAGATGGAAAAAGTTAGGGGTTCGTCATATACAGGCGTAGGAGCAATTCCTAGGCAATGTATTGTTTCCATATACTTTGACTAATGTGCCTTAATGGCTTTTCTTTTCTTCTGTAGACAAATTCCTTAAGACACCAACTTAAACAAAGAAGAAAGCATTTTCCAGAAAAGGTAACGTACCCTCATTTATTGTGTTTCCATGAAATTATTATATGTACGTTTAAACATAAGCAAAGCAATACAGCAGATTGGTAATACTGAGCCCCCTGTTGTTTAACATTTACTTACGCCCCTTGATGGATGTGATCGAATAGTCAGGTCTCACCGTCTTCTCGTATGCGAATAATTCTCAGATTATCTTCTCACTATCCAAGGCTCGTAGGAAAGACCCATCCCCCCTCAGGCAGGTTTTGGCTAATGTCGCACTCTTGATGAACAAAACATAGTCTTGCTACTGTCCCCCATAGCGCTGGGAGACCCTTTGGGGTAGCTGTGCACTCTACAAGCTCTTTAAATAAATTATACTGCAGCACATTACTTTGGGGTGAACCCTCTGGCAAGTCTAACATATATATGTATTCCGATTTTCACAATTTCATTGAGCCACAACCATTGAATAGTTGCGTTACTCCTGTCTCTGAAGTGACAGCAGGTGATTGCCATGCATTTAGAACATTAACTCTGTCGATGAGTTAGACCTTTCACGAAGGTTATGAAATGTATTTACGAGTGGTGGGGTCTAGTCTTGCATTAGATGAAACAGTGAGTCTAACCTTCCTATAATGGCAATGGAACCAACTTTGGTCAGATAAACTTTATTTCGTGATGTCACAGTTGACAATCAATACGACATACCTTGATCATTATTGACTCTTATTAAGTTTCCAGTTAACAGTCCTATTCGACCACCACAACCTCATATTTTGTCCTACTTTTGATTTCGATTAGCATAATTTCAATCTGGAAAGTACCAATGACGTTTTTTTAAAATGTATTTTTTATTTATATAGTCTTTTTCTATTCTATTAAATGTCACTGAAATAAAATGTATTATTTACATAGTTAAGTTATTCTTTAAAGTTTTGGAGTAAACCCTGCTCATGTGTGTGCATCTATCTGTCTATGTGTATGTGTGTGTGTGTGTGTGCGTGGGTGTGTGTGTGTGCATGTGTGTCCGTGGGTGTGCGTGGGTGTGTGTGTGTTTGTGTGTGTGTTGTGTATGGTCATATGAAAAGTAATATGCAAGGTCATCAGCAGTGCAAGATGGAGAGAAACGTTATGAATAGTTCAATAGATTTAAACTGGTGTATTTCGGTGGATTTGGGGGATTTCAACACTAGCTCGTTCCAGCACTTAAATATTACAACATTTATCAATTTTTTCAAATAGATAGATAGATAGACAGACAGACAGACAGACAGACAGACAGACAGACAGACCGATAGATAGATAGATAGATAGATAGATAGATAGATAGATAGATAGATAGATAGATAGATAGATAGATAGATAGATAGATAGATAGATAGATAGATAGATAGATAGATAGATAGATAGATAGATAGATAGATAGATAGATAGATAGATAGATAGATAGATAGATAGATAGATAGATAGATAGATGGATAGATGGATAGATAGTGCCAGCTGCCACTGGGTAGGTATAGTTAGACTAGCTTTTCCATCGAAAATGCTTTTTTTGTTTTGCTAGTAACTTTGGCACCGTTTAACAAATTATCACAACATTTTTTTGCCTAGTTTGTGCATGGAAAATTTCAAGGTTCCCAAAACATAAAATCCCTATACATTTTGCTCAGACTTTTGTAAGAAGCTCTACCGCAAAAACTCCTGAAACGAATTACACCAAATTTGGCATGAAGCAAGATCTTGGTTTAGAAAGCATGCCTCCCCAATGTGTTAGCCGCCCTACCACCCACTTATTCGGCCATCCGAGCGGATCGCCCTGAGGGCAGGCGGGGCGGTGGAGTGGCCCTAATAGCTCGAACAACTTTTAATTTCCAGCTCCTCCCCTCCCCTCCCATTCCGGACGTGGATTACCTCCTAGCTCGATCGACTTCGCATCTGGTCCCTCTCACTTTTGTTCTAATTTATCGTCCCCCTCAGCCTACTCCCTCCTTTCTTTCTGATATTCAGTCCCTTCTAGCTACACTGGTGATTAATAATTCATCAGTACTAGTTCTGGGGGACTTCAATTTTTGGCCCAATGATCCCGCTGAGAGCCCTCAGTCCAGGGATTTCACCAATCTTATGTCCAGCCTTAACTTCTCATCGCTAGTCCATAGCCCGACCCATATTCACGGCCACACGCTAGACCAAATCTGGGTACTAAACATCCCGTCAACACCCCCCACAATAGTCCCCTGTCCCTGGTCAGATCATCTCATCATCACCCTCTCCCTTGCCCTAGCCCCGATGATCAAACCTCAACTCCCCAAAAACACCTGGGTCAGGAAATGGGGCAAAACCGATATGTCTTCCCTCTGCTCGACCTTGGCGGACACCAGCCCAGAGTTATCGGGCCTTACAGCCACCTCGCAGCTTGCCGCCATTGACAACTGGCTGACCGTGGCAGGCGATGAATTTGCCCCCTTAAAGCGTCTCACGGTCAAGCGAGCCCATGCCGCCAACCGCTGGTTCACCCCGGAATTAAAAAAACTGAAGTTGGCCGCACGGAGGGCCGAGCGAGTCTGGAGAAGATCCTACAGCCCTGAGCAGAAGACAGCTTACTTGTCCGTGCTACAAGTTTATAAAAAGGGCATTCTCGAAGCCAAAACTGAGTTTTACACGAACAGGGTGATGGCAGCAGAGTCTCTCTCCAAGGAATTATTTGCTACTGTTCACGAACTGGCTTCATCTGGCAGAGCCACGTCTACCATCCCCCCTTCCCAGTCCCTCTGTAACTCACTCAATGAGTTTTTTATTGACAAAGTTGCCAAAATTAAACTTAACATTCCCCCCCCCCCTCCCCCCACATTTGTCAATCCCTCCCCTCCCCCCACGGCCCCAAACTGACTACCTTCCCTCTGTTAACTACTGATTCTCTTCCTCCGTTGTTGGTCCGAGTCAAGTCAGGCTCCCCCTTGGACTTCGCCCCAGCTCACATCCTCAGGGAAATCTACTTAGCTTGTCCTATCCCGGCCCTGACTCTCCTCAATGACTCACTTATATTGGGCTCTGTCCCTAGTTTACACAAATCAGCGGTTGTTGTCCCAATCATAAAAAAAACGGGCGCTGATCCATCTTCCCCTGCCAACTACCGCCCCATTTCCCTTCTGCCCTACCTAGCAAAAGTCCTTGAGACTCACGTCACGACCACCCTGAGTGCCCATGTAGAAGCTAATAACTGCCTCTCCTCCCGCCAAGCCGGGTTCAGACCCCTGCACTCTACGGAGAAAGTGGTGATCTCGGTGATGGACAGGCTACGGGAAGGCATTGATACCAAGACACCTCAAGCCCTGATACTTTTAGACCTATCCGCCGCTTTTGACACGGTGGATCACTCCATTCTTCTCAGCCGTGTCAGGGCAGCGGGCATTGAGGGCTTGGCCTTCTCGTGGCTTGAGTCATTCCTAGCCGGGAGAACCCAGGCGGTTCACCTAACCGGTTTTGCTGCGGCCTCCCGTAAGGTTGAGTGCGGGGTCCCCCAGGGCTCGTCACTTTCCCCCCTTTTATTTAATTTATACATCTTCCCCCTCATTTTTATGTTACAGCAGCTGGAGGTCACGGTGTTCAATTACGCCGATGACCTCCAACTAATTTTTAACCTCTCTCATTCCCCCTCATCTGCCCAGAACGTCCAGTCAGTGATGAGATTCATCCAGGACTGGATGAACTGCAATCACCTCAAACTCAATCCAGACAAAACTGAGTTGGTTTTGACTGGAGGTGGTTGCAGTCCATGGTCCCCTTCCTTTTGGCCCCCCTCACTTGGTGTCCCCCCTTCTCCTGTACCTAAAGTCAAAACCCTTGGGATCTTTCTGGACTCACAACTTTCTATTCATTCACACATCAGTTCAGTGGTCTCCTCTTGTTTTTTTTCTTTGAGAATAATTAGGAAAGTTTCCCGCTTCTTTTCTCTTCCCGCCTTAAAAATTATTGTGCTAGCCCTGGTATTGTCCCGTATTGATTACGGCAACGTAATTTACAACGGGGCTCCCGCTTACGCGATCCACCGCCTGCAGCTGGTGCAGAACCAGGCTGCGCGCCTGATCCACGGCCTTCCCAAATACCACCGGGCCAGCCCACTACTAAAAGCTCTGCACTGGCTGCCGGTGCGGGAGCGTGCCCTCTTCAAACTCGGCTGCCTTACTTTCCAGGCCAGATCAGGGACTGCCCCTAAATTTCTATGCTCTGCCGTTACCCCTTATCTCCCTGGCAGAGAGCTTCGCTCCTCCCATGCGGCCCTCTTAGCCATCCCCCGATTTAAGAAACAGAGGGCTGGTGGTGCGAGGTTCGCTGCCCTGGCCCCAACTTTCTGGAACTCCCTTCCCGTTGCCCTCCGCACCTCGCCCTCCTATACCCAGTTCCGGAAGGATCTTAAATCCTTCCTGTTCACTAAAGCCTACTCTGTCTACCCCCCCCCACTGCTGCTACCCTCCGTAACGCAATAGCGCCATGAAACCGCTAGGTAGAAGTGCGCTGCACAAATACTTTTAAATTCAAATTCAAGAACGTAATCTACATGATTATGTGCCCCTGTGACCTCGAGTACATTGGCATGACCACCAGAGCCGTGAAAACACGACTTAATGAACATAAGAGCAACATTTGCTGCAAGAAGAGTACCACAAAGATGGCTTCGCACTTCCTGGAGATGCAGCACAGCGTCAATGACGTCAGGTGGACGATAATTGAACAATTAACCTCTGAACAGGGGGCCAGATTCACAGAACTAACTTAAGACAAAATCCTAAACTCACTACCTTTTTGGTATTCACAGAAGGCACTTACTCATTTTGGTATTCACAGAAGGCACTTACTCATTTTGGTATTCACAGAAGTTAGGAGTCCTAACTTTAAGACTCCTAAATGCCTTCTGTGAATACCGAAAGTCTTAAAGTTAGGATTTTTCTCAGTTTAGGAGTAGTAAAGTTAGGACTCCTAACTTTAGGACCCCTAAATGCCTTCTGTGAATACTGAAAGTCTTAAAGTTAGGATTTTTCTCAGTTTAGAAGTAGTAAAGTTAAGACTCCTAACTTTAGGACTCCAAAATGCCTTTGTGAATACCGAAATTCTTAAAGTTAGGATTTTTCTCAGTTTAGGAGTAGTAAAGTTAGGACCACCTTGCTAGAGTGGAAGTGAGGCTCCTGTGGAAGCAGCGCTTTGATTGGCTGGTCACAACATCTTAGAAAAAGTTGTGTCAGCCATTACAGGACTCTGGGGGCTTAGTCCCATGTCCTGAATACTGTTTAAAAAAGGATATCAGGGAGCAGGACAGGGGTACCTGCCGCGTAGAACTTGCAGGTGGGGGAAGGGTGGGGGGGGGGTCCAGAGGAAACCTCATGAGACCAAAATATTTGTTTTCAAAAGCTGGGATCCCGTTGAAGTACTGTGACAGTCACACAGGATTGCAGTTTTTAAATAAGAAAATGGTGTTGGTGTTTTAATTATTATTAAATTAAATACTCAGGGTCTCAGGGTGGGTCAGGGCCTGGGGTCTTCTAATTTATATGTGGGGGGGGGTTAGTGAGGCCCCCCCACCCCTCAGCCACTCCGGGCCAGGGAAACTCAACCCCTGGGGCCAAATTACAATTTAAGGGGAGGACACCATGTGCCCCCCGTTATTGAGCTACATATGAGCCCCAGGGAGCCCGTCCCCCAAGGTCAAAAACATTTAAATAAAGGGGATGGGCCACACACCCACTCCCTACGGTGGAATCTGCCCCAGGGACCCCACTGGCTTGGGCAAGATACAACACAGTGTCCTGGGGAGTTCATCGCAGGGACACAGTGGGCAGGGAGTTTGTGGTGTCCATAAGTGGCTCAGGGAGGGCAGGAGCCATTCATCGTCATCACTATCTTTAGTCGATCCATTAAAAATACAGTTCGTAAAAGAACGAAAATATATGTAAAGAAATATAATAACAAATATGTAAACATGTTTGCACAAAATGCATTTCTAGATCCAAAATCCATTTCTCAGGGCAGAAAGCCTTGCAAACAGGTTAGGGTTTGCCCCATAACCAGTCAATACATTAATAATTCAAACCATATCGATTTGTGGGTAAAAACACCTGAAAGTGCCAATTTATGAAATGCTAGGGTGCACTGTTTTCCTTGTTCTAACGCAAGCCCATAAAAAAGAAGGCTGTTGAACAGCATGTAAAAGAATCAGAAAGTCTCTTTAAAAAATAAAGTGCTACACAGCAGTGCTTAAAATTAAAACATCTTAAAATTGGAAGGATAAAAATAGCTCGTTCTTTGTAAAAACCACAGAATAAAACCATATGGAGGTCAGACTGCTTTAAAACCTTATCGCAGGGGCAAGGAGACAGATCAGAATGACTAAGCTTCTTTGCAGGAAAGCCTAACATCAGAGGGATTCAATTCATTCAGAACCTCATTAAGATGTATCTATGATGTGTCATTTTAATGATTTCTAAATAAGAATACTCCCCCAATGGTATAGAAGGTATTTGTTGATAAAATACAACTAATTTCTTTGCACGGTTAGCTTCCTAGCTGTCAAGGGCAGCCTTGTTTAGGTAGATATTCTTTAGTTCATGCTTTGAGATCTACTGGCATGCACTCGGGTCATCAAACAAAATTGACAACAAGAGCGGTCAAGGTTAATTTCACATACTGAAACCAAGTATTTTTGAGAGAGTTATCTAGATTTAGGCAATTTTTTTGTTATAGATTGGGTAAGATTTACCATGTCCCTGCGCCATATGGAGTGCCATAACTTGATCGTTGCTAGCTTAATTCGATCAGACACATAGGGCAATCCCAGCTCTAGATGGCAGATATAATTTGGAGAAGATCTGAGAAGTGAAACAATGCCCTTGAAGAATCTGTCTTCCAATTTTTGGAGTTGATCTGCAGGCACCATGCCCCACACACCTGCCCCATAAGAGACAGCAGATACTGTCTTTGCTCAATGGATATTTTTGATTACTTATAGAGGTTTTGATCCCAGCTTTTTGACGAAGCCCAAGATTAATCTCAGACTCCTCTCCATTACTAAGGCTCTTTTCTCTGCCATCGTTGATCAAGGCTGTTTTTTGTCAAACATAACCCCGAGGAGGACTCTACCGCCTCCAAGTTTTGTGTGCCTAATATGGAAGTGGGGTGTTCTTTAAGTTGTAGGTGCCCCTGTTATTAGGAAGAAGGATTTGGATTCATTGACCCCCAGGACCGTCCAAAGAGAACGTAAAGGTGGCTTTTTCCTTTATTAAGCATTGGAGGGCCAATCCTGTTCTGGAGATTAAGACTATATCGTACGCGTATACCAGTATTGGTAATTTAAGGTTATCAAAGACTGGAATATCTGGTGTTGACCCCCTAAAGGCTGCCTTGACCCCACTTGTGTAAATTGAGAATAAAAAAGGGGTGAGGACGCACCATTTTCTTACCTCCCCAGTGATCTTAAATGGGCGCGTACATTCACCGTTTTTGCCATAATGGACAGAATCTGTTGCACTGGTATACAATTGGCAAATGTAATTCATTATTGCAGCCTCGATCCTCATAGCCTTTCATTAAATTCCATAATTTAGAGTGGGTTACAAAGTAAAATGCAGTAGTAAAGTCCATAAATAACATACAAGTCTGGCCTCCATTTGCTCTGGAATATTTATCTATTGTCAAGCTTAGATTGAGGCACTGGTCTATTGTGCTGCTCCCGTTGTGAAAACCATACTGTACTTCAATCAATATATTTTTCTCCCTGGCCCACTCCTCCATCCTGTGTAACAATAAATGTGCCATAAGCTCTGCTGTAGTATCTAGCAAAGAAATGGGTCTGTAATTTTGGGGGTTCTCTTTATCACCCTTTTTAAAAATCTGTATAATTTTGCTAGACTTCCACGATGGTAAGGGACCATTTCTTGCTATTGCATTGAGCACATTTGTCAGCAGAGGGGCCAACAGGTCCTGGTATTCTAAGAAAAGATCGATCGAAACCCCATCTGGCCCTGGGGCCTTCCCGCCAATACATTTCCCTAGACCAGATCTTTTCTCATCAAGCGTAAATGTAAGGTGCTTCGTCAAGGGAAGAGTCATGGAGGTTATTCTGAAGATACGTATCCGCCAAGTTGAATACCCGCTCAAAATGGGACACCCAAGTATCTTCGCCCACATGGGTGTCCAACGTGGGATATGCAGAATTTATGAAAAGAGGGACGTTGATTACCTTCCAAAAATCACTACTACTTTTAGTGATAGCTGCGTTTTAGAGGTTTTCCCATGCCTCTTCCCTCAGGACTCCTTCCCTTGACTTGTTATGTTATGTTAAAACCACACTTTTTGAGCGCACGGCTACCCAGGAAGGGTGTCCCGGCGCTTTAGCAAAGAGGCCTGAACAGAACCAAGAAACCCCAAAGGCGGATACACTATGGGCGCACGGATTGTGCAGAGAAAAGGACGGTCTTCAGCTCCTTCCTGAAGGCCAGAAGATTATTGGCCTTGTGAAGTGAAAGAGGGAGCTCATTCCAAAAACGAGCCGCCATGGACTGAAAAGATCGACCACCCATCCGCACTCGTTTGATCGCTGGCACCACCACCTTAGCCAGATCCGCCGATCTCAGCAATCTCCGGGGAACGTAGAAAGCAATACGCTTCGTGAGGTAGGCAGGGCCCGTCGAATGGAGGGCTTTAAACGCCAACGTAAGGATTTTAAACCTGATTCTACACGGCAGTGGTAGCCAGTGCAGCCTGCCGCGCAACAGAGAGGCGCTAACTCTCCGCGGGAGGCCAAAATTTGCTCTGGCCGCTGAATTTTGGACCATTTGCAATCTGGACACGAGATATTTAGGCAGTCCAGCAAAAAGTGCGTTAGCATAATCTAACCGCGATCCCACAAGCGCTTGAACGATATTCTTGCGGTACTGTAGGGAGAGCAATGGGAGAAATTTCCTCACCATCCTGAGGATGCCGAAACATTTCCCAGCTAAACTCGTGATGTGCGGACGAAAAGAAAGGTCGTCATCCAACACGACTCCCAAATTTTTTGCTTGGGAAGAAGGTTTCTCAGGGGGAAACATGTCCGGGGGCCACCACGACTTCCAACCAGGATCAGGGGCACAGCCAAAAAAGAGCAGCTCGGACTTGTCCGAGTTGCATTTCAAGCTCTGATGTTGAAACCATGCAAAGACTGCACTCAGACAGTCTTTGATTCTGCCGCCGTCAAAATCCTCTCCCTTACTGCAGGTAAACAGGAGCTGGGTGTCGTCAGCGTATGAAATGACCCGGGCTCCAAATGCTTCCGCGACCTTCGCCAGAGGGGCCATGTAAATGTTAAAAATGGTGGGGCTCAAGATAGATCCTTGAGGTACCCCCACCTCTAGCGAAGGCATTTCCGCGGAAAACGGAGGAGCCCAGATCACCTGTCGACGGTCGGCTAAGAAGGATTGAAACCAATCCAACACCGTCCCCCGCAGTCCTATCTCCCTGAGTCTTAAAAGGAGGCCTGCGTGTGGGACGGTGTCGAATGCCGCCGACAGGTCAAGCAAGACCAACATGGCCTTTCCCCCTAGATCAAGCGTCTCCCTGATGGCGTCGGTCACCTCCACAAGAGCTGTCTCCGTGCTATAATTAGCACGGAAACCAGATTGGGAGTCATGCAGCAGATTGTTATTCTCAATAAAGGTGGTAAGAGTGTGCTGAACATGCTTCTCCGCGACCTTCGCCAGAGCAGGGAGGAGGGAGATTGGTCTGTAATTGGCCGGCTGCAGGGGGTCAAGGAGAGGTTTTTTGATCAACGGGAGGATAAGAGCATGTTTCCACTCTCTAGGGACCACCCCGGAGCTCAGAGACATGTTCAGCAAGGGGTTCAGCAAGGTGTTTACAGCTGAAGCCACATTGCTCAGGCATTTAGCCGGACAAGCATCCAAGGGGGATCCAGATTTCAAACGGGAAAGCAACTCAAGTGAGGTTTCACAAGACAGCGGGGGAAATGCCGATAACGTGGGCCCAGCCTCTGCTTCAGCAGATGACAGGAGCTTTTGATCGTTCGTCAAGGCCACATCAGCCTTCAGAGGCCCCACCCTGCCGAAGGAATCCTGAATCTTTACGATCTTAGCAGCAAAGAAGTCAGCAAGCTGCCTGATCCACTCCTCAGTATGAGAGTGTACCCGGGCGCCAGCAGCGGGATCCACGAATTCCTTCACAATACGGAATAGTTCCCTACTCGTATTGTCATCTTGATCAATTCTACGCTCAAAATAGATCTTTTTAGCTTCGGCAATCTGTTTATGATATAATTTTATAACATCCTTGTACTTCAATTTCTCCTCGGGATCATACATGCGCCGCCAGAGTCTTTCCGCCTTTTTGCATTCTTGGCGCATTTTCCGTAGAGTGGAGGTAAACCAAGGAGCAGAGTCCTGGCAGAGAGCTATCCTGGCTGGCTTCCGAGGGGCAAGCTCCTCGAATCTAGCTAGAAGCCAGTCTTGGACTAGCGACAGGTCAACTTCTAAGTTCCCTGTCAAGGTACAAGGATGTAAACAGAGAGCGTCAGCAAGCGTATCAGCTGTTACCAAGTGGAACGCTCTTGATAGGCGAGCCCCATCTTTAAAAGCTCTATGGCTAGTCTGACACTCAGACAACAAAACAAAATTTATTAAAAAGTGATCAGTCCATAGAACCGGTAGAGGGAGGGACGCTTTGATCGGTGTTGTGGAAAAATCAAATCAAGCGTATGACCCTTAACATGGGTGGGACTGTCGATGAAAGGGATAAGCCCAAACATCTCGGTAATATCCCGAAGTTTGGACGCTTCAGCATCGGTTGACGAATCCATATGCAGATTTAAGTCGCCCAACAGCACACAGTGCGCCGAGCGCATGCAAGGTACTGACAGCGCCGCCTGCAGGTCCTCGAAAAACGAGCCAATAGGACCAGGGGGTCTGTAGACCAGTATCCCCGTGCAAGTATGTGAGGCAGACAGCTGAAGAATAAAGCCAAGGGCTTCACATCCAGTGATGTTATCCACGGGGAATGAAGAGCATTCCAAGGACTTATCGACAACTAAAGCCACTCCACCCCCTCGGCCTTCCGTTCTGTCCCTCCTTAGAATAGTATAATTAGAGGGAAGAGCACTAGCGATGTCAGGTTCAGACCCCGCCCCAAGCCAGGTCTCTGTCAAAAAAAGACAAGAGATTTTAGAAAGTGTAAGAAGGTCCCAGATCTCCACCGAATGACGCGCCAGGGATCTAGTATTCAACAAGGCGCATTGACATTCCAAGGGGGGAGAGGACGTAGTACGGGGTGGTAGTGGAACAGGACGCCATCCGCACACCGAGCATCCCTTGCCCAAATGACGACCACCAGGAAATAAGGATTTGCAATCAAGCCCAACAGGGCGAAGAGCAAATAACGCGGCAGCACTGTAGGTAATCATCACAGATTACTTACCCGGAATGCCAGAGTCCCGCCTCGCACGCCTCCGAGACGCGGACGAGCGCAGACGGGCAGGACTCTGGCACGACTCAGGCGCAGGGAAGGCGCACCGCTGCGCGTCACCGCTGCGCTAGTCAGGCGAGCTTTAAATAGCGTCGTCTCGGCGTCCCAGGTGACCTGGACGCTCAAAGATGGCGCTCGCACTACTCCCCACTCAAAGATGGCGCTCAACCCAAACCCTCCCGGTAACCTGGATCCGCCCAACAGCGGTGGTGTTCACCAGATTTACAGTGCAGGTAAGGGCCAGAATGATTTAGAGGCAGGGAAGCAGGCTAAAAAATAAAGGGAGCAAAATCCCAAAAACGAAGGTTTTTTAAAAAATGCAGAGCAAACAAGCGCGCGACCAGCGCGGTCCAGAGCGAGGCGCCAAGAGAGATCTTGGCCACAGGAACCCTAAGCAGGCTCACCTTGCAGCTGGCTCGCCCTAAATAGCGTCGTCTCGGCGTCCCAGGTGACCTGGACGCTCAAAGATGGCGCTCGCACTACTCCCCACTCAAAGATGGCGCTCAACCCAAACCCTCCCGGTAACCCGGATCCGCCCAACAGCGGTTGAGGTACTGGGTTTTTAAGAACCGGTACCGAACCGGTAACCCAGCGGTGCCAGGGGATCAACACACCAGAGACCTCGGGTTCTCCTGAGTCAGACCTACAGAAACTTCAGAGTCTTCCAGGTGAAGTCAAAGATTCGTTTATTGGCTGCAACCAAGGTGACAGGGTCCTAGAAGTACAATACCAGTATATTCAGGAGACTGCACACTTTCACAAGGTTAGGTTTCTCTTCTTATACACAATTTTCACCCTTAGGCAAAACATTCCTTGGATTCGCGGTATTTCATTTATGGTTACTGATTACAAAAGAAAAGCAGAGTCATGATGGCATGTACATATTTCACGTCGTGCTGCTCATAACAAATCATCCGACAAGGCCCAACATTTCATCAGATATCGCTGGACCCCTAATAAAAACGGTCACCTCCCCATCATAAAATAAGTGAGGAAAAGGAGTGGAGAAAGATGTGAGCGAGATATGGCAGGTGTGCGCGCTGAAATGGCTTTATGGCCGGTTGGGCCTAGATGCTATCTTGCTCGGCCACTGGGAGGGAACTGACCTAACGAGCTCGGCCTGGGGCAATGGTTCTAACTTGTACTGGGGTCAGGAAGAAGTCGATTAAGGAGTATGTGTCCTCGTGGAATCAAATTCAACTGGATTAAGGCCTATGTAGAGGGCAACATGCAGCTAAGGGTTTAGAAGGTAAATGACGATTTCGAGGTGAAATCGTCACTCGAATATGCCGAAAAATACATGTACTTGATGTACTCGTCATTCTCGGTCTTTTGATACCAAATTCGTCCTATTTCGACGAAGTTTTTATTCTCGAGTCCGGTACTATTACGGATCCATATTTTTCAGAACCACAGACCCTCCTTTTGCCCTTACATAGGCAATTAATCTATCCTCATGTTAATCTGAGTCCAGATCTATATTCCTAAAGTCATTGAGATGTTGCTGCAACATCATTCTAGTGCTGAGTTCATGTCTTGACACAGGCTTCCTTACACATGATGTAGCACAGAGGCCACATATTGCAGGAGCACACTGTATACATAGACAGAACAGGAAAAGAATGGCTAAGACCATCCCAATGACCATCAGAATTTTCCATCCCCAGGCAGATATCAGTCCCCAGAACCATCCCATTAATGACCAATCTCCTTTATCCACATGAATATATTCGGAAATCTTATGTAGTTTGGAGATGGCCCCGTACACTGTTGGAGCATTATCTGGAATGAAAATGCAACAACTGGACTGGATCAATTTGCATACCCCACCCCGGTCCGCAAGTATTACATCCAAAGCGACCCGGTTCTGAAGGGTCATCAGTCGATCCGACTGGAGCTCAGCAGTCAGGTTACTAAGGGCACCAGCAGTTTCAATCACGGTGGATTCAACTACCCTTGTCAATTGCCTTATGTTTCTGCTGTTAACCATGGCTCCCCAGAAAGGCAGAACACCCATTGCAAAGTCACCAAATTCTTGACCCGCAGTGTCTTCTTTACTCGAAACACCTCGAACTACCCTTGTCCGATGGTAATCCGCCGCTGCTGTGTAGGTGGGAGGTAACAGGAATGAAACAAAACATGAGCCCGAGAAGTCAGGGGGCAACCATGTATAGGCTCTATCATGGCAGATAAAATAAGTACCCTTTGCGGCTAAAAAGGCAGGGGAAGTCTGAGATCCAAAAACGTACGTTTCTGTACAGACACTCTTCCCTAGCTGAGCTCTGGGATTCCTACCAATACCTTGCAGACACAGGTGACCTTGATGGGGTACGATCCAGATAGGGGACGATCTCTTGGCTTGCTGTTTCTCACTTAATGTAGTGCCATATCCGGTCACATTCCAACCTACATATGCAAGTATCTCATCATCCGGGGTATCTTCGTAAGAAGTTACTTCCTTGATCATGTCAACTATACCCTTGACTAGGGCGCTAGTCTTGAGGTTGTCTTTTACAGAACGTAGGGGTTGGATTTCTCGTGCATATATGAACATTGTTCTATATGCCCATACTGACCCATTGCGACTAAATGGCAGGACCAAATAGGGGATACCTCTATCCGTGGTGTGGGGCATGAGACCACACACCCAACAGTTGGTTGTGTTCATTACAAGTTGGTGTTGGTGTAATAGCTGAACGAAGGAGTTATTAATGAACTCTAATCTCCTATTTGATTCGTGGTCAGGCAAAGAGTGGAAAGAATGAGAGGAAACAGTAGGGGGAGGTATGGGTGATGTAGTGGGCGTGAATGTCACATGAAAAGAGAATAGAACATAGCTTATTAAAAACACCATTACGCTAAATAGCATAAAAATACACATTATTATAAAAAATTTCTTTCTCATTGCTTTCAAAAGTCTCTGCTTAAAGTTCATTTGTTTGGCAGTTCTCTCCACATCAGGAAACTCCATCCTCTCTAAGGTGCTGCCCGCGGCGGTAGGTTGTTTCTGCTAAGGGATGCTTCCGTCAGTCTAGGGTGGCTCCCTTCGACCAACTGGAACCAGCAACCTATTGTTGTCAGCTGCACCCAAAAGTCTTTAATCAACCGCGACCCTAGCAGCGGAACCCGGATGGCGGTTCGAAAAAAACAAAAATAAGCAAGTTACCTAGATGGGAGAATCTGTACTTTCAAAAATAGCATTTTGGAAAAAAAACTTATTTTTTATTAGTCCACAGGTTTTTCTCTCGGATCATAAAATAAATCCCTTTTACTTTAGTCTGTTTTTCTCGGTCGTAAATTATAGCGTCTTTTCCCGGTTATTGTCTGGTCCGGAAATAGTAGCTCAGGTTCCACAGAGTTCAAATGTTCTGATGGTGGCGTAGTTTCTTGAAAAATTTTCTCACTGTCACAATCACGTTTAGCTTCCTTTACACGTTCATTAGTTGTGCGCTCTGAGTCAGTGCCTCCTGTCCGGACCCATTGGTCATGTGGCAGAGGGAAGGGTATCTTCTTACAATGGATCCCGTGGACCCAATTGGCCTTCCCCTCCACTTTAACGGTCGACCTTGTAGACAGGAGGACGAGGTGAGGTCCGGTCCATCTGGGCTGGTCGTTTCTTGTCCTCTGGAAATTCTTGACCAACACCCAGGAGCCAGGGTCAATGGAGTGACCTGGTGTCTCAGAGATCGGAGGCAAGGTGTTGTGGACCTGTTGATATAAAACACGCAATTTAGCCGTCAATTCATACAGATAGTCGAGCAAAATGGGGTGTTGCAGCTCGCTAAACTTCGTGGGCCTAGGCACTCCCCATATGTTGGCTGGCCGACCAAAGATTATTTCATAGGGGCTGAGTTTCATTCGCGAATGCACAGTCATTCTGGTGGATAGGAGTGCTAAGGGTAGAGCGTCAGGCCATTTAAGACCTGTGCTCGCTTGGATTTTGGCCAATTTAAGTTTAAGCGTGACATTGTAACATTCCACTAATCCAGCTGATTGGGGGTGATTTGCAGCGTGGAACTTCTGACTAATGCCTAGCCCTTCACACACTCGTTTCATCACACAACCCACAAATTCACTTCCGTTGTCCGACCAGACCATTCTAGGCATTCCGAATCTGGGGAAGAACTCTTTCACAAGGGCTTTCGCTGTGGACAAGGCGGTATTGTCCCTTAGGGGATAGGCTTCTACCCACCTTGAGAAGGCACAAACAACCACGAGCACATATTTTAAGTTGTTGCACCTCTCCATGTGTATGAAATCTAGCTGCAAAACCTCGAACGGGTACGTAGGAGGTGCAAAATGACCAGCTGGAGTTGGGGTTCCCCTACCAGGATTGTGCTTCAGGCATACCATGCAATTCTTGACGACATTCTCTGCACACTTGGGAATCCCTGAATTCTTCCACACTGGGGCCAAATCCCTTTCGCGCTGATATGGGCCATCCCATGAGCCATTGTAACCACTGCAGGCACATATGCATCGGGTAACAACCATCTCTGTTGCTCTGTCGATTCAATCCAACAACCATTTGCATCCATTCTCCCTGTACTTTCTCTCCACATGCTTAACTCTTTCTCCGTGGCCTCAGCTTGGATGGACTTCACACTTTCTATCGTGTCTTCACATATTCCAACATCACCAGTCCATCTTTCTGGGCTCGCAACATACATTCGGCTCATCATATTCTTTGCCGTTTCCTTAGCAGTTTCATCAGCAAATGCATTTCCACGACCAACATCATCAATCACTTTCTTGTGTGCACTACACTTCACGATCGCTACTTTCAGGGGCAACGTCAGTGATTCAAGAAGCTCATTCACCAACTGACCATGCTGAATCTTAGCTCCATGCGAAGTCAGGAACCCACGTTCTCTCCACAATCGTCCAAAACTGTGAGCCACTCCAAAAGCATACTGACTGTCGGTATAGACAGTCACTCTCATTCCTTTGGATAACACACATGCTCTCGTTAATGCCACGAGTTCAGCGGCTTGAGCTGAACCGTGTGGTATTCGCGCAGTTTCAACGATTGTGTGCAAAGTTGTGACGGCATATGCTGTAGTCACGTTACCATTTGGGAGCTTAAAGCATGAACCATCCACCCATAATGTACCATCACATTCGGCGAGAGGAGTATCGAATAGGTCAACTCTCCCTTTCGTCTCTTCCTCCGTTCTGAGGAAACAATCGTGCTGTTCTGAAGCATCCGATTCCTCAGCAATTGGTAACAAGGTGGCTATGTTCAGGGTACTGCATCTTTTGATGTGCACATGGCTTGCTAGTAGCGTCAATTCATAACTGGACAGTCGAGCACTAGTTAAGTGCTGTGTCTTGGTCCTATTTAACAATGTGTCTACTGCATGCGGGACCATCACGATTAGTGTATTATTCATTACTAGACCTGCAGACTGTCGAATAGAAACAGCTGCTGCTGCTGTGGCCTTTAGACAACTTGGCAATGCTCGTGCTACCGGATCCAAAGTTGACGAAAAATAGGCGCATGGCCGTTGTCTATCTCCGTATAACTGAGTCAGCACGGACAATGCACAACCCTCCTTCTCGTGGACATATAATGTGAAAGGTTTACTGTAGTTGGGGTTACCTAACACAGGGGCCGAACATAATGCTGTGCGTAATTCAAGAAAACTTTTCTGACACTCATCAGACCAAGGAATGGGATTGGGTGTATTTGTACACGTTAGTGCCAATAAGGGTTTGGCTAATAACGAAAAATTTGGAATCCACTGTCTACAGTACGATGTAATGCCCAAGAAAGCGCGTACTTCTCTCTGCGTTCTTGGCACATTTAATTTTGCTATTGCCTGAATTCTTTCTGGGGTCAGTTTCCTTCCCTCCTTCGATAAGAGATGACCTAAGTAGGTCACTTCTTGTCGGCAATATTGGAGCTTGGAAAGTGACACCTTGTGATGTAGATCACATAGATAACGCAGTAGTGCCAACGTGGCCATTTTACATATTTTCTCGGTATCCGCGGCTATGAGCAAATCGTCCACGTACTGTACGAGAGTGGAACCTTAGGGCAAAACCATTGCGTCGAGCTGACTTTTCAGAGCTTGACTGTATATTGAGGGGCTTTCACAGTAGCCCTGAGGAGCGCGTTTAAAGCGGAAACTGCGACCACCTAAGCTAAAGGAAAAAATATCCCTGCTTTCCTCAGCAATCGGGATACTGAAGAAAGCATTCTTCAGGTCAATCACCGAAAACCAGGATGCAGAGGCTGGAATCATAGTCAATAATGTTGTAATGTCGGAGACAACTGGGAATTGTGGCACCACTATCTTATTTACTTCCCTAAGATCAATCACGAATCTATACACAGGTGGCTGGGAAGGGTCAGTTCGTTTTAAAACAGGCAGAACAGGACTATTGCAAACATTGCCTCGTGTTTCTTCAATTACGTTTTTCTCAATTAACTCGTAAACAATCGCTAGCAAAGCTTTTTCGCCCTCATTGGATATTCTGTATTGGGGAACTCGTGGCATTTTGACATTCGACTTTAATGTTACAACATATGGTGGAATTTCTAAAAGACCTACATCATTCGGACCAGTAGCCCAAAGAATATCCGGAAGGAGTGCCAATTCTGCTGGAAGCGTATTTCTCGACAAATACATGGGAGAAACCACTTTCTTGCCTAAAGTCAGTTGTACTCCTGAGGGAGAACAGTACAAAGTCGCATACAATCTTTTTAGCAAATCTAATCCTAGCAAATTTTCACCACAACCTGTTGTGAAAATAAGGGGTGCTTCGAATTCACAAGGACCAACAGAAAGAGATAAAGGGTCAGAAATCGGATTTCTAACCGGGGCGCCAGAAAAACCTACGGAAACGTTCATTTCGCCAGACAAAGGTGCGCCAGGGAGTTTGGAGTGCATAATAGAACTCTTTGTAGCACCAGTATCCAACAGAAAAGGTTCTGACACACCCGATGTAATCACCTCAACGTAAGGTCCACTCTGATCTACTGGAACTGAAACAACTCCCTCTCCTTGTCTTAGGCTGTCCTAGCAATCATTACTCTCCCACTGCTCATTTTCTGTGTAATACTCGTCAACGTAGTATTGAGCTGTCCTGTCAGATACGTTATTTTGCTCGTCAAACCTGTTCATAGAGTTTTGTGGTGGAAGGGGACGTGCGTCCTGAGGGGCGTTTCCACGCCCTCTACCTCTAGGCGCTTGCTGACTACCACGACCTCTTACGCCAGAAATTCCATTCGCACGTTGTGGTAGGGCAGGACAGTCATATTTGTAATGACCCTCTTGTTTGCAGTATAAACACTGGTTGGGACCTACGCGGTTTTGATTGTAATCGAATCTCTGCAAGTTTCTCTGAGGCTGCTGAAAAGTGTTCTGGTAGTTATTCTGACCATTATTATTTTTATTACCACCACCTCGTGGCGGATAGGCTTGCTGTAGCAAAACCTTCGTTTTGAGTTCTCTAGTTTTCTTTTCTACTTTATCTTTCTCATCCTTGTCTCTATTCTCGTAGTACTGTGCGGTAGCTAATATCTGGGCTGAAGATGAGACTGCCCAAGAACTTTCCGAATCTTTCAATTTTCTACACAAGTCTGGAAGTAGATTGTGCACAAATTTATCGACAAACAATCTCTGACCACCTTCTGTGGTCATATCTTGACCGCTGTGGTCAATGAATGTTTCTTCAAATCTGGTGAAGAAATCTGAAACAGCTTCTTCTTTCTTTTGCTTGCATGCAGATAACTTATCCCAATTTACGCGTATTGCAGGCATTATCGTTTTCATGTAATCTACTATTCTACCAGGTAGTTCCGCTATCAGAGGCTCAGGCTTGGCACCACCAACTTGTCGTGCATCTGCAGCAGTAATATTAGCCCACGTGTCACCTAATTCCTGGTCATGATCTACATGACGAATTTTTCCCCATAAAGGCTGTGGAACAACGTTCCCGAATAACATATCGATATCGGCCAAATTCATTATACATGATCCAGCAGTTTGCGACAATTCTTTATAGTACCCTGCAGGATTTTTACGCGGATCTGGTAGTGTTTGTTTGAGTGCTAAAACTTCAGCTCGCTTCCATGGAACATGTACCCATACGCGGTGAAAGTGGGGCAGGACAGGTGGGACAGCTGTCGCGTCACCCTCTCTCCATTGTGGGGGAACTTCTCTCATAGGGTATTGTCGTGCCTTTTTCCTACTAGATGCACTGGATTCCGATGGTGACCCAGAACTACTTCCCTTACTTCGATATGATAATAGCATTTCAACTGCTTTTTCTACATCGGGACCTACAATCATACCCAGACTAAACTTAAACCTTATACGACACATTTCTTGTGGGAGGTAATCCTGATCATTGTCTTCTAAATCCTCGCAAAGAAAAACACACATCTGTTCGAACACATATCTCTGTGTCACTGTTTCCCATTGAGGAAAAACTTCCATGACAGACTGTAAATCATATTTTGCAGTGTCCATGACCCATTTCCGAGCTAAACTATTCAGGGAATCTCTCTCTTGATAATCGGGCAGTTGACTTCGCAACTGTCTTCTTCCTATGTTAGGGGTCGTAGCAGGCGACCCGAAAAGCGGTAAAAGAAGATTAGTAACAGTGCTCGCCATTTTCTGCCGAAGGGAAGGTGAAACGGAAGAACAAACAGATGAAAGAACGGGGTGAGATGAGGCGGGTGCAGAGATGGCAGAAGAGGTATGAGGAATAATAGATGTGGTACTAGGCAAAATCATAGAAGGGGCATTAGGAGTTGTAGAAAGTACAGTAGGCAAAATCGTAGAAGACATAGATGAAGCAGAAGTGGTCGGTGGGCCTGGAGGAGGCTGCACCGAAGAAGTAGGAGCCAGCTGAAGAACAGCTGGTGGGTGCTGTGGAAGAGCCAGAGGCGCAGCTTGTGCAACAAAAGGTTGCGGGGGTGCTGTAGCATTCTGCGCATAGGGGGGTGGCGAAGTTAACAATTGCGACATTAATTGGTCTTTTTCACGCTCTTTTGCTGTCCCTTGCTGAAGAGACGGCAAAACTGGATAGCACTTATCTATTGCCATTTTACGTTGCCTGTGCAATTGCTCATTTATCTGCTCTTCCTCATTATCTTTAAACTGCACGGCAGCTTGCATTACTGAAAGTCCCCCTTCTTTCTTATTTTTCTTAGCTAATTTAATTTCTTTTTGTTTGGCTTCTTTGCGCCATATGCGGAAAGAGTCAAACATCGCCGGCCGGGCTTTCTTTTTGAAGAGCTTAACTTCAAGGTTGTCTAAAATTTCAGAATCAAAGCTACCATATTGGGGCCATTTTAAAACACCATCTTTCCTAGTGTATTTAATACATACCTCGTTGTAAACGATGGGGCCTTCCCCATGTTTAACGTACAGCTCGTAAGTCGGAGTTCCAACTGGAGGAACCGGACACGAGTCCTCCAATCGGGAGTCCCTATTATTACTACCAAGACAAAACCAATTCCCGAGTCTAAGACTAGGCATCCTCACTCTCTAGTCTAGTTCCAAAACTTCAAAGGATTTATCGATTACGATATTTCTCGTGAATACACGAGTCCTTCGGTTATGGTGCTTGCAAGAACCAATAAAAAACCTTTATGTATCTCCAAGATACCACAAAGTAAGTCCAACTAAGGACTGGGAGTCGCTCCACTTATACTTAACTGAAAATATCGATGGCTTCACCAGAAGACTCGTCTCAGCGTTTCGCTCTACCGAAAATTTCAAGGGTCCAACATCAGGGCGATAGCCAGGGCAGCAGTCCTTGTAGCCGTCGAGAAGCGGGGAACCTCGTAGTAAAGACCTTCGGACCACGTCGACATGCAGGGGTCGATGAGGTGGTGGGCCCTCCTCCGGAATTTTCACACGAAGCTCCTCACGATCTTCAGGCTTGATTGGTACCACTGGAATCGCCCCAAACGCTGGGCGCCAAATTAGGTACTGGGTTTTTAAGAACCGGTACCGAACCGGTAACCCAGCGGTGCCAGGGGATCAACACACCAGAGACCTCGGGTTCTCCTGAGTCAGACCTACAGAAACTTCAGAGTCTTCCAGGTGAAGTCAAAGATTCGTTTATTGGCTGCAACCAAGGTGACAGGGTCCTAGAAGTACAATACCAGTATATTCAGGAGACTGCACACTTTCACAAGGTTAGGTTTCTCTTCTTATACACAATTTTCACCCTTGGGCAAAACATTCCTTGGATTCGCGGTATTTCATTTATGGTTACTGATTACAAAAGAAAAGCAGAGTCATGATGGCATGTACATATTTCACGTTGTGCTGCTCATAACAAATCATCCGACAAGGCCCAACATTTCATCAGATATCGCTGGACCCCTAATAAAAACGGTCACCTCCCCATCATAAAATAAGTGAGGAAAAGGAGTGGAGAAAGATGTGAGCGAGATATTGCAGGTGTGCGCGCTGAAATGGCTTTATGGCCGGTTGGGCCTAGATGCTATCTTGCTCGGCCACTGGGAGGGAACTGACCTAACGAGCTCGGCCTGGGGCAATGGTTCTAACTTGTACTGGGGTCAGGAAGAAGTCGATTAAGGAGTATGTGTCCTCGTGGAATCAAATTCAACTGGATTAAGGCCTATGTAGAGGGCAACATGCAGCTAAGGGTTTAGAAGGTAAATGACGATTTCGAGGTGAAATCGTCACTCGAATATGCCGAAAAATACATGTACTTGATGTACTCGTCATTCTCGGTCTTTTGATACCAAATTCGTCCTATTTCGACGAAGTTTTTATTCTCGAGTCCGGTACTATTACGGATCCATATTTTTCAGAACCACACGGTGGTGTTCACCAGATTTACAGTGCAGGTAAGGGCCAGAATGATTTAGAGGCAGGGAAGCAGGCTAAAAAATAAAGGGAGCAAAATCCCAAAAACGAAGGTTTTTTTAAAAATGCAGAGCAAACAAGCGAGCGACCAGCGCGGTCCAGAGCGAGGCGCCAAGAGAGATCTTGGCCACAGGAACCCTAAGCAGGCTCACCTTGCAGCTGGCTCGCCCTAAATAGCGTCGTCTCGGCATCCCAGGTGACCTGGACGCTCAAAGATGGCGCTCGCAATACTCCCCACTCAAAGATGGCGCTCAACCCAAACCCTCCCGGTAACCCGGATCCGCCCAACAGCGGTGGTGTTCACCAGATTTACAGTGCAGGTAAGGGCCAGAATGATTTAGAGGCAGGGAAGCAGGCTAAAAAATAAAGGGAGCAAAATCCCAAAAACGAAGGTTTTTTTAAAAATGCAGAGCAAACAAGGGCGCGACCAGCGCGGTCCAGAGCGAGGCGCCAAGAGAGATCTTGGCCACAGGAACCCTAAGCAGGCTCACCTTGCAGCTGGCTCGCCCTAAATAGCGTCGTCTCGGCTTCCTTGCTTTTAAATAGTTTTTCCAGAGGGACGAAATCAGGGCACTATTTCACAGTCGTGCTTTAAGTGCTCTATGCAATACTTTTAAGGATTGTGTGCAAGTGTGATCGAACCATCGATTTGTTGGAGCTGCAGTTTTTGATTTAGGGCGGGTCAGTGCCTTTTTAACTTCACCAAGGAAGTCTACAAAATATGGTATGATTGAATCAGGGGAGCTATCAGGGTCCAGGCAACTTAGCATAATCTCCTTACTGTTGGTTTTAATTAGCTGAACTAATTTAAATTTATCAATTTGGCTCCATTTTAATTGGTAGCCATTTTTCCTACCCACGATTGGTTTCTGGATTATTGTGTAGGGATGTTATTTCGTGAATCTATTGCCAGCATAGTAAAAAGGATTGCGTGGTCTCTGTACCAGGAAAATTGGGTGTCAACTTGTTCAATATTACCCTGGAAGGTCTCTGACACCAATACATAATCAACTATTGATTCGTACTCATTTTGGAAGAAGGTATTAAGAAGGTTACCCAATATAGGGTTAGCCTTGTTAATAACTTTCAGGTTTCTAGCAATTAGCATTTATTATTCACTGCTACTTTAAAGAGGCACCCCATAGTACCCCGCAAGACATTTATTTTAGTTTTAGCCTCTTGGTGCCCTTAGAAAAGGGAGAGGAACCAACAAGCCATTTTTTAAATGTTGTTCGGAGTTGCAGGAAACCCAGCAGCCCACCAGCATCATAACAAAAGAGTAAGGCTCCTGGACCATTAGATCCATGACTCCAGGAGAACTTACCATATTTCTTAAAAGCACTTCTAGCTGAAGCTCTTCAGCTGGAGTGCAAGGCTTGTAGTTCCTCTTATGATTGCATTTTCTAGGTCAGAAAATGTTAAAAGAAAGACTCATAGACATGTTTGTTTTATGTTAATCTTTTAAATCAATATGCCTCTGACTATTTTATTTACTTTTTTAACACACACAATGTAATAATGAAACAGTGTAAAAAAAAGAGATACGGGCATGTTTTCTTATATTAAACCTTTAATAAATATTTTCATAATGATCAATATTTATAAAAACTTTTTAGGGTTGATAGTCGATAACAATGCTGGTCAGATGGCCTTGAACATTATGTATCCCAGTTTAAATACAATTCTGGCCTTAAATCAGGGAAAATGTAGTACTTTCAGTGTTAGGGTTATACAATAAAGTGTTCTGGTGCCTGACACCAATGTGACACTCAATGAAGGCCAGCAGGGGCCGCAGAGAATGGAGATTTGGGGATTCCCTAGAGGGAGCCATTTCACAATTCAATGCACAATATTGCTAGAGCTTGGACCACTAGGAAAAACTCTGTTGGTGGCAGAAATGGTTTTCATTTAGTATAGTGCCAGTAATTAAGCCCTGGATGATTTTACATTCAGATCTTTTAGGACTTTGATATGGAGTGATCGATCCAAGAGTCACAGCACTTTACTTCATTTGATAGAAGGTGTTGAACCTGTCACTTTTAGGGTCAATTGAATTTGTAATCTCGGTGTCCTTGAAGAATAATACAATTATTTTGTGTCTGGTGTTGAGATTTCAGCTTCAACTTTCCTTAATTTTTCATCGGGCCTCCTCAATTGGATTTCCAGCCACATGTTCAGTTAACCTGGAAATCATACGGGGTAAGCAATGCCAGTCGAACCAGTCTCAAAGTCTGAGGCCATACAGAGCTAAGCAGATCTTACAGGCTCATTCAGCAGCACTGCTAATCAGATTACAGAGACTTTACAGGTTTCAACAGAAAGCAGATTGCACCAATGATGCCGGCTCACGCTTCAAACAGCTGTAGTGGTAACGTCCCTTACAGCTTTATAAATTTAGGTGAGGAATTAGTTGACATGAGTACTTAAATCATACTCGCGACTGCCGTCTGACATCAGCAGTAAATCTTTCACGCTGACTTTGTATTATACCACACCTGTTAGAACCAAAGATATTTTGTACGTGCAACATTTTTCCTAAATAAAATTGTTGTCATTTTCATGAAAAAATATATTATTCCTGAAATATCTGCTTTTCATTTTTTACAAATACATGGTTACTTTCTGTAAGAAAACAGACGTTTTTGCAGATTCCCTCCCACACTTTTTGCCCCATTTGGACTACTATATGATGGTTTTCAGCACTGGCAGTGCACTGAAGCCTGCTAACCAGGTCCCAGTGCCAGAGCTCCCTCCATAAAACTGATATGTGTGAATTGGTAACCTCAATTGGCAAAGGACTTTAACCCCCTTATAAACCCTAGCATATGGTACCAGCAGTCCGCAGGGCCCGGGTGTTAAAGGGTTCACCAGGGACTGAAGCACTGTTTGTGCCAACCTGAGTGACCCAAGTAAACTACTGGCAGTAGGCCTGCCACTGAAGACTGCAGGAGCAGTGCAAACTGCTCGAACTCGACTTTGCCCTCACCATGTGTTGTAAAGTCAATGCACTATTTTTAATATATGCCAGTCATCCCTAAGGAAGGCCTCCTATGCCCAGGAGGTAGGGTGCATTCTATCAAAGGTGTGGACATATAAGTTCAAGATAATATGTCCCTATATTGGCCTTTAACCTTTAAGGGCACTTTAAGTAATAGACAGCACATATGATAACTTTGACTCGCACATAGGCAAACCCGAGGTTGGCAGCTCCCATATGGTACCACCTAAATATATTTTGTTTGGTATCAAGCAAAGTGCCTCATCACCCCAGACATGAATCTTGTGTCGAGGATGATGTGGCATGCACCCAAGTGGATACTATAGAGGTTGACCACCTGGTTGCCCAGCCCTTCCTGAGCTCTGGCTGCCAGCCAGCGGCTGCTGCCACGTAGGCAGGAATGTGACCCCCTTCCAGGAGGTGTGAACGTTCCCAGGAGTCAGAAATAATGGTCACACCTCCCTTCTTGACAGGCTGGCTAGTGAATTGGAACATCAAGGCGGTGAGCTTCAAAGCCTACATTGGCTGTGATATGCACCTAGTCTGTCTCCCAAAGGAGAAAATAGCCTCCGCCCTGCCCTGCCCTCCCCAGTCACCTTTGCTCCTGGGCATGCAGGAAAATTAGGTATTCAGCAGGTGTGAATACCTGTAGGCTACCCACACCTCTATGGTGGCTACTTGGACTGTTCAGCTAAGGAAGACTTCTCCCATTTTTAGAAGTGGTAGAAAAGTGGGGTCTGGGCAGAAAGGGTGATCTACACATCAGATGTGGTCACCTCAGTGGGAGATTAGCTACTGGGGCTAGTAGCCCATTTGTAACTTGCACCCAGAACGCTAATGCCCCATAATCTAGTATTTAAGGGCTACCCCTGACACCAGAACCTCAGTTTTGATCTGACTTGCAACAAGGACAAATGCATAGACCTGTGTCTGAACTGAACTGAACTGAAACTCTTTGTTTATTTAGACCTTGGTCTTTAAACACTGCGAGAGCCAAAATAGTAAAATAAAGTCAATGCATTAAAACTTCCTTACAATAAAATTCATGATAAAAGTACATAATCCACGTTCTTTCCCCCATAGCAGCAACCTTTTAACCCGATGAAATTCAATGTTGGATATGTTAATATAATTAAATAGATTGCAGTAAAATTCATTAAAAATACATTTTCAGTAATGTACATTTTAAAAACGCGATATCCACTTAATTTCCACCATAACAGCTACATTTCAACTCAATTCAACAATGTATATCTTTGTCTAAGGGATGTATGACGTTACAACGCATACTTTTACAACGCCTACCTTTACATCGCAAGTTTTACAACGCATACCATTACAACGCATAATGCTTTTGGGCGCTGGATAGTGAATAGTTTAATTTACTATTCAAACTCCAGTCCCCGTGGATAGTAGGGAAGGTGTTGGATAGTACATTAAACCTATTCCCTATCCTAGAGCGCCCCCAGCGCTATGCGTTGTAATGGTTTGCGTTGTAAAAGTTGTGTTGCAATGGTAGTTCGTTGTAAAAGTTTCGTTGTAAAGGCTGTATACCTTGTCTAAGGTATTTTGCCTAGCTGATGAGGGAATCTTAAAAAGAGGGATAGAATTACTAAACACCCTTCAATCTGTCCCTCAGAAAGGTTTTTATGCCTTTCATATAATTCCCTAATGCGATGGCTATAGCAAGATTTGTCATTTCTGTTAGTATGTCTATAGCTTGAGCTCTTGACTTTATTCCGTATTTTAAGAATATCGGGCATAGAAACAATTTCCTCAATGCTAAAACTGCAAGGCACTCTACCAATATATGCAGGATGTCATTTTTAGTTCCAAGACCACATTTACAGATTCCATCAGCATATAAAATTTCAGCCTTTGTTTTTCACTCCATTAGCCACAGGTTAATTCCAATTCGTACTCTTAGTAGCTCACATCTAAGCTCATAGTTCGGCAAGGTGTCCAGGTACGGGTACCATAATTCCTTTACTCATGAGTTTCTTAACACTTTCACCGATTTTTTCGTGCTCAGGTATTCCAAGTTATTCTTCCTTGACTGTTCCTGACCTTGGAGTCTAAGTGAGCACTTGGTAAATTTCATCTCCAGTGTGTGCTCAGTTAGTCTCACATTTAGTCTCCCTGCTATGGTTAGGATCTTCTTTTTACCTCCCTTGCCCACTTTAGGCTGCTACTTCGGATCTCCTCCCTACACCATTGTGAGACCGTCTTCACACCTCCAGGGTCCTCGTGTTTCCAAAATCTTAACAGTGACATTTGGATCTGAATGCTCCATGCTGTTGTTCCTGTCTCCATTCTTACAGCCTGGAACATAGCAGAGCTTGGTAGAGACAGTACGTTTTTTAGGATCTTCCCTTCTTCCTGGTCCCATCTGCATTTGCCGCTAAGGTACAGGACTTCTGCCCCGTACAAAACCTGCGGGGGTATCATGGCTTCATACGCTTTTAGCATTGGTCTATGGGACATTTCTCCATATTCCTTATTACTTTTTTCAGCCCGCAGATTGAAGAGAAGGCTTTTGCTTTTTGGGCTTCAAGGTGAGTACACCATTTTGGGGCGCTATCGAACCAGAGGCCCAAATATTTATATTCTTTTACAATCTCCAGTTTCGTTTGTACTAAAAAACAGCAAAAAAATGTTCCTCTTTTCCCAAAACATAAAATCTTTGTTTTATCCATATTTTCAACTAAATATCTTGCCTCACAATAATCTCTAAAAACATTTAATTTCCTTTGGAGTCCGAGCTCTGTTTGATTGAGTATCACAAGGTCACCTGCATATAAAAGACATGCCACTTTGTTTCCCCTCATTCTAGGGCTTGCGCTTCTTTCCACTTCTAAAACTGCGGGTAGGTCGGCCAAGAAGCAAGGGAGCCAAAACACAGCCTTGTCTCAGCCCGTTTCCAACCACCATTTTCTGTGTCAGTGCCCCTTGTGTATCCTTAATTACCTGGGCCCAGTTTTCTGTGTGTAGTTCCTTTAAGATGGCCAACAAACCCTCCGGTATTCCATATCGCATCAAGCATTCCTAAAGACACTTGCGATCCACTGAATCAAATGCTGCCCAGAAGTCAACGAAGCAGCAATACCATTTCCCATTCTGCTCTATTGACTTACAGGCAAGGGCCCAAAGGGCAAAGCAGTGGTCTATATTAGAGTGGCCTTTTTTGAATCCCCCCTGTATAATCGAATCCTGTTCCACCCAAGCTTTCAGCTTTCCTAGTATTATTTTTGCAAAGATCTTTTTGCCAATATCTAACAGATTTAATAATCTGTAGTTCTTTGGGGCATGCATATTTCCTTTCTTATGGACCTGTCTGATTATTGCTCCTTTCCAATTGTTGGGGATCTTCCCAGTTTCTAGGATAACCTGAAACATTAATGAGAAGAATTCTGCCCACCAATTCAGTTGTGATTTTATTATCAGGGCTGGGAGAATGTCTGGTCCTGCTGCACTGGTTAAGTTCAGGGTTTGTATTGTATGTTTTACGAATGAGGGTAAAAAATCTGCTTTGAGCTCTTCTACAAGGTTGCCCCACTCTTGAGGCTCCCCAACTTCTGATTCTCTTCCCGGACTATACAGTTCCAGCAGACCTGTGTCTGAGACAACAGGAGCTGCAAAAACCAAAGGTATGAAACTCTGCATCTGTGACAAACTTCTTGGAACAGCATGAACGCGGCTTAACCTGGACCAAAGATTGTTTCCCCCAGACAGACGGACCACTTTAAGAGCCAAAGGCATCATTAGACTCCCCTGGACTAGTGGCATTAGTGGCCTGCAACCACAGTTAAAATAAATTTACCGGCACCGAAGGATTGGTGGCCATTTGGCCCTCAGACAGATTGCCTAGAAGTAGATGGTACAGTGCACTGTCGGAAATGTAGTTCTGACCTTCACAAAGTTTCAGGCGGCTATTACGTTCCCCATGACCTCCGGGTGTCAAATTAACTTTCTACTGTACTTACCGCTGTCAAGGCTTGTTGGTCTTCAGTCCAGCAACCACCCCCTTTACTCAATGCTGCACCTTGAGGGAATTCCACAATACCTTCATTCAACATCAGCAGTGGCTTTGTTGTTGACTTTTTGCACCAGGTACTCAAACTGCACCGTGGAAGCAGTAAAACCAGCTCTCCCGCAGCTCCCACTTCAGCACCCAGGACAGTCAGGACAACTCTTCACCCAGGCTTCTTGAGCCAGGAACTGACTGAAATAAATCTCTCATCACACACATTAGTGTTTTATCACATATAAGTCATCAGTCATCCTTTTCGTTCTCCAGTTCTTTCTTTAATTGGGTTTTTGAATCCTCTGTCAGCCTGCCAGCCAACACATGTCTCGTCTGTGGGTATGTCACCCTACGACTTCCTCAGGGCTGTAATTTGCAGTTGCACTCTGAGGTCAATATAGTATATCCTCAGATTGAATATATATACATTTTTAAATATATGTAGCTCAATACCCCACTCGACAATCAAGCGAAGAGACCGCACACAGATGAAGGTAATTATACAGTATTTTTTATTTAACGCATACAAATAAACTTTTTAAATATATATATGTGTGTGTGTGAGTATATATATATATATATATGTCATCAGTGATGTCATTTGAGATATCATCAGTGATGTCATGAGTGATGTTACTGACTATGTCATAAGTGATGTAATATGTGATGTCATCAGCAGTGCATTGCGGGCGTGCGAGTTATAGTTAGCTGAAGTAACTATAACGGGGGAATTTCAATGGTTTTGTACGAGTAGAATGTCCAACTGACTATAACGCTCCTGATACCTATTTTTTTTAGTGAATTTCAAAGGTTTTTTAGATGCTAATTCCTTACTATAACGTGCCTGAAACCTAGGGTTTTTGCTATGAATTTCAATGGTTTTTTAAATCATAATTTCCAACTTTAGCGTGACTGAAGCCTATGATTTTTTAAGTGAATTTCAAAGGTTTTTTAAATGCTGGTTTCTAACTATGCCTACAGAGTTAGGACATGTAAAGAAAGAAAAAAAACGCATAGAAAGAAAAAAAGAAATGCAGAAAGAAGCAACAGAGATGAAGAAAAGTACAGCAAGAAGGAAAATGTGCAGAAAGAACAAACAGAGGAGCAGAAAGAAGCCTTGTTGCAAAATCATCCTGTACCCTCAACTTTTTCAGACGGGTACTGGTGGTAACTGAGTCTGACTAACCAGTCCTAGAGCCAGTGCTATGTTAAAAGACACTTAGAATACAGTGAAAACATGTACATACAATAGGGAACACTATGCGTTGGGGTATCCTTGTGATTGGCATGACCTCCTCTGTAAGCCCCCAGTATATAATAGGGCAGGGAGATTAAAACTACCTCTTAAAACGCACCATGGAGTGCGTTTTCACACTGATGAAGGGAGGGGGTCCTGAGGTGATATGTGTGCAAACATGCCCTGCGGGCGTTTTAAGTTGGGGGATAAAGTCCCCTTGAATCGTGAGGGTCCCTGGGGGCCAACTAACCCACCAGGTATGTCCACTAAGTGCTACAGAGTTGCATTGCAGAGAGGTGTAAAATGGGGCATGGCCTCGTGACCACCTCTCTGCAATGTAGCTCTGTAGCCCTTACTGGAAGTACCCAGTGGGCTAGTTGGCCCCCTGGGTGCCCTCAGGATTGGAGAGGAATTATTTCCCCAACTTAAAATGCGCCACAGGGCGTGTTTTCACACCTCACCTCAGGCCCTGTCCCCTCCCTTCACCACTATGTAACACACGCCCCGGTGGCCGTTTTAAGTTGGGAGATTAAGTCCCCTTGAATCCTGAGGGTCCCTAGGGTTCAACTAGCCCATTAGGTACCTCCAGTAAGCGCCACAGAGCTGCTTTGCAAAGTGTTGTAAAAAGGGGCATGGCCTCTGAACACCTCTCTGCAACGCAGCTCCTTGGCGCATACTGGAGGTACCTAGTGGGCTAGTTGGCCCCCAGGGACCCTCAGGATCGAAGAGGAATGAATTCCCCAACTTAAAACGCACCACAGGGCATGTTTGCAGACAACTCACCTCAGGCCCCGCCCCTTTCCTTCACCATTGTGCAAACGCGCCACCTGGCGAGTTGTAAGTTGGGAAATTAATTCCTCTTCAATACTGAGGGTGCCTGAGGGCCAACTAGCCCACGAGGTACCTCCAGTATGCGCCACCTATCTGCAACGCATCTCTGTGGCGCTTACTGGAGGTACCTAGTGGGCTAGTTGGACCCTAGGGATCCTCAGGATTCAAGGGGACTTAATCTCCCAACTTAAAACGGCCACAGGGTGTGTTTACACAGTGGTGAAGGGAGGGGATGGCGCCTGAGGTGACGTGTGCAAACACGCCATGTGGCACGTTTTAAGTTGGGGAATAATTCCCCTTCAATCCTGAGGGCCCCTGGGGGCTAACAAGCACACCAGGTGCTTCCAGTAAGTGCCACTGCGCTGTGTTGCAGAGAGGTGGTCCAGGCCATGCCCCTTTTTACACCTCTCTGCAAGCTGCTTTGTGGCGTTTACTGGAGGTACCTAGTGGGCTAGTTGGACCCCAGAGACACTCAGGATTCAAGGCGACTTAATCTCCCAACTTAAAACGGCCACAGGGCGCATTTACACAGTGGGGAAGGGATGGGACGGGGCCTGAGGTGACGTGTGCAAACACGCCCTGTGGCGCGTTTTAAGTTGGGGAAATAATTCCCCTGCAATCCTGAGGGCCCTTGGGGGCTAACTAGCCCACCAGGTGCTTCCAGTACGCGCCACTGTGCTGCGTTGCAGAGAGGTTGTCCAGGCAGTGCCCCTTTTTACACCTCTCTGCAAAGCAGTTTTGTGGCGCTTACTGGAGGTACCTAGAGGGCTAGTTGGACCCCAGGGACCCTTAGGATTCAAGGGGAGTTAATCTCCCAACTTAAAACGGCCACAGGGTATGTTTACACGGTGGTGAAGGGAGGGGATGGGGCCTGAAGTGACATGTGCAAACACGCCCTGTGCTTGTTATAAGTTGGGGAAATAATTCCCCTTCAATCCCGAGGGCCCCAGGGGGCCAACTAGCCCACCAGGTGCTTCCAGTAAGCACCACTGCGCTGCGTTGCAGAGAGGTGGTCCATGACTTGCACCTTTTTAAACCTCTCTGCAACGCAGCTCCTTGGCGCTTACTGGAGATACCTAGTGGGCTAGTCAGACCCTAGTGACCCTCAGGATTCAAAGGGAACTTAATCTACCAACTTAAAACGGCCACAGGGCATGTTTGCACACATGTCACCTCAGGCCCCCCCCTTCCTTCACCAGTGTGCAAACGCGCCCTGTGGCGTGTTTTAAGAGGTAGTTTTAAACCCCCTACCCTATTATATACTAGGGTCTTTCAGAGGAGGTCATGGTAATCACAGGGGTACCCCAACGCATAGTGTTCCCTAGTGTATGTAGGTGTTTTCACTGTATTCTAAGTGTCTTTTAGCATAGCACTGGCTCTAGTCCTGGTTAGTCAGATTCAGTTACCATCAGTACCCGTCAGAAAAAGTTGTGGTTACAGGAGGACTTTCTGCTCCTCTGTTGGTTCTTTCTGTACATCTCTTCTTCCTCCTGCACTTTTCTTCATCTTTGTGGACTTCTGTTGCTTCTTTCTTTTTTTCTTTATGTGCGTTTTTTCTTCTTGCTTCACTTGTCCTACCTCTGTAGGCATAGTTAGAAACTAGCATTTAAAAAAAACATTGAAATTCAATGAAAAAAACATATGTTTCAGGCACGTTATAGTTAGAAATTACCATTTAAAAACCTTTGAAATTCACTGTAAAAACCAGTGAGTACATGTATGAGTAACTGTATAGGACTGTTGGTGAATGAGTGGATGTATGTGTAGATCTTGGAATTACTGAATAGGTGTGTTGTAACTGGTATTGGTATGTCCATTGTTTTGAAAATGTTATCAGTGATGTCATCAGTGATGTCATTTGAGATGTCATGAGTGATGTCACTGACCATGTCATGAGTGATGTAATATGTGATGTCATCAGCAGTGCATTGCGGGCGCGTGAGTTATAGTTAGCTGAACTAACTATAACAGGGGAATTTAACTTGTTGTGTACAAGTGAAATGTCCAACTAACTATAACACCCCTGAAACCTATGGTTTTTTCAGTGAATTTCTAAGATTTTTTAAATGCTAATTTCTAACTATAACGTGCCTGAAACCTATGGTTTTTCCAGTGAATATATATATGAACAGAACACCCTACTTCAACAGGAAACTCCAAAAGAAGAAAGCACGGACTTCAGGTTGATGGTATACTGCTTATTTTTTTGTATCAGGTCACCCTCGATCCCAAGACCAAAGAGACGAGTTTCGACTTCAATGAAGCCTTTATCAATCTATTTGGCGCCAGTTCACTTTCAAACTAAATAGCCACTCCCACTTAAGGCATTAGTAAACATAAACAACATACTACGTGTCTCACTACAAACCCTCTGCAATTTACAAGTGCTATGATAATAAATAAAATGCTGTGCAATGCAAATACAAAATATACATAGTCACTTAGATTTATGTTGTGTGGGTGAAGAGTCTAAGCATCAAAAAAATCTTTATGTTTCCAACCTAAGTGGGAAACCTCATATATTGCATTAGAGACACCAAAAGCATGAATGTGTCGCCTGTATATCTGACATTTATAAATATAAAGTCTTAAACAAATTATTTGACATTTAAAACACGCTGAAATGATATCGTAATAAAGATAAAAAGCACATCTGTCCCCCCTCAGACCTGGGATGCATTTCTGCAGTGAAAGACGCTCTGCCGATAATTAGATGTTGACTCACACTGCAGCCATAGTATTTCACAAAGCCAAAATGAAAATGCTGCGAACACTAATTCAATCCCCAATAAGCAACCTACTGAGGTAATTGCTTTCATGGAAGTCTGTTACTCAACATATGCACATGTCCGTATCAGAACTACCCCTCCCATAATGCAACAGGGTGATCGCAAGCATGCTATGTTTGGCGAGTGTCACTTTTGAAAGTCAGCATCACTGAAAACCATATTATCGGATCCAGAAAGCAGTCTAAGGTAAATCATCGTATACATGTGTTTTTTATTTAATCTGAGGATATACTATATTGACCTCAGAGGGCATCTGTGATTTGCAGCCCTCAGGAAGTTGTAGGGTGACATACCCACAGACGAAAAACATGTTGGTGGCAGAGGAATCATAAACCCAACTAAGGAAAGAACTGGCGAACGAAAAGGATGACTGATGACTTATATGGGCTAAAACACCATTGTGTGTGCTGAGAGATTTGTTTCAACTTTCTTACCTATTTGTAAGTTGATGCAGGGATGACGCCACCTCTCTTATAGCACCACAGTAGTATAATTTTTCAAAAAAAGACTTTTGTGCAATGTGTCCCGAGTGCCGGATTCCTTATTCTCCCTCTAGCTCAGAATTGACTTGACTGTTGGGGCTTGGCCCTGGGCCCTCAGCACCTTTACCCTCCTGGGGTTCCACGCAACTCGACCCGCAAGTGACCAATTGTCAATATCACATTTTCCCATTGAATACAACGCAAAGGTGCTGCAGTCGTGAATTGCTGTGGTTTATATTTTCTGCTGAAATCCATAACTGCGGTTATATGTATTGGATCTTGTTTGTTTTGATGTGTAAATTGAGATAAAAATATCCTCCTTTTAAAAGAAATTGGGGTCGGATTTCATTTGAGTCGTGTCAATTATGTAAAGTCCATGTTGGTACTCTGAAAAGCCTAACACATGTTCCTCTACTAAAGCCTGATAGCACATTACGACTGAGCTAAGGATTTATTATTTTGAATCCATGGACAACTTTTGGGATGTTGCGGAGAATTGTATGGTGAAGCCTAACCAGCATCACCACATAATACTCCACCGTCCTACAGTTTAAGTTTTCAAAAACTTGTCATTCGTGTCATACGAACGGAGACCACATACAAACAGATTGTGACTTCACTATAGCATATTTTGTGTCAAGGATTCAAATGTCACATAGCCTGACCTTCACCTTCGTTCCAGAGATAGCTACTATTATGTCAAGATGAACCACAAAATGACAAAGAATGGCATAATTTTGCCATGGCCATCATTTTGACAAGAAATGCACCAGCATGCCAAGGGTGTTCACATTATGCCAAGAACTTCCTCTCTACACCAGACCCAGCAAGATTCCATTGATGCATCCCTTCATGTTTAAGATGCCCACAATATGGCTAGTATGGCCACCTAATGACAGGATCCACATTGCGGAAAGAGTGGTAATCATGCCTTGCATGAATGCAAAATGACTTGGCAAGAATAACTATCATTCTATAAGGACCAGCATTATTCCAGGAGTGTGCAATATAACAAGGATGCCAATAATAAGCCATAAGTGATGACCAGATTTCCAGAGCTGCAAGGGTTCAGGTAGCTTCTTTGGAGCAATGCTTCTAGGCTGAGGGGACACCACTGACATGAACTCTTATTCCCCTTCTCTCTCTCTCTCTCTCTCTCTCTCTCTCTCTCTCTCTCTCTCCCTTTATCTCTCTCTCCCGCTGTCTCTCTCTCTGTCTCTCTCTCTGTCACACTCACACACACCCACAAAAGCATACACACAAACACACATACACACAACGTGATGACCAACAGAGAGTATTTGATATAGGTAGTCACTATGAGTTAGTACTCAGTGTGACCATGGATCACTGAGACTGGCTGGCTAGCCTTTGGGGGCTGCATGTACAGGACTCTATTATAGTTAGACTAGAGGAGAACTTAGAGATGCCAGTATGAAGGCAACCCATGCCACAGTACACTATGCCTTAACCAACTCGTGTTGCTTGTTCCTCTATAAACTATTTCACCCTCCTCTCCTAACAGTGGTGTGCAGTTGCAGATCCCATGAACGGGCACATCATCTGGAGCAGCCTTGTTTCCAATCTCCAAATCCTGCTTCTAGCAATCCTAACCTTCCTGCTCTATACGGCCCCGATTACCAATGCTAGGGATATATCCTTTCCTTATCTGCAACTAGATTATAGTGACCTCTACAATATCATGTCATATCATCCACAGAATTCCCTGCTCCTTTGCCCACAGTGAATGTCAACAAAGCCTAAGGGGGAAATCTAGGACCAGCAGGCTAACACATTTGAGAGGCAAATCAGTTATGGAGGAGTAAAGCCAAGAAACCTATGAGAAAGGCCTCACTTAGCTTTCATTTTGCCACATAATATAATTTTGAGTTGTTGTCTGCTAATCTAATCAGATATGTTTTTTAGTCGTCAGTTAAGTTTACTTTTGTTAAAGAATTTCCTATTTATTGTTGATTCAAACAAATCAATACATTCCTTCATTTGGAGTTATGAGAAAACATGTTTTTTTCTTTTGAAGGATGACAGCATTTTCCCAGGCACTTTCAAAAAGGAACATTATAATCATCACAGTAGAAACATCACTGAAAGCCATGAAATTGAAATTGCAAGTAGTGAAAGCAACCAAGACCACAGTGAAAGCCAGGACAACAAAATTACTAACCACAATGTTCCAGGGCCTGATGCGCAAAGCCAAAATCAAAACAACAGTGAAAATCTAATAGGCAATTTGGACAATTTTAGTTTCCTTTCTCCTGGGTTCATGGCAGCATTGGACGCCGCCGAAAGGCCCACTGTGAGACATAATGAATCACGGCCGAACAGTGAGAGTGATGAAAGTCTACTTCTGGACAAAAATAGTCTCAGCAAGGAAGAACATGGTACAGAGGACCAGACAGCAGTTCAGCATGAAGAAAGAAGGGGGTCACAAGAAGAGGATATCAGCGACAGTCCGGAGAACGACACACAGGAGTATCGTAACAAAGCCCATCTTTTTGAAAACTATGATGATGAAGGTGAATTGAGTGAAGATGGTAAAAGCGAGGAGGAACGTGAAGGCCAACCTATAATGATGGAGAACTACCCTAAAATAGATAAGCAAGAGGAGGAAAGCATCTCATCTGAGATTGTCATGGAAGAGTCCAGCCAAAACCCTCAACTTGCACAGGCTCAGGAAGATGTTCAAGAAAGGTTACAGAATATCCTGGGAACAGGTCTTGAGGAAGGAAAGGTGAACGCATCATCAATTGAAAATGAATCGGAAGAGAAGACTGAGCTGCAGACTGAAGAGGACAATGATAGTGACCAAGCCAACAGCCAAATGGAGGCACAAGCAAACATACAGAGTCTCTATGGAGCAGAATTTCTTGATGTCACTGATATTGACAATGAAGACAAACCCTATGATGCAGATGAAAGCAAGGAGACTAAACTACCCACTGAAACAATTGATGAGAACACAAGAAGTGAAGAAAAAGTAGTCTATGAGGCCAGCAAAAAGTTTGCTGCTGAAGGCAGTGAGATTGTCAGCGTCGAGGATTATGCAGAAAAGAATGAAAGCGACGGTGGTGTCGATACAAATGAGACTGGAGAGGACACAAGTGTAAGCATAAACGTACAGAGGAATGCGAGCAGTGACTTTCTGGAGCCAGTGGATAGTACCAGCCTGGGGCACTCAAACGACAGTTTGTCTGAATCTACAGAGCAGGTACGTTAAATAAGCAATGCGGACTCTTTAATCTGCCCCCTATGGGTTGATCTTCTTTTCTTGACCATTCTCTTTTAAATATTTGAGCCCAATGTACAAATGGCAGTTTATTAAGACATACGGGGCGGATGACTCGGTTGCACTTTGCAGCTATGGATTTATTTGGGCTGGTATGTTTATCATTTTGTGGCTAGGTGCAAGGCGCAAATCAATAAGAGAGGATGTGGTGTAACAGCCAGTCCTGCTGGCTTAGGAACTAGGGAACCAGGTCCGAGTCTCAGTATTGACTCAACATCCTGAAATTCGAGACACATAACTTAATCTCCATGTGCCTAAAAAACAAAATGAACGTGTACTTGTGTGCAGAGACATCTTAAGGATTTTGGGGGCCCTAGGCCAAACGTATTCGGGGCCCCTGTTCGGAACAGATTTGAATTTATGATCCTATTTCAGCTTTTTCATGCCCTCTTTGGTTAAGTCCTTGGCAGCGCCCAGGAATCTGTCCCAATTCGAAATGTGTTAAATCTAATATTCAGGGATAGTTATGTGTGTTTTCAGTATTGTAACAAAGCAACAGCTCACCAATATTACTGCAACTAATCTATGTGACCTCCTCCCATTTCTCACATGTGAGGCCCTGTTTTGATCTAAAAGAAACTTTTTTATGGATGCTGCATGAAACTTAAACACAACATTTCTCTGCAAAATGTCTGTTATGGATTCTCAAACGTCATGTAATTTAAAAATAAATTAAAGGACAACAGTATTTTAAAAAATCTATTTAAGAATTATTCAAGGTCATTAGGGCAAGACTCTGCAGAACAGACCTGACTCTGTGAGGGGGCCCCCTGAAAGGCAGGGGCCCTGGGCCAGAGCCCACTTTGTCCATGCATTAACACGTCTCTGCTTGTGTAATGTAACTGGTGCTCATGGGATTTATTGGCCGAACGCTGAATGGAGAGTGTGGTCCCATCGGCGTCCAGGCCCGGGAACTCCATCACATCCGGGTCGCCTGTAGATGGTAGTGTAGTAATGACAGTTGACCGCTGTACGCCACAGAGACTAGCTACGTTATCTGTAGCATTGTGTACCTTGTAAGCAATATATCTATAAATATAACCCAATGCGTATGTTGCCCTGTTATTGCAACATTGTACCCATGAAATATTGGCCACAATAAGCCATCAAACATGTTCACATTCGCTCCAATGCTATTTAATGCTGTGTTTTGATATTTCTCAAGGTAGTGTTGATTGCCAGTTTGAATGAAGACCAAGACATTTTCAGACTCGAAGAAAAGAAGAATATCATTCTTGGTAGGTATTTGCCTCAAAGTGTGTTAACGTGAGGTTCTCACTTAATTAAATATTATTGAGTGGCTATATGTGGCAGGCGAACAAATGTTTTAATTTTAATTTAAATATTCTTTAGAAACCAATAATGTATAGCAGTTAAATGCTTTATAAGGGATTGTCTTCGGCTTTGTAGCTAGTTGGTAATTCAGTTTTTAAGGTCTCCGGGCTTTGGCAACTGCTTTAAGAGGTTTTGTATCCAGTGCTCGACTCCTAGACTATAGGTGAAAATGCATTTGTGACCGTCATCTCACTTTAAATGACCTTTTATTTTGTAGAGAGTAACAGGAAATCCAGTTAGATTAGATTAGAAGTTTGTAAAGCGCCTGGTTACTCCAACGGAGTGTCCCCGCGCTAAGAATTCTTCCTCCTCGCCAGTAAGCAAGACTCCATTAGCTGTCTCACCGCGTACCAGCCTGGAATATCCTAAAAAAAAAAACTGGGGGCATATTATCAACAAATAGCGATATTTATCGCTAAGTAGGGTTAGCGGCAATTTTTTTATCGCCGCGCATCACAGGTTTTTATCGCTGAGATAACGTGCTATTAGCAACGTTTATCTCAAAAGCGATAAAATTCCTGGCGATAGCGGCAAAATCCGTGAATATCGCTGAGAATACAGCGATATTCACGCATTATTGCTAAAAGGGTCTTAGCCAATATATCCACCTCCCATTGGATATAATGGCTAAGAACTGATCTGAGGAGGTGTTAGTTTTTGGAGATATTCGCGCTTGGCGCGAATATTTCCATCGCTACGTCTGTGTTGGTAATGGGCGATAGCAATGTTAGCGACTGCTTTCAGTCGCTAACAGGTTGGGTACGCCCACTTTGCATGTCATTAGCGATAAATATCTCTGACATGAAAAGCGGGCCCCAAACCACTCGCTATCGCCTGCAAGCTGTCGCTAACTGATGTTAGCGACAGCTTGCTAATAGGGCGATAGTATTATCGTCACTTAGCGGCCGAAAACGGCCGCTAAAGCGGCGAAAATTGCCTATCGCCCCCCTTGATAATATGCCCCCAAGTTTTTAACTTCCTACGGAACAGCACTTCTGAGGCAGCATCCTGAGATCCAGCTGCAGCTAGTTCCACATTTTTGCTGCAAGAAAGCCAAATGATCTTCCTCCCATCTGCGCTCTTTGCACTTTTGGGATAATCAACCATGAGTGCTGTAAGACCTGAGATTCCTAATAGGCCTATAAGGTGTAATCAAGGGAAACAGGTTGCTAGGGTCTTTCTCATTTAAAATTCTATGACAAAAGCATAGAGCTTTAAAAGTTACTCTGTCCTGCAACAGGAGCCAGTGTAGTTTTACAAGAGCTGCCCCTACAGAGGCACATCTTGGGACGTTGCAATGTTAAGAAACATAAGGGCTGTTGTATTCTGTACTCTCTGCAGCATTCACATTCTGCCTTTTGTAAGTCCAAGATATAGAATGTTGCAGTAGTCCAAGCATGAAATAATCACAGCCTGGATATTGTTTTCTTTTGCTGCCTGTGGGAGCAAATCTAGGATTTTATGCAGCGTTTTCAAAATGCCAAAGCACGTGCAAGCCAGGGCTGAGATTTGTTCATCAAAAGACAGTGTGGTTTCAAACCACACCCCTAGGTTTTTTAGCTCAGATTTAGGTACCGGGATCAACCCTAACTCAGAGGGCCACCAAACATGGGACCAGATGGAAGGTTGTTTGCCTACTACCACAATGGCAGTCTTTCTTGCATTTAATTGTAAACAATTAAAATTCATCCAGTTGGCCAGATCTACTAGAGAAGCTCTAGTTTATGAGCAGTCTTAGCCTCATTCTGTTCCAGAGTGATAATCAGTTGAGATCATTGGCATAAGATACTAGCTTTACCCAATGTTTAGCTACTACATCTGCTTAAGGGCGCATGTAAACATTAAAAAGGGTTGGACTTAATGTTGTAACCTGTGAAACAAATATTCATATAGAAGGCCGCAAAAAAATTACAAAGGCTCAAGTAATGCATTTCATAGTGCCTGACAGGGTGCACCTATAATTACTGATACTGTTGGATAACCCCTTGAGTACTGTATAAGTATGAGTTACACCCTGATAATGGGGAATAGCTCTATATACTGGAAACAGCAGGCAGAGTTGTGTATTGTGTTCTCTATTTCCCTAATCCTAGGAATGTATGCACAAATGTATCTCCTACTCTCAGCAAGTGGTAAGTATAAATATATATAAAAAAATATATATATATATATATATATGATAAGATGACCCAGTAGGATGGTCAGAAAGCTACGAAATAGAAGAGGAGAAACTCTTATGGCAGGAGGACAGGACGTGCTCTCAGCAAGTGGTAAATATAAATATATATAATATATATATATATATATATATATATATATATATATATATATATATATATATATATATATATATATATATATATATATATATATATATGAAACAAGCGTCTCCTCTCGAAGAAAGAAGCAGGAGCCTGGAAGGGGATTTCAATGGCAAAGCTCTTTATTCAGATAAATGGCGGATGCATTTCGGCCAGTGTGGCCTCTTCAGCGCCTGCGGTGGTAGAAACGGTAATCCTCGCGCTCAGCAGTTCAAGTGCACCCCCACCGCACTGGATAGGTGCAATATCAGCTCCGCCCCTCTGCACCATAATCCTCAGGTGATGTAATGAAGGATCCGAGGTAATCTGCGGACTCCAATTACCAGGATGCACCAGTGGCTCCCAGGTAAGTAGTGGAGGGGGACGGTATTGGAAAATACCCAAATAATAGCTGTTGGGGAGGTGCATAGCAAAGCATTCTGTATCCCGCAAAATAAACAAAAAGTCTTGCCTTGGGTCCCCAAGACCCCATCAACCATAGATCCGGGCACAAAGAATAGCGTGGGCAGGAGGTGCATACAACCTGCCCCGGCTGAGATCAATGTCTCGCTGTGTCGCTTCAAATCCCCGGACTTCCGGCGGGACTGGAGACATTCAGTAACTGAAGAAACAAGCAGTGCCGAAGCAAAGTCCAGACTCTCCAGGCCACTTGTGATGGGGGGGCTTCTGAACCGCGCTTCTGGAAAGCGCGCTGTAAATATGAAACAAGCGTCTCCTCTCGAAGAAAGAAGCAGGAGCCTCGAAGGGGATTTCAATGGCAAAGCTCTTTATTCAGATAAATGGCGGATGCATTTCGGCCAGTGTGGCCTCTTCAGCGCCTGCGGTGGTAGAAACGGTAATCCTCGCGCTCAGCAGTTCAAGTGCACCCCCACCGCACTGGATAGGTGCAATATCAGCTCCGCCCCTCTGCACCATAATCCTCAGGTGATGTAATGAAGGATCCGAGGTAATCTGCGGACTCCAATTACCAGGATGCATCAGTGGCTCCCAGGTAAGTAGTGGAGGGGGACGGTATTGGAAAATCCCCAAATAATAGCTGTTGGGGAGGTGCATAGCAAAGCGTTCTGAATCCCGCAAAATAAACAAAAAGTCTTGCCTTGGGTCTCCAAGACTCCATCAACCATAGATCCGGGCACAAAGAATAGCGTGGGCAGGAGGTGCATACAACCTGCCCCGGCTGAGATCAATGTCTCGCTGTGTCGCTTCAAATCCCCGGACTTCCGGCGGGACTGGAGACATTCAGTAACTGAAGAAACAAGCAGTGCCGAAGCAAAGTCCAGACTCTCCAGGCCACTTGTGATGGGGGGGCTTCTGAACCGCGCTTCTGGAAAGCGCGCTGTAAATATGAAACAAGAGTCTCCTCTCGAAGAAAGAAGCAGGAGCCTCGAAGGGGATTTCAATGGCAAAGCTCTTTATTCAGATAAATGGCGGATGCATTTCGGCCAGTGTGGCCTCTTCAGCGCCTGCGGTGGTAGAACCGGTAATCCTCGCGCTCAGCAGTTCAAGTGCACCCCCACCGCACTGGATAGGTGCAATATCAGCTCCGCCCCTCTGCACCATAATCCTCAGGTGATGTAATGAAGGATCCGAGGTAATCTGCGGACTCCAATTACCAGGATGAACCAGTGGCTCCCAGATAAGTAGTGGAGGGGGACGGTATTGGAAAATCCCAAAATAATAGCTGTTGGGGAGGTGCATAGCAAAGCATTCTGTATCCCGCAAAATAAACAAAAAGTCTTGCCTTGGGTCCCCAAGACCCCATCAACCATAGATCCGGGCACAAAGAATAGCGTGGGCAGGAGGTGCATACAACCTGCCCCGGCTGAGATCAATGTCTCGCTGTGTCGCTTCAAATCCCCGGACTTCCGGCGGGACTGGAGACATTCAGTAACTGAAGAAACAAGCAGTGCCGAAGCAAAGTCCAGACTCTCAAGGCCACTTGTGATGGGGGGGCTTCTGAACCGCGCTTCTGGAAAGCGCGCTGTAAATATGAAACAAGCGTCTCCTCTCGAAGAAAGAAGCAGGAGCCTCGAAGGGGATTTCAATGGCAAAGCTCTTTATTCAGATAAATGGCGGATGCATTTCGGCCAGTGTGGCCTCTTCAGCGCCTGCGGTGGTAGAAACGGTAATCCTCGCGCTCAGCAGTTCAAGTGCACCCCCACCGCACTGGATAGGTGCAATATCAGCTCCGCCCCTCTGCACCATAATCCTCAGGTGATGTAATGAAGGATCCGAGGTAATCTGCGGACTCCAATTACCAGGATGCACCAGTGGCTCCCAGGTAAGTAGTGGAGGGGGACGGTATTGGAAAATCCCAAAATAATAGCTGTTGGGGAGGTGCATAGCAAAGCGTTCTGTATCCCGCAAAATAAACAAAAAATCTTGCCTTGGGTCCCCAAGAGCCCATCAACCATAGATCCGGGCACAAAGAAGAGCGTGGGCAGGAGGTGCATACAACCTGCCCCGGCTGAGATCAATGTCTCGCTGTGTCGCTTCAAATCCCCGGACTTCCGGCGGGACTGGAGACATTCAGTAACTGAAGAAACAAGCAGTGCTGAAGCAAAGTCCAGACTCTCCAGGCCACTTGTGATGGGGGGGCTTCTGAACCGCACTTCTGGAAAGCGTGCTGTAAATATGAAACAAGCGTCTCCTCTCGAAGAAAGAAGCAGGAGCCTCGAAGGGGATTTCAATGGCAAAGCTCTTTATTCAGATAAATGGCGGATGCATTTCGGCCAGTGTGGCCTCTTCAGCGCCTGCGGTGGTAGAAACGGTAATCCTCGCGCTCAGCAGTTCAAGTGCACCCCCACCGCACTGGATAGGTGCAATATCAGCTCGGCCCCTCTGCACCATAATCCTCAGGTGATGTAATGAAGGATCCGAGGTAATCTGCGGACTCCAATTACCAGGATGCACCAGTGGCTCCCAGATAAGTAGTGGAGGGGGACGGTATTGGAAAATCCCAAAATAATAGCTGTTGGGGAGGTGCATAGCAAAGCATTCTGTATCCCGCAAAATAAACAAAAAGTCTTGCCTTGGGTCCCCAAGACGCCATCAACCATAGATCCGGGCACAAAGAATAGCGTGGGCAGGAGGTGCATACAACCTGCCCCGGCTGAGATCAATGTCTCGCAGTGTCGCTTCAAATCCCCGGACTTCCGGCGGGACTGGAGACATTCAGTAACTGAAGAAACAAGCAGTGCCGAAGCAAAGTCCAGACTCTCCAGGCCACTTGTGATGGGGGGGCTTCTGAACCGCGCTTCTGGAAAGCGCGCTGTAAATATGAAACAAGCGTCTCCTCTCGAAGAAAGAAGCAGGAGCCTCGAAGGGGATTTCAATGGCAAAGCTCTTTATTCAGATAAATGGCGGATGCATTTCGGCCAGTGTGGCCTCTTCAGCGCCTGCGGTGGTAGAAACGGTAATCCTCGCGCTCAGCAGTTCAAGTGCACCCCCACCGCACTGGATAGGTGCAATATCAGCTCCGCCCCTCTGCACCATAATCCTCAGGTGATGTAATGAAGGATCCGAGGTAATCTGCGGACTCCAATTACCAGGATGAACCAGTGGCTCCCAGATAAGTAGTGGAGGGGGACGGTATTGGAAAATCCCAAAATAATAGCTGTTGGGGAGGTGCATAGCAAAGCATTCTGTATCCCGCAAAATAAACAAAAAGTCTTGCCTTGGGTCCCCAAGACCCCATCAACCATAGATCCGGGCACAAAGAATAGCGTGGGCAGGAGGTGCATACAACCTGCCCCGGCTGAGATCAATGTCTCGCTGTGTCGCTTCAAATCCCCGGACTTCCGGCGGGACTGGAGACATTCAGTAACTGAAGAAACAAGCAGTGCCGAAGCAAAGTCCAGACTCTCCAGGCCACTTGTGATGGGGGGGCTTCTGAACCGCGCTTCTGGAAAGCGCGCTGTAAATATGAAACAAGCGTCTCCTCTCGAAGAAAGAAGCAGGAGCCTCGAAGGGGATTTCAATGGCAAAGCTCTTTATTCAGATAAATGGCGGATGCATTTCGGCCAGTGTGGCCTCTTCAGCGCCTGCGGTGGTAGAAACGGTAATCCTCGTGCTCAGCAGTTCAAGTGCACCCCCACCGCACTGGATAGGTGCAATATCAGCTCCGCCCCTCTGCACCATAATCCTCAGGTGATGTAATGAAGGATCCGAGGTAATCTGCGGACTCCAATTACCAGGATGCACCAGTGGCTCCCAGGTAAGTAGTGGAGGGGGACGGTATTGGAAAATCCCAAAATAATAGCTGTTGGGGAGGTGCATAGCAAAGCGTTCTGTATCCCGCAAAATAAACAAAAAATCGTGCCTTGGGTCCCCAAGACCCCATCAACCATAGATCCGGGCACAAAGAAGAGCGTGGGCAGGAGGTGCATACAACCTGCCCCGGCTGAGATCAATGTCTCGCTGTGTCGCTTCAAATCCCCGGACTTCCGGCGGGACTGGAGACATTCAGTAACTGAAGAAACAAGCAGTGCCGAAGCAAAGTCCAGACTCTCCTGGCCACTTGTGATGGGGGGGCTTCTGAACCGCGCTTCTGGAAAGCGCGCTGTAAATATGAAACAAGCGTCTCCTCTCGAAGAAAGAAGCAGGAGCCTCGAAGGGGATTTCAATGGCAAAGCTCTTTATTCAGATAAATGGCGGATGCATTTCGGCCAGTGTGGCCTCTTCAGCGCCTGCGGTGGTAGAAACGGTAATCCTCGCGCTCAGCAGTTCAAGTGCACCCCCACCGCACTGGATAGGTGCAATATCAGCTCCGCCCCTCTGCACCATAATCCTCAGGTGATGTAATGAAGGATCCGAGGTAATCTGCGGACTCCAATTACCAGGATGCACCAGTGGCTCCCAGGTAAGTAGTGGAGGGGGACGGTATTGGAAAATCCCAAAATAATAGCTGTTGGGGAGGTGCATAGCAAAGCGTTCTGTATCCCGCAAAATAAACAAAAAATCTTGCCTTGGGTCCCCAAGACCCCATGAACCATAGATCCGGGCACAAAGAAGAGCGTGGGCAGGAGGTGCATACAACCTGCCCCGGCTGAGATCAATGTCTCGCTGTGTCGCTTCAAATCCCCGGACTTCCGGCGGGACTGGAGACATTCAGTAACTGAAGAAACAAGCAGTGCCGAAGCAAAGTCCAGACTCTCCAGGCCACTTGTGATGGGGGGGCTTTTGAACCGCGCTTCTGGAAAGCGCGCTGTAAATATGAAACAAGCGTCTCCTCTCGAAGAAAGAAGCAGGAGCCTCGAAGGGGATTTCAATGGCAAAGCTCTTTATTCAGATAAATGGCCGATGCATTTCGGCCAGTGTGGCCTCTTCAGCGCCTGCGGTGGTAGAAACGGTAATCCTCGCGCTCAGCAGTTCAAGTGCACCCCCACCGCACTGGATAGGTGCAATATCAGCTCCGCCCCTCTGCACCATAATCCTCAGGTGATGTAATGAAGGATCCGAGGTAATCTGCGGACTCCAATTACCAGGATGCACCAGTGGCTCCCAGGTAAGTAGTGGAGGGGGACGGTATTGGAAAATCCCAAAATAATAGCTGTTGGGGAGGTGCATAGCAAAGCGTTCTGTATCCCGCAAAATAAACAAAAAGTCTTGCCTTGGGTCCCCAAGACCCCATCAAAATATATATATGTATATATATCCGCAATACCTCGCGGCACTCCACCTATTTAGGTGTAAAAGACGAGGCATGGACCACTTCTTTGGTGCAATCTGTTTTTTTATTTTTCCCAACAGCTAGTCATGACGCGTTTCGGCCGTCCCTGCGGCCTTGGTCACATGACAATGCTATTTTCTCTGCCCAATTTAAAGTGCAAATGCGTCACATGTACAGAATGAAACTGGAAAAAATACTACCTGTTTGAATACAGTTTTTGTAGTCTCTAATACCTGTTTGAATACAGTTTTTGTAGTCTCTAATACATTATGTCATTGCTCACCGTATGAATACGTATACTTACAAAGAGACAATTATTCTATTTATAGTTGCATATTACTTTAACAACTATTAAGGAGTGAAGACTTATCCAAAATTTATAGCATGAATGCTTATATAAGAAAGTCATTATTCACAAACCAGTAACAAATTGACATGTATAATTATATAGTAAGTGCTCACAACTTGTGCTAAGATCAAAATCATAAAAACCTATTAAAAAAAACCTTTGAAAAGCATAGGAGTTGAGTTTTGCAAGAATGACTCGAATCACTAAACATATTTAGCAAATTATATCCAGCAACACATTGGAATCAATTATTATATTTCATTGTATACTTATCTAGATTACTTAGGAGGGTCCCCTCCTGTAATACTACTACAAGGTGTCCTCGTGCTAAAGTGCTAAATCTTGATAAAGTGACTCGTGCTTACAAAATTACTCTAAAAACCTCTTAACCTTATCAATCAAAAATTCATAATCCTATAAAGTTTAAGGTTTCATAGTATACTCTTGGATATATTCAGAGGGGAAAGGAAGAAATTCATAAGATTTGATATTCATTTAGGAACAGTGCTCATTTAAAAACTTGTACAGTACTTCATTTGATCCTGACAACTGTGCTAGCTAAAATCTTGGAACTAACCCTTTGTTGCCGTCTACTGAATTAGGAACATGTTAAAACACAACAATACATACAATACAATGGTAAAATTTAGGAAATTCGGTGACATATTTAAAACCAATCATTTAATAGACATCTAGATAAAACTACCGTAATATCTAAAAGAATAACTAGAATTAATGGTGGACTCTTTCTATTGAGTTTCCTACACTAGTACTTGTTCTTTAAAACCATAATTAGTTTAAAAGAATTAAATATTCTTAGTACAAAATTTGTGCAAACATACAAAGTTGATATTACAATTCATCCTATTCATACCATACTGTTTGTTGATTGTCATGTAAGTTATCTTCCACCCCATGTTCCTATTCGGGACCTCACATCTACCTCAACTGTTTAATCTTCTATATATACGTGTGAAGGTCTTCCGTAGTATTCAAACCCCCTGGCCATTTGGAATCAAATTCAAGAATGTAGTTAGTTTCTGTTTTTCGCATGTGGGCCTCTCTATTTCCTCCTCGTTTTGTTACCGCAATAGATTCAATTGCATAGTATTTTAGACATTGAGGCTTACTGTTATGGCATGCCTCAAAATGTCTTGCAACTGGGTAACTTTGATCTTTGTTGATTATTGCGCGTATATGCTGCAAGATTCTTTTATGAACTGGCAGCTTAGAGCTGCCCACATATTTTAACCGGCATTCACATTCAAGGATGTATACACAATATTCCGTTTTACAAGTCAGATGTTGTTTAATTTCCCTGGTTGTCTTTGGGATAACTGTAGTGTATTTTTTAGTATTTACACCATACTGACATGCCTTGCATGTAAAACATTTATAGAACCCCTTGCTGATGGGTTTCCAGGGTTCTCTACTCAGGCATTCCTGGCTTTTCTTGGTTAGAATTGTGCCCAGACTCATTCCTTTCCGAAAAGTTATTGAAGGATTGGCGGGCATTAATTCTCCAATAATTGGATCATCCTGTACAAAATGCCAGTTGCGTCTGACTATACTCCTCAGTTCCTTTTCTTGTTTGGAGTATGTCAGTATTAAACGAACTGAGTTAGAATCTACACTCTCGCTGTGACTCCCTTTTGGCCTGTATTCCAGATCACTTCTAGCTCTCATTCGTGACTTTCTGATGGCGGTTTCAATTTATCTAGTACCATAACCTCTATCCACAAATCTAGACAAGCTCTCCATCTGCTTTACCTTCATATCCTCATCATTGCTACATATACGGCGGATGCGGAGCATCTCACCGTATGGGATTGATTTTATCAGGTGTTGTGGATGGGCACTCGTTGCGTGTAAAAGGGTGTTACCCGCCGTTGGTTTTCTAAAAAGGGTAGTACTAAGAACATTATCTGTTAAAAAAACCTGCACATCTAAAAATGTCACCGACTCCTTGCTAATACAAGAGGTAAAATTCAAGTTGAGATCATTTACATTGATTTCCTGTACAAATTTTAAAACACTTTCCTCAGTTCCATGCCACACTATAAAAAGGTCATCAATAAAACGGAGCCATGTTATTATGTTGGATGTGCAATAGTGCATATAGTTTCGCCTGAGGACCAGTTCCTCCCACCACCCCATAAAGAGGCAAGCATAACTCCGGGAGAAACTGGCCCCCATGGCTACACCCTGGACTTGTTGGAACATTTGACCATTGAACATAAAAAAGTTGTTTTCAAGGCAGAAGGAAAGCATTTCTAGAAGCATTTTAGTGTGATGAGTCAGTTCCATTGGTCTACTACTTAAATAATACTCACATGCCCGTAGGCCATCCATATGTTTGATGCAAGTATATAAGGAACTGACATCCAGTGTCACTAAAAGAAAGTCTGATTCCCATTTTATCATTTCAATTTTGCGCAGGAAATCACTCGTATCTTGGACATATGAGTTCAATGACTCATATATATGTATATATGATAAGATGACCCAGTAGGATGATCGGAATGCTACCAAATGGAAGAGAAGAAACTCTTATGGCAGGAGGACGTGCTGTAGGAAGAGGTTAGGCTGTAGGGTGAAGCCTTGAAGCTATTGGAGCCCAAAGCTAAAGGGATTTTATCAGCTGATTCTCCAGACAGTAAATGTGTGTTACATTTTTTCTAATCAAAGGAAAACAGGTGTGGATACACTACTGAGTCTTGATCGGGGTGGGGTTGGGGATAGTGGAAAATGGTATTCTACTCTGGTCTAATGCTTCACCAGACTTGTAATCAGGCTCATTATGTGAATACGTCTAGATTATCAATCAGCAAGAAAACAAGGAAAGCCTTTTCACAGCTTGTATATAGGATTTGTGCCAGAATCTGTCAAAAAATGATCCCGCACAAATGAGAACAAGCGTAGACAAAGGCAGATGAGTTTGCATGTTGATCCTGGCTGCTCATTGAGAGTTCATGAGGGCTACAGCAAATCAGATTTCCAGTATAACCAATGAATATGCAAATAACTCCCTTTCAAGTTAATTTCTTGGAAATGCTCCTCCCGAATATTCATCAAACATTTCTGTCTAGATTTGATTCTCTAGGACCACAGTGAGTACACATGATTTGAGCTCCGATGCAAGCTCTTTGTGAGAATTACAGTTCATTTGGGGAAATAAATCAATGAGACTACTCACAGAACATCAACTTTAGGTGCCTTAAGAGAATTGTGATAGGTAATTTGATGTCATCACATGTTTTATATAGTACCATGACTAACTCACCCAGTGTCATGGAAATGGTAGCACTCAGACTGATCATAACTCAGGCCTTTTTCAAATCAAGTCATACTTCCCCTCAACTTCATGACCTTCAATACTGATGACCTATTACTGGAGTCTTTGACTTTGCTAGAGCTCAACATTGTAAGCCGACAATGTAAGGTGATCCTAGGTGTACCATCAGGGAGGTCCCAAATAAAATAGGTTTCCACTTAACTAATTTGAAACACCATTAGCAACATTTCTGGAAAATACAAGGAGATGAAACAATAACGCCTGCTGGACAAGGGAATAAGGTTTCATCTCCCAATCATATTGAAGATGCCTCCAACAGTCATTAGCTGGTGTATGTGGCATATAGTAACGAATAGCAGAAACAGTGTTTTTTCTGGTTATTCCTCATCAGGAATTAACATATTATAGCAGAACTTGCCGCCTGTTATGGTCTTAGTGGCCTAACTATTTCCATTGCGTTTACCAGCTGAGTTCTTGATTGGTGCCAAATCAGAAAAGTGACAACTTTAGAACGACTTTAACTTCCTAAGACAGATTAAGAGTAAAACATTGATATGAAGTCACACAGCACTACTATTACAACTTTTTAAGTTCAAAAAGAATGTTATTAGTCATAAAATAAGGTGTCAATACACAGTATATGAAAGAATTGGGGAAAATATGGGAGAGGGAGAGGGAAGCAAAGAAAAGAAAAAAAAAAGAGAAAGACAATCATAATATACATTGCAAAGCAGTGAATTACAAAAACTAAAAAGTAATCACGGGCTATCAGAGTAAATATAGGGGTGCATTAGTTATACAGCAAAATCAAATGTGAATGGGAAAATACCAAGTAATAATGTAGGATAAGAAAGGATATGCAAAGGGTATCAGGGGGGCTTGGAGACCTCTTGCTGGGCAGATCTTGGGCAAACGGAATGAATCGTACAATTATCCAAATACCTTGTAATAGGAAGCCAGAGGTCTGCACGTTTTGCTGCCAAATGAACAGGAAAAACAAAAGCATTGTCGAGCCTGTGGTTGTGTCAAACATTATACCACCATGCTTTAAGAGAGATATTAGATGAAGCTTTCCAGTTGATGGTGATCTGTTGGAAAGCAACAGCCAATAGCAAGTCAACAATATGAACATTTAGATCAGTCCCCTGCCAACAAGGTGAAAGACTCCCGAGAAAAAGATGAGTGTGAGACATGGGGATGCGTGTGCGAAAGATTACATTAATTTGAGCCCAAACCTGTAACCAAAAATCATGTATAGGCTTACAGAGGAATAACATGTGAAACAGGGTGGCGTGTGGTGAGGAGCAGGACCAACAAGCGTCTGGAATAGTGGAGGATCGCTTGTTTAGGGTAAAAGGGGTAAGTAGCAGCCTGTTGTAAATGAAAAACATAGACTGCGTCAAGGATGCTGCTCTGGGCGTTTTGCGAACCTTTGTCCATATCTTGTCCCATAAGGACACCGGCCATGATGTAGCAAGGTCAAGTTCCCACTGCTCTTCCACCTTAGACTTAGGCCTGACAGAAGCAGTGGCGTGAAGGTATTTGTAAATAGCAGAGGCCTTGGGATTAGTATGCAGGAGAGAATGGAGGTGTAGAGCAGGGGTGGGAGGAGTAGGGGAAGAGAGGTCCTGCAAAAGTCGATTGTATACTGTCATCACTGCTGCTTTAAGTAGAAGGTATTTAAGGGCAAATCAAAAGAAGAGCAAAGAATGGGGAAAGGTAGAAAAGTAGAGTATGAAAATAGCTGCGAGACCCAAATCAATCCTCTGTGTCTCCAGGATTTCCAGTAAAAGGGTTTACCATGGATTAAAAGATACTTGTTATGCCAAATGGCAGATGAGAGGAAGTCAGCAATGGTCACAGGTGGGGGAGGGTTGGAGGATAAGAGGAGCTTGGTGGTATGTTTATGGATAAGAGTGGGAAGCAAGGAGGGTTTACGTGAGAAGGAAAGGTATTCAGCGAAGGAGAATGGGGAGAGGAAAAGGCGCTCAACCTTAGCCCACAGAGGAGAAGGGGAAGCGGGGTCCTGACCTGCAACCAAAAGGAAGCCTGGCGTAACAGAAAGGCCTTTTGATAATCTGGAAAGTCCGGAAAGTTGACTCCACCTTCAGAAGCAGGGCGAATTAATCTGGTGAGGGACATTCTGGATTTCTTGTTATGCCATAAAAATGAGGATAAGACCGAATTGATTTTCTTAAAAAATTTAACTGGGTTGGATACAGGAAGATTAGCGATTGTGTAAAGGATTATGGGGGATAGCATCATCTTAATGGTGTTGAGGCGGCCCCACCAGGACAAATAAAGAGGGTGCCACCTAGTCGTTAGGTCAGATACTTTTTGAGTGCATTTATTCAAACAGAGGGAGACGGTGTCAGAGATGGAGGGGGTAATGTGCATGCCTAAATATGTAATATATGAGGGACTCCAAGTAAAGTTGGAAGCACTAAAGTCATGTTTAAAAGTGAATTTCGTCATGGGTAAAATTTCACATTTGTCGTTATTAAGTTTGTAGCCAGAAATTAGGAAATAATTCCGCACTTCCTCCAGGAAAGCAGGAATTGAGTCTGTAGGGTTGGAAATGAAAAGTAAAATATCATCTGCATATGCTGCAAGTTTAATGGGAAACTCCGCAGTCTGAAACCCGTGTATGTTGGGGTTCTGGCGCAGCTTGGACAAAAAGGGTTTTAGAGCTAGGCTGAAAAGAAAAGGTGAGGGGGGCAGCCTTGGAGAACACCTCTGCCAAGTTCAAAGTAAGGGGAAATCTGGCCATTCGCACAGACCGCAGCACGTGGACGATGGTACAGCAATGAGACTAGGGAAATAAATTTGGGACCAAACCGAACCAACCGAGAGTGTGGAAAAGGTATGGCCATTCAACCCTATCGAACGCCTTCTCGGTATCCAGGGCAATCGCCGCAAGGGAGTGCTGTAGACGTGATGACTTAGATAGTATGTTGAATAAGAGTCTAGTGTTCTCAGTGATGTACCGCCCTTTAACAAAGCCAGACTGCTCTTCACCTAAAAGGCCAGGAAGCAAGTGGTCCAGCCTTATCGCCAGCGACTTAGCGAAGATTTTATAGTCAATATTCACAAGGGACATAGGCCTGTAGTTCTTACAGTGTTTAGCATCTTTACCTTCTTTGGGTATCAGACAAATGTGTGCATCAGAGAAGGTCCCTGAGGCGGTACCTAGAACAGCGAAAGTGTCGAGGAGAAAGTGAAGCTTCGGAATTAGTAACTTTGAAAAGTGAAGGTAGAATTCGACGGTAAAATCATCTGGCCCGGGGGCTTTGTTGAGTTTGAGATGCTGGAGCGCAGTGAGTAATTCCTTCTGCGAAATGTCAGTCTCCAAAAGGGAAAGGTCAAGAGGAAAGTGTGCGGGTTTTTGAATAGTAGAAAAGAAGTGTGTGAGGGACTGGAGGGAGGGCTGGGTTCCAGAGGTATAAAGGGTTTTGTAGAAACGGGAGGATTCAGTAAGGATGTCTGCGTCTTTATGTTGTAGGACAGATTCGGTGTCATAAACGGATTCAATGTTAAACTTGTTGTGCTTGACCTTCAAATAGTTGGCAAGAATTTTCCCTGCTTTGTTTCTACCACCATAAAACTTAGCACTTGACTTTAGCAAATATATGGAAGCATCTTCCGTGGATTTCTCATTAAATTTCAACTTGGCAGCGACAAGAGCAGCCAGACTATCTTTTGAATGGGAAGTGAAGTAGGCGTGTTCCAATCTCTTAATGTCACAAAGAAGAGTTTTGGTGAATTGACGTGCAACCCTACGCTTCTTTGCAACATAACCAATGATGAAGTCGCGTGCTGCTGCCTTAAAGGCGTCCCAAATGGTATGTTTCGGGATGGAAGGAGTATCATTGAATAAGAAAAATTCATCAAAAAAGGCAGTGAAAGAAGCGGTAAATTTGGGATCCAGGAGGAGGGAATTGTTAAAACGCCATCTTTTGGGGCCGGTGTTTTTAGGGAGCTCGTCCACATTGATTAAAACAGGGGCATGGTCAGACAATAAGATTGGACCGATTTCAGCAACAGCAAGTGTTTGAGCAAGATTGTGAGAAACAAAAATGTAGGCAATCCGCGATTGGGAACGGTGAGAGGGAGAGTAAAAAGTAAACTCTCGTAAGGTTAGATTGCAAAGTCGCCAGGAATCAACAAGCTTATGTTGAGAGATGGCCTGAGTAAAAATTCTATGTGATTTGTTGGGAACATAAATGGCATCAGATTTCCTGTCAACGAAAGGGTCTAGGGGTTGGTTACAGTCACCAGCAAGGATGAAGTTTTCATCCATAAATCGGGTAATACATTGAGAAAAGTCAGCCCAAAAAAGGGGTTCACCGCTGGTGGGAGCATAGACATTAAGAAGAGAGATTGGAACACCTCTAAGAGATAGTCTGACATATGTCCATCTGCCGCTGGTATCCGACTCTTGAGAGATGATTGTGAGAGGGAGAGATCTACGACACAAAATTGCTACGCCATTGCATTTGCCATCACCTTGTGAATAGAAGACCTCACCCACCCAACCCCTCTTGAGCTTTGTAGACTCTGTGTCGGAGAGGTGGGTTTCCTGGAGGAACACCACATCAACATTCAGTTTGGCTAAGTGTGACAAAATTCTCTGACGCTTAATTGGAGAGTTAATACCCTTAACATTCCAAGAAACTATATTCAATGACATGTTATAAAAAATAGTCCATAAGAAACACAATGGGCAGAGGAAGGATAGAAGCCCATGAATTTGAATGAGAAAAGAGAACAAAGATACGCAATGGAGATGGAAAAGAGAAAGAAAGAGAGAAAAGCGATGAGAATCCAACAATATGTAGGAAGAGAGAGCGAAGGTGAAATAAGGGATAAGCTCAAAATGGTTAGAAAAAGAAGAAAGGTTAGAAAAAGGTAAGGACATCCTGAGAGAAGGAAGTTATCGCTCCTGCACAAACAAGGAAGTTGAAATACAAGGGGGGGGGGGAAACAAAGAATGGGAGAAAGGGAAGAAACAAAGGAAAAACATACCTACAAAAGGAGAAAACGAGAAGAAGCCGAGGAAGACATCATCAGACGGGGAAGGGTTCCTGTGGAGGCAGGGAGGGTATACATAAAGTTAAATCACAGATATAGGTCGGATGAGAACATGAAACAGTTAACAACAATGCAACTTAAGGGAAATAACAATCAAGAGAGTGAAACATTGTAGAAAGGTAAAACGAGACCAAAAGCAATAACATTATGGAGGCAAGCAAGACTTCATCTCAGCCAGGATGCGAGGAAGAAGATCCAGAGGAGTCCATGGCGGTAGTCTTATGTGTGTTGATAAAACTCTGCAATCATACTGGGTCCTCATAAATAGTCGTTCTGTTGTTGTATGTAACTTTAAACAGACAGGGATGATAAAGGCCGTATCTAGCACCCATGGAACGAAGATCTGCTCTCATTCCCAGGAAGGCCTTTCGACGATTCGCAGTCGCCTTTGCATAGTCTTGAGCAAAGAATAGAGAAGAGCCAGACCATGTTAATTTTGGGGAGGCCTTGGCAGCCGCCAGACCCTTCAGAAGATCTGTGTACTCCAAAAAGTATAGAATGACGCCTCTTGGACGTTGCGATACGGAGGCAGAAGTAGGTGGACGACCTAGCCGATGAGCACGCTGAATGTTGAGACTCGTGCCTTCAGGTAGACGAAGCAATTAAGGAAGGAAAGACTTGAAAAAAGCAAGTGAATCCGAGCCCTCAAGACCCTCCTCCAAGCCGTAAATGCGGAGGTTATTCCGCCTGTTCCTATTTTCCAACTCCTCCACCTGTTTCTGGAGTGTGCCCACCTGCGAAGTCAAATGAGAAACCGTGGAGCAGGTCTCCTGAAATGATGCAACGGATTGTTCAACTGAGGAGACTCTTGTGTCAATTAGTGACCAATTGCCTGTAAGGGCTTGGATCTTGATATTGGTTTCCTCCATAAAGGGTCGCAAGGTCCTGATTTCCTCCAGAAAAGGACGAAAAGACCTTATCTCTTCCAGCAGGAGTTCCATGGAGACATGCGTGGATTGTTTAAGTGGTGAAGGAGGATCTTTTTTCTGTCTCTTAACGTTGGTTTTCCCCGGTGTTGGCTGGGAAGATTCCATGACTGTAGCCGAGCCGGAGGAGGTGAGAGAGTCCTCTAACTTAGAGAGAGCCAAAAATACTTTGGAATACTTTAAAAAGGCCACCTTTGTTTTTGTCGTAGAAGGTAGGCGCGACATAGATTGGAGCCGTCCCATAAAGAAGGAAAATCGTATGTAGCAGCCACGCAGTAAGCACCACCTGCGAAGGAGATGGACAATGGCACAGGGAGGCGAAAGAAGGTTGTAAGGAGAGCCGTTGGAGAAAGGAGGTAGGCACTAGTGACGTCGAAGAAAATCACTCACTGAAGGTACAGGGCACAGGGTACGATTGGGTGACTGACAAGATGAAGGCTGAGTTTGATGGTTCTCATGCAAAAGTATGTGCAGTACCCAGGGAGCTGAAGAAAGGTAAATAGATCAGAAGGTGCTTCTGACTGCCAGTAGTGAAACACCAAAGTTACATTCAAAATACGCAAGAAGGTACAGTGTCAGCCATTTACTCCTTTAAAAGCATCAGAGTCTCAGCCAGCAGAAACACCAAAATACAGGCGCAGTTCCATGCTATGAGTCGAAGTTTTCACTCACCACGACGTCAGCAGGGTCCGAAATGGCGTTGAACATCAATTCTATTGGTATATAAACACATGCGCCAATATCGCGAATGGATTGGAAGGATATTTGAGGAGGCACAAAATGGCGGACATAAATAGCGATAAGGTGGTGACGGTTCGCCATGGTATTAAAGCTGTGAAGACATGCAGTAGTCACAAGAGCAATTGTGAGGCAAGGTCTCGCATAAGAGGGCACAACTTGGTTGAGGAGAGACCTCCGTCACATAGGAAGCGCACTGCACGGATGTAAAAGGTGGAGCGCAACTGGCATCGCAAAATGGCGGCCGCACTCGTAACAGCGTCGGGGAACTTACTGCTGCTCAAATGTCCACTGCGAGTTCAGGAAAAGCAGTTGCAGATGCTTCAGAGGTGCCCTGGAGTGCTCCGACATAGCAAAATGCCGTCCGAACAGGAAAGGACGGTCTGCAAACGGCGTGTCTCCGGAGGCTTCAGCGGAGCCTCACTCAAGTGCCCCCATCACCGTCGGGCGCCAAGCCACGCCCCCAGGGTATATCATACCTTGATTGGTTCTTGGTAGGTCATTTCAATTGTTCCCCATTTTCCAGCAAGTCTAAAAGACCTAGAACAAATTCTTTGTTTGGAAGTTATCACAGCATCATTTTTCCTCCTCATTCCTGTTCTTATCTTCGAGGGAGGACCCACCCCAATCAGCCACTTCTAAATCTCCATAACACAAGTAAGTTTTTTTTTAACTTAGTCCATAAATGTCTGCTCTTCCTAAATTCCACCTGCTTTTGTTGCTGTTGTCTTGCTGTGTGCACGTCCAAGCATAAAACAGTTGGAATTTTTTCACCAAGATTCATGGCTGTGATGTAGGGTTGGGTGGCGTTTAGAAGCATGGGTTCTTTTCCTGAAGTCCTCTTGCACTACCTGGCTGGGGCATAGCTGTGATAGGATTATATCTCAGTTTTGTTTTCTGGGGATTGTGCTTGGTATGGCTTTTTTTACAGAGGATATGCAATGTTATAAAACTGTTACCTAGTTCAATGTTTGTGGCAGCCATCTTGGAGTCTGGGAGATTTTGTTCTCCCTACACATTTCATGAAAATCTGTGGCAATCACACAAGTCACTTGAGAAGGAATTGAAATTCTTGTCTCTGAGAGTTTATTTAAAAGAACTGATGGTATAAGTGGGTGCTGTCATCTGTGCTGGTTCTGCTGTTCTGATTTCCCTGATTTTGGCTGTTTTTGCTGTTGAGGGGAAAATCAATTGTCAAGCAAAGAAGCTTTTCTACTTCTGATGACTCTTCTGCTAATGCAATTCCTATGGTATTAATGGAGATAGAGATTTCTGAATCTTACTACAAAATCTAAAAAGTCTGACACATTTGCAGAAATGATGAGGGAGAAGTGGGATGCAGCATAATTTGGGCTCCCCATGTCTTCTTCTTCATTATGTGCCTCTGTTATTTATGAAGATGACTCTGAGGCTTCCATAACTCCTAAACATAGTATTAGGCTGGCCGACAAAGATGGTGCATCCTTTCTTTTGGGTCATGTAAAATTTCATGTGGAAGTGCCTGTGTAGGAATCTGCAGAACCCAATCTCAGCTCAACAATGTACTCTTGGTTTAAGAATATAACTCCTAAAAAGTGCCAGTTATTCCTATCATGAAAGACATTACTTTCTTTGAGTAGAAGGAAATGGAAAACATTTCGTCTTCTTGATATATCTTGTGAATATACACTGTAAACGTTTTGGATTTTCCACAGTCTGTTATAGTGGACCCATTTCTTTCTAAACTGGCTAGTTCTTCCATTGTCATTTTGTGGGAGAATTCTCCTACAGATCTTGTGGATAAAAAGGTGGATGAAGAACTTCACAAGTGTAATTTTAGGTCTTTATCTGTTTATGAGAGTTTTTATGTATGCCTCCTAATCTTCTTAGAGGCAAATAAGGAAATGTAAGTCCTTCTCGATAACCATTTTTGCCAAGGTAAATTGTGGGATCTTCTAGCTAAAATGGAATTATAGGTTGCTTCTTGGCAAATGTATCCTTCAATAAAGTCGACCTCCAACTATTTCATAAGAAGCAGTGATCAATATTAATTGTCATATCTGGACTCGAGACTGAAAGGAAGAGGTCTTACAGAACTCTTCTGTTCTAAAGCCAGTGGCTTAGGTGCTCCAATACTCTATCGGAGCAAGATGTTCTAAGGAGACCCTGTGCAGGCTTCATCAAAGTGCAGCAAAGTTTGCTAACCATTGGGACCATTGTGATGCAAGCAGCTGCAGAGGATATAATTTGAACCAATCCTCCAGGGCCTCTTTTGACCCACTATCCATATCTTCAAATTGTGACTGACTATCATGCTTCCCTGAGTCTTGTTCCTGTAGTAGACAGGATTCAAGCGCATCTAACCTGTTGGCAAGGACTAATTTCAGATTCCTCTGTTCTGGGAATAGTTTAAGTGGGGTTACCAGGTCTATTTTTTCTTTCTTCTGCCCATTCAATTGTCATAAAAACTATTTGGTTCACTATAGAGTTATGTATAATAGTATAATTTAAAATTAGAGAGATGCATAATCCATCCAAAATGGAGGACAACCATATAAGTTAATTAATTCAAAGTACATTTCAAAGCACCAACCGAAATAAAAAAAGAACTTTAATATATTTATTTCAATGGAAAGAGTATTTTCAAGTTAACACCATCGTTGCGGCGCATTTTCCCGCTGTGCGCTGAAGTTTTTAAAAACCCGCGGTTCATGACGAGCTCAGCTCATCATGAGCGTACGAGAGGTGTACCTCATGACGAGCTGAGCTCGTCATGAGCGTCGAAGGGGTTAAAGATGAAGCGCTCAAACAGTGATCGGACAGTGCATAGAAAAGTGTGTATACATAAAAATATACATGACTCGTGACTCCTTGGGTTATTTCACAGTTAAGGGGTAATAGCAACTTTATATAGTCTGTTGTTGATGGCATTATAACCTCTATAGCTACTGAAAGGTCATCATCAGGATGCTAATCAAGTACTTGGTTTTAATATAAATAAATAACTGGTAATTGTAAAATGAAAATTGTGGTTGGTAGTACTAATAAAAACAAGGACAGGAACAGATAAATGGCCAAGGATCCTAAAAGTAGCTGGAGGAGGCCAGATAAAACTATCTACAAGGGATAATGGTAGGTGAAACCAACTGGAAGTGAGTGAAAACGGAGATATAATATTTATACATTTATTTTTAATGAGGGCAGGGCACAGGGCAGCGTAGCAAGGCATCTTGCTGTGCTGCCCTATGTCAGAGTGTCAGGGCAGGAATGTACCGTATTTATGCAATACGCGGGGGCATAGTTACAAGAACTGATTCATTGCATGGATGCGTCAGATTTCCTGCCCTGCCTCAAATGCCCTAACGATGCCATGGAATGCGCTGTATTTAAAATACAGTGATCCATGGCACAAGTATTCTTGGATGCGTCCAAACTTCTGATGCATCTTTTGGTGCTAAAGTGATACATTGCTGGAATAGGTTGTAAGAATGACGCAACTCCAGCAATTAGAGCACAGGGGCGAGTCCCGTGTTAAACATCCTGCATCAATCCTTACACCTAGTTTGAGGAGGTGTAGGGATTTTGACGCAGTCAAGTAATAGTGTGACGCAGTGAAAATGTATACATTTCACTGTCAGTTCAACACAACTTTTAATGTGGGAGCACCTGCCCTGCATACAGTATACCTGGCACAGTTATAATGTGACACAGGCCTCTACAAATTGATGCATTGAGCCAAATGTGTCAGTTTGTAAATATGGAGCAGTATGGATCACTGATTGTGCTGCCACTGCGTAAAAAGAAATGATGCTGCAGTGGAGCTAGCTCCTCATAAATATGTCCCATATGCATTCCTTTCCTTTCTGCCTGTGCTGGCACTGTTTTGACAGCCTAGCACCAAAGTAGACACCCTTGCACCATGGTGCAAGGGTGCCTCCATTGCAGGCAGGATTATGTTTGTGCAGGAAGGTGAAACTTACTGCACAAAAACAATCCCACAAGGAGTTTTCCTCTTTCTATGTGTGCTGCAAAATCCAGCACACATAGAAAGAAGAAAAATGAGGAGAAATGAACATATTTTTCCTCGCTACGCCTCACCTCAGTAGGCATACTATTTGGTGCTTCGCCAGGGTGACATCACTTTGTAAATCTAGAGCAGTGTCATATTCCATGGGTGTTGCATGGAAATACCCACTGCAATTCTGATGGACCACCTCCTGGTCCTCCCGGGCACAGACTAAGACCACACAACGATTTCCGCTGCATCGCCTTACTCCAGATTTATGAGGCCACTCACAGCCATGCAGGGGGGCTTTGTGTGAGTTCATAAATCTTTATGATAGCCCTGTGTCACACAAGTACCACTTTATAAGGTGCAAAAGTGAAGCAAGGCTTTCATAACTAAGCCCCTGAATGCCTATAATGAGCATCTTTTAACATCCGATGTTGTTAAAGCAGATGTGATTTCCTCCGTTCCCCCTGAGTGCTTGTACGGAGTAAATGTGTTATCCTGCAGTCCTTGCCAGGCCTGATTTATTCACCTTTCGGTGCCTTCCCCTACAATGGTGTGGAACCTCTAGTGTTTTTACTAGTAATGCTGGCTGTTTTATTTGACTGACACAACTTTTTTATGGCAGCACACCCCATTATCCTTCCTTGTGGACCCAGGTGTTTTGGCTTTAGTTCCGGTGTGGCACCTTTCCTCTGGGTATGAGTTTACACATAGTTGTCTCATTTTAAGCTGTATAATTTTTAGTGCTTCTCTAATCTGCCATGTTTTACGTTATTAGAAGCCTTGATTGTCCGTTGCCCGTGTGATAATTTTTATCATTCTTTATTTTCTTGGGCATTGATTTATTCCTGTATACCTCTGTTGTTTTTTTTCTTTTCCTACACAAATGCTCTCCTTTGCAAACTGTACTTTTTTCCTGGGTGAAGAATTTCTTGACTCCCTCTCTGTTATGCTCTGGATTCCACTCACCTGCAGTACGTTTCACCTACCCTTTATGACTTGCAGGTAGTTTTATCTGTCATTCACAACTTACCTATAGGAGCCTTAGCCCTTGAAAGTTTTTTTGATCTGCTTCTGTCCTTGTATTTGATGTCCACTACCAACCGCAATTTTCCTTTCTCATTATCTAGTTATTTATTTATCCTTCAATCCAGTGGTCAACTAAGACCTGTTGTCCTGATGATGACCTATTAGCAACTCTAGAGTTTAAAACAACACCATCAATAACAGACTATACATAGACTCTATTGACGCTCAACTATAAAATATCCCCAGGAGTCAAGAGTCATGTGTCTTTTTATGTCTACACACTTGTCACTTGTTCACTTTTTTCTGCACTGTGTGATCATGGTTTGGGCATTTCATAATTTTGTTGATAAAGATTCCTTCTGTGGAAATAGATATATTAAGTATGTTTTTTTATCTTCATTAGTTTTTTTAAATGTCGTTTAATCTAAGCTGTTTATAGGATTATGCTCCATTTTGGATGGAATCCACATCACCCAAGTATGACATTTTACTGTTATCTATGTGTACACTGATTCATTGTTTCTTTGATATTGACATTGTCCCTGATTCCTGCTAAGTACATTGGGTCGTATCTTGTTTGCACTTATGGTTAAAAACTCCTTGGCCCTCAGCTAAAATCAAGCAGGATGCTCTGGGGAAACGATAAAGGTTCTATTGTAGAAAAGCCAATTTCAGCAGTACCTCAAGGGGAGTGGCATTTCTGGACCTAGTCCATTTTTTCTGGTACCAAAGATCTCTGGATGTTTCAGGTTTGTAATCAATCTGAAAGGAGCAAATCCGTTCCTCCAGACAATTCCCTTTAAGATGAACACTGCAGAAAATGATTCTCTTGATACCTCTAGGGCTGTTCCTGTCAACTCGGAACCTGGAAGTTAATTTGGTTTGCAGTTCTGTCAGAGCATTATCAATTCAAAGTCTTCACTTTCTCCGTGAAATCTGTCCCAGTAGTTTCCTCCACATTTCTGGCTGCTGTGGAAAAAGTTCTCCATGATCAGAAAATCAATCTTCATCTATATCTTGATGACTGGCTCATTCATGCAAAGACAAAATCAGAGACCTTTCAGCTTTCTTCAGTCAAGATGCCAGACATTGGAATCTCTAGGTTTTCTAATTGACCATGCCAAATTCTGGATGCTCCTGTTCAGGATCTTCAGTTGTTTTGAGCAATAAAACAGAAAGACATTGGGGCATTGCCATTATCAGCAGACCATTCCATTTCTCTTGCCCAGAAGTCAGCTTCAGCAAGGAGGTAGATGAAAATGTTGAGAGACATGGCTTCAGCAGTGATTGTCATTCCTGTTGGTTTGCTTGCATTTGAGTCGTGGATTGCGACTTATTCTATAGCAGCGGGAATTGTCATCTCATCAGTACAAGAGCAAGACCCCTGTCTTGTTGCAAATTGCACAGGCAATGTGTTGGTGGTTTGTTCTTTCCCAGTTGCGAAGGTGATTTCCACACTAAGATTGTTGTCTCGTGAGTTGAGTCAGATGACAGATATGCTTCTAGTGGCTGGTAAGTAGTCTAGGAGGCTTTGGTTTCTATTCTTTCTCCAGATGCCATCTGACCCGGAGTAGATTCTTCCAGGTTACTCATATCCTCTTCGTAAACTCTCTTCAAGTTGATATGTCTGCAAAAATTGTATCCCATGGTTTGAAGATTGAGAAGAGGGTAGTCAAAGCTCTATGCCTCTCGGGGAAAGTAGCTTGCACTATTTAAACATTAAAGCGATTGTCTTCAGGGAAAGTGATGGCCAACACTGAGCCACGTTTTCATAAATTGTGTTAGGATAATGCAACTTTTCTCCGGGAGTGTGACATATTGTTAATCTTACACTTCCTGAAAGATGGGTTTTATGCACTGTCGTCTCCTGCTTCTCCAATGGGATGCAATTACAGCTCTTAGATAACACCTGGGAAATATGCAGACTATAGAAATCTCTGTTTTATTGCATCCTTGTGAGTTTCTTGTTAGACTGCCACCCAGTTGTAAGGGGGGCTCTTCCCCGGGACTTATCTCTTGTACCATCTGCACTTCAGTCATCTCCATTTGAGTCTTTGCGGAAGTTTCACTTAAGCTGTTGACTTTCAAAACATTGTTTTTGGTGGTTATCTCCTCTGGAAGATGGTTGGGGTTGCTGGTCATCCAGCCTCCTTATCTGAGAGTCTTCTCTGACCATATCTTTCTTCGGACACACATAGATTTTCTTCCTAGGTTTTCAATATATTTCACATACATTTGGAGGTGTTTCATCCAGTCTTTAACTCAAATCCGGTTTCTCTGGAAGAGGAGTTAAGTCACAATGGGGTGACCCAGTATCCCTAAGAACCGGGGCAGACTTGATTATTATAGACAATCGGTTCTTTCGGGTGCAATGAATTTCTTCACTTATATCTCGTTATCCACATTCTATTCATTATTTGTAAACATGATTTAATCAAAGAGACAATTGCAAGTTATGTTATAGAAACAGGAATCCAAACCATCTGAAGAGTTTGCAATGTACTTTATAAATTGTCTTAATTTATAAGTACTATCATTTACATATCAAAAATAAATATAAAGGGCTGTCTGTTATAAACAATAGTGCATAGAGTGGTGATTCGTGACAGTTGGTGCTCAGTGTGATTTTGTGCCATACAATATATACAGTGTCAAAGTGACAGGAGGGGATTGGGGAAGGGGAAGCGTGACCAAATACACAATCCTTTTTCAGAACATTCTGTACACCATATTATTCGGTTCTAAATATAGAGTCTTTTGTGAGTATGGTTCACTTGTATGGAATGTCGACATTTCAACCCTAGTGTCGCGCTCTTGAAGCGTCTACGCGGGTCTTTATCAGGACTCGGCGGTGGGATAGGGGAGGGGAACATGGCAGCCTCCAAGAAGACCCGGCCGGGCTATCCTTTGGAGGTTGTAGGAAACGAATTCTTATAATAAGACTCTCGTTGTGAGAGTTTTTCATATAATTTAAATTTACATAATCTGTTAACCGTACAGATTTCCATCCGTTTCCTTCAGTGTGGCCGCTGGTGCGTGAATTTTCACGGTGAGAAGCTGAACCGGGAAAGTACGAGCCTTGCCGCCGGGCCGGATTTTTGATTTTGAGTTGGATCCTCTGGGACCAGACCACTTATGAATATTACATAAGGTATCAATTCACGCACCAGTTGCCGATTTTGTCGGGCATGATCCTAAAAAAGGAGGCGGCGTTGTGACTACTGTAGTGGAGGTGGACGGCCGGTCATCTTGTTGTTGAGAGGTTTGTTTGGGTGGGCCTCTTTGAGTGGATTTTCTGGCAGAATCATCAGAAGAAGAAGTGTCCTCATCTGTAGATCTATTGGTATAGGGACGTTGCTGTCTCCTGGCTGCATAGATTTCTGCCCAATTATAAACTTCCCCCAATTTGTAGCCCACCGTATCTCTCCTAAATTTTATGGCTCCAGTGAGCCATAAAATTTTTGATACATTCGAACTTCTAGTACAACAAGATTTACACAACATTTACCTAAGTCCAGCTCTTCATTGGTCTAATTTATCCCACCATGAACGTCAAGCTTTGATACAACTCGCAAACAATCCCGACATAACCATCTGTAAAGCGGACAAAGGTGGTGCTCTTGTTATTTTAGATACCTCTTTCTATCACAGCAGTATTATCAACCATTTGAGTGACAACACCCTGTGCATTCGGACCCCTCACCTAAATGTATTGACATTTTACGACACATAATTGACACAGCTCTAACAGCAGGGACAATCACTGAACGTGATAAAAGATTCCTTTTGAAAGATCATCCACAAGCGCCATATTTATATATGGTCCCTAAGATCCACAAACATGCGACTAACCCACCATTTCGACCAATAGTGAGCACACGGAACTCCATCCACGAACCTATTGGTCTATACATAGACAGACATTTACAACCAAGTGTAAGAAGTATGGCCAGCTATATACAAGACACTACGGATTTTCTCACCAAGATCAATGCCATACCCATTGAATTCACTGAGTCCATTTTCGTATGTACTATTGACGTCTGTTCATTGTACACTTCAATCCCTCACAACCTTGGATTACAAGCTATGGAAGCAGCACTACTTACAACAAACAAACCTTTGAACTTACAAGTGTTCCTTATGGAACTGATGCAGTTTACCCTTCACCACAGTTATTTTAATTGCATCGATAAGTTTTATATCCAATTATCAGGAGTAGCGATGGGCAACTGTGCCGCACCAGCATATGCAAACATGTTTATGAAACAGTTCGAAGCAGACCACATCACTTAAAATCCAGCATGGCATGGTTCTGAATTACAACTTCTGAAAGCCATCAACAGTCTCAATAAAGTAGACACCCGGATTCAATTCACACATACCATCAGCCAAACTCGCATATCTTTTCTGGATGTTGACTGCAAAAGACTCACGTGATACATACACTGAGTCATCAACGTGATGGTGTTAACGTTGCAGCAAATTCAATGGCTGATGAAGCCGTGAAGGCAGCTGTGCAAACGGCTTCCGTACATGCAATCACTCGTTCAAAAACAAAAATAGACAGGGAAATAATGCATGCTGTCAATGCGACAATCAAAGGCAGTGGTGCAGCGTTACCTCAAAACTATCCACTCAAATATTCATATATCATTGACGCAAACTCCGTTCCTTTCGCTCGAATTCCTGGAGTGGGGATAGAGTAATTCCAAACAGGAAACTGTTATAAAAGATTTGCCAGTCTTTATCGGCACATACACAGTCAGCACGCTACATTCTGACCAGAGTCCTGCGTTTAGCTCAAAAGCTTACAAGGAGGCCATGGCCAATCTGGGCGTTGCATTGCGGTATTATAGTCTGTTCCTTCCTGAGTTAAATTTGGTTGTGGAGAGAAAAAACTGGGGCATAAAGCAATCTATAACAGCTAGGGTACTAGGCTCGGGTGACGGGTGGGTCAAACATCTAATAAGTGTCCAACGTGGTTTTAACAATCTGCCAAGAAGTTCTCTAGGATGTATAACTCCATATGAAATCCTTTTTGAAACTAGAATGATTGTCCAGGACCTTAATTGTCACACTTCAGTGGTAGAACAAAAACCTTTTGATATCAAAGACCGTTTGGCTGTTTTGCAGGACTTAAATTAAATAAGAAAAAGCCAAAGCAACGTGTTCCTGAAGCCAATGATCACTGAAGAGAAATCACCCATCCCAGCAAGGCCTGCCTGGTTTCCAAAGATTGGGGATCTAGTAAGAGAAAAGATCGAGGACAAGAAGGAACTTGGGCCTTCTTACAGACAACCAGTACCTGTCCTAGCAATCCACGTATCAAGAACAGTAATACTGCCGCCACTTGCTGGTATAAAAGAGAACAGGTTTGTATCCATCGACCTGGTCAAACCACATCATGTGGCTAATCATAAGTAGTAGGCCAAGTGGACTCCAAAGATGTAGCAGACACCCTAATCGGGCTACAATCCAAGAGGTTCAAACTGAAAGACTCATCACCTTTGAAGAATCTGCTGTGCGAAAAGAAGGACTAAGCAACAAAGCCATGGAACTTGTGCCTCTTGAGACCCAAATAACAGTTTGTCAAGAAACACCTGTCTACAATGAAATAGCATCTGACTGTACTAATATGACAAGTGATCAAGTGGTTCCAGTGATTTCTTCGAATCCTGAAGCAATCCCTACAATTGACAGAACTGCCTCTGGCTATTTCATTAACTTTGATATGTTTTCCGAGGATCCCAGCGAACCTGAAACGATGCCAGCTAAAAAAACTTTAAAAGAACAAACAACAGATGTTTTTCATTAACTGGAAAAGATATCTGGTTTCCCCATGGATTGAACTATGGATTGTGTTGGGTGTACTTTTTCTTCTACTTTGGTTGACTCTGGTATTTACCTTGGGAATGCTGATCAATGGGAGATATAGTAAAGAGGACACAGCAAGTAAGAACATCAACTTACTCCTCAAACCACACAAATCCTCCCTTCGTGAACAAAGAGACTTGTCATCAGTGAACATCACAGCCTTTCCTATACCTGGTGGTATAGCTTGGGACAGAACTGGTTATGACATCTTTGGTCCTGCAGAGCTGTTGAAGAATCTACTCCAATTCAAGGTTTCCTTGAGTTTCCTTGAGTGACTTTGTTTCATCCAGCACCTTTTCTGATGATTGGGACTTTGAGACTATTAATAATATGATGTCATACTTAGAAATGTCTGCAAAATTTACAAATCATGAATACTTAGAAGGTTCATCAGATTATGAACAAATGTACTGTTATAATCACTATGGTCATCATTTCTTACATAAATCTGCAAACCCTAGAAATGTACTGAAATTTAACCAATGGGAATATTGTCCTACGCCACCAAAGGGTAGCTCAAAAACATTTTATGACAATTTCCATACTTTTCAGTTTTTAATGTTTCAAATCCAGAACCGTTTTACTCTAAAAATGTAAATAAGACAGATATGAAAAGTATGTTGACTAATGCTTAGCAAATTTTTCTGCGGCCTTTTATGCCCAACTGTCTACTTTAGGCTTTGACTTTTGGAAAGACAACATTGAGACAAAAACTGTCTGGGACACAAAAGACTGGCAGGTGCAGGGATTAGAAGCTTTATTTAGAGCCTGCATTATCCCAGAACAAATAATGTTTGTGAATGACACTGTTCAACAGACATCTTGTCTTGGGTTAGCCAAGATAAAAGATTTAAACAAACCGTCCATACCTACACCTACACCGGATAGTAATAACACTACAGAAGGGGTGGTTGACATACATACTATTTTGCTTCACAACAGAGCAGACCCTGAATGGAAAAAATGGTTAATCTGGCCCACCAACACAAACACCTGTCAAGATAGATTCCTGAATAAAACACAAGATTTCACATACACTAGGCCGGATCCAAGATATGTTCAAAGACAGCATCCAGGGATAGTAACATCATACAGTGTAGGGGAAACTGTGCATGAGTGGCTACACAAGTCCTCACTGAAGGAAGTAAAACAACACTTATCTTTACTTAAAGCTGGCGCTGACCTGAGGGACTTCTTACAAGGACCGACAATACCGTGCCATAAACATTTTATATACGCCGGTATCTATGCTCTTTATAATGAAGTGTGGAAGATTACGCAAGCAGAGACTGCAGAACGAATATGAGAAATTGATCGTTTAACTTAGAGAAATCTCTCTTTGTAGTTGACAAAGGGTTAATGACTCTGTCATCCAGAATATATTTTTTGGACAGCTTAGTATCCTCTGCCATAGACATAATGGAACAGGACTTGGTCATGTTACAACATGGTCAGTCACAATTGCGTTCTATAATGCTATTGGGCTGGATGTTACAAAACCTTCATTCAGGGATGTGTCCAAGAACTCATGTACTTTGCAAAGAACAACTATTCCCTAGGGGTTCTTTCCTGACATTATTATGCCCGACTTTACGTCAAACTATGGCATTCCTAAACACCTTCAAGGTATAAATATACCTTCACTTGCTATAGCAAACGACGGTGGTTCGGAGCAGTTCGACTATCTACTTGCCAGACGCAGCTCGCTACAGCAAGTGCCGAATGAAGCCGACCCTCTAGCTGATGCACTCATCGAGATGATGCCTTTCTCTCGCCGAGAATTCAGCTCCAGTGTTTCCAAGCTCCCCTTGCGGGGTGCTGGGAAATCGAGTCCCGAGACAGAGATACCAGACCTTCTTCATTCTAACAAAGGTACGGACCTGATTAGAACCTAGAGAAATCTTGGATAGATTCTTGGCAAAGAATACTAAACCTATGCTACACAATACTTACTTCTTCCGGCGTAATAGACATAGGTTAGGTACATTGGGGTAGGCATATTTTAGAAAACACCAGTTGAGTATTTCAGTAATTTTTATTATGTATGTATTTTTAAATGGCTTAGAAACCATACAATGCTCTTACAGTATTATTTTATAATATTGTTCTACGCATTATACTTTGCAGTCTGCATAACGATTGTAGCGGTTCACTTCTCTCGTATGAGAAAGAAGACTGTTCAATAAACCTTTTTTATTGAAAATGCCTGTCTCTCTATTTCTCTACAAACTCTGTTGAAACGAAGCATGCACGATTGACTGAGTGAAATACTTATCTATTGTTTCTGCGACTCTAGAGATATATTTTTCTTATTCTTGGGAAACAAAGTTGTCATGTTTATGCGGTTGTCAGAAACTAATCCCTTCTTGTGAATTTGCGAAAGTTTCTAGTGACCTCTGAGCTAGCTGGCATTCACTGTTAAGTTTAATGTATTCGATAGAGACCTAGTCAACCTCAGTCCTACGTCTAATCTATAGGATATGTTATTCCAATGCGCAGATCCTATTGCGAATATAGGAACTACACTACAATATGACACTATTTCTTGAGTGTTTGGTGTTATTTTAATTTGATTCCTGATGCTGTATTTTGCCCGCATATGTTCTCATAGATGAGTTTGGGTACAAGGAGAAAGGATGAAGAGGTAATGATTAGAATACCATTGGGTAATTTCATTACTCTGATATCCTCCTCCTTGTCCTTGGCCTTTCCCACCTCTATTCTCTGGAATGAAGCATTGACTGGACACTAGGGGGCATATTTACAAGAGCACTGCACCATTGGAGCGTCCATTTTTAGGACGCTGCAGTGTCACAATGCCCTGCCCCATATTTACAAAGCAGTGTTAAGCCACTTTGCATGTTGCTTTGTAAATATCGTACTATTTCACACAGGTATCTGTGTGAAAGGGGCCTACCATGGGTGTTGCTGTGGGAGTTCCACTGCAACAACCATTGCTTTTTGACTCTTTCCCAGATTTACAAGGATCTGTACATCTGAGGCTGCGTAAAAAACTAACGCCACTGAAAAGTAGGCATTAGTTTGGCACAACAAGGAGAACTACTTTTATCTTTCCTCGTTTTTGCTCTATCTATGTGTGCTGCATTCTGCAGCACATATAGAAGGAGCACATTGGCATAAATTGTTTATGTGCAGAAAAGTGTGCCTTCCTGCACATAAACAATTGTCCCTGAAACGCAGACCCCCTTGCGACATGGTGCAAATGTGCCTGAGCAGCAGGGAATCATCCCTCTGTGTTGGCGCTAAGCAGCTTTTTTTAGCGCCAGTACAAGGGAAAACATAGGAGTGTGCCATATCCTCTTGCATACGGCGCATCCCTTCATTTTTTAAATGATGCAGTGTAGCCCTGCTGAATTGATTTCAGCGCTGCGCTGTGCCGTTTCCTAGTAAATATGCCCCTTGGTATTTTACAGGAGGAACTGTAGAGAGGTCCAACTTATAAGAGTAAACAAATGCTTATTTGTACGCTAGAAGTGGTTGCTTGGTGGCATGGCTATTTTATGCATCAGTGCACATGTTCATTGTATGGCCGCTGGGATTTTATATGAATCCCCAAAAATCGAAGACTCAGCAAACCATACAGGAGTCGATTTCTCGCTTTCGCTAACAATACTTTGTCAGACATTTCTGCTGACTCCAATACTATTGAAATACGGAATACATTCACTCACCCTTCCAATACCTATAATGCTTTTATTGTTACAGAGCTTAATTCAAAGTTGTAATTCATGTTCCATTATAGTGGAGATACAGGGTTCTCCAAACCGGTCCTGGAGGGCCGGATCCATGCCAGATTTTTAAAATACCTACATTTATCTAAATGGGGATATGCAAAAAATCTGGCATGGATCCGGCCCTCCAGAACCGGTTTGGAGAACCCTGATAGATTAAACTTCATGGGTCCTGATCAGATTTTCCCAACCAAACAAAAGCAGACTGAATCCTATTTGGTCCCTGTTGCAATTATGGTAGAAAACTGTTGAAGATCTTATGGTGCCACAATATTCTTTGAAACATTCACTTTATCTTAATTTTACTTCTGCAATAGATCCTTGCCAGAACTTCCGCTGCAAACGAGGAAAGATATGTGAGAGAGATGAAAAAGGGACACCGACATGTGTCTGTAAGGATATCATGTCCTGCCCTCAGACCATCAAATTTGATCAAGTAAGTGTGCTACTGGCCAACCTATCACGTGATTTGAGGTACCCGGCTCAATTCAGGAATTAATCTAATTTTACTGGGGTGGAATGGCTGAAAGTACGTTTTTCTTCTGGCTAGGTGTATAACTATGAAGTCAGTATTTTAAAAGTTGTATGCATGATTTACAATGGCATAGTCTGTTATCATGGGCCATTCTTCTTGCATAAACTGACATTAATTCCCCAACTGATTATAAGTGAACTGCCTTGCCCCAAAAAAAACGTTTTTAACTGTGGCTCATACCATGATCACTTTTCTACTTGTCTGGTGGTCATTTAGACAAATCATCCACCTATGTCTAAGAGGGAATTGAAATATTTAGTGTGAAAGCACATCCTTTTGTAAAGTAGATGGCAAAGTTGTTTCCAAAGTGATAAGTAGCTGTCTCTTCTCTTGTAAGCAGAAGAAACTAAAATTGTATATATCCTATAGAAATCTTCTTAAGAATTACGTTAGCACTTTTTTCCATTCTAAGTCACTAAATATTTTTTAACCTTTCGTGAGTGTTTTACTCGGTGTATATCTTAATAATTTCTCTCTGTGGCACATTGATTTATTGTGGTGTTTTAATATTCAACTTTATTTAAAAAGAGGCAATGATTTCGGGACAGTATCAAAACAAGAAACAAGTACACAAGCCTATGGATACAGACCCAGACTAGTATAATATCAGCTACAAGGGTACCCACTTGGCCTCCCCAGATACTAGATTCACCTAGTAGCACACCACTTGAGAAGACACGAGGCATCAGAATATATAACAATGATTTCAGTAGTCCTGTTACCCTTGATTTTGTTGGTAGTATTATTTAGGCCCTCACTATTCATGTGCATTCTCATTATCGATCTCGTCCCCTCTCTCTCAGATATTCCTTACTGGTGGGAACCTAGAACAAGACATAATAAAAAAGTAGGGATCCACCTTCAGTTTCTATTTCAAAATCATCGCTATCTATAAGGTTAAAGTATAAGCAACACTCACAAAGTCTTAGTGCCTACCACAGACTTTTCTGTGGGGCTGAAATGTACACAGTTATGTCATGCAATTTGTGATTTGCAAAGTGTTTTTACACAAAGACATTGTGGTGCTAAAGAGCCTGACACCAGCACAACACATCATACACCCTACAAATTACAAATGAGGAAACAGTTCCAGCACTTGTATGTTGCTATAGCAAAAATATTGTCAGATTGAAATATCATGACTTAAGTATTTTAATAAAAATATCGCTTCATTGGATGCCGATTTTCTAATGTTAACTCTAATGGTGCAATATTTTTATCAACGATATTTAGGACTCCATATCTTTGTCAGGTCACAATTTTCTGGTACTATACCCCAGAACTGAACCAATTAACTATTACTAAGGCATAGAAGGGAGAGAGAGTTCCAGATCTTGACAGCAGCCTATGAAATGGCTCTAGCTACTTTTCTTAACAGGTTATTAGTCCAGACATAGAGTTGTGTTAAAATTGCACGATAGAATGGACTACAGCCAAGTGTAAATACCAGTTGGTGAAATAATTCATGTATTTCACCCATCACTTTTTTATTTTCCTCATTATTGAATAAAGGCTTTAACCAAGAGCACATGAAGCTGAAGTTCGATAAATTAGAGAATTTTATGGATATAGCTATCACAGAAGCCATTCAAGCAGAGGAGCGCCAGGCCCGGACTGGCTGTTGCAGGCACCGGGCAATCCCCTGGTTGGCCGCGAGGGTGGGGGCCGGTTTTGGGCCCCAGGGGGCCGGTTTTGTTACAGGGTCGTTTTTTGCAGCAAACCGGCCCTAGCAAAGAGCGCGGTCGCACCCCCCAAACCCCCCCCCCCGGGGGGAGGGGGGGCCGGCCGAGCACTTTGCCAGGGCCGGTTTCGGTTCCCAGTCCGGACCTGAGGAGCGCACCCCCCGCCCGACCGGCAAATAAAACAATAATAAAATGGGTTTTAAAGCAGTTTTATTGTTGTTTGATTTTAATCCCCAGGCTCCGCTCCCAGGACTCTGACGAGTCTTGGGGGCAGATCCAGGGGATGACATTGCTGGTGGGGGAGTGGTGGGCAATCCCTTTACTGCGCATATGGGTTTGGCCGGCCACCTCAGGCGGGCCAAACCCTCATGCACAGTGAAGCTCTCTCACGCCCCAGCTGAATTGATGGGGCTGGAGAGAGCAGGTACAGATTACAAGATGCCAGCGCTCAGCCACAACTTGGACACAGTGCATTCTGGGAGCCTATGCCCAGAAACAGGAAGAGTGTGATGCAGCGGGAGACGGCGGAGGGGTTAAGGTAAGTTTATTTTGTATTTATTGTTTATTTTTTTGTACCCCAACCCTCCCCACCTCTCCATTTTCCTACTCCCTCTCCTGGACTACCTCACCACTTTCGCAGGGGATGGGCTGCTACTGTATCACAGTGGAGGCTCTAGCGTCCATTGTCAACTTGGAGTTCAAAATACTAGGCCCCAGGGTTTGCACTGCTTTTGCTGGAGGGGGCTTGAAACCAATTGCATACAGCCAGGTTAATGCAGTACAAGTACAAATCTCTCCGGATGTTAGTGAGGCCTCAGACTTAGTGGGTTTACTTTTAAAATGTTTGTCGATATCGAACTGTGTACAATTCACAAATAGAATTCAAACAATACAGAATGAGCTCAATGACCACTATCCCCAACTACTCAGAAGAGCCCAAACATCGGTTGGGTATCATCAGCATACATGTAGGAATATAGCCTTCTATGCAAGAGGGGGGTTCTCAGCAGCTATATATAGAAGAGAAAGAGCAGAAGCGACAGAAAGAAGTCAGGATGAACACAATAACTGAGTGGACATCCTGAAACATTGCTACTGATTGGGAACTGCTTAAGCAGAAAGATCTAAAACCCTCCAAAACAAGCCCTCAACTGCCTGCATCAGAGGGATTTTAAAATATTAAGTGATGGTCAATGTTTTTGACATCTGCCAATGGATAGTGGAAAATCAGCTATTCCTAATCTCTGTTATCTATCTCCTGATGCAAGTAGGTCTTTCAGTATACACTGAGAGAAGGCTACCCTAATTCTAGGGTCTGTCCTGGAGTTCACTTGAGCTGTACCAAGGATCCCTTGATTTTCTTAAAGCTATATAGTTGTCCATTACGTCATGGCAATCAAAATTTACTGGAATTTGTATTTGGGATCTAGTGTTGGCTTTCTTAAGAACGTATAACAATTGCCATTTCCATACAGTGGCTTCTATCCCTATTTTGAGGGAACAGTTTAGAATGTCTGAAAAGGCATCTGACTATACAGAGGCTACCCATTTGAGGATACGGTCTGGACAGTGTTTGGTTGGTGAACCCAAAGGACTTCCTTCCAACATTATTCTTGGAATATCTGGTGAACAGTGAGGTGTGAAATCAGAACAGATCACTTTAGACTTTCCCTTTAGCAAGATGCCAGCGCATTTTATTATGTATTTGGACATTTTCTTCTTCAATTAAAGCACGAATGCTAGATACGTTGGGAAATAATAAAATGAACTTTTGAAGCTGCATGACGGTTTAGGTCATCAGCTAGCTTAAGTAGTCCTTTTCAAACATTTGGGGCTAATGAAAGTGGCTCATGAAGGTTGATCAGTTTGGCGTCCTTAATCACAGCAGATTGCACTCAATTTAAGGTTTATATATTTCAGTTTTGTATTTGGGGCTTGATCCTTCCTCCATTTGCATTCTATGACACAAAACTCGTGTTTTAGTGAAGCAAAATCACTGTTGTACTTTTGGGACTTTAGTAAGTGAGCTTCAACCTTCATTAAGCACAATTTGACTATCTGATGATTGCTTCAGTTCAAGCTAGTAGTCATTTGATATGTCACAAATGATGTAATATGTGAGGTGATTAACACTGCATGGCGGGAGTGCAAGTTATAATTAGGTCAGTAAACTATAACTATTGAATTTCAGTGTTTTTTCAAACATTAGCTTTTGTGTTATTCCAGCACCAAACTATGATGTCACTTTAACCTTTTTTTGTTTTAAATTAATTTGTGGTTTTTATTTTTATCCTATTCAGCTAACTCCCTGTTGGAAAGTGGGTTATTGGTAGGGGCAAATGTAGATCTGCCACTGGCAAAAAGTCCACTAACACATGGTGGGACTCAGCATAGGTATTAGAAAATTATTCCTATGCTCAACCCTTGTTAACGTGGCTGCGAGCGGACAGGCTTAACTTCAAAGACAGGTATATAATGCATTTAAAAACACCATTTCAGTAAATATTTAAGACACAACATAAAAATTCAACTCCAATTTATAACAATACGAAATGTTCGTATCTTTAAAATGACCCCAAAACAACAAAAATCCAATGTAGGGAACCGGAGATATGAATTTTCAAAGATTTAATAAAATATAGCACTTAGAAGATTATAGCACCATATTGTGATACCTGCTCGCGATAGACCGGGCCAATGTCAAAGTTTCAGGCCGGGCGCAATGGAGCCCTGAGTGGCTACAGCTCGCGGCATGTCCTGGTCTCAGTTTATAATTTCACACTTAGAAACTTTTCTGGAGATTTTCTCCTCGAGGCACCTCGAAGCTCTCATCCAGTCCAGATTCGCTGAGGGTTTTCCGGCTTGACTTGTGACGAGGTCCCGATCAACTTCCCTGGAGCAGACGTAGAACATTTCTCAAGATTGATTCAGAGGGGCAACCTTGGAATCCAGGCCGGCACGCGATGGAAGGCAGGCGGCTTGGCTCTCGCGGTTGCTCCCGGTCACCTTTTCTACGAGCGGACTTAGAAACTTTCCTGGAGCTTTCTCTGGCGGGGTCTCTCGATGCTCCTCATGTAGCCAGATCTGGTGAGGGTTCACAGGCTTCAGATTTTCTCTAGTCCCGGTCAATCTCTGGAAGTTGGCGCGATGGAGCTTTTAGCGGGACGAACCTGGTTGGCTTGACCCGCTTGTGGTTGAAGGCAGGCGTCCTGGCTGGTCAGATTGAGCCGGTCCTTCTATGGAGCTTTTTTTCAAAGTTGGTCCAAAGATCTCCAAACTTCTTGAACTTCTTCCTGAAGTACCTCAAGGGGTCCTAAAGTGTCTCAAACTCACTCCAAGGGTCTGGAAGCTCTAAGATGGTCCTTGAAAGTTGAGGACTTCAGTTCCCACAATCCACTGGTACAAAATCCTTACAAATCCACTAATGGTTCTCCAAGGTGTAGATTTAGTTGGTGATGTTCCAGATGAGCTCTTTTAACCTGTAGCTTTCAGGGAGTCCAAACTTTAGTTCTAGTTCCGCAAGACGGTCCACAGGGCTGTAGTTTCAGATGGTGCAGTCTTCAGAGGTCAGGCCTTAGAAATCCTTGCACAGCAAAACTTCTCAACAGGGCACTTCTTGCTTCAGTAAGTTTCAAGTAGCAGATCTGGAGGGCTCTGCCCCTCTCAGATACTTATTCCAAGTTCTCTGGGTCAGGCAGGAAGTCACTTCTTTTCAATTGGAGCAGGGTAACTCCACCAAGATATGACCACATCGTGTAGGTTGTGGCATTATTTTGTCCTAGAGTGCATCAAATCTTCCAAATCCACAATGGCTGATTTTCCAGCAAGGAGGTAAGTGCTGGCTAAACACACCCCTAGGATCGCTAATTTTCGTAGACTCTCCCCCTGCATCGGCTCATAGCTTCCTTAATCCTACCATCTGCCTAAGGTGGGAAGTTCAGAGCTGTAAATGACAATGGTCTCTCCTCTCCTCTTTGAAGAACATTGTTTACTACCCCTCCCCCTGGCCTGGCATTCCTATGGAACAGCACACTGCCCTGCCAGCAGAGCTGGTTAACCCCAGGGGCTCTTGTCACATCTTCAAGGCAGCCTGGCTAATCCACTTAACTCTGACCAGTCAGGGCAGACCACTGGAAGGCTGAATTTGGACTTACAATCAAGAAAGTCTTATAACTTCTTGTATGTAAACTTTAGGAGAAGTTCAATATGATATTGTTGGATTTCTTAATACCATTCTGAGAAGTCTTTGAATGGCATGTCTATCCCTCTCCTATCAAGAGTTATTAATCAATACCTTCTTACCATGTTAACCTATGTAACGGGATTTGCAATCGGAAATATGACTTGGACCATTTTTCCAGCACCAGGACTTACAAAAACATATTTTATTAGTACTTGCCTTATATATACAGGAACCCCACCCGACGTGCAACTAGAGGAGACTTTAGGGGTTCTGAATCTGTAGAAATATTGCAGGTTCTCCCTCCACAGTGCTCCTAGCATCACATTCAAATTTGAGCAGCACTTTACCACCATGTGGGGAGTGAAATGTGAAATTTTACTTTACCCAGGCATTTCAAAACTCATTTTTATAAAGGTGTACCTTATATATACCTGACCTCCCACTCTTGGGATACCTAGGGGAGACCTTGGGGGTTCCTATTATGCCAAACCATTGTAGGTTATCCATTTTTAAGTGCCCCAAACACCAAAGTCGATTTTGGGCACAATTTACTTTTTAAAAGCAGTCCTGGCACCCGGGGCTGTTTTTCAACTGACCTCAGGCTTCAGCATTGCACACATGCAAGTGCAAAAAGAGCTGCTGGCCTCTAAACTGCCATGCTCCAGGGTACTGGGGACTTCTAGGTAGTTTCCATCCCCCTGCCTTATTATATACTAGGCGCCTATAGAGTAGGTCATGCCAATCACAGGGGTACCCCACCATACCGTTGTGTACCCTAGTGTATGTAGGTGTTTAACTGTATTCTAATGTGTCTCTTTCAGCATAGCACTGGCCCAGGGCCTGGTTAGGCAGAGCCCAGGGTCAGTCAAAATCTGTTACCACCAGTATCAGTCAGCAAAATGGCACAGGATGACTTCGCAACACTCCCCCACTGAGCACAGTTTTGGGTGTGCATAGCCGGAGGATGGCTGCAGGATCAGGCCTCAGGTAAAGCTCTACACTTAACCCATTGTCGGCCTCTGGCTGTGCGCAGCGGAGATTTGCCTGCAGAATATAGCCTCTTGTCAGGCCCTATGGCAACCACATACAGGCTGTCAACCCACTAATCCTGTAGTAGCGAAAAGGCTGCTGAGAGAAAAAAGTTCCCTATGTCAATCAGAGGGCCGTATTTTGAGAAATGTCAGTACGCTGGATTCCTGCAGGACTTCCACAAGTCCAACTATCCAAATATACAATTGGTTTTATCTCCTCTATGGCCACCAGGGCACCTCTTTAAATGTAAAATTATAAACAATGACTGAATGGATTTACGCCATATCAAAAGAAGCATCCTTTAGTAAGGTTCAAACTTTTTGGGCTGTTTGATTCTGTTCATTCGTTTCTTTCTGTATTTATCACAGAAGTTTCTTTTGGAAATTATCATTGGAAAGCAATGTATTGACCCCGTTCATCTGGGTCCCACTTGACGGATCACCTCAAACACTTTTAAGAAAGAGCTGAACTTGATGAACTTGTCTGTTGGAGAGGTTTGTGCTGATACATCAAAAAGCGCCAAAGCTATTAGCAAAACAGCAAACACTCTCCTTATGAAAACTCTGACTTAACTTTAACCACTGTGTAATCTCTATCTGAAAAAACCATAGGTTTCAGGGGCGTTACAGTTAGAAATTAGCATTTAAAAAACCTTAGAAATTCACTGAATAAACCATAGGTTTCAGGGATATTATAGTTAGTTGGAGACTTCACTCGTACAAAACCATAGAAATTCAGCCATTATAGTTAGTAGACCTAACTATAGCTCGTGCCCCCGTGATGCACTGCTGATGATGTCACCTATTACATCACTCATGACATGCTCAGTGACATCACTGATGAAATCACTGCCTTTACTGCACCTGGGGATACGCAAGTGCCGCCACCTCTACTGGAACAGCGCCACCGCAAAGGAGGGAGCCTACAACTCCCACGCGGCACCACACCAAGCGCAGCTGCCACGAGTGAGGGGGAGTCGTGGTGATCGCGCTTAAGGCGCTGCCTATCCCCCACGGCGCAGGAGCTTTTACTGCACCTTTCGCTTGTCCCTGATTGCCACGACTGTGGGAACCCTCTGCTGACACTGCTGCCGGGACTGATGCCCTGTTGGAGGGCTGCTGTGGGGATCTGCAAGTGCTGCCACCTCTACTGGAACAGCGCCGCCGCAAAGGAGGGAGCCTACAACTCTCAGGCTGCACCACACCAAGCGCATCTGCCGCGAGTGAGGAGGAGGCGTGGTGATCGCACTTTAAGTGCTGCCTCTCCCCCCGCGGCGCGGGAGCCTTTACTGCACCTTTTGCTTGTCCCTCATTGCCGTGACAGTGGGGAATCCTCTGCTGACACTGCTGCCGGGACTGACGCCCTGTTGGAGGGCTGCTGTGGGGATCCGCAAGTGCCGCCACCTCTACTGGAACAGCACCGCTGCAAAGGAGGGAGCCTACAACTTCCAGGCTGCACCACACCAAGCACAGCTGCCATGAGTGAGGGGGAGGCGTGGTGATCACGCTTAAAGTGCTGCCCATCCACCCGCGGCGCGGTACGTGCGCAGGACGCAGCCCGGACCAAGGGCGGGCCTGTCTGAGCCCATCAGAGGCCGAAGGAGGCTGGGCCACCCCCCTTTTAAGTGTGTTACGATTCATTTTTGACCCCGACACTTATTGACTGTGAAGTTATCGTTTGTGTTTTTTAATGGCCACTAAATGTAAAGTTACTGGATAGAGGGTGGGGGGGTGTGGTGGGTACGCTGGATGCGTTTTTATCAAGGGCAGAATCTGTCCTACAGCATGAAATCCAGCTTACAGAGAAAAGACTTTCTTTGGGGTCATATGTGGAACAAAAAAGATCATCCCTGGGGCCTATAAATATGGTTAAATCTCCTGTGGTTGTCCCGCAAGCTATGACTCACCAAAGTACTGAGTCATTAGAAGCCGGTATGGCTGGCATTCCTGGCATTGATCTTACCTCTGATTTAGGGGCTGTAGAGGTGGACAACTTAAGTATTGTGGAACCTAATCAAAACCCAAGGTTGAGTGCCGATGGGGCTTTGGTGGGATCTCTCCCTGTGCAGAATTTAGACCTCCCCGGTGTCCCTGCCTTATCCCAACCCCACACTTTAAATACGCCCCGGGCAGCTCAAGGTGACCGAGCCACTAGATCTATAAGAACGGTCAAAGAAAGGGAAAGTGTGGCATGTTCGTCTAAATCTGGGTTGGGCATTAACAATGAGGGAGGGAACCGGGAATCACCCGCAAAATGCACAAGGGGTGGTGTAGCATTGAGGGGTAAGGCCAAAGCTAAACTTAAACACCAAGACCCAGGGTCACGTGAGAATCATTCCCCGAAAACTAATAATGGTTCGCCTCTTACTGTTTATTCTAATTCCCCCATGTTGGTGGAACATGGAGGCGATTCGGATCACTGGAAACTATTGGAGACCCTAATTACTGTTCTCTAGCTCCGTTCTGGAAAAAACTAGGGGCGATCGACGAAAAATTGTCTCTTCTCTTAAAAGGTGCTCAAGTGTTGAATAACTCGGAGGCAACGGGGGCTCATGGCACTATCGGGGGGGAGCATGAGACCCGTGGTGCCCTTAGTGCCAAGAAGCAGTGGCCTTGTGGGGGACGTGGCCCATGGGGTAGGTAAAATTTTTAGTGGCAATGCGTGTACAGCAAGGTCGCGATCGCCTTGCCTGCCACCGGGATTAGGGGGGGACATCCCGCATCTGACCTCAGGAGGCTCAGGGTTGGGTGGGCAGGAGAATGTCCCCCGTATAGGCGAACAGAATCTGCCTATGTCGGAGTGCCCTCAGAGATTATTAACAGTTGAACGTGGAAACCCAACCCTGAACTCTAGTAATCGACATGGAGACGGCCATATCATATCAATCCCTGTGATCACAAAGCCGTAACAGGACATCCTAGATTTGCCACCGGCGGCCTGTCCTTATGTCGTGGTCTTGGCCGGTGTACCCCCGCTTAGATCTGACCAACTTGAATCCTGGACACAACTCCGAAATAAAACTGTAGACTAGCTATCCAGGCACAAAGGCTTTAGGGTAGCCATGAGTAACAATATCATAATGGTGCGCAGAGTTGGGTGGGTGGGGCAGTTGCCAAAGAACATAGGGGGGATTGTGTTGTTGTTAACTTCCGAAGCCCTGCGGTTGCTCAATCGATCCTAAGGGCGCAGGACTTGTGCCCATTATCTGCCACCTCTATCTGGGCCTTGCCACTTGGTTATTTTTATAAGCCCCCACTGAGAATGCCAAATGAGATTGCTCCCCATATTCCGGTCTTAAATTGGTTTGAGGCTTTGTCTGGCTTAGTCACTCAAGATTGACTACCTGTCACCAACATAGTCTCAGCTGCTACTTTGGATCTAGAGGACACAATGGAGGAAGAAATACTTGTCCCGACTTCAATTCCTCCTCCCACTTTAGAGCCCCGGCCCACCTTACTTGGTATTGCCAACCTTAATCCTATCTGGCTACCAACCAAGGGAGGCTGCACAAAAGTATTAATATGGAATATAGCTGGCCTTAGATCCAAAAGGGGGGATACCAAATGGAAACTCTTCCTTGCCAGTCATCATATTATAGCCCTCCAGGAAACATGGGAGGCTAAAGAATCCTATTTTTTGGATGGGTTCTTATTGTTTTGCAAATATGCCATACCATCTTGCATGGTGAGAGCCGGGGGGCTTTTGCTGCTAATTAACCTTAAATTGTCATATAAGGCAAAGCTAATGGGCTCATGCTCACCTAATATTCTGGCAGTCGAATTAACCGGGAAGAGTTTACCAACTTTTTTAGTGGTCAACTTTTATAATTCTTTTACAAGACCCCCCACCCCCCCTTCACCCAGGGGGCCCGCAATGGGCCCCGGAGTGAAGTTACACATGCTTTTCCACGGCGGAAAAGCCGCCGTGGAAAAGCATCTCTTTTATGCCATCCTAATATGGCTGGCGGTGTCTGATAGACACCGCCAGCCATGTTACAGCTTTTCCGCCGCGGTTGTAAGTCAACCGCGGCGGAAAAGCGGCGGACTGAAACCAGGACCCACCAGCCATCCTAATGTGGCGGTGGGTCTTTGGTGGGTCCGCAGAGGATTTTCCGCATCATCCGGGCCGGCGGTGGCTTCCGCCGGCCCGGAGGATGCGGAAAATCCTCCATCATAATGAGCCCCAAAGTGTGGGGGGGGGCAATCCCACCCACACTGCCCCTGGAACCGCCACCCCCCGGGGCAAAGTATGTATTTTAGCGGGGGGCACATGGCCACCCGCAGCCCCGGGGACCGCCACCCCCGGGGCTTAAATATATAATGATGGGGGCCTCTAAGGCCCCCAAGCCCCGGGGACCGCCACCCCGGGCCTTCTTTTTAAAGAGAAAAAAACCTGTGTGGGGGGCTCAAGCCTCCCCACACGCCCCGGGGACCGCCACCTCCCCGGGGCACTACATATTTAAATTGGGGGGTCCATGACGGACCCCCCAGCCCCAGGGACCACCACCCCCAGGGCTTTTAAGTGTTGGGAGGGGGCCGCGCGGACCCCCTCCTGTAGCCTTGTGGTGGCCCTGGGGACCGCCACCCCCCAGGGCCGGCTCCTGCAGTGCCCCGGGTGCCCACCCCCGGGACACTGTAGTTTGCTATGGTAGGGCGGGAGCCTCGTTGCTCCCGCCCTGTCATTACAAACTGCTTTGGTTTTTGAAAGAGAGAGCAGGAAGCTCTCTCTTTCAAAAACTAAAGCCGATTGCTTTTCTAAAACCAAAGTCCTGAGCACAACTTCGTATCGAGTGTTATGAAGTCCAATCAATCTTCTTTTTTGATGATTTTATTCTTCAAATCTGATAAAATCTTCTTGTCATTCAAACATAATATGGTCTTCAAATTATCCAAAGCCACATCATCCAAGTGGCATGAGGATGGGGGCTATGCAGCCCCCTCCTTAAAAATATAAAAAGAAATGGCCATGCCCGGTGGATGGGGTCCCCGGGGCCTTATATTAGCCGCGGGAGGGGGGCCTCGAGGCCCCCTTCCCGTTAATTTAAAAAAAAAAATATTTGGGGGGTCAGGCCCTGGGCGATGGGTTCCCCAGGGCCCCAAAAAAAAGAAAAAGAAGGGGGGCTACACAGCCCCACTTCTCAAAAAAATAAAAAACGGGATCGGGCAGGAGGCCACGCCCCCTCCCTGCACCACTCTGCAAACGTGCCCCCTGGCGCATTTGCAGAGGGGGAAGTAATTCCCCTTCAATACTGGGGGTCCCCGGGGGTCAAGTAGCCCACCAGGAACTTCCAGTATGTACCAGAGGGCTGCGTTGCAGAGAGGTGTAATGAGGCCATGCCCCTTTTTACACCTCTCTGCAATGCAGCCCCCTGTCGCATACTGGAGGTTCCTGGTGGGCTAGTTGGCCCACAAGGGACCTCAGGATTGAAGAGAAATGAATACCCCGACTTAAAACGCGCCACAGGGCGTGTTTGCACGCATGTCACCTCGGGCCCCGCCCCCTTCCTTCACTGTTGAGCAAAATATTCCTCTAAAATCAGCCGAACTACGAATTCCGATTTACTCACCTGTTATCACGAGAGACGTCAGTGCTGCATCTTTGAGCCCAGTAAAGACCCTGAAAAGTAAATCTAAGCGTACTTACCAGTAACTTGTATTTCCTTCCATAGGCTAACATTGACCGGCTTCACTTGGAAATTCTTCCAAGTGTGGAGTTTTGGAACTTTAAAAAATTCCTCTAAAATCAGCCGAACTACGAATTCCGATTTACTCACTTGTTATCAGGAGAGACCTCAGTGCTGCATCTTTCAGCCTACTACTGATCCTGAAATGTATTTCTAACCGTACTTACAGTAACTTGAATTTCCTTCCATAGGATATCATTGCCTGGTATATAAAATATATATAAATTAAAAAATATATAAAATAAAAAAAACAAATATTACAATTTCAATATTTTATTAAATATTTTAAAATTATCATTTACAAAACCTTTGAAATTCACTGAAAAAACATAGGTTTCAGCCACGTTATAGTTAGGAATTAGCATCTAAAAAAACTTGGAAATTCACTGAAAAAAACATAGGTTTCAGCCGCGTTATAGTTAGGAATTAGCATTTAAAAAACCTTAGAATACTCCAGGTCGGCTGGGCGCCATCTTACGGGACCGACCAGGATTGCGGTTAGTGTGTGGTGCGCTGCGAATGTAAGCCTGGGATGGGGGGATCGCATGACACTGGCGACTCCGCTTTATGCATCCGAGCGTCTGGGATGTCTTTGGACGACGAAGGGTTTTGACCGCTGGGATATGATTGGAATAAGTAGAGTGGGTGACGTATGTACGAATGGAGCGGTAAAGTCCTTCGAGGCCCTTCGGAATGATTATGACTTGAGTGACAGGGAATTTTTTAGATATTTGCAGGTCCGCCATGCCCTTGCTTCTGTTCTGACTTCCGGTGCCGCCATCCCTGAGTCCTCCCCCCTCGAAGATCGTATCCTGGATGGCCACCTCCCCGATAGCACTATCTCCTTGATCTACAAGAAGCTGATTCACAATCGCGCTGACTTGCTTGTCCGACTTAGGGAGGCTTGGGTCGGCGACGGGCTGGAATTGGATGACGAGGATTGGCAGTCGGCACTATCTTCTCCGAAAGAGGTCGCTATTCCTGCCCGTCTCCGTCTGGTTCAGCTCAAGATCCTCCACCGGGTGTATGTTACTGGTCCTCGTTTGGTTGTGATGGGTTTTTCCCCGGATGGTTTATGCAAGCGTGGATGCGGGATGAGTGCTACATTTCTTCACATTATCTGGGAGTGCCCGAGGGTGGCTGCCTACTGGACTGAGGTACTTGCGGTGATGGCTGATGTGACTGGCATTGCCCTAGTGCCTGAGGCCCGGAGATGCCTGTTGAACGTGTGGGAACCTACCGACTATTCGGTGGCCCAGACCAGATGGGCGACCCTGGGATATATGGTTGCGAAGCGGGACATAGCGCAACTCTGGGGCTCGTACAGGCCCCCCACTGCCTCTGTGTGGGAGGAAAACATGGACTGGTCTATGTTCCGCGAAAAGACGGTCTATACAGCCAGGGGCAGACCTAGGGCATGGACGAAGATCTGGAGTCAGTGGAACGCCTATCGCGGAGATATTTGTGCTCCTCCATTGGTTGAACCCCCCGATGTTACCTTATCTCCCCAGGCTGGCGTTCCTGAAATTTCGTATACTGTCCTTTGATTTGCCTGTCCTCCCCGCTGTCCCCCCCACCCTGCTTTGTCCTACAGATTATGATTTCATATTCCTGATTAGTGGGTTTCCCCTCCTCCTTCTGGGCTGACTCCGTTTATTATGCATTCGCCTTTTTTGTTGTTTGTTGTTTTTTTGGTGTGTATAAAAAAGAAAAATGCCTCATCTTGTTTTATACTTTGGGCGACATTTTGTATCCGATTTGTGCCTGACCTCCGGAGTGGCCGCAAGTGTTTTTCCCACATTGTGCCTTGATTTTAGCGGCCAGCCCGCGAGGTTGTAGGCCCGTCTCTGTAACCCTGATTTTGTTGCTCAATAAAAGTTTTTAGCCAAAAAAAAAAATAAACCTTAGAAATTCACTGAAGAAACCATAGGTTTCACACATGTTATAGTTAGCTGGACATTTCACTCATACAAAACCATTGAAATTCCCCTGTTATAGTTAGTTCAGCTAACTATAACTTGCGCGCCCTCATTGCACTCCTGATGACGTCACATATTACGTCACTCATGACATGGTCATTGACATCACTCATGACATCACTGATGACATCTCGGCGTCTTTCGAACAGGTCGACGTGGACGGACGTAGTTTCAACGAGGCCGGACCCTTGTGCCTCCTGGGATTCAACCATCGTATTGACTCTTGCTCGCTTGACTTTTTGGAAATATCACTCTGCAGTCTGAACAGCTATCTTCTTACTTCAAGATACATAACGGATGCGAATCCAATCCATAGGATGTATTGTCAGAAGTGATCTGTTTTAGATACTATCTCGGCAAGGATTGATGCTTTGCATTTTTAAAGCTTTAAGACAACATTGTAATCGGAACGACAATCTTTCCACGTGTTTACAGCTGTGGAACCTATGGTTTTTTCAGTGAATATATATATATATATATATATAATATTTTTATACTTTACAGAAACACACATTCATTGCGAATATATATATATATTACAAAACAAGGGATGCTGCACTCTCCAATCCAATATTCAAGGTGTATTATTCAAACATGCAACGTATCCCTAACACGTTTCAGCCTCCCAGGACCTTTGTCATGGTAGATGAGTCTTTCTTTCATTGTACTTTTTATACTTTCACATTAGCCTACAATGTGGGTGTTGTAGTGCAAAATCATCACTTAAAACAATATATAGAAATTAACTGTTCTTTGTATACACATTTTAGTGACTATTTTATCATTGCACCAGCATGATAATAGCATTGTTAGTATAGTACTTGGCATATTTATTCACCTTACACTCTCATGGAAGTAAAAGCACTCTCAAAGCCAGCAACACTCAATTGCTCACCTCAAATATCTGCTATTCTATCCAAGCCTTTAAGTGTAGGATTAGCACAGTGCCATCCACGCCAAGATAGAAAGGGACAAAGTATTTTGCCCTTTCCACAGCGATTAGCATAGTGTTATTCATGACGAGCTGTAAAATAGCCAAAGCCTTTTACCACTCCAGGCACAGTATTACAGCTTCAGATTGATAAAATACCATCTAAGCCAACCTGAAATTAATAAAAGCAACCCCTGACACATGTTTCACTCTCATTAGAGCTCTCTAGAGAGGTAAAACTTTGTCCAGACAGAAGGGAGCACCCAGTATATGTCAAAACAAAACTTTTTCAGGCATATAGTGATGCATAAATTATGCTAAAAAAGAAGCAGAGAACTCTGGGTAGTTCTCATGTTTAGGTGGAAAGCAGCTCCAATATAGAGCACTCTAAACACCAGCGACACTCTACATTTGCTCACCTGAAATGTCTGCTTTTCTATCAAAGTCTTTAAGCATAGGATTAGCACAGTGCCATCCACACCGAGATAGAAAGGGACAACGTCTTTTGCCATTTCCACTGCAAAACCTTACAGCATAGGATTAGCACAGTGCTATCCATGCTGAGCTGTAAAATGTAAAACATATTTTACCACTCTAGGCACAGTATTACAGCTTTGGATTGGTAAAATACCATCCAAGCCAACCTGAAATGAAGAAAAATAAACCCCTGCAGTCCTTGCAGTTCTCAACAACAGGAAAAAATGCTTGGTGGTGCTCCTATCTTTTCTAGAGGCTCCACAAGGTTGAAACAAAATCTGTGAAAAGTCTTCATAGGACACTATGGGGTGCTTATTGTTTGCATCAGTGAATAATGAATGAGCGACACCTGCAACTCATTTATTATTCCTTTATAGGTTATTTATTATTATTTTTTGCTGGCCAAGTGAACACCCAGGACATCCGCATGTTTAATTATTATTGGGGGCCATGCTGGCTCCATGCATGCAGCCCCATGGGCAACACAAGTGCTGGAAACATATTTATTTATGTTAAACTGTTGGGTTGCCCCAGTACCCACCTGGGGTACCTCACTCATGCTATATGCTTGTGGGAGCTGGCATCGCTCTTTTGCTCCCACACTGGCAGGACCAGCATTTTTCTCGTCTGCCACCTGAGCAGAAGCACAGTTCTGCTCCCAGCCTCGAAGAGTGCAGTCAGGGTAATCCCATATTATCCCGAGCAGGGAACTACAGTGTCACAGGGAAGAAGTCCATGGTAAACTGCAATGTATTGGGCCCTGAGGATGGGGTCCCCAGGGCCAATGTCAGTTCAGGGAGGTGGGCACAACACCTTGTTGATGTGGTGGCAACCAATCAGTTCTCAGCATGAGATCTGCTAGGTTTGATGAGTCTCCGCAACATGAAATATACAACGTTTTTGAACCTTAATTACTCAAAAACTACTGAACAGTTTTACACCAAATAGGAAAAAGCTTTCTGGACCAAGATCTAGCTCTCTGCCAAATTTTGTATAGATTTGTTCAGGTATTTAGGTTCTATCTGTGTCTAAAGTTCCTATTCCACTTGATGTATACCCCAAAACTTTCCATGCACAAACTAGACCAAAAAGAGCACTTTTTCAGAAAGGTTCATGAAGATTCGTCAAACAGCACTGTTAGAAGGTGGTTCTGACTATCTGACCTCACCCCCAGATTTTTTAACACCTATTTGTTGAGCTTTTACTGTGGTAGAGCCTCATAAGTTGGGACTCACCCACAGTGAACTCATGTTGAAAGGAACTGCATGTGCATTTTACCGGTGTCCCCCTGGCGTGAGTAGGCTGCTGCGCTGCCACCAGAGTAGGGGGCACTGGGCTGCTTACATGCAAACACGTATGTACATGTGTGGGATGTATGACGTTACAACACATACTTTTACATCGCATGCCTTTACAACGCGGTATTTACAACGAATACCTTTACAACGCATAGTGCTTTTGGGCGCTGGATAGTGAATAGTTTAATTTACTATTCCAACTCCAGTCCCCAGGGATAGTAGGGAAGGTGTTGGATAGTAAATTAAACCTATTCCCTATCCTAGAGCGCCCCCCCCAGCGCAATGCGTTGTAATGGTTTGCGTTGTAAAAGTTGCGTCGTAAAGGCACTGCGTGGTAAAAGTTGCGTTGTAAAGGATGTTCCCCACATGCGTGTGCACAAGTGTAAGGGTTGCGCAGGAGAGGATCCTGGCGGGTGCAGCCCAGGAAAAGCTACAAATTGAATAGTGTGGCGGGACTTATGCAGAACTGGGTGGTGACATAGAATAGGCTTTCTACAATGGGAAGAAACATTTGTGGGAAAGTCAGTGTGCTTTACTGTGTTTATTCCATTATTCTCCTATGAGGATGGTGAGCACAGTGGCTAGATTTACTTTCCTAGCACCTACAAATTCCAGACATGCACTAAAGTCCACTGTAACTTAACCCCTTCCACGCAGGGCTAATTCCTCCGTGGGAAGGGAGGGGCTGCGCGCGGCTCCGCGGTACTCATGACGAGTCCAGCTTGTCATGCTGCACAGTGGAGCTGTGCTCATGATGAGCTGGACTCGTCATGACTCCACGCACTCAAATAGAACACCTGCACAGGCAGGGAATTAGCCATGCATGGGAGGGCCGCGGCAGTAATGACGAGCTCAACTCGTCATGAGCACAGCTCCACTGTGCCTCATGACGAGCTGAGCTCATCATAAGCATGAATGGGGTTAAGTCCAAAGTCATATTTGTACGGCATCCAGAAATGTCATATTTCTCTGAGTCAGCCCATAACCAGGGCCTGGCTGGGGCTGACCCTGCCAGGCTGAATCAATTACCTTTCTCCCCAAGCTGTAGCATCAGAGGCACAGCCCTGCACGACAAGCTTTCCAAGGGTGAAGGCCTCCACTCGAGGAAGAGAAGATGGGTGGAGCTACAGGTTCATCCATCAGCGGCTGACACCCGGTGCTAGGCATCAGCTGCTCTAGAGAGAAGGCAGCGAGGGGGGAAGGGGCTCTCAGAGACCATGTGGTTGAGATACCTGGACGATGTCATTTTGAACAAACTCAGAGGCCTGGACAGGAAGGAGGGAGCAGGGGCATAGAAGGGATGTGTTGCTGTTTGATAGGGCAAACAGAGGCTTCCTGCCAGCCCCCCCCATTCTTTAAAAGAGTTTGCACAGAAAGAGGGTCTCTCTCTGGGGTGTGGTCTGCTGAGGACGACTGGTGTTGGAGCCTGGCACCATGGGCAGCTGGAAGGAAGAACCTTCAGACTGGCCCAGGACACTGACTTGTGCAACAAGGGGAGACCAGGACAAGTGACCATGAGCCTGGGCCTCTGCACAAGAAGAAGAGAGGCCCAGGAAGAGAGCCAGGCAAAAGGCTGGTGCAGGCAGCCAGTGAAGACCACTCCCTGCTGCATTCACCCTCCTGGAGATCAAGAGGGTGAAAATAAGTGCTCCCAGTGGCTGGGGAGTTCCACCAGGAGCAAGAAGAGGCCAAAATCAGGAAGATCCATCCTCTGGGCGCTGAGATATGCCCTCCATAGGGTAAGTGACCTTTGGCCGACCGCCGACGAAGCATGTGAGACTCCGCCGCCGGTCCAGAAAATGCCCCCGGGTGGGTCAGGTCCTGGGGGCTGCCCCCCAGCAGAAGTGAAGCGCTGTCGCTCTCCCCGTGAAAATGCCACCCTGGCCCCTGCCAAAAATGGAGGTATTTTCCCCCTGCGAAGACGGAAGTTGGGGAGCGCCGTCGCACTCCCCGTGAAGGGGCCCAACCGCGGTGCCCGGAGCCCACCATGGCCCCCAGTGTCAACGGAGGGCGGGGAGCGCCGTTGCACCCCCCGCAACAATGTCTCCAGGGCCCAGGATACCAACTCTGCGCCCCAACCCCCAGAAGCAGAGCCGGGGTGGGCTCCCCGAGCTGCAGTAACAGCTGTGGATCCAGGTGGGACTGGGCCCCCATCGAGGGCTGAAGATGCGGCGAGGCTGCCAGCAGTGCGTTGCGCTCTCCCCAGAGCAGCGGGGGTGGCGCTGCAATATTATGCGCTGGCAGGAGCCACTCACCCCATAATTCCTTGCAAGGAAAATAGCTTTTTATCGACTTATGGTGGCCCCAGGAGGATGGGGTCACCGCGACCTGCGTGCCAGGGTGCAGGGGAAGCTGCAGGAGTAACACAGTCTCCCCCAGCACAAAGATGAAAGTCCCTCTCTAGGGGACAGATGTAGGAGAGCAAATACCGGTCGGTAACGGCCGATTTCGGCCGTTTCCGACCGGTATTTGGTGTTTGACATGTAGGGGCCATTATTTTACAGATTAATTTACCGATTCTGTAAAATACCGAATCGGTAATTTTACCGATTCGGTAAATCCACATGTAGGTGACACTCCTAAGAGTGCCACAGGCCCTTAAGAGTCGGTATTTTACCACCCAATACTATTGGGTGGTAAAATACCGAATTCAGGTGTGCATGCACATCTGTGCATGCACACCTGTGCCATGTGACACACAGACATGCCCTTAGGGCATGTATGTGTGCCACATGTCACACCTGCCTGTACTTGGGGTGCTAGAGGGTGTCAAAGTGACACCCCCTGCACCCTTGCAGGATTCGGTATTTACCGATGCGGTAAATACCGAATCGGTATTTCCCATTGATTCCTATGGGCACAGCCCATAGGAATCAATGGTAAATACCGATTCGGTATTTACCGAATCGGTAAATACCGAATGTTACCGATTCGGTAAATACCGAATGTTACCGATTCGGTAAATCAAATTTAAATATTACCTACATCTCCCACCTTCAAATTTACCGATTCATAAATACTGAATCGTTAAAATTCGGTATTTAAGAATCGGTAAATTAGAATTACCTAGGGGGCGTGGCTTCGCGTGCGAAGATGGTGGACGCAGCCTGCTAGAGCTCCCACCAGCCCAATCCTAATCCGACAATTTATCCTGGCTCCCGGACCTGCTCTGCAGCCCACAAGTGTTGCTGTGGTAGCGCTCGGCGGGGGGTGTCTGCCGGTGCGGAGTGTTGACCCCCCCGGCCCCCCCTGCGGCGGTGATAGTAGCGGCGGCGGCCTGAGGCCTAGTCCCGGCGTGTGCAGCCGGGGCCTCGATTTTAGAGAGTCCCGGCCGGGAGCTCCCGGCGCTGGCCTGCCGCCGTGGCTGTTGGGCCCCTACCCTGGGCTTCTGATTGGCGGCGGAGTGGAGAGTAGGTGCACGGCGATGCACTCATTTGCAGTTGTGACTGCCTGCACTGCGGAGGCGCTGGAGGAGGACTGTGGCCTACACCGAGATCCGGAGACCGGGGCCTCGAGTTTGGAGGTCCCCGGCTGCCTGTGGTGGTGCACGGAAGCGGCCTAGGCAGTGAAGCAGAGGGACCGGCGGCGCTGTGGCCCCAAGGGCTTGATCCTGCCCGGTGTGCCTGGCTTGGCGCTGCCGTGCTCGCTTGGCCCTTGACCAGTGGACTCATTAAGGCCCACACTGGTGTGGAGCCCGAGATCTGAGGACGCCCGTAAGCAGTGGTGGCGGAGGCGAGACGAGAACAGTGAGTGTCCCTGGGGCCCCCGTGTGGGTGGACGAGAGGCTGAGGAGCTGAGGCCCGCTGCCAGCGTGCTAGTGGACTACCCCGCAGTTTGGGCGGAGGCGTGGGGGGGCCCCTGCAGTTCTAGGCGTGCGGCCGGCCGCTGAGGGGTCTGGAGTGGAACTACGAGAGCGGGCAGGCGTAGCCAGGCCGGTGCCACGTTATACTCCCTAACAAACGGCTGGGGCTGCGTGGCGGCCTGAGGGGGACGACTGCGTGGAGGAACCGTGCACCTTGGAGCAGTGGCGACCATAGGGTGGAGTGGCCCCTGTTGGTATTGGTGGCGTGGCGAATTCGAACTGAGGCGTTTCGCAGGCGGACTGCGGGGGGCTGCCTCCCTATACATCCCCGACATGACCAGACGCGGAGGAGGCAGTGGGTCCACCAAACAGGGGCCCATTGACAAATTCACTGGGCCGAGTGGGGGGCCCGGGGCATCTGGAGGTGGCCAGGGCACAGGGCCGGACAACGCAGCGCTTATGGCGGCGATCACTCAATCCAGGGACATGCTGGATGCCAAAATTGGAGCTGTAGGGGCCGATGTGACTTTGCTGCATCAGGATCTTCGCAATGCAGTGACTCGCATCACGGAGGCCGAATCCAGAATCTCGAGCGTGGAAGACGAAGTGGGGACCCCAAAGCAGAAGGTAGCTGCGTTGGAGAAAATTCAAAAGGGCCTTGCGCTCCGGGTGGAGGATGCTGAAGGGCGGGCGCGCAGGAACAACCTTCGCTTTGTGGGATTTCCCGAAGGCTGCGAGAAAGGGAACATGGAACTCTTCTTACTCCAGTGGCTGGAGAGCTGGCTCCCTCCGGACGTCCTGTCACAATGTTTTGTAATAGAGCGCGCACACAGAGCCCTGACGCAGAGGCCGCCTGCCAGGGAGCGGCCCCGGCCGGTGATTGCTAGGATTCTGAACTTCCATGACAGAGACACTATCCTAAGAGAGGCGAGGGCAAAGGATTCGCTTGCGTTCGAGAACCAGAAGATCATGATCTTTCCGGACTATACTAGGCTGGTGCAACAACAACGACACTCCTTCATAGCTGCCAAGGCGAAATTGCGAGGTCTGAAGCTCCAGTATTCCTTACTCTATCCGGCCCGCCTTCGGGTGGTTTTCCAGTCATGGACCCATTTCTTTGACACCCCAGAGGAGGTTTTCAGATGGACTGATGAGACGGTAAGGGTCCGGCCACATGCCCAACCGGGCTTGAATCCGGGTCCATCACGGGGTTCGTCACAGGAGCGAGGCGACCAATGTGTCCGGAGCAAGAGGCACAGGAGATCTAGGTCGCGGAAGCACTCCTCCTCTCGACATGGAGCACGGGAGGGGACACCTGCTGACTCTGACCACTCCGAAAAGGAACATTGAAGGACGCTGGGGTGAGAGATTATCTGATGGCGTCGTGGACCCCTGCCGGGGGTGGTCAGGGGGCTGCGCTCTGCTGATCGGACAACTGAGGACTGAGTATATTGCGACAGCTCGCTTTGCATATTTGTGACTGTGTGGGGCTGTGGGGTGGGGTTCTGGGAGCTTGTATGCAGGGGCTTCTTGTCTCCTATGTGGGTGGGAGTTGGCGTGGGGGGTTCTTCTTGGTTGAGTGGGTAGTTGGGATCCATTGGTATGGCTGGCTTTGGGCGCTCTGTTTTGGGCCCGAGGTTACCCATGCCGCGACAGATACTTCAGTGTTCTATGAGGTATAGGGGTGGGTGGTGGGGGAAGGGGAACTGGGTGTTGAGGGGGGCGTTCTGGGGGGGGGGGGAAGGGCGGGAGGGGATGGTGGGGGTTGCATGTGATTTCTACTGCTTTGCTTCTGATTGTGCTGTCTGCTCTGGCCTACTGCTGGTTGCTCGGGTCTTGTGTCCCCTGGGATTATGGCTGATGCATCACCTCCGGGACTCCCTACGGCGTCCATGCGCATACTGAGCTGGAATGTTAGGGGGATGCTCGATAAAATTAAGAGGGGAGCAATTCTGCGATGGGGAAGAGGGAAGCGGCAGATGTCCTACTACTACAGGAAACGCATATGATGGGGACGAAAGTGGTTAGTCTGCAACGCTTTGCCTACCAACAAGTCTTTCATGCTGGGTTTACCAGGGGCTCCAGGGGGGTCGCCATATTGGTCCACCGCAGGCTGGCTTATGTACATGAGAGACAGTGGCTTGACCCACAGGGTCGGTATGTCTTTGTGAAGGGAATGGTGGGTTCAGAACCTGTTGTGTTTGGGAGTATATATGCGCCTCCCCCGTTGCAGTGGTCCCTGGCTGAGAAGTTGTTTGTGGTGTGGGCGGAAATCCCGTAGTCCCTGGCAGTACTGGGAGGGGATTGGAATGATGTGATGGATGCGAGTATGGACCGTCAGAGACCGCAGGAGACACCGTCTGCTGCTACTCCCACCCGGTTGAGTGCAATGGTGGAAGGGCTGGGTTGGATTGATGTTTGGCGACACTGCATGCTAAGGTACGTGAGTATACATATGTTTCGGCTGTGCATGGCTCCTTCTCGCGACTGGACTGTATTTTTGTGCCTGGTGCGTTTCTGAGTAGGGTGCGAGGGGCGGACATTTTGCCTCGGGGGCTGTCTGACCACTCCCCAGTGGCTGTGGATGTTGAGTTACACAGGAGGAGACAACCGTTTCGGTGGAGGATGTCTTCATAGCATCTCCAGCAGGCTGATTATGTGCACCACATGAGGGGGGCGATTGCCCATTATTGGCAGGAAAATCTGGGGGCGGACGTGGATGTGACTGTGGTCTGGGAGGCCATGAAGCCCACTCTGAGGGGAGTTGACATCGCGTGGTGTGCGGCGGCCCGTCGCCGACGTACGGAGGCCATAGTTGCTGCCGTGGCACGCGTGGATGTTCTTGAGCGGCAATGTCGGGGAGGGGGAGACGATGTGGCGGTGCGGCTACTTCTGCAGGTGCAGCAATCCTATGCGTCCGTGTTATTGGACGAGGCCCGACAGGCGTGGCTGGCCACGCGAAGTAGGGTTTACCAATGGTGGGACAAGTCCTGTACTATGCTCCATAGGCTGTGTCAGCGTACCCTGCAGCCACTTACGCTGCCGGGACTCACAGGTGATGACGGAGTCACGTTGACGGATCCGGTGGAGTTGGCGGCTAGCTTTGCCCGATACTACACAGAGCAATATGCGCCACAGGACTGTCTTCCAGCCGATGAGGTCGATAAATTTATTGCTGATTTGCCCCCGAGGACCGTCTCGGAAGACCGTCTCGGACGACACGCGAGCGGCGTTGGACCTCCCTCTTACGGCGGAGGAACTGGGCGATGCGCTAGGACAGCTCAACCCCGGGAAGGCACCTGGGCCGAGTGGCTTCCCGTGCGAATTCTATAAGAAATTCCAACTCCAATTAGGGTCCCACTACAGGACCGTGTTGGAAGCGGCAAGGGAACTGGGTAGGCTGCCAGCTGATTGGCGCCACGCTGAAGTGGTGGTGTTCCAGAAACTGAGTAGGCCGCCTGATCGACATGACTCCTACCGCCCTATATTTTTGCTTAATGTCAAAGCTAAGCTGCTGGCAAAGGCGTTGGCGAACCGTGGCTGATCTGGTCCACCCGGACCAAGCGGGCTTTATGCCGCATAGGGCAACGCGGCACAATATTCGACGGGCACAGACGGCAGTGGACGCGATGGGGGCCACGGGAGAGCGGGCAGCCCTGCTGTTGGCAGATATTGATAGGGCATTTGACTCCGTGAGCTGGACCTACCTGTTTGCGCTCCTGCCCCATCTTAACCTGGGCCCTGTTTTTATCTCGTATCTCAAGCTGCTGTACACTGACATCACGGCGTCCGTGCGAGTCTCCGGGGCGGTTTCCGAGAGGTTTCCAATTGGTCGGGGGACCCGCCAGGGTTGCCCGCTGTCTCCATACCTATTTGCGCTGGCCATAGAGCCCCTGGCCTCTTGGGTTCGGATCGATGCGCAGTTGCGGGGCTTCCGGTGGGACGGGGGACTCACAGACAGGATCGCACTATATGCGGATGACGTCCTCTTTTTCCTCACGGACTTAGATAGATCGGGTCCTCGGGTGTTGGAAATTATGCGCATCTTTGGCGAGGTATCGGGTCTTTATCTTAACCCTCGTAAGTCCACCCTGTGGGTGCTGGGCGACGGGGCGTATACGGGCTCCTGGGCGTCAGCCTTGCAGGTAGCAGTTGACGGCCTGCTGTATCTTGGCGTGTTCCTGTCGGAGTCCGTGGCGATCTCCTTGGAGCGCAACGTGATACCGGTGTGGGAAAAGGTCCAGTCGGACATTAGAACGTGGTCCCGGATGCCCCTTACTATTTATGGCAGATCTGCGAGATTTAAAATGGTTGCGCTCCCGCGCCTTTTGTATCAGCTGCAGAATCATCCCCACCTGGTCGCACCCCAGTGGTTCCGGCAAGTTAATTCCGTGCTGGGACGCTTCTTGTGGGTGGGAGGTGCCGCCAGAGTGGCGCTGTGTACTTGCTTCCTGTCCACCTATTGTGGTGGCCTTGCAACGTCCGACGTGCTGTCGTATTACCAGGCCTCCCATTTGTTAGTGTTGAATGAATGGTGGTATGGTAATAGAGGAGACCCGGCATATGCAATAGAGCGATCGTTGATGGGTGCCAACACGCTGCACTTGCTCTTGTACTCAACCAGACTGCGGAGGCAATTGCCTCGTGCCACGCAAGTAGTTTTTGTGATATGGCGACAGGCGCTGCGCCGCATGGGCTGGTGGGGCAGATTGACAGCAGAGACTCCTCTGTGGAGAAATGGGCAACTCCCCGCGTTGGCCTCGCTGGCAGGGTTTGGCGGATGGTATTCTATAGGGATCTCATCGCTGGGAGACGTGGTCTCCGGAGTAGCCCTCAAATCGTTCCAGGCGCTTAGAGACAAGTTCCATATGCCTAATACCCAATTTTTCAAATACCTGCAGCTCCGCCATGCGCTTGAGCCCAGTCTGGTGGGTCTGGAGTCGCTCCCGGAGTTCAGCCCCCTGGAGGCGAAAGTTTTCATGGGAGACCTTGGTGACAAGAAGGTGTCACGTATTTATCAAACCCTTGTCATCCATTGTTCCTCTACTCTAAGCGCATTAAAGGAAGCCTGGGAAGGAGACGTTGGACCGCTGGATGAGGACGATTGGAGGGAGGCCTTGGAGTCCCTGCGAGGGACTGCTATCGCAGTGCGTCTCAGGCTAGTCCAATTTAAATATCTGCATAGGGCCTATTACATGAGGGAGCGACTATGGAAAGCAGGCTTGATTGGATCCCCGGAGTGTTTCCGATGCGGAGTTGAGATGGGTACCTTGCTGCATACTGTATGGACATGTGCCGGCCTGACTGGGTTCTGGAGGGGCGTATGGGGATGTCTATCGGAGGTGCTGGGGTGGGATCTTCCCCGTACTCCTCGACTGGGCCTTTTACATGTACTGGAGGGCGTGGGGGGGAATCGCTACAAGCGCCACCTTTTATTGTTGGGTCTTGTCGTGGCCAAACGGGACTTGGCACGTGCATGGAAGAGTGATCGTGCTCCCCCGTTGACCGCGTGGAAAGCAGGGATGGATTATTTTATGGGTCTTGAGCACCCTGTGTTTGAAGCCAGAGGGTGCCCCCGGAAACACTACAAAATCTGGAAGCGGTGGGCGGAGTATAGGGGTTTGATTCTGGTACCTCCAGTGGAATCTGATGATGGACTAGATTTGGAAGATGGAATATAGGCCTGAGTAGACGCAAGTTTCCTGGTTTGACACAAACAATTATTGGAGGCTTACTGGGATAACGTGGACGGGGTTAGGGAGGGATAAGGGGTGGGTAGGTGGGGCACTGGGTTGATGTGGGCGGCGGGGGGGTTATGTGGGGTTGTTTTTGATTGGGTGTGTGTGATGCTCATACCAATTTTGACATTTGGCAGGACTCTCTTGACTGTGGAGAACTGCATACATGCTTTACATGATCAATAAAATAAAAAACTTTGTTGTGGAAATTAGAATTACCTACATCTGGCCCTTGGTCTCTGGGGGCTTGGAAAGAATAACCCCTCAAGGGCTCAGCATCGGCGTCAACAGCATCCTGTGGCTGGAACTTTTGTTCTTCAGCTGAGGTGTGTTAAAGATTGCACCAAGGAGTGAAATGTGAAGGGCTGAGTTGGGAGATGTCTGGAAGAGGGCATCCCCTGGAGGTGAAGAGGAGTAATTGCACCAGAAATGCAATTACTAATGTAATTTTTTTTAGAGGGACGGAAAATCACATGTGTTATGTGAAGTACCTGTGTAAGGTGATGTCATAAGCCAAATGGGGTTATGTAATGTTGCTGGACATTCCTGCTAGGACATTCCGGCTCTGGCTGTATTTGCGTAATCCTATGATTTTAACTGTGATGCCTTGTAGGGGCTTTAATTGCAATGCATTATAATCGTTATCATCTATGATAAGTACCTCATTTAAAGTGATGTCCAAACATGTATTCTTACTATTCTTACTACTGCATTAGGGGGGGAACAACCCAGACTGTTAGCCACAAGATGTAGAGGTGCATACTATATGGTCAGTATGAGATGCTCAGTCAGGGTTATGTGTCCCCAGAGCAGGTGTACCTATTTTTTATGCTTGTTGAGATGATGGGGTGAGTCGCCACTGGGATGGTGCCATTTGGCAAGGCCCTCGCTCCAGGTTATGTCAACCCACTGCATTAGGGGGCAAGATGATGTACATACATGGGAGTGGTAATACTAGATCCCACCTCCCCTGCGGGAGGGGTGGAGCTGTTATGAAATGTCACAAAAGTAATTCCAACAGCTTATGTATATTTGTAAATTGGTGCATATAATTAAGTAGTGTGTGTGTTTAATAAATGTTCTCTGACTTTTATGTTATGTTATGTTATGTTATGTTATGTTATGTTATGTTATGTTAAATTTGTTTTCTATAGCGCACGGCTACTCCAACGGAGTGTCCCGGCGCTTTACAGTGGCAGCTCATAAAAAACATAACAGATGAAGACATTCAGAAACAACAGGATAACACAGCTAGAGGGTAAAAAGCCAAGTTTTTAGGCCTTTCCTAAAAGACAGCAGATTAGAGGTACTGTGTAAGGCCAGTGGCAGAGTGTTCCAAAGCTGGGGCGCCCTCAAACTAAACGAGCGCCCCCCAATCCGGGCCTTCATAACTCGGGGGGACCACCGCAAGAGACAAAGATTCAGAGCGCAAAGCTCTGGTAGGGCAATAAAAAACAAGCCTGCATTGGAGATATTTAGCTCCCAGACCGATGAGCGCTTTATGGGCCAGGGTCAGTGCCTTGAAAGCTATCCGCTTCCGGATAGGCAGCCAATGGAGTGACTGTAAAAGGTCGGACACTCTGGCTCGCCTGCGAAGGCCAAAAATGGCACGCGCCGCGGAATTCTGCACGACCTGTAATCGCTGCACAAGATAATCCGGGAGACCCAGATAGAGCACGTTGGCATAGTCCAATCTGGAGCCAATCAAAGCTTGCACCGTAATCTTCCTGTGCTCTTCAGTGAGCAGAGGAAGGAACTTCCGGAGCATCCTAAGGATGCCGAAACATGTGCCCATGAGGCCGAGGATCTGAGATCTCATGGCCAGACTGTTATCGATCTTAACTCCCAGGTTTTTTGCCACCTGGGATGCCTGAGCTGGAGGAAACATATCAGTCGGCCACCATGCCTGCCAATCAGGGTCCGCGGTACAGCCAAAGAACAGCACCTCTGACTTGTCAGAGTTACATTTAAGGCTGTTCTGCTGAAACCAATGCTCTCTCCATCGAAGTCCTCACCTTTCCTACATGTGAAGAGAAGCTGGGTGTCATCGGCGTAGGAAACGATCTGGGCCCCAAAAGACTCCGCCAGTGCCGCCAAAGGGCTCATAAAGATGTTAAAAAGAGTCGGGCTCAACACAGAACCCTGCGGAACTCCGACTCCCAGTGGCGGCATCTCAGCGGAGCTAGGGGGGATCCAGACCGTTTGTCGACGGCCAGCTAAGAAAGATGTAAACCAGCTGAACACCGTCCCCCTCAGACGGATGTTATAGAGTCTGGCGAGGAGCCCCTCATGGGGGACGGTGTCAAAAGCCGCCGACAGATCAAGCATGACAAGCATGGCTTTGCCTCCAGAGTCCAGAACCTCCTTGATGGCCTCAGACACTTCTAAAAGCGCCGTCTCTGTACTCAAATTGGGCCGGAAGCCGGATTGAGAATGGTGCAGCAGATCGTTAGTCTCCAGAAAAACAGAGAGCATGCTGTGAACGTGCTTTTCCGTAATGTTTGCCAACGCTGGAAGAAGCGATATAGGCCTATAATTGGCCAGCACCTCAGGGTCTAAGCCCGGCTTTTTGAGGAGGGGGATCACCATTGCCCGCTTCCAAGCCTGCGGGACCATCCCCTCCCTCAAAGAACGGTTCAAAATTGGATTAACCAATGGGTTTACTACATCCGCCATCCTCGCCAAAAATTTGGCCGGGCAGGGGTCTAGTGGTGACCCTGATTTAAGGTTGACTAAAAATGCCAGTGATGTGGAAAGACTGGCAAACCAAAGTACAGACTGGACAATCAATTATTGAGTGTTATTTCTGTGCACCTGTAATGGCGATTACTAGCCCACACCACCTTACTTGAGTAAGCCATAGACTGCTCTGCAATGCTACCCTCTGAGAGTCAGGCACAACACTAGGGTGTTTGGTTCCTAGTAAAGGACAAATGTGACATGTTATTTGTGCAGGCCTCATAGATACTGCCTCGTTTTCCAACAAGCACCAAATTATTAGCAACAGAAAAAACGAATTTCCATGGAAACACGATCATAACTCAGTATAAATGAAGGCTTTTAATCCTGAAATAAAAACATACTCATTATATACTTGCAAAACAACAAAAGCAGTAGCATACCAAGAGCCATTGCTTATACATTATAGACCACAGGTAAGATGTCACATGATACATAATATTATGTATACATATGACAATCCCGAAAGGAACCTACAAATAGTCAGTCTACATAGGTACATAGTACAACAGTCGAACATGACAGCTTGAGGAAATCATTCAGTCCAAAAAGCGGCTAGCCACAGGGGAGTCATATTATTCATAAGTTTTAATTTGCAGAAAGATAAATCCTCAAGAAAGGTGGACAAGACAGGAATAAAGGGACACAATAGTTACAAAAATATGTTTCTGTCCAGAATTCTTCATTGAAGGCATGATGTGAAATTATTTTTGCTGTCTGGATCACATACTTTATAGCTGTAAAAAAAAGCACACTCAGCCCTGCTTCTAAATACATAGAGCCTCCTCTATGAGGCCCCTTGAGTCCTCGGAATGTCACTTTTTGTGACGTTCCATGGCGCAGAAGCCTGCATGTATTTATCAGGCAGTACTAAGCCACTTTTTTTGGCTTAATGCTGCCTGATAAATATCAGTCCCTTTAACGCAGTGTTCTGCGATAAAGGGGCGTGCAATGGGTGTTGCTGGGGGCGTTCCCAGCAACATCCATGGCCTTTTGACACTGCCCCAGATTTACGAGAAATCGTAAATCTGAGGCAGTGCCAAAAGCTTACGCCTCCCCAGGAGGCACAACGGGGAGAAATATCTTTATTTCTCCTAGTTTTTCCTTTTTCCATGTGTGCTGCATTCTGCAGCACACGTAGAAAGCGAAAAAGCCTCTTGTGATTATTTTTGTACAGAAAGGTTTCCCTTCCTGTACAAAAATAATCATCCCCGCAACACAGGCACCATTGTGAAAAGGTGCCTGCGTTGGCGCAGGCAGCCCTATGTGCGCCGGCGCAGGGGAAGAAGAGAGAAGAGAGTGCTCAGTAAAGAAGAGAGAGCTCAGTAAAGAAGAAAAAAACAAGTAGGTAAGGAAAGTAAAAAAATAGCTCTAACATGAGGTTAAGGAAGAAAAGGAAATATGCAGACAAACACTAAAAAGACAACATAGACAAACATAAACATGACAATCTAAAAGCATAAATAGTAGCTCAGAATCACACAAATGCACAAGCAAGATTGACCTGCCTAAATAAAGCCCTCATAGAAAAACGTAGAAAAGTAGGCGACTTATCATGAAAAAATTATGACATAGGAATCAAGTGTCAGACATAGGAATCAAGTGTCAGACACATTAATTTCCATTGAGAGCAGTAACTGTTGATCCAAGAAGAAACGAAGATCCTCAAGGTGTTAAAAAGACTTGGAAAAACTATCTTTCCATATTTTCATAGTAGATGTGTCAAGTGCTTAATTTGAGCAGGTGCTTTCAGGTGCTCAGCACCGGCACTTCTTTCACAGGGCCGGGGCCACGATTTCTGGTCTTGGAGGTGGTGGTCTCAATAATAATTGTCCAATTTAAAATAAAAAGAACCACATACCTTGCATGGTGACGGGCTGGTATGTTTTCATAGGCAGGCATGTGTCTGTCAGGCATGCATGATAGTGTATCATCACTTTAGTGATGATGTCGTCACGCCTGTCATGAATCCAAGCATTTATCATTAACGAATAGCTTGCATTCGATTCCCGGAGTCTGCTGCACCCTACCACTGCCTAGCCTAAGCATCGCATTGGATAATTGTAGTGGGGGCCTGCAGCCCTGCATTGCTACTATCCTCAACATGCTTGATGTGGCTGTGGCCCACCGCAACTTTGTGCACTATGGAGTCACCTGCAGTTTCCGTTCGCTGCCTCCAAGCATGCTAATTGCTGAGTGTGCTTGAACCCAGTAGGTGCATTAGCCATACTCACGTCTCACAGGCATTGCAGCATTGCGGCTGGGGACAGTGCTTGTGCTGTGGCAGGCAGGGTCACAGCAAGCTGAGCAGTGGATGCCTATGCCATCCTCATAACTGGACCAAACTAATTACAGGCAGCACTAGCAGTGACATGACCTGCTGTGCTCAAGCAGCCTCCTGACCTGCAACAAACCCAGTCAGACCGCACTGATTAATATGTTTAAAAAAAGCATTTTCATTTAGTGTACATTTTGTTTTCGCACTCATCTGTTGGTGTAGGTAAAGAAGTAAAACACATGTCTTAGGGACAGACAGCAGAGCATGGTTACAGGATAGAGACTGAGGCAGTGCGAGTGTTGAAATTGGGCACACAGGAGGTAGAAGTGGTCTTTAGCCTCCTTGCCAGCATTTTCAGCCCGGCACTTCATTTTTTACAAATTAGGCACTGGATGTGTTCAAAAAAGCTGTATTTGAAACCACAGCTTCTTAGTCGTGGTCCGAGGTCCGAGTACTCATTGTGTATTTTAACAGCTTCTTTAGCGAAGTCTTGGTGTATAAAAATGTTATGACCGTTGACCTTCAAAGACGGGATCTCTCTTGCTGCTTTCCAGATCATCGCCAGATGACGATGACACAAAACCTTGAAGATCATTTGTCGTGGTTTTGTATGATTTGGATTACGATATGAATGAATTCTATGTGCCTTTTTTCTGAGAAAGTGAGGTGTAAAAACATTTCTAGACATTTCATGCAGTTATTCCCTTCAACATCCTCTGGCAAATTAAAAATACGTATGTTGTACTATCTATTGCGATTATCAAATCAAGCAATAAACTACTCATCAGCAATATTTTTGCTGTAATAGTCACCAAACCGTCGATTTTGGATTTGTTATCTTGAATATATATGGCACTGTCAGTACCTTCATAGAAAGACTTGCCATTTCTTTGCGTATATTTTTAAATTTCTGATGCAATAGTTTTTGTATTGGAATAGACTGCTTGTAATTCCTCTAATAAAATGGATATCGAAGGTTCCTCAGACTCCACAATTTTTTACTTGACTGGTGGAGGAGAAATATATTGTTTTGCATTTGTTCAACACTACAAGCACATTTTTCCCCTTCCATTTCGATAATTAAACTGTAATAATGATAAAAGCACCTTAAAATGAAGATATAGAAATAAATAAATGACAAGCTCTGCAAAAGGGGCCTGTGCAGCAGCTAAAAGCAGCTGTGGGTGTGGTTTAGGCCTCAGCCGCACCCTTTCCTTTAAGTAACTCAGCTCTCCTGACAAAAAACTTCAACAGAAGCTCACTTGCCTGACCAGTGAAAGCCTGAAAAATGGAAACACCTGCTAGGCAGCAAAAAAGACTCCAGCGACAGCACCAACACCAAGCGCCAGCCTTACTTGTCACTCAGGAAAAAAAACAAGCAGGCAAACTTGCCAACTAAGCGGCTTTTAAATCTGCAATAAAGCGGGCTTCACAGAGATTTATCGAGAAGTGGCCATCTTGTTTTGCGCACTCGCACAATTCTAGGATGGACCCTCTCCATGGGCATGAGTTTGAGATTCTTGGATTTGGGTCTGTTAAGTCTACTGTGGGTACCAGTAACTTCTGGGATGAGGGGAGATGGGGTTTAATATCCTCATTAGAATGACTCAATGAGGACCTTGTGTAGTTTAATACGTTCCATTAGAGTAAATATGCAGGTTACCTCTAGTTGCACAATATAGTTATTCTTTTCCAAGTTATTGTCATCACTAATGAATTAAAAACGAGACTTTAAGAGAACTATTTGTAAGTTCATATTCTGAGGATACACTGAGTACTCGATGCTCAAAATTGGTAAACAACAAGACTCCCAGATATTTTTAAAAGGGTTTATAACTACAGTTTCTCCACAGAAATTTAGAATGTAAATTTGAGGCCATTGTATAACTGATTATAATAATTATACTAATTATATAGGTGTTGGAATAAACTTTCCTTATTCTATCAGAACATGTCATATGTGTTAAGTGTGGAAACTAATAAAGTTGAACTTATAAGGAAATAATTTTCAAATTCTTGCAGGTTTGTGGCACTGATAACAAGACGTATGACAGTGAATGCCACTTGTTCGGTACCAAATGTCAAATGGAAGGAACAAAAAATGGAAGCCACTTACATCTGGATTACAGAGGGTCCTGCAAACGTGAGAGCATATTTTTCATCTTAGCTCTTCCCTATCGTTTTTCTTTTTTCACTTTTCTTATCAATGCAAGGCTTAGATGGGTTTTGGGCCATGATTAGAGCATTGGTCATGTTTCCATTTCAGGTGCAAAGTGACACGTCAGGCGACATTTTCTCATGTGCTGATTATGCATGATTCATCGTTCTCATTGGCAAATTACCTATCCTGTGCTATTTACCCATAGATTTCTTTTGGATGAAAAACCTCACAAGAATTATGTTAGCAAATAATAAAAAAAATCAAATTTATGCACCTTGGAACGTGCACAGGTTTTCAGATATGCTTGCCCTGGAATGTCCAATGTTCCTTGGTGCACAAATCAGAATTTCATGCTACTTGTCCTTAAGATTCTCAGGTAAAACCACCTTTTTTGTGATGTAAAAATTGAGGGCACTTACCATGGAGGGGGTAATTTGCGCAAGAGAAAATACTAACAAGCAGATTTAGTAGTCTGTCACACAGTGCAGTGCAGCAGCCGCAAATGATGCACTATGGGCCTCATTAGGATGGCGGTGAATCCGCATCCTCCGGGCCGGAGGATGCGGATTCACCGCCACGGCCACATCAAACACCCACCGCCAGATTAGGATGGCGGTGGGAATGTGGTGGGACCAGCGGCAAACGGCAGGTCCGTCCGCCGCTGATCCGCGGGTTTTGCCGGGCCATTTGGTGGCGGTGTCTGCAAGACACCGTCAGCCAAATTAGGAAGCATGAGTAAACATGCTTTTCTGCTGCGTTTTTTCCGCCGTGGAAAAGCATGTGGACCTTTGCTTCTGGGGGGCCCTTGCAGGCCCCCAGGGTAAAGGAGGGGTGGGGGTGCACATGGGGGGTACCTATGGTACCCCCCTGCATTTGCATGCACAAAGCGGCAGGCACCGCACGGTGCCTGCCGCTTTGTGCATGTAAATGTGAAACATGCTTTTTTAACCTTGCGGCGGGTGCTGCTTCAAGCAGCACCCGCCGCAAGGTTAAAGATCCAGGATGTGACCGCCAGGGTGGCGGTCACATCCTAATTTGCATGGAGGGACCGCCACTGCCCATGCGGACGGTCCCTCTTCCACGGGGGTGGCGGACGGACGCAGGTCCGTCCGCCATCCTAATGAGGCCCTATGTGTGAGAACGAGAGAGCAGCAGAGGACCATATTTACAGAAATATGTCACTCTCTTTTCCCCTTTCCCAAACGCCAGTGCAGAAATGTGCAGCTGTGTGCCACGGATACGCCTTTCCACCATAGTACAAGGGTTTTTCCGTGAGTAGCATAGGTTTTATACTGGAAGAATATCCTTCCAGGCCAAAATGCTATCCTTAGACTAACTTTAAACCTTTTCCCAATTTATATGTGTGCTATACAGTGCAGCACACAAGCAAAGCCGGAAAAGAAAGGAGAAATAAAAGCATTTCTCCTTCATAGCACCTATCTATAATGGGCGCTGTTTTCTGACGCTAAACCTTGTCTACTTTTTTTAAGTAAATAGGGCTTAGCAACAGAAACCTTGGGTGGTTGCATGGGAAAGCCCATAGACCACCCATGGTACGCCCCCTTGGCGCTAAGTAATGCAAAGCTGTACTATGCACTGCTTTGTGTTACTTTCAGGTGATTTTCCAGCTTAAAACAGATTTTACAGTGGAAAGTAAATAAGTGGAAAAAGATTTAGCATCGTACAAGGTGTAAAATCTTTATAAATAAACCCCCCTGTGTACAAAATTGAGTTGTTGGTTGACTGGTGTGTTACTGTGCGCCATGGTCAAGCAGCAACCTCAATCCTTGTGAGGGTGAGTCACAAGCCAGCAATAAATAGGCCAGTGCTCAACTGTCTGGTAGTTTAGCACAGAGGAGTCATGCTTAACTTAGAGGCAATGTGTAAAGTATTTGTGCAACACGTTAAACAGTAATAAAGTGAAAACACCACACAAAACAGATTCACATCATGCTAGAAAAATGAACCTTATTGAAATAATGAAACAAGACCAAAATGACAAAAATCCAATTAGTACATCCTGAGATATTCAATTTGAAAGATTTGAGCAAAAATAGCTCCAAAAAGCACAGAGTGCCAGACCAGTACAAAGTCACAACTTCAGGCCAAATATGAAAGAGCGCAGGCCAGCTACAGGGACCCAGTTAGGCCCGCTCAACAAAGTGCCTTAAATCTGGATTAGAAGAGCGTTGCAAGGATATGCGTCAAAGATGCGTCACGCAGCCAAAGCGATGCATCAGTTCTGAAATGCGGCAAGGCTGCAATGCGAGGGCTTTCATTGTCATTGAGGATCCCATCAATGGGGCTTGCAATGTGAAGTCTGGCGTTGAGGATACGTTGCGAAGTTGGGATGATGCATCAATTCCAAGGAGTTGTGAGGCTGCGATGGGGAGTCCATCATCGTCGTTGAGGCTGCCGCTAGCAAGGTATGTGAGTACCTGTACTGAGGATGTGTCATGCAGTTGCGGTTTTGATGGGTGGTGGCTTCAATATGAGTCTTTGAGATGGATCCAATCCATGCAGCAGCGAAGATGTGGCAGTTCTGCTGAGAGACGCATAGCAGAGGGGCTGCTTTGGTTCTGCTGGAACCACAGAGGCTGGCAGAGCACCTTAAGCCCACTTCGAAGGGTCCAGGAGTGGGGTGGTACCACTTGGCAGGGAAGACTCACATACGGCACAGTCCAGATGAAGGGTACAAGGTTGTTGGAATCCTGGTATGTCCCTAAAGCTTCAGATCAGGAGGCCAGCCAACTAGCCCTTGGAATCATTCTTGGTTCTGGGTTCAAGAGATGTAGGTCCAGTTCCAGGTTAGAAGGGAGCAGGCAGCAGATCAGCCCAGCAGGCCAACAGTTCCTTCAGAGCAGCAGTTCAGAAGAGTGCCAGTCCCTTCAGTCGCACACCAGTTCTTCTTCCTGGCAAAGTATCCACAGGTCCAAAAGTGTACTGCAGTGGTTTTGTCTGTGGTTCAGTATATATACACACAGTTGTGACTTTGAAGTGGGGAGAAACTTCTAGAGGCATGCCTTTAAAGTGCACAGTGCCTTGCCTTCCTGGCCATGGCTCCAGACTAACTACAGGGGGTATACAAACCTTTGTGTGCAGACAGGATACATCCTATTCAAGTGTAAGTGGAGATGGGTCCTGCTCCTCCCACCTATCCTACCAGTGATTGCCCATCCAGTACACATAAGCTCCCCATAATGTGTGGATGTCTAGGAGGGATACACAAAGCCCAACTTTCAACTACATCTAGTCATGTGACCGAGAGACAGGACAGGCTGCAGGCACCAAATGGTTAAGACAAGAAAATGCCAGCTTTCGAAAAATTGTATTTTCAGAATTGTAATGTAAAATCCAACTTCACCATAAGTTAGGATTTTAAATTGTGATTCATGAGACAGCAATCATGAATAGATTACCGGTTCCCATTTAAAAATTTCACTTAAGAGTTTTTCACTAACAGGACATGAAAAACTTAATGGTGCTTGTCCAATTATTTAAATACACTGCACCCTGCCTCTAGGGCTGTCTTGGGCCTACCTAGGGGATGACTTATATGTACTAAAAAGGAAGGTTTGGGCCTGGCCAAAGGATTATTTTGCCAAGTTTAATGGCTGTTTAGAACTGCACACACGCAATCTGCAATGGCAGGCCTATGACATGTTTAGAGTGGTACGTAAGTGGGTGGCACAAACATATGCTGCTGATCCACTAGGTAAAGTACACATAGTCCTGCGGACAGCAAAAACAGGAGATCTGAATGCAAGGAGTAAGGGTAAAACCATGCCAATGATGCTAGGTCTAACCCTAAGGGGCATATTTTTCATAGGTCATGCAACGCAGCAAGTTACCTTGCAGTGATGCGTGGCAAAGAAAGGGCAGGAATGCACAATATTTAACACAATACAGCACATTCTTGCCTTTTCTCAGTGCTGGTACTCAATGTGCAGCCTACCATCATTGGAAGTATTTGTGTTGCTAAAATTAAAGCAACATGGATCCCGGGGGAAAGGAGGTACCTATTGTCACACTTTCTTCAAGATCCCCTGCCTGCTGTGATAACTATTTCAGCCCTGCATGGGATCTTGGGATCCCGTGATCCCGTTGCTTTAATTTTAGCAACACCAATACTTCCAATGATTGTGTGAAAATTGTAAGTTACAAAAGTACCCCCAAATGGGCACACCTTAGTGAGTGCATGCTCACTGTTTTGAAGAGGTTGTTAGAGACCCATATACTATTGGTCCTGAAGAAAGCCACTGTGACTTATCTAGCACACGTTAGTTGGCTGAAACATGTAGGCCACACCAGGATGTGTGAGAATACTTAATTCTCTTTTCACATCCACCACTGTTTTCAATCCTGTCCCAGGAACCCATGATTAAAACTTATCCTGAGCAGGAAGGGGGTTCTGAAGGCAGTTTTAAAATAATTCCACACACTTATTCACACTTTCACAAAAAAAACACACATCCACTGTAATCAGGCATCACAGCATGCTTTTGATGCACTTGGCAGGAATCCGATGAGGAAGCATGCCACCAACTAGGTTGGTGGGTGAGGGTTCTTTAAAAAAGCGAATGGGTTTTTCTATCCAGAGAGACTACCTTATGCGCAGTAGATGTCAGGTGTAGGACATTGTAACTAGCTTGTTCTTGTTGTTGGAGATATTGCTAAGTATAAAATATTCCATACAGAGGAAAGTACAACCACTAAAGTGTTGACACCTTCTTGGTCTCATTGGGATCATAGTTATTAAGGAAGCAATGAATAAACACTATACAGTAATTACTCTGGGCCCGATTCACAGAACTAACTTAAGACAAAATCCTAAACTTACTACCATTTTTGTATTCACATAAGGCACTTTCTCATTTTGGTATTCACAGACGACACTTACTCATTTCGGTATTCATAGAAGTTAGGAGTCCTAACTTAAGGACTCCTAAATGCCTTCTGTGAATACCGAAAGTCTTAATGTTAGGATTTTTCTCAGTTTAGAAGTAGTAAAGTTAGGACTCCTAACTTTAGGACTCCTAAATGCCTTCTGTGAATACCGAAAGTATTAAAATTAGGATTTTTCTCAGTTTAGTAGGAGTAAAGTTAGGACTCCTTTGCTTTGAGACTTGCAGCAAGACAGATGGGACTTTGCACCACCGTCTATTCCTCACTCGGATTGGAAATGATTACGGATTCCTTGGCCATTGTGCCCTGCAGATTCAGGTTGAGGTTACCCAGCCTTCGAAAAACTGTCCAGCCCACCTACACTTCCGTCTTGGGAAAGACCCGCCGTGACCACCCACTGGGGCACCTCAGGGTCGAAACGTTGACGCTTGTCATAGGCCCAGTACCACCAGGATTCCAATAGGAAGAATAGGGATCTTTGGCTTCAAATCAGTGTCTGGACATTCTAGAACACCTGTGTATATATATTTGTATATAGGAAAAAGGTTGCACTGTATATATTCCTCACCTTTTGAGCACTTTACACAAATGTCACTCAATTGCACTTCATCATTGATTCCGACAGTCTATCTGTGCAATGTATGTTAACACTGAATGAAGTAATTCTGTTATAAATACATAGTACAATCCCTTGAATTCATGACTTATTTTTTAAGTTCCTTTTTCTAGAGCTGTGATTATTGGAGAGTGTTTGTCTTGGATTGCATTATTAGCATCGTTAAATCACTTTTTTCCTACCCAACAGAACCGCTCTTTTTCTTAACCATTAATTACCCAGGTTCTGAGGGACACAGGGTTACCCCTTTTCTTTATACCAGACTAGATGGAAGACATGTCTAAACATCAGAAGGCCTCTTTGTAAACTTTTTCGAGGAGTGGCCAGATTCTACCACTCCAGTAAAAGCATGTATTACCAATCATCATTTTCGTAATGATCCCGGAATTTGATAACTTTGTTCTAGTGGAATGCCAGCAAAAAATTACTTACTAAGGCATATGGTCAAGCCAGTGGAGTGATATGTCACCTTTTTAATAAGTTAAAACCAATCACCTTAAACAGGTGCGTGGCCTGGACAGCCAAGATGGCGGATGCGTTCCAGCGAGACTCTGCCACCTATTTCTGTGAATCCATACAAAATCCTGCTGACACCTAAACATACAACTGTGCCGTCCCCCCATCGTCACTCACAATGGTATCCAGGTATCAGCAAACACAAAAGCTATCCTGAGTTCGCCTGGCGGGCACTGGAGTCTGAGGTCTGTGACCATGCCTGTGGTGGTGGGGAGGGCCCTGCCCTGGATGGAGGCAGTGGCCTGAGCTGGGGAGCTGGACCGGACGGGAAGACTGCAGCCCGGCTGCCGGCAGAACTTTGGCCCGGAGATCTGTGGTGTGCTCGGTCCTGTGGAACTGGGCCTGTGGCTGTCTACTCTGAACGTGTTGACTTCAGCGGCCGAACAGGCTGGGAGGCAGAGAAGTGGCCTTGTGACCTGCTGGCATGGAGTGGCCTGTGTGGAGATGCTCCGGGGGAGCTGTGGTGGTGTTTGGCCACTGTGGGGCCCTCAGTTGAACCCCTTGAGGCTGCAGAGGTCACAGGCTACCTGCTGAATTGTGAATGACGATCCAAATTTGAAGAGGTGAGGAGGACTGCCCGAAGTGCTGATAGGGGCTGGAGCCCTATTGAGACTTATTAACCTGGAACTTGCTTGGGGAGTGGGGGCCCTGATTACCAAAGGCAAAGTGGTGGCAATATAAACGCCCGTGGCACTCAAAATTATCCTGGGAGACACCTGGGGCATCTCCCCCTCCCCCACCCCTGAAGTCGAAGGTGGACTGGCGTGCCTGTCTCCCTGACATGCAGTGATCTTGGGGTAACACACTGGCCCTGGGATTGACCGGAGGAGTGGTGCCTGTGTTGCTTGCACTGTGGCCCTGGAGGATTGAGGGTGACAGGTGTGAGCATGCTCTGCCCTGCGGATGACTGCCCTTCTGCTGCCCAGCTTGACTGTGGATGTCCTTGGTTGCCTGTGTTCATCTGATGTGCTGCTGCTGGTGTCGATGGTAACTGGTAGGCCTATGATGGCGCTTTGTGAAATAACTGAGGTTGCTCTGGTGAAGTGAGGGGCACAGTTGCAGCACAGTTTCCTGGACCGCCGGAGCTGCCCACTGATACCCTGAGGTTCCGTGAATTCTGAACCCGTTTCATAAATGTCATCGTATCATGACGATTTTAGTAGTGTTTAGAGTGTTTTCGTCATATTCGAGTGACGAGATCACCATGAAATCAGGGATTCCGTTCTGAACCCTCAGGTTCCATTTTGTGTATGGCAGCCATTTTGTGGTTGCCCTCACATAGGCTGATGACAGTGGCCGAACGAGTCTCCAAGCACACGTACACTTTAGCTGACTCCTGAATGACCTGGGCAAGCAACTCTCTTGTCTAAAGCCAAACTTGTTAAACCAATTCCCTTCCCAGTAGCTGATCAAGATTACTAATCAAGGCACACGACACCATCTAAGCTTTTATTGCTCACAACTATGTCTTATCTTGCTCACACCTGTCTCTGCTCCTCCCTTTATGGTCCATTTACGATGGGGATGTGCCCGTTTTTATGATGGGTTCGATCGACCTGTCTGATGAAGAATGTTGGGTTTGACCAATAATTGATTATGGGCAGGGCAAACTGAAAAATGGGCTTGTCATCATGATTCTGCTTTTTCTTTGTGGTGAAAACATGTGAGTGGTAAATAAGGAATGTTTGCCTGAAGCATAATTTTTGGTATAAAAAGGGATGACTAGCTTTGTAAAGTTGAGCAGTCTCCTGAGAACATACACCGTGTTGTACTTCTAGGATATCTGTTACTAGTTGCAGCCAATAAATTTGATCTTTGACGTCACCAAGAAGTTTCTGCGTTTCTGTAGTCTGAGACAGGAGAATCCGAAGTCTTTGGGTGTGTCCCCTGGCACCGCTGGGTTCTAAATAACCCGGTACTTCATTTGGCGCCCAACGTTGGGCGATTTCAGCGGTACCGGTCCAAGCCTGAGGTCCATGAGGAGCTTCGTGTGAAAATTCTGGAGGAAGGCCAGCCACTTCATCGACCCATGTATGTCGTCGTGGTCCGAAAGTCTTTGCTGCGAGGTTCCCCGCTTTCCGACAGCTACGAAGGACTGCTGCCCTGACTATCGCCCTGTCTTGGACCCTTTAGTGATTTGTAGAGCGAGACGATAGACGAGTCTTCTGGTGACGTCATCGATACCTCAGTTAAGTATGAGTGGAGCGTCTCCCAGTCCTTAGTCTTGGTTCTTAGTTTTTGGGTATCCCTTGGGATCTTTGATTTGTTAGGATCTTTGATTTGGAACTTGCAAGTACCAAAGCCGAGGGACCCGTGTATTAACGAGACTATCGTTTTTGATATTCCCTTGAAGTTTGAAGCTAGACTAGTGAGCGAAGAGGCCTGGTCTTAGCAGACTTGGAAATTTGTTTTGTTGTGGTCAAAATAGGGATTCCCGATTGGAGGACTCGTGTCCGGTTCCTCCGATTGGAACTCCAACCTATGAGCTCTATGTAAAGCATGGCGTGGGCCCCATCACGTATAATGAAATATGGATCCGATACACTAGGAAGGACGGTGTTTTAAAGTGGCCCCAATATGGTAGCTACGACACCGAAATTCTAGATAATCTAGAGGTTAGACTTTTTAAGAAGAAAGCCCGGCCGGCAATGTTTGACTCTTTCCGCCTATGGCGAAAGGAAGCCAAACAGAAAGAAATTAAATTAGCACAGAGGAATAAAAGAGAAAGGGGTATCTCGATAATGCAGGCTGCTATGCAGTATAAAGATAACGAAGAAGAACAAGCGAGTGAACAGTTGCACAGGCAACGTAAAATGGTGATCGATAAATGTTATCCAGTTTTGCCACCTCATCAGCAAGATGCAACAAAGGAACTTGAGAAAGATCCTTTAATGTCACATTTGTTGAGTTCACCACCCCCCTATGCGCAGAGTGCTACAGCACCTCCGCAAACTTTAGTTGTGCAACCTCCAGTTCTGCAGCTTCCAGTTATTCAACAGCCGCCAGCTCCTCTTCAGTTGGCTCCTACTCCTCTGGTGCAGCCTTCTTAAGGGCCGCCGACTTTGCTACCTGCTCCGTTTTTAATTCCTATGACTTTTTCACCTGTTCTTGCTGCCTCCTCTGTTACTGCTCCTACGTTGGCTTCCTCTCAATCCGCTTTATCTCCTGTCCTGTCAACTTCTCCTTCTTTTCGATAGAGAATGACTGATACTGTTACTAGTCTTTTGTCTCCTTTCTTTGGGCCATTAACTACGACCCCTGTTTCAGAGCGTAAACAGTTACGTAGCCAACTGCCTGATTCTAGAGAGAAGGGAGTATTGGATCATTTGGCGCATAAATGGGTTACTGACCCTACAAGATATGAGTTAGAGTCTGTTATGGATGTCTTCCGCCAATGGGAAGCACCGAAGCAGAGATATGTTTTTGATGAAATGTGTGTTTTCCTTTGTGAAGAATTGGAGGGTAATGATTTGGAACCCAACCCGCCTGAGTTGTGCCGTGTACGGTTCGAGTTTGCGAAAGGCACGATTGTGGGTCTCGACGTTGAAAGAGAGGTAGCAACACTGCTTTAGTTCAGAAACGAGTCTCCTTGTCGGTCGTTGTTTGAGCCTGATCCTTCTGTTAGGAGGAAGGTGAGACAGTACCCAATGAGAGAAGTTCCTCCGGTATGGAAGGATGCCGTTGCGGCTGATGTCGCCAATCACATTGATGCTGTACCAGCACATTTTCAATGTGTTTGGGTACATGTTCCGTGGAAGCGAGCAGAAGTATTGGCTCTTAAACAGACTTTACCTGACCCCCGCAAGAATCCTGCAGGGTATTATAAGGAATTATCACAGACCGCAGACTCATGTATTATGAATTTAGCTGATATAGACATGTTGTTTGGGAATGTTGTTCCGCAGCCTTTGTGGGGATTGATTCGCCATACGGATCATGCGCAGGAGTTAGGTGACACATGGGCTAATATTAGATCGTTACTTACATGAAGACTTTAATGCCTGCGATGCGTGTAAATTGGGATAAATTGTCTGCATGTAAGCAGAAGAAAGAGGAAACAGTGTCTGATTTCTTCACTAGGTTTGAAGAAACATTTATCGACCACAGTGGTCAAGATATGAGTACAGAAGGTGGTCAACGGTTGTTCGTTGACAAATTTGTGCACAATTTGCTTCCCGAGTTGTGTAAGAAATTGAAAGATTCAGAGAGTTCTTGGGCTGTTTCCTCTTCAGCACAGATATTGGCTACTGCGCAGTACTATGAAAATAGGGATAAGGATGAGAAGGATAGAGCAGACAAGAAGACAAAAGAGCTAAAGACGAAGGTTCTTTTACAGCAGGCGTATCCGCCCCGTAGTAACCAGCGTGAATATCAGCAACCTCAGCAGTTTCAGAGAAACTCGCAAAGGTTCGAGTCTTCTCAACCATGTTTTCCTGTAGGCCCTAATCAGTGCGCATATTGCAAAGAAGAGGGTCATTTTAAAAGTAGCTGCCTTGTTCTGTTACAGCGTATGAATGGTGTTTCTAGCACAAGAGGCCGGGGTATTCCACAAGCTCCTAGAGGTAGAGGACGTGGAGGTTTCCCCCAGAACGTGCGTCCCTTTCCCCCACAAAATTCAATGAATAGTTTTGATCAGCAGAATAACGCGTCTGGTAGGACGACTCAGTACTATGCCGATGACTACTATGCAGAAGGTGAGAATATGGAAGGTGATGATTGCTAGGACAGCCATAGACAGAGAGAGGGAGTTGTTTCAGTTCCAGTAGATCAGAGTGGACCTTATGTTGAGGTGATTACATCAGGTGTGTCAGAACCTTTTCTGTTGGATACTGGTTCTAGAAAAAGTTCTATTATGCACTCTAAACTCCCTGGTGCACCTTTCTCTGGCGAGACAAATGTTTCAGTAGGCTTTTCTGGTGCCCCGGTTAGGAACCCGATTTCTACTCCTATGTCTCTTTCTGTTGGACCTTGTGAATTCGAAGCACCCCTTATTCTGACGACAGGTTGTGGTGAGAACTTGTTAGGATTGGATCTGTTGAAAAGACTGTATGCGACATTGTATTGTTCTCCCTCGGGAGTACAACTTACACTGGGTAAGAAAGTGGTCTCCACAATGTATTTGTCGAAGGATAAACTTCCGACAGAATTGTCTTCTCTTCCTGATTCTATTTGGGCTACTGGTCCTAATGATGTGGGTCTTTTGGAAATACCGCCATATGTTGTGACGTTGAAAGCGAATGTTAAAATGCCACGCATTCCCCAATACAAGATCTCTAGTGAAGGTGAAAGGGCGTTGCTAGCGATCATTCATGACCTGATTGGAAAAGATGTAATTGAAGAAACGAGAGGTAATGTGTGCAATAGTCCAGTTTTGCCTGTTCTAAAAAGGACTGATCCCTCACAACCACCTGTATATAGGTTCGTGATTGATCTTCGCGAGGTGAATAGGATTGTAGTTCCGCAATTCCCTGTTGTTCCAGATATCACTGCCTTATTGACCATGATTCCAGCTTCAGCCACGTGGTTCTCAGTGATCGATTTGAAGAATGCTTTCTTTAGCATCCCGATTGCCGAGGAAAGTAGGGATATTTTCGGCTTCTGTTTAGGAGGTCGAAGCTTCCGGTTCAAACGCTCTCCTCAAGGCTATTGTGAGAGCCCATCAATATATAGTCAGGCTTTGAAGACACAGCTTGATACGATTGTTTTACCTGATGGTGCTGCTCTTATTCAGTACGTCGACGATTTGCTAGTCACTGCAGATACTGAGGAAATTTGTAAAGAAATCACCTTGTCGTTGTTGTGTCATTTGTCTGATTTGCATCATAAAGTGTCTCTTTTGAAGTTACAGTATTGTCGACAAGAAGTGACCTACCTCTTATCGAAGGAGGGAAGAAGACTGACCCCAGAACGGATTCAGGCAATTGCAAAATTGAGCGTGCCAATTCCACAGAGAGAAGTGCGTGCTTTCTTGGGTATCACGTCATATTGCAGACAATGGATACCGAATTTTTCTCTACTGGCCAAACCTTTAGTGGCATTAACTTGTAAAGATACACCAAACCCCCTCCCGTGGTCTGAAGATTGTCAGAAAAGTTTTTCCGAATTGCGCGATGCATTGTGTTCGGCTCCTGTGTTGGGTACCCCCGACTACAGTAAGCCCTTTACACTGTATGTCCATGAGAGAGAAGGATGTGCGTTGTCAGTGTTGACACAATCGTTTGGGGACAAGCAGCGTCCATGTGCATATTTCTCGTCGACTTTGGATCCGGTAGCTAGAGCGTTGCCGAGTTGTTTGAGAGCCACGGCGGCAGCAGCTGTTTCTATTCGACAGTCTGCTGGTTTGGTAATGAATAATACGTTGATTGTAATGGTTCCACATGCAGTGGATACTCTGTTAAACAGGACCAAGACACAGCACTTAACTAGTGCTCGATTGTCAGGTTATGAGTTGACACTTTTAGCGAGTCATGTACACATAAAGAGATGCAACACGTTGAATCCAGCTACGTTGTTGCCGATTGTAGCAGAGACAGATGTTTCTGAACAACATGATTGTTTTCTCAGGACAGAAGAGGAAACGAAAGGCAGAGTAGATCTTAGGGACACTCCTCTTGTGAAGTGTGATGGTACCTTATGGGTGGATGGTTCATGCTTCAAGCTTCCGAATGGTGATACGACTGCGGCATATGCTGTTACGACTTTGCATACGATTGTTGAAGCTGCACGTATCCCACATAGTTCAGCTCAAGCAGCAGAGTTGATTGCACTTACGAGAGCGTGTATTATCAAAAGGAATGAAAGTGACTATATATACTGACAGCCAGTATGCGTTTGGTGTGGCTCATAGTTTTGGACGATTGTGGAAGGAACGTGGGTTCCTCACGTCTCATGGAACTAAGATTCAGCATGGTCAATTGGTAAATGAGCTACTTGAATCACTTACTTTGCCGTTACAAGTCGCGATTGTGAAATGCAGTGCACATAAGAAGGTTACTGAAGACGTTGGTCGCGGTAATGCGTTTGCTGATGAAGTTGCAAAAGAAACGGCAAGAGATGTGATGAGTCGAATGTATGTTGCGGGCCCTGCAAGATGGATAGGTGGCGTTGGAATGTGTGAAGATACGATAGAGAGTGTGAAGTCTATTCAAGCTGAAGCTACAGAGAAAGAGTTGAGTATGTGGAGAGAGAGTACGGGTAAATTAGATGCAAATAGTTGTTGGATTGAATTGTCAGAGCATCAGCGATGGTTGTTACCCGATGCGTACGTGCTTGCAGTGGTTACGATGGCGCATGGAATGGCTCATATCAGTGTGAAAGGGATCTGTAAGTTGTTGGCTCCAGTCTGGCAAAATGCTGGAATTCCTAAGTGTGCAGAGAATGTGGTTAAAAATTGTATGGTTTGTCTGAAATACAATCCTGGTAAGGGAACTTCAACTCCAGCTGGTCATTTTGCGCCTCCAACGTATCTGTTCGAGGTTTTGCAGCTAGATTTCATCCACATGGAGAGGTGCAACAACTTGAAATACGTACTCGTTGTTGTTTGTGCCTTTTCGAGATGGGTAGAAGCATATCCCCTGAAAGATAACACTGCCTTATCTACAGCTAAAACCCTTGTCAAATAATTTTTCCCTAGGTTTGGTTTGCCGAGAATGGTCTGGAGTGATAATGGGAGTGAATTTGTGGGTCAAGTGATGAAGAGAGTATGTGAAGGACTAGGAATCCGGCAAAAGTTTCACGCTGCAAATCACCCCCAATCAGCTGGATTAGTAGAGTGCTATAATGGCACTCTCAAATTGAAGTTGGCCAAGATACAAGCGAGCTCTGGTCTTAAATGGCCTGATGCTTTGCCTTTAGCACTCTTGTCGACTAGAATGACTGTGCATTCACGAGTGGGACTCAGTCCATACGAAATAATTTTTGGCCACCCGGCCAACATATGGGGAGTGCCGAGGCCAACGAAATTTAGCGAGATTGAACACCCTGTATTGCTTGACTATCTGTATGATTTGACGGCTAAATTGCGTGTCTTACACCAACAGGTTCATGATACACTGCCTCAGGCTTCTGAAGATCCAGGGCATGCAATCGATCCTGGATCGTGGATACTAATCAAGAACTTCCAGCGGACAAAGAACGATCAGCCCCGCTGGATCGGCCCATACCTAGTACTTTTGTCCACAAGAACTGCAGTGCGAGTGCAAGGAAAAAAGAACTGGATCCACGGCGTACATTGTAAGAGGGTCCCTTTGCCTCTGCCGTACGACCGGTGGGTCCAGGAGGGTATTGCAGATTCTGAAACTGAGACTGTGCCTCGTTTTCTGCCTTTCAGCGATGCACGTTTAATGGGAACAAATACTGAGCGTGAAAGCGACGATCTTCTGCAAGAAGCTTTGCCATCTTCAGTTCGATTGGACACTACCGAGCCTGAACTCTTATTCCAAGACCAGACGTTACCTGGAAAAAGCCGTTATAATTTGAGACCAAGAATCATGGACAAATAAAAAATTATTTTTACTGTTTTTAAAAGTGCAGCTCTCTCATCTGAGAAACTATTTTGATTTTTGTTTTTCGAACCACCATCCGGGTTCAGCTGTAGGGTCGCGCCGTCAAGTCTTTGGAGTGCAAGCCGAAGACACAAGGTCGACGGTTCTGGTTGGTCCTTGGGAGTTCCCTGGACTGACAGGCGCATTCCTTAGCACGGAACACCCTACCTCCGCGAGCAGCAAGGTTAGAGGATGGAGTTTTTCGAGATGGAGAGACCTGCCAAAGAGATGGATTTTAGAGTCAAAATGTGTACAATGATGACTAGAAAACGTTTTCTGATATTATGCCCTTTTATGTTGCTTAGCGTAATGATGTTTTTATAGGATATGTTTTATTCTCTTTTCAAGTGACGTTTGCACCCACTACACAGCCCATACTGCCTTCTACTGCTTCTTCGCATTCTTTTCACCCTCTGCCTGAACATGAATCTATGAGAAGATTAGAATTTGCTAATAACTCTTTTGTTCAGCTTCTGCACCAACATCAGCTAGTAGTGAACACGACTAACTGTTGGGTGTGTGGTCTTATGCCTCATACTACTGATAAAGGTATTCCTTATCTGGTCCTGCCATTCAGCTACAATGGTTCTGTGTGGGCATACAGAACGATGTTCATCTATGCTCGTGAAGTCCACCCCCTACGTTCTGTGAAGGACAATCCGAAGAATAATGCTCTAGTTAAGGGTATAGTCGATATGATTAGAGGAACTTTCTCTTATGAGACTATCCCGAGAGATGAGACACTAGCGTATATTGGATGGAACGTAACTGGATATGGAGTTAGTCTGAGTGAGAACCAGCGAGCGAAAAGATCCTCCCCGATCTGGATCGTACCCCATCAGGGTCATTACTGTCTGCAAGGTAATGGCAAGAATCCAAGAGCTCAGCTAGGGAAGAGTATCTGTACTGAGACGTATGTTTTTGCATCCCAGACTTCCCCATCGTTTCTAGCAGCTAAGGGTACCTATTTCATTTGTTATGATAGAGCATACGCATGGTTGCCCCCTGATTTCTCGGGCACATGTTTTGTTTCGTTCCTATTGCCTCCCACCTACACAGCTGCGGCAGATTACCACAAGACAAGAGTACTTAGAGGTGTCTTCAGTAAGGAAGATACTGCAGGACAAGAATTGGGAGATTTTCTGAAGGGTTTTCTGCCGTTTTGGGGACCTATGGTTAACAGCAGGAACATACGGCAATTGACGAGGGTGGTTGAGTCCACCGTAGTTGAAACTGCCGTTGCCATTAGTAACTTGACTGCTGAGCTCCAGTCGGATCGTCTTATGACTCTCCAGAACAGAGTTGCGTTAGACGTTATACTTGCAGACCGCGGTGGGGTATGTGAAGTGATCCAATCAAGTTGCTGTGTTTTCATTCCAGACAACGCTCCGACAGTGTACCAGGCCATTTCCAAACTGCACAAGATCTCCGAATATATACACGTAGATAAAGGAGATTGATCATTGATGGGATGGTTTTGGGGACTGTTATCCGCCTGGGGATGGAAGATTCTGATGGTCATTGGGATGATCTTAGCCATCCTTTTCCTGTTCTGTTTTTGTGTACAGTGTGCTCCTGCTATATGTGGCCTCTGTGCTACATCGTGTGTAAGGAAGCCTGTATCAAGAGACGTGCTAAGTAATAGGATAATGTTACAGCAACACCTCGATGATCTGATGAGTATAGACCTAGATTCAGACTGACATGGGTTTAGGTTATTGCCTATGTAAGGGCAAAAGGAGGGGCTGAGGTTCCGTGAATTCTGAACCCGTTTCATAAATGTCATCGTATCATGATGATTTTAGTATCAGCAGACCAAAAATGGCGAGTATAAGATGTACGAGTGTTTTCGTCATATTCGAGTGAAGAGATCACCATGAAATTAGGGATTCCGTTCTGAACCCTCGGGTTCCATTTTGTGTATGGCAGCCATTTTGTGGTTGCCCTCACATAGGCTGATGACAGTGGCCCAACGAGTCTTCAAGTACACGTACACTTTAGCTGACTCCTGAATGACTTGGGCAAGCGACTCTCTTGTCTAAAGCCAAACTTGTTAAACCAGTTCCCTTCCCAGTAGCTGATCAAGATTACTGATCAAGGCACACGACACCATCTAAGCTTTTATTGCTCACAACTATGTCTTATCTTGCTCACACCTGTCTCTGCTCCTCCCTTTATGGTCCATTTACGATGGGGATGTGCCCGTTTTTATGATGGGTTCGATCGACCTGTCTGATGAAGAATGTTGGGTTTGACCAATAATTGATTATGGGCAGGACAAACTGAAAAATGGGCTTGTCATCATGATTCTGCTTTTTCTTTGTCGTGAAAACATGTGAGTGGTCAAACTGTAAATAAGGAATGTTTGCCTGAAGCATAATTTTTGGTATAAAAAGGGATGACTAGCTTTGTAAAATTGAGCAGTCTCCTGAGAACATACACCGTGTTGTACTTCTAGGATATCTGTTACTGGTTGCAGCCAATAAATTTGATCTTTGACGTCACCAAGAAGTTTCTGCGTTTCTGTAGTCTGAGACAGGAGAATCCGAAGTCTTTGGGTGTGTCCCCTGGCACCGCTGGGTTCTAAATAACCCGGTACTTCAACCCCCGTTCCTTTTGACTGCGATGGCGGACCATGGAGAGTGGTGGCCACTGTGAAGGACTAGCACAGTAGGAAAGAAGCACATTCTTAGCATTGACTCTTGAACCCTGGGTTTAATGTCCTATTGGGGTGATTTGAAACTAGGCTAATCCTGGCGCTCATAGATTTGTGTATTGGTTTTGTGACACAGGTTATGATCAGTTGCAGTGCTCAAAGGGAGAGGAATCACCCTAAAGCCGCCAAACTTTGACCTTAACGTCATTGCTTAAATCAAACAACAATCCGTAGCACACGCATGCAAAAAATAACATAAAATTCCAATGATTGTACAAGAAAGAGCGCTGCGTTATTTTCAGTCTTTGTCTTTAATTCTTTTCGCCAAGCCAACATGTGTTTCGTCGACAGGGGCATACCTTGCGACTTCTTCTGGGCTAAAGGAACATGAGAATACCAATTTGAAATGGCCAATAGTATAAAACATTACAAACATAGTTAAGAAAAATGTCACCACTGTATAGTGACCCATTTGATGGTGTGCACAGTCAGAGGGGAATCTGTAAGGTGGAAACCCATGCAGCTGCGTGAATGAATGCCAATTAAGTTACTAAAACTACCCGGTCAAGTTGTGCTCGGGATTTGGATTTTATGTGATACCACGCAGTGTGGTGCCCAGTACCACAATCTTCCCAAATAGTATCATGCCTACAACCGTGCTTCTATGTAGCCTGGTAAAAACAAGTGCCATAGAGAACGTCCCCCTACAGCCCTGTCCAGTCAACCAACTCTACCTGTACAGCTCTCCAAATCGCCACATTCCTCTCACCTACAAGGAAGAGTAGAACATTACCCTAAACAATGCCAATTGATCTCAGATGTGTAAGTTAAGCACATCAACTGTTAAGGTATCACCACCTTCATGTCAAGAAACCACATATTAAGTCTCACGTCTCTTACATCTCAGCTGGTTCTAATTCCGACCCGGCTGGTCAAATGCTACAATGTCCTATTCCAAGTGAGCAAGTAACTCCAGAGTAGTATGTGCCCTGTTGATCAATATCCAAAATCACTTATTAGTACAATCCTAATGCCACCTCAAAGTGCCCATTTAAATCAATAGCGACTATTGGTATTTTACCTAAAATCAGGATTGGGATTGCACTGACTCCGGTCCAGTCTAGTTTAGTGAGCTATGACACCCCCATAATCCCTGTCCTCTCCTGTACTAAAAGATATTCAAATGACAATGGCTACAGGACCGGGGTGCTGCAAACATGCCCCTCATTTCTCTCCCTGTCTCTTGACAAGACTACCAACACGTACCTAAAAGTGAGCACACTTCCGTGTGCGAATTCTCCCACGGTCGTTCCATCGAGTGTAACCCAGAAGAGGAAGTGATGCCCCCGGCTCCCGTATTTAACTCAATCGTATCTCCATCAACGAGAATGCTGACCAGCAAGTCCATGTGCTGCAATTAAACTCGGCGGAAGTACCAGGTTCCTTCTATGTTAATCATTACTGCGTTCCCTCACTTACGGCGCCACATATCACTCTCATTCAAAGAGATAACCCTCTCAGTCCATGTGAAGGTGACTAGCTATAATCCAAACGTGTATGTAATAAAAACTTAATTCAACCTTACTAATGTGTTCCCCTTAGTGAGATTGTTAATGTATAACATTTTAGTTGTGATACCCGTGAGACCACCCAAAAGAGCATGTGAATATTGAATATCAGGCAATTGTACATATCAAAACTGCTATGACCTGAAGCCTTTATTTCGGGCCAACATGGTTTGTAAGGATGATTTCAAAGTGATTCAATCAAAATACAAAACTCTAGTTCTAAAACATGACAGATTACTTTGATTAGAGTGTCCACATGGTTTGTATAGATGGGTGCATAGGATTGCGGTCCCCGTACAGAGCGGTAATTCTGATACATAGGTAGTTACTTTGCAAGGAGTGCATTGGGATGCAACAATAAGTCAGAACATTTCGGACATGTAGATTAACATACTCATTAAAATTCCAGAAACATAGGTCGTCAGATTCATAAACATTAATATGTATTTCCTGATTTTTTCCTCCCCCCAGAAATGAGTACCTAGATCTCTTTGGTAAGTCCATTCACTAGTCACTTAGGAAGTATTGTGGTTCGTGGTCCATATTGAGACCATGTTCAACACATTTCAAATGCATAATCCATAATGCCTCAGTGCGTATCAATCTAAGCTCCCTGTTGCCACTTCTTATGTTTAGCTCCTGTATGTCAATCCCGTAGAAGGCAAATTGTTTGTGTTGACCCTGTGCCTGGCATTCCATGGCATGTATTGCCATGGTATATAACTCACATCCTGCTGTTTCAAGGCTCTTATGTGATCCCCGATTCTTTCCTTCCGGGCTCTGATTGTGCTCCCTACATACATGCAATTGCATTTGCATTCAATGATATAGACAACAAATGTGTTATTACAGTTGATGAAGTGTCTGATTGTGTAGGTCTTGTCATCATGCCCCCTGAAGTCCTTCTGAAATTTGGACAGTACGGATACTGCAAATCCACTAGCATATCAGTTGAATCTGTTCGGAGAAGGAGAGGTGAAAAGTCAAATTATCGATTTCAAAATATCGGAAAACATAAAATTCCATGGAATAGAATATGATTGTCAAGTATATGTTTTTTCTATAAGTAATATTGTTTTTAAGAGTATATTTGTCTTTTTTTTTTGTAAATTTGTTTTTTGGAAGTTGCCTATAAAAGCATGCAAACATTTCCGCAACAAGGCGTCACATGGACAAATAATCGTACTTGCAAGCAAACAACTATTTGAGGTGTACAAGGATTCGAATTTTCTGTTACAAAGAACATACAACAAGTGGGACATCATCAGTACAATATAGAAAACGGACAGGTATGTCCAATATGTATAAGCAATAATACGGTACATTTCCTCACAACACAAAATATAATATTATCAATGCAATTGTAGGGTAGACATATCCACACATACATACATGTAGGAACGAAATTAAGTATTTAGCATATAGCAGTAGGGCGCATTAGGCATAAACTTGTGCAAATAAACAAGGCCTTACATCTATTATCATCTCTGTGAGTAGATCATGGAATACTGCCTATGCTCATTCCTAAGGCGTGGGGACAGGACCTCAGATAATAATAGGATTTATTGCACAAGAGCATTGTTCGTAAGTGCTGGGGAGCGTGGTTTGTCCCGACTCCATTGCAGGAATGGTTCCCAGATGTCCCTAGGGCGGGAGGCAGTTGGCATGAGTTCCCAGTAGGTGCCCAGTTGGGTTTGGCCATATGTGACATCAGATAACCAGTCTGAAAATTTGGGTAAGGTTTTGCGTCCCCACTTCATGGCCACCTGTCGTTTAGCATATAACAGAAGTAAAGCATGCAATTTACGCTTCTTGGGGTCAGTGTGAACTACCCAACCAAGTATACCCAGGAGCTGGGACTGAGCATCCACTCTATGAAGTATTTGGTTAATGGCATCAAATATAGCAGACCAGTAACTCCCAAGAGATGGGCAGGTCCATGCTACGTGTAAGAAAGTACCCCCCACCGCGCCGCATTTCCAGCATCTATCATCTTCTCGAAGTCCCATTCTGTGGAGAGCAACCGGGGTACGGTAGAATCTGTGTATGAATTTAAAGTGTATTAGGCGAAGTTTATAATTAGGGGAGAACTCCGTTAATTGACTGCAACAGAAGGACCGCTGGTCCTCAGTGAGTGGAGTGTCCAGCTCCACAGATGTATAGAGTTAGGCACTATAATAGGACTTTGTTCTTGCATGGAGTTGTATAGGCGAGATACCAATTTTTTCGGGGATGCCCTCGCTAGAATGTTTTGGAGTGCGTGTAATCGCGGAGGCTCGTACGGAAACTGGTCACAGAGTGCTCTACAAGAGGATTTGAGTTTATGATATGAGAACATGTCAGTGAAAGACGCTTCCGCCTCGTCACCCGTGGTTTGTAGATCTCGAAATTTACCATCTGGTTACAGATCCGCAAATGTTCGCAATGACGTACCCATCAAGGACACTTCCCCACTGTTGGCTTCGAGACAAGGAAGCATAGGGTTCTGTTTGAGAGGGATAGCCGGAGCATAAAGGATGGAAAGACCAGCCTGTTTTTGCAGTTTGCGCCAGGTCCAGTGGAGCATGTTTGCTGTGTCCACATCCCTAAGTGGTCTCGGAGTACTTTGATAAAGTGCAACACCAAGGGGTAGCGGAGCCACCTCATCAAGCTCCACTGCCACGTGTGGCTGATAGGGCGTAGGGTAGACCCAAAAGTGAAGGAATTGGGCCTGCGCACATAGCGCATACAGGTGCATGTCAGGCGCTCCTAGTCCCCCCTGTCTAAGCGGAAGGGTAACCAACGCCCAGGATAGTCTAGCCTGTCCCCCTGCCCAGACCAGTGAAAGCAAATGAGGGCGTAAACCAGCAAAGAAATGTTTTGTTAGCGGGATCGGTACATTCACAAATAGGTAGAGGAAGTTCGGTAGGACTACCATTTTTGCAAGGGCAATACGGCCAGCTATGGAGAGGGGTAGTTTCGCCCATATCGCCACCTTACTCTCCAACCAGGCTACTGCCCTCCCGAAATTTAAGGTCCATAGAGCTTGCAAGTCACGGCTTATCCAGATACCCAAGTATTTTACCTCATCCGCCTCCCAGCGTAAAGGAAATTCAGCTTGCACCTCTAGAGTGTTATCAGTTAGGGGAAACATGACCGATTTGGTCCAGTTAATAGTAACTCCAGAAAGACCCCCGAACCTCACAAATCCACACAGCAGTGGGTCCAGAATTTCTTTTGGTTTCAGAACATATAGGGTGACATCATCAGCGTATAAGGAGATCAGTAAGCTGCGGGTGCTGAAGCTTATACCTCTCGCTGTGTGGTGTTGCCTAATCCTGGCCGCCAATGGCTCCATGGCAATCGCGAATAGCAGCGGGGATAAGGGGCATCCCTGCCTGGTGCCCCGAGATATGTCAAAGGGATCTGATATGAGGCCATTAACTCTTACCCTTGCTTTTGGCGCGGTATAGAGTAATCGTATTAATCCTATAAATAGCGGGCTAAATCCCATACGCTGTAAGATGGTAAACATATATGGCCACTCGAGGGAATCAAATGCTTTTGTGGCATCTAAAAAAACCACCGCAGCCTGCACATCAGGGTGCAGGTAGTGCAGAACCGAGAATATAGTTCTTAGGTTGTGTGAGGTGGCACAACCTGGAATGAACCCTAACTGATCCGGTAGGGCCACCATTGGGAGCAGTGGTTGTAGGCGGTCCGCGATTATTTTGGCAAAAATTTTCACATCCACGTTGATGAGGGACAGAGGGCTATAAGAATCCAGCGATTCACTGTCTTTGTCTGGTTTTAGAAGTGTAACAATGAAGGCCTCCCTCATCGATTCCAGCAAAATTCCTACCTCCTGAGCTTCCGCAAACACAGCATGCAGTTTTGGCGCAAGCTCTTCCACATATGTCTTGTAGAAAGCCGTAGTTAGGCCATCAGGACCTGGCACCTTATTCAAAGGTAGCCCTTTGATGACCTATATCTTGGGCTATAACAGGGATGTCCATGTATTTGCGGTGTGCATCGTTGAACCACACAAGGGCAATGGAATCTAAATATTGTGTGAGGGAGTCATGTGTCGACGTATGTGTAGATTTGTACAAGTTGGAGTAATATGCTGCGAATTCCTGCACAATTTCCTCCTGTCCTATGACAACCTTACCCTCCCGGTCAACTATTGTGTGAACATATATGGACGGGGTGTTAGTGTTTATGAGCCTAGCTAGGGTCCGACTTGGCCTGTCCCCTTCACCATATCTGCGGGCCTCAGCTTGCTTACCCAGAAATTTTAGTTCTCGTTCTGCCTCCTCAGTGAATTCTAACAGTTTATCTTTAATGCGCACAGCAAGATCGGGTGTGGGATCGGTACAGAATGACCGTTCCAAGTCCTTAAGCTCCAGTTGTATCGAATCAAGTGTGCCTCTAATTGCCTTTAATACACCTGCTTGAGGTGCTATGCACTGGCCTCTGATAAACACTTTAAATGCATCCCATAAGACAGATTCTGTAGATACAGATCCCGCATTGTTCTCAAAGTAGTCAGTGATATCTTTCCTGATCTCCTCAGTGAATGCTGAGTCGAGCAGTGCATGGGGCGGTAGGCGCGAGGTGAAGGCTCTGGCGGGGGCGCCCGGGATCCCAAGTTCTAATAGGCAAGGGGCGTGGTTCGACAATGAGCGAACCAGGTTTCGTACATTTATCGTCCAGGCAGCCACTGCGGGGGATACCAGCCAGAAGTCTAATCGGGACCAGGTCGCATGATGAGCTGATATACACGTTCCCTCTCTGATAGAAGGATGACCCGTTCTCCATATGTCTATCAGCGAGCCCTCTTTCATGATGTCCCGGAGACCCTGACTTGCGTGTGGGTGTAGTGGTTTGAGTGCACCTTTGCGGTCTAGTGCGTCATTGATCATTGCGTTGAAATCCCCACCCCAAATGACCGATGAGCAGTCCATTAGCATCACCTGAGCACAGACATTTCTAAAAAACTTTGGATCGTCTATGTTAGGGCCATATACCGCAGCTAACACCACTGGTTTACCGGAAAGGGTTCCGTGGAGCACAACATATCACACCTCAGCATCTCTAGACACCTTATGTTCCCTCCAGTCTAAGCCTTTACGTATTAGGATCGCCCCCCACGGGCATAATTGGAGTATATCGCGGAGTATGTAGAACCCCACCGTGAGTGTCTAAGTTTCGGCGAGGGATTGGAGTTTATGTGTGTTTCCTGTAAGAAGCACAGATCGATGTTATGCCTTTGCAGATATTCGTGCATTAGCCTCCCCTTCCTGCCATCACTTAAGTCTCTAATGTTCCATGTCAATATCTTTGTCACACCCATCAATTACCGGCAACAACATAGTATGCATACTTGAGTCCCCCTAGCATATGACACTGTGTATTAGAAGAAGCACACATGCATTTACAGTACTGAAAGTTTGCCCAACATCCCAACTTCCCAAACCACCCCCACGCCCACACCAACCCCCCAATTAGGTTGTGTCAAATCCCTCCCCGTAGCGCAAAGAGCGCAAATGCAACAATATTGGTAAACTGTGGGAGATACCCCGTGGAGGAGTGGCATCTTGAGCATACACCCCTACTAACGCTGGGTGGCTGCGATAACAGAAACTAACATGCTAGCACACGTATATATGCATAAATGTAAATAGCAAGCGATCAATCAGGGTATACACAGTGCGGTCAAATGCAATATCTATACTGTCACAGGCCCCCCCCTTAGTCCCCGCGCCACATCCAACACAAGAGAAAAGGTCAAGAGTTCCATACAGCGCTCACATGCACATGGCAAAGATTAACAAACCCCTCATTACAAGTGTCTCCAGAACCGGCAGCACGTGTTCAGTCATTATCGCTCATTCGATCCTCAAGTTCAGCACCAGGGGCAGGCGCTCTCTTTGACTTGGGCCCACAGATGTGCTTTGCAAATTTAAGAGCAGATGCAGCATCAGTAAAATAGTGTGTGGTTCCATCATGCGTAACCCTCAATTTCGCTGGGTACAATAGGAAGTACAGAATATCCGCTTGGTACAGCAAACGTTTGGCTGGAAGAAATTCTTTTTGCGCTGTCTGCACCAGCGACGTGAAGTCGGGATAAAATGATATGTTGTTCCCTTTATGTGTAATTTTCCCTTTCTCCCTAGCGAGCCTTAGGATCAAATCTCTGTCCTTATAATTCAATAATTTCGCTAAGATTGGTCTTGGTGTGGCGCCCACCGGTGGTTTTTTCCCCAGCACCCTATGTGCACGTTCAATGGTGAATACTGGCGAGAGGTGGGGGTCAAATAGTTCATGCAGCAGATCAGTAACGTAGACTTCCATCTTTCCGATCGCTGTGGTCTCCGGAATCCCTGTGATGCGCACATTGCATCTCCGAGAGCACGCTTCTAAATCATCCGCTGTAGCACAGAGGGCTTCAATCTTTTTCTCCATGTTCGTAATGTGTTGTTTCGTTTCACTTTGGAACTCGCAACATTCTGTGTGCCGGTTTCCGAGGCAGTCCAGACGCGTTTCATGCATCGCAACCTGGGATTTAACAGATTCCAACTGGGTCGTCATGGCTTCTAGTTTAGCGTCAATGCTTCTTAAACTCGACCGCACCTCCAGCATCAATGCCTTGACGTCTATGTCGTGCTCACCCCCTTGGAGTGTTGCATTTGGAGGTTCTGGGGTGGGGTCAGTTTGTCGTGCCTGGCGTTTTTGTTCAAATGCCAACTTTGGTTGGCGCATGTCACCCTTTCCCATATCGACTAGTGTGCCGTGGCGGGGGTTTATCACCTGGATATGGCTTGAGGCGAAGGGCTGGGCGCCTGTCCGTGGCTCCAAGGGTTGTATGCAGATGGAAGACCCCACCAGTGAGCTCGGCGATATAATCAGGGTCCCTCTGTGCACAGCGTATCCCTAAGGCATGCAATGAGGCTGAGGGCGCAGTATCGTGAGGGTCGTTGTTGTAGCGGTTTCTTTAAATATGTAGGCACAGCATCATGGCAAGGAGAGAAGGGGCTCAGTGTGACATGATTCGTGGAACCCCGGTGTAATTTCAAAAGGAGCAAGGGGGTCGGAGGACAGAGGGGGCCCTGGCACCAATTCCAGTGGAGGTCTGTCTCCCAATATTAAGCGGGCACACCTTTGCGCAGAACGAGATGACTTAGTGAGCTATCCGGCGTGGCCACGGCATTACCCTCGGCGGATTAGCAAGGTGCCATTTTTGCTCGCGGAGACCGGGGATCAGCTTAGCGTGTAATAACAGTGTAGTTAGCTCAATGCGATTGGAGGTCTTAAATTTCTTTAACGTGTCTGGAATGTTCCACCAGTCGGAAGGGCACGCTGCTGCCAGTGTCACAGGGCATATGGGACGACGGTACACAAGGCAGACTAGTGCAGGGTGGCCTCACGTGCCCGGCACAAAATGGCGGCACGCTGGTGCCGGCGTCCTCCTAGTGCACAGTCCTCTCCTGTATTTATGGCGCACTTTTGACTGGCGTCTGTGTCTGTATGGGCGGCTTAGCCACGCTTTTACCGCCGTGACCCACTTTGAAGTTTCCCGGGGTTTCCGACCTCAGCTCCCAGCTCCTTATCGTCTACGGGGCCGGCCCTTCAATCCCCGGCCTCAGGTGGAGAGCAGGCGCTCCGGCAGGGCTCCACAGCAATCGGTCAGCATCGCGGCAGTGCCTGGGCGAAGGTAAGGGACTCGTATCTCCTGGTTCAGGCTCGATGTGGCTCTCAGATTCACGCCGCCAGTGCCGCTTGACCTCTGCTACCCCTACGCTCGGGAAACAGCAACGTGCGTAGCAGTTTAGACAGGATTAATTAAGGATATATTGTACAGCCGGCGGAGCTCGCTTATTCAGTGGCCATTACGCTGCTTGGTCAGCCACGCCCCCTCCAAGAATATCTTTGTCTTTAATATTGTCTTTAGTATGTAAAACAAATTGTTTTTTAAATTATTTTAATGTGTTTTAGCTGATATATTACTTGTAGGTGTTAGTATGCTGACAACACTCAGCTTGTGATCTCTTTGTTAAATGACTCAGACCAAAACTTAGAGAAGTTCCAAGATGATCTGGTGGCCATCGCACATTGGATGGCGGCCAACCGCTTACAGCTGAACGTGTACAAATCCGACATTCTTCTTCTGGGTAGTAACATCCATTTATGAAGCAAGCGCTGGTGGCCTGCTGTGCTGAGAGCACCTGCATCGGCAGAGGAGACTGTAAAAAATCTGTGAGCCTGAGTTGACTGTGCTTTGACTTTTCAGGCACAGACAAAGTCAGTGGCTGGGGTATGTTTCAGGCTGCTACGTGGACTTAAGCTACTGCTCTGGTTCTTCGACGCCCAAACTCGCTAGTTCATAATCCAGTCTACTATACTTTCTAGACTGGATTACTGCAGTTCCCTGTCCTTGGGTGACCAACAAAGTAGGGATTCATCGCCTCCAGAGGGCATAAAACACTGCAGTTTGGACACTCTTCACCCTCTCCAAATCCTGCACCGTTTCCAACCTTCTACGTAAGCTCCACTGGCTTCCTGTGGAGAAGAGACTCCCCTTCAAGGTACTGTGCATCTCTCACAGAATTTTAAACTCCCAAGCTACCACCATTCTAGCCAATCTCCTCACTCCTTACATCTCTAACTGATTGTTGCGCTCCTCAAACCCACACCTAGCATGTATCCCCCTTGTCAGAAGAGCATGGACCGGAGGCCGGTCATTACGTGTTCTTGCTCCTGCCCTCTGGAATGCCCTTCCTGGTACCATCAAAAACATCCAGAACCATGGGGCTTTCCAGAAGGTACTAAAGACCTGTCTTTTTCCAGGATAAGCCCTCCACCATAGTCCTAGACACCTTAGACTTCTCTGTGCCTGGTCATTTTGGAATTAGCACTGGGACGCCCCGTTGCTGGGGCAGCCATGCGCTCTACAAATAATGTAACATAACTAAACAAATCATGTACTATAGTATGGTTGGTATAATTGTTATTAAGTATAAAAAATGTACTTTGTAATTGTGATTTTGTATTTGTTGATGTTATTAGTGACTTATAGTGCCATAGTGGGTTGTTGGGTTGGAGTGCATAGGTTGACAAATTCTTCAAATTATAAATAATATATATATTTTTTTAATTTGTTTTGATTGGAAATTATTTCTTTGTATTTTTTAAATGTTACATTATATTTTGAATTGAAAAATACATTTTAGATTTAGTTTAATTATTATTAGAACATTGGAATGTTGGCAGCTCCATTGAAGACAATGGAGTGCGCCATGCTTTTATTGGCCGGTTAAGGCCCGCAAAACAACATTCCAATGTTGTTTTCTAATGCCTTATTTAATTTTTTATTATTAATTAAATATTTAATTGATTGTTAATTATGTAAATAGTTTTATATCGATGTATGTAAGTTATATTTTAGGAATGCTTGTTGGGTTTGTAGGGATATAAGGTGGGACATTAATTAAGTTATAAGAAATTATTTTTTTATGAGCTTTTAATTGTTCATAAAAATATGTATTGATTGTTAGTTATGTAAATAGTTTAAAATTGTTTTATTTAAGTTATATTTTAGTTACAGGTTGCTGGGTTTGTAGGGGAACAGGGTGGGAAGTTGAATTAAATTAAGTGCATATTAATGTAATGCTCTGTTTTTAAAATTAAATAATATTTGATTATAAAGAAGTATATTATTTCTTAATTACTATGTATTTGTAAGGTTTTCTCAAAGACGCTGCCTCAGCATTTCCAAGAGTTTCACACTATTCTTTTTTCACACAAGACAAGCTGGGGTCAGGGTACAGAGGAAGGAAATTCCAGTCACTTCTAAAGTGGGAAACTCCAGAAGTTACTTTCACTTCAAAGCTAGCATCAGGTATAAATATTAGACCTCAAACCCACCTCTTCAGTACACCTCTCAACTTGTGAACGATAAAGATAGACTACTTTGCTGCTTTGCTTTACTGCTTTGCTGCTCTACTGCAAGAAGGACTGCTACTCTTCTGCCCTAATACTCTGCTGCCTGAGTGAGAAGGACTGGACCTGAATACAGGACGACCAGAGGGACTACAAGGGCTAATTGGCTGGCCTCCTGAGGGACAGAAAAGGCTCTAACCACCTTGAACCCTGCACTTGGTCTCTGCCAGCTGTGGGCCCAATTCACAAAGGTCTAAGTGCCTCATTACGAGTTTAGTGGTCCTCCAGCGCTGGCCCCACATGCCATCTGCTGGAGAACCGCCCATAGCCCTGGTGTGCCAGAGCGCCGTATTACAAGTTCATTCCAGGTTGGGTGGGTTGTGCTGCAATGGTCTCAAGGCCCTGTTAGGCCCCTTAGTTGCCTCTCCACCAACCTTTTCATGGCTGGCTCACCACCTTGAAAAGGTTGGTGGAAAGGCAACTCGAAATATGCATTGCAGTATTGCTGCGGCGCCGCGAGCATATTCCTGCCTCTGACCATTGTGCCACTGCCACAGGATCCTGGATCCCCGGCGGATGCAGTGGGCCTGTGGTGGTCCAACCACCGCACTCCTAATACTGCTGGCAGACCCACAGTGTGGCAATAGTAGGACCGCCACCAAGCGGTACTCGTAATAAGTCCCTACGTTTTGATCTGAAAATCTAAGACCCCAATTCACCAAGGTAAACTGAAGTCTAAGTTTACCCTTGTGAATTGGTCCCTCAGACTTCAGGTCTAAACTTAGACTTCAAGTCAAAGTTAACCTTTGTGAATCGGGCACTGTGAGTACTGCCCTTCAAGTGGTGCCACCCCAGTCCTCCATCCTTGGAAGTAGGCCTGAAGGTGCTCTATCAGCCCAGGTTGGCCCTAGTAGAGCCAAAGCCGTGCACAGCGGGGTCTTGCAGCCCCTCATTGGAATCGCTGTGCAATGCATCCCAGATTCAGGACCTCTCAGTTCAACAGAACAGCCTCAGCGCAACGCAACCTCTATGCAGGAACTCATATTACCGCCCATCAGCTTCTCGGAGCCACCGATGTGTGGTGCAGGATCTTCGTATTGCCATCCTGCAGCTCTTTGGAACAACTGCTTGGCAATACAACCTCGATGCAGGACTTTGTATCGCTGCTCTGCAGCTCCACAAACCACTGCTGCATAATGCACCCTAGACATGGGATCTCATAACGCTCCATAGCAAGAATTTAAGGTACTTTGTTCAGCAGGCATAACTGGGTCCCTGTACCCAGCCCGTGCTCCTTCAAGGTCAGTCTGAACTTGTGACGTTGCCCCGGTCTGGCATGACCAGATAACCACTGTTGGCGCTTTGTGCTTTTAGGCACTATTTTTATCTACATCTTTAAAATTGCATATTTCTGGTTTTTCTAATTGGATTTTTGTCATTTGGTCTTAAATTATTAATTAAATTGTACTCTAGTTTTCTAAATTAGAGTTGGGTTTGTCTTCTGTTGTGGTTTCACTTTATTGAAGTTTGATGTGAGGCATAAATACTTTACACATTGCATCTAAGTTAAGGCTGACTACCTTTGTGCCAAGCTACCAGAGGGTTGAGCACAGATTGATTTGGTGTTTGCTTGTGGCTTCACCCTGACAAGGGAGCGTTGTGATTGATTTAAGGGAGGGGAGGGAAGCTGCCTGCTTCTTGAAGAAGCAGGACCCGGCTGGCGAAAAGGTAGGTTTAAATATATGGTTTTATTATTCATTAAATTAACACAGCGCAACTCCCTCTCCCCGGTCGACCCCCTCCACAATACCAACCAGTGAGACATGCCAGCCGCGCCTGCCACCTTTAGCAAAAGGGGTGTCATGTTGTCCCCTGCAGTTCATAAAACATTGGGGCATATTTACAATAAAGTGGCGAAGCATGTCGTTATGACAAGAAGGCTAACAACACGCTCTGTCACTTTAGAAATGCAGGCAGGGCTGCACCATATTTACTAGATTATGGTGCAGCCCTGCAAGTCCCCCTGCGCTGACACTAACTTTAGCTGCCTAGTGCCAATGCAGGCACCCTTGAACCATAGTGCAAAGGTGCCCCTGTTGAGGGGAAGATTGTTTATGTGCAGGAAGGCCCCCCTTCCTGCACATAAACAATATTTAAATGCAGTTTTGTAACTTCAATGCGTGCTGCTTAATGCAGCACACATAGAAGTTGTAAAACAGCATTTTTTTAAAATAATTGTTTATGTGCAGGAAGGTGGACCTTCCTCCACATAAACAATCATAGGCAATTTGCTGTTTCTATGTGTGTTGCACAAGGCAGCACACATGGAAACAGCATAAACGAGGAGAAAAGAAGCAGTTATCCTCTTTTCGCCTCTTTAAGACTAGGTTGTCCCTGCTCTTAATGTTGGTGCTGCCTCCTATTTAGGCTGGCCTTGTAAATAGGAGGGAGCACCAAAATCAATGGGAGTTGCAGTGGAACGCCTACCGCAAGACCCATCGTCCTTCCCTTTCACGCTAAATACAGCGTGGAAGGGTGCCTTTTTTACATGCCTTGTAAATAATGCGAGGCCCCTATCGCCATCGCAACGTCACTGAAAGTGAGGTTGTGGTGGCTTTAGGGGCTTCTAAATATGCCAAATATGCCCCCTTGTTGTTTACAATAGACTTGTCATGAAAAGAACTTGTATCTGTATCAGTAAACTGTAAAAATGTAACAAATGCTTTTAAAGCAGAGAAATCCAGAAACAGCACAGCTTCTCATTTGTATGATAAATGCATTACATAATATTTTAGAAAAAAATATATATTTATAAAATATATACTGACAAAAAGAAATCTCTTCATTGTATTTGAAAAGAAACAGTTCTTCCTCACAATTCCCTTAGGTGTACCCATATTTAAAGTCTTCCTGCTATGTACAGATGTGTTATCTCCTGGCCCTTTGGAAGACATAGCCAAGGCACTTTGAGAATCTACAATATGTTAGATAGCGTTTAAAAGATTTTAAAACAGAAAACACAGGGCCTAGTTACAATGTTGAGGTCCCAACACCCTGATTACAATGCGACTGCACATGGTATGGTGTATATGGGAGCTTTTGCTCTGGCCGTATACCGGCCGTAGCCCAAGCTCCCAAAGATAAATGGGATAATGTGCTCATCCCTGTACTGCTTGGCAGGCACCTCAGGGTAACTGCCACACGGATTTGCTTGCCACACGGTGCTGGGATTAACAGGGTGCCATCATCGGTGCCCACTCAGCCCCCAACCGGAGGCTGCAGGGTGAAAGGGGCCCTGCTAGGGGTCGCCAGTGTCGGTTTGTGACAGGCTTTCCATGTCACAAAGCCCGACATGGAAAGCCTGTCAGAAACCGACATCGTAATCGCTACAGCAGAAATGCCGTCCACAGGGATTACGGGCAGGCCTCCAACTGGCTGTCGGGCTCAAACCAGCTGAAGTGTGCGCCCGGTTTCACTTTCTACCGCCTGCATTGTAATGCGGCAGTCAAACCTGAACCCGCGATGAGACTTGGATAGCCTCCGTCCTGCGGTAGGAGGCTTTCCGACTCTCATCGTAATTAGGCCCACAGTGCTGAGTTGAATACATTTTTATTAAGGTATAAAAAATTCATGTAACAGTAAAAACAGCTCTTTGGAAAAAAGTGAGAGAACAGAGGGAATAGGGTAATGTAATGTCAAATCGCATTTTTCGTGTCTTAGGTGTGTGAATAAGAAAGTAAATTTATTGTGAAATAAAATGGCAGTAGGCGAACAGATAAAATCTAGTACCATTGCTATGGTGAGTTCATAGTCAATTCAATTATTAGCTTTGTTGATTGTAAGAGTCACCTGGATAAAGAAACAATGAGTGGGTAATATGAACTATATTGGGTATTTTGACACAGTCAGTATCATTTACGAAGAAGTTCAAGAGCTTAAAATGACAGTGGGCCTGATTCACAGAATGAACTTAAGACTCAATCCTAAACTTACTACCATTTTGGTATTCACAGAATGCACTTACTACTTTTGGCATTCACAGAATGAACTTACTACTTTTGGTATTCACAGAAGTTAAGATTTTGTCTTAAGTCTGTCTTAAGTCTGTCTTAAGTCTGTCTTAAGACTAACTTAAGACAAAATCCTAACTTCTGTGAATACCAAAAGTAGTAAGTTCATTCTGTGAATGCCAAAAGTAGTAAATGCATTCTTTGAATACCAAAATAGTAGTAAGTTTAGGATTCAGTCTTAAATTCATTCTGTGAATCGGGCCCAACGAGCTTAGTGTATAAGTCATTAACACCAGTTGGAGATGAGAGTCATTTGAACAGGAACACTGTTATTGAAAGCTCTACCTCCTTGAGGAGGTCATGTGATGGTCAATATCTATTAATCTGGAATGAATCCTGTAGATTCAACAGAGTCCCACCTTTACCTTTAGATGGGTTTTTGACTTATTTCCATCACCCAGAGGTTTGCTGCACTGCAATCATTTTAAGCAGGTCTAGAAGAGGGTAGTTGGTTTCCCAGTGATTGTTGTTCCTGCTGACGAAGAATAGGAGTAGTGCCTGTAGTAAAGTTGTACTGGTGGGAGCAACTATGTCAGCGATGCATACTATGGACCAGAAGACTCCTAATTTGGGTCAGAATAGTAGCATATGTTCTAAATGGGAAACATGAAAAAACAGAGAGGGAGGGAGAGTATCACTGATGGATTCGTACTCCCTATACAAGTGACATAAACAAAGAGAATCCACCTAGTAATGTATGGAAGTGTTCCTCTCAGTGGTGTGGAGCACTTAGTGTTTCCTAAAATACCACTCACACACCAAAAGGACCCTTTGTGTCATGCTTCATCATAGGGGTCTTCGCACCCCTCTACGGGATGCGGCGTGCTGCGACCTACGACTACGCGGGAGCACTTATAATGGACTATGTATGGTGCATGTGAGGGTATTATATGTGAGTGAGTGGTGGGATGAGTGAAAAGTTAAAAAGTACCTGGCTCGTAGGACTCTGAAATTTTTTTTATTAGGTCCCCGGGCTGGTGCTGTTAAAAGACGTGGAGTGCAAGGTGTTAAATGTAGTGATTATGTACATCACCTCATGTGTGCATCGGCATGTTTCGGAGACAAGGCTCCTTCTTCAGGACCGGGTGCACAACTTCCCCACCTTACTCACGTTTCACTACACAAAAGAATAATGTGTATTTACAAAAAAGTGAAAAATTATATATATGTGTATAATCTATAGGTTACAATGTACCTACAGTAGTAATGCTCAAGAAAATGCGAATTGCAGTATTTGTCTTTATAATTTTGTAAGCATCATGAGCCTCCTGAACGTCTGGGGTGATATTTGCCAATCTGCAATGAACTCAGTGGGAGTTCCGATCCATGTTGCCCCATAAGCGGCATTCCAGCGGAGCCGCGTATGGGGCAACATGGATCAGAACTCCCACTGAGTTCACTGCAGATTGGCAATTATCACCCCAGACGTTCAGGAGTCTCATGATGCTTACAACATTATAAAGACAAATACTGCAATTCGTATTTTCTTGAGCATTACCGCTGTAGGTACATTGTAACCTATAGATTATACACATATATATAATTTTTCACTTTTTTGTAAATACACATTATTCTTTTGTGTAGTGAAACGTGAGTAAGGTGGGGAAGTTGTACACCCCGTCCTGAAGAAGGAGCCTTGTCTCCGAAACATGTCGATGCACACATGAGGTGATGTACATAATCACTACATTTAACACCTCGCACTCCACTTCTTTTAACAGCACCAGCCCAGGGACCTAATAAAAAAATTTCCAGAGTCCTACGAGCCAGGAACTTTTTAACTTTTCACTCATCCCACCACTCACTCACATATAATACCCTCGCATGCACCATACATAGTCCATTATAAGTGCTCCCGCGTATTCGTAGGTCGCAGCACGCCGCATCCCGTAGAGGGGTGCGAAGACCCCTATGATGAAGCATGACACCAAGGGTCCTTTTGGTGTGTGAGGGGTATTTTAAGAAACACTAAGTGCTCCAAACCACTGTGAGGAACACTTCCATACATTACTAGGTGGATTCTCTTTCTAAATGGGAAACATCCTTTACCCCACAGTCAAAACCATGCAGTGCCTTTACAACATGAGCACTACAACGACTGCAATGTTACCATGTGTTCTTTTAGCACGCCAGTCGATACAACAACTTGCTTTAGGGAATGCAGTGTTGGACTGGTGTTGAAGTTTAAGTCCATCACCTTCCCTACTGATACACAGACTCAAGTTGAAATAGTAATTTATACTATTTCAAAGTCCAGTGCTCCCCAAAGCAAGTAGTTGTAACGACTTGCGTGATAATAGAACGCTTGGTAACAATGCAGTCATTGTTTAGACTGCATTGTTAAGGCATGCATTTTTTAGGCATGCGTTGTTCTGGCTTACAACCGTTTCTAAATTGGTGTTATCTTTTTCGCAAAACCAACATTTCTTACTAGGTAGGAAACTAGTGTTGTACAATATCGAGCAGGACCATAGGGATCTGTGTAGAACAACAGAGAAGGTTTGTGATAAAGAAGCAGATTTGGCTCTTTTCATATAGATTATTTAGGGTCACTCAGTAGCTGTACATTTAGTAATTTGGCCAGGATTCATAAGGATTTGATTTTGTGTGTTCCAGTATATTCTTTGAATTTTCTTTTAAATCATCGATGTTGAGTGAGTGTTACAATTCAGGGTATCGAAATATGGAAAATGCCCAGCTGATATGTTCTGGTGGAACTTAATTTCAGGGAGTATATGTAGAACATGTGATGTGGTCTCATGTAGTTTTTTCTCTCATGTTGTCTGGACCATATCTTGATTGAAGGCTTTTAAAGGGCCTTGGGAATCTTTATCAAAAAGTTGGCATATAGAGTAGATGAGGTGGCTCCTCTAAGATTTCCAGAAGGTTTGCAGATCGGTAATTTGGATATCTGCACTGAAACATAAGATGTTGGTTAGCCATTGTGTTTTATGTACAGCTATCCATTTTGGTGGCTATGAATAATTTGTAAGGTAATTAGAAGGATAGCAGCTGAGGATGTGACTCCTATGCTGATAATTGGATGAAATAATGAGAAAGGGATAGGATCTAATAATGAGTTTTCAAGTTTCACCCAGGGTGAATTCAGCTAGTCTGTGGGAGAGGAAAGGAGGGGAAAGTGATCAGGACTGGGCTTGCGCTAGCCTAAGGTCTATATATTAGGTTTTAACATTAGCGAAGTTGAGACTTCCCATGTGCTTTAGCAGCTGTGGACTGGCTTGTGATATATTTGGATTCTTACCTTTCCATAGGAAAGACTTAACAAGTTTATCAAGTTCTCTAAAAGAAAGGGGAGACTTTTAGTGGCAGCATTTTTGAGGATAATTGGAGGTAGCATCATATTGATGGTGTAGAGGCAGCACCACAGTGATAGGTTAAGAGCTGAAGGAGCAATTACATATTTTATCTCTGATGTCATTCAAGACTTTGTTTTGGGAGTCAAGAACATATTGAGTTTATTTGGGGATAGGATGCCTAGATTTGTGATCTGATTGGGACACCATTTGAAGTTGCAGTTGGTAAACTTAATGCGGTTAAGGGGAATATATTAGTTTTATAAGTTTGTTTCCTGAGATTGATTAGTATTGTTTGATCTCGTACAAAAGGCTGGGGATGGACAGTTTTGGGTTGTTTATCAGACAGACTGACCATGTCTTACAGTCTATGTTCATTGATGAAATGGGACTGTAATTTTTTGTTTCTTGATGGTCTTTACCTTTTTGTGTGTTAATAATATATGTGCTTCCATAGATGAGTCAGAAGGTGGGGAGGAGTTTGTAAAATGGCCAAAGAGTTGCTGGAGCTTAGCGGGTACGATCTCAATGATGTTACATAGCAGAATTTCAGATGGAAAGCCATCGGCCCAGAAGTTTAATTTTCTTCATTTCGTTCAATGTAATAATTTTTTATGAGTGGATAATAATTGAACTTTACAAATGGTTGAGGAAATTTAAATATGTTTGCTAAAAATGTAATTAATTCTACTGTGCTGGGTTGTTTTTGCAATTATAAAGATCCTTATACATTTATGCAATTTCTTTTACTTTTGTTTTAAGTTGTCTATCTTTCAAATAGCAATTATTTTTGATTACGCCTTTTTGGCATTAAGTGTTTGCCAAAACGTTTTCCCTTTTTTTGCTGCCAATGTGGTATTTGGATTTTATACTCAGGATAATGTGATTGACTGCAGAGGTACATTACTTGTTGAATTCCGTTTTCAGTTTTAAAGTTTTGTGTGAGTGGTGTTTAGATTATCTTGGATGTATTGATATTTGAAGACTTTGATCTATCTAAGTGGACCTCCTGATTCTTTTGTGTCTTCTTTTTTCTTCTTGGCAGCCAGTCTGATCCTTTTGCCTCATAGTCTTGTTTGTATGTGTCCCATTAGGTCTCTGTCGAAATTGTCTCTGAGACATTGTTGATAAAGAACTCTTCAGGGAGGGCTAAGATATGTGTTATGTTATTTCAGTCATTCAGAAGTCTAATATTGAGTCGCCATCTAGGGGAGGTGTTTTTGATTGACCTGTTCTCCAGAATTATTGAGATCAATGCGTGGTCAGAATATTTTATGAACATTTATGAATATTTTGATTGAATATGCTATTAAACAAAAAGGTATCCAATATTTTCAAACAAATGAATTGAGGTAGTTCCAATATTAGAATGATCTGTGGAACTCATTGAAATAACACAATTTATTGATTATTTACATTGCCTCTCTCAACCATTTCTAATGTTACAATGTTTGCATGAATTCTCCGTTTTGCATCTGAAATGCACCAACCACTTATTTCTCTGTGATACAACAGACATTCCTTCCTGTTCAGAGTATGAACTCATTCAGTTCCCTCTGAGAATGAGAGACTGGCTGAAGAATGTCTTGGTGCAGCTCTACGAGAGTGACCTGGATGCGTCTGGAATTCTGACTGAAAAACAGAGGAACAAGGTGAGCATGTTTGATGAAACAAGCCTGAACCACAAACGTTTCCACAAAAAGCTGTACATTTTGTCTCCTGGTGTTCACACGTTTGAAGTGCATTTGTGACTATTTTCCAATTCACAGATTGCAAAAAAAACTAAGTTAATGTGTATACTGCTGCAGACAAAATACCTTATTGCTTCACGCCCATGTCTCCAATAGAGGCTGGTAATCCTGTGCTAAGGAGTTATTTCGGACCTCTCCTATATATAGATATATTAGCTGCTAAACGGAGCAAAATCACCAGGGAAATAACGTGGGAGAAAGAAAAATTGGAGTGGGCATTGTGCCCAGAAGTACAGATTTCCCGGAAGTTCCTTTATTCCTCAGGGCATTTGCATGCTTCAACCTCGAATCTCTGCTAATTTTGCACCCACAGAGTATAAAAGATCCGCAGTACTGTTGATCCTGGGGAGCTCCTAATGAGACCCACAGCAGTACTATTTTCTGCAATTCAAAAATAGTCTGATCCTTATATTTATATTCTTATAGTCATAACTGAAAACCTGTATATTGCAATCGTAGAAACATCCCTTATGTTATGGATAGGATGATACGTATGGCCAGGCAGGATCTGTCAGTTTGTCTTAATGGATGGTAAAGGTTAGCAAGGTTAGCATATGTTCCACCCTCCAAACGAACCACCCTTACTGACTTCAAAGAAACCTTCCAACAGACTATGAGAAGTCCCCAATTGCCTCTACTGAGCATACCTTCTTCTTGCCCTGCTGAGCCGGTTGATGGCAAAAACTTTCTGCCACAGTTTGAATATTGTTCATTTTGCAATGGAGATGCATCTCTGCACATGTACCTCTTCCAAAATTTACTCCAACTCCAATGCTCACTGCAGAATTTTCCATGTGATTTGATTTCCATACAAGGAAGTAGCCTAACAGGTGCCAACACGTGATAGAAATAAAAAAAGACTTAGATTCATGTTATGCAGATGTTTTTAAATCAGGTATCTTACTGTGCTCTTTAACGCAGCCTTAGTTTTCCCTTTCCACCTCTCTGCCCAATCATAGGTATCCAAATTCTCTCTCATCTGAGATGAACTTCCCTGTCCCTTTCGAGGAGCCACACCCTTTTGTGCTACATAAATTGTACATTTCCCAGCTCATTATTTTTCAAGCATTTTATTTTTCCACTTTATTGTTTTTTCCTGCAAAGGCACACACTTACTGAGAGCAAGAAAATAAATACAATTAAATTGAATTTAGATACAGGCTTTTTCAGTCAATAACATTTTATAAACAAGTAGGGACTACTTTAATGACATAGACATACACATAAGGTAAGTAAAAGTAGATAAATGTTTGTTCAGGTATGTACATTAATATACAGTAGTCGTCCTTTGAGATGGCACTAAACAAGAATCAATAAATATATGGCAAGGTACTATCCTGCAGGAACTGGGAAGAGGCAGGTATTCACACAGTGGAAGATCAAATGCATGACAGACAACTAAAATTATAGGAGGTGTTTGCATCAGAATTTAATCTGCAGCACGACAACCATGGAAATACAAACAGCTGTTCCATAGTATTGATGCAAAATTGAGGACACCTCACACAGCTTCTCACTACCCAGTATTGCTCTATTACTTACCGGTAATCTTCATTACTCCGGGTCCTGTTGTCCTCGTCCCATTCATTTTAAAAAAAAAATTTTTATGGGATTTTTAATGCGCAACTAATACCCTGGGGTGTCTAGGCGCAATGAGACTCTAGGATACACAAACTTCAGGGCACAAACTTATTGGTTGAATAACCAAGTTTTCAGGGCCTTACGAAAGGCAATGAGTGTTGGTGCTGTTTTAATATACAAGGGAAGTGTGTTCCACAGTATGGGGGTCGCTACCAGGAAACGTCTGTCTCCCCATGTGGCCGTTCTTGTTCGAGGAACATGCAATACGTAGCTTGCTGCTGATCTTAGATTCTTTCCAGGTATATACACCTGAAAAGCTTCCTTTAAGAACTTTGGTCCAGTCTGATGAATGGCCTTATAGGCGATGCAGAGGGCCTTGAATTTGATTCTGCTCTCCACTCTTAGCCAATGTAGATGGCGTATGGCTACTGAAGTGGAGTGTCGCCAAGGGATATTAAGCAGAATCCGTGCTGCCATATTTTGCACAGACTGTAGTTTGTTCTGGATGTATTTGTGTGTGCCAAGGAAGAGGGCGTTTCCATAATCCAGTTTCGAAAACACTAAGGTGGTGATCAGTGTTTTCCCTGCCGAAGCAGGTAGGTATGGCAAGAGTTTTTTTATTTTCTTCAGCACGAAGAATGCGGCAGAGACCACCTTGTTGACATGATAACCAAAAGATAGCCTGTTATCAAAGATCACTCCCAAATTCCTAACCTTAACAGCTGGAATCGGGGGGGAACCCATCTGACTGGGCCACCAAGTTGGGGACCATTCGGGAGAGATCTTACCGAAGGTCATGACTTCGGTTTTCTCTGCATTAAGTTTCAGGCAGTTACTGTGCATCCATGATTGTACATCCAGTAACCCCTCCTGAAACTTAGCTGCTACCACTGGACCGTTCTTGTGTACCGCCAACACAAGCTGGGTGTCATCCGCGTAGGTAGTTAATCGCATCCCATGTGATTTAATAACCCTCGCCAAGTCCGCAACATAGATATTAAAAAGCGTGGGACTTAGCGAGGATCCTTGAGGGACTCCACAAGGCAGTTCAGAAGTGGGTGAGTAGTAGTTACCCAATTTGACTGCCTGTTTGCGATTAACTAGGAAGGAGGCTATAAGATCTTTAGCCAGATGGCTAATTCCAAGGGCTGCGACACGGTCGACCAAGATGACGTGGTCGACCGTGTCAAAAGCAGCTGACAGGTCCAATAAGATGAGCACTGCAGCACCTCCCGAATCCATGATCTCTCGAATTTCATCCGAGGCCTTTATCAGTGCTGTCTCAGTTCCGTGTCCCTTCCGGAACCCGAACTGAGTGTCATCTAGGAGTTTATGTTGTTCAATAAACTCAGAGAGCTGTTTATTCATTACTGCCTCCACTATTTTAGCAGGGAATGAAAGGCAGGCAATTGGCCTGTAGTTAGAAGTGATGGTAGGGTCTAAGGATGGCTTCTTAATCAAAGGTTTAACAATAGCCTTCTTCCAGATCTGTGGATAGACACCCATCTTAAAGATGGAGTTACATATGCTGGTCAGCGGCTGGGTAACCACATTGTGTAGTTGGTTCATTATGGTCGGAGGACATGGGTCCAACGGAGAGCCTGATTTAATCTCGCCAACAAGTGCGTTGACCTGATCTTCGGTAGCTGACTGAAACTGAGTGAAGGAAGGGTGCTTCAGTGCTGGTTGAATAGTTAAGTCAGCGGCTCTTCCTACCGGCTCTTTAGAAAAAGCGTAGTAAATATCCGTTACTTTAGTGGTAAAAAATGTGGCTAGGGCAGTACAGAATTCCTGCGAGTTCTCTATTGTGGATCCAGCTGGAGGACTGGACAGAGAGTTCACCACTTGAAATAGCATCCTGGCTGAGTTTTGAGCGTGCTCAATACGACCAGTGAAAAAAAGATTCTTTTGTGTGGTAATAGCTTTCTTATATATCGCCAGAGCACTTTTGTATTCTTGCTTAGCCAATGGACTATAGTGCTTTCTCCAGCGCCTTTCATAACAAAGTAGAGATGACCATCTCCCGACAGAAAAATAACAAGAGGAATGCTGGGACACTAATACTGCCCCTCCCCGGGAGTATATAAGCAGTACTTACCCAGCAGCCCTCCTGTACTAACAAGCCCAGACAGGAAGCCCGGCCGTCCGGGAGTGAGGGAGGGGCGTATGAATGGGACCAGGACAACAGGACCCAGAGTAATGAAGATTACCGGTAAGTGATAGAGCATTACCCCCAGGTCCCTTATGTCCTCGTCCCATTCACAACAAAGTGGAGAAATACCAAAGCAGAAACCCAGCCTTCCGCACGCACAAGCACACCCAGGAACCACAACAAAGCAGCAACCCAAAGGCGCGCAAGAAGGAGGAAAGGAAGACCGCAGGAAACAACCGTCCCGCAACCCAGCACAGGACAGCAGGGAAAGCACCGGAGACAAAGACAAAAAAGGCCATGGTTCCAAAGCAAGGAGACCGCCAACCCGAGAAATACCGCCACCAGGACCAGGACCAGGACACAAAGGACCTGGCCAACAACCCAACGGAGAAGGCCGCCAAGCCCAGAACCAGTAGGAAGGCACACAGGACCCCGGAGACCCACAAGGCCAAGAGACCACAAGTGGCAAACCGGACGAGGAGGCCTTGGATGCAACAAGAAAACCAGGAGCCGAACAGGAGCCAGAACCCGCCCCGAAAGACGCAACCCCAGAAACCAGCCGAAAGCCCACCAAGCAAGGAGAGGCCAACAAGACCGGAACCAACCCAAGAAACCAGGCTGGACACAGAGACAACAAACACACTCCAGAAAAAACCCCAACCCCAAAGGGAGGGAACACAAGGCAGGAGGGGAGCACAGAGCAACCGGGAAACCCCAGCAGCCGCCCAACAAACATAGAGGGCAGCACAAAAGAAGGCGCCCACACGACACAGGACCGCCCAGGAACCCCACACCCAGGCCAGACAAGCAGCAAGGGCAGGAGCAGCGGAAAAGAAAAGCCCAGGGAGCAGAGCACCCAGACCACAACCACAAGGCCCAAACCCAGCAACACTGGAGAGGTACCAAGCAAACAGCAAAAAAACAGGGCAACAAAACGCCAACAGAACCGGGAAGCCAGGACCAGAGCCAAGCAACCCGACCACGGGCAGAGCCAAGCAAACCCAAAAAGGAGAGCAGAGGACCAAGCAGCAGGAAAACCACAGACAACCCGGCGCCAGGAAGGAGGGACCCGCAGAGAAGTTGGCCTGATATATGATGTTTCCAATTCTGGAACCACCTTGTATCAATCCAAATATCCCCTTATGGTGTCTGGTTGTAAGTCAACCTTATAGACAAGCTATCTTAATGGTAGCATAGACTAAGCAGCCTTAAAGGCTTAACTTAAGAGGTCGTGTTAAGCGAGCTGTTTTACCAATCACAATCCTGTAATATCAAATGAAAGGACACCACACAAGTATATATATTAAAAATATATGTATTTATTACTCAAAATAATCCCCAGTACTCTTTATGAATAAAGGGGCACAAGCGTTAAATCAAAAGCACAGTATAACATACAAAGTTGCACAATTATGGATGACGGCGAGGGGCCACTCAGACCATATACTAAACAAGTGGTATAAGAGATACCAATCGAACAGTGGTTAGGCCTAGGGCCTAGGGAATCGCTGGGAGCAGTCGGGACAAGCAATGCTGAAGTCGGGAAAAGCCAGCGGGATTCGGGTGTAGCGCTGAAAGCGCACGCATGCACCAATGTTAGTCAATGGTGAGTAAAAGTTACATAAATAGAGTTTAAGGACACTTCCGCTGAACCTAGAGGGACAAAACTTAAGACACAGACCCTAGAGGTGTGTACCAGTGTGGGAACACCGGCGTTGCAATGTTACCTCACCCACAGGAAGCGGGTGCACAGGGTTGAAGTAGTGTCGGGTTTCGTCACGCTGGTTCTTGGTGCTTGGAGCTGAAGAGGCTGTAGGCGCTGTGAAGGAGAAGTTTCCGGTGGGATCCAAGGGTGGATCGAAGTCGAAAAGTACCTGAAAGCTGAGGGGACAGAGTCTGGGTCACTCAGCAGTAACCAGGGTGGAACCAGGACGGAACCAGGCAATGTCGGGCGCAATCAGGTGGTTGTCGAGGAGCTTCTCTCCGCTGTCACGTGGGCTCTGGGGCATCTGCGACATCCAGGAGCGGGTCACGATCTGTCGCACATAGACTCTCGCCGTCGGCGCTGTCGGCTACAAGATTGGAGCAAACAACACTTGGCAAAAGCAATCCATGCGAAACCGGGAGATTGCTTCTCACTCGAACCAGGAGGGTCAGAGTGGGGGCTTCTTTTCAGGGGAGCTGGTGCAAATCTGGAGCAACCAGAATTGCAAGTCGTTTTTCAAGTTTCGTCGGCACTGGGGCCACAAGCCGGCTGGCAAGTGACCGGGCCAACGCGCTGAGCCAAAAGAAGCAGAAGGGCCCCACGCAGCACTCGGTGCAAGAGTGGCTCAGGGTTGGGGCTTCTCAAATCCCGGTGTACAGCTTCGAGGGTCACTCGTGGGCTGCGCAGTCAGCGTCTCGTGGTCTTTCCAAGATGGCGTGCCCCACGCTTCCGGTCGCCTCCACTGGTCTCAGCTCTGCAGGGGCTGTGGATCGGGCTGTTAGAAGGCACGCAAGCTTGATCTCGTCGATCTCTGTCGCTCGAGTTCCGGTGGGAACTGCAACAAAGCAGACGTCGAGGTGCTGGATGGTGCCTGTTTGCACAGGGTGGTCACTCCTTGACCACAAGGGAGATTCTTCAGTCTTCTACGTTGAGTAGGATGTCGAAGGGTCCAGAGTTTCGTTTCTTATGTTTCATCAGGATAATCTGAAGTGCATTGGCACTGCTCCCACTCTTATTCGAATCTGGGGGGCTGGATTACCTGCTAGGTCCCCTCCTATGGGTGGGACCCAGGAAGGGGGTGGATACACCCCTTTCCTTTGATCCAGGCCGCGCTGGGACTGGGGCTGGTGTGCTCCAGAACCGGTTTGACCGGATTATGCAAGGGGCAGCTTTGTGCTCCCCATGCAGTGTCTGGTTTCTTTCAAACCTCCCTGCTACAATCCACTATCTCCTGTCTGGGGGGTGTAACACCTCCCTGCGACAGGAAACCCTTTGTCCTGGCCCCTTTGGCTGAGTTTCAGTCAGCTTCAGGGGGTCAGACTTGTGTCTGTGGCAGAAGCATCCATTTTGTGGATCTGAGGCCCTTTTAGAAATTAACCGCATTTAAGTAAAGTAACATGTCTTACCCCTCTAGAGGGGTGGAATGCTATCCCCGTCGCCAGAACTGGTGAGGGGATAGTATTCCAAATCGTATGACACCTTACACGACATGTTTTGATAAAGCCAAACCAAAGTTGCTATATAACCGCGACGATTATAATGCACTTAAGAGTATCTGGTATGGCATTATCCTGAAACAGCTTAGGGATTTGTTCCCGACGGCTGCAGACAGGCTCAGCTCATGCTAGAGCTCCATCTCACATTAAACCACGCACTCTGCCTCCAGGATTGATGAGGCCTTCCATAGGAGTGGCTCACAGGTTTATATGTGTCCAGATATAGGTTTAGATATTGGTATACTATATCTAAGCAAGGGGTGATTACACCACCTTACCCCAGCTGAGTGATCAGCCAGTTGTGTCAATTTAAGAACCAGCCAGGGGTGGCAAAAGATATGCTGCAGCCCCTGGTAGGCCTTGGTGGCACCTATGCCCTGAGCACCTATAGTGCATGGTACAGGGGCTAACAAGGAGTCCATTTCCAATTGTGGTATGTACCTATAGCACATGTATTAATAATTTAGAGAGAGAACAGCAGGCTGGGGGTCTGATTAGCAGGCCCACAGCCTCAGTAGTCGATAACCAGTGAAGCAAAAAGCAAAAATGTGGGGTGACCATAGGATAGCAGACCCTACTCTCCTACACAACCCCCCCCCCCCAAACGTAGGGACAATAAACTAACCTTGACCAGATAAGTCTTCATGTTCTAAGTGGAAGTACCTGGAGAGACCATCTGCATTACCATGGTCTGTCCCTGGGCGGTGCTCCACTGTAAAGTCCATCCCCTGTAGGGAAATGGACCACCTGAGCAGTTTGGGATTTTCACCCTTCATCTGATTTAGCCACAAGAGGGGCTTATGGTCTGTCTGAACTAGGAAGTGAGTACCAAACAAGTATGGCCTCAGCTTCTTCAGGGCCCAAACCACAGCAAAGGCCTCCCTCTCAATGGCTGACCAACGTTTCTCCACGGGTCAGCCTTCTGCTAATGAAAGCAATGGGCTGGTCTTGACCATCTTGATTAAGTTGTGAGAGCACAGCTCCCACCCCCAACTCAGAAGCATCTGTCTGTACAATGAACTGTTTGGAGTAGTCAGGACTCTTCAGGATAGGTGCAGAGCACATGGCCTTCTTCAGGTCAACAAATGCCTTTTGACAGCTAACTGTCCACTGAACCTTTTTTGGCATCTTCTTGGATGTCAAGTCATTTAATGGTGTCACAATGGACCCATAGTTTTTCACAAACTTCCTGTAATACCCAGTCAGGTCCAAGAAGGCTCTGACTTGTGTCTGGGTAGTTGGAGGAGCCCAGTCCTGTATGGTCTGGATCTTGCTCTCCAGTGGCTGAACCTGACCCCCACCTACTAGGTGGCCCAGGTACACAACCTTACTCTGCCCTATCTGGCACTTGGTAGCCTTGATAGTCAGGCCTGCCTTTTGCAGGGCTTCCAGAACCTTCTTCAGGTGGATCAGGTGATCCTCCCAGGTGGAGCTAAAGACAGCAATATCATCTAGATATGCTGCACAAAAGTCATCCAGCCCAGCAAGGACTTGATTCACCAACCTTTGGAAGGTGGCAGGTGCATTCTTCAAGCCAAAGGGCATTACCACAAACTGATAATGTCCACTAGGGGTAGAGAATGCTGTCTTGGCTTTTGACTCTTCAGCTAGTCTGATCTGCCAATAGCCAGCTGTCAAATCAAACGTGCTCAGAAACTTGGCAGAAGCCAATTTATCAATGAGCTCATTTGCTCTTGGAATGGGATGTGCATCTGTCCTAGTGACAGCGTTGAGACCTCTGTAGTCCACACAAAATCTCATTTCTCTCTTTCCATCTTGGGTATGAGGTTTTGGTACAAGGACCACTGGGCTAGCCCATGGGCTCTCTGATGGCTCAATCACTCCAAGCTCCAAAATCTTTTGCACCTCAGCCTTTATACAATCCCTGACATGGTCAGGTTGCCTGTAGATTTTATTCTTGACAGGCAGACTGTCACCAGTGTCCACCTCATGGGTGCACCAGTTAGTTTGACTGGGTGTGAGTGAAAACAAATGTCTGTGGTCTTGCAAAACTTGTCTGCAGTCCATCTGTTGCTGGTCAGTAAGGCTGCCTGCCAAGGCTACTCCATCAACTGAACCATCATCAGGGTTCTGAGAAAGCAGGTCTGGGAGAGGGTCACTCTCTTCCTCCTGTTCCCCATCTGTGGCCATGAGCCAGCTCATGTCCTCCCTGTCCACAAATGCTTTCAAACGATTTACATGGAGCACCCTGTGGGGGCTCCTAGGGGTTCCAAAGTCAACCAAGTAGGTGACTTCTCCCTTTTTCTCAATGATAGGGTAGGGTCCAGTCCATTTGTCCTGGAGTGCTGCTGGGGCCACTGGCTCCAACACCCACACCTTCTGCCCTGGCTGGAACTCAACCAGAACAGCCTTTTGGTCATGCCAAGCTTTCTGTAATTCTTGGCTTGCCTCCAGGTTTTTGGATGCTCTCTCCATATACTCAGCCATCCGGGAGCGGAGACCAAGTACATAGTCCACTACATCTAGTTTAGGCTTTTTGAGAGGTAACTCCCATCCTTCCTTCACCAAACATAGTGGACCCCTCACAGGGTGGCCAAACAAAAGTTCAAAAGGGCTGTAGCCAACCCCCTTCTGTGGGACCTCTCTGTAAGCAAAGAGCAAGCAGGGTAAAAGGATGTCCCATTTCCGCCTAAGCTTCTCTGGTAAACCTTTTTTCATTCCCTTTAGGGTCTTGTTGAATCTCTCCACAAGCCCATTGCACTGTGGGTGATAGGGTGTGGTAAACTTGTAGTTTACTCCACATTCCTTCCACATTGCTTTCCAATAGCTAGACATGAAGTTAGTACCTCTGTCTGACAATACCTCCTTTGGGAAGCCCACTCTTGAGAAAAGTGCAATGAGGGCTTTTGCCACCACAGGTGCTGTGGTGGTCCTCAGGGGAATAGCTTCTGGATACCTGGTGGCATGATCCACTACCACCAGTATAAATCTGTTCCTAGATGCTGTTTGAGGATCCATGGGACCCACAATATCTATTCCAACTCTTTCAAAGGGTACCCCCACCACAGGTAGTGGTATGAGGGGGGCCTTTGTTGTGCCACCTGACTTACCACTGGCTTGGCAAGTGACACAGGGGCGACAAAACTCCTTGACATTGTCTGACATATGAGGCCAGTGAAAGTGTGAAACAAGCCTGTCCCACGTCTTGTTCTGGCCTGGGTGTCCTGCAAGGGGAATATCATGGGCCAAGGTAAGAAGGAAACCCCTAAACTTCAAAGGTATGACCAACCTCCTGGTTGTACCAGGCTTGGGGTCTCTAGCCTCTGAGTAAAGGAGTCCATCATCCCAATACACACTATGGGTACCTTGGGCATTCCCTGCAGCCTCAGCAGCAGCTTGCTGTCTGAGGGGTTCAAGTGAAGGGCAATCTAATTGAGCCTGCCTCTGGTCTGCCCTTGAGGGTCCCCCTGTCCCCAGAAACTCAACCTGATCAGGCTCAAGTTCCTCAGAGACAGTCTCCTCTTGGACTGCAGAATCAGTTTCCTCTGAAATCTGATTCTCAACCTGGGGCAAGGGGGAAGACAAAGCCTTAACCCTCTTGCTCCTTCTCTTGGGTTGTGGTTGGTCTATTGTTCCAAGATCCACCACTGGTTCAGGAAGGCACTTCTTAGCCAGAGTCCTTGTCACTGCAAGGACATGTGCTGAAATCCCTAGCATTTCTGCATGAGTCCTGTACTCCACTTCTGACCAAACTGAGCTTTCAAGATCATTGCCTAACAGACAGTCTACTGGAAGGTCAGCACTCACAACAACTTTCTTTAGGCCATCTACCCCTCCCCAGGAGAAGTTCACAACTGCAACACTATGTGTAGTAGTGGAGTTGCTTGCATTGGTCACTAGGTAACTTTCACCTAGTACAATCTGTCCAGGGTCCACAAAGTCAGGTGTCACCATTGTGACACTGGCACATGTGTCCCTGTAGGCCTGAGTCAGTTTCTCATTTATCAAAGGCGCCTGCCTATATTTGCTCAGGTTACTGGGACTCACTGTAGTGGACAAAGCTAGGTCCACATCATATAGGAGAACTGCCTGGGTAGGGATTCTGACTAGGCCAGATCCTACCTCAGTACCCAGGGTTAAACCTACTACACCCTTTGGCTGTGTTCCACCACTGTTAACTGTACTAGGGGGTGCAGGTGCTTTAGGAGCTACAGTGGTGGGGACTGGATTTTTCTTGGTGCATTTACTGCCCCAGTGTGAAACTGATTTGCAGGTATTACACCAAGGTTTCTTTGGGCCATCGTTCTTCTTTTTCTTGTTTCCATTTTGGGAACCACCCTCCTTATTATTAGTTTGGGGGCCTGAAGACTTCTGGTCCTTTTCTTTTTCTTTCTGATTCCCACCCTTCTGGTCTGTTTTCTTCTGGTCACCACCTTGGTTCTGGGGTTTCTGCTTAATCCTTGTTCTGACCCATTTGTCTGCCTTCTTTCCCAATTCTTGGGGAGAGGTCAGATCAGAGTCAATAAGGTATTGATGCAACTGCTGGTTTGTTCAGTTATTAAGGATCTGTTCTCTCATGATAAGATTGTACAATCCTGTATAGTCTGAAACTTTACTTCCCTGCAACCAACCCTCCAGAGCCTTAGTGGCACAATCAACAAAATCAGTCCAGTCCTGAGTCTGTGCTTTTTGGGTGTCTCTGAACAACAACCTGTATTGCTCAGTGGTTAGGCCAAACCCTTCATTAAGAGCACTCTTCAGGACAGAGTAGTTTTTGGCATCTTCAGGTCTAACTGTGAGGAGCCTATCCCTCCCTTTCTCAGAAAAGGAGTACCATAAAATTGCAGCCCACTGATCCTGAGGAACCTGCTGTACCATGCAGGCTCTCTCAAGTGCAGTCATCCATTTGTGGATGTCATCCCCTTCCTTGTAGGGGGGCACAATTTTTGTCAGGTTTCTATTATCATAGCTCCTGTCTTTCTCTCTAGGAATATTGCTGCCACCAGTGGCATCTAAGCCACACAACTCTTGTTCTCTTGCCAAGGCAAGTCTAGCTTGAGCCAGGGCTACCTCCTCCCTCTGTATTTGGAGTTTGACAGCCCTCATCCTTGCCTTATGCTCTATCTTCTGAGAGGCAGTCATACCTCTCTGAGATTCTCTGGAGGCACTAGAAATATGAGAGTCCCCTGATGGAGATCTCACTCTTCTGTTGCCTGGGAGAATGATATGGTGGGTTCTAGGGAGGTGCTGCCCCTCTCCATTCCCCAGTAGGTCTAAGTTGGCCTGGTTAAGCCTGGCAACTACAACCTGGTTAACCCCTTGATCCTGATCTTCAGGGTCCTCTACCTCTGAGTCCTCCTCCTCTTCTACCTCCTCATCTTCCTCCTCTGGGGTGGTCTCAGTGGCAGGGGGTTCACTCCATCTCCTGAATCTAAGGGAACTGCATTCGCCTTTTCTAAGTCATCCTGTTCTAGAATGGCTATCAGGGAAGGACTGGTGGGACTTCTGCCCCTGTTTAACCCTCTTGATATGCACAAGGCAACCAAGTCTTTGTGGGTTAGTTTGTCATAATTGGAAGTTGCCTGGGTAAGGTCAACTGTCACAGGAGCAGAGCCTGAGGCATTTCCTGTGTCAGACATGACTCTAGTGTGGTGTAAGTGATGCACCTACCTACACTAAGTGTTTCCCTACTGTACCTTGCTAGTGAGTTGTAGTCAGGGTGTGCTAATCCCTTTAATCTACAACTACTAAGTTCAGTAGAACTTAAATATGCTAAGCTTTTGATTTATATGTACCTAAGGTACTTGATGTGATCTTTCAATATGATAAAAAGATTGCAATGGTAAAACAAACAGCAAGCTCAAATCCGCACCGCTGCTCACCAATGTGAGAAGTTTGCCTGATATATGATGTTTCCAATTCTGGAACCACCTTGTATCAATCCAAATATCCCCTTATGGTGTCTGGTTGTAAGTCAACCTTATAGACAAGCTATCTTAATGGTAGCATAGACTAAGCAGCCTTAAAGGCTTAACTCAAGAGGTCGTGTTAAGCGAGGTGTTTTACCAATCACAATCCTGTAATATCAAATGAAAGGACACCACACAAGTATATATTATAAAAATATATGTATTTATTACTCAAAATAATCCCCAGTACTCTTTATGAATAAAGGGGCTCAAGCGTTAAATCAAAAGCACAGTATAACATACAAAGTTGCACAATTATGGAAGAGGGCGAGGGGCCACTCAGACCATATACTAAACAAGTGGTATAAGAGATACCAATCGAACAGTGGTTAGGCCTAGGGCCTAGGGAATCGCTGGGAGCAGTTGGGACAAGCAATGCTGAAGTCGGGAAAAGCCCGCGGGATTCGGGTGCAGCGCTGAAAGCGCACACATGCACCAATGTTAGTCAATGGTGCGTAAAAGTTACACAAATAGAGTTTAAGGACACTTCCGCTGAACCTAGAGGGACAAAACTTAAGACACAGACCCTAGAGGTGTGTACCAGTGTGGGAACACCGGCGTTGCAATGTTACCTCACCCACAGGAAGCGGGTGCACAGGGTCGAAGTAGTGTCGGGTTTCGTCACGCTGGTTCTTGGTGCTTGGAGCTGAAGAGGCTGCAGGCGCTGTGAAGGAGAAGTGTCCGGTGGGATCCAAGGGTGGATCGAAGTCGAAAAGTACCTGAAAGCAGAGGGGACAGAGTCTGGGTCACTCAGCAGTGACCAGGGTGGAACCAGGACGGAACCAGGCAATGTCGGGCGCAATCAGGTGGTTGTCGAGGAGCTTCTCTCCACTGTCACGTGGGCTCTGGGGCATCTGCGACGTCTAGGAGCGGGTCACAAGATGTCCCACGTAGGCTCTCGCCATCGGCACTGTCGGCTTCAAGATTGGAGCAAACAACACTTGGCAAAAGCAATCCACGCGAAACCGGGAGATTGCTTCTCACTCGAACCAGGCGGGTCAAAGTGGAGGCTTCTTTTCAGGGGAGCTGGTGCAAATCTGGAGCAACCAGAATCGCAAGTCGTTTTTCAAGTTTCGTCGGCACAGGGGCCACAAGCCGGCTGGCAAATGACCGGGCCAACGCGTTGAGCCAAAAGAAGCAGAAGGGCCCCATGCAGCACTCGTCGAGTGTGGAGGGCTGAACTTCGGTGCAAGAGTGGCTCAGGGTTGGGGCTTCTCAAACCCTGGTGTACAGCTTCAAAGGGTCACTCGTGGGCTGCACGGTCAGCGTCTCGTTGTCTTTCCAAGATGGCGTGCCCCACGCTTCCGGTCGCCTCCACAGGTCTCAGCTCTGCAAGGACTGTGGATCGGGCTGTTATAAGGCAGGCAAACTTGATCTCGTCGATCTCTGTCGCTCGAGTTCTGGCGGGAACTGAAACAAAGCAGACGTCGAGGTGCTGGATGGTGCCTGTTTGCACAGGGTGGTCACTCCTTGACCACAAGGGAGATTCTTCAGTCTTCTACGTTGAGTAGGATGTCGAAGGGTCCAGAGTTTCGTTTCTTATGTTTCATCAGGATAATCTGAAGTGCATTGGCACTGCTCCCACTCTTATTCGAATCTGGGGGGCTGGATTACCTGCTAGGTCCCCTCCTATGGGTGGGACCCAGGAAGGGGGTGGATACACCCCTTTCCTTTGATCCAGGCCGCGCTGGGACTGGGGCTGGTGTGCCCCAGAACCGGTTTGACCGGATTATGCAAGGGGCAGCCTTGTGCTCCCCATGCAGTGTCTGGTTTCTTTCAAACCTCCCTGCTACAATCCACTATCTCCTGTCTGGGGGGGTGTAACACCTCCCTGCGACAGGAAACCCTTTGTCTAGGCCCCTTTGGCTGAGTTTTGGTCAGCTTCAGGGGGTCAGACTTGTGTCTGTGGCAGAAGCATCCATTTTGTGGATCTGAGGCCCTTTTAGAAATTAACCGCATTTAAGTAAAGTAACATGTCTTACCCCTCTAGAGGGGTGGAATGCTATCCCCGTTGCCAGAACTGGCGAGGGGATAGTATTCCAAATCGTATGACACCTTACAAGACATGTTTTGATAAAGCCAAACCAAAGTTGCTATATAACCGCGAGGATTATAATGCACTTAAGAGTATATGGTATGGCATTATCCTGAAACAGCTTAGGGATTTGTTCCCGACGGCAGCAGACAGGCTCAGCTCATGCTAGAGCTCCATCTCACATTAAACCACGCACTCTGCCTCCAGGATTGATGAGGCCTTCCATAGGAGTGGCTCACAGGTTTATATGTGTCCAGATATAGGTTTAGATATAGGTATACTATATCTAAGCAAGGGGTGATTACACCACCTTACCCCAGCTGAGTGATCAGCCAGTTGTGTCAATTTAAGAACCAGCCAGGGGTGGCAAAAGATATGCTGCAGCCCCTGGTAGGCCTTGGTGGCACCTATGCCCTGAGCACCTATAGTGCATGGTACAGGGGCTAACAAGGAGTCAATTTCCAATTGTGGTATGTACCTATAGCACATGTATTAATAATTTAGAGAGAGAACAGCAGGCTGGGGGTCTGATTAGCAGGCCCACAGCCTCAGTAGTCGAAAACCAGTGAAGCAAAAAGCAAACATTTGGGGTGACCATAGGATAGCAGACCCTACTCTCCTACACAAGAGCACCACAGAACCGCACCCCAACCAGAGAGGCAGGCGGGTGGGGCATACCTGGAACAAAGCCCGGGGAAGCAAGGGAGGAAGAAGCGAGCCAGGACCACAGAACCAGGAAGAACCCGGAAACGTCCGGCAACAAACCCCCAGAGCAGGCCGAAAAAGACAGCACAGCCCGAAAACCCAGGAGGCACAGCCCGAGGTCACACACAACCAGCAAGAAGCCGGCAGAACTGGAGCCACAGAACCCCACAACACCGGGAAAACAAGCCCGGGAAGAGAACCACCAGCAGGAGAAGGCCCTGTAGGAACCACCCGGAAGCGGCCCCAAAGCAGAACACCCCGCCAGGACCCAAAGGGAGACCAGCAAGGAAGCAGAGCCCAAAAAGGAGCCCCACACGCAGGAGCGGCACGCCCCAGACGAAAACTCAGCCAGGCAACCACCAAGGGAACCAGACGAGACCAGAACAACCCAGGGAGCAAACATCCCTGAGAGCAGAAGGACCAAGAAGCCAACAGCACCCAGCAGCCCCAGGAGGCCAGGCAGGCACCAACCCGGCCCAACCAGGCACAACCACCGAGCAGACAGCAGAGCACGGGGACAGCACACCACTCCGGAGAACAGGTGGAATGACAGGACACGGCAGAAGCCAGGAGGCCCCAGCAAGGAACAAACCAGGCAGGCACCACGGCAGAAACAGGAGGGGCGGCCAGGAAACCCCAGAAGCAAGCCAAAGGCAAGAACGGGGAGAGCCAGAGCAGAAGCATCCAGGCCAAGCACACAGAAGGCCCCGGGTCAACACCAGAAGGCCTAGGCTGTAGCAAAGAGAAGCCCACAACCCCAGGAAGACCCAGACTATCGCCCAACCAGGCACCAACTAGGCCAGACCCAGCAAACCCGCAGGGAACAGATGAGAACAGGAGCAGGCAGGGCGGAACAGAACAGAACAGCCGCATCCACGGCAGTACAAGCCACCCAAGGGCAGGCAGAGGGGACAAAGCACCCCAGAGAGCCCCCCGGCCCAACACCGGCAAGCAACCAAGGGCAGGAACCAGGCCCAGCCCAAACACCGACCAACCCCACAGAAGCCAGGAAGCAGAGGCGAGGAACCAGGGCACACAACCGGAGCAAGGCCCCCACAGCCAGCCAGCAGCGGAGACAAGGCCACCTCTATAAGCTACCGGAGATAAGGAAATCGCCGAAGAAGCGAGAAGCGACCCAAACCGAAGAGCAGCAGAGGGCAAGGCACAAGCAAGCAGGCAGGGAGATCCCAACCAACACAGAGAAAACCTCAGGAGCAAGCAGAAAGGCAGAGCCAGCGAAAAGGAACCAGCCCCCACAGAGGTGACAGGAACCCACGCCAACCCCAGAGGGAAAAATCCCCAAGCCCGAGCGGCCAAGAGCAGGGGCACCGCCCGGAGAAGGGAACCAAAGCCCCCGCAACACGCCCGCCCCCAGAGAACAGACAAGAGCCGGGGCGGGCAGGCGGCAAGGCAGCAGGCCAGGAACCCCGTAGACCTAAAGAGGAGCACAGGAACCACAGCGCCCGACAAACCAGCACCCACCAGACACGCACGCACCGCGCGGGGGGGGAGCATCAGATACCACCAGTGCGACCGAGCACCAGAAGCACACAGAAGCACCCGCCACTGAGCACACACAGGAAGCAAGCAGCGCGGGCACCGGTGGCAGCAGACAGGACAACCCAAAAAAGAAGAGGGGACGAAGCACGGCGCCGAACACATGCACCCGAAGTAGGCGGCCCCGGGCACAAACCACGGCACACCCAGAAGACCATGACGCCGGAACACGGCACAGCCAGAAGGACAGCCAGTCACCATCTCCAGGACCAGCCCACGAGACCCCAAGAAGAAGAAAGGGGGCGAAACAGCCAGAGCGGGGGCCAATAGCAACAAGGCCCCCACCAACACAGGGAAAAAATATCCCAAAAAAAGAAAGGCAGCCCAGGGATGCCAACCCCTCGAAAGCCAACCGGCCGAGCGCGGAAAGGTCAGGGCCAAATGGACGAGACACACAGGGACCCCAGAAGAAAGCTGCGCGGGCTCCAGCCACGTGTGTGTCCATCAGAAACCAGCACCGAAGCCCCCACCAACACTGCAACCAAGCCCAGGAAGGAGCTGGGGGCCTGCCCGTAGGGCGGAGGGTCCACAGGAAATGAAGAGCACAGGACACATCCCCACAGAAAAGCAGCACAAGACGGAATGAAAAGTACATCATGAAGGGTATCCCGGAGCTGAATAACAGATGTGGATAGTTACCCAACTCAACGGCAACCACACAAACGAACTGAGAAGGACAAAGCGACAGTACTACTCAGTTCAGCTGTGCTCTGTGTCTGACCGCAGACTTGACCTTGCCGGGATTCGAACTAATAACCTCAGAACATGTATCTGGGACGCAGACTCCTGAAGTGTGCATCACAGCAAACATCAGCACATGTGCAACTCACTGAGCCATCTGTTGTCACGACATTGAGTGAAAACACGAAACAGCCCAAGAAAACAAACATAGCACCGGAGCCAGAAGCCCCGGGCCCCAAACCAGCAGCCCCAACAAGAACGGGACATTACATCCCAAGAGCCGATGTAACCCAACACCCAGGTGAGCCAGAAACAGAGGGCAAGCCTGAGCCCCAGGACAGGTCAGAGGACTCCCAGCCAAGGCAGGGGAGCTGCCGGAACCCGCAGCATCAGCCGCAGAAGGGCAGCGCCGTCCCTGGCACAGAGGCAGCCCGGGAGCAGGGAGGGGCTGCAGAGGCACAGAGACAGGACAGGACAGGACACAGAAGGCACGGGAGAAAAGTTACACTGAAAACATCCAAGAGCTGCCAGTGGACCTGAACACCACCACAGATCAGCAGCCCTCGTGTAAGTGAAGTACGAGTGCAAACATCCTGCCTTCTGGACACCCCGGCACAAACCCCAGCGTAGGTATGCACAGGACGACAGCATGTGAGAAGAAAAAGAAAACGATCCCGAAATCAGGACTCACCCGGAGTGGGGGCCAACCCCAGGAACAAGGCCCGCACACCGCCGACGATCCAGAATCCATCAGGAGCTCATCCAGCGAGGCATGGCTCCCCGGCCAGGCTCAGGAAGCCGAGCCAGCGACCCGGAAACAACTGAGAACTCCAGCACCAGCCACAAAGGGCCGGTAGGTGTATGCAGCACACAGCAAAGCCGGGAACTCCTCAATTCCAACACCGGCTCCAAATAGAGACTGACCCCAAGCAAGCCCGCCAGGCCAGGAGGCAGTCCAGGGAAGCCCACGCCCTCACAACCAGGCCTCCTGACGGGGGGAAGAAGAGAAGCACCGCCACTCAAGCCCAGCAGGAGCAGCACCAGCACACCACCCAATCTGTCGACAGACAGAAAAAAAGAACAGGAGGGCTGCTGGGTAAGTACTGCTTATGTACTCCCGGCAGGAGGGGCAGTATTAGTGTCCCAGAATTCCTCTTGTTTTTCTCTGTCGGGAGATGGTCATCTCCACTTTGTTATGAATGGGACGAGGACATAAGGGGCCTGGGGGTAATTCTGGATTAAGGGGCCAATACAGTGGGGGTGGTATCAAGACTGTGCGGTCCTTAACTGATTCAGGTTTCCCAGAACTGTGGGCAATGACTCTTAGAAATAAATAGCAGGAAAAACGAATCCTTCAGTTTGGGTTTGACATTTTGGAAGCATATGATAGGGATTCTGCAAATTGAGTGTCAAGTTTAGTTATTATAAAATTCTATGAATTTCACTGGTTCTCAAAAAGGATATACTCAGCGCACATGAGTCCAGACTGGATATACTGGAGATGTAGACAGGCGGTTTTTGGTATCTTGCATATTCCGTGGAGCATCCCTAATCACACAGATTATAGCTCACTGATATGTATTGTATTGCATTGTACCCCTATGTGGTGTACTGAAGCTCTCATATACATAAGTAGCACTTGCAAGCTTCGCATGTTGGGTGAGTGGTTGAAAGAATGTCTTTGTTTTGAGATCCTATGTGGGAAGTGTTTCCCTCCCATGTGTGATGACCATCGAGGTGTGGTTATGGTTTTTTGTGATGCAGCGTGGATGATGGAGTGGGAGAGATTGAAATACAGTTTTAGGATTTTCAGTATGATGGGAGCTTTGAACAGGTCTGCAGGTCCCTTTATGGTATGTTTTATGATTATATTCTGTTTAGTTGGTTACTGCACTTGGTTGTCTAATATGAGATTTTGGGTCAATGTTAAAAAATTTGCAATAGCAATTTCAAAACTGTGATTCTTACCAAATCGCATTTTGGAAATCTCAATTCCTCATACACAAATAATATATTGTAAAATAGTGATTACTATTGACCTACCTCATAAATACTAATGAGGTACTTCGCATTTTTGTGACCCACTAGGAATCACAGCAATCACAGGGATGGTGGCCTGCTGGGGTCAACACACGGACCCATATGTCTGTGATCTCTTTTTAATGAAGCAAACTTTCTTTCACTGAAATGCATCCTGTTTACCTGGAAGGAAAATGGCATGCGTTTCAGAAGAAAAATTTTACTTTTAAGTTTCAGTTTTTAAAAGTAGGCATTGGTCCAGCGGGACCACTGACTACTCTTAATAAATAAATATTTGTTTAATCCTCAAAGAGGAAGGGGTCCCAAAGGGGTCCCTTGTAGAAGTTATGCCCAGTGTGAATGTAAGTTACAATTAGCAGCTGACTTCTGAGTATTTTGATCTTAGCATTATTGTGGGCCATAATTTAAGATATAAAATTACAAAACTATATAATGGTCCCAATGAACCATAAATTAGTCATTTTTAGCTCACCTGCAGAGCAAAAGAAGTCTCCAATCTGTGGGTTGTAAGCTGAAGATTGCAATTGAGATGCAACTGTCTTTCTGGGCGCTGTTGCCAGGATGTTGGTGGTGCACTTATTTTGGAAATAGCCATGATGGACATTCTTGAGGACAGACTGCTGGCAGAATTTCATGCCAAAGGCCTTGTTAGCCATTCTAAATGACATGTCTGAAATACTGGGGACAACGACATACATGATACACTGGTTGACAATGGAACAAGCTGTCGCCAAAGTACTGACAGCTGAACATGAAAGTACTATTTATGTGAGAACACGTTAAAAAACTGTGAGAAACAGGAAACCATACGCAGATTGTGCACACACTGCGTCAACAGGGATCCTATCAACATTAAACAGTCAAAACTATTCGATGGTCTCGATCCTAACAGAGCCGAGGCGCTGCCTGCTGAATGTGTGGGAACCGAATGACCTCAATCACTGTAGGAGAGTAGGGTCTGCTATCCTATGGTCACCCCAAATTTTTGCTTTTTGCTTCACTGGTTTTCAACTACTGAGGCAGTGGGCCTGCTGATCAGACCCCCAGCCTGCTGTTCTCTCACTAAATTAATGATACATGTGCTATAGGCACATACCACAATTGGAAATGGACTCCTTGTCAGCCCCTGTATAATGCACTATAGGTGCCCAGGGCATAGGGGCCACCAAGGCCTACCAGGGGCTGCAGCATATCTTTTGCCACCCCTGGCTGGTTCTTAAATTGACACAACTGGCTGATCACTCAGCTGGGGTAAGGTGGTGTAATCACCCCTTACTTAGATATAGTATACCTATATCTAAACCTATATCTGGACACATATAAACCTGTGAGCCACTCCTATGAAATGCCTCATCAATCCTGGAGGCAGAGTGCGTGGTTTAATGTGAGATGGAGCTCTAGCATGAGCTGAGCCTGTCTGCAGCCGTCGGGAACAAATCCCTAAGCTGTTTCAGGATAATGCCATACCAGATACTCTTAAGTGCATTATAATCCTCGCGGTTATATAGCAACTTTGGTTTGGCTTTATCAAAACATGTCGTGTAAGGTGTCATACGATTTGGAATACTATCCCCTCGCCAGTTCTGGCGACGGGGATAGCATTCCACCCCTCTAGAGGGGTAAGACATGTTACTTTACTTAAATGCGGTTAATTTCTAAAAGGACCTTGGATCCACAAAATGGATGCCTCTGCCACAGACACGAGTCTGACCCCCTGAAGCTGACCGAAACTCAGCCAAAGGGGCCTGGACAAAGGGTTTCCTGTCGCAGGGAGGTGTTACACCCCCCCAGACAGGAGATAGTGGATTGTAGCAGGGAGGTTTGAAAGAAACCAGACACTGCATGGGGAGCACAAGGCTGCCCCTTGCATAATCCGGCCAAACCGGTTCTGGGGCACTCCAGCCCTCGTGCCAGGGCGGCCTGGATCAAAGGAAGGGGGTGTATCCACCCACTTTCTGGGTCCCACCCATAGGAGGGGACCTAGCAGGTAATCCAGCCCCCAAAATTAGTATAAGACTGGGAGCAGTGCCAAAGCACTTCAGATTATCCTGATGAAACATAAGAAATGAAACTCTGGGCCCTTCGACATCTTACTCAACATAGAAGACTGAAGAATCTCCCTTGTGGGCAAGGAGTGACCCCCCTGTGCAAACAGGCACCATCCAGCCCTCGACGTCTGCTTTGTTGCAGTTCCCGCCGGAACTCGAGCGACAGAGATCGACGAGATCAAGCTTGCCTGCCTTCTAACAGCCCGATCCACAGTCCCTGCAGAGCTGAGACCCGTGGAGGCGACCGGAAGCGTGGGGCATGCCATCTTGGAAAGACCACGAGACGCTGACCGTGCAGCCCACGAGTGATCCTCGAAGCTGTACACCAGGGTTTGAGAAGCCCCAACCCTGAGCCACTCTTTACCGAAGTTCAGCCCTCCACACTCGACGAGTGCTGCGTGGGGCCCTTCTGCTTCTTTTGGCTCAACGCGTTGGCCCGGTCACTTGCCAGCCGGCTTGTGGCCCTTGTGCCGACGAAACTTGAAAAACGACTTGCGATTCTGGTTGCTCCAGATTTACCGGTCCCCGGAAGCTTGTTTCCTTCCCAGTATAAGAATTGGCTTGGTAGTTTGGTTTGCCCTGTTCCCATCATGCACTGGGACAGGAACAGACTAATTTGCATATAGCCAGGTTCTGAGCTGGGATGGTGCATTGAGCTAAAAAACGGTGATGGATTAAAACCATGATCTCTTGACTTGGTAAGAGTATTCTGCATCATTCAGAAACTCTGTCCATCACCACCCCCTTTTTCCAAAATCGATTTTATCCACACTATGTGTGGGAGGGTATACTCAGACCTGAATCCCTTGCTCATTGCACCATCAGGATTCAAGCAAGCCGGGCCGAAGAAGGCTGTGATGCCAGAAATCGGTCCCCGGAAGCTTGTTTCCTTCCCAGTATAAGAATTGGCTTGGTAGTTTGGTTTGCCCTGTTCCCATCATGCACTGGGACAGGAACAGACTAATTTGCATATAGCCAGGTTCTGAGCTGGGATGGTGCAGTGAGCTAAAAAACGGTGATGGATTAAAACCATGATCTCTTGACTTGGTAAGAGTATTCTGCATCATTCAGAAACTCTGTCCATCACCACCCCCTTTTTCCAAAATCGTTGCTCCAGATTTGCACCAGCTCCCCTAAAAAGGAGCCCCCACTCTGACCCTTCTGGTCCGAGTGAGAAGCAATCTTCCGGTTCCGCGTGGATTGCTTTTGCCAAGTGTTGTTTGCTCCAATCTTGAAGCCGACAGCGCCGACGGCGAGAGCCTGCGTGGGACAGATCGTGACCTGCTCCTGGACTTCGTAGATGCACCAGAGCCCACGTGACAGCGGAGAGAAGCTCCTCGACAACCACCTGATTGCGCCCGACATTGCCTGGTTCCGTCCTGGTTCCACCCTGGTCACTGCTGAGTGACCCAGACTCTGTCCCCTCTGCTTTCAGGTACGTTTCGACTTCGATCCACTCTTGGATCCCACCGGACACTTCTCCTTCACAGCGCCTGCAGCCTCTTCAGCTCCAAGCACCAAGAATCAGCGTGACGAAACCCTACACTACTTCGACCCTGTGCACCCGCTTCCTGTGGGTGAGGTAACATTGCAACGCTGGTGTTCCCACACTGGTACACACCTCTAGGGTCTGTGTCTTAAGTTTTGTCCCTCTAGGTTCAGCGGAAGTGTCCTTAAACTCTATTTGTGTAACTTTTACGCACCATTGACTAACATTGGTGCATGCGTGCGCTTTCAGCGCTGCACCCGAATCCCGCAGGCTTTTCCCGACTTCAGCATTGCTTGTCCCGACTGCTCCCAGCGATTCCCTAGGCCCTAGGCCTAACCACTGTTCGATTGGTATCTCTTATACCACTTGTTTAGTATATGGTCTGAGTGGCCCCTCTCCCTCATCCATATTTGTGCAACTTTGTATGTTATACTGTGCTTTTGATTTAACGCTTGTGCCCCTTTATTCATAAAGAATACTGGGGATTGTTTTTAGTAATAAATACATATATTTTTATAATATATACTTGTGTGGTGTCCTTTCATATGATATTACAGGATTGTATGTGGTAAAACAGCTCGCTTAACACGACCTCTTAAATTAAGCCTTTAGGCTGCTTAGTCCATGCTACCCCTAGGATAGCTTGTCTAGTAAGGTTGACTTACAACCAGACACCATAAGGGATTGTTTGGTCTGATAACAGGTGGTTCCAGAATTGGAAACATCACCTATCAGGCCAACTTCTCACAATCACCAATAACAAGATTGGGCTATGCTCGGTATGATGATGGCGAAACGCAATATTGCTATGTTGTGGGGGTCAGAAGTGCTGCCTACGCTCCGTAAATGGTGCAGAGATATGGATGAGGCGATGGTGGCAGAAAAGGCATTTTTTATCCATCGTCGGTGACCTCGAAAATGGGAAAAGGTATGGGGGGCCTGGAACAAATTTAGAGGATACATCGGTGACCCGCCGGAAATTGACGCAGAGGGTTTTTCCCCGTAGTGGGGCGGTACTGTCATGGGTTGTTGGGGGAAGGGATTATGTATATGGATTTGCTTTTATAATATGTGGATTTGACAAAGTGTTGTGTTGCTTTATTAATCTGATGTGGTTGCAGCCAGTAATGAATCTTGATGAATGTAATTTTGCCCTGATTTTCAAAACAATAAAAATATATATATATTTTTTTAACTATTCAATGGAACAGAAAGATGGTGTTAGCGACCTCTTCATCTCCCATTTATGGCTATCCCTTCACCCTCATATATTGGTCTGGATAAATCCAGTATGTAAATACAGTATTACCTCCCATATAATAGCCCCTTACAGACGTTAGCACACAACGAAACTCCATACACAGGGGGACAGATCAGCAGCTCTGGTTACATGATCTGTTTATTCATATTCTGATGAGGTTTGCCTATAAATTGGGCATTAAACCTATTGCCCAGTTGCTCACACTTTATAATGCTAAAACAATTTCAACTGCAGTGTATGGCTCAGGGATCTGGGCTATAGGAGAGAAGAGTGTCCTACAGACAACAGAAAATACCCTTTTAAGGAGATTGCTGGCAGTACCCTACTGTATCCTGGCATCTATTGTGCATTGGGAGTTGGGTGTTGATTTACTCTTGGATATCCTTGAAACAAACACCCTAGTATTGTGGCGATCCATTTGGTCCAAACAAGAAACTCTGTTCACTAAGTAAATTCTTTAACACTTTATGGGCCTAGATATGATGAATAGAATCCCGTGGTTATATAATATAAAACAGGCCCTGTTGGGCTTGGAGCAGTTTAAGAGTGATTTGTGGTTTCATCCAGAGGATTTCTTACGGTATTCACAAAACGAAATTAGAGAGCATGTGCTGGAAGCTTCCTGTGAGAAGAGGGAACAAGAAGACCTTCCAAAGGTTACAGTGGGGTGGTAGAGAGTATAGAATGAACAGTCAGGTTGTAAACTGTACCTTATGATAGTCAACAATGCAGAGCACAGGTATCTTTTAACTTGCATCCACCTTTTCCATTTCTTGATTGCATTCTCCAAAAATGAGAACTGGGCTACTATTACTGGAAAATGTCCCTGTGATAATTGATCGGAACAGTCCACTCATCACATTGCACTTTTCTGTAAATTGTATCTTATCCCCAGGAAATCTCTTCCCAAACCATTGTTTTTACTAGAGAGAATTATTAACCATCAGGCAGCTTTTACATTTTTGTATGAATTAGGAACGCAAAAGTATGCTAAGGGTTGCCCTATTTCTTTTCAGAATAATCTGCATTAGCGCTTTCTTAGACAAATAGGACACATGAAAACGTAATACGGGTTAGTATGCTAATTTTAATTCCATTCTTTGCCTTACTGGTGATACCATTAGGTCTTCATGGTTAAATGCAAAGTGTCTATAGAATTCAACTCTAACCTTTTGATTATTTTTGGATTAAGTGCATTTATGCATGACGATTGTATATAATTCTATTTTCTTCACATTTATTGTTTTATTTGAACTGTCTTGGCACTGTGTGAATTCTGGTTTTAGGTGATTTATGTTTTTTTAACAACACTGTAAAAATGTATTGATTCATTTTGCGCTTTTGTGGCTCAGACATTTGTGCAGAATAAAGCTTTATCTGACTCTGAATTCATATGATAATATTCTAATATCTATAAATGATGGTATTTTATGGTACATTGGGGAAATCTTTCTTTATATAAACCAGACATCAGAAGACTCTCCATATAATGGATGCAAGGAATAAGGTATTGTACCATGTTTTATTGCACTGAAAAATAATCTCATAAAGAATTGAAATACAATGTCTCACTTTGACTTAGGTCAAGAAAATATATCAACATGAACAGCGTCTTATGAATGGCAACCATACAGTTGACCTTCTGTTAAGAGACTTTCAGAAGAATTACCGTATGTACGTGTACCCAGTTCACTGGCAATTTAGTCAGCTTGACCATCACCCAGCAGACCGGTAAGAAGTATTTGTTTTCTTGATCAGATAGATACCGAATAAAAAAAAGAGTTTTGTCTTGATAGTAGCTAAACACTGATGCATTTCGCACAGGAGGACAAATCACAAGTCATTATTCTGTGAGGTTTATTAGAACATTTGTGGGAAAAAAAACTATTACATTATTTTAATTCCTTCTGTGTGTAACCCTCGTTTTGTCTTCATGACACACAATTTTCTAGTTGTCCTTTATTGATCAGTTACTGTTAGACCTGGCATCATTGGCGTGGGTCTCCCTTCCATTTTTTGTGTTGTCTCATCTGTTTTTGCTGGTGTTAGATGCTTTGGGCACTGTGCCACTGCTGTCCAGTGCCACAGTGCAAGTGCTCCCTACTGTAAATTAATCAATTGATTAGTGATTCCATGATTGACTGATTTAGTTTACTTGTCAGACCCTAGTATAGTGCACTGAATGTGCCCAGGGCATGTAAATCCAAATGCTGCTGGTGGGCCTGCAGCACTGGTTATGCCACCCACAGAAGCAGCCTTGTAAAATGTGTCTAAGGTCTGCCATTGCAGAGCCTGCGTGCCGTCTAGTACTGTCATGATGACTGGGCAAGTGCACCCACTTGCCAGTCCCTAAACCTTGAACAACAAACAAACTTAGAGGTCTAAATCAGAAACCTGATCTGAATATCTTTCAAAATACCTTCATGTCTAAAAAGTACAACAAGATAAAGAAGTGGCTAACAGTTATGAACAACAGACCAGATCGCCAAGAAAAGGGCCACCTGTAATTGCTAATCAAAACCCATTATGGATTCCCATCAATAACTTGTATGGATCAATGTTTTCATTTGGGAATCCTGCCAGGGTATTCTGTCTCTTGATCATTGAGACATACGGCATACCCTCATCTTTGGCATGGGGTAATGACCTACAATTACTAGATTTGACCAAATGATGATGATCTGATGGGAAAGTGCAGTGCAAAAAAATGAAGATGAATGTGGTGGTTAAAACAGGATAGGGAGCTTTAACAAAAATTACTTTATTGGGCATAAGCCCCTTCCTTGTTAAAAACAAGAACAGTGCAACAACATAAACGCAGTTTAAACAAATAGCTGCGAGAGGACCAACATGTTTCAGACTATTATGGGAGGAAACCCAAGGCTTTCGTCAGGGTCTCTGTTCTCAAAGAATGCTACTGCCAAATTAGTGAGAAACGTATGAAAAAATTATAATAAAAAACACACAAGTGAACTAATAACAGTAAAGGATATATTTCTCCTACATCTGTTTCAATTCCTCCTTGGCACCTGGTGTGATCTACAACAACAAAAACATATGTGGACCCTTATTAGGTTCATAGGTCTGTTAAAAACGGTAATCTATTCATTAGTGTTCAAGATTTTCAAGTACTCACCCAGTGTGCCCGGGGAAAGGACCTCACCTCTTCTTGGACCTGGCTCAGGTAAATGTGAGACCCCGCTCTGTAAGGACAAGACAACCCCTACACTTAGTATAGATAGAGCGAGCCCTTTTTACCCTGCTCTGTCTATTAATAATGCTTGGGGTGCACCAATGTGTCTTGCACATAGAGCCTGACTTCCTGGTATAAACTTATCACCCAAGAGAGTCCTCGCACCCACATACAACTCTCTAGCTAGACTTAACAAAAAATATTTTAGCAGATGTAGTTTAAATAAACTCAAAAAATGATTGCCAATACAGCAAAAAGACCTTTTGTCCCCTATTCAAGGCTGACAGATAAAAGGGGCCAAACTTTTAATGAGACAACCATGAGGTAGTTGGCTTGTTTATCACTATTTAATGTTAACCAAGTCCTCATAAAACAAGTGCCAAAAAACAGCCCAGACTGATTCTAGAGCCTACCTGTCCGTCGTTGTCCCAAACGATGACTGAGTCAGGGGGAGGCATTGGGCTGCTCGAAAGAGCCTCTATTTCATACGTTGAGACCAGCTTAACTCGCGTATTCTCGCGAGATTTTGATGGACTACAGAATGATGTCACCAGACCAGGAAGGAGTAGTTTTAACCAATCGCAGCCTGATTGTATTTAAACATAATGTTGGAAATAGCGGGGGAGGAGCTACGCGCGGATCCAAGATGGACGCGTGAGCAGAGGGTTCCCGAGACCCCTTCCGCCACCTGAACGTATCCTGCCACACATGCTGATTTGGACGACGGGTATTTCTTGTTGATGCCCTGCTGATATTGGAAGCTTTTTCCAGAAATTGATTTGGCCGCCGGGAACTGGACTTGATGCACCCTGTATTCTGAGGCCTACGGCAGTGACCATCCAGGGGCTTGAGTTGCCGGGGTGCCCAGGTGGCAATTGAACAACAACGGCTGGAGAGACGCCTCCGCTGCCTCTGTGGTACTTTCGGTTTCGATTTCGGTCATTGTTGATGCCGACTCATTGCTGGTTGCCACTGCTGCCCTGGTTTAGTCGCCTACTCTCCTCTGGCTGTCGTTCCTTGACCTCTCAACTTAATAAGCTTGCCATAGAGGAAATCATTTTGCCCAGATCTCGGAGGACCCTTCGGAGCTCGTCGACCATCATGGCGGGCAGGACGGACCCTGAGAGGCGTAACACCAGAGGCCCGAATCGAGGGGGAGCCATTCAGACCCAGACTATAGAACGCTTCACTCGCCCGAAGGTCTCCCCGGGTGGATCGGGCAAGTCTCTCGGAGAGTCTGGTGACGGTACTCCTGCGAATGAGGAGCTGACTTTGGCGGATGTCATGGGCGCCATTGCCAATATCCAGACTGCGATGGGTCAGCAATAACCCTGGGCGTCCGATTCGGCTACGCCCACAGGGTAGGCGTAGTGTTGCCTTCTACGCATTTTGCGTAGACAGCGTAGCCGGCAACACTACGCCCACTCCGTGTGCGTAGCCGAGTCGGCCGCCACCCGCCTCCCTCCGCCCTCCCCTAGATACATTATTTAAGCAACTACCCTGAATAAAACAATTTTAAAGCACTTACCTTGTCCGGGGCTCGTCCGGGGCTCCCTCTTTGAATAGCGTCCTTTCCTGGAAACAAATGCGCATGCGCGGTCGCCCGCGCATGCGCATTGGTATCCAGGAAAGGACGCTATTCAAAGAGGGAGCCCCGGACGAGCCCCGGACAAGGTAAGTGCTTTAAAATTGTTTTATTCAGGGTAGTTGCTTAAATAATGTATGTAGGGGAGAGCGGGAGGGAGGTGCGTAGTGGGGCTACGCGGAGTGCGGGAGTGGGCGTAGCTTCTCACCCATTCCGCATAGCTCCGCGGAGCCCCACTACGCCCACTACGCCCCGGGTTAGTCAGCAATATGAAACTCTTGCCACTAAGTTACATACGGTTGCGATTGAGGTCAACCTTATCAGGACAGACCTGGGGAAAACCAACGAAAGGGTCAAATCTCTGGATGTTAAGACGGCAAGCCTAATTACAGATGTTTCGGATCTCCAAACCGAGGTCCGCGATCTTCGCATGGCCAGAGACTCGTTTGCCCGTCGGCTGGATGATTTCGAGAGCCAGGCCAGACGAAATAATGTTCGCATTGTTGGCGTTCCGGAGAATTCTACGGAGGTACCAACGGATCTTTTGGTAGAGGACCTTATCCAGAACTATCTGTCACCAAAGGGCCTTAGTAATCTTTTTGCGGTGGAGCGTGCTCATAGGATTCCAGGTGGGAAGCCCAAGCTTGGGGCAGCTCCGAGGCCTATCATAGCCAGGATTTTTAATTTCCGTGACAGAGACGCTATCCTGCAGGCCTCCCGCATTAATGGTCCCACTAAGTTTGAAAATGTATCGATCAGCTTTTATTCGGACTTCACTCAGGCGGTACAGAAGCAACGTATGGCCTTTACGGGGGTGAAACAACGCCTCAGGGACATGGAACTGAAGTATGCCATGCTTTTTCCGGCTCGCCTGAGGATTGAGCATAACAAACTTACATTTTTCTTTGATTGCCCTGAGGTGGCCTGTGACTGGCTGGATAACTTGCCGACACAGCGTACCAGCCCGGGGAGTTCGAGAGGTGCCGAAGGCGGCCTGGAAGAACAGGAGTAGTGAGTCGGTGCCGATGAGCCATTCTTGGACGCTTTGCAGTGGCTCTATGATAGCGATGTTTATACGCTGTGGATACCCGGGGTGGGGGGATTCGGGACTCTTCCTCCTCAGGGGACACTTTTTTCTCTCTTTTTGTAGGTTAGTTTAATGGGGCGACAGGCACACTGCAAGTTGGGGTGGCTTTTTGGTCTACCGCAGGGGTGCAGGGTGGGGGGTTGTGTGTTGAGGGTTCTTTGGGGGGAGGAGGGGGGTCTTTTCTTGTTTGTTTGTTTCGAGGCTCTGATTTGGTCGCTATTTTATCCTTTGTGCCTGCTTTGTGGCGGGGGGACTGTTGGTTTTTGTCTGGGATGGGGGGTAGGGGGCTGAGAGTGTTGAGCTGGAACGTAAATGGTCTCGGGGATAGAATAAAACGGGGAATAGTTTTACAGTATTTGAAGCGACACTCCCCGGATATTGTTCTGCTACAGGAAACGCACCTGGTAGGAAATACGTGCCGCGCACTGAATAGAAGGGGATACCGTTTGGTGGCCCACTCTGGCTTTACCACTGGGTCGAGAGGGGCGGGTATCTTGGTTAGGAACTCCCTCCCCCTTGAGATAGATGAAGAGGTGTTGGATGATAGGGGTCGCTATGCTGCTGTTGTAGGTCGATGGGAGGGGAAGACGATCTTCATTTTGTCTGTGTACGTTCCCCCTGGTTTACAGGCTACCACGTTTTCTGATTTGGGTGGGGTGGTCCTGGGACTCCCCGATGGCTTGCTGGTGGTGGGTGGAGATTTCAATTCGGTTGTCAGCGGATAAGAAGATCGTAGCCCTCGTAGAACCCTCCCCCCGTCGCAGCTATGGTTGGGAAATTTCATGGATACACTGGGATTAGCAGATTGCTGGAGACAACTTAACTCTGGAGAGCTCCAGTACACCTTCTATTCGGGGGCCCATGGTAGTCTCTCGAGACTTGATTACATTTTTATACCAGCGGCGCAGATGGTCTCCGTGAGAGAAATCAGGCATTTGGCGAGGGGGATCTCAGATCACTCCCCGCTGTGGCTCACTATTGATGTGCGGCTGGAGTCCGGGGGTCATGTTGCTCCTATTAATCCGTGGCATCTTCGTAACCCCAACATTAGTAAGGAAGTGGTTAAATGTATGGATTATTACTTTGCTTAGAATGAAGGGTCAGTATCCTCCCCTGTTATTTTATGGGAGGCGTGTAAAACTGTGATCCGGAGTCAGACTCTCTCTTTGATTGCCAGTGAAAGGGGGCGCAGAACTGCAGAAGTGGTACGACTTGAAAACGATATCTCTGAGTTGGAGGAATGTATGGAATCTGTGATTACGCCTGATAGCCTGCACTCCTTGGCGCTCAAACAGTTTGAATATAGAGCTCTGGTGACTGATGCGGCTAAGGCTATGAACCGTGAACAGCAGGGTCGCCTGTATGATGTGGGTGACAAGGCTGGGAAGTTGCTTGCTTGGCTTGACAAACGTGATAGAGTGAATCGTGTGGTGCCTGTTATTGAACGTGCGGATGGTGTGCGGGTTGTGGACCCGGTCGAGATAGTTGAGGTCTTTGCCCAGCACTTTCGGGAGGTGTACTCGCCGGTCTCGGACAGACCTGTGGAGGACTCGCATCTGTTGCTCCGAGATATCACATTGCCTAGTCTGTCGGACCCGGACAGGGAGCTTATGGAAGCGGATTTTTCTACCGATGAAGTAGCGCTCGCTGTCCGTGCACTTCGCTCTGGTAAGGCTTCGGGCCCGAACGGTTTGCCGGTCGAGCTGTATAAATTGTGTCCCGACAAAATGGCGCCGTATCTTCGTCGATCATTTTTGGCGTCACGTGATCTCGGGCTTCTTCCCCGGGATCAGAGACTGGCGTCCATTGTGGTTATCCACAAGGATGGAAAACCCCGGGAACACTGTTCGTCATATCGGCCGATCTCGCTTTTAAATGTGGAGCCTAAGGTTCTTGCTAAAATCTTGGCGAGCCGCATGATCACGGTGATCGGTGATTTGGTACACCCTGATCAGTCTGGGTTTATCCCCCACCGTAATACTGCACTCAATCTCCGTCGCCTCCACGGTGTCTTGGCGAGGGCGGGGTCTCTTGCGGAACTGGCCATTTTGGTTTCCCTTGACGCCTCGATGGCCTGCGACACGGTGGAGTGGCCTTATTTGTGGGCTGCTCTCGCTAAATTTGGGTTTGGTCCGAAGTTTATTGGGTGGGTTAAACTTCTATATGAACAACCGCTTGCGCAGGTGGTGGTTAATGGACGGGCCTCGGATCCTTTTGTCCTCGGGAGTGGCACGAGACAGGGCTGCCCTTTGTCACCTCTCCTTTTTGCGCTGGCTCTTGAACCCCTTGCCGCGTGGCTCCGATGGGAGCCCTCGCTTAAGGGCATACGGTGGTCTCCTACCTTCGAGGATCGGGTATCTCTTTATGCTGATGATATATTGTTGTACCTCACTTCTCCCCGTAAGTCATTGGGTGTCCTGTTTGATGTCCTGTGTTCTTTCGGGAAGAACTCTGGTTTGGTTATCAACTGGACTAAATTCTGTATTTACCCACTTACGATTGGACAGCCTTCTCTGCCTCGCTACTGCCCTATACCTGTTTCCAGTGTTGGTTTCAAGTACTTGGGGATCTATATTTCTTTGGACCCCAAGGTCCGATTCGAGTGGAATCTACTGCCTCCGCTTGCCCGACTTCGGTCGGATGTGGCGGCTTGGTGTGGGTTGCCTCTTTCCCCTTTGGGGAGGGCGGCTTTGTTTAAAATGATGTCCCTTCCCCGGTTCTTGTACGCCGTCCAGAACACACTGGATCTGGTTCCAGCTGGTTACTTTCGAGACATAGAGAGCCTCCAGAGGAAATTGGTTTGGGGCGGGCGGCCGCGCATAGCGCTTGCGAAGTTGACTTTGCCCTGGTATGACGGTGGTATAGCTTTACCGGATGTCAGGCGCTATTATTGGGCGTCCCAGTTAAGTGCTATTAACCATGCCATGTATGGACCTGTTCCTAGTCCCGCTTATGATATGGATAGGTGGCAACTGCCCGGGGGTGATTATAATCGAGCGCTTTATTCCAAGATCGACAGGAGGTATTTGACGGGCCCCACTGCGGTGGCCGTACGTGTGTGGGATAGTGCAACATCGGCCACGGGCTGGACTGATAAACTTACTAGGGCGAATCCTTTATATCCAGCTGAGAGATGGGGTGGTCTGTGGTCTTCGAAGGGGTTCGACAGATAGGACCTTATTGGTATCAGCAAAGTGGGTGATCTTTGGAGCACCGATAGAGTCAAAACCTTTGACGAGTTAAAACGGGAATATAAGCTGAGTGACAGAGAATATTTTCGATACCTTCAAATCCGCCATGCGCTCAATTCGGTCTTCCCTGCTGGTATCTCGATTCCTGAGTCTTCTCCCTTGGAGGATAGAGTTTTGGATGGACATGTTCCCGACAGCACCATCTCCCACATATATAAAAAACGTATTAATACCCGTTCGGACCTTCTCCTACAGCTACGTGAGGCATGGACTGGTGAAGGGCTGGAGTTAGATGATGAGGACTGGCAGGCTGCAGTGTCCTCTCCGAAAGAAGTCGCTATTCCGGCGTGTCTCCGACTGGTGCAGCTCAAGATTCTTCATCGTGTCTACGTCACGGGTCCACGATTGATGCATATAGGCTATTCTGTGGATGGGTTATGTCGGCGTGGATGTGGTTTGCTTGCTACTTTCCTCCATATTATATGGGAATGCCAGCGGTAGTGGTTTTTTGGAATCGAGTGCATGCGGTGATGAGAGAAGTGACAGGCGTCGGGCTACTTCCTGAGGCCCGGCACTGTTTGCTGAATGTTTGGGAACGGAATGATTGTACCGTTGCTCAGACTCAATGGATCACACTGGGCAACATTATTGCAAAGAGAGACATTGCTCAGCTCTGGGGGTCTCAAAGGGCGCCGCTGGTCTCGGCCTGGAAGGAGAACATGGACTGGTGCATGTTTCGAGAAAAAATTGTATACATCTCTCGAGGTAGGCCCAAGAAGTGGGATAGGATTTGGGGTCAGTGGAACTCGTATCGTGGAGAGATTTGTGTCCCTCCCCTTGCAGAACCCCCTGATACTACAAGCTCTCCTTGACTGTTTGTTCCAGTGTTTTTGAAATTCTACTTACTGTGAGATACTGCTTGCTCTTGGTCCCCGCTGCCCATTGACATGATTTCCTGCTGCTTGCTTTACGTTGTCTCCCTCATGCCACTCGTAGCGGCCTTTTTATTGACACCTTTGTCTCGACTCTTTTTCTTGTGGGGTTTCTTGTTTGTTGTTTGTATGTACTAAAATATAAGAACCTTTTATTTCTCCTCATCTGCCAGTTGCTCCGAACCACATCATGCCTCTACGCTGCCGAACCCTCGGGTTGTCGGCTGATGAGCTGTGTACTGATTTAATTTCGTTGCTTCGCATTATTGATCGGCCTTGGTGGCTGTAAATCTGTATCTGTCATCATTTTATAAAATAAAGGTTTTTCAAAAAAAAAAAAAAAAATGTTGGAAATAGCAAACAGAAAAGGGAAACATTTCGTAAGCTCTACAGGATGATGTCACCAAACCAGGAAGGAATTGTTCAAAGCAACCCCAGCTTAACTCGCGTAATCTCGCGAGATTTTGACGGACTACAAAATGATGTCACCAGACCAGGAAGGAGTAGTTTTAACCAACCACAGCCTGGTTGTATTTAAACATTGTGTTGGAAATAGCAAACAAAAAAGGGGGAACATTTCCTAAGCTCTACAGGAAGGGTTAGGAAAAACAGATTGCGTATACCGGGATATAGTTGTTAAAGCAAACAGTGTTTACCGATAACATCTTTAATCGCGTGCTCTCGCGAGATTTCAAACGGACTACAGGACGATGTCACCAAAACAGGAAGGAGTAGTTCTAAAGCAACCCCAGCTTAACTCGCGTACTCTCACGGGATTTTGGACGGACTACAGGGTGATGTCACCAAACCAGGAAGGAGTAGTTCTAACCAACCACAGTATCAAGAATGGTACAAACCCCAGATCTTATGAAATAGGAACAAACTACAGAGTAATGTCCCTCAAATAACAGCTGTAGTTAAGCAGAAAATAAGCTCAGCTATATGCACTCAACAACTATCGTCTCTTGCATCTTCTGAAAGTTATAAAGACACTTAGTATGGTAGTCTTATAGGTATCATAGAATGCTGCAAACATGTTATAGTGATAAAATAACTCCAACTGTTAAGAACAACATGGAGTGGAATCACATCTTACTGACAGGGTGGTCATGATCATTGTAAATTGAACCACGGAATATCATCATTGAGCCCAATCCTGTCAGTGCGTAATTTGAAGACCCATTTCTGTTCCTTATAAAATAGGAATTTTGATATATCACTTATATGTGATGGAATAAACGGTTTCTCAAGAACAACCCACATAAGATCTGTTTCACTGTGGTTGTGTTGTAAAAAATGTTTAGTTAATCTTGAGACATCTTTTCTGCAACGAAACGTGCTTTTATGTTCTTGCAATCTCACTCGCACCTTCCTGGTGGTCATGCCTAAATAGCATAAATTACACGGGCATGTGATTTGGTAGATCAGGTTAGTGCTGTTACAGTTAGTAAAGTGTCTCAACTGCCAAGGGTGGTCGGTGCCTATGTCGATGCTTGTTGTCTTGGTCGTTAAAGGACAGACCGAACATCCCCCACATGGATTGTGTCCCATTACGGGAGGTAAGTCCCACAAGGTGCCCACCTCTCTGGTAGAAGTCTCTCGAGGACGGGTGTGTATCAGGCGGTCCCTTAAATTGCCCGACCTCTTAAATGCAAAAAGGAGAAACTCAATCTTATCATTGCTTCTGTTTAGTATGCGCCAACGACGCCTAATGATTTTCTGGATACAATTGGATTTTGTATTATAGGTAGTAACCAGAGTCAGGCAATCCAGTTTGGTCTTCTCTCCTTTCGGTTCAAGAAGTGCCTCACGATGATTGTTGGCTGCACGTTTCAACGATTGTTTGATGAGTTTCCTAGGATAATGTCTACTGGTTAGCTGTTCTGATAATTCCTCTGCATGATGTGCAAAAGTTTCTGGAGTTGAACAATTCCGCCGAACTCGGAGGAATTGCCCAAAAGGCAAATTATCGCGTAGGGATTTGGGGTGCTGACTCTCATATAGAAGTAGCGAATTTCTTGCCATCGGTTTTCGATACAATTCACTTTCGAGACCAGTCTCCGTCGTGTAGATGGAGAGGTCCAGAAAGGAAACCTTCTCTTTGCTTGTTTCGATGGTAAAGTGTAAGAAATCGTTCTGATTATTCAGCCACCGATGGAAGTTTGTAACTGAATCTATGTCCCCTCTCCACACCACTAGAACATCATCTATATAGCGTTTTCACCACAATATAGACGAGAAAAAGCTTTCAAAGCTTGTCTCTCCATTCTGGACAGATTATTATAGCCAGACTTAGGGGAGATCCAGATTTTTTCAATGTCATCTTTGACCGCCTGTTCAAAGGTGAACACTTGGGACGGTATGGCATGTGTTGGAGGTAGGAAAGTTGATTTGGGTCTTAGGCCGGTATTGACATCTCTCTCCAAATCAGGCTCCTCATTACTTCTATTGTTAAAGAAGTAATGTAGTCGCAGTTTCCGAAAAAATTGGGCTAATTCAATCTGAGAAAACGAGAAAAAGGGGTTAGTTGGATTTAACACTGTTGTCTGTTCGAACATATGGACATACAGGTTTGCTAACGAAGGAGCAAAAATGCTGCCCATGCTCGTCCCTGAGACTTGATGGTATACCGTGTCTTCGTACCTGAAAATTTAAACGAGAAAAAGGGGTTAGTTGGATTTAACACTGTTGTCTGTTCGAACATATGGACATACAGGTTTGCTAACGAAGGAGCAAAAATGCTGCCCATGCTCGTCCCTGAGACTTGATGGTATACCGTGTCTTCGTACCTGAAAATTTTTTCTTTCATAGCTATGGTGGCTAAAGACATAATGAAAGGTACAGGGGTGATCGAGTCAAGTTCAGTGTCACCCAGGATGGATCTGATGGTCTCCAAAGTCTCATCCTGGGGGATCGAGGTATACAGGGACTCGACATCTAGGGAGACTAGATAGTCTGTCTCCTGGTTGAAAGGGATATCCGGGATCACCCCCAGGACATCTGTGGTATCTTTCAGATAGGTAGGCATAGTGTGCACTATTGGTCTGAGGAAGTGATCTACAAAAGCCGAAAGGGGCTCTAGAACTGATCCTTGGCCAGAAATAATAGGCCTCCCTGGTGGTGGTCTCTGAGGTTTATGCACCTTAGGTAAGGTGTAGAAGTGGGGCATAATGGGATGTTGTGTCTGTAAAAATTGGGACTCTAAAGGAGTTATCCAACCTTCTGTTAAGGCTTCCTCTGTTAAGAATTTAATCTCATTCATTATTCTTGGGGTAGGATCTATAGTGAGTGGCTGGTATGCATTGGTGTTACTCAGCTGTCGAAGGCATTCAGTCCTATAAGTCTCCACATCTTGTAGTACAGTCGATCCCCCTTTGTCGGCAGGCTTGATAATTACTGAGGAATCCTCAGTTAATGTTTTCAAAGCTTGTCTCTCCATTCTGGACAGATTATTATAGCCAGATTTAGGGGAGATCCAGATTTTTTCAATGTCATCGTTGACCGCCTGTTCAAAGGTGAACACTTGTGACGGTATGGCATGTGTTGGAGGTAGGAAAGTTGATTTGGGTCTTAGGCCGGTATTGACATCTCATTCCAAATCAGGCTCCTCATTACTTCTATTGTTAAAGAAGTAATGTAGTCACAGTTTCCGAAAAAATTGTGCTAATTCAATCTGGAGTAAAAATGGATCGCCATTATCTGTCGTCACAAAGCCCAACCCTTTATTAAGAACCACTTCTTCAATGGCGGACAAGGTTTTCTTACTTAGATTAATCACCAAACTAGTCTCAGGTTGTAAGCCTACTCCTGAGCATTCTGTCTGGTGTGGCTCCTGGTCCCGGTATGAGGACCTGCCGTATCTTCCCATTGGACCTGTGGTTGTCCTTGTGTTTGTCTTCTTTTGCCCCGAGATCGTCGGGGGCCAAACGGTAAAAAAGGCTGATTATTGTATTGTGGGTAGCCTGGAAAAGGGCCCATTGGTGGCTGGAATGGCTGCTGAAAATTGCCTGGATGTCCCCACGGTGTTGGAGGCCCCCACATTTGTCCTGCCATGTTATACTGTCCTCTATGGTTCTGATATCTACCAGCCCTACCAGAACTACCTCGCCCGCCACCAGTAGGTGTTTGTGGATTGGAAGCTCCTTGGTCACTGCCAGAATCAGAGCTACACCCAGAGTAGTTGGATCCATACATACGCCCGCTGCGACTGAAGTCGGGGGCTTTATAGTTGTCACTCGTGTATGGGTATATACGTTCAAGGTTGAACTTGGCCAAGTCCTTTTTGAACTTATCTACCTTAGCCTGCAAAATGGGATCAAAAAACTCCTTGTTTGATTTATCTGACTCGTCTTTCTGTTTCTTAAAGGCTGTCGGGGTAACTGTAGCGCGGATCTGGACCTCGAGGGTTTGTATTTCCACTAAAATGCCATCTGCCACCCGCTTGGCTGTACTGATAATTAGTATCAGCCAATCGCGGGTGCAGCGCCACGCAATCATCGACCAGTCCTTAAGAAAGGGTTTATCAGTGAGAAAAAGGCGAGGGGCATTCGTTACTATAAGCCCCGGGGGGGCACAACTTGCCCTCAGATACTCTGCCATGGTGATCCCGTGTGCCTTTGTACGAGAATGAGCTTTTTTGAGTGTGAGAGCTTTAGTCCGGTCATCAATGGCAGTTACGGCAGGTGCTGGTAAGGTCTCAAGAATACTGGGCATATTGTCTAAGATAGATTGGTGTACTGCATCATCATAGGCTAAACCGCTGCGTTCAGCCATGTTTGTGAGCTATTTAGAGAGTGAAGGGAGCAAAGAAAAACTAGGGACCGGTATAATACCCGAAAGTCTGAAATCCAGTTCCAAAGGGAATCTGGAATAAAAACCACTCACCCAGATGTGGTCATCACATTCTAGCCCGCAGCTGGAGGCTGCTCAAATATATAACTAACACAACGGTATCGGAGGGCTAAAGGGACATTTAAAGACCCGTCTAAGTTCTATCCCCTTGAAGGAACAACATGAACAACAAACAAACTTAGAGGTCTAAATCAGAAACCTGATCTGAATATCTTTCAAAATACCTTCATGTCTAAAAAGTACAACAAGATAAAGAAGTGGCTGACAGTTATGAACAACAGACCAGATCGCCAAGAAAAGGGCCACCTGTAATTGCTAATCAAAACCCATTATGGATTCCCATCAATAACTTGTATGGATCAATGTTTTCATTTGGTAATCCTGCCAGGGTATTCTGTCTCTTGATCATTGAGACATACGGCATACCCCCATCTTTGGCATGGGGTAATGACCTACAATTACTAGATTAGACCAAATGATGATGATCTGATGGGAAAGTGCAGTGCAAAAAAATGAAGATGAATGTGATGGTTAAAACAGGATAGGGAGCTTTAACAAAAATTACTTTATTGGGCATAAGCCCCTTCCTTGTTAAAAACAAGATCAGTGCAACAACATAAACGCAGTTTAAACAAATAGCTGCGAGAGGACCAACATGTTTCAGCCTATTATGGGAGGAAACCCAAGGCTTTCGTCAGGGTCTCTGTTCTCAAAGAATACTACTGCCAAATTAGTGAGAAACGTGTGAAAAAATTATAATAAAAAACACACAAGTGAACTAATAACAGTAAAGGATATATTTCTCCTACATCTGTTTCAATTCCTCCTTGGCACCTGGTGTGATCTACAACAACACAAACATATGTGGACCCTTATTAGGTTCAAAGGTCTGTTAAAACGGTAATCTATTCATTAGTGTTCAAGATTTTCAAGTACTCACCCAGTGTGCCCGGGGAAAGGACCTCACCTCTTCCTGGACCTGGCTCAGGTAAATGTGAGACCCCGCTCTGTAAGCACAAGACAACCCCTACACTTAGTATAGATAGAGCGAGCCCTTTTTGCCCTGCTCTGTCTATTAATAATGCTTGGGGTGCACCAATGTGTCTTGCACATAGAGCCTGACTTCCTGGTATAAACTTATCACCCAAGAGAGTCCTCGCACCCACATACAACTCTCTAGCTAGACTTAACAAAAAATATTTTAGCATATGTAGTTTAAATAAACTCAAAACATGATTGCCAATACAGCAAAAAGACCTTTTGTCCCCTATTCAAGGCTGACAGATAAAAGGGGCCAAACTTTTAATGAGACAACCATGAGGTAGTTGGCTTGTTTATCACTATTTAATGTTAACCAAGTCCTCATAAAACAAGTGCCAAAAAACAGCCCAGACTGATTCTAGAGCCTACCTGTCCGTCGTTGTCCCAAACGATGACTGAGTCAGGGGGAGGCATTGGGCTGCTCGAAAGAGCCCCTATGTCATACGTTGAGACCAGCTTAACTCGTGTACTCTCGCGAGATTTTGATGGACTACAGAATGATGTCACCAGACCAGGAAGGAGTAGTTTTAACCAACCGCAGCCTGGTTGTGTTTAAACATAATGTTGGAAATAGCAAACAGAAAAGGGAAACATTTCGTAAGCTCTACAGGATGATGTCACCAAACCAGGAAGGAATAGTTCAAAGCAACCCCAGCTTAACTCGCGTAATCTCGCGAGATTTTGACGGACTACAAAATGATGTCACAAGACCAGGTAGGAGTAGTTTTAACCAACCACAGCCTGGTTGTATTTAAACATTGTGTTGGAAATAGCAAACAAAAAAGGGGGAACATTTCCTAAGCTCTACAGGAAGGGTTAGGAAAAACAGATTGCGTATACCGGGATATAGTTGTTGAAGCAAACAGTGTTTACCGATAACATCTTTAATCGCGTGCTCTCGCGAGATTTCAAACGGACTACAGGATGATGTCACCAAAACAGGAAGGAGTAGTTCTAAAGCAACCCCAGCTTAACTTGCGTACTCTCACGGGATTTTGGACGGACTACAGGGTGATGTCACCAAACCAGGAAGGAGTAGTTCTAACCAACCACAGTATCAAGAATGGTACAAACCCCAGATCTTATGAAATAGGAACAAACTACAGAGTAATGTCCCTCAAATAACAGCTGTAGTTAAGCAGAAAATAAGCTCAGCTATATGCACTCAACAACTATCGTCTCTTGCATCTTCTGAAAGTTATAAAGACACTTAGTTTGGTAGTCTTATAGGTATCATAGAATGCTGCAAACATGTTATAGTGATAAAATAACTCCAACTGTTAAGAACAACATGGAGTGGAATCACATCTTACTGAGAGGGTGGTCATGATCATTGTAAATTGAACCACTCAATATCATCGTTGAGCCCAATCCTGTCAGTGCGTAATTTGAAGACCCATTTCTGTTCCTTATAAAATAGGAATTTTTATATATCACTTATATGTGATGGAATAAACGGTTTCTCAAGAACAACCCACATAAAATCTGTTTCACTGTGGTTGTGTTGTAAAAAATGTTTAGTTAATCTTGAGACATCTTTTCTGCAACGAAACGTGCTTTTATGTTCTTGCATCCTCACTTGCACCTTCCTGGTGGTCATGCCTATATAGCGTAAATTACACGGGCATGTGATTTGGTAGATCAGGTTAGTGCTGTTACAGTTAGTAAAGCGTCTCAACTGCCAAGGGTGGTCGGTGCCTATGTCGATGCTTGTTGTCTTGGTCGTTAAAGGACAGACCGAACATCCCCCACATGGATGGTGTCCCATTACGGGAGGTTAGTCCCACAAGGTGCCCACCTCTCTGGTAGAAGTCTCTCGAGGACGGGTGTGTATCAGGCGGTCCCTTAAATTGCCCGACCTCTTAAATGCAAAAAGGGGAAACTCAATCTTATCATTGCTACTGTTTAGTATGCGCCAACGGGATCACTGACATAATATCGATGTCAAAAATATAGAGATACCAAAATATCGAGGATAAAATATCGAGGGACAAAATATCGACTGCCTATCTTCAAACAGGTAAGTACTAAAATATCGACTCCAAAATATCGACTTACAAAAATATAGACTGTCAAAATATCGATTTTTTTAAATGTCTTAAAATTAAGTTAAAAATAATATATATAAATATATTTAATATAAACTTAGAAATAATTATTAAATAAATGTAATATTAATAAATAATTAATATAAATTAAAAAACTTATATCACCAAAAATAATACATATATATATATATATATATATATATATATATATATATATATATATATATATATGTTATGTTATGTTATGTTATGTTTCTTTTGTATAGCGCACGGCGACTCAAAAAGAGTATCCCGGCGCTTTCACAGCGAGACCTACGAGAGAATAACACAACACAACGATTAAAACAGAGGGGGGGAAAAATAAAAAGAGAGAAGAAAAGCCTATAAAGTAAACAACCAAGTCTTAAGACCTTTTCTAAAAGCCAACAGGCTCGGGCGCCCCGAAGTGTCAACGGCAAGGCGTTCCACAGCTGGGGGGCACGCAACCCAAAGGAGCGACCCCCAATGCGGGCTCTTTGAACGCGCGGCACCACAGCCAAAAACTGTGACTCCGATCTGAGTGATCGGGCCGGGTGGTAAAAGGACAGTCTCCTTTGAAGGTACTTTGCGCCTCCAGAGTGCAAGGCCTTATAGGCCAGAGTCAGGGTCTTAAAAATAATACGCTTGCGGATAGGCAGCCAGTGTAGGGCCTGCAAGAGGCCCGCCACCCTTGCTCGCCTATTTAAGCCATAAATGGCTCTTGCCGCAGCGTTCTGCGTCACCTGGAGGCGCTGTAGCAGATACTCCGGCAGGCCCAGGTAGAGGACGTTGGCGTAGTCCAACCTGGACCCGATCAGAGCCTGCACAGTCAGTTTCCGGTGTTCTTCCGACAGCAGGGGTAGAAACTTTCTTAGTACCTTCAGGAGACCGAAACAGGAGCCCGCCACTCCCAAAATCTGGGCTCTCATCGACAAACCCTTGTCCATCTTCACCCCCAGATTCTTAGCGACTAGGGATGAGGAGGAAGGTGGGAACATGTCGATAGGCCACCAGTCGTGCCAGTCAGGATCCGACGCACACCCAAAGAAGAGCACCTCGGACTTCTCGGGATTGCACTTGAGGCCACTCAAATGAAACCATTTGAAAACAGCCCCAAGGCAATCCCGGATGCTCTCCCCATTAAAATCTCCTCCCCTCTCACAGGAGAAGAGGAGCTGAGTGTCGTCTGCATAGGACACGATCCGGGCTCCGAAAGACTCCGCCAGTGCCGCCAAAGGGGTCATGAAGATGTTAAAGAGGGTTGGGCTCAAAATAGAGCCCTGAGGAACCCCAACACCCAATGGCGGCATTACGGCGGAGTCCGGCGGGGTCCAGACCGTTTGTCGGCGGTCGGCTAGAAATGATGAAAACCAGCTGAGCACCGTCCCCCTGAGACCTATCTCGGAAAGTCTCGAAAGAAGGCCATCATGGGGGACGGTGTCGAATGCCGCCGACAGGTCCAACATGACCAGCATGGCCCTGGCTCCGGAGTCCAGAACTCCTTTGATGTCTTCCGACGCCTCCAGGAGTGCCGTCTCAGTACTGAGATTGGGGCGAAAGCCAGATTGGGAGGCATGCAAAAGCTCATGCATATATATATATAAACATATTATTAAATAAAAATATTAATATAATATAATTTATTTTAATTTAATTTCATTAAATTAATTTAAGTTACATTTAATTTTACTTTATTTTTACACTGTACCCCTGTACCCCAAAAACCCCAAACTGACCATGAACCCTAAAAATGCCCCTTTACCCAAAAACTAAAAACTGACCCTGAACCCTAAAAAAACCCTTTATCCAAAAACTAAAAACTGACCCTGAACCCTTAAAATACCCCTTTACCCAAAAACTAACAACTGACCCTGAACCCTAAAAATACCCCTTTACCCAAAAACTGAAAACTGACCCTGAACCCTAAAAATACCCCTTTACCCAAAAACTAAAAACTGACCCTGAACCCTAAAAATACCCCTTTACCAAAAAACTGAAAACTGACCCTGAACCCTAAAAATATCCCTTTACCCAAAAACTAAAAACTGACCCTGAACCCTAAAAATACCCCTTTACCCAAAAACTAAAAACTGACCCTGAACCCTAAAAATACCCCTCTACCCAAAAACCCAAAACTAAAATTTAATTTCCAAAACCAATTACTTTTATTTACGAAGTTAATTTTATTTAATGGTCAATTATTAATTAATTAACAAATGTAATTAATTTACATATTTAATTAGTTATTATTAAATTACTCCCCACCCTATCCCCCTATAAACTCACAACCCACTACAGAAATTAATTTACTAATTATTATTTATTTATTCTTTAAATATTTATAATTACCAATTATATTTTAATTATTTACAAAATAATAATTAATTAACAATTATTATTAATTTACATATTTAATTAATTAAATTTAAATTACTTCCCACCCTATTCCCCTATAGACCCACAACCCGCTACAGAAAATATTTTACGAAAATATAATTATTGATCAATTAATCAATTATTATTAATTACCAATTATATTTTAATTAATTAACAATGAATAATTAATTAACAATTACTATTATATTACAGATTTAATTAATTATATTTAAATTACTTCCCACCCTATTCCCCTATAAACCCACAACCCGCTACAGAAAATATTTTACGAAAATATAATTATTGATCAATTAATCAATTATTATTAATTACCAATTATATTTTAATTAATTAACAATTAATAATTAATTAACAATTACTATTATATTATAGATTTAATTAATTATATTTAAATTACTTCCCACCCTATTCCCCTATAAACCCACAACCCGCTACAGAATAATATTACACAAAAAATTTAAAATATTATTAACTTACCTTAAATTCAATATTTTTGTTGTCTATATGATGTCTAGTCGATATTATGTCCATTCTATATTTTTGATTCGATATTATGTCCATTTTAGTCGATATTTTTGTTGTCTATATTATGTCTAGTCGATATTATGTCCATTCTATATTTTTTACTCGATATTCTGTCCAGTCGAAAAAAACAACTCGATATTATGACTGCACACCGCGCCAATGACGCCTAATGATTTTCTGGATACAATTGGATTTTGTATTATAGGTAGTAACCAGAGTCAGGCGATCCAGTTTGGTCTTCTCTCCTTTCGGTTCAAGAAGTGCCTCACGATGATTGTTGGCTGCACGTTTCAACGATTGTTTGATGAGTTTCCTAGGATAATGTGTACTGGTTAGCAGTTCTGATAATTCCTCTGCATGATGTGCAAAAGTTTCTGGAGTTGAACAATTCCGCCGAACTCGAAGGAATTCCCCAAAAGGCAAATTATCGCGTAGGGATTTGGGGTGCTGACTCTCGTATAGAAGTAGTGAATTTCTTGCCATCAGTTTTCGATACAATTCACTTTCGAGACCAGTCTCCGTCGTGTAGATGGAGAGGTCCAGAAAGGAAACCTTCTCTTTGCTTGTTTCGATGGTAAAGTGTAAGAAATCGTTCTGATTATTCAGCCACCGATGGAAGTTTGTAACTGAATCTATGTCCCCTCTCCACACCACTAGAACATCATCTATATAGCGTTTCCACCACAATATAGACGAGAAAAAGGGGTTAGTTGGATTTAACACTGTTATCTGTTCGAACATATGGACATACAGGTTTGCTAACGAAGGAGCAAAAATGCTGCCCAACATATCCCTTTCAACCAGGAGACAAACTATCTAGTCTCCCTAGATGTCGAGTCCCTGTATACCTCGATCCCCCAGGATGAGACTTTGGAGACCATCAGATCCATCCTGGGTGACACTGAACTTGACTCGATCACCCCTGTACCTTTCATTATGTCTTTAGCCACTATAGCTATGAAAGAAAAAATTTTCAGGTACAAAGACACGGTATACCATCAAGTCTCAGGGACGAGCATGGGCAGCATTTTTGCTCCTTCGTTAGCAAACCTGTATGTCCATATGTTCGAACAGACAACAGTGTTAAATTCAACTAACCCCTTTTTCTCGTCTAAATTGTGGTGGAAACGCTATATAGATGATGTTCTAGTGGTGTGGAGAGGGGACATAGATTCAGTTACAAACTTCCATCGGTGGCTGAATAATCAGAACGATTTCTTACACTTTACCATCGAAACAAGCAAAGAGAAGGTTTCCTTTCTGGACCTCTCCATCTACACGACGGAGACTGGTCTCGAAAGTGAATTGTATCGAAAACTGATGGCAAGAAATTCACTACTTCTATACGAGAGTCAGCACCCCAAATCCCTACGCGATAATTTGCCTTTTGGGCAATTCCTCCGAGTTCGGCGGAATTGTTCAACTCCAGAAACTTTTGCACATCATGCAGAGGAATTATCAGAACTGCTAACCAGTAGACATTATCCTAGGAAACTCATCAAACAATCGTTGAAACGTGCAGCCAACAATCATCGTGAGGCACTTCTTGAACCGAAAGGAGAGAAGACCAAACTGGATCGCCTGACTCTGGTTACTACCTAAAATACAAATTCCAATTGTATCCAGAAAATCATTAGGCGTCGTTGGCGCATACTAAACAGTAGCAATGATAAGATTGAGTTTCCCCTTTTTGCATTTAAGAGGTCGGGCAATTTAAGGGACCGCCTGATACACACCCGTCCTCGAGAGACTTCTACCAGAGAGGTGGGCACCTTGTGGGACTTACCTCCCGTAATGGGACACCATCCATGTGGGGGATGTTCGGTCTGTCCTTTAACGACCAAGACAACAAGCATCGACATAGGCACCGACCACCCTTGGCAGCTGAGACACTTTACTAACTGTAACAGCACTAACCTGATCTACCAAATCACATGCCCGTGTAATTTACGCTATATAGGCATGACCACCAGGAAGGTGCGAGTGAGGATGCAAGAACATAAAAGCACGTTTTGTTGCAGAAAAGATGTCTCAAGATTAACTAAACATTTTTTACAACAAAACCACAGTGAAACAGATTTTATGTGGGTTGTTCTTGAGAAACCGTTTATTCCATCACATATAAGTGATATATCAAAATTCCTATTTTATAAGGAACAGAAATGGGTCTTCAAATTACGCACTGACAGGATTGGGCTCAACGATGATATTCCGTGGTTCAATTTACAATGATCATGACCACCCTGTCAGTAAGATGTGATTCCACTCCATGTTGTTCTTAACAGTTGGAGTTATTTTATCACTATAACATGTTTGCAGCATTCTATGATACCTATAAGACTACCATACTAAGTGTCTTTATAACTTTCAGAAGATGCAAGAGACGATAGTTGTTGAGTGCATATAGCTGCGCTTATTTTCTGCTTAACTACAGCTGTTATTTGAGGGACATTACTCTGTAGTTTGTTCCTATTTCATAAGATCTGGGGTTTGTACCATTCTTGATACTGTGGTTGGTTAGAACTACTCCTTCCTGGTTTGGTGACATCACCCTGTAGTCCGTCCAAAATCCCGTGAGAGTACGCAAGTTAAGGTGGGGTTGCTTTAGAACTACTCCTTCCTGTTTTGGTGACATCATCCTGTAGTCCGTTTGAAATCTCGCGAGAGCACGCGATTAAAGATGTTATCGGTAAACACTGTTTGCTTTAACAACTATATCCCGGTATACGCAATCTGTTTTTCCTAACCCTTCCTGTAGAGCTTAGGAAATGTTCCCCCTTTTTTGTTTGCTATTTCCAACACAATGTTTACATACAACCAGGCTGTGGTTGGTTAAAACTACTCCTTCCTGGTCTGGTGACATCATTTTGTAGTCCGTCAAAATCTCGCGAGATTACGCGAGTTAAGCTGGGGTTGCTTTGAACTATTCCTTCCTGGTTTGGTGACATCATCCTGTAGAGCTTACGAAATGGTTCCCTTTTCTGTTTGCTATTTCCAACATTATGTTTAAATACAATCAGGCTGCGGTTGGTTAAAACTACTCCTTCCTGGTCTGGTGACATCATTCTGTAGTCCATCAAAATCTCGCGAGAGTACGCGAGTTAAGCTGGTCTCAACGTATGAAATAGAGGCTCTTTCGAGCAGCCCAATGCCTCCCCCTGACTCAGTCATCGTTTGGGACAACGACGGACAGGTAGGCTCTAGAATCAGTCTGGGCTGTTTTTTGGCACTTGTTTTATGAGGACTTGGTTAACATTAAATAGTGATAAACAAGCCAACTACCTCATGGTTGTCTCATTAAAAGTTTGGCCCCTTTTATCTGTCAGCCTTGAATAGGGGACAAAAGGTCTTTTTGCTGTATTGGCAATCATTTTTTGAGTTTATTTAAACTACATATGCTAAAATATTTTTTGTTAAGTCTAGCTAGAGAGTTGTATGTGGGTGCGAGGACTCTCTTGGGTGATACGTTTATACCAGGAAGTCAGGCTCTATGTCCTAGACACATTGGTGCACCCCAAGCATTATTAATAAACAGAGCAGGGTAAAAAGGGCTTGCTCTATCTATACTAGGTGTAGGGGTTGTCTTGTCCTTACAGAGCGGGGTCTCACATTTACCTGAGCCAGGTCCAGGAAGAGGTGAGGTCCTTTCCCCGGGCACACTGGGTGAGTACTTGAAAATCTTGAACACTAATGAATAGATTACCGTTTTTAACAGACCTTTGAACCTAATAAGGGTACACATATGTTTTTGTTGTTGTAGATCACACCAGGTGCCAAGGAGGAATTGAAACAGATGTAGGAGAAATATATCCTTTACTGTTATTAGTTCACTTGTGTGTTTTTTATTATAATCTTTTCACACGTTTCTCACTAATTTGGCAGTAGCATTCTTTGAGAACAGAGACCCTGACGAAAGCCTTGGGTTTCCTCCCATAATAGGCTGAAACATGTTGGTTCTCTCGCAGCTATTTGTTTAAACTGCGTTTATGTTGTTGCACTGTTCTTGTTTTTAACTAGGAAGGGGCTTATGCCCAATAAAGTAATTTTTGTTGAAGCTCCCTATCCTGTTTTAACCATCACATTCATCTTCATTTTTTTGCACTGCACTTTCCCATCAGATCATCATCATTTGGTCTAATCTAGTAATTGTAGGTCATTACCCCATGCCAAAGATGGGGGTATGCCGTATGTCTCAATGATCAAGAGACAGAATACCCTGGCAGGATTACCAAATGAAAACATTGATCCATACAAGTTATTGATGGGAATCCATAATGGGTTTTGATTAGCAATTACAGGTGGCCCTTTTCTTGGCGATCTGGTCTGTTGTTCATAACTGTTAGCCACTTCTTTATCTTGCTGTACTTTTTAGACATGAAGGTATTTTGAAATTCAGATCAGGTTTCTGATTTAGACCTCTAAGTTTGTTTGTTGTTCATGTTGTTCCTTCAAGGGGATAGAACTGAGATGGGTCTTTAACCGCATGCGTGCGGCATGATTTCCGCTCCTGTGCTGAGATTTTTCATATCGCACTTTACATGACGAGCTGGGCTCGTCATGAGCGTGCGAGGAGGCTACCTCATGACGAGCCCAGCTCGTCATGAGCGTCGAAGGGGTTAAATGTCCCTTTAGCCCTCCGATACTGTTTTGTTAGTTATAGTCCCTAAACCTTCCCTTTTCTTCAGATCAGACACCCCTATAGTAGGCCAAAGGGCAGGGTGCATTGTAAGTATAAGGTAGGAAAAACCCTGATGTGTGTGGTATGTCCTAATAGTGAATTACAGCCATTTTTGTTTTTCACTATTGCAAGGCTACCTGTTCTCCATAGGCCAGAATGGGAAGTTAGATTATTACATTCTTTTAATCCTACCTGACTCATAAAACATGGTAGAAATTCGAGTTTAGCATGCCTGAACTCAGAATGATCAAATGCATCTTTTAGTGAAGTTGGTTTTAACATTCTGTGTTTGAAAATACCGCTTTTAGAAAGTAGGTATTTTCTTGTCTAACTATCCAAAGCCTGCCTCTGCTAGGTTGTGTATTCCTTGTCTGGAGTTTGAGTTACAGGGCTGGGGGATTCCAAGAGACAGAATGAGTCAGCCCACTGGTGAATAGCGAGATCTGCATCTAGATGGGTGGGAGGAGTTGCACCTGAACCTTGAATAGGGCTGTGCCTGCCTTCCACAATGCTGACTCCAACTCCTGGCGTACGGCAGATGTCTTTGCCCTGCACAGTGAAAGAAGAGAAGGGATGCTGTCAACAAAGTGCGCCAGGGCTGTGCTTTCCCTCCACAATGCTGGCTCCACCTCCTGTGGGCCATCTGATGTTTCTGCCCTCCACTGTGAAAGTAAAGAAGGAGTCTTGTAAACAGAGTGCTTCAGAACTGGTTTGGACTGGGCAAAGGCCCCTCTCCCCTCACAGAACAAAGGATTTGGGGGTATAAATATTGGGACCCTGATCCCAAGAAATGAGATCACTTTTGGACTACAAGAAGAAACCTTTACTGAGGAGAGGAACCTGAAGAAACTGAGGAGAGACTATCCCTAAGCTGAAGTGCTGCTTGGGGGATTGGCCTGCAGTAGTTGCATGACTGCCAAAGGAAGGAGAACGGAACTTTATGTGCTTTGCTTTCAACTTGTGTAGGATCTCCAAGGGTTTGAGAGAAGAGCTTGTCTCCTGCTGAAGTCTCAGGGATAACAGACTTCAACCCCCAGCTCCCAAAGAGTTCTTTGGAAGTGCCTGCTGCAGTTTTGCACTGCATCTCAAGAAACGTCCCGCAACCCCGAAGAAGCATGTCGCCGTCACAGCCGCTGCCATCGCATCGTGGATGTCGCTTGTGCGTCACTTATTATCACATAAAAAGTGATGCAACAGTGGAACAAGGGGCTTGTAAAGAAGCCAGAGGGAATTTCCCTGGACTCACTATATGGAGAATAGTTTTATATTATATAAGACACTTTACTATAACACAAGCATATTATGCACAAAGAATTTTTTTCACCAACTAGAATGTAGTATGTATACGTTCTTTATTAAAAAGCATATTCCTCACTCAACAGGGTATTATCCTTAACATAAGGAGCCCACAAACAAATTTAAAATTTCAGAAACCCTTTTCTTTTCTGAAAGACAAAGAGTGTGTTCCTCTCTTAATACAATAAACAAATCATTAGACATTCATCAATACAATGCACCTATTACAATATACAAAAACAACAAGTGTCACAAATTAAAAACACATTACTTGGAGGAGGCGCTTAGCGCGCACCCAAGATGGTCGCGTGAGCTCGGAGCTCCCGGACCCTCGCCACCTCCACCGACTATCCTGCACCTTATCCTGATTTGGACGACGGGCTTTTGTGGTCGTGACCCTGCTGATCATTTCCCCGTTTACGCATTTCGCTTTGGCTTCAGGGAGCCGAAGATATGGACTTTTGAACATTTTCGGCCTGCTCCGTGGTACTGCCCCGGGCTTGATTTCCCTGCCAGCCGGGTGGTAATTGAATAACAACGGCACGTGCGAGTCTCCCCTGCCCGGTCTTCAACTTTCGGTTTAGATTCTTGTGCCTCCACCTCATGGACTCTGCCTTGGTCGCCTTGGTGGTTTGCTCCTTTCTACATTGCGCGCCATCGCTTGGCGATCTGGGTTTTCACTGCTTCTTGACTGGTGGCTGGCCTTTAACCTATTCTCCGAATTGCTGAGCGCGCTTCGAGTGTAGCCATTTTCACTAGGTCTCAGAATACCCTCCGGGGCGCACGACCTAAAATGGCCACCAAGCCCGAGGGAGAAAGACGTAAGACCAAACCGGCAGCTCGAGGAGGCTCTGTGCAGTCCAACGTCATGGATCGATATACCCTCACTAAGGGCTCTCCAGGCGGACCGACCAAACCCCCGGCCAACCTTGGGGACGATTCCCTGTCGGATGGAGATCTGTCGTTGAAAGACATCATGGGCGCCATTACTGGGATGAAGGCCACGCTAGGACAGCAATATGAGGCCCTGACCCATAAATTGGACACAGTTGCCATAGATGTTACCCTGATCAGGGCGGACCTTGCGAAGACTAACGAGAAGGTCAAATCCCTTGATCTGAAGACATCTAGTCTTATTACCGATGTCTCCGAATTACAAACTGAGGTTGGTAACCTGAGGTCCGCCCGTGACTACCTCTCTCGACGCCTGGACGATTTTGAAGGCCGCGCTCGACGGAACAACGTCCGACTGGTCGGAGTCCCGGAGACGACGGAATCGTCATCGGTGGACCTACTGGTGGAGGACCTTGTCCTGAATCACTTAGCGCCCAAGGGCCTTAGCAAGTTTTTTGCAGTGGAACGGGCCCACCGAATCCCGGGTGGCCCGCCTAAGCTTGGAGCTTCTCCGCGCCCCATCATCGCGCGGATCTTTAACTTTCGTGACAGAGATGTGATCCTACAGGCTTCCCGCACGTCGGGCCCTACGGCTTATGAGAACGCCGCGGTTAACTTCTACCCGGACTTCACCCAGCAGGTCCAGAAGCAGCGCCTTGGATTCCAGGGGGTGAAGAGGAGACTGCGCGACAGAGACATGAAATAGGCCATGCTTTTCCCGGCTCGACTGCGTGTGGTCTACAATGATAGAACATTTTTCTTTGATCATCCTGGAGCGGCCAGCGACTGGCTGGACTCACTGCCCCCTCGAGAACAATTTGACCGTCCTGATCACTCCGGTGGTGCGGAGGGCGGCCCGGTGGAGCAGGAATGAGGAGCGAAATCGGCTCCCGGACCAACGTGTTGACTTTCGGCAGTGGTTTGTTGCTATGCTACTATTGTTTGCTACTGTGTTGTCTGAACGGGGTGTGGGTGGGGGTCGGGTGAATCTTCCTCCTCTGGGGTTCTTTTCGTAGATTAGTTGTATACTAGGGCGACAGGCACACTGCAAGTTGGGGTGGCTTTTGAGTCTTACGCAGGGGTGTGGGGTGGGGGGTATGATGATGTTTTGGGGGGTTGAGGGGTTGAGGTTTATGTTTCATTGTTTTCTTCAAGGCATTGTACTGATGATCTTCTGTGTCTACGTGTCGCGTTTGGAGTGGGGTGGACCTTGGGGTGGTCTGTGGGATGGGGGATAGGGGACTACGTATACTGTTTGGAACGTCAATGGGTTGGGTGATAGAATTAAGCGGGGGGGTGGTTTTGCAGCTGCTGCGACGCCTATCACCAGATGTGGTTTTGCTTCAGGAGACGCATCTGCTTGGCAATACGTGCCATGCAATGAATAGGCGTGGCTATCGTCTCATTGCACACTCAGGTTTCACTTCTGGCTCCAGGGGGGTGGGTGTTCTGGTTCGGACCTCCCTCCCTCTTGCCGTTGACGACATTATACTTGATGATAGAGGGCGATACGCCGCCATTGTGGGGCGCTGGGAGGGGAGGGTGATCACTTTGTTTTCGGTCTATATACCGCCAGGCCTCCAAACTACGACCTATGCCGATCTGGGAAGAGTGGTTCTGGGAGTCCCCGAAGGTCTGCTCGTAGTAGGGGGAGATTTCAACTCGGTAGTGTCTGGGATGTTTGATCGTTACCCTCCCCGTGTTATCGCACAGTCTCAATCCTGGCTGGGGGACTTCCTGGAGGCACTGGGGTTAGCCGATTGCTGGCGCTTACATCATCCTGGGCAACAGCAATATACCTTCCACTCTGGGGCCCACGGCAGCCTTTCGAGACTTGATTATGTGCTGATGCCCTCCTCTCAGGCTTCCCTTATAGGGGAGGTAAAACATCTAGCCAGGGGTATCTCGGATCATTCCCCATTGTGGTTGGTTGTGAACGCGCACCTGAGTTCGGAGGGTCGTATCGCCCCGATCAACCCATGGTACCTCCGCGATCCTAAGATCAGGACGGAACTCCTTGCAGCGATCAATCGCTACTTTGCTGAAAATGTGGGTTCAGTGACCTCTTCTGTTTCTCTATGGGAAGCGTACAAGACTGTAATTCGAGGCCAGGCCCTCTCATCGATTGGCAATGTTAAGAGATGTAGGCGGGAGGAGGTTGTCCGTCTTGAGACTGAAATTTCTGCTCTTGAGGGGGAGTTGGACTCTGGGGTCTCCCCTGAGAGGCTGCACCTTCTGGACCTGAAACAGCTTGAATATAGAGCGCTGGTGACTGATGCAGCGAAAGAGATGGGTCGTGAACGGCAGGGGCGGCTGTATGATGTGGGAGATAAGGCTGGGAAATTGCTGGCTTGGTTGGATAGGAGAGAATGCTCGAGTCGGGTAGTTCCTGTTGTGTTTGATGTGAATGGTGTAGATATCACTGACCCTGCTGGAATCGTTACGCGCTTTGCTGATTATTTTCAGGTAGTGTACTCCCCTGTGTCTGACCGACTCCCACTTGCTTCTACGTGATATCTCGCTCCCATGCCTGTCTGATCCAGAGAGGGATCTGTTGGAAGCTCCGCCCACGGCGGATGAAATTGCGATCGCTATCCGCTCCATTCGCTCGGGGAAGGCCTCAGGCCCTAATGGACTCCCCATTGAGCTTTATAAGCTCTGTCCGGATGTACTGGCGCCGTATCTCCGATCGATGTTCTTGGAATCACTGGAGGAGGGGTCTCTTCCTCCTGACCAGAGATTGGCCTCCATAGTAGTTATCCATAAGGAGGGTAAGCCACGTGACCGTTGTGAATCCTTCAGACCTATTTCCCTGATAAATGCTGAACCTAAGATCCTGGCCAAAGTCCTCGCTAATCGTCTGGTATCTGTTATAGGCGATCTTGTTCACCCGGACCAGTCCGGATTTATACCACACCGAAACACGGCACTTAACCTTCGGCGACTGCATGGAGTCCTCGCGTGAGCGGGGACTCTGCGGGAGCCGGCCATCTTGGCGTCTTTAGACGCCACCATGGCGTTTGATACGCTCGAGTGGCCTTATATTTGGGCGGTCCTCATTAAATTCGGTTTTGGACCCGCCTTTATCCGCTGGGTGCAATTGCTCTATGCTGACCCTTTAGCCCAGGTAGTGGTGAATGGGCGTGCCTCGACCTCCTTTGCTCTTGGTAGGGAGACACGCCAGGGTTGTCCTCTATCCCCGCTCTTGTTTGCCCTTGCTCTGGAGCCACTGGTGGCTTGGTTGAGATGGGAACCGTCCTTGAAAGGCATTAGATGGTCCCCGGAATTTGAAGATCGTATATCTCTGTATGCAGACAATATACTTTTGTACCTTACGTCACCTCGTAAGTCGTTGATCGTCCTTTTTGACGTTTTGACTTCTTTTCATAAAAATTCCGGTCTAGTTATCAACTGGTCAAAATCCTGCATTTATGTTCTTTCCGGTGATGCTCCCCTTCTGCCACGTGGATGTCCCATCTCGGTGGTACTGGAGGGTTTTAAGTATTTGGGAATCTTTATTACCCTGGACCCTGTGCTTCGATATGAACGCAATCTGCTGCCCTCTCTCCGACGCCTCCGTGCAGATGTTGGAACGTGGAGTAGGCTTCCTCTCTCTCCTCTGGGACGAGCGGCGTTGTTTAAGATGATGTCGCTCCCCCGATTTCTCTATGCGCTTCAAAACACGCTTGATGTTATACCGGCCGGCTATTTTCGGGAGATTGAAAGCCTCCAGCGGCAATTGCTATGGGGGGGCCGTTCTCGTATTGCCCTTTCGAAGCTCACGCTCCCGTGGTACGATGGCGGCATCGCTCTCCCTGACATCCGTCGCTATTATTGGGCCTCTCAGCTGGGGGCCATCAACCATGGCACCTACGCTCATTCGCCAAACCCGGCCTTTGCGATGGAAAAATGGTTGCTGCCCGATGGTGACTACAACAGGGCTCTATACGTGAAGTCGACCGTCGGGTCGCTTACGGGCCCCACTAAAACAGCCGTGCAGGTGTGGTATCGGGCCACAGCTGCTACAGGATGGGCTGACAAGCCGACCCGTGCCACGCTGCTTTATGCTTCAGATAAACTTGGCTCCCTCTGGCAGTCGAAGGGGTTCGATCGGTGGGACATGATTGGGATCAGCAGGGTTGATGATGTGTGGATCAAGGGTAGGGTCAAGTCGTTTGAAGAAATGAAAGTTGAATATGGGCTGAATGATAAGGAATCCTTTAGATATGCGCAGGTCCGACACGCGGTCCTGTCTGTTTTTCCCCTGGGCTCGGACATTCCGGAAGCGTCCCCGCTTGAAGATCGGATACTGGATGGGCATGTCCCTGATAGCACGATCTCGCTCATTTATAAAAAGTTAATCAATACCAGGATTGATCTACTGGATAGACTTCGAGAGTTGTGGACTAGTGATGGTCTGGAGCTCGATGACGAGGACTGGCAGGCTGCGCTCTCTTCTCCGAAGGAGGTGGTTATTCCGGCGCGCCTTCGATTTGTCCAGCTCAAAATTCTTCATAGGGTGTATGTGACTGGTCCGCGTCTGGTGCGCATGGGATTCTCGACGGATGGATTGTGCAGACGTGGTTGCGGTATGGTGGCCACATTTCTACATATCATTTGGGAATGTCCTGCTGTACTGCGCTATTGGCTCGCGTGCATGATGTTATGAGTGAGGTCACGGGTGTGCGGTTGATGCCTGAAGCGCGGAGATGCGTGTTGAATGTCTGGGAACCGAATGATTGTACCCAGGCGCAGCTTCGATGGGTGACATTGGGTAACATGATAGCCAAGCGTGACATTGCCCAGCTATGGGGCGCTCAGAGGCCTCCGACGATTCTGGTATGGCAACAGAACATGGACTGGTCCATGTTTCGAGAAAAGACTGTGTATGTCTCCCGAGGCAGGCCTGGCAAATGGGGGAAAATTTGGACTCAGTGGAACGCATACCGTGGAGATATATGTACCCCCCCATTTCAGAATTTGATACCGACCTGTCTTCCTCCCAACCTGATGTTTCCTCCGCAGGAATATAGATGTATTGTTTGCTTCTGGTCTCCTTCTCTTCCCCCCCCCCACAGTATTTTTCGAATGCAATGATGTCTGCTTTACATTTGTACCCCCCCACCAGCCACGTGGTGACACGTTTGTACCGTACTGCCTTGTTTTCTTTTGTTTCTCTGTTTTCTTGTTCTTTAAATTCAATAAAAAGTTTTCAAAAAAAAAAACACATTACTTGATTAAAAAAACAGACAAAACTGAAACCCCTCTTTTCAATGGAACAATCGATATTAGTCCCAGATGATCAGATCCAATGGCCTTATTATCATAAGTGTGAGTATTCCAATGTCCGAGATTGGCGAATTTATGGAAACCACTCGGCTTTGCTTGGATTCTATATACAAAGTGCGTCGACGCGTTTTGGTGTTTTAGCCTTTGATGTAGTTACACCTTCCTCAAGACATAAATGATAGGGGTCATCGTCACCACATTTGGTGGAATCCTTCTAAATATTAAAAAAATATATATCAATAAGTACATTATTTTGTATTTCCTAATCATTTTCATGGTTCTTAGAGTGGCACATCTTCCTAATACTTTTTCTTTTTTATGAATCAGTCTAACTAGGAGTCCATTTTATTAAATCTCTGCTTTTTCATCGTCTGTTTTCAATCTAGTCGATATACATTTGACAACAGCTTTCCTTGTACATTGAGCATATTTCGGTTCGATAAGGGTACATAGACATATATTCTTACACTGTTCAATAGTGACCTAATACCATTGTATTATGATTATTGGCATTCGAGTGATTGGCATATAGGAAAATCTATCTGCGAAATGTAATTTACATATTCTCTCTATGAGTGACAGCAGATGACAGTTTCATACTACTACATATCTAATGTCTGTTGTCTCCACGTGTAGGTCATTGATGTATACATACTCTCACTATGCTCGATAACAGTTTAACAATATTGCCCTATGATTTTAAACTTCTTAACATGTTTATGATCAATATGGAGGAGACCCCTACTGACCTCTGTACTATGATTCGTTTTTTCAGGATCCTTAATCATGGGATGTGTCCTATTATATCCCAATGGGGGCTCATCAATCGATTATCTCCCCAAATGAAAACGTTGTATCCCTTTAGGCACTGGAAGGGGCAGAAGATATACTTTAATATCCTTGACTGTAGTTTGCATTGAACTTGTCAGTCAGTCAGTCAATCACTTTTATTCGATTTTAAAAAAATCACAAAAAGACACAAGATACTGTACATGAAATAGACAATAAAATACAACAATACAAATATCTACATAATATATCATACATCAGGCCATCAAATTTCATATTTCATTGATTCATAAATAGTATATATACACAAATAATACGTCATGTTAAATTAGCCTGAGCAAAAGGTCAATTTACATAAACAAGTTTAAAAAAGTTTTTAAAAAACACAGTTTAATAAAATATATTAAAATGTTTCGTTTTGAATTTGTCCTTGTCTCCATTTGAAACGCCTTTTGTTTATACGGACTCCTGCTACTAAAAAATTTGCAACATGAAAGTTGTTCGTACATTATGCAAAAGTTGCAAAAATAGGAGTGCTGGTCTGACCTGTGAAAAGACAGCCTCTCGCAAAATGGGTAAAAGATATTTTCTCCTGATTTGTGCATAATGATCACAGAACATAATAAAGTGTAAAGTGTCCTGAGGTGAAAAGTGATCACAGTCACAAGGACTTGCATTGTCAGGTGTATCCCATCTAGAGTAAGTGCCTAACAAAAAGTGTATCAAATTTAAACGAAATCTGGTTAAAAGAAAACGATGAAATGGTTTATTAACAAATACCAGGTAGGGTTCTAGGCCGGGAACAGTAATGAGGGCATAGTTTCTTCTAACGGTTGTTTTTTAAAGCTCTACTTTCTCCCGCTCAGCCATAAAGGAGTTTATCAATGATGTTTTTATCATCAAGACGTCTTCCTTTTGGATGCTATCAGGGGAGTTGAAAAGATCTATTCGACCCACATGAGATAGCAGGGTTTTTACATAATTTAACCATGGGATCTTTAGAGCTCCATCCATGGCCAAGCAATCTCTGAGGATTTGATGATTTAAAGAGATTTCCTCATTTAGCCAAGTTTTTAGCCAGGAGATCACAGGGGCAGATTTTATGTGGTCTGAAACAAACCCAGTACCCAACTCTGTGTGAATGGTAAAAGTGGGTGTAGACTGGGGGACGGAGAGTAGAGATCTAAAAAATCTATTCTCCGCCCTCTGGATGTTAACTGGATTTGTGTAACCCCATATTGAGGCTCCATAAGTAGCAATTGCTAAGCATTTGGCGTTATATACATTCAGAATAGCTTCCATTGGGCGTGACCCCAATCTTTTTGCAAAGTTCAAAAGGGCTCCAGCGGATCTGGTAACAGCATTCGATTTGGATTTGTGTTGCGCGCCCCAGGTTCCTTTGTCATCGAAAATCACGCCCAAGTAGGTAAAAGAAGAAACCCGTTGTACTTCCTTTCCTGTACAACTAAAGGTTATGGGTTTCCTCTTTCTGCCCCTGAGTCCCGTGATCATGACGTGGGATTTTTGTGTATTAATTTTCAGGTCTAACGAAGTCATAAAATCCCCAAAGGAAGCCAATAGCTTGTTAAGGGCCACACCCGTGCGGGCCAATAAGACTGTGTCATCCGCGTACAGAAGGACCGGGATGTTAATCTCTCCTGCACGCGGGACGTCGGCCCCCAGGGTGGAAAGCGCGGGCTCAAGTGCATTTATATATAAAGTAAAAAGGAGGGGGGCAAGGATGCACCCTTGCCTCACCCCTCTCTCGGATTTAAAAAGTCCAGTGCATCTTCCTTCTTGAGTGACTCTAACAGAGGCCTCTAGTCCTTGGTGAAGATCCGCTAAAAATCCCACCAATGACCTATCCATGCCCATTTCCAAAAGGACTCCCCACAGCCTTGACCTGTTGACCAGGTCAAAGGCTGAGGAGAGATCCATAAATGCTGTAGTTTGCATTGAACTTAAATTTACGAAGGATATGCGTCTTACCTTTTATAGCTTATTTAAATCGTATTATTTAGAAACAAGATTTTATCATAGGGTCTCACTGATTCCCTCAACGCTTCGTTGTAATCATGTGTGATTTGACACCGGATTCTAAATTCAAGACAAAAATAGTGGGTTTTAAAATGGTTTCTCGCTATTTATTTCGTTTTGTTATTACTGAGTCTGGCTAAACATCTCCTTACCCGTGGTCCCTGTGTCCGTTGCAGTCACCACGGTGACACCTTGGGTATACGTTGTTCGATAGTCAGCAAGGATTTCTTTGAACTGGATGTGTTCTAGGTAAGAGGAATAACATACACTATTTTGTAACGATTTCTTTGAAACGAATAACTAAGATCTATTCTTTTAGGTTTCAATACATTGCCCTATATTACCGAGTATTTCCTCATTATGTTTACCCCCAATTTTAAATCACATATTTTTTGCACGAGTGGGCAGATCGATATTTGTACTATCGGTCATTATATATACCGGATATCGTTATTGCTCGTTAACCCCGTTTTTCTTTGTAGGCATTAGTGGCCATTAGCTGATGTTTAGCTTTATTTAGGTACAATCACTATATAACTTCCTTCCCAGTGGTAGACCTCTGTTTATGAGTTTTACGGCCACCACTCCCACGGTTTTCCGGTTACCACCTCATTTCTAAACTACCTAAGTCTCCTTTCCCGGGGGATAAAACTCCATATTACGGGCTTACCTCCGAGTATTACGCCTCTTGCTTCACCGTGGGTTCGTCTCGTTCTGTTTCTTCCTTGCCTCAACTCGGACATTATATACTATTTCCTGATGCTGGATGGATTACAGCTGTGGGTGTTTAGGAGACACTACTCGCGCTTTCCGGTATACTTAAAGCGCATGCGTATTGCGTCCGTTTTCGAGTAAAACGTGGCCGCCATCTTAAGATGGTCATTGACTCTATTTCATGCATTTAGCTAGATATATTATTTTACTCTAAACTTTCCAAATGCGAATAACTCTCCTTCGGTTTCCATCTATCATAAATGGTGTATATTTTGTGCAGGAAATTTGGCAGTTTTAGACGATTGTCACTCGCTTTAAGTTGTTTTCAGCCGCCAAACGGGCGTGTAGCTTCCACAGACTGTAACTTTCCCGTTTGGGCAGATTGATATATATCACATAAATGGGAGGTAACTGGATTACCTAGTGCAGCGGGTTATGTATTAATTTCATTTTTGCAGCACTATTGTTTCCCGTTTACATATACCTATATCAGGTTGTGTCAAATTACAAACAAAACGATCTTCTCATAGGGAATGTTACCCGCCCAATGTTTTACCCACTATACGTTGGGATCTCTCAACTATCATATAGATCGTTCCTTAGTCTAAACCGCTGAGGGAAGTTTATTATGTCGACTAGTATAGATTTTATCCTTATACAATAGCCTAGACCATCTATTATTTTTACAGTAAAGTATCCCAGTCCTCCCTGGTGTTCAGTCCACACTTTATGGTGTTGAACTTAATCATGAACCACTGTTCTTGCTGTTTCCTTCTCTTTGTGGTGTTTCCCATCCTTGTCTGTTCTTTAATTTTTTCAACCACCACCCATCTTATATCTGATTCTTTATGACTTTTTTCTTTCCAGTGGTTCACTAACGGGGCATTCTCCTTCCCTAGTCTGACTGCTGATTTATGTTCACCTATTCTCACCCTTACTTCCCTGCCTGTCTCACCTATATATCCTAGGCCGCAGGGGCAAATAATTAAATATACCAAATCTTTGCTCCTACAGTTTGTCAGGCTGTTCAGGCTATGTTTGACAGAATTTAAGCAGATTTCTTTTGTGGTCAGACAAAGATCACATACACTACACGTCCCACATTTGTGGTTTCCAACTGCTTTTTCTTCTGTTAGGGTTTTTTGTGTTTCAACTACATCATCCCTGTAGGTGTGTACTAGGGTTGATCATAGGTTTTTGTTTTTTCTATATGCATATAATGGTCTAGGCAGGACAGTATCGGATCCATCATTCAAGATCTTCCAATTGCGGTTGATCACATTTTTCATTTGGTTTGCCAAGCCTGGCTTACCATGACAATTTTTTCCCCCATTGGGGCTCTCTCCCTCTTCTCAAGTAGACTTTCTCTATTGTAGTATCGGGCCCTCTTGAGAGAATGATTTATTAGTTTTTTGGGATAGCCCCTCTCTTTAAACTTCTGTTTTGTCATTTCAGCATGTTTGTAAAAATCTTCCAACGAGGTACAATTCCTCCTCAGACGGAGAAATTCCCCAAAGGGTATGCTATCCTTCTGGCTGTTCGGATGATAGCTTTTATAATGTAAAACAGTGTTTTTGTCTATTTCCTTTTTAAAAAGTTCTACTGCAAGTTGATTGTTTTCATTCTTTATGCTAATATCTAAGAAGTCCACTTTTCTGTTGTTATATACAGCTGTGAATTTTAAATTATTGTCTCCAAGGTTTATCCATAGTAAAAATTCCTTGAGAGTATCTTCTGATCCGGACCTTGTAAAGAAGCCCCTGAGAGTTCAGCACTAACAAGATGGATAGATACCAGCATCAACAGAGCAAAGGAAGTCTTCTCCATTGTAAAGGAACTCACCACATCCACTGTCATCTCTATGCCCATCATCGCCTCTCGGGAGTTCTGCTCCCAGCTCACACTTTTCTTCTACCATACATTAAGCACAATCTATGACAACGTTGCTTTCAACAAACACTTCCACCAAGGCAGCAAACCTTGGACATGAAAATAGCTTACTAAGAATCACCTTGACCTGTTGGCCTACTGTCACCCACACTGAAACCACCACTATCATGAAATGCATCCACTCTGAGTCTCATCGGACCCTTGCCCTCACTTCACTTCACAAGAGAACTTGAGCTCATCTGCACCACATTCACCTTGATCTTCAATGACTCCCTAACCACAGCTACCTTCCCAGACCCTTGAATAACACAGCCATCTGGCCACTACTGAAGAAAATCACACCAGCAGATCTTATCAATAAGAGATTAGCAACTACCTGGACAACAACCACCTTTAGGACCCAACCTAATCAGGCTTCAGATCAAATCACAGTTCAGAAAACTGACCTCATTGCCGCAACTGACAACATCTGGATGATCATGGACCAAAGCACCACCTCGGTCATCCTCCTTGACCTCTCCATGGCTTTCAATACCATCTCCCACTTCGATCCTTATCCAATAACTCCAGCATTCAGGAATTCGGGGAACAGTCCGTAATAAATCAGCTCCTTCCTCACAGGACGCCTAGAGAAAGTCAGCCTACCTTCATACAATTCTGAAACCACTAAGCTGGTCTGCGAAATCCCCGAGTGATCATCACTCAGCCTCACGCTCTTCAATTTCTATATGGCCCCATTTGCCAACATCATTCAAACCATTGGAATCAAGCTCATCCGATGTACCGATGACACACAAATCGTTCTCTTCCTCTCAAAGAACACCACCAACATGCAAGTAAAGTTCATCAAGTACATGTCAGAAGTTGCCCTCTAGATAAACTTAAACTGCCTCAAGCTCAACTCATACAAGATGGAGGTAATACTCTTTGGAAAAGACTTGACTCTATGGTCCTTAGCCTGGTGGCCATCAGAACTTGGTCCCACGTCAACACCTTTTAGCCAAGTCATGAAAATTGTGGTTGACAACAAACTATCAATGGCCAGCCAAGCCATCTTGGTCACCACCTCCTGCTTCCACACAATCAAGATCATAATGACAATCCTCAGGTGGCTCTTCTTCACACCTGCCTAACAATCACTCAAGCACTAATCACCAGCAAGCTAGACTATGGAAATACACATTACATCGGAATCTCCACCCAAGTCACCAAGTAGCTCCAGATAATCCAGAATCCAGAATTTAGACTCACACTCAACCTCCCTCTATGCATCCACATCTCCCTCCATCTCAGAGACCTGAACTGGCTCCCCATTCACGAACATGTGCAGTTCAAAGTACTCACACTCACATACAAAGTACTATACACTTTAGGCGTTACCAACCTGAACAATGCATCAGTTTCAAACCCTCAACAGACACCTCTGTTAAGCAAACCTTCTGCTCTCTGGTGTCCCCCGCATCTGAAGAGCCAGAGCCAGTGACTGCACCTCCTTGTACCTGGCTCCTAAAGTCTCGAAAATTATCCTCCTTCATAGTAGGGCCATCAGCTCAGTCTTAGAATTCAGGAGGAAACTGAAAACATGGTTCTTCTTATTCTGACACAGACCACGCAGGAAGCAACCCCCTTCTCATCAGCAGCAGAATACCCAATTGAGTGAGTTGTGTGTTTTTAATTACACATATAGTAACATAACTTCTAACTACTTCTGGATTCACCACATCAGCTTATTCCACTTGCCTCAACGCCCTTGATGTCCTTGGAGATATGCAATGCAACACAGTATTTCCAGCAAATCGCATATCATGCATCATGAGATAGGCATCAAATGTTTCTGCATCAAGTCCAGTAAATTGAATTTATTCCTGAAGTCACATTTTTTGTGTTAATTCCCATTGGTATGAGATCCTTGCCATTGACTGAACTCTCCATTCATGGTCTAGATTTCCTATTTTCTGTGGTGGAAGGTCACCAGGTCAAGGCTATATTCCAATTAAACCGAGTGCCAAACTTGGCCCTCTGTCTTTACACTGAAGTTTCTGATCAATATTCAATGTTCTAATTTATAGGCACTGTAATTTTTTGCTGTGTTTGTTCTCTTTGCAGGCGCTTGTCGCATTCAGAGCTAGCTCCTCTGCGTGCTCCTTTGGTTCCCATGGAGCACTGCATAACCGAATTCTTCAAGGAATGCAATACAGACAATGACAAATTTGTTTCGTTGAAGGAATGGTGCTATTGCTTTGGAATTAAAGACGGTAATGTACAAACATGCATAATTGGAATTCTTTATTAATGAATATCCTTTATATGTGGCCTCATTTTAGGTAAAATAATGAACAATGTGACTTGGAAAGGCAGCTCTTCAGATTTCCATTGTTTTTTCAAAGGATTGTTGCCAGGAAGCTTTGATTTGTTTGGATCTTTTAGTAGTTATCTCAGACTACAATAATAATTACTTGATTTTGATACAGTGCTTTATAACACAATAGGCCCCCGTATGAGTTCCTTGTTATATCTGCAGGGAGATCTCACTGCTGCTGTTGGTGAACCCTGGGACTTATCCACTTAAGAGATAACAGGCATTACAAATAAAATTTATTGTCAAATGACCTTAGAGACCCAATAGCTCCTGCCTGGCCCATGGCCCCCTGAACAGAATCTAAGAGAACTGCTCTTTATTTTTATGGCAGTTATTCGTGAGATTTCCAGACAAGTTGCTGAATTGAAAAAACTACCCAAGATGAATAACCGCAACCTAGAGAATGAAAAAGATGAGTGATCAACATATGGTCTATGATTAGAAAGTGAATAATAATTATAGTAATCAGTGATACATGAATGAACAAATTGGGAACAATAAAAAGCCACACTGAAAATTGGAGTAAACAGCAAGTGATCTATAACCTCTATGCCTCCATGAACTTGCGTCTGGCCTCCTGGACAACCAGAGTATGGTCCAGGTAAAAGGAGAGGATCGAGCCCTGATAGGTCACTGGGGAGGCTTCTCTCACCAGGCGGAGGATGGTATCTCTGTTCCTGTAATTCAGGAGTTGCGCCACAATTGGTCGTGGTGGGCGTCCTGGCGGCGGGCGCGGGCCCAGGGACCGATGAGCCCTCTCCACAACGAAAGTGGCGGAGAAGTGCTCGGCACCAAAAAGGTCTTTTAGCAGTCCCTCCAGAAAGGTTTCCGGCCGGCCCATCTTGGTGGTCTCCGCAAGTCCCGCTATATGCACGTTATTTCTCCGGGACCGAGCCTCCAAATGTTCATTTTTTATGACGACAGATTTCAAAAGGTGCTCTGAGCGCTCCAATCTACACGCCATGTCCATGTTTTGGTCTGCCTGGTCTGATAGTCGCCGGGTGTGGTGGCTGTTGATGCGCTCCCCCATTCTGTCCAGCCTGGAGGTCAGGGTGTCCAGTCAGTCATCAAGGTCGCGGATCCCCGCGCGGAGCTCTGCCAAGATGGCCGACATCCCCTCCCTGTCAATTGGCGGTCCGTCGCTCCCAAGGTGCTGCCACGGCCAGAGTCGGCCGGTTTATCAAAGGCCAGTTTTCGTTATTTAGGGTCCCCAAGCCCCATTGCCTCCTCCGGTAGGGGCCCCTGCAGTTGATGTGGATGTGGCGCCTGCCAATGCGTAGCATTCAGTGCAACGGTATATTGTGAGTTGTGGTCCCTGTGAAGTGCAGTGATTGGATCCTCAGAGGGAAAATAGGGCGTAGGTAGCCGTGGGGCCCCCAAGCTAGGGTCTCAGCACGACGGGTGGAAGTATGGTGCAGTGAGACCTCTGGGGTAGGCCCAATCCCCCGAGCCTCCAACCACACTCACAGGGTGCGCACTGGTGTCCGGCGATACACCCTCATTGGCCTCTGAAGCTGATGCAGAGGGCCGAGCCGGGCCGCCCTTGTACTGTTAAGGCCTCAGGGCTCGAGGAGTATCAGAGGCGTCGGGCTCAGTTGACAATGCTGCCGATCAGGTTTCCAGCGCAAAGCAGGCCGCCCACCCTCACTCCTGAGGGGCAAAGAAAAGCGATCTGCCTTGCAGCGCACACACCCGCTCCAGCGCCAGACATCAGGCCCCGCAGGTTCACAGGGCGCCGGGTGACATTTGTTGCGGCAGACGGCAGACTCAACATAGAGTTAAACGTTGTTGGTGGGCATCGGCGGCCGGAGCTTCAGTGCCGTGCGGCCATGTCGGTCGACGACTTGGCCACGCCCCTGATCAAAACAGAGTTCACGTAGGACTCAGTGATTTTGGCCTCGAAAGGGAGCAGAGAAATAGAGTGGACATTTTCAGGTTTAGATGCATCCAAGATGTGTTTTTTTGGTAAAGGGATAACCTTTGCATGTTTCAAAGAAACACGTACTTCAGCCAATACCGAAGACAGCTTTATCAACTCGCAGATAGTAGGAAGGAGCTGAGGTAAGAAATTCAGGAGCTGTTCAGGTTTAAGTGGATCAGCTGGCAATCCAGATTTGATTTTGTTGCATAAGGTGCTTAAAACTTCACAGGTTAGGGCCGGGAAGGTTGTTAGCATGGTATCAGAGCAGTTAGACAGATTTGTGAGACCTAGAATGTTAGTGAAGAGGGGGAAAGATTTGAAGATGTTTTCAACTTTTTTAACAAAGAAAGCGGCTAAAGCTTCACATTGAGAGTTAGATGTTATGGCTGATGTGCATTCTGGGGGGTGTTTCTAATGTCATTCAACAGAGAGAAAATACTTGTAGCTGGATTGCTGCTATTTCCGATTTATTTCTGTGACGTAATCGGCTCGCGATTTACGTAAAGGTTTATGATAAGCTTTAATAGCTAGACTGTATTGTATTTTGATGGGTAGGGTCATATTGACGTCTCCAAGCTTGTTGTAAAACTTTGCAATTATTTTCATCAGAGTTAAAGATTCTTTAAATCCGGGCCTGGACTTTTTTCTACAACTATGCGTGTATTTGGTAGGGATGCATTTGTCAAGGGAAAGCGTGAGCCAATTCTGGAAGAGGCTATCAGCTGCTTCAATGTCAGCAGACAGTTGAGGCATCTGAGTTAGTAGAGTATTACAAAAAAGATTAGCATCTAACTTGTGCCAGGGATGTTTCAGCACAGGCTTGGAGTGGACACGCGACGGAGGGATTGAACCCTGGATTGTTATAAACACAAGGAATTGGTTGGTGCAAGCCACGGGGAGGGGAGAAGAACTTTTAGGGTGGGTTAATTGGAGAAAACCGGGTCTAACAGGTGACCAGTGGAATGTGTTGGATTAGTGACACTTTGTGATAGTTGGCAGGCTGTGTAATCCGCCCGAAAATCTGTGATCCCCTCTTCTTGACTGGACTCCAAGGGGAGGTCAATTCCCCACAATGTTAAAGTTAACGGATTTAACTGCCAAAATGGCGACTAAATTGACAAGAGCTTCCAAGAAATATTTAAATTTTTTGAAAGTTCGGGGTGGGGGGTGGGGGTTAGGTCCTGATAGAGTACAGTTGCAATTTAGCAAAATTTTAAAGAGGCCGCTTTCACAGTCCACAATGGCCTCACTAGTTAGACTGCAGGTGTAGCTGTATTTGCAAATGCCTTCAATAACCTCTCCCCTGCTGCCCTTTCTATTCGGTATATGCAGAATAACCCTAATGAATCCGAACCCATCACCAACATTTTCCGCAATCCTTCTTACTGCTACGGGATGGTGCCCAAAGCCTTGACAGTTGATTTTTCATCAGCGATATAGCATAAGTCATATACGGTAACATCAAAGATGGTAATGACCTTTCGTAGAGAGCAAGACCTCTCTCTGGAACAGTATCTCCACCTGCAACTACCTCAGAGTCATGCAAACACTATAAGGAGAATAACAGGTGGAGCCCTGTCTCACAGATGAAAAGAAAGGGTATTAGAGATGTGGACCCTGCAAGGGGAAATCTAATGAGTAAGGAGTTGTCTACTTTGACATGGGAGGATCCTGAGCCAGAAATTATATGTATAAGCTCTGAATTGAAGGAACTGGCTGTAATCAGTGCAAGGCAATCAATCGAAGGTCCACTACAGAAAGATTTCTGTGATGTGTCAAAATATTTACAACATATGAGGGTCTGTGTTATGCTTAAGGCAGTCCCAGTTGTCCTGTGTGAATATAATTGGCTGCATTTCTCCTCGAAACCATCCAATAGTATTTAATTGTGCTAGGCTCCCCTGGGCTGCCCTGACATATCATTAAAGAAGAAGAGTGGGCTCACATGTGTGATCTCATCCAACAAGGGAATTTGGGGAAGAGCTTGAGCTAGACATTTATGTTAAAAGCCAAATCACTTATTGCTATTCATGTAGTAGTGAAAGTACACCCATCTCTTGTTAGTCAATTGAATAAAATAATGAGGCACATTAGCAAGAAGCTCGTTAAAATTATCGCCGTTTTAGCAGCAGGAAACTGCTGCTAAAGCAGTGATAATGGGCTTGCTAATATGCGCTACAGAATTCCAATAGAAGCCTAGGTTAGATGCCCTGCACATCTAACCTGGGCTTCTATTGGAATTCTACAATGCATATTAGCAAACTCATTATCGCCGCTTTCGCGTCAGTTTCCTGCTACTAAAACGGCGACAATTTTAACAAGCTTCTTGCTAATATGCCCCTATGTTCTTAAATTACAACCACTAATTGCTTTCCACTTTATCACTTTGATGAAGTTTAACTATAGTTGCATCCGCATGTGCTTAATGAAAGACAAATAGACACGTCTGCATTAGCTGCTTACCCAAGATAATTTCAAGTGTGTATAATGCAGCAGCTGAGGATCAAAGCGCAAAAATATGTGCTAGCAAAAAGGTGTGCTCTGGCACTGCATAGTGTGTTTCACCACATTAAAGGAAACACTTTTATCATCATTGCTGGAAAGTGGATTATTAGTAGTGATAACTAGTGACTTACCACCAGTAATAAAGCCACAAACACAAAAGGAGGGTCTGTCAAGGTCTCAATAAATTATTCCCTTGCTGAGCCCTTGGTAGATGGCAATGAAAAGGCAGGTGTAACTTAGGAGACAGGTGTGTAAAGCATTTAAAAACACTAATACATTAAATAAGCAATACACAATATAAATACAACTCCAACAAATTGACAACAAAATGACAAAAATCCAAAGCAAGGAAACAGAGATAGGAATTTTTAAAGACTAAACACTTTGTAGGCTTAAAAACCTATAGCGTCATTTTGGGATCTCATGTTGCGCTTGACCATGACAAAGTAAAAGTTTGAGGCCACCTGCGATGGGGCCCTGGTTGGATACACTAAGCGGAAGGCCTCAAAATGTTACCTTCCGACTCAGAAACTTTTCTGGGGTATTTTTCTCTTGACCATGAGGGGTCCCCTCCAGCAGGTCAATTTTTATGCGACCTCACTGCGTTGCTTCTCCACAAGGTTTGGTAACATCCTGGAAGTCTGGAGCTCCGGAGCTTTCAGCGGGACAAACCTGAAATCCAGGCCAAGTCATGGTTGAAGGTTGAGTTGGTCACCTTATGGAGCTCTTTCCAAAGTTGCTCCAAACCTCTCTAAGCTTTTTGAACTTCTTTGTGAAGTACCTCCTGAGGGTTTAAAGTGTCCAAAACACAAATCGAAGTGTCTGGAATCTCCTAGATAGTCCTTGGGATGTCAAGACTACAACTCCATGATGCACCTGGCCAAATCCTTAAATGTCCACTGGACGCACTCCCGGATGGGGACTGTTGGTGAAAATTATGCAGGTGGGCTCGGTTAACCTTTAGCTTGCAGGGAGTCTACTCCTTAATCCTCTTTAAACAAGGGAAAGTCCATATGGCAGTTTCTCCAAAATGTGGCATATTCTTGTTTCAGAAAGCACCATTCTCTCAAAAACCAACATGGAGAATTCTTCTTCTTTGGGCTTAGATCTGAATAAGCTGACCCACTAGTATGGCTAAATTTCACTAACACACACCTTCCAATCCCTTGACAAGTCTAATTACCGGGGCTCTTATGTGGCTGGGGGTTCAGGATGTGGGGGTCAGCCTGTGCTGGTCCCAAACTGTCATTGTCCCTTTGAAGGCCAGTTTGGTTTGCGCACCAACTTCCTGCCATTTGGCTTCTGCAGCTACAGTTCTCCACACACAGGAAATCCATTGTCTACTCTGACAGGACACTTCACATCTCATCAGGCTGCTCTGGCTCAGCCTGGGACAGACTGGCCAATCAAGGGAGGGCAGCCCGAAAACTGGACTTTGGCTTACAGAAAAGAAAGTTTAATAACTTCTGTTCTATAACAGTTGTTATAAATCTAACAGTAGCGAGTTGTTGGATTACCTTAACTATTGATTAGATGCATTGAAGTATATTTTTAGGTGGCTCCTGTCAATATTTATACTTAAGTAAAGTAACTCAATGTTAGTCTATGGAGCCATTCACTACAATGGGGAAAAACAGAATGGGCAGTTTTTCTCTCACCAGGGCTTAGACAACTTATTTTATAATTTCCTTGCTTATAGTTATTAGGCACCCTACCCCTGGGTTACCTAGGGAAGACCTTGGGTTTGACTTATATGTAAAAATAAGGCAGTTTGGATTAAGAGGTTGGGCTTGAGTAGAAAAGGAAGAAAGCGGATGAAGTTCTGGGAGGAATGGGAGAAGAATGATGCTTAGATGAGTCCAGGTGAATAAGAAAAGGTAAGAAGGGAGTCTGATGTTTATTCTTACTGCAATTACAAATTCTGGATTCAGCGCAGTGGTGGTTCCACGAGTGGCCAATTCAAAGAATTTGGAGATTTAACACAACACTTCACCTCAGCCCAAGAAGGTTTCCACAGTTCCAGGGGAGGTGAGAATGAATCGGTCGGTAAAGCTTCCGGTTTGGGATCCTGGTCTTTTCTATAACTCATCTTTGCATGATATGAGGACAAAAATAAATAAATAAATAACGCAGTTTGAGATTTTGGAAGTGCCTTTCAATCCAAAGTCGAATTTACATATAAGGAAAAGGCAGCCTGAAAGACGGTGCTGCTTTTAAAATGATAGCAGATACCACAGTAGTGTACACTTAGGTGCACTAAGTCTACTGGGTCTCTAAACCTACATGCCCTATTTTATACTAAGGACTTACAGCTAGGCTGGCAGTACCAATTATAATTACATTTGCATATCCTATAATCAGATCACTGGCCCTGGGTCTGATAAGCAGACCTTAGGGCACAGTCGGATTCAGTTACCACCGGCATCAAGCAAAATAATGGGGGTGATTAGGGCAAAAGGATGACTTTCTCACAATCATACTTAATAAGGTTTCTCAGATCCTTATACTCTAATATGCAAATTGCATATGCTAAATACTGATTGCTCAGGACTCTACATTTACCGATGTGTAATTTAAACTTAGCTTGTATTTATTTTTCATTTAAGCTATATTTGTAGTTACCAGAAGGGGAAAGACCATAAAAACATACAGAATATTTTGTTTTTTGGCTTTTGACCCCACCCCACACTCACTCAGCACCCCCCATCCCCCCATTGCAGGCAGCATCACAGTTCCATTACTGTTTTTTAATGCACTTCGATCGGTGCTTTAAATAGGAAGGTACTATTGGATACTGAGTAGCTGCACTTCTTACATTTGAAAGGTAGAGTACTTGCACTTCTCAGCACTGCTTCAAATAATTTAATGTGATAGTACAAGCACTTCTCAGATGCAAGCAGGTACTATGGCTAGTGAGTACCAGCACTTCTATATAACCATTTAGAGCACTGACTTCGACCACTATTGATAACATCTGAATATCAAGTCCTAGACCCCAATTCTGACATATACAACCGAAATATTTGACTGCAAGATTTGCACCTCATGGCGTACAGTTCCTGAGCTGCATTCTCAGTTGTACCCAAAACATAATTTTTCTCACCCAAATGGGAACGAGGTATTCATATTTCATTAACAAAACATTGAACTAGATAAAAGAAAAAGATGAGATGAGCAACTCCTCGCAACCTCAATTCTAGCCATAAATATATCTGAGTCTGCGTAAGAAGCACTTGTGCTAAACAGAGCCAGTAAAATTGGTCTCTCGATAGCCAGAAATTCCGGTCCACATCAGCCTTACTATTCTTTAGAACAAAGGGGGCTATTATGAGTGGGGAGGAGCAGTATAATCAGAAGGCATTCTGCCCAATTACAAGTTTTTGCAGGTGGGGATATCCACCTAATAAAACTATATGAGGGTTATTACGATGGACCGCCGTACTCACGATGGTGAAAGGTCCATAGGTCGCACGCTACTCCACCATTCCAGCGGGTATACCCCAAGAGCATTATGGTAAATGCAGTATTCTCAAAGCGGGTGTGCTTTTCAAAAGTTTCGAAGTGTAAATGCAAAGTTGCAGGCCAACTCTGGACACCGGTGTTTCAGGATTATTGTCCTTCATCAGCAGAGTGTAGGAAGATATTCAGGGGTCGCTGTGCAGGCTGCCAAAGTGTTCTCAGGTCTGGTACCTCTCCGGGCGCGTAGGGCGTTACCTGAGCTCGTCAGCTCAAAGGCTCGAGGGAGCCGTAATAAAGTAAAAGGTCCATAGGTCGCACGCTACTCCACCTTTCCAGCGGGTATACCCCAAGAGCATTATGGTAAATGCAGTATTCTCAAAGCGGGTGTGCTTTTCAAAAGTTCCGAAGTGTAAATGCAAAGTTGCAGGCCAACTCTGGACACCGGTGTTTCAGGATTATTGTCCTTCATCAGCAGAGTGTAGGAAGATATTCAGGGATTGCTGTGCAGGCTGCCAAAGTGTTCTCAGGTCTGGTACCTCTCCGGGCGCCTAGGGCGTTACCTGAGCTCGTCGGCTCAAAGGCTCGAGGGAGCCGTAATAAAGTAAAAGGTCCATAGGTCGCACGCTACTCCACCATTCCAGCGGGTATACCCCAAGAGCATTATGGTAAATGCAGTATTCTCAAAGCGGGTGTGCTTTTCAAAAGTTCCGAAGTGTAAATGCAAAGTTGCAGGCCAACTCTGGACACCGGTGTTTCAGGATTATTGTCCTTCATCAACAGAGTGTAGGAAGATATTCAGGGGTTGCTGTGCAGGCTGCCAAAGTGTTCTCAGGTCTGGTACCTCTCCGGGCGCGTAGGGCGTTACCTGAGCTCGTCAGCTCAAAGGCTCGAGGGAGCCGTAATAAAGTAAAAGGTCCATAGGTCGCACGCTACTCCACCATTCCAGCGGGTATACCCCAAGAGCATTATGGTAAATGCAGTATTCTCAAAGCGGGTGTGCTTTTCAAAAGTTCCGAAGTGTAAATGCAAAGTTGCAGGCACCCGCTGATGCTTACTTCATGGACCATAATGCTTTGGGGTAACACGTTGGTAGGACAAGCAGTGTGCGACCAATTGGACTTTCTTTTATATTCAGGCTCCCTTGAGCTGGTGGGGCTGACGAGCCCGGGTTACGCACCTGCGTGCCACGAGCGGTACCGGACCTGAGAACATTTTTTGGCAGCCTACGCAGCAACCCTACATACATGCCTATTCCCTGCTGACGAGAGGTAACAACCTCGAAACACGTGCCCAGGGATGGCCAATGCGACAGTGATTTTTGCTCAAGACCCTGACAGAGGCGCACCCGCTGATGCTTACTTCATGGACCATAATGCTTTGGGGTAACACGTTGGTAGGACAAGCAGTGTGCGACCAATTTGACTTTCTTTTATATTCAGGCTCCCTTGAGCTGGTGGGGCTGACGAGCCCGGGTTACGCACCTGCGTGCCACCAGCGGTACCGGACCTGAGAACATTTTTTGGCAGCCTACGCAGCAACCCTACATACATGCCTATTACCTGCTGACGAGAGGTAACAACCTCGAAACACATGTCCAGGGATGGCCAACGCGACAGTGATTTTTGCTCAAGACCCTGGCAGAGGCGCACCCGCTGATGCTTACTTAATGGACCATAATGCTTTGGGGTAACACGTTGGTAGGACAAGCAGTGTGCGACCAATTGGACTTTCTTTTATATTCAGGCTCCCTTGAGCTGGTGGGGCTGACGAGCCCGGGTTACGCACCTGCGTGCCACGAGCGGAACCGGACCTGAGAACATTTTTTGGCAGCCTACGCAGCAACCCTACATACATGCCTATTCCCTGCTGACGAGAGGTAACAACCTCGAAACACGTGTCCAGGGATGGCCAACGCGACAGTGATTTTTGCTCAAGACCCTGGCAGAGGCGCACCCGCTGATGCTTACTTCATGGACCATAATGCTTTGGGGTAACACGTTGGTAGGACAAGCAGTGTGCGACCAATTGGACTTTCTTTTATATTCAGGCTCCCTTGAGCTGGTGGGGCTGACGAGCCCGGGTTACGCACCTGCGTGCCACGAGCGGTACCGGACCTGAGAACATTTTTTGGCAGCCTACGCAGCAACCCTACATACATGCCTATTCCCTGCTGACGAGAGGTAACAACCTCGAAACACGTGTCCAGGGATGGCCAACGCGACAGTGATTTTTGCTCAAGACCCTGGCAGAGGCGCACCCGCTGATGCTTACTTCATGGACCATAATGCTTTGGGGTAACACGTTGGTAGGACAAGCAGTGTGCGACCAATTGGAGTTTCGTACTCACGATGGTGGTCCGACCACTGCCACACTGCAGGCCCGCCCGCAGTATTTACGAGTGTGGCGGTTGGACTGCTGCACGACCACTGTGACTGACAGAGATCCAGGATACTATGTCAGTCGTGCAGCAGCCAGGAGCCACAATATGCTGGCGGTACCGCTGTGGCACCTCTGAGCTAATTATGAGTTGGTTGTCCATTACCCCTTTTATGGCAGTGAGACAGTCATGAAAAGGGTGGCGGAGAGGCAACTAAGGGGGCCCTAACAAGTTAGGTTCCCCTGCTGCTCCTGGGGGTTCGTACAGGAGAGCACATGTTGTGCCACCCTGGTATTGCACCCCCAGTTCCTGCACAGTGAAGCATGCATGCCACACCATGCAGTCCATGCTCTCATGGCGGAGGTCTGCATGTTAGGGTCTCCTATAAGCCTAACAGACGGCCACCGTCAGACCACCCCTGTAGTGCCTGGCCGACCGGGATTACAATCGCAATCACGCTGGTGGACGCACCACAGCTTTGGTGGTCCTTAGCAGACTGTGCGGTGCCGCCACTGCTGGAGGACGGCTAAACTCGGAATACTGCCTTAAGTGTCTCTCCTATTAAGTTTGGCATTTTTGCGTCAGCCTTTCTGCCTCTGTTTATAGTCCTAGGGTGAAATAAAAAAACAAGTAAAACCACTACCAGACATAACAAGAAACGGAATTAAAGAAATTAGCAAACTTCACGTCAAAGGCTGCTTTGAAAAGACACATTTCCAAAATAATAAGGTTTCTGAATCAACTGGTTTAAGGAATTTCATATTATTGAGCTGCACAGCGTGAAGGCATTGTGTGTTCCCTGTCTGCCTCACTGCAAAAGAACTATTCATTAGCGTCTGGCATGCAGAGCTGATATGTTTTGGCGGTAACAATTGCCATATTAACTAAAGCGCCATTAAATGCACACCAATAGATAAATATTGTTGATGTTCTAAAACACTGATAATTGCTCAGCTTTTTACAGGGGGACGGAAGTACAGTTTTCAAATTTTTTATTTTACAAACAAAAAGGGCCCGATTCCGAATGCTGCATTCATTTACAACTATGCAGTGGTTAATTTAAGCAGGTGGTTTCCGGTACTCGGCAAGACATCCTGTTGCATGGTGGCGCTGTTTGACAAATTTTGAGATGAGCACATATACAGTTGTTTATTAATTCAATATACATGAAAAATGAATAATACCTGAGGCACAAGCCATTCTCAAGGCTTTAGGTGTCCTGAAATAATCTGAATTGCCACACTGATAGAATGGTTTGCAGTTTTGTTGGTACTGTCATTGACAGCGCTGGCAGGGGCAATCGGTGATGCAAGCTGCAGTGGACTCCTGACAAGGGCCCTGGCACTTATATTTTATTTTACAAACTAAGCACTGCACCCATGGACATATTCCTAGGCGTGGATGTAGGGTTTCGTAAAGGTATAACTATTGTCAGAAATATGACTAAAAAGCTGCCTCGGTGGTCTCTTTCTTGGCTTACCTTACATTTGGCAATGTCTTGTTGCATTGGCTGGTTTCCCAATGTGGAGCTTGTATGCAGAATACGTATGCAGATCAATGCAAAATACACAATATTTGTTTTCCCTTCTCACCAAGATTGAGGGTGTTAAGTTCCATTTCCATCCTGGAAAGGGAGGGTGTTACCACACCTTTTTGTGCAGGCAATCTCGGACCATTTCGAGGGTAGGAAATGATTGGAGAGGAGTTTGCTAATGTCAACAAACTTACCTGTTTGTGGTCCTTCACAAACTTTATCAGCCCACACCTTATGTGTGATTTACTAATGTGTAATTGTACGCAATCATGATACACAATTATGTAACAGTAAAATCAATTAAGTATGGAAGGTACTTTTCGTACCATCCGATTCCTGGCAGGCATAAATGAAGTGATACTCAGCTGTAAACAACTAATGCCATTTATTTTTTTATTATGATGAATCAATCAATGAAAGTGGAATAACAAAACCCCTTCTGCCCAAGTAATGAGTCCCTCTGTCGAGCAATAGGAAGGCCTATTTCTATGGGCCGCCGGCATGCCTCATGGGGGAGGGGGGGTCGTAGGAGCGGCTTTGCGCATAGTGAAAATAAAAAAGATACTTTCCTTGCCGCCGACGGGTCTCGCTTCTCTGCTCCTGCTCTCATGCACATTGAGAAACAGGAAGCCAGCCCCACTGACAGTGTTGTGAGTGATAAGCACCCGGGCTCACCTGACCAATCATAATGCTGCAATGCAGTGTTGTGATTGGTTTTGAGCGTCCTGGTTCGACACTCAACCAGGGAATGGGGGCCTGGACACGTTCTCCATGCAGGCTGTAATTCAGCCTGCATGGACAATGGGGAAAGTGCACATGACTAGTTTGGGCGGCCCGAGAGGGCGACCAAACAGGCATTGCGCACTTTGGAGTGGGCAAACCACTCCTCCCTTGCACTGCTTCAACAGGAGAGCAGCCCCACCACCCACCCATCCACAAAGCACCAGGAAGCAGCATAAAATGATAATAGCGCCAAGTTTTTATCTCTGGCACTGAAGAGAGGTGTCTTGATAGTGGATGAGCTCCTTGAGAAAGAGCAAAAGGCAGTCACTCAAAGTGAAGTCAGCCAGTGACTAATGTAGATTGACGCGTTGCGCTGTACTTGATGCTTTAGAGGGCGAAACCAAAATGTGAATGACAGAACAACAACAGTACAATGGATGAAGAGATCTAGCTGAAATCCCCTTTAAGCATAATATTATAGATATAATGTTAGTGAAAAGGTTTTGGGTAAGCTCAGATATTTAAAAAAAAATGCTCGGGTGAGCGCCGAGCCAGCCCAGCTCTTCATGATAGGCCCCAGATGCTGTAATACCTGAATGTTTACAATAAAATGCATATTGGAAACAGAGACAACCAATCATCTAACATACTAACAAAGTGCTTTCTTTTGCTTGCTTTGCAGAAGACATCCGTGAAAGTCTACTGTTTTAAAGAAAATACATATTGAAGGTTGATTCTGTTTATATTAAGATCTTCTAAAATTCCTCTTGAGTCTGTGGCTCAAATGTCAGTGTTGCCAATCATGCTTTAAAGGTCGGAGGATGGTGCTCGGGCAGGTTTTCCAATGCACACGAGTGAGAATGGAATGGACAACACTGGATGAGACTTCAGCCGCTTAAATACCAGTTAGTCATAGAAGTCGTATACCAATATTAGCAATGGGCCTCTATCTTTGTTTGTGCTTTATAAAAGTCTCGTGGAACAACGACGCTGCCTGTGTAGACAGAATGTAAACATGCCAATGACAACTTAATCTTTTGTATTCTCTCTGGCTGCCAAATCTATCAGATCTGTTGTTTACTGTGCATAACATTTACTTTTATGGTATATACAGTGCGTTTTTATACTTTTTTGTTCAGTATGGCGAATACTGTTTCAAATGTTATATTTTTATCATACAGCCTATGTGGGTATTGATTTTTGTTCCTGTAACATCCCTTAATTCAGTTAACATTTTATTAAAGGGTGTATGAAAAAAGAAAAGAATCTGACGTAAATCTTTTTACCCCCACACACGTACATTATTGTTATTTCCTACAACGTAAGACCACTGAAAATGCATAGTTTATTTAACAAGACTGAATGTAGAGGTATAACGCCATGAAGCAAGTAGAAATTGTGCAGTGTGAGGATGCAGCTATTTCTAAGTTTAAAAAGTGCCCTGCATTTTTTGTCATGCGTTAAAGAGAATTATCTACTTAGAAGTCACTAGGATGGACTCATCATGCGTATTTTTGGCGGTTTTTCATTGCCACTTTAACACTATTCATTTCAAATCTATTTGTAGTTGGAAAGCACAGAAGGTCTTTTTTTTTTTTTGTCCTCATTTGCCACCTTGGTTTTGTTTTTATGATGAAATCCAATGGTGTACAAGCGGAGTGCTGTCTCCGATTGTTAATGTCTGGCTGGGCTTAACTTGTCCAACTATGCTCTGCCCTCAGCTCTTCCAACTTCAACCAATTGTAAACATCAAACAAAAACCAGTGAAAGGTGGAGAATCTTGCCACAATCATGTCACACCCCGGATTGAGTTTTAGTGGCGTAATCATAGGACCCGGGGGAAAAAAAAACCTGTATACTCAATGTGACCCGACCAATAATTGCCAGAACGCTCTTTTATTCGGGTTGCCAGCCCTACCCAGATCTAGCTTGGAGACTGCCAATGTAGAAGTAAACCAATCTTCAATTGTGGGGGGTAGAGAGTCTTTCCATCTCCTACATATCTCCCTTCTGGCCAGCAAGATAGCATAGAAAACTAGCTTCCTCTCCAGACTCTGAGCACCATCCAAGATACCAAAGATGACAAGTGGAAGATCAATGACGATGTTCAAGTTCAGGGACGATGACAGAGTTTTACTTACAGCTTCCCAGAATGTGGTCAGAGTGGGACACTCAAAAAACATATGGCAGTCAGAGGCGGCCGCCAAACCACACTTAGGGCATGCCACCACGCTCCCCGGAGAGAACTTTGAAAGCCTTAGAGGGGAATAGTAGGCTCTATGCATGGAGAAGATGTGATTTCTTCGGAGCCAAGATGGTTTCACAATATCCCACAACATTCCACAAGAAGAAATCCAAAGTGCTTGCAAATTGCTGTCCACCATAGAGGAAGACCAAAGCTTGTCAGGAAGTGAAAAGACACCATCTCTTTCCTCTGTAATCAGTTTGTACCATGTTGAGATTTCTTTTTTGGCAGAAGATTTATCAACCAAAAGGGATATTAACTGGCTATGCCCACCTAGGGGGAGTTTGTTTCCACGGGTTGGCCTGGAGGTATGTGCATGGGACCAACTAGATATTTGTATGTACTTAAACCTAGCAAAGTTAGGGCCAATGATGTTTCTCAGGTGTTCCCATGAAAATAATTCACCCTCCAAAAATAAATCGCCCCATACAGCCAGCCCAGCATCCTTGATCGGGGCCGCAAGACTATCATTCAACCAATCTGGGCTTTCTGGGAGATCCCAAAGCGGGGTCCGACTGCCGTAATACCCTATTTTAATGGCTGTGGTTAACTGGACCACATTTTAGCCATTCCCTGCAGAATCTTCAGCTTAACTTTTTAAAAAAACTTTGGGTCTCCGAATTTAAACAAGAACCCTGATTGGCTGACACCTTCTCCTGTAAGGAGGGTGGAGTACAGGGACCCCACCCCATACTCAGATGGGTTTTTTAACAGCATTCTGGCATGGGACAGTTGGAATGCCCATGCATAGGTCTGAAAATCTGGGGCTGCGATTCCCCCCTTGTCTCTACGCCTCCTAAGCTTCTTCCAAGATATCCTTGCAAGACGCTTATTCCAAATGAAAGAATTAATGTCAGACTGCAATTTATTAATTAATGTAGGATCAAAGTATAGCGGGATTGTGTTAAAAAGAAAAGAAACCTTAGGTAAAACGGACATCTTAATTAAATTGAACCTACCTAAAAAAGATAAAGGAAGATGTGCCCATGACTGTAACAATTTACGGCACTCCTTAGCCACAGCATCAAAATTTATCTTGGCGATCTGGTTAATATCCTTGACGATATTAACCCATAGATATCTCACTTTATTACCAGGGGATTATAAAATATTTGTTGGAATCTGATCTATATTCCATATCATCATCTCCGTCTTTGAAGCATTAATCTCATACCCGGAGATTTCACCAAACTCTGAGGCTGCTTTAAGGACTGCTGGGAGTGCAGTTTGTACCTCCGATGTATACACCAAGATGTCATTGGCGTATAAGGCAACCTTTCACTCCCACCCCTTATACGTGAATGCTAAGATGTTCTTATTATCTCTTAAACTCTGGGCAAATGGTTCTATGTAAAGATCGAACAGAAGCGGGGAGAGAGGGTAGCCCTGCCTTGTACCCCTCGTGATGTTCAATGGCTCAGTTAATGCACCGTTTACCAGGATACGTGCGCTGGGCTTCTGATATATAAGATCAATTGCCCGCCTCATTCTCTCACCCACATTGAACTTGGCCAAGGCCTCCGACAGGTAAACCCAGTTCACCCTGTCAAAGGCCTTGGTTGCGTCCAACGTAAGGACCGCCAGAGGAAGGGATTCCAACAAGGCCATATCGATTGCCCCCACTAAATCATAAGTTAATTCATATAAATGACGTCCCTTCACGAAACCCTTCTGATCGGAATGGAGAATTTCAGGGGCCACCAATGCTAATCTCTTAGCAAGTATTGTGGTAAAGATTTTATAGTCCACATTTAAGATCGATATGGGTCTATATGAACCGCATGACGTAGGGGGTTTTCCGGGTTTTAGTATCAATGTTATAGATGCACTATCCCAGGATGCCGGCGGGCTAACACCATCCAATAAAATTTGGTTAAATAGGACAGACGAAAGAGAAATTAATTCTTGCTCTAGTGCTCTGTAGATTTCGGTTGGTAAACCGTCTGGCCCAGCGCCTTTCCCTTTTTAGCAGTTTGGATGGCCTCTCTGACTTCCCCCTCTGAGATTTTACTATCCAGGGCTTCACTCTGTTCTCTTGATAGAGCTGGGAGGGTGATTTGATTCAGCCAATCCCTGGTAAGACCAGGGTCGACCGTTTTATCCTTCTGATATATGTCCTGGAAGAAATCTCTGAAAGCCTGTCTTATGTCCATATCTGAGGACTTTGGAACATCATTGATCTTAATCAAGTCTATGTTGTTGCGTACTTGATCCGTTTTGGCTTTCCACGCCAATAACTTCCCTGCGCCTTCACCGTATTCGAAGTGAGCGATCTTACTGGCATCCCATCTTTCTTGAACCCGCTGATTTAAAACTGAGCTTAATTGGGCCTTTAAAGAGAGTAACTTATTGTTGAGGTGTGCCAAAAGGTCTGCCGGGGAAGCTGGGGAAGCCTGGGAAGCCAAGTTGGTATCGATTATGCTCTGAGTTCTAACTATATCAGCCTCTATAGAGGCCACGGCCTCTCTGTACTCCTTCCTTCTGTAAGATACCTTAGATGTAATAAGGCCTCGTAGAAATGCTTTTAGGGAGTCCCAGACCATACCATTATCGGCTGACCCAACATTCTCTCTAAGAAAGTGCTGGACTTCAGTTTGGAGAGCCAGAACATCATCAGTATGGGAGAGCAAGGAACGATCGAATGTCCAGGTCCTAGGTGAAACTTTAAGAGCCACTGAGAGCTCCAGTATTACTGCCGCATGGTCAGATAAATGAATGGGAAGATATTGAATATTCCTTACTCCTTCCACCAGAGTGTGACTGATCAGAACAAAATCTATCGGAGATTGAAGATTGTACTTGTAGTTCCTAAATGAGACTCCCTGCTGCGTCCCTGACCTATGTCTCCAGATGTCCACGTACCCGAACTGCTTCATGGCATTAAGTAGAAACGACCTGAAGGTCGTTATTGAAAGCAAATGGAGTGCGGTTTTAGCTCTTACTGCTTCGTTTGATAGTGGCTTTCCGAATGGTGGGAGCATGAATTTTACATGATGGAAATGTGTGTGGTGCCGTTTTTGTAAGAACCAGCGCTTTTTAATAGTGGACCAACTGCATTGATATCTGGGCTTATTCTTAAGAGAAAGAAATCAAATTTGAAGATGTTTTGCATTTCAATATTTCTTGATATATTTTCTTCACACAAAAAAATGAGTCTTGCACTGACAAGAAAGGAAATATTTTAATTCTCCAAGGAAATGCAATGAGACATCTGCATGGGTTTTCCACAGATGATTATTATTATTAAAGCACACCCAGTCTGAAACACCGGTTATAGTGCATACCTCTTGATTAGCATAGTTGATGAGCTGGGAAAGGCAAAGCTTAGACCTGCCTTCGTTTTAGTTGCCCAGCAAGCAATAAAGAACAACTATCCAGGCATGTGCAAAAGAGTAACCACTGGTGGACACTGGAGAGCGAAGCACCCACAACCCCCTAGTGAGGTACATTTCACACATGTAAGTACAGAACCTAAGGTATCCTAGGCTATCTCTTATATAGCCTTATACAAGAACAAGTGTTACTCTGAGGGAGTGGCTGGGTATTGGAAACATTCAAGAATACAACAGCAACACAGTTAAAGAATAAAGAACACAAGGACCAAGTAAAGTTAATAAAAGAGAAATATGCATTAACTAGCTACCCAAAAAAGTGTAAAATTGGCAAATTAAAAATAGAGTGATAAAAACATCAGTTTTTTAATGGCTTAGCCCCTAATTACGATGCTGGTTGGACCAGTGTCCGGCCGGCATCCCGTCAGAATGGAAACCGACCGACGAGTAGTCAGCGGTTCTATCCAATGAATTTGGATGAAACCATCCATGAGGCAGTCATAAACATCCATTTTTCTACTGCTGCTTGTGCAGTGGGCAGAAAAGGGCCACTGCATAGCCTGCATTAGGAAAATGGATGTTTGCAAACATCAATGCACTGTGAGCGAGGCACCATGTGGTGCCTGGCATGTGGGTTATCGATGCTTGGCGTGGAACCATAGGTCTCATATTGGAGCCCGCTGAGGGATGGGGGCCCTGCTAGGGGCCCCCAAATTCCATTTCTGACAGCCTTTTAATGGAGGTGGGACCACCATTGAAAGGCTGCCTGAAACGGCATCGTAATCCCTAAGGCGGTGCCTGAGCAGGCACCACTCCATTGTAGGGGATTACTTTCTGCCAGCGGCTCAGATGGGCTCCTTGAACCCGTCGAATAGGCAGGAGTTGGTCCCTCTGCCCCCTGCCTCAGACTGCATGTAAAGATGTCAGTCGGATCGCAACTTACAGCAAATAGAATCGCAATAAAAATGTACAGTGAACACATGGGAGACTGTTTAGTTGTACTATTTTTTTAGCACAAAAAATAGTACCTGTTCTTAGGTCAAAGATTTACTTTAGGGATACATTTTGCGCTACGACTTAGCACGAAATGAAAGTTATGCACTTCATATAGTTGTGAGAAATTGGGTTTCAGATTGGCAGAGGTATGCACCCTGTCCAAGCAGGAAACACAGTCTTATTCAGGGTAAGTCACAAATACACCCTAAATTAACCTGTGCTCACCCTCTTGATGCTTGATACAGATTAGTCAAGCTTAAATTAAGATGCACAGTGTAAAGTATTTGTGTAACACTTCAATCAGTAAAACCGTGAAAACACCACAAAAACAATCCCACACCAGGTTAGAAAAATAGATCTTAATTCAATGAAAAAACAAGCCCAAAACGACGAAAACCGAATTAGTAGAACTGGAGTTATAAATTTTTTGTGGAATAAACTGTAAGATAGTGCTAACAGGTATAAAGCACTAACAGGGGAAACCTAGTGACACTAGACTGGGTTGAAACCAACAGTTCAAGCCTACTGCGATGGAGCACAGGTCGGATCCACTCCAGGATAAGTTCAGCTGAAGTGTTACCTTCTCAAGAATTGTACCAAGAGTTCCGTTCACAAGGGAGAAGTTCACAGGGAGCAAGGAGAGCATCACAGGCGGTGGTCCATGGGGTGCAAAGAGCCAACGAGAATTGCGGATGGATGGGCTCGAGCCTACCTTGCTTTTTGTGTGAAGAGACAAACTTGAAGCCACTTGTACTGGACTTTTGTGTGAGCAATGAGGTTCCAGAGAGAACTAGCCCATTCATGATTGCAAAGAGCCCAAAAGCTTGACTTAAAGAGCAGAAAGATCACTTCCAAGGGCCAAGAACATGAGAGGTATCTCTTGGTGGTCCGGAGCTCATTGAAGGCTGGTCCAGGAGCTGTGGGGAGCCTGTTATGGCCCTGAGGCTCAGATCAGGAGGCCAGCAGACTAGTCACTCTGGGTTCAAGATGGGTTCCAGTCCAGTTCTTCTGCAAGTGGGCAGCAGGAAGCAGGCCAGCACAGCAAGGCAGATGCTCCTTCAGAGTAGCAGTTCCACAGAGTGGCTGTTCTTTCAGCAGTACAGCAGTCCTTCTTCCTGGCAGAGTATCCACTGGTCCAGAAGTGTACTTAAGTGGTGTTGTCTGAAGTCCAGTACTTATATGCAGTTGGGCCTTTGTAGTAGGGAGACTTCAAAGAGATGCTTTTGAAGTGCACAGAGTCCCTCCCCTCCCTTTCGGCTCTGGCCCCAGACTCACTACAGGAGTTTAAGGAGCCCTTTGTGTGGGGACAGGACACAGCCTATTCAGGTGTGAGTGTGAGGCTGTGTCCAGCTCCTCCTTCCTATTGTGTCCAGGATGGCCCATCAGGACACGGAGGGCCCATAAAGTCATACCTAAGCTTCCTTTGTGTGCAGCTGTATAGAGGGAATATACAACGCACAGCTGTCACCCATCTCAGACATGTAATCAGAGACAGGCAGCAGGCACCAAATGGCTAAATTAAGAAAATGCCAACTTTCTATTAGTGGATTTTTCACAATTGCAATTTAAATTCTGACTTCAATATAAGTTGTGATTTTTAAATTGTAATTCCAGAGGCATCAAACTTCGAGGTCAAATCTTCTCCGAATTGAAATGTAATAAGGTAATCCCAATGTTATCCTATTGGAGAGATTGGCCTTGCAATAAAGATAAACAAATATAAGAGTTTTTCATTGCTAGGACATGTAAAACTTAAACAGGCATGTCCTAATTTTTAAATAGACGGCACCCTGCCCTTGTGCTGTCCAGGGGGTACCTAAGGGGGTGACATATTTATTATAAAGGAAGGGTTGGACTTTGGAAGAGGGTTATTTTGGCAGGTCGACACAGCATAGTAAACTGCACACACAGGCTTTGTGATTGCAGGCCTGAGACATGTTTAAAGTGCTACATAAGTGGGTGGCACAATCAATGCTGCATGCCCAGTAGTAGCATTTAATTTACAGACCATGGGCATATGTAGTGCACATTACTAGGGACTTATACATAAATTAACTGTGCCAGTTGTGGATAAGCCAATTCTACCATGTTTTAACCTGACAGCTCATGCACTTTAGCACTGGTTAGCAGTGGTAAAGTGCCCAGAGTCCTACTGCCAGGAAAAGAACAACTCAGCAAAAACAGGAGTTCTGAAGGCAAAAGACAGGAGAACCACCCAAGTAAGCCAGGTCTAAATGTAGTTCTGCTAAATTTTGCCAACATTTAGCATAATTACATAACATCAAATTATTCGACTTTCGCACACCAATATTCTTGGCCATTCATGCTCCAGAATCAATAAGGAAAGAACAATCCATGCAACCAACGTTATGGTTGTGTGAGCTGCGCTCATTAAGAGCTGCAAAGAAACCACGTCAGTACATGTTGTGTCTTCACGTGAGCTAGATGTTTAATTTCAGGGGCATAAGTATCAAAAGTGCAACAGGGAGAGTGGCACAGGGTTTCCAGAGGTGCGATGGACCACCTCATTCCACTTGCATAGATACCTTTTTTACTAAGCAGCCAGGGAGTTAGGTGGAGTTTTGCTTGGTTACCTCAGGACCCATGTCATGCTTGCTAAGCCACTGTGAAATGTGTCAAAGAATGAAAAAGAGGAAAAAATATGTAAACTCTGCAACTAATTTTACTTCGTTTTACAAGTCAACTCTCCTGGCGAATTCAAACTAACGCTTTGTAAGACCCCTCATATATATAACTACGTGTGCGGTGAATAATTTTCTAGCCACTGTAATCGTTTCCTCTGGTACTAATGCATTCATCTCATTTCCACAGAATAAACTGGTCGTCATACTCCTATGTCCACTCTTCAATTATATGCAGTGGCGTTTATTACCAGGCTGCACATCAATATGTAATACAAGCACTCCCCTTGTAGTACATACATAAACTGTATTGATGTAGAATGTTAATGTGTTTGAAAAGCAAACCTTCACCATACAATTTCCAGGTTATTGCACTGACAATTCACAAGAATAAACTGTTCAGACTTAACTCAAGCAAGGGCAGGTTGAGCATTTGTGTACAAAATGATCTAACGTTTTAGTTAGAAACAGAAGGCAGTATAAAATGCAAAATGACTGAGAGGGAAAGAGAGTATTAGGGAGGCCAATTATCTAAAAGACCATATAACACCCTTTCAGGTTGAGCCATTGCTGAGCGTGTCGTTCCGTCTGATGAGGTGTGTGGAATGTAGAGAAATAGTAGTGTCCAGAACTGTGATGAATACAATTAGAAGTGCAATAGAGTATACTGTTGAAATTAAAACGTACAACCGTGATAAGCTCAGAAAGTGATGTTGATGACTTTATGTTTAGATTGTTTGACAGCTGCAAGCCAAACACATTCCCTAAGGGGGTCTGAGACAAACAAACATAATCTCTGTCCTAATGTTAATTAACATTAGCATTCTGAACCAGGGTCAGCATTAACATTGGTAGCTCCTATTGCCACAGTCTTGGTTAGCATTACCTCCATGGGGCAATACAAAACAAAGGAGTGGGGCAGCGTGTCCGCCCTCCAGGAGCCAATACTGGCACTGAAAACCACCACCACCCCCAGGGCCGGCTCCTGCAATGTCCCAGGGGGAGATCGGGGGGGGGGGGGGCACCCCCCCACATTGACCGCTCCCGCCAAGCCATAGCAAACTCTGCTCCGCTTTGTACAAGCGAGAGCATGTTAAATGTTCTTGCTTGCACGAAGAGGAGAAGTAATGCTTTTGGACAAAGGGAGCTGCTGTTTAGCCCCCTTTCTCCATCACTCTGCAAACACGCCTCTTGGTTGGGGGATAAAGTCCCCTTGGCTCCAGAGGGTTGGTGGAACAGTAGGGACGGTAGGAATACCCTGACCCCCACATATGGTTACAAATATTATTTTCATTTCATTTTACAACAAGTTCGCAGGTGGACCACAAGATCCCCAGAAAAATAAAAAAAGATGCACAGACTCTTGCACGCTTATATATTGAGCCCCTCATTAGTCCAAATCCAAGGGCCAGCATTTAATAATTATGAGGAGGTGCCCAGGTGGCACCCCTGTACCCTGCGGACCGCCACGTCACTGGGGCAAACAATAAAATTAGTGTATGTAGGCCAATATGGTCCCCTCCATAGCCCTGGAGACCTCCACCTCCCTGGGGCTAATGTATTAACCAAATGGGAGGCACACGGCCCCCCGCAGCCCCAGGGACCACCACCTCCCTCGGGCTTTAACTTTAATTTATTGGGGAGCTGCATGGATTTCCCAGGGATTGCCACCACCCCGGGGCACTTACCAGAAATATGGGGGCCCACGCAGCCTTCCCACAGCCTCAGGGACAACTACCTTGCCAGGGCTCAAATAACATAATGAAGGGGGACCATTGTGGACTTCTGGCACCAGGGACCACCTCCTTCCTGGGGCTAAAGTGAAGGTTGGGGGGGCACCTTTCCCCACCACTCTGCAAACACACCTACTGGTTCTCTGCTGGTTGGGGAATGAAGTACCCTTGGCTGCAGAGGGTCCTTGAAGGGCAACTACTTCTCCTGTTACCTTTAGTAAGTCCCATTTGGGGGAATTCCTGAGAGGTCTTTAGGGGCCACGCCCCCTTTCTTCACCACTCTGCAAATGCACCTCCTGCTGCACTGCTAGTTGGAGGTGAAGTCCCCTTGGATGCTAAGGGTTTTTGGGGAACAGGGACCTCTTCTTTTAACTCCAGTAAGTCCTAGACAGCGGGATTGCTGACAGCTGGTCAGAGGCCCCACCTCCTTTCTCCACCACTCTGCAAATGCGACTACTAGTTAAAAAAACTATAGATATTCACTCAAAAAAGAAAGGTTATAGTGATGTTATAGACAGAAACTACCATTTAAAAAACCTTAGACACTCACTGAAAAAAACAAAGGTCACAGGGACGTTATAGTTAGGCTCTGGTTTCATTCGTACAAAACCAGTGAAGTTCAGCAGTTATACTTAGCTGAGCTAATTATAACTTGGGCCCCCGCAATGCATTGCTTATTACCTCAACTATTACATCACTCAATACATGGTCACTGATGACATCCACAAAATCACTGAATCAAGGTGCATTGTGGGCAATGAAGGAACAGCAAGCACTACGAATGAGTTTGCTTTACATTTTTTGCCCTCCATTGATTAAGGTTGATTCAGCAGCCGAAACACTTCATTAAATAATTAAGAACTGCCGCCCTTTTAACTAATAAAAGCACACGTGTTTCCAGAGTTGGGTGTTGGCTTTTTCTTTTTGTGATGATACTACAGCAGGATGCTCCTATTCTGTGTAGCCGAGGCGCCGCCCTGTCAGGGTTGGGGGCCCCCGTATCGGAGAAAGACCATATTGGCCTACACTAATTTTATTGTTTGCCCCAGTGACGTGGCGGTCCGCAGGGTACAGGGGTGCCACCTGGGCACCTCCTCATAATTATTAAATGCTGGCCCTTGGATTTGGACTAATGAGGGGCTCAATATATAAGCGTGCAAGAGTCTGTGCATCTTTTTTTATTTTTCTGGGGATCTTGTGGTCCACCTGCGAACTTGTTGTAAAATGAAATGAAAATAATATTTGTAACCATATGTGGGGGTCAGGGTATTCCTACCGTCCCTACTGTTCCACCAACCCTCTGGAGCCAAGGGGACTTTATCCCCCAACCAAGAGGCGTGTTTGCAGAGTGATGGAGAAAGGGGGCTAAACAGCAGCTCCCTTTGTCCAAAAGCATTACTTCTCCTCTTCGTGCAAGCAAGAACATTTAACATGCTCTCGCTTGTACAAAGCGGAGCAGAGTTTGCTATGGCTTGGCGGGAGCGGTCAATGTGGGGGGGTGCCCCCCCCCCTGATCTCCCCCTGGGACATTGCAGGAGCCGGCCCTGGGGGTGGTGGTGGTTTTCAGTGCCAGTATTGGCTCCTGGAGGGCGGACACGCTGCCCCACTCCTTTGTTTTGTATACACGGTCCTTGTGGTCATCAGAACAAGTTTTGGCTCTTTCCAGCGGGGCTCCAGCGGACTTGACCGATCAAAGTTCCTCACTAGTACGAGGTCGCCTGGTATGACCTCGTGCGGTTTCACTTGGGTGTTGTCTGGAAAGGCAGCCGCGACCTGTGAACGACAAGAGAGTAGTGCAGACATCAAGGAAGCTAGGTAATCTGTCAGCATATTACTGTCAACATCGGTAATTTTACGTGGCATAGGTGTACCCCACATGTTCGGGGGACGTCCGAATACAACCTCAAAAGGTGACAGACCTGAACGGGAGTGAGCGACCATTCTCATGTAAAAAAGGGCGACTGGCAGTGCTACCATCCAATCTACGCCTTTCTCTGCGCAAACCTTTGCAATGCGGATTTTCAGAGTCTGATTATGTCTCTCGACGAGGCCAGCTGCCTCGGGGTGTCGCACACAGTGGAACTTCCACTGGTAACCCAACAGAAGGGATACTTGTTTCATGAGTTCGGATGAGAATGGCTGGCCGTTGTCTGAATACACGACCCTGGGCAAACCATAGCGGGGGAAAAACTCACGAACCAACTGCCTGGCAGTGGTCGCGGCAGTGTAATCTGGGACTGGATATGCTTCTGTCCATCTGGACAAAGCGCATACAACTACGAGGACATACTTGAAACCTCGACATCGATCCATCTGAATATAATCCATCTGGAGGACTTCAAAAGGGTGGTCAGGAGGATGGAATCCACCTTGTTCCACCGGAACACCTTTACCTGGATTGAACTGACAACAGATCATGCAGGTACACACTTTCTGCTTTGCTGCTGCTCGTAAATGCTTGTTGAACCAAAGGTTCTGGATACTGTCTAACATGGCTTTTTCTCCTAAATGTGCTGGACTATGTGCGGTGTTAATAATGACTTGAACCATAGAGTCGGGGAAATTTTATATTTTTATATATATATATATATATATCTATATATATATATATAGATATATATATATATATATATATTGTTTTTAAAAAAAAATATGGATTTTATTGTAGCCCTGAAGAAGTTCATAGAGAATGAAATGTGTTGCCTTTTGTGCCAAATTGAAATGTCATCTTTCTACCACAATAAAGAAACTTCGTTAAAATGCTGACCTGGAGTGGATTTTGCATATACATATGTATTAGCTCTGAAGAGGTACATAGAGAACGAAATACATTGGCTTTTGTTGCAAATGAACATTTTGGAAATGTATTACTCAATAAAGGCTGACTCATTAATTCAAATTGTGGAAGGTCGTGATGTTTGTGGAGGCTTCATGTTAGTGTACATTTGGATGTGTTTGACTATATAGGGTATATTATTAACACAAATCTATGATAATAAGATAGAGTGCTTGGCCATTTTTGTATAACTTTTACGTTTCTCAACCAAGGGGTAGGTGTAATGGCTGCCTTCCTCGGTCCAAGTGCACCTAATATGAATTGAAAAACTAATCTTGGTGTCAGCGGCTTGAGCAGTGTCTTTCTTTGTAAATTCTCAGCCATTCTATGCAAATCTTTCATTGTAAAAAAATAAAATAAAATAAACCTATGTTCCTCATAACGAATTGTCTGGGAGTGCCACTCCTTGCAGCCACAATTTTATGGTGTTCCCAGAACCGAAATGCTGCTCCCCACATATCCTCCCCAAGAAAGACAGTGGCTGGGAAAGAGGCAGGGGGTGTAGGGAGTAGAAAAGCCCAGCCCCCCGCTTACCCCCTCCAATATGCGGGGAACAGACACTGCTTTTCCCAGGGAGTCTACAGATTTCTCACCCCTGAGACACTTCTTAACCCTTACCTGCTCATAGCAAGTAGAAAAGATGTGCAAATAATTCCCCGGGATCGGCAAAAACTGTGCTGGTCCATTCTTTACCCAACACACAAGTCTTTTCCCATTCAGGGAAGATTAACTTGTAATCCACATCAACTCATGGGTTAATACAGGTTAGAACTGTTAATTCCATCTGCGTTACATTACCAGAGAAACTTGTAATGAGGGCCTGATTCTGCAATCTACCAGTGCATGTCATAACACTAATTGATAATTTCTGAGTTTTGTAGGATGCAGTGTGGAATGTGACCAGTTTGAATCTCAGGATACCTGCCCAAGTGGTGGTATTGACAGAGCGTTCTTTTGCAGAAACCATTTTTCTTCACTTAAACTACCACCTAAATAAGTATGCGTGTCAGTTGGATGTGTGTCTCAAATATGAGATGTACTGGCAGGTTATCAGCCTTGTATATTAGGTTATCAGCCTTGGCATAGATTATAGCTTGAACGTTTTTGCAACCATTTGCTGGGGGTGGTTGGAAATATGGATCTATGACAGAATTTCGACAGACAAAATATCGACCTATAGAAACATCGACGCTGGAATATCGAAGGCAAGTATATTGGCATCCTATCTACAACATGGTAAGTACAAAAATATCGAAACAAAAATATCGATGTTAAAAATATCGTAATTAAAAATATTGTTTTATATCTGTTAAAATATAATGTGTAAAATAAAGTAAATAATACTTATAAATAAAATAAACATTATTAAAAATATTTAGTAATGTTTAAAATTAATAAATAATAGATATATAACAATATAACATTAATTAAATACATATGTAAAATATATATTATATATTTACTTAATAATACATTTTAATAATTACTTTAATTACTTATAAATTATTTAAAAATACTATAAACTACAAATAGATCTCCACACATAAAATAATTACATAAAAAAGTAAATAATTATTTTTATTAAATTAAATATATATATATACTTTCAATATTTTAAAATGTAATAACATAATACATTATCTAAATTCATTCTAAATAAAAAATAAAACTACTATTTAAAGTCCAAAAAAACTACAGTAATAAAAACATTGGATAGCGTAAAACGTAAAATTACTATTCCAACTCCAGAAAATGCAAAATTAGGGAAAACATTGTATAGCATAGGGATAAAAATTACTATTCCAACTCCAGAGAGTGAAACAGTAGGGAAAGCGCTGGATAGCGTAGGAGTAAAAATTACTATTCCAACTCCAGAGAGTGCAACAGTAGGGAAACCGCTGGATAGCGTGTGGGTAAAAGTTACTATTCCCACTCCAGAGAGTGCAACAGTAGGGAAAGCGTTGGATAGCGTAGGGGTAAAAATTACTATTCCCACTCCAGAGAGTGCAACAGTAGGGAAAGCGTTGGATAGCGGGTGGGTAAAAATTACTATTCCCACTCAGCCACGGCCGGTAGTAGGTGTAACTGCAGGGCGGTGACGTGGGGAGGGGGAGGGGCAGGGTGGGGGGTAGTAATGTATGGATTACGGACTTTAACGGGTAAGTAAACATATAAATAAATAAAACAAATTTCGTTGTGTGCACTGCATCACCAAATGCGATGCAGTGCGCACAACGAAATTCGTTTTATTTATTTATATGTTTACTTACTGAATGCTAGGATCCTTCTTGTTTGCCTCTTTTGTTGCTCTGCGTAGTGTTATGTTGCTTCTGCCTATCCTAAGCTCCGGGACCCCCCTTTGCTGGGGCAGCTGTGCGCTATAGAAGTCTGCGTACCATAACATAACAACATAACTTACCTGTTAAAGTCCGTAATCCATACATTACTACCCCCCACCCTGCCCCTCCCCCTCCCCACGTCACCGCCCTGCAGTTACACTTACTACCGGCCGTGGCTGTTCCCACTCCAGAGAGTGCAACAGTAGGGAAAGCGTTGGATAGCGTAGGGGTAAAAATTACTATTCCAACTCCAGAGAGTGCAACAGTAGGGAAAGCGGTGGATAGCGTAGGGGTAAAAATTACTATTCCCACTCCAGAGAGTACAACAGTAAGTAAAGCATTGGATACCATAAAAATTAAATATAACATACTTAGAAATAATTTTTATATTTAAATGTATTAATATTTTAATTTTTAAATAACTAAACATCATTTCAAAATACCCATTAATATAAAAAAAATAGATTTGAATATATAATGAACAATAAATTAACAATAAATAACAATTAATAAATAATAGTTACCAAATAATAAATATTAAGCAATAAAATACTGTAAAAAACAAAAAAAATATTATTAATAATTGATTACCAATTAAAAAACATTATACAATACAATTATTTGTATACCAAAAAAGAGTTTTTAAAACACATTAATTACCAATTATTTACAAATAATTTCCCCCCCAAAATGTTTTAATTACCAATCAAATAAATTCATTACCAATTACAAAAATTCATTACAAATTAAATACATTAATTACCAATTACAAACATTAACTACCAATTACAAACATTAACTACCAATTACAAACATTAATTACCAATTAAATAAATTAATTACAAATATTAATTACCAATTAAAGAATTAATTAACATTTAAAATTATTAATTGCCAATTAATAATGAATTAAAAATACATAAATTATCAATACCAATAAATAAAAATAATTCATTACTTAATTACAATTAAAATACTTCCCACCCAATTCCCCTATAAACCCACTACCCACTACAGAACTTACACGCAAAAATAATTAAAATTAATTTATAATTCCTCAAAAGTAATAATTAATTTAATATAATTCAATTACTTCCCACCCTATTCCCTTATAAACCCACAACCCGCTCCGGTACTAAAACATAAAATTGACTTAAAAATAATAATATAAATATATGAAAATAGTTCACATAAAACTTAAAACAAGTAAAATACTTAACAAAAAACATATAACACATACATATTAAATACATACTAAAATACATAACAATAGTACATATATCGATATTAGTAACATCGAAATCACTAACATCAATATATTTGATATCGATATTACTGACTTCGATATTACTTACATCGATATAAAAAAATCGATATTACTTACCTAAGTGTCGATTTTCTGTCCAACGATATTCTTGACAGCGATATTCTTTACCTTCGATATTTCTAACTCGATATTTGTGTAGGTCGATATTTACAACTCGATATTTTGACTGTGTACCTGGAAATATATGATACAATTATGTGATTTGGAAAGGTGTGTTTTGAGTGTGTGTGTGTGTGAGTGTGTGCAGGTGGGAACACATTTTCATTAGCATCAGGCGCTGTTAGAAGCGGTTCACAGGAAACACATGGTTAAATTCCCTTGATTTGTGCTTTCCTGGGTCCAGTGAATTCAGGTGAAAAACAGAGCGGCTGCTTTGAAGCCGCTCTGTGTTTTCACAGTGCTGTTGGCACCCACCTGCAGTTTGAAAGGGGACTAGAGATCCCCTTGAATGCGGGTGCAGTGAGTGACTGCACCTACCTGCAAGGGGATGTCTGGGGGTCCATGGGACCCCCTTTCCCCCTTCCAAAGGCCTGCAATCAGGGAGCGCACTGACAGTCTAGCACATTTTAGTTGGCGCACTATCGGTGCTATTTATGAGAGGTTCTTTGCCCCTGCGCCCACGTCTGTAATACGGTGCAGGCTGAGAGGCAAAGAGATTCACTCATTTGCATGGGGCAATGCCCGCATGGAACTGAGAGAACGCTCTCTTGAGGAAGCGCCGGCACTGTATGTGTGCCAGAGCTTTCAATATTACAGAAGAGGCCGCACAAGTGTCTGCGGCCCCTTCTGTAATACCAAAGTGCCTCGGGGCATGCAAAGCGGTTCACAAACGCCCCTTGCGCCCCCCGGGCACTACTATAATCAAGCCCCAGGTATGGGAAATTCACAAGCGCCCACACAGGGAGGAAGTCCTTACCATTTCTGTTGTATTCTGAAAACAGACTACGGGTGGCGGAATTGTCTTTAGAACCACACATTTTCAGCATCACAAGGGCACGATGTATAGAACAGCTCCCTAGTTACTCTTCTAAACCGAGTTCGAGTGAGCAGAACATGTATTTCTTCAGTACCTGATATCAGTAATTACATTTATCTAGATCTTTTTTAGAACAACAGTGTCCTGACTACACTTTCAAAAGATAGATGCTTGACTTCTATTAAACCTAAAAAGAATAATGGACTGGAATGAAGCCTGAGTAATTACCGGTGCTTGAGATTAACCTAGGCATTCCAACCGTTATTTCTTTCCCTCATTGTGGCATTCCAAGTGTACTGTGTATGCCTAAACCTGGGTCCCAGGCTCATTGTGCCACATGATTCAACCTACACCTCACTGACATGAATTAACTAGGGCCCAAAATAGTCGGTGGTTGTCTGTACTCCCGTTCAAAGGGAACATAGCTAGGCAGTTCATGCTGGACTGTTCCAATGGGTGCAAGACCAAGGCTGGTTTAAATATGGCTGGTTCCTGTCTTAGTTGGAATGCTGGGGAAAAATTAAAAGACTGTGATGTGCCTCAAGTAATTATCAATGGCGAAGATTTATTAATGCATTCCACACATCACTTTTTGTTTTCGTCAGGTCTTCAAAACAGACATATTACCTATCATACAATTTTCATCTGATCTGACACTGGAGCAACTCTTCCTGCATTTTGAACTGGCGCAGTGCAATTTTGCAATGTTGAATCCGTGTACCAGTAAAAAAACAAACTTTGCACCAATCAGTTGATGCAAAAATATCATTTGCCCAGGTACTTGGTGGTAATGTCAAATTTGCACAGGTCAGGCTGGTCAAATATCAGTGCAAAATTGTTCTGCATCTCTGCAATTACATTGTTTATTTTTATTTTTTCTGTTTAATGCAAACAAAAATAGGGAGCGCAAACTCGCACCCACAAACATGATACTACCACAGGGGGAGAAAAGTGGCACAGCATCAGCAAATACATACATCATGTAGTGACAGTTCACAGGTGAGATTCATTGTAATGCAATGTATAAATACAAATGACACTTTGGCATAGCCATTAGGCCTGACTCCCCTCCCAAACACGTATTGGGACAGATTTATCAAGACGTGTGCCACCACAGAGTCATACAAAGTGACAAAAAGTGGCACAAAGTTTTGAAAGGATATTTCCTTTCCAGCGCAAAACTATTTTTGCTCTACAAATGTCTTCTTTTTCAGCATAAATAGCACTTTGTGCTGATTTGCCCCAAGGACACTTGAAACGGGTGGTACTTGGGAGTTCCAGCAGCATAAGCACATAAGCCTTCTGACACCATCAGTCAGGCTATCAGCGGTCCCGACAGAGACATTACAATGCGACCGCCACCCCGCTCATCGCAATGCCTATACTTTGCATTGCGATGGATGTTGCTGGCTGATGCACACGCTGCAGTGCAAAAAGGGGACACCTGACATATCCCTGCACTACGTGGCAGGCCCAAAGCTGGGCCTGCCACATGGTGCAGGAATATGTAGGGGAACACCATAGGTGCCCCACAAGACCCACAGCCTAGGGCCAGGGGAGAAAGGGGGCCAGCTCCTTTCTGCCTGCCTTTTCATGGCGGGTTAACTGCCATGAAAAGGCAGGGGGAAAGGGACATCATAATCCCTATGGCAGTGCCTGGTGAGCACTGCCACTGTTGTAGGGATATAATTCCCTTCCGACGCACTTTTGTCCGACCGCCAACTATCCGCCTGCCATGATACTATGGTGGGCGGATAACATGGTCCTGATGGCGGTGGGACCACCACTTACGGGATGTCAGTAGCGGTCCCATCGTCATCGTAATCGTCCACAAAGTTCTATCTACTAAAATAGTCAGACCAGGATTTGCATAAAAAACGAATGGCTCCTTGAGGAAAGCACAAAGTTGGAAAAATATTTTTCCAAACACTCCTCACATTGCATGTGAGCTCCACAGTACAATGCACGTTCAAAGTGTGATAAAAAAAGAGTCTAAGCATAGGATTATGTATAATTTCAGTACAAAACCTATGCTAGACGTAACACACAAACCTTGAAGGTGTGTCTGTGGCACTAGGCAGCATGTTTGTTCACCCGCTCAGGGGAAAAGAGAAGCAAAAGGCCATATTGTATACATATGGTTCTGCGCTGCTTCCTTTCCCTTGTACAATGCAGCACCTCAACTTTGGTTGCTGTACTACTTCATGCAATAAATTATTGAATCTGCCTCATAATGACCAGTCAAATTGCATTGATCAACTCTCTCCTGGAATGATTATCGTTATAGATAAATAAAATGTGCCAGTTTGTACCATCACCCATTTGGGAGCAGAAAGTGTTATTTGGAAATCTGTAACTCTTCATCACAAAGACATGTGTAAGCACTGCCAACAAAAAAAAAACCTCGTAAATATTTCAGTAAAGAAACCTCTGCTTTTCTTGCTGGCAGAGGTTGCATGCATTGCGAGAGAAAGCCATGGTATTATAGGCAAGCCCAATAATCCTGTTTACATTACAGCAGCAAAGTAACTTCTGCTGTGTCAGGATTTCTATTGTAACCCTCATTTTGATCGGATTGTCTGCTCATCCCAAGGAATGTGCTGTGGTAGCCTAAAATGTGACCTATAATTCATTCCACAGTAGTGTTTGTTTTATGTCTCTACAGTGGGATTTAAAGTGTTTTATCTATTGTAAGATATGTGAGTGTTGAATTCTATCCATATTGCTTTCTGGCTCTACTTTGCTGTTCCAAAAAGAGGTCATGCTTCACAATGGCTTTCTGGTGTGCAGAATGTGATCATTAATTCATGAGCTGTAGGAAAGTATATATTCTGAGAGCAAGTTTGCGGCTTAGTTAAAATGATTGCATTTCCATACACTGCTGTTATGTGGTTCACTAAGAAGGTTGTCATTTTTAGAAAATTACAATCTGCCAATCAATGTGGAGATGCAGCGGCCAATAGTTCTGATTGGGAGTGAACAAGGCAGAGAGGGCTCCCTCTTTATTTTGGATGAAATATTAGACAATGTTAACAGTTACAGATATTTAGGCATCTGGGGACATATTTACAAGACAATGGCGCAGACCTGTGCTGCAAGCTGCGTCATTGTCTAAGTGGAGGAATGTGCGTATTTACAAGAGTACGGTGCATTCTTGTACTCATCCCTGTACCAGTGCACAAACAGAAGCAGTGCACCAACACAGAGATCCTTGCACCATGGTGCAAGGGCGCCTGATCTGCAGGGATGATTATTTTTGTGCAGGAAGGGACATTTTCCTGCACAAAAACATCACAAAAACGATAGTTGATTGGATTTTGCTACTCCTATAGAAAGAGCAAAAACGAGGAGAAGAAAACATATTTCTCCTCGTTGCACCACCCTCAGGGCTCCCCTGGGGAGGTGTACGTTTTTTGCGCTTCCTCAGTTTTATGATTCCTTGTAAATCTGGGGTAGTGTCAAAAAGCCATGAGTGCTGCTGGAAATGCCCACAGCAGCACCATTGCAGAAAATTGCATCAAAGGGAAAAATATTTACAAAGGCTGTGTTAAGCCACACAAAGTGGCTTAGCGCTGTCTTGTAAATATGGAGCAGGACACAGCGCCACCGGAGAGCCACAAAAAGTGACGCTCCGGTGGAGCGGGGGCCTTATAATGCCCCTGGTTCCATGAATTTGGTCTCCAAAGCTGTCTGCGGCCATTAAAGGTACACAGGCTGCTTTAAAAAAAGTTCACTTGTAAGGAATAATACTGGTGGGATCATGCAGGGGTTCCTTTGACCACTGCCTCCTACTCTGAGTAGCGAGTTGTGCAACATATTCCGCGCTTTTTTTCTAAGGAGTGCCTTGTATTTTCCATGCATCTGAGAACTCCTGGCTACTGGCCTGAGGTCAAAGCCAACTTGCAAGTTTTAAGATGGCACAAAAAAAAATTCCAATCGAAGTCATATCATCTTTTGTGAAAGAAAACAAGATGGGATTGACAGGATTTATAAGATATGAGTCAGAGCTATGCAAAACGATTACATCTTTAAAGCCCGCTCAGGGACTTCTTTATATTGCTATATCTCAAAAACTCCTAAATGAATTCACACCAAACCAAAAAAGGATTGCAACCCGAGTAAAGATCTATGTTTGGAGTAAGATAAATTCCTTCAGCTGTTCGAGCTGTAGATATGAGCAGCAATTCCTATGGCAGCTGAACTGGAACTTACTCATTTTTTCACTCCCACCCTTAATGTTCTTTTCTGCAGACTGATCTTGGTCAAAATTGGCATGCTGAAACTCTGCTAACCAAGTATATCATCTGTAAAATTTCACAAAAAATTGGCCATGCGGTCAAAAGTCATAGGCAAATACAAAAATGCATTTTCATTGGACTCAGAGTCTGAACCATAGCTAAAAAGTGTTTTTATACATCTATTATGCCATTTAGCATGTCATTAGTGATGCCATATGTGAGTTCATCACTAGTGCATGATGTGTTTTTTCAGTTTTTAAACATTGGGGGCCAGACGTATTATTATTTCATGGAGCGTAAGTATCCATACAAAACCACGTGGTGCACTGCGTCAAATGGAGAGAGCAGGAATGTGCCATATTTCCCACCATATGGTGCAATCCTGCTCTCTATCTGCGTTGACGCAAAGTCAAAGTCAAAGTTTGCTTTATTCGGTTAAAAATTTTAAAACCATCAAAGCACATACAATATTTCATTTCACGGTTGATCAAATTTCCATGGCACAATTAACACAACTAAATATATTGCAATATAAAAAAGTGCTTTTCAATTATCAAACACATATACAAGCTAAAAAGTTTGTCACCCAGTTTGTTAATTATATAAAATTCCAAAATTCATCTGGTAATCGTCACTAATAGAAACTTTCTACTATACTCCAGACTAAAACAGACAAGGGTAGACTGCATAGTGTGCTTTCTGCACGGGTGTATTACAAATCAACCAGGTAGTAGCCTCCTCGAAATGTACTTCGACTTAGCTGTGAAGTTTTTGGTGAGAAGAATCCCAATAAGATCTTAGATGAACTTGATGGATGGGATGAACGAAAAGCGAAAGAAGGGTGTAAGTAAGTGTGGAAGGGCCTGAAATTTTATGATGGCTGGCAAAGAAGAATGATATGTGTTTGCTTGGCCCCCGAGGTGGCTGGGAAGGAAAGAATATGGTATGGTGCATGGCTGGGTCAATGATGAAGCAAGGATGGGTGGAAGGACAACAGCCTGGGTGGGTGAAACAGAAACTGTATGTGTGCATAAACTTTGAATGGATGGATGCCTGGAGCATGGTATTATCTGACTCTTAGATAGCACATGTGTATCTAGGGAGAGTAGATGGTCGCTGGATGAACTAAGTGTTACCTTGAAGAGCATGTAACACCGCACCCGCACGTCCGTTCCAGTGTAGGGAAGGCAAGGAAAAGAAATTGTAAATTTGTCCAATACTACCATGAATAGTAGCAGTAGTTTGTATTGCAACTGCAAGCACAGCATATATCCGGTTATTACGGTGGACACTCCGTACCTCTCTTAATAACTTTAGTTTAGTAGTAGTATGTCATTCATGTGTGGGTGTATCACTGTTCACTCAATAATAAGCAAAGCACCTAAAGTCATCCCATATGTCATCAAATACATCCCATGTGAAGTGATAGATAATCTAATTATTTAGCTTCTTCATTTTCCTTTTCTAGTACTCCTTTGCACTGTAGGGTGAAAAGTAAATTAATTAAGCAGTAGCCCTTGTAACAGAGTATTCTCAGTGCCACCCGTAATAGAAAAGTAATAGCTTCACCACCTGCATGTACTGGACCGGTACAGTAACGCAAGTCTGTCTCACTCATCATGATGTGCGTCTGTTTTTCACGGGTGCAAGTTCACTGCGCTGGCATTCTGCCGGCTTGCATAAGATAACGTACCAATTTTCCTAAACAAGAGAGAAGAAGAAGAATAAGACTGGTGTACTGTCATAGTCGACTGTAATGGAAGTCCATAGTGGTCGTAGAATTTGTTCATTAAACTACCACTAATGTTAGAGCAAGGATGCAGAAGTGGGAGGTTAGATAGATACTGTCCTCAATAGTTATGTACTGTGCTTTCAATTTGCTACTTGTACTGTGACACAACTTTCGGCTCAATCACTTTGTGTTATTAATGTTAAGGAGCATTGGTTACAGACTATGTCTTTCTTTCGTCATATAGTTGCTCCTTCCAAATCGACATCACGGAGGGAGCAGGCTCGAATGGCCCGGCAACGGAGGCTGGATGCCACTGTCGCCGAATATCGGCGGCTGGTGGCCCTGGAGGAGGAGGAGGACACGCAGTCGACCGCTGCAACCACAACATCCTCGACTGGGACAGCTGCATCCTTCTCCGTGACCCCACGGGCCGCCAGCCAGCGCAGTGCTCCAGCGGTACGGAGCCGGGCTAACAAAGCCAACCGCCACCGCCAAGCAGCAAAAAGACCAGCTGCCCCCCACAGGAGCTGCAAGGCACGCCAGCGCCGCCTAGGAGTCAGAATGTCCTACCTGGAGCAGGAGGTCCTTAGGTACAAGAACTTGGTGGAGGGCCTCCGCTTCGACCTTGCCACCCTACGCAAGGAGTATGATGCCCTGGCCGCAAAATTCACCAGCACCCTCCAGTAGTGGAGTGTCCCTTGCCCTTTTTTTAGAGACTTTTGGGGGGTGGGATTTGGGAGTTGGGTTCTTTTTGGGACTTTTCAAAGACAATCGTTGGGGTTAGGGAGGGTCTTGAGGGAGATTATTTTGTTAGGGCTACATAAATATACTTTTTTAAACTTTATCTGACCATACCTGTTTTTTACTGCTTTTCAGTCTGGTGGGTGGGGGTGTAACAGTAAGTTTGTTTTCCTGAAGAGTCCTAGGACTTTAGTAGTACTACCATCAATCTCTTGTCTAGTCCTAATACTCCATTATACTACCTCCCACCAAACGCTTATCTTACCTGTAATTTGTGTTAGAAATTAGGGCTAGGCCCAGGGCTGGCTCCACGTGAAATGGGGATTAAGGTTGGCAATCCTGGGCGGATGAAATTTCCTCATTGCGGTGGTACTAGTGGTGTGACACAGTGGCAGTTGCATGCCTATGGAAAAAAAGAAAACGAAACCTGGTTTGTCCTTACTGTAGCATTACAACGGTTACGGTACGATCGAGAATATAGCAGGTGACAGTACACTAGAACAGTGCCACAATGTAGCCTAACAAATGGTAAAGTATTGCAAGTATAACTAGTACTTGCGTTGAATTTGTTTGACATTGGCTCCTCCTACTACTACAAGAAATAGTACTGAAGCTGAGTAAGTCTAGAATATATCCTCGTATTCCTTCACCAGCCTGTTGCTATGATGACCTTATCCTCCCCAGCAAGTGTGTGGAATTATTGATGTCATTTAGTCAGACATCAAGCAAAACCATACAGCCCGGGGGAAGAGGGTTAGGGTTTGGAAAATGGATGGGAATGGGGGTTTCTTTTTGGGTAGTTTTTGTTGAGAGAAGAAAAAAAAAGCACAGCATGGACAAACAATAATTGAAGATAACGAAATCTTTGGGTACAAACTAAAGCTAACCACATGCAGTCACACTCATAGAAGAAAACAATGGATACTGTATCTGTATTCTGTATGTTTTTGGAGTTGTCCTGTTGACTTTGGTAAGTAAGTTGTATGCAGCAAACAATTCCTCTTATTAGCGGCACTCCTCCATTCCAGCTGACGCTTCGTCCATCAATGTTGGTGACCACTGACAGAAGACACCCTGTCCACTGCCTGCCTGGCGGATGTTGACTGAAACCCGGCCTGTAATTATTGAACGGAAAACAGGAAGTGCTATTACAATACCACTGATAAATAAATATAAGGTATGTACGCTGTGTGGTGCAAAAAGTCACACTTTGATTTCCCTAATAGACAGTACAATATTTTTGAAATTGCGTACTCTGTCTGAGTCACCTTTTTAAGGATAAATAAGTATGGCCAAAATAATTTAGCGAATCTTTCCCCTCAAGCTAGGTGTACTGTAAACTGTGTTTTAGAACAAAATTTGACCTTCCCAGCAATGCTCCCACCAAGACCCTTACTAAAGCCAGTCGCAAAAATGTAGAAGACCCCAATCAGATCTCAAAAAACGAGGCCTAGCAGAAAAATGGTGACAAAACGTACTTTGAAAGTAAAATTAGGCCCAAATACACCCTTACCCACCGTGGATTGTATTCAAACCACTTGCAAGCAAGCAAAAGTCTCCATAGCCAGCATCGCTCCAAGAGTGCTCTAACACCCCAGAACTGAGTTGCAATAGAACACCCCGAAACACATGCAATCCTGCTGCTAGGGCTAACCCTAACGAACCCTAAGTTACAAAAAGTGCCAAAAGGTTTTTCCTTATGGATTTTGTCCTAAACACTTCTATCCGGTATTAGACCTTCACAGGAATGCCCCAAGAGACCCGCCAACCCACCCACAAAAAAGCACGCGACAACACCCCCAAACAGCCAAAAAGCAAAATCTCATACTTACAATATCTCTCGACCTTTGGTCCAAACGCGCTGTGCAGCTAGGTCATCATCATAACTCCTGTTTTCCACCACGGGTTTCCTGAAAAGCAAATGCAATCAAGATTAGACTGTCGCAGCAGTGCTTCGACAGAGACCCCGCAACCCACCCACAAACACCAGAAAGCCCCCCAAAACGCTACATTGAGCAAGATGTCAGAAGAAATAGCAAAAAAAAGGCTTTTCCTTATGGATTTTGTCCTAAACACTTCTATCCGGTATTAGACCTTCACAGGAATGCCCCAAGAGACCCGCCAACCCACCCGCAAAAAAGCACGCGACAACACCCCCAAACAGCCAAAAAGCAAAATCTCATACTTACAATATCTCTCGACCTTCGGTCCAAACACGCTGTGCAGCTAGGTCATCATCATAACTCCTGTTTTCCACCACGGGTTTCCTGAAAAGCAAATGCAATCAAGATTAGACTGTCGCAGCAGTGCTTCGACAGAGACCCCGCAACCCACCCACAAACACCAGGAAGCCCCCCAAAACGCTACATTGAGCAAGATGTCAGAAGAAATAGCAAAAAAAAGGCTTTTCCTTATGGATTTTGTCCTAAACACTTCTATCCGGTATTAGACCTTCACAGGAATGCCCCAAGAGACCCGCCAACCCACCCGCAAAAAAGCACGCGACAACACCCCCAAACAGCCAAAAAGCAAAATCTCATACTTACAATATCTCTCGGCCTTCGGTCCAAACGCGCTGTGCAGCTAGGTCATTCTCATAACTCCTGTTTTTCACCATGGATTTCCTGAACAGCAAATGCAATCAACATTAGACTGTTGCAGCAGTGCTCCCAGACCCCAAAACTCACCCACAAACACCCAGAACCCCGCCAAAGAGCACCTCAAATGCAAGCAAGTCAGCAAAAACTGCAAGAAATTTCCGCCTCATATTTGGTCCAAAACACTTTTATCCGTTATTAGAGCTTCACAGCAATGGGCCCAGAGCCGTCAACTCACCCGCAAAGAAGTAGAACACCCCCACAAGTGCTGAGTCTTTCTTCATTGGGCGTAATCCAGCCCTCTGCTTTGAGGGAAATAGGAGGAGGAGGATAGAGCAGCATGTTCTTCTGAACTTGTGAACCTGAGGAATGTAGACTGCGGCACCTTCAAATCAATAAGCAAACAAGTGAAGACAGTTCTGCAGATGGGCTTGTTTTTGGGATTAGGTGATTAAAGTTTGAATTAAATTAACTGTGCAAAACAAAGAAAGACAGACACACAGGAATAAAAGTGAATAAGGACGAAAAAAAAGTTATTGATTCATTGTCTCATTTTCAGGGCTCGGTGTCAGGGAATAAGAAGAAGATTTCGTCATCATACTCGGCGAATTCAGGCAGGATGAGGTCAGCGTCACCGAACAGAGAACAAATCCCCTCATCTACGTTGCCGTCCTCCTCGTCTTCATGCGGCGTGCTTTCTCGTACTTTGTAATCTGGTGGTATGAGGTGCTGATTCATCTTGATCATTGTTAGCCGCTCCACATTTTTGGGCGAGAGGCGGCTCCGTTTGGGAGTTACAATGCCACCAGCAGCACTGAAAACACGTTCAGAAGACACACTTGCGAGTGGGCAAGACAAATAGTTTATAGCCAGGTTGGAGAGCTGTGGCCACAATTGTTTTTTCCCATGCCAATACTGCAATGGCTCATCATTAAGAAAGACCTCTGTTGAGTTATTCAGATAGTCCTGCACCATCAACTCAAGGTCCTCAACGGTTCCTCCACTTTGCTTACTTTTTGCTGTGCCTGTGACCTTTTTTCGAGAACCATACCCAAGCAAACTTAGCCAATCCTCTTCAGCAGCCACTGTTACTCTTGTGTGTGGTGCAGATGATCCGGTTGCCGGTGTCTTTAACGGCTGAGAGGTCACTTGTGCCACAGCCACAGGTGCAGAAGTGGATTGTTTTGACTGGGGATGGCCTGCTGAAGCTGATGCTGATGTACTGCCTTCTCCTTCAATATACTGCCGTTCTTTTTCAAACCTCTTGGCTGACCAGGCTAGCCAACGTTTGTACTTTTTAACATCTTCATCAGCAAAAGGAAAGAATGCTTGGCCTGCCAGCGCCTTTTTGTAGCGTGGATCCAGAATAGTAGCACAAATGTAATGCTGTTCTGAGTTGATCTTTTTAAGACGTTCATCACCACGTAGGCGCTCTAATAATTTCTCTGACAAAAGAAAAGGGTCTTTTTTTTTCATCTTTTTCTAACTCAGAAGACACCGCCTTCAGTTGGTGCTCCAGCATGCACAACAATGGGATAGCTTTTCCCAAATTACAGTCCTCCTGGCTGACTGCACGCGTGAAGAACTCAAAAGGACGAAGCATGTCTGTCAGGCTTTTAACTATGTCCCATTGCGCCGCACCCATCCGCAGGTCCTTCTGAGCTGTACCCTCTTTTAAGAAATAGTGATCAAGTACCGTATACTGCTCATACAGACGCTCAAGCATGTAGAAGGTTGAGTTCCAACGTGTTGCCACCTCCTGGATGAGTGCTTTCACTGGCATTCGACGTTCAAGTAACAGGCTCCTCAGATGCTTCCGGGCCTTAAAAGAATGGCTGAAATGGTTGCACATTTTGCGGCAGGTGGCCATTACCTCGAACGCTGGACTGTCTTTATCACTCAAGAATTTTTGAACTACCAGGTTGATACAGTGCGCCAAACACGGCACTCTGAAATAGCCACCCAGCGCCATGGCCTTAACTACATTGGTGCCATTATCCGTGGAAACATAACCAATCTGGCGTTTTTTTGGGGACAGCCAGTGAAAGACCTTTTTGTTAAACTCGTCCAAAATGTTTTGTGCTGTGTGACTTTTCTCCAAGCCAAACATGGCTAGTGTTGCATGTTTCCGAGCAGCTTTAAAAACTTGGTCCGGGTTAACACCTGCGTTTAGCTTTGCTTTAACACCTGAAAAAGAGACCCAGTGTGCAGTGATGCACATGTAATCAGCGCCTGCGCCACTGGTTCACATGTCTGTTGTTAGATGTATTGTGTGAACAGCACTCTTCTGCAAAGCTGCCCCAATCGCCTCCAGCACATCTTCATGTAGTGCTGGAACCGCAACTCTGGCAAAATAGAACCGGCTAGGAACCTTCCATTTAGGGCAGAGCGTTGCCACTAATTCTAGAAAACCTACCGCTTCTACAAAAGAAAAAGGGAGAAGGTCCACAGCTAGCATTTTAGCCAGCTTAGTGTTATACAGACGCGTCAGTGGGTGGTTGCGTTCATATGGCGCGTATGAAGAAAACATGGTTCTAATGTTGCCCTGGACCAAGCATTTACGGGATGATAATGACTTCGTGGACCCAATTATGCTCGCTGGTGAACTTTTGCGCGTTGGTGTCTCACTCGCTCCAACACTCTTAGTGTGCCTCACACGGGGTGTGCTGCTGACAGGGGTACTGGGTGTAAGTGAAGTGTTTGACACGTCTTCTTCCTCCTCGTCATCATCAGATGCAACATCAACGTTTTCTTGACTTCCAATTTGGGCTTCCTTGATCGCATCTAGGTGCGCAAACCATTGGACAGTGTGCTGTCTCTCAAGATGACCTCTCTGGCCTCCGGTACCATAGTTGGTACCTGACTTACCACGACTAACTGCAAGCTTACAAAGGGTACAAATGGCGAACTTTTCCCTTTTTGTGCAAACAGTAAAGAAGTCCCAAACTGGGGACTTGAAGTGTCTGTGGGGCCTGGAGGAGGCGGCGATACTGGTGGTGGTGGTCATGCTGCTAATGCCAGATGAAGTGGAGGATCTGGATTGCCCAACTTTTGTACCTGCACTTTCACCGCCACTAATTAAGGTCGAGGTGGATGGAGGTCCCTTCTTGTGAGAAAGAAATATGGAAGCGGTACGAGTTGGTGTACTTAACTCCAATGATTGTGGTGTTTCCACTGCCTCCTCGTCGACAACATCATCATCATCACGCTCAGCAGCTTTTCGGGCTAGGGTCAAAATGTCTGTTTGCTGCATGCCCGCTGGGGCTGCAGTGACCTTTATGATGACTGGGTCGTCGTTGTCAGAGTCTTCATCAGCAGCAGTATCCGCCACTTCTTGTTGAGCCTCATCATCACACTCCATAAGTCTGAGACTTTGGACGAGCTTCCTTTTACGCTTAACTACCTTTGTCAGATCATGTGCCTCACTCTCAGACGGCAGTGGTGCTGGTTCCCAATTTTGATCCGTATCATCAGAAGGAGGTGTGCTTGAAGAAGATGTAGACACCACCCTTGATCTCTTCCTTGCTAGGGGTGTGGAAGACAATGAATGATCATCAGGAGGAGTGTCTTCCTCAAATGATACCTCGCCTTGATTGTCGATTTCCTGATGTGCCCCTACTTCGGGAGGAACAACTATTGTGGGCACTTGTGACCCTCCATGCACCTCTGCCTGCGCATCTCCTTGCGCTGCCTCTCCTTCCACATGTACTTGGGCTTGTACCTGCGCATGTGGTTTTTGTTGCGGCTGTGGTTGTTCAACACTCGTCAGATGAGTTACAACAACCTGTGTTGATTGAGGGACATTGCTGCTACTTTCTTGAGATGAGCCAACATCACTGGTCGATGGTGATTGAACAACTAGACTAAGTGCCTCTGCAGCACTGAAGGGCTTGGACTTAAGTTGGCGTGGTGGTGGTGGTGGCACTGAGCCCAATGGAGCGGGGGTGCTGCTCCCAGCTCCCAGTCTCCCCCCCTAGCGCCTCCTAGGACCAGGCCGCAAGGGGCACCTACGATGGAAAGCACGGACAGCAGCCGGGGCATGAACGTTCCCCACAGGCTCCCAGGTATCGTCCTCCACCGAGTAGCCTTTCCAGGACACCAGGTACCACAAAATGCCCCTACACCATTTAGAGTCTTTAATACTTCGAACCTCATATTCGTTCCCGACCTCCCGGAGCACCGCAGGTGGGGCCCTCCTCCTAGCGGAATGAGACGGTTTCAAAAGGTTGCAGTGGAACACCGGATGTATACGCAATGATCCAGGCAGTTTCAGTTTAAACGCCACCGGATTGATTCTCTTCACGATGGTATAGGGCCCAATGTAGCGGGGATGGAAAACGCTGCGCAACTTAAACCTAATGTTGCGAGTCGATAACCAGACCCTATCACCAACTTGGTAAGAGGGGCCCTCCACACGGTGTTTATCCTCCAATTTCTTGTAAACAGCCTTAGCCCTCTCCAAATGTACCCGAACCTTTTTGTGTAGGGCACGGTCCTTCCGCATCTGACCCATAACCGTAGGCTGTCGGGACACCTCCTCCGGGATGTGCTCAGGAAGGATACGTGCATCGAACCCATAGGTAGCAAGAAACGGCGAGACACCCACGGAACTATACCAGGCGTTGTTATATGCTATTTCCGCCATCCACAACAGGGATACCCACGATTCCTGAGCATCCTCAGCAAAACACCGAAGGTATTTTTTCAGTGTCTGATTTAACTGCTCTGTTTGTCCGTCTGTCTGCGGGTGAACACTGGTTGAGAGCGAGGATTGGATATGCAAAGCCTGACACCACGCCTTCCAGAACCTTGCTACAAATTGTGGGCCTCTGTCAGACACAATAACCTCTGGGACGCCATGCAATCGAATAACATTGGTCAGCAGTAGTTGAGCCGTTTGACCGGCAGTTGGCAAATTGACACAAGGTATAAAGTGTCCCAATTTAGTGAGACTGTCGATGACCACCAAAACTGCTGATTTACCCTGATCAAGAGGAAGTCCTGTGACAAAGTCTAGGCTGATGTTCTGCCACGGCTTCCTGGGTGAAGGCAAGGGCATCAACAAACCTTTCTTCTTTCCCGGGAAGGTTTTAGCCCTAGCACATGTTTCACACTGACCTATCCAAACAGGGATGTCGTTTTTTTCGGTCTCCCACCAGAAATGTCGTTTCATAAGGAGCGCAGTCTTTTGTACCCCCTGATGACCAGCCAATGGAGAATCATGACACCACATAAATGCCTTTTTTCGCAATTCTTGAGTGGGGAGGAACAATCTATTGTCCTGAAAGGGCAAACCATTCACCAGATTGCGATTGACACCCTTCGTGACCCAAAGGACCCATGCGTTATGATCCTTAGCTTTACGTACAACATCCAAAAAGGTGTTGGCCTGTATAGCACAGATCACCTTTTCAGGACTTACTATGGCCATTTCCACTTCCCTGCTCCCATTGTCTTCCAACTGATCTCGGCGGGAGAGGGAATCTGCTTTCAGGTTTTCTGCCCCTGGTCTAAAAGTGATAGTGAAATCGTACTCTGCGAAAAAGAGCATCCATCTCATCTGTCTTTGCGTTAAGTGTTTAGCTGTCTTCATGTACTGAAGATTTCGGTGATCTGTAAAAACGGTGACAGGGTATTTGGCCTCCCAAAGGTACTGCCACCATTCCTGGAATGCTCTTTTGATCGCTAACAACTCTTTCTCAGCGATGGTGTAATTCTGTTCGGGGAGGCTCAATTTCTTGGACAGATATGCCACAGGGTGGAGTTGTCCGGTATCCTTATCTCTCTGAGACAGCACTGCTCCTATGGCTACATCAGAAGCATCGGCTTCTACGACGTAAGGATATTCCGGTCTTGGATGAGCAAGAATCGGGGCAGTAGTGAATGCTTCTTTTAAGTATGCGAAAGCCTCAGCGGCTTCAGGGGACCACATAAACCTTACTCCTTTCCTAAGCAGTTTAGTCAAAGGAACAGCCACTTGAGAGAACCGCAAAATAAACTGGCGGTAATAATTCGCAAAGCCTAAGAACCTTTACACGTCTTTCACACATGTGGGTGTGGACCATTCTTGTACTGCCTGGATCTTCCTATCAGACATTTGTAGTCCCTCATGGCTTAACATGACCCCTAAGAACTCAACCTTGTCCACACCAAATTCGCATTTGCTTAATTTGCAAAACAACCTGTGGTCCCTTAACTTTTGTAGCACTTCTGTTACATGCCGTGTGTGTTCTGTGGTGTCTTCTGAGTAAATCAGGATATCATCGATGTATACCACCGCACTGATGTCCACCACTTCCTTCAAAACGTCATTCAAAAAGTACTGAAAAGCCGCCGGAGCTTTGCACAGCCCGAACGGCATTACGGTATATTCATACAAGCCGTGTCTTGTTTTGAACGCGGTTTTCCATTCGTCCCCCTCTCGGACGCGGACCAGGTGGTATGCCCCCCTGAGATCTAATCTGGTAAATACCTTGGCGTACCGTACCTGGTCCAACAAAACAGAGATAAGAGGCAGTGGATATCGGTTTCTGATGGTGTTCTTATTCAGCATCCGATAATCGACACATGCCCTCAAATCCCCGTTCGCTTTTTTGATGAAAAACAGGGGGGATGCTGCAGGAGATCTGGATGGGCGAACAAAGCCTATATCCACATAATTATCCAAATACTCCTTCAAATGTGTCGTTTCAGGGTCAGATAGAGCATAAACCCTACATGATGGTATCGTTGCTCCCTCCACCAAATCTATTCTACAATCATACAGCCTATGCGGGGGCAGTTGCTCGGCCTTGCTTTCGCTAAAGACATCCCTATAGGCCTGATATTCCACCGGTAAACACACCTCCTTCTCAGCAGCAGTAGTCACCAACAACGGAAGAACTGCAGGTGAAAAACAAGTTATATCACTTTCTTCCATGTGGGTTTTACATTCCTCGGACATGAACTGTATCGATTTCTCCTTCCAGTTTATGGAGGGATTATGATGGCTGAGCCAGGGCATCCCTAGGATCACCTCATATTGAGGGGCTTCAATGATATTAAGAACCAGCTCTTCCCTGTGTCTGCCTTCCTTCACATCAACAGAAAGTGTTGCTCTTTCTGTTTGTTCTGTTATGAAGCGGGATATTAGCGGTTTCCCGTCTACCGCCAAAACTTCCTCAGGAGTGTCTCTGGGTACTCTGTCCAATGACAGAGAGGTTACAAGACCACTGTTGATGAAATTCCCAGTAGCCCCTGAGTCAATCATAATAGTTACTGAATATACCTGCAGTTGACACTCTAACCTCATGGGCAATAAGATATGGTATTCGGATTCATGCAGCGTTAACATAGTTAACGATGGTACTTTCCAGGGTTGTGGCTCCCTCTGGTTTCCTTCTGCCCCTCCACTGGGCTCCTCCAGAGTGCTTCCTGCCGCGGTAGCTACTCTTTTATTTCGATTCCATGAACCTGGATTTCTGGATTTGGAAGGACATTCCCTTACATAGTGGCCTTTCTTGCCACAATACAGGCATAGGCCGGATACCCTACGACTTTCTTTTTCTTCTCTGGTTAAAGGGGCCCGGACCGCCCCGATTTCCATTGGTTCGGGGTTAGCATCTGGAGAAGGCAAAGCCCTGCGGGGAGTCCATTCTGATCTGGGAGGGCCCCTATCCCATCTTCTCCTGTCCCCTCCTCTATCTGCCATTCTACCATCCAGTCTCAGGGTCAAATTCACCATATCAACACAAGTGACTGGTTGGGGATCTATTTGAGCAATGACATCCTTAAGGCCATCCCTCAAGCCTTGAAAGTATAGGGACATTCTTTTTTCCTCAGGCCACGAGGTTTCTGCCACCAATCGGTTGAACTTAGTAAGGTACGTTATCAAGTCTGATCTACCTTGTCTTAATTCTAGGAGTTCCCTATCTGCACTAAGAGTGGTGGCCCTTCGATCGAACACCTTCTCAAATTCGGTTCGAAAAGCCGACCGATCAGAGAGAATGGCGTCGTTATTCCTTACCAACGGTACATCCCAATTTGCTGCGTCACCTATCAAATAAGAAATCGCAAATGCCACTCTAGAATGGTTGTTAGGGAACGAAGCAGGCTTACACGAAAAATGCAGCATAATTTGAGTTAAGAACACCTGAGTTTTTGCCGGATCCCCCGAATACCTCTCCGGACTAGCCAGAGGGATAGGGGGGGGAACCGTCACTTGTACCTGAGGTGCGGAAGCATCAAAGGGATTTCTAGACAACCTGTCTACTTTTTCTCTTAAGGCAGTGGCTTCCGTTTTCGAGGAGGCAAGCTCCTGCTGAACCAAAAGCAGAGCCTGCATAACATCATCCATGGTGGCCATTTTGCAACAACCGGATCAGGCAGAGCAACGTTCGTGGGCGCGTTATTCTGTCAGGTTTTCTCCACGGGATCCAGTCGTTGCAACAATGGTTCCACCTCCAAATGTCACCAACACCCTGAAATGGTATACACAGGGTGTTTGAGCCATTAGGCGAGGGAGAAAAATAACAAACTAAAACAAAAAACGAGGGAAGGGAAAAGGTTAGGGTCAGCAGGGAAAAGACGCCTGTAACAGAAAACAAGACACGTATCAAATATATGCTATATTCCATACAGTTCTACTCTCATTAAGTCTCGCTATGATTACTTATATATATATATATATATACCTGATGATAAAGGAAGCAAAGGCCTTTGATAGTGAACCAATACAGCCACTCTGCCAAAGTATGTGAGGATATCCTAAGGAACACATAGACACAAGGTGAATGAAGGTCCTCACCCTAACAGACGCATTCACACTCTACTGGACACTCGTAATCAACCACACACTACATACCACATGCTGGTCAGAGGACTCGATGTATTAATGGGGGTCCAAGAAAGCTGAAAGTAATGTATATTTGTTCCATACACAGTACGTAGGACACGGCAGTGTGTAGGAGGCAATAACTACAACACTCTGCCCCTCCTCTCTTCAGAGTACATCCAACTATGACCAAAAGATAAATAGGCTTTCAACAGAAAAACGTAGTTGCGTCCACCACTGAGTTCTGTCACAGTTCACCCATTGGAGTACAAGATCACAAGTCACGGTAACGCGTAGTTATTCTCACTATAACGCTCCGCTCTTTAGTTTGTTCATAAAATGCCAGAAAAGTACGGTAACGCGTAGTTAACCTCACTACAGTGCTCCGCTACAATTACAATCAGGGATATACCAGGGATGCATGGTAACACGTGGTTTCGACCGCCACAGTGTTCCGCACACCAGAAACCAAGGAGCCTTAGGAAGGCAAATGTTTGCTCATACGCTACGGTAAGATCCAGAGCATAAGCACACGCACACTGATTGCTGCGAGGCGCGGCCGAAAGATTTAGTTCAACAATACCTGCTGCCACTGCCCAGCCTTACTGCAAAGCAGAGAAGGATGAGTCCGCGCGGAGGCCAGAAACCACAGCGGATCACAGAGGATCCCGTTTCGCCACTACACCGCTGGGCGGATCAGGAACCTGGAACTGGCGTGCAGAGCAGCCGCTCTCACGCCGAAGACAAACACAATCCTGAATAACGCGCAACCGGAAGCGCATCTCTTCCCCAGATGTACTTCCTGTGAGGAGTCGCTAAGGCTCATGGGATTAGTAGTTTCTTAGTGTGGTAGGCGCGATAGTCGGCGGAGTCTGACATAAGGTTTCGCAGGAGGGGACTTCGCTTTCTTGTCCCGACCCTTCCCATACTGAAAATGACCCCTGCCACGGGTAAACTGCCTGAGAGAGGGAGAATGGAAGAATGTCTTGGGCTTTGAAGAAGCCAGCCCCGAGGAAGACTGTTTGAAAGAAGAAGAAAGCTTTTTCTCCTTAAACAGATGATGCAATCCCTCATGAGGTACTCATTTTCAAGCAGGAGGCTGTATAGGCGGGCGCTAAATGCACTGGGCACCGGGAATTCCAAGGCGAGAATACTGTTGTTGTTATTTATACACACCCTGCTGTCTGCCTCCCTAACACACACGCTGCACTAAGAGAGATATGTTGTCATGCAGCTGGAAAAGGCAGGTTTTAAGCCTACTTATGTTTTTTCTTCATGTTCTTTTTTTTACTACACATTCATACACTCATTGTACACGAGTAAAAGACTTTTGCAAAGTGATCCTGTGCACTGGACACCCTGTAAGGGGGCCATTGTGCCTGCTGGGAGAGTCTTTGGAGAAGTCTTTCAAAGAAGTAAAGGACAATGCGCTTGATTATGTGCTAGGCCTGAGATCCAGAATGGCACCCCCAGGAACCCTCATAGGGTCCTGCATGTGAACAGATTGAAACCCCACCATGAAAGAATAGATATGACCATGTTACTGGCCACTGATGAGGGAATGGAGAAGGAAACTGAACCAGTGCCTGACCTCCTCTGCAATAATGTGGAAGATGGGTCAGTAGCAGGAGTGGTACTCTCTCCCAAATTGACAGACCAGAAGCACAGAGACTGTAAGCAGCTGCTGGAACAGTTTGCTGGGCTGTTCTCTTGGTCCCAGGCATTACTGAATGTTGTGTGCACCACATTGACACTGGTAACAGCCTACCTGTCAAAAGTAAACTCTACAGGTTAACTGATCATGTCAGAGCCAGCATTAAGGCTGAGGTAGCTAATATGCAGGAGTCAGGGGCGTAGCATTTGCCCCTGCAGCCCCCGTGTTGCAGGGGCCCCCGAACTCCAGGTGCCCCCACAACACAAAGTGCAGTCATTGACAGACAGCAGGGCCTATGGGATGTAGTTTCAAAGAAGGTTTTTTCCAGTATGCATCGTGCGCAGGGCACGCAGCTTAATGGTCTTCACCTAGGGAGGGGCAGGGCTGGGCTGGGCGTGACTTTACTTTAAAATTATGTGCGTCACAGCCCTCCTTCTAATTGCGTGAGTGTGACGTTTTATTCAGGACTGGATTCTGCTGAGGCAAAGGGCCTGGTGCCGCGGTAAACAAACCCTTGTGAGCGCAGGTAATCTAAATCATACATTTAAAGTACAGGCATGCACCATAGTCACCCGGGTCTCAGAACCCGGTTAGATCGCATCATTGTACCGACCTGATTTGATAAAATAATAATTGCCCTATGCGGGTTTTCTAGGGTACACAGTCAGTCAGTGCCGAGTATAGGGGCCCTGCGAGGGCGTAGCCAGGGGCGTGAAGTGACTCCCTAGCACAGCAGGGAAAGACTCAGTGAACCCCCTCCTCTCCCCTGTTCATTTTCAAGTGCCGTATTTAAACCCCGGTGTGACTCTACCTCTTATTTGCCTAATACCTTACAAGATAATCATTCTTTAAACAGAGAATTCTTTAGCTGCCCTTTAACGATATTTTCAGCTGTACAGTTACCACTTTCCATGGAGATGTGGGCTTCTGATTCTTAATTCCGGTTTTGAAATATAGCTTGGCTGATCTTTTTTGCTTGCTTTGTTTTGTAATGTATAGTGCGAACTAGACCTAAGCCGCGTGTCAGAGCGCTTTACAGTACTCCTTACAAATTACATACTATAAAAGTAGCAGAATACTGAGAAGAAAATGTGAGGGCGAAAGCTAGTATACCAGAATGGTTCTGACACATAATAGAGGATGAACATTCGAGACAAACTAGGTCACATTTGTTTTCAATAGTTAAAACCTTTACCCATCCAAGAGCACTACAGCCCGAAATACCCCCATCCCAAGAATTCTGCAATCAAATAGCGGACTTCTTTGAGGAGAAAATTGACTCAATACAGAAAACTTTTCCCATACATCTAGCCTCTCATGCTGCTACCCCCTCCAAACAGGGAGAAAACTCCATTGGAAGTCTGAAAACTTTCATTCCGGTCAGTCTAGTCCAAACTCGTGAAGTAATCCCAGCCTGTAAATCAGGAGCACCCTCAGACCCCTGCCCTCCTAGAATCCTACATCAGCTAATTGATGTGGTGAACCCTATCATAAATAAGATCGTAAACTCTTCCCTCAATACAGGCATTGTGCCACGAGAATGGAAACAAGGAATTGTAAAACCTTTGATGAAAAAACATAATAAATCACCCTCAGACCTCTCCAATCTACGCCCAATATCACTCCTCCCGGTTTTGGGAAAAATCACGGAACAATTGGTTTATAGAGAATTAAAAAGCCACATAGAAACCTACAACGTCCTTCACCCCCAACAATCAGGGTTTCGCCCTCATCATTCCACAGAAACAGCACTAATTGAACTGACAGACTCCATAAAGCTGCTTCAGGATCAAAGAAAGAACTCCGTGCTGATTCTACTGGACCTCACAGCGGCGTTCTATACCATCTCCCACTCTATACAGTTGGGCAGATTAAAAGACATAGGTATCTCAGACGTGGCTCTCGCGTGGATAACATCCTTCCTAACAGACAGATCCCAAACCATTGCCTTGGGCCCCTTCATTTCCAAAGAGAAGAAAGTCCGCTCTGGAGTCCCTCAGGGATCCATTCTGAGTCCTCTTCTTTTTAACGTTTACCTAATCCCACTCATCTCTCTGATTGAATCATTTGGCTTACTCGTAACATCGTACGCCGATGACACCCAACTCATCGTGCCATTAGAGGAAAACTCTACAAATGCTGAACTTAATCTCAAAAATTGTCTAAAGGAAGTTTTCCTCTGGATGGAAGTAATTCACCTTAAATGTAACGCCAGTAAGACCGAAATCCTCCCAATGGGAAAAAATGTCAATTTCTGTCCCAGCCTTTGGTGGCCAGAGGGCTCCACCGCTCCTCCCCAGACCGTTACGACAGCAAGGAATCTTGGAGTCCTGTTCGACACAGAGCTGTCCTTTGACCAACACGTCAGGAAGGTTGCTGGATGCTGCTTTGGCATCATTAAATCTCTTAAAAAATTCTTCGACTTCCTGCCCACGGACTCAAGAAAGACGGTAGCAGTGGCTCTAATCCTCGCCTGCCTAGACTACTGCAATACTCTGATGGCAGGAGTTAAAAAATCTACACTAAAAAAACTGCAAAGTGTACAACATTCAGCAGCCAGATTAGTTCTAAAACTGCCCAGGAAATCCTCTGCATCTGATGCCTTAAAGACTCTTCATTGGCTGCCTTTCCATAAAAGAATACTCTTTAAAATTCTAACCATCGCTTTTCGGGCATTCCACTGCACAGGCCCTAAATACCTCTCCAGGCGCTACCCCCACTACAACCCTCCCAGGACTCTACGATCTTCTAATGACAACCAAATAAAGATAGCTAGGTTCAACCTCAAAACCAAAGGGGGCAAAACCTTGACCTATCTGTCCGCCAGAGCCTGGAACTCCATGCCTAAAATCCTCAGATCCCAAACCCTAGAATCCAAGTTCAGGAAGCTACTGAAAACCTGGATTTTTAATCTTCCAGATGACTATGTCATGGCCGCCATCTAATTCTGTTTACGTAAATGACTGCATACCTCCAGAACAGCGCCAGGACCGTTGCGCTCTACAAATACAATCACAAATCACAAATCAGTGTGCCCTCACATAATCATGTTTTTAAAAAATTGACATATTGTGATGCAGCTCTTTGTTCAAAGGTTGTTTCTGGATCCGGAAGTTTTTTTGTTCCGTGAAAGTCTTGAACGAGCGGTTTGTTCAAATTCCTCTGGGGATAAACATCCCTTTTTTGGGCCTGCTTCCCGAGGAGATATTGTGTTTTGTTTATTAAGGCTTAGTGGTTGTGACAGAAGGGAGTTTATTGTTTCTTTATGACCTGCATCCACAAGAAGAGGGGTGAGTTTTTTGGCCCAGGTATTCCGGGGTGCCACGATGTGAGTAATGCATACAAATTTGTTGTTTCTAGTGGTGATAGGCACTGGTCGAAATAAATGATAAATGTGTAGAATGATTGTACTGTCTTGTTCCTGGGATAAATCGTGCAGCAGTGTGTATGACCCCCAGGTGAGTTTTGTGAAGTCTGATGAGCGCATTTCCATAGTCAAGTCAAGATGTCTAAAGGTATGCGCCTTAAAATTAAGGTTTAATGGTTTTTGGACGCCAGAGTCAGAATTGCAAGCACTTTCTTATACTGTTTTTGATGACAGGTGTTCAAAGATTCTGTTGTTTGTCAGGGGTGATCCCCAGGGATATTAAGCGAATTAATGGAATATAAGCTGGACAGCCCAGCCAAGTGCCATGCATTGCGGGTTAGGCTAGAATATTTTAATGCCTATTCCCGAATTACAGCACTGGCATTAAATGCCAGGCATTAGTGCCCTTAGACTGCTCAGTGCATTGTTGCTTAAAACATAGCATTTTCTTCCTGTGGTTCCCAGACAAAGTGGGCTGCAAGCTTTCCCAGTTAAACTGGAACCCGACCTGCTGGATGACACAAACCAGACCGGTGTAAAAGTCGTGAGGCTCGCGGGATCAGCCCTATGCCTGGTTATATGAGCTCTCTTCAGATGGGCGAGACGCTATACAATAAACCACTAATGTAGTTTGCATTAGTTGTGAAGCACTCTTTTGTACCTTGACAAGGTTTGTGCTATTTAAAGTGGTGAAAAATAAGGGGCAGATTTACAAGCCCCTTGCGCCACTTTTGCGTCACTTTCCCCATGTTAAAAGTGACGCAAAAGTGGCACAAGGGGCTTGTAGATCTGCCCCTAAATGTGTAAAGATTGCAAGTTTCTATTTTAGAAGGTAAGATACAGCGCTGATCTCCAGCATTCTCTAGCCCTAAACTAATGTCATAGGCATAATTTGGCTGCCGCTTGTCAAGTAGCCCAATACAGAACTGATCTCCTAGCATTCTGTAACCCAAAGCTGATGTCAGAGACATCGTTAGGCTGCCAACAGGGGCGAATCTAACATCCGAATGTTGCCCTGTACAACTTTTACACATGGCTCAAGTTGTTTTTGTGACGTAAAACACAGATCAGAACGAAAAACACATCTTCAAACCTAGTGAGATAGCCACTCTAGAAAACATGTTTCCTAGGTAGCCCCTTTAAAATATTTTCATGCATACAGCACCCTAGAAGTGGCTCCAAAGAAATTAAACATGGGCGGGTGTGTGTTTTTAGTTGGAGCCTGGGTAGTGCATGCGCTGGTCTGCGAGCTATTCTGTATTGCAGTATGTATTTGAAGCCCAGCCAATTCTCTGCCCATGTTTGTCATTGGCTTGTGTCATTGTCCTTCATAAATGCTGGCTTCTGATTCACTATTTGGCTTGTTAGTCCCTCCTTAGTACTGCCTTGTCTTCATTTGTAATCTCCTATGAGGACTGGCCCTTTTACTTCGGTTGTTACAAAGTACGTCTTCTTTAGTCTGTAAGCACTATTTTCTTTAATGAGTGTCTCTTACTGCAGGAGGGTCTCTCCTGCGTAGTTGTGACCACTGGCTTGCTTATTTAACTCGTTGCAAATTGGGAGCTCTACAGGGAGTATTGGGAGTCAGAAGAGGGAACCTCAGCAATGCCTTCAAGCATTTGAAATGCAGTAAAATGACAATACCTTTTATTTATGTTTTAAGAACCAAAACATAAATAAAAGGCATTGTCATTTAACATACCAATAGCTCAAACTTGCGTAAATGCGAGACCTGTTGCATTGCAGATGCTTGTTTACATAGCAGGCAGGCAACCAGTTTCTAAGCAATCCTATTCTGTAGGTTACGGAGCTGAGTGCATGAAGGTCAGTGATTTGGCAATGATCACACAATGTTAAGTGGAGAGACCACAATTAGAACACTAAGGTTTCCAGATTCTATATAGGACAATTTGTTCTTGGTTCAAGATCTTCTTCGAATTTCTCTTTGCTCAAAAGGGTGTAATTTCTGATATTTATATGTTTCCCTCGTCTTTGTTGCTTGATTTTGTGTGCAAGAAAGTGTCACACATTGTCGTTGAAATGTCACTCATAATTAGACTGAAATTATAAAAATGTCACACATAGGAATCTGAAACCTTGGCTGCTATGCACACGGCAGTAGGGGGGCGCTGCGCTGCCTATCAAATACCGGGGACAGCAAGGCGGGAATCTCCTTATTGATACAATGAATCAGCAACTGTAGCCGGCAAACCTGCGAGAGCAGGGCATGCTCACCAGGGCACGCTGCCAGCCCCATCAGCAGCTATAGTTTAGCATAGTAATTATGCAGGCAGGCATTTAGTAGGCAGCGCTAACGGCTTTGACAGCTGAGGCGCTATGCCTGTAATGCGTGACAATGCATTTCAGTGCGGTGATGCGGATCACCACACTGAAATGCGTTAGTCTCACGCCTGATGCGTGGTACTTAGCAGGACTGTGGAATTGTCATGCGCAGTGTAAGCTAAACTTGAGGCGTCATGGGGCACTGAGACTGTGAGGCCACAATTAAAATTGCTAGTATTCTGCCGCCCACATGTGCATGCTGCCACCGAACCTGCAGGTGACTATCAAGTACATGGTTGCATATTGTCTTCATTGTAGCACTTCACCATGGCGACTTTTTGTGTGTTAATTAAACAGATTATTACACTGATCCCCCCTTTGACGTGTGTGTCCCTTTGGTGTGCAGGCAGCTGAGCTGGATCCATTGACAGCATCACAGCCTGCCCCTGACTGTCCTCCTCCCGACCTCCCCTCTTTTCTCGCCCCGCCTTTTGTACTCTTTGTGTCAGCAAAAAAACAGGTCTTCGGACTGTGGCGTCAAGAAAAAAAGTATTCCTAGGACCGAAACCAAATCACTTTCACTCCCTCACACACGCCTTTCACAGGCACCTAAATGCACCTTGTGGCCTAATTTGAGGCATGTACACCTTTAGGCCGCACTTTGTGCCCCTCCCCCTGCCATTCCCCAGTGGATGTAACAGCCCCTGTTGAAGAGAAAAGCGTGCAAGCACCCACCTGGAAGCTCTTTGGCAACAGAGGCAAGTCACTCTTACACTTGGCTTGCAGTGTGGTTTAAACTTTATTTAGCGCCTCACCACGAGTTGGTTGTAAGCACTAATGTTCTCCTTAGGGTTTCTTCATTTCTCTGCGGTGGCAGCTATAATTCAGGTCCCGGGAGCGGGCCTGCAGCATGTGCTGTGTGACTCGAGCCATAACACTGTTACCTTACCGCGCAATATTAGAAATGTATAGCGAGCCTGCATGCACCCTGAAAGGGCATTGGATTGATTGATGTTTTTTTAAATGGGTTCAGTGACGCCGGTCGCTGCAAGGGCGGGACAGGGTGGGGCGGGATTCCTAAGGGGGTTGTGATGACCCACTGCTTTTCTTTCTTTTTTTATTTTAACTCAAGTGGATATAGTGCATTTGAGGATTTTAGCAGTTTTTGGCCTGCAGAAAATCGTTTGTTAATTATTCACATTGTGATTTCCAAAAAGGCAGTACATTTACTCCAAGATAAGAATCAGTCTAAGGAAGTAAATGGCCTACTTTTTTTCTTAATGAAATGTAAGGTGGTGAAATACTTAAAAGAATGCTTATTATTATCTTACTTCAATAGCCAATACGAGAGGCATGATTTAAGACTAACACAATTAAATAGCAGGGAGTTTTAAAATTCCAGTACAATGAAGATCGAAAATAAAAATACTCACATTTTAATAGCTAATACGTTTTCATTTTTTGTATATAAAAAGACACAAAAGTGGTATTTTATTTTATAGGTGCTGTTGAAGCTTTGCATCTCACAAGTTAGGAAAGGGGTCACTTAACTGCGTATTACCAAAAATGCACTGAGTTGGAGAATGAAAGCCCAACATATATTTGACAGATCATCAGTTACTTACAGTTGGTATAATTATGCAAATGCTTCCGTGGTCAACCTGTAGGCGCAAGCTCTTCTCTTGGGTGCAAATTGTCACTGTACTGAGTAAGATCAAGGCTGGCTTTAGGGACGTCCTGCTGGTGCCACCACATTAGGTGCCGAACTCAAGCGGGGAGGACTGTGTTTTTCGTCTTCAATATGGTGCCCCACCAATTACTGCTTACCCGACTTGCAGACATTGGCATCGTTGGCCCCGCTTGGGATTGGCTGGAATCTTTTCTTGAAGAACGTACCCAGCAGGTCTGGATGCCAACCTTTTCATCGGCTGCCAGGAAAATATCCACGAGAGTCCCACAGGGTTCTACTCTGAACCCTTTGCTTTTTAATATCTACCTGACTCCGCTGATCTTTCTGGCAGAAGAGCTGGGAACAAAAATAATAGCGTATGCTGACGACACCCAGCTCCTATTTACCTGGAAAGACTCTGACCTGTCGACCGAATCTGCCCAGAAATGTCTTGCGTCGGTGTTTCAGTGGCTTGCACTTGCCCAACTGAAGTGCAACGAGGATAAGTCAGAGATCCTTCTGTACGGTCAGTTCCCGCCTGCCTTTAGAGAATCTCTGTGGCCACCTGACTTCCCTCAACCAAACTCTGAGGGTGCCCCAGCAAAGAACTTGGGGGTATGGTTTGGAGAAGACCTTCGGTTTTCAATGCAAATCAAGAAACTCACCGGGGTGTGCTTCGGCACTCTTAAATCTCTAAGTAGATTCTTCCCCCTGCTTCCTAGTCCAGCTAAGGAAATGGTCGCCCGGGCTCTTATTCTTTCTCGCATTGCCAATGCCCTGTACATTGGCATTCCGGGCTAGCTGGTAAAAAAATTGCAGACCATTTAGAATGCCCCGGCTAGACTTCTGTTCAACATCTCCAGAAGATCAAGCGTAAGACAGCATCTTCGAGATTTACCCTGGCTTCCAGTGGCCCTCAGAGTGCAATTCAAAGCTCTCACTCTGGCCCACAGAGCCCTGCATGGCCTTGGACCAATGTACCTTAGAAAGCGCTTTGCTTTCTATGCTCCCAGTAGGTCTCTGCGCTCAGCCACCCAACGCCGGATGATGATTCCCAGATTCTGTAGGATGCGGCTTGGAGGCCAGTCTCCCTCTGTGAGAACAGCTACAGCATGGAACTCCCTCCCCTTGGATTTACGATATATTCAGGACTATAGGATGTTTAAAAAACAACTTAAAACTTTCCTCTTTAACCGCATGCGTGCTGCGGTCATTTTTGCGCTGTGCGGCTTTTTTCGATTTACCGCGTTACATGACGAGCTGAGCTTGTCATGAGCATGCAAGCGGCGCAACTCATGACGAGCTCAGCTCGTCATGAGCATCGAAGGGGTTAACCAGCTGGTTTAATCTCCTGCTCCCCAGGTCACAGTAACTTTGCGCACCAGGATACTCACGAGTAATTGTGCACGATATAAAACTACTATAACATAACAAATATCTTATGGTTCTAAAGGCACCTGTATCAGAGTTTGTGTGTCCAGCAATTTTCAGGCAACAATAAAGATGTCAACTGGTGATTAATGTACCTACTGGAGAGATATTGGAGTTTTGTCTACTGGCACTTTTGACTCATCATTAAGTAGAGCAGAGGCAGCCGCTGCCCATCTTTACGGGTGGAAGGGCCATGCTCCCCCACCTTTATATTTTTTACAAGTAGATTGTCTGTCAGGCTGAGCAAAGGTCAGCCTGACAGACGCTTTTCCTGATCAGGTCAGTTAGCCAGGATTTAAACATGCGCTAAATGCCCAGGCTCCTGGCTGCCTGAGCTGAACTTTGCCGGGCTGATGATGTCACAGCTCCTGTGGGCATGATCTTTTTAGCCTGGCAAAGCACCTCAATGCTCTACCCTCGTAATGAGGGAGAGCTTCATTGGTAGCCTCAGTCCTGGGTGCTTCAGTTTTAAGCCCTGAAGTGCCCAGGGTCGGTTGTCTATCACTGCACTTCGTCACAGAGTAGGGTGGGGTTAGCAACTCTCACTAGCTCCATCCTGATCCATTTGCATGCTGCAAAGCATGTTTATCATGTAGATAATTGAATTGCATTTTATGAAGTTAGCTCCATGGGTTACTGCGTCCTTCAAAGACATCCTTGTGTTACTTGCAGTTCTTGAACTACAATCCTAATATAGCACATTGAGCTATGTAATATCATCAAATAGCTGAACAAAGCAAACACAAGTAGATGATGGATGGAGAGCTGAAACTTTTCAGACACTCACCCCAGTCACAGATCTTCTTGGTTGAATTCATCATTATTTTTTAACTCACTTTCCCAACCCAGTTCAGACCCAGCCATATGCAAATCAGTCTGACCCTGTTCTTCATGGGAACATTCCAGCACGAACTGACAAGCCTGGTCTTCCCTGGACCAGAAACAAGCATCTTGGGATCGGTTTCGGGGTAACACCCCTCATCAGCCAGGCTAGCTTGAATCCAGTGGCAAAGTGGACACAGGATCAAGACTGATTTGCATATGGCTTGGTTCAAAATGGAATGGCACAGGGAGCAAAACAATGGATTTAGGCTCAGATTTCTGTACTGGGCTGAGTGCATGACATTGTACTGCATTCTGTCCATCAATTGTTCTTTTTGCATTTATGAAAGAGCTGAAGGCATACTGCAACCTGTAAGTTAGAAAAGTATGTTGTGTGTTATCCTAATGTTGCTAAATAAGAGTTTAGATAGCAAGAAATCTGTTTTAGTAATGCCATATCTAACCCCGGTGTTAGGTTTTAAATCCTGAGTTCCTCCTTCTCCAGGCCAACCACTCTTAAAATGTACTGCCTACCAGTATGGGTGACATGTGGTTCCTCACCTTGTAGTCCTCTTTGTCATATTTAACACTCCCTTTCCATTGATTTACACACTTGTATGATTCAATGTCGCTGTATGATGTACGTGTAGTGAAAAGTTCTCTGACACCCTACAATGGTATGATTAGTGCTCTAAAACAAATGAAATATCTGTGATAGAGGGGCTATGGAGAGTTAAACTGTTGAGCAGGACCAGACTGGCTTACCCAGCACGAGGTGTTTTGGTGTGATGGCAGGGTAGGAGCCAGTTTCACTGAACGTGGGCGGCGGTTTAGCTGCTGAGGACATGCCGGCCATGTTGCAGCGTTTCTACATAAACAATGCAAAAACAAATGGTTTTAAAGTAAGTAATAACCACACTTAAAAACCACTTTCTTTTGCATTATTTATAACCGCTGCAAGTAAAAATGTGGCCGGCAGGTCCCTAGGAATAAAAATGGCCCAAATGGCAGTAAAAAAGGACACCACCCTGCCAGCCAACCGAAATCTCAAGTAGCCAATGTGGGAGGGAGGTATTGAGTGAATCTGTGGAGAGGGAGGACATTGGGGGTCGCCAACAAAGATAGTCACACCGGGTGCCAACAGCACTAAATCCAGCCCTGCCTGATATGAATGGGTTGTGGGTGCCACAAGGTTATATTTTTTTATCATATGTTCATTTTATTAGGTACAATAAAAGCAGATACCCTAATTTAGGCCCATGTACATGTCTTACTTGGATAGTGATATATTTTGGAGGATGCCCTTTCAGTCAATGTAGAGATTTATATCCTTGACTTTCCTTCTCTTAGAATGCAGTACATTTTTCAAAGGGGATGAGAAATCCTTCTCCTCTGATCATTCTCTAAGGGTGCAGCCCACCAGTCAAACCCTATACTCTTGGCTCTATGTTCTATTATGAATTAATATTTTGACGTCCTCGGATTCCCTTTTTCTCTCTTTCCTTTATCAGCATGGGGTCGCCAGTCCAAGTTGCTGACTCATGCTAAATTGAATATAGTGGCTAGGTTTTCTGCAACGCCTTCATAGGTAACACCACTTTGAATTCTGGGATATGAAATCTCACTGTTCACAATACAGGTGGAAGTTCAGCACTTACACTGGCTAAAAAGGCAAAACTTGTTGAAGGTGTCACACATTACACAGGCAGCTAAGTTTATATTCGTACATTTATGTGCAACTATTTGTCAATAGTAGTGAGTGTGCTCTCTGCGTACACTGAAAAAGAAAAAAAGCCATCCTTTCAAAGAGGAACAGCTGATGATGAGGTGCCCACAGTGGCATAACAAAAGCTCCTGTGATGCGCGGGGGACAAGCTTCAGGGGCCCCGTTTGGGCCTGGCAGGTACCTGACCTGAGAGATCTGGACTGGGTCCAGAGCATGGGGGGTCCCCTGCATGTACTTTGCAGGGGGCCCCCCTCAAGTTTCGTTACGCCACTGGCTGGAGTTGGGGGTAATTGGACCGTCTGAAAGTCCATGGGCCAGTCCAGTGGTGCCCAAACATAATCCCCAGTGGGGACCAAAAGTGTTAAGGTTCTGTGTGGACTACAGAGGACTGAATACTGTCACAAAGACTGATGCTCACCCAATACCTAGAGCTGATGAGCTCATTGACAGGTTAGGGGATACTAAGTTCCTGAGTACTTTTTATTTGAGTTCAGGCTATTGGCAGATTGCCCTCACAGATGGAACAAAGGAGAGGTCAGCATTCTCCACACCAGAGGGACATTATCAGTTCAATGTAATGCCGTTTTGCTAAATAATGCTCCTGCCACCTTTCAAAGGTTGGTGAACAGGGTCTTGTCTGGGTTAGAGCAGTTCAATGCAGCTCATCTGGATGACATAGCTGTATACAGTTCTACCTGGGGGGATCACTTAAGCCACCTGGGGGAAGGGCTTCAGGCCATGCAGCAGGCAGGCCTGACTATTAATGCAAGTAAGTGCCAAATAGGACAGAGAGCTCTAGTGTACCTGGGCCACCTGGTAGGTGTAGACCATGTATAGCCTCTCCAGGACAATATTTAAACTATTTTGGATTGGACAGCTCTTGTCAAGCAGACTCGGGTCAGGGCATTCCTTGGACTGACTGGGTATTATAGAAGGCATGTTCAAAATGATGAGACCATTATGGGGCCCCTAACAGAACTGACCTCTAAGAAAAGGCCCTAAAAGGTGGTTTGAACCCCAGAGTGTTAGAAGACTTTTGAAACTCTGAAAGCTGCTATGTGTTCAGCCCCAGTGCTGCTGGCCCCTGACTACACAAATGAATTTGTGGTTCAGACAGATGCTTCAGAACAAGGGATTGGGGCAATGTTGTCACGTTAAATGAAGACAGCCTTGATCAGCCAGTTGCCTTTATTAGGAGGCGACATCTTCCCAGAAAGCAAAGGTGGAGTGCCATTGAGAGAGAGGCTTTTGCTGTGGTTTGGTTCCTGAAAAAGCTTAAAACATATTAGTTTGGGACTCACCTTCGTATGCAAACAGATGGCAGGCCTCTCAGATGGCTCATGCAGATGAGAGGGGAGAATCCCAACCTGTTAAGGTGTACATCTGTACAGTGGAACACAAACCTGGGGTTGCCCATGCAAATGCTGATGGACTTTCCAGGTTTTCTACTTAGCTGATGAGAACTACCAGGGTGTAGGCTAGTCAACTTTATGTTTTGGGGGGGCTATTTAGCAAAGTCATCCTGTGCCCTGGGCACCCCCAACTTTTGGGCTGCCTGGTACTGGTGGTAACTGACTCTCACTGACCCTTGACTCCACCTAAACAGGCCCAGGGCCAGTGCTATGCTGAAAACACAGTTGGAAAACAGTGCCAGCACCTACATATACTAAAGTACACTATGGGCTAGGGTACCCCTATGATTGACATGACTTCCCCTATAAGGCCCTAGTATGGCAGTTTAAAGGCCACCAGCTTTTCAGCCCATGTGTCCGCTGCTGAGGCCTGAGGTGCAGGACTGGTTTTGAGATGCGAATTGTGTCCAAACTTGACTTTGGTGTTTGGGGCACTTACAAATTATTGAACTACACAGTTTTGGCTTTTTAGGTACCACCAGGGTCTCCCCTAGGTGTCCCAGGATGGGGTTCCGGTATTTATAAGGAGCAACCTTATAACAATGAGTTTTATATGCCTTGGGTTTAATGAAATCGGACATTTTACTCCCCACGTTGTAGTAAAGTGCTTCACAAAACCAACGTTTGTGCTATGAACACTGTGGAGTGAGGATCTGCAATATTTGTTCATATTTAGAACCCCTAAAGTCTCCTATAGTTGGTCCAGGGGTGGGCGGTCCTGCACATATAGGCAGGGTCCTTATAAAAGGTGTTTTATAAGCTGTGGTGTTGGATAAATTGCCCAGTTCATTTTCCCCATTGCAGATCCCCATCCACATACTTTAACATGGCTAGACGTTATTGATTCATAACTAAAGATAGGGGCAGAGCCTCTCAGTGCCAAACTTTCAAGGACCCTTTTAGAGCTTCCAGACCCTTGGAGTAGGTTTTTAACACTTTGGAAACCTCAAAGAAACTGCAGGAAGAAGTTCCAGAAGATTGAAGAAGTTTGGAGCAACTTTGGAAAAAAGCTACATAAGTAAAAAAGAATCTGTATTTGTAAAGCATGAACTACTCACCCTTATGGTCTCGAGGTGCTGGGGCCATCATGGAAATTAAGTGAGCTATTGCCCAGAAGCCAATGGGCTTGAATGAGAGAATTGAACTTGCATGTTACCTGTAATTAATTGCTCCTATGATCATTTATTGTGCCTATTGCGTTGGTATATTTCACACAGGACACTCATCACACTCATCCCTAACTAACATTAGGCTTAAGGTCTAACACTCGTTGATACCATCCACCACTACGGTGGCGCAACAGACTAATCTCTCAACCTCACACTCCCCACATGCAACACACAGTGGATCGAGTCCTTTGATTTTAATTTCATTTTTTTATTTTTTTATTTTTTTTGCGTAGCATACTCCAGATTATATTGCCAACTGGTAAACATGAGTTCGTGCTAAATTGTTTTACCTTTTGGAGTGGGCATCTAGCTGCAGATGGATATCTACCCTCGCTTTAGCGAGTGGAACCACCCAACTACGTTTAGTCTTTTTTCTATCCTTTTTGTCATGTGACTACCCACATGACCAGATAACTCTCTGTTTGAATAGGGAAGCGCGTCTTCTTCGTGCCGCATTTACCGAAGTGAGCACTGGATTATTTACACCCGGAATCTAACTATTCAGGTTAGTCTTATCCCAACGTTTTTCTCACTGACCATCCCTCTAATAACGCTTTTAGACCGCGCAGACCGCACTAATAGTAAACCAGTCCCTTTACTTTCCTTCTAGACTTCGAACCTCTGATTTGGAAAGGCATGTAAGTGACACTGACACACTGTTCTTTATTTGAATGTTTTCTGTTGCAATAACCTGTCTTTGGTACAACGAAGTCCAACCAATTTAACAACTGACTAGTACATTACATTTTTAGCCTAATGCTAATGAGTTAACCATGTTGCTTTAACTGTTTGTTTACCCGTTTTTAATCATATATTAACAGTCACTCATCATATATCTTTTGTAGTGTCGTCTCCCTGATGAAGGGCATGAATCTAATGCCCGAAATGCATTGGTGATTTTGAAATGGACATTGCCTGATATTATCAAATTGTTTGCAAAAATAATCAAAAAAGACTTTAAATGTCAATCATGAAATAAAATGAACATTTGAGAAAAACCTCAAACTGGAAGTCTTCCTCATTCAGAAGACGATTTAACGAGTGCCCACGGGGGATGATTCTAGATTGTTCTAGTCTCACTATCTCAGCATTGTATTGACGTCGTGGGACCCTCGACGCCACCCTTTTGGTGCACCAGAACCCTCCCCAAATTTGGTTCAAATATCAAATAACTTTTGAGCTGTGCATCCATCCAACACCAATAGATTATTGTCCACATAGAGTCCACGGGACGGATGGCACGCACCTAATCACAACTCCTTAAACTAACTATGAGCAACTACGACGATATCACGAAAAGCACGGAAGCTAGGGCCTCCACTTTCGCTTTTGAAACCAAAGATGCCGATCAGATTTACTCCTTAATCAGGGAAGAACTTACGCAGGACAGCACAAGCCGATCTAAAGAGCAAAATATAAGACATTTATTGTACCTCACGAAACGAAAAACCAACCAACAACTACATGCAAGTACACTCATAAGGTACCATCGGAACGCACGCATACCACGTGGCCTGAGGATTGCACTCAAACCATCCCTCTGCAAGCACTCAAAAAAATTTCAAGAACGTTGGTACGAAATATTGAACAAATGTTCATTAGACCTGATTCTGTTAATTATACAGGAACTATCCAACATTCTAGAAGAACTTAGCACGGAGATTGAGGAAACTTCAACTGAACTATCTAGGATGATGACTGAGGATGAACTTAAAAATACTCTGGAAGACATCAAAAACCAAATAGACCGTCACACCAAGGAAATAAACGAACGAAAAATTCGCAAATACAAAAGGGATACTCTTGATTACCGCCTTGGGGAAGTCTACACATGGGCAGATATTTATGCACAAAAACGCAGAAACCGCCCATACAACTCAAACACGGACACATCCTCCACAGATAGTGACACGCAGAGATCACGCAAGCCTCAATCCACCCGTACTCCTCATGATAAGACACCAACGGAGGAACCCACCACCAGCAAAACCTCTGATATAAATCCTTTTTTAGACCAGGGCCAGGCCCAAAAAGGAGACCCCGGAGAGGGCCAAGGAAAAGACAAAGAAAGGGACCCACCGACTACACGAAGTACATCAGCCATAAACAAGGAGAAGGACAAGGAGAAGGAGAAAAGAACCAAGAAGAATCTACCACAAAACAACTAGTGATCAATATAAGCGACTACAATTTTAGCCCATATGAACTGACATTATTACAGAAAGGAACATCGTTTGTACCTACAGCCACCACTGACAATCTAGAACTGGAGGTGAGTTTTTTCAAACTCATGCGTAAACTCAGATTGAGACATTTCTTCGACAACATCGTGCCGGACCGCCCACAACCCGACAGCGATCAACTACGTGGACTACGACCGCACAGTACCTTCCAAGCACCGACCAGCCACAAAACCTTGGATTTATTTGAAAACCTTGTGAAACAAGACCTACACAAGATATCACACAAGAAACCCAAAAGTCGCAACACTACTCAGAAGGATCTAGATACTCTAAAAAAACTGGCTTCTAATGAATTGATCAATTTCACCAAAGCGGATAAAGGGGGAGCCATCGTAATCATGAATAGCGAGATGTATAATGCTAAAGTCATGGAACATATCACGGATATCAACACCTATAGAAGATTGGACTACAACCCAACTTCAGAATATTCAAAAAACCTCAAATCCATAATTGATACAGCATTCACGAACGGCACCATAAACGAGAGGACGAAGAATTTCTTGATAACCCTGCATCCCAGAAGTCCAACACTTAGACTGGTCCCTAAGATCCACAAGAACACATTTGATCCACCCATGCGACCGATCGTGTCCACACGAGGCAGTCTCCACGAACCTATCGGACAACTACTGGATAGATACATGCAACCCACGGTACAGACAATGCAAACATACATCAAAGACACGTCTCAATTTCTTCTAAAACTCCAGAAGGTGACCCTGAACCCCTCAGAAAACATCATCCTATGCACTGCAGACGTACGGAGTCTGTATACTAGCATACCTCACGACATGGGCATTGAAGCGATGGAAGCAGCCCTCCTTCAAACTGAATTGGATCGAGACCTCCAAACTTTCCTTATGGAACTGATGTACTTTATACTATATCATAGTTACTTCAAAATAGACAACACCTGGTACCAACAACTCACCGGGATGGCAATGGGCAATTCGGCAGCGCCCGTGTATGCTAACATCTTCATGCAGTGGTATGAGAACCAACACATTCTATCTAATAAGGAATGGACTGACAACCTGAAAATGATCGTGAGATACATCGATGATCTCTTCATCGTTTGGACGAACACCGAAGAGAAACTCATCAATGCTCTGATGAAGTTCAATGACATCGACCAACGCATCCAACTGACATGGGTCACATCCAATACTGAAGTCAATTTCCTGGATGTTAAAGTGACAAGAACCCCCATGGGATTCACAACGGACCTTTACGTGAAACCTACGGATAGAAATAACATGCTGCTACACTCTAGTTTTCATGAACCAAACCTAATCAACAATTTACCATTCTCCCAAATGGCGAGAGTGAAGAGAATAACATCGGATGAAACCACTTTGGAGGTACGACTACAAGAAATGACTAGCAAGTTTCTAGCAAGAGGGTATCCGCCATCTGTGGTCAATCAAGCTAGACAGAGAATTGACAACATCAACAGAACCACCTTACTCACTTACAAACCACAAACAGAACAGTCACGGATAGTGGCGGTATCAAAATTTTCAACAGCCAGCAAAAGATACAAACAAATCATTCGCAAACATTGGTCAATTCTGAATCTTGAACCTGATTTTAAACAATCATTTAGCCAACCACCACTTTTTGCTTTCAGCAGAGCTAAGAACCTGGGAGAAATCCTACAAAACCCCAGCACGGACAAGACCACTTACTCTGGTACTAGACCGTGCCTCAACTGCGGTCACTGTAATAACATCATCAGAGGCAGTAGCATAAACCACCCATCCAAAGGCCATCGAATCAAACTCAAGGTTAATGCAACTTGTGAATCAAGCAACCTAATATACGGGATACGTTGCCCGTGTGGCAAGATGTATGTGGGCAAGACTGAGCGCCGCATCAAAGTGCGCTTAACTGAACATAAGTCAAACATCAGACTAAAAAATATCAAATCAGCCTTATCACTGCACTTCACGGAAGAGAAACATAACATTTCACAGATCAAATTCATTGTGTTGGAAACTGTTCCTAAAATTGAAGGTCGTGACAATTCCAGCCATCTACTCCGCAGAGAAAATCAATGGATCCAGAAACTGTCAACCCAGAAGCCAATGGGCTTGAATGAGAGAATTGAACTTGCATGTTACCTGTAATTAATTGCTCCTATGATCATTTATTGTGCCTATTGCGTTGGTATATTTCACACAGGACACTCATCACACTCATCCCTAACTAACATTAGGCTTAAGGTCTAACACTCGTTGATACCATCCACCACTACGGTGGCGCAACAGACTAATCTCTCAACCTCACACTCCCCACATGCAACACACAGTGGATCGAGTCCTTTGATTTTAATTTCATTTTTTTATTTTTTTATTTTTTTTGCGTAGCATACTCCAGATTATATTGCCAACTGGTAAACATGAGTTCGTGCTAAATTGTTTTACCTTTTGGAGTGGGCATCTAGCTGCAGATGGATATCTACCCTCGCTTTAGCGAGTGGAACCACCCAACTACGTTTAGTCTTTTTTCTATCCTTTTTGTCATGTGACTACCCACATGACCAGATAACTCTCTGTTTGAATAGGGAAGCGCGTCTTCTTCGTGCCGCATTTACCGAAGTGAGCACTGGATTATTTACACCCGGAATCTAACTATTCAGGTTAGTCTTATCCCAACGTTTTTCTCACTGACCATCCCTCTAATAACGCTTTTAGACCGCGCAGACCGCACTAATAGTAAACCAGTCCCTTTACTTTCCTTCTAGACTTCGAACCTCTGATTTGGAAAGGCATGTAAGTGACACTGACACACTGTTCTTTATTTGAATGTTTTCTGTTGCAATAACCTGTCTTTGGTACAACGAAGTCCAACCAATTTAACAACTGACTAGTACATTACATTTTTAGCCTAATGCTAATGAGTTAACCATGTTGCTTTAACTGTTTGTTTACCCGTTTTTAATCATATATTAACAGTCACTCATCATATATCTTTTGTAGTGTCGTCTCCCTGATGAAGGGCATGAATCTAATGCCCGAAATGCATTGGTGATTTTGAAATGGACATTGCCTGATATTATCAAATTGTTTGCAAAAATAATCAAAAAAGACTTTAAATGTCAATCATGAAATAAAATGAACATTTGAGAAAAACCTCAAACTGGAAGTCTTCCTCATTCAGAAGACGATTTAACGAGTGCCCACGGGGGATGATTCTAGATTGTTCTAGTCTCACTATCTCACTATTGCCCAGAGTCACACAGTGCTGAGCTGAGCTGCCGCCGGAGCCGGGGATCAAACCGTGAACCCTGTGCTCCAAAGTCAGCTGCCCTGGCCACTGCACCACACCTCTCCAAGTTGACCAACTCAACCTGGCTAGACCCTATGAGTAAGTTTTGAACACTTTGGGACCCTCAAAGAAACTTCAGGAAGAAGTTCCAGAAGTTTGAAAAAGTTTGGAACAACTTTGGAAAAAAGCTCCATAAGTGGACCAACTCAACCTGGCCTGCCTAGCTGGCGACCCTCAACCACGAGCCGGCCAGCAGGCCAGGTTTGTCCCACTGAAAATCTTTGCAAGGTCTGACTTCCAGAGTTTGACCGGGAGTTGGCTGAAACTCAAGCCAGCAACCCCTCGCTAAAGCCGGCCTGGCGAAGAGCAGAGAGGGACCCCTGAAGAAAAAGCTCTGTAAATGTTTCTAAGTCAGAACGTGGGAGAGGTGATCGGGACCAACCGCGAGAGTCAAGCCGCCCACCTTCAACCGTGAGCCAGCCTGGATCCTTGGTTCATCCCGCTGGAAAGCCCTGGAGGTCTGACTTTCAGATAAGTTTGACCGGGAGCTCATTGCAAGGCAAGCTGGCAAACCATCACCGAATCTGGACTGGCTGAGAGCTTCGAGGGACCCCCGGAAGAAAAGCTCCAGAAAACTTTCTAAGTCAGACGGTAAAAACTTTGACCAAGACCTACTGGCAGGGGTAGCCATGCAGGGCTCCATTGCTGTCGGCCTGAAACTTTGACTTTTTCCCAGTCTCGATCGACCAGATGTTCCAATAGGCGCTATAGTATCTATGTGCTATGTAGTGGTAAATCTTTAAAAAATCATATCTCCGGATCCCTCCATTGGATTCTTTTTGTTTTTTTGTCATTTGCAAGATACAAATATTTCCCATTTTTATAAATTGCTGTTGGATTATTATTGTTTGCTGTGTCTTAATTATTCAGTGAATTGGTGTTTTTAAATGCTTAATAAACCTGTCTTTGAAGTTAAGTTTGTCTGCTCGCACTCAGGCTACCAAGCGTTGAGCATCGGAATCCTTTTCTGACCCCTATATTGTGTTAGTGGCCTTAATACCAGTGGTATATGCATATTTACCACTACGTATAATTCACTTTCCAACAAAGACGTTATAATTTTCAACGCCAATAGCTCTAACTCAAATGCAAGACCAATTTGCATTGCAAATGCTTGTTTTTTGATGTAAGCTAAAATGTATTACTGTATGTATATATTACATCACTTTAACTGTTGATTTTTCAGTGATTTTCTTAAGGTTTTTTTTATATTCATTAGCATATGCCCAACTTCCTTGTGTGACCTGTGGCCAGCACCACAGCTGCGCACGGCCTTCGGCCATTTTTCTTCAAGACATTGATCGTACGTAGTGGCATCTGGCCAGGCCCTGTGCCCATTCCCTCACGTGTGTTGAACCTCACTATGAGCATGGCCAACCTACATCCGACCCCCCAGGAGTGGTTAACCCCCAGCTGTGCAAGGCCTTTGACTGAGCGCAGAGGGTAGTTGGCCACTGAGCTTGGCCAGAGGCTTCTCACTGCTCTGTAGTGCCTCTAGCCAGACCCTGCACCCACTCAATTTGCGAGCAAACACCATAACCCCTGCTGTGCACAACTGACCTGGCCTCTGGCCAGACCCTGTGCCCAACTCTCCCTTAGGTGCCCTACTCCATTCTGCATATGAATTTTGGCCATGTGCAGTGGGGGTTGGCACAGGGCCTGACATCTGTGTCCCACTACCCCATGGGCGCTCTGCACAAGGTACCTGGCCAGGCTCTATGCCCCAGGCCTTCCCAACCCAATGTGGGTGCCATCCCCCCACTGCTCACAGCTTTCAGCCACGCACAGCAAGGTATGTCCTCAGAGCCCGGTGTCCAGCCAAGCCCTACGCCCAACCCCTTGCAGTGCACAACCACTGATGGATGACCAATACCCTCAATGCTCACAAACTTCTGCCATGGGCAGTAGTGGATTGGCCCTGCGCCTAACCCACTACAGATGGCCAATTCCTATTGCGTATGGCCTTTGGCCTGCACAACAACAGTTGTCTTCTGGCAAGGTCCTGCGCCTTATTGCCCAGCAGGTACCAAACCACTGGTGTACATGGCCAACGTGGTCTTTGGTCAGACCTAGCTACCAAATGCCCCACAGGTGCCCAGACCCCTGCTGTGCATGGACTTTGGGCTGGCAACCTAACCCCCTGCACGTGTCATCCACTCAATGCTCAGAGCCTTTGGCTGTTCTCAGCAGAGGAATGGCCCAATTTCCGCTGGTGCTCCATATAGCTTTTAACGATAGGCAGTAGTGGATTGGCCCTGCAATCAACCAACTACAGTAGGCCAACCCCCCACTCCATACAGCCTGCACAATGGCAGTTGGCCACAGGGTCTGGTCTATGGACCAACCCAAGCTATTGTTAAAAAAACGTTCTCAGTACCACATTACCTGTACATGTTCTGGGAAACCACAAAGGAGGCCTCGCTGAGTACTGTAGTACCAGGAGCTGGTACCAAGGTACCGGTGACCACAAATATGTTTTTTTAAATTTTGCCTTAACGGAGGGTCCTCCCACCACATGGTAATGGTGGTCAGGATGTGCTCTTCCTTCACCCTTATGTGGTCTTTTTTTTCAGGGCTGTGGGACTGAGTCTAAGTCTTGTTACGGTGGGCACAACATTTTCTTCAATGTTGAGACCAGTCAATCAGATCATTTTGGTACTTTGCTACTGTACTAGTATGGCCGTATTGAAATGAACAATGGGAGCAAACATTCCCTAGCAAATCAGAGGGGTTGGAATTAAAACCGGCCGCTCATTCCGGCAGGCTTCCGACGGGCTCAAGGATCCCGTCAGCAAGTCGGAACTGACCAGTAATCCAAATGGACGGCGGTTTACGTCTTCCAGATTTCGATGCACAGTTTCTGGCAGGGTTTCTATGGCAGGGTTTCCGACATGGAAACCCTGTCGGAAAGTGTGTTTGGTGGCTCCTAGCAGGGCCCCTTTTCCTTTGCAGCCTCCAGTTGGTGGCCGAGGGGGCATCTATGGTGCCCCCTGTTAATCCCTGCAACCCGTGATAGGCACCCTGATATGCCTGCCACAGGGTGCAGGTATTAACAACAACTCACATTTCCCTATTGGAGCATGTACTACTGCCGGTTTATGGCCGTAACACATAGGGAAATGTCGGAATGGAACCACACCATATGGGGTCCCATCATAATGAGGTGGTCTGGACTACCGACCATATGTTGAACAGTCCTGTTTCTGAGACGGTGTACTGCCCGACATCGTTATAGGCCCCTTAATGTTTACTGGGTTTAGAACTCTTTAACCATAGTTTAGTACCAAAGGAACAGGATTTTAGTTCAGGAAGTAGTGGCACTCAGCTTATTAACGTGAGTGTCTGGAGGTGATTTATAGTGCGGTGCAACCTAGGAAGGGGAAACCCCAGTAACCCTTTGATTTGGCTAGCGGGACCCTATCCCATGAACTATGAAGACAATCCCAAGCACACACACAGATTAGAAACTAGATAATGGGCCAGCAATTTTGCTCGCCATTCCTGTGTACTCTTTCTACACAGGATTGGTACACAACCGTGTGAGACGCGTTCTAGTCGTTTTCTCCATGGTGACTATTTAGTCACTTCCGGCGAGCTCCTTCCTCACTCAACGGATTGAGGTGGAGCCGCCAGGACACGATCGCCACATATCTCGGAAGTAAGTTATTGGGCCACCTTCAACTGCGCCGTTGTGCATTACTTTTATGGGGGATACTTAAGCCCCCTTTTCTCTTTTTGTTTGGCTCCATAGATCTATGGACACACCGCCCGTGTCCAGCCCCGCTATTTTTTGCCCTATCATTTGGACGCAATCCCTAATGTAAGTGTTTCCCCTTTTACGCATATTGAGTTTCTAGAACTCACGTTGCCTTTGGAATCTTTCCTCTCTAATAGCGGTTCTTTCCATTTTTCTTTCCGCGCTCCAGAGTAGGACCCGCGTCATTTACATAGACGTCTCATGCAGTTTGATCATACTGGCGTTACTGACTTATGTGGATACTAGTTAGGTGAGACTCTGATGAACATCAATACAAAATGGTCAGGCGGTTTAGTTGATGCTTCCTAAGTTAAATTTGCCCGGCGTTAAACGCCTCTAATACCATACGAAGTTATCCAATAAAGAGGCAGGCGCTGGAGACAGGAAGACAGGAAACACGTTTTATTCCGACGGAGCAGAACACGTCAGATCGGACAACAAGGTATCGTCTCGAGGTGCTCTAACAAGTTTCTCTGAGGCTTCGTCTTTTATACACTGGTTTAAGACATGTGAACACTCTTTATTACAACAGAGACATTGTGAAGTATGAGGATGACATCCCCGGCACCCCCGCAGTTCCGGCCCATTCCAACATGACAACAGTAGAGGCCCTTACCCCTCATACAATAGGAGGGGGCTATCACGCAGCTGAGTGTTCTGCCGATTCCTTTGGAATGTGTGCGCCTGATCGAATCTCATGGGGTGGGGAGGTCATGATCAATAGTAGCTCCGTTGAAGAAGGGCGAGTGCATACAGTAGTGGGCAATAAACTGTATCCTCAGGCTGAGGGATGACCAGCGGTCCGTGCAGACAATCAGGCTCAGAGGTCGGGGTCATCAAAGGAGGGGTATTCATGGAAGGAAAGGGGGTGTTGGTCAGGCGCCGGGTGTGATTCTCAGAGACAGAGTCATGCGGGAGGGGAGGGCTTATGACTTGTGCATGTGAGAGCGGGGGCAGCCAGGGTGCGTGGGGGATGCTTACAGGGTCAGGGAAGTGCGCCAACGATCGATCGTGAACAGGGAGACCATGATACCTAGAATGGCTGTCGTGTATGTTCATACGTGAGTCTGCAAGATGGCGCAGATGATGTTCAGTACACAAACTAAAATTCCACAGTCCTCCCTTTTAACATGTCTCGCCAGCTTGTCAGTTCGGATCGATCCCCATGAGACCACGTACCTCTATCTCGTAGAGGGGACTCATGTGCTCAGTTTTAAAGTCCAAAGTCTTAGGGCACATACAGTTGGAAATGAGTGAACACAAAGGTGGTAAACATTGAATACCTAAGCAACAACCACACAGTATCATGATTGGTATCAATATAAACGTAAACAATCTCCATCCCCAGTTCTTCAAAGTGTCCCAGAACCAGCCTCCAAGCGACCATCCTTCCTGCTCCTGGTGAACCTCTGAGGACAGTCTGTGGAGGTGTTCGATTGCTTTGTAGACTGAAGGTGAGTTATCTGGCACGTAGGTGCAACAGCTGGAGCCGATGATGCAGCATGCACCTCCGCGGTCGGCCAGAACCACATCTAGAACAAGGCGGTTTTGAAGAGCCACCAGGCGGACTGCCTGAAGCTCAGCCGTGTTGTTAGCAAGGATGCCAGCCGTGATGTTAATGGTTGTTTCCACTGCCTGAGTCAGGTGTCGGATAGCGCGGCTATTTGCCATTGGGCCCCACAGAGGAACAAGTCCCTTCGCCGCATCCAGGAACTGTGCTCCGGTGGAGTCGGCTTGTCCAATGTCTCCGGCGCGCTTTTGCCGGTGATGGTAGGCTGGAGCCACATACGTGGGAGGAAGAATGAAGGCGATGTAGCACGAACCCCTCCAGCCTTTCGGGAGTCAAGTGTAAGCTTTGGTGCCACAAACAAAGTACATATTCGGAGAAGCAACAAAGGAGGGGGGATCAGCTGAGACCAATGTCCTGGTGATGCGGATGGAACTGTGACCCACCAGCTGTGTTCCCTGGCCTTCGAGGCATACGAGTCCTGTGACATTGATGACAGACAGGGCCACGGTCAGGGTGGTAGCCGTTTGTTTCCGCAGGTGGGAGAAGGTGGGTCTGGCTGGATTGTGGAGCACTTGCATTTCGACTCTTTCTTTGGCAGGGATGTTCATAAGGAAGGCTGAACCTGAAATCATAGGACAAAAGGGGGCAGACGTCTTTCCTGTTCTGTTCAGCCAGAACCCATAGTAGAAGTGTGACACTGTTTGACCAGAAGCGGCGTTGTCCTTGTGGCTTTCCTGCAAGAGGATCAACCAGGCAAGGCAGGAGCCGTGAACTGAGAAAGGAGAAGGGATGAAGGGGATGGAGTGTCCGGTGGCATGCGGGAGCAACCCGCAGATCCAGCAGTTCGTGGCGTTTGCAGCAAGGTTGTGCTGGTGCAACAGTTGCACGAAGGAATTGTTCCAGAACTCCTTACGTCTTTCTCGGAGCTGAGGTGAAAGGGTGATCAGGTGGTGCTCTTTCATGGTGGTTGGCTGTGCAGTGGTTGGCAACATCTGATGAGCGGGTGTGCTTTCCTCCAAGATCCAGAAGGAAGTCATGAGGAGGAGGCAAAGGAGGAAGACAATGAAGAAAGCGATTGTCTTTGATTTGTGCAAATTATCAGTCTTTGGGTTCCTGTAGTGGGTATTTCCTGGTGCTTCCGACGTCTTCTTATCTGGCGCTTCCATCATCTTCTTATCTGGCGCTTCCATCATCTTCATCTTCAAGGTGCTCGGTAGTGGGCAGAACCACAGACTTTGTTTAGCTTCTCTCCGGGTAACCCTTGGTTGCTTTGGGCCACCGTTCTGAGATTTTTAACTTAGTCAGTGGCCTACTTAGACGAAGCTCCCTCCTTTCGACGCAGGAAATACCCTTCCCGGGATGGCACAGTGGGATCAGAGTGCTTTGCAAGTTCAAGTGCCTCGGTATCGGGATAGCAGTTCAGTGATGGTCGGTCTTTGTCCAGGAGTTCTTCTTGGGTGTTGACGTTGTCTGTCGTGGCCAGGGTCGAGGAGACCTTCTTGCAGTGGTGTGCGTGCAGCCAGTGCTTCTTCCCCTCTACTCGAAGAGCCGTCCGAGTGGTGATCAGTACTTGCCAGGGGCCCGTCCACCGGGGTTCCAGACTCTTTGCCCGTTGAAAATTCCGGACTAGGACATACTCTCCCGGTTGGATATCGTGACCGGGACCCCTGGAAGCATCGGGGATATCCTGCTGCACCTGTTGATGAATGACAGACAACGTTTTAGTTAACTTGTATAAATAATCTGACAGTAGGACGTCGGGACGTCGTGAATGGAGGTCGGTTTGGGAGCAGTCCAGAGGTTCATTGGTCGCCCAAACACAACCTCGTAGGGGGTCAAGTGGTGCTTAGTGGGAGTGGAGCGCATCGATAGTAATGCCAGTGGGAGGGCATCTGGCCACTGAAGTCCTGTGGTGGCCACTATCTTTGACAGTTTCAGTTTCAGTGTAGCATTGTGTCGCTCAACCAGGCCAGCGGATTGGGGGTGGAAGACTGCATGGAACCTTTGTTTTACCCCCAACCCCTTCAGGATTAGTTGGATAACTTCAGCTATGAAGTGGGGGCCATTGTCGCTCCATAAAATTCGACAAAGGCCGTAGCGAGGGAAAAACTCTTTCAGTAGTACTTTGGCAGTAGTCATGGCAGTGTTATCACGGGTCGGATAGGCTTCCACCCATTTGCTGAAGGCACATACAATGACTAATACGTACTTCAAGCCTTGGCACCTCTCCAGCTGGATGTAATCCATCTGGAGGACCTCAAAGGGGTGGTCGGGGATCCCAAACCCTCCCCGGGGTACCACAGTTCCTTTCCCGGGGTTGTGTTGTAGGCAGATAAGGCACTGCTGGACTAGGCGTTTGGCTGAGTCGGGGATCTTGTTGTTGTGCCAGACTTTGGAAATGAGTTCAATCATGGGGGCAGAACCTATGTGTGCAGGGGAGTGTGCCATTGTCAGTATGGGGATCAAGTATGAGTTGGGCAGCAAACATTTGTTTGTGTCTTTTGTCCGCCAGCAGCCTTCATCGTCCCTTAGACCCACCCGTGCCCATTCAGTCAGTTCGTGGGGTGTGCTGGCCGACTGGATGTCCCTAATCGTTTCCCTAGCGTCGGTCCATTTTTCTGCTTGTGACCTGGTCACATACACGCGTGTCGTCGTCCTATTCTCAGCTGTGGTTCGGGCAGTGATGTCGGCTAGTGCGTTTCCCTGTCCAACTAGGTCTGTCACCTTCTTGTGTGCCTGGCATTTGATTACTGCTAATCGTTTGGGGAGGAGAACTGCTTCAATCAGGGCGGAGACTAGATCTCCGTGAAGGATGGGCGTGCCGTGGGACGTCAGGAATCCCCTTTCCCTCCACAAGAGCCCAAAATGATGAACCACCCCAAAGGCATACTGGCTGTCTGTGTAAATGTTCGCCGTGGTTCCCGCTGCTATGATACATGCTCATGTGAGGGCAATTAGTTCTGCTGCCTGTGCGGATCGTTGTGTGATGCGAGCTGTTTCAATTACTGTTCGGGCTGTCGTCACCGCATAGGCAGCTGAAGTGGTGCCATCTGGGAGTTTGATACAAGAGCCATCTACCCATAGTTCTCCATCAGGGTCTGTAAAAGCAATGTCTCGGAGGTCAATTCTACTCCTAGTCTGTTCGTCCGTGAGGGTCACACAGTCGTGTGTGGGGGGCACATCGGGGTCATTTTCAGGCAAGGGCAACAGTGTAGCAGGATTCAATGTCGTGCATCTCTTCAACGTGATGTGGGGGCAAGTAGAGTCAATTCGTACCCTGTCAGCCGTGCACTAGTCAGGTGTTGGGTCTTGGTCTGGTTCAAGAGGGTGTCAACTGCATGGGGTACTAATACCGTGAGAGAGTTCGAAAGTACAATTCCCTCACTCTGGCATATAGAGACAGCAGCAGCGGCTACCGCTCGAAGGCAGGCAGGTAAAGCTCTGGCGACTGGGTCAAGAGTGGCAGAGAAGTAGGCACAAGGGCGTTGTTTGGCGCCGATGGGCTGAGTTAGAACAGACAATGCGCATCCCTCCCTTTCGTGCGTGAAGAGGGAGAAGGGCTTGGAGTAATCTGGCGTTCCTAGGACGGGTGCCGAGCAAAGGGCATCCCGCAGCTCCTTAAAGGACGCTTGGCATTGGGGGGTCCAAGGGAGAGGGAAAGGGACATCTTTGGCCAACAGGGAAAGTAGGGGTTTTATAATGAGACTGAAATTTGGTAACCATTGACGGCAAAAAGAGGTAAGGCCCACCAAGGAACGGACTTGCTTCTGCGTTTTTGGGATGGGGGTGTCTAGGATGGTTTGGATTCGGTCGGGCGTAAGTTTCCTCCCTTCTTTGGACAGGAGATGGCCTAGGTATGTCACTTGGGGCTGGCAAAACTGTAGTTTCTTTTTGGAGACTTTGTGGCCATTCTCCGCAAGAAAGTGAGAGAGCTGGATAGTGGCCGTGATTGCAAGTGGAGTGGTGTCGGCCGCCAAAAGGATATCATCGACATATTGGATCAACACCACTCCATCCGGTAGCTGGGCAGCGTCCAGCTGTCTTTTGAGGGCCTTGCTATAAATGTTGGGACTTTCAGTATAGCCCTGGGGAGCTCTACAAAATCGGTACGAACGGTTTTTTAAAGTGAAGCCGAAGAGATAACGGCTGTCTGGATGGATGGGGATAGAGAAAAATGCGTTCTTGAGATCAATAACGGTGAAGGTGGTGGCAGTGGACGGGATGAGGGTCAGAATGGTGGCGATGTCTGAGACTACGGGGTACTGTGGTACCACCACTTTGTTGACTTCTCGCAGGTCGATGATGAAGCGGTACGCTTTCTCATCTCCCTCACCTTGCTTCTTAACAATGGGTAGGATAGGGCTGTTGCAAACATTACTAACCACTTCCTCTACCACTCCTGCATCTACCAAGGACTGAATAATCGCTACCAATGCCTTCTCGCCTTCGGGCGATATCCGGTACTGTGGGAGTTTCGGGAGTATTGCATCTGGTCGAACAGTTATGTGTACAGGATCGATCATCATTCGTCCTACATCCGAGTCGTTTCTAGCCCATAGGTATAGGGGTAGGTCAGCATCAGTGATAGAGTACATATGTCGTGCGGGGCAGGATCTGGACATGCTCGGGTTGTCGTACAGGATGACTCGGACTCCATCTGGGGAACATGTAATAGTAGCTCGGAAATGTTTTAGCAAGTCAATACCCATAATGGCGTCAGGGGAGTTGGAGGAGAGCAGAAATGTTGTGTCCGTGGGGTTGTTTCCTAGGTCAAAGGAGATAGGTACAGACAGGGGATTAGTGGAGGGCGTTCCATCGAAACCTATTGATGTGATGTGTGAGCCAGACAAGGGTGCCCTTGGAATCAGTCGCTTTGATAATACACTACGTGTCGCTCCAGTGTCTACCAAGAATGGAGACTTTGTACCCAGGACCTTAGCAGTGACGTAAGGACCTTGCTGGTCAACACAGAGCTCGACTGGATCCCTCCCTTGCCCCTGGCAGTCCTATGCAGAGTCGTGAGCATTGTTGCAGTCGGACTGTTGGCACTGATTCTGTCGGGGGCGGTCAAATGTGTTTGGTCTGCCAGGTCGGTCATTGGTGGTGTCGTGGGTCTGCCCTCGCCCCTGCCCTCCAGTTTTGGGGCCATTTGTCATGTCCCTTGTCTCTTTATTCTTAATCATTTCCCGAAGGGCCAGGCATTGAGACTTCCAATGTCCAAATTCTTTACAAAATGCACACTGGTTCTCATCGAGGTCAGTTCGTGGAGCACCGGGTGTGGGGTTGCGGTCTCTAGGGGGCGGATTCCTAGGGGCATTCGACTGGTAGTTTCCCCTATACCGTTCCCTTCCTGTAGTCACTCCCTGCAATTGAGCAATCATCACTCATTCCTTTAAGTCCTTTTTCTTTCTCTCAGTCGCCCTCTCGTTCTCGTTCTTTTGGTGTTCGTAATACTGAGCCATCTGAAGGATAGCTGCAGGTTTGGAGGCTCCCCAACTACTCTCGCCCGTCTGTAACTTCTGGGAGACCTCTTGCGATAGCCCCTTTACGTAGTTTTGCACGAATAGGTGTTGTCCGGTTGCGGTGGTCATGTCTTGGCCACTGTAGTCGGAGAACACCGTTTCAAATCGGGAGAAATATTCTGATACGTCTTCCTGGGGTTTCTGACGGCAAGCCGTGACTACCGACCAGTCTACCTTCTTCTCTGGGATCAGCGTTTTAGCTTCTGCACTATTTTGTCGGGGAGTTCCAGTATGTCTTTTACAGGTTTCTTTCCGGGCTCTCGCTGCCTATCTAGTTCAATGAGTTGCTTCCAGGTGTGTCCGAACAGATCTGTGTGGTCGGCTTTCCGGATTTGCTTCCACACATCGGCCGGTAGACACAACCCGAAAAACAAATCAATGTCCGATAGAGTCATTATGGTCAAGCCCAAGGCTGTGCCTAGTTCGGTATAAAATGCTGTTGGGTTCTTTCTCAAATCGGGCAGGGTCTGCCTAAAAGTTAAAATATCTTGCCGATCCCATGGTTGGTAAACCCAATTGTACACAACCCTCCCTTTTGCGTCTGCGTGGTTGATATCATCGTTTGTTCCCTGACCTCTTGGGGGAACCCAGTAGGGGGCGGCTTCTCTGATAGGCATCATAGTGTTGGCTGCTTCTAATGGGGGCTCAACCCTCTCAGGGACAGGGATCTTGACCTCTGGTTTCTGTTCCACGAGGTGGCGGAAGACTTCAAGGGTTTGCATGAAGAGGTCCGTCACATCGCTCTCAGTCCCATCTCCAACATCGACCCTTCTATATAGAGCCGTCTGTTTAGCGGGACCCTTATTCTGATACCTATCCTCATATGCTTTCAGGGTGTGGTAGCTGAACCGTAAAATGAAATGCCGTCTGTGACTACCGGCATGTGAATTGTGCATATTCATCGTATATTCTTCGCTCTCCTTCCGTTCTACCAGTGTCTTTGCTATCTTGTCAATCCCATCCCGCTCGTCTTTGCTCAACCTATTTGATCTGGCCGTTAGCTGCTTGCCAGTCTTGAGTTCATCCGATGTTGTTACCACTGTGGCTGGTGCGAAGGCCGTAAGAGCCGGGGCACTAGCGCTAGGGTCACCCTTGGCCGCACTCAGAGCTGGCAGGTGCTGTGCCAGAGGCTGGCAGGGGGCATAAGGAAGGGGCATGTAGATAATCGGAGGGCCTAGCAGTAATTCGTCGTTCGCCCGTTGTTTGGAGGGCACCTCCGGGTAGAGCGTAGAGGGGGTCCTGACAGGGCATTGGCCTGCCAGTCCTGATTCTTGTGTTTGTTTAACTTCCTCTTTTCTTCTTATTTCTTCATCTAGTTCTTTTGCGGCCAGATGGGCTGCTTTTCGTAACTCTTTCACTATTTTTGCTTCTTCTCTTTTCCTTCGCTGTTCTGCTTCTTTGCGCCACATGCCAATACTATCGAGCATAGTGGGCGTTGCCTTATTTATTTTTACAGCTGCTTCTAACGTTTTTATTTTATTTTCATCAAAAGAACCTATCAGTGGCCACTGACTTTCGGGGTCCTTTTTGGTATATTTATGCCATAACTTACTATAAGCTATAGCGACTAGTCCTTGTTTAGTGAACATGTCCTTATTAGGGGTGCCTTCCAATGGAGCTGGATGGTTCATCTCTAATAAGCGATCCGGGTTGATCCAACTACTAACCAATGGGGAGAAGATAGGCATGACGGATTACAATGGGGGCAAAAGCCTGCACTACCTATCTTTTCGCTATTTGCAAAGACTAGACAGAATATTCTATTCTACGTTGTTTGCAAACAGAGACTACCTCCAAAAAGAACCAATTCCAAACAGTCAATGTTCGAACAAACAATCAATCAATGAGGGATAAAAATAGGCACGACGGGTTACAATGGGGGCAAAAGCCTGCGTTACCTACCCTTCACTTTCTACAAAGGGAGAGAGAATATTCCTATTCTTCCCCGTTTGTAGGCAGAGAAGATCCTTAAGAGAACCAACTTCGAACAATTCAATGCTCGATCAAACAATCAATCAATGGGGAGAAAAAAATAGGCACGGCAGATTACAATGGGGGACAAAAGTCCGCGTTACCTACCCTTCACTATCCGCAAAGGGAGATAGAATATTCCTATTCCTCCCCGTTTGCAGGCAGCGAATATCTCAGAGAGCGACAAAGCAAATACTAGTATTTCAATCAATAAAAACAATCAATCAATTTCGCAATTCGTCGTGTGTCACGACCTTACCCAGACCGCATGGACAGTTTCTCGTCTTCTGCTTCCAGCGCCCGATCGTCCTCTATTCTCTGTTGCTACCGCGGCACTCCTGGTGGTTCCCAGTCAGGACCGTAGATCACTCGGGAGAGGTCTGCTCGGAATCAGTGAAGTTCAGATGATCGGCTGTCAGACGAGGGTCTATCGGACAGGAGCTCTCCCAATCGTTGCAGTCGTTCACTCTGTCGTCGGGACCTCTCCCACCGGATCCACGTGTCGCTGATGGGCCCCGCGTTTGGGACGCCAATTGATGAACATCAATACAAAATGGTCAGGCGGTTTAGTTGATGCTTCCTAAGTTAAATTTGCCCGGCGTTAAACGCCTCTAATACCATACGAAGTTATCCAATAAAGAGGCAGGCGCTGGAGACAGGAAGACAGGAAACACGTTTTATTCCGACGGAGCAGAACACGTCAGATCGGTACAACAAGGTATCGTCTCGAGGTGCTCTAACAAGTTTCTCTGAGGCTTCGTCTTTTATACACTGGTTTAAGACATGTGAACACTCTTTATTACAACAGAGACATTGTGAAGTATGAGGATGACATCCCCGGCACCCCCCCAGTTCCGGCCCATTCCAACATGACAACAGTAGAGGCCCTTACCCCTCATACAATAGGAGGGGGCTATCACGCAGCTGAGTGTTGCAGCTGAGTGTTCTGCCGATTCCTTTGGAATGTGTGCGCCTGATCGAATCTCATGGGGTGGGGAGGTCATGATCAATAGTAGCTCCGTTGAAGAGGGGCGAGTGCATACAGTAGTGGGCAATAAACTGTATCCTCAGGCTGAGGGATGACCAGCGGTCCGTGCAGACAATCAGGCTCAGAGGTCGGGGTCATCAAAGGAGGGGTATTCATGGAAGGAAAGGGGGTGTTGGTCAGGCGCGGGGTGTGATTCTCAGAGACAGAGTCATGCGGGAGGGGAGGGCTTATGACTTGTGCATGTGAGAGCGGGGGCAGCCAGGGTGCGTGGGGGATGCTTACAGGGTCAGGGAAGTGCGCCAACGATCGATCGTGAACAGGGAGACCATGATACCTAGAATGGCTGTCATGTATGTTCATACGTGAGTCTGCAAGATGGCGCAGATGATGTTCAGTACACGAACTAAAATTCCACAACTCGTTTGGGCCTTTTAGGGTCACGTTGATTTTCTCACACAAGAGAACAGTACATACTTTACAATTCTGTGACGTAACTTGTTCCTGTTTTACCACTCCTTAGATTGCCGTAGCCTTCACCTTCCAAGATAGTGAGCATCCGTGAATCGGTTGTGAACTTTCACCGTTTTAACGGTGAGAAAAGCCTTTTACATGCTCAATGTCGACCTCATGAGCATTCATGCTCTGTCATTTCACAACTTATGGCTCTTTTTGTTTCCCTGTTAATTTTCAGTTCCCTGCCATCAGTGGTCCGATACAGGTATTACGACAATTTTCATTTACTTATTGACTTTGGCCCAAATATTACATGCAATATTAACCTTATTGTGAGTAATTTTCTGTTGCACTTATATCTTTTCCTAGCTTACGGCAACTCTATTACGATTTATGATATGTTCCTCTGATGCACGTATGCCCCACTAGGTTGGAATTATCACCGGCTGTGGGATAAGGATATATTTAGTCCCTTCAGATATATTGCTCAGGATTGTCTTCATTTTAACCATAGTGTTAGAACCGGGGGTCTCTAGTTGGCTGAGGTAGGTACCTTAGTCCAAATAGAGACCCTTGGTTCTAAGTTAGGGAAAGGAAGGACACCTTCTCAGATAGCCCCTGCTCACACTCTCGGTAGCTTGGCACGAGCAGCCAGGCTTATCTTTGAGGCAAATGTGTAAAGTATTTGCAACCACACTCTCAGCAACCCAATGATGACATCACAAATGGACTCCACACAAGGTTAATAAAAAACGATTATATGTTTATAAACAAGATATACGATGAGACCACATGATAAAAATCCAACATATGCATATTTGTAATATTTCCCCTTGCCGGTTATTAAGCCAGCAAGCCCTTGTAGGTTTGTGCAGTCTTAATGAGCAATTCTCGACGAGACAATGCAGTTCTAATGCAATGCTATGCAGTTTGTAATGTAAGAATCAGGCACTTCGTAAGGTCAAAATAATGCAGTTCGTAATGCAACAATCAGCCAGTTCATTATGCAAAAACAATGCAATGCGTAATGCAACAATTAGGCATTTTGTAATGCAAAAATAATGCAATCTGTAATGCAACAATAAGGCAGTTTGTAATGCAAAAATAATGCAAAAATAATGCAACAATAATGTACTCCGGCACCGATCACGGTGCTCTGGACGGTCTCTATGCCACTCTTACTGACTCGCGGTCAGCTTCTACCCAAATATGCCCCCGACGTGGGTATGGTGGAAAACAAAGTGCAGCTCCACACTCCGGCCCCAGTACTGCCACTTCTGAGCAAGTACGGGCCGCGATACGAGCTTGAGCAGAGGCATGCGCTGCGAGAATGGGAAAGGCCCAGAGTGTTTCTCTCTGAGCCCGGAGTCCGCACCCCGCACCGCATCCTAGGTGGCGACACATCCACGCTTGCTGAACGTTACCTGGGGTGTGCACCTCACTCTCCTCGTCTCACGCTTGGGCCTCCGATGCGACTTCGTTGATTTTGGGCAATGGAACTCGGGGCCCCCCCCAACGGGGATGGTTCGTGGTCCCTCCTTGGAAAAGGCAGGCTCAGGCCGGTGGCACCACTCCTCTGGGGATGCCGGTCCGGGCCGATGGCAATGACAAAGGTCTCAGGCTGCAACAGGGCACACGCACCCAGCGTCGCTGAGACTCACTTGAGCTCCGGGTGTGCCCAGTCACAGGGCAATCCTCACAAAGGTCTCAGGCCGCAAGAAGCACACGCACCCAGCGTTGCTGAGACTCACTTCAGTTTCAGGTGCACACGATCACAGGGCAATCCTCACGAAGGTCTCAGTCTGCACAAAGCACACGCACACAGCGTCTCTGATACTCACTTGGATTCTGGGTGCACACGATCACAGGACTGTAGTGTAGTTCCTATATTCCCAATAGGCTCTGCCCATTGGAATAATATAAACAGCAGTGTAGACGTAGGACTGAGGTCGACTAAGTCTCTACTTACTATATTAGACTTAATTAGTTTTGTCAGCTAGCTCAGAGGTCACTACAAACTTTCTCGAATGTTCAGGAAAGAGTTAACTCTCTTGACTTAGACAAGAAGGGATTAGTTTCTGACAACCGCATAAACATGAAAACTTTGCTCCCTCAGAATAAAGAGTACATCTCTAGAGTTGTGTGAAAACAATAGGCAGCTATTTCACTCAGTCAATCGTGCATACTTAGTTTCACCAGAGTGCAGAGAAATAGAGAGACGGGCGATTTCAATAAAAGGTGTTATTTATTGAGCAGTCTTCTTTCTCATGCAAGAGAAATGAATTGCCACAGTTGCAATACTTATCATAAAGTAAAGTGCGTACAGTGAAAGGAGTATTATGAAATAATACTGTAAAAGCATTGATATAGTTTCTTAGCCATATGATACTTTAAAATGGATAAAATATATACATACATAAAAAAATTGACTAACGTACTCAACTGGTGCTTCTAAGATACGCCTACCCCGGTGTACCTGACCTAAGCCTAACACGTGGGAAGGAGTAAGTAAGTAGCAGTTTAAGTTAAGTTGGTTTTTGCCAAGGAATCTGAATCAAGAATTCTCTCAAGGGTTTAGTCAGCTCCGTACCTTGGTTCTAGAATGAAGGAGGTCTTGTATCTCTCTCTCAGGACTCGATCTCCCAGCAAAACCCGCAAGGGTGACTGGAAACACCGGAGCTGGATTTCTCGGCAGGAGAAAAGACAGCGTCTCTCTCAGTGCGTCAAAAGGGAGGGGCGGCTTCCTGCGGCTCTCGCCTCAGCAGGGCTTCCGGGCAAGTAGATAGCCGCTCTGCTCCAACCCACCGTGTGTTTGCTTAAGGCAACGTTGATATATTTATACCTGAAAGGTGCTGGGTTTGACATAAGGTTGGACATAAGACGTCACTAAGAACTAACAGTTCTTTCTGGACTCCAGGAGTTCTTGTGCAAATCAAAACAAGAGTGGGGGAATTCCCGGGCTGCTGGAGGCTTGGTTTGTTTAAAGAACGCGTTGTACTTTCTAGGAGTCTAGAGGAGTAGCCTTGCCATATTTGGACTGCATGGGCTATTACTAAATATGGATATGATTCTTATGCCTTTATAAGGATATTATTTGTTATAACCATATAAGGGCATAAATCGGGAATATCGAATTAGGGTCCTAGATAGAAACACAACAGGACAATCCTCACGAAGGTCTCAGGCTGCACAAAGCACATGCTCTCGGCGTCGCTGAGATTCATTTGGATTATGGTTGCACACAGTCACAGGACAATCCTCACGAAGGTCTCAGTATGCACAAAGCACACACACACAGCATTGCTGAGACTCACTTGGACTCCAGGTGCCCACCATCACAGGGCAATTCTTACAAGGGTCTCAGGCTGCAAAAAGCACACACACACAGCGTCGCTGAGACTCACTTGGACTCCAGGTGCCCACGATCACAGGGCGATTCTTACAAGGGACTTAGACTGCAAAAAGCACATGCGCACTGCGTCACTGAGACACACCTGGAAGCTTTTGTGTTTCTGAGTTTCCACAACAGGGGGCCAGCTCTCCTTAGGCCCTTGGGGATAAGTTACTTCAGGACACAGTACACAGCAAAGTCCTTTCAAGCAGGGGGACACAGCACACAGCAAAGTCCCTTTAGCCTCTCCTTGGTTAAATCAACAAACTGCAGGCCAGCCCCAGAATACACAGCAAGTGTCAATCCTTTCCTTCAGTCTCTTCAACTGTTTCTTCCTTGGCAGAGGTTCCTATTGACCACGAAGTAGTTTCAATCCTTTTCAGTCTTTATCAGTTCCATTCCATTCCAATGTTCAGGGGTTTCAGCTCTCATAGTTATACCCATAAATGTCTTTGACTTCTTTGTGTTCAGGGGGCACTGACCCCTGTCCAAACCATTTCTGTTTTTTTTTCCTGCCAGTGACACTTTCTTCCTTTGATAGCGGGGGTCTGGATCCTCAATCACTCAGCAGGAGATGGAGCCATTGTTTTTTGGCAGCAGCCTAGGCCTCTTCACCTCCAGGGGCTCCTCCTCCCCCTACACTCCAGATGCAGGTCAGCGTGCTGCCGTCTCTCCTCCTTCACTTGGTCAAGACATTCCCCAGAGTCTATCACATTCAAATCCAGACAGTCAATCCACAACCAGGCAGAGACACACAGAAATGTTAGAACACAAAAAAAACAGCCACTTCTAAAAGAGTGGTTTCTAAACACACAATGCAAAAACATCCTTCACACAAAAAGACGTGTTAATAAATTGTGAGTTGAGGCACACTAAACTTCACCTCTCCATCTTAAGCCTATGGAAAGATAGGCTGGAAACATATTACACAACCTTCCCCATTCTGTCCTATGGGTAAGATGGCCTTGCAACAGTGAAATACGAAATGGAGAGTATTTCACTGTCATGACATGGTACACACCTTAGTATATGTCCTACCTTTCACATACACTGCACCCTGCCCAGGGGGGTACCTTGGACCTACCATATGGGTGTCTGATGTGAATAAAAAGAGAAGGGTAAGGCCTGGCAAGTGGGTGCACTTGTCAGGACAACATGGCAGTTTAACAAACGGCATGCAGGCACTGCAGTGGCAGGCCTGAATTCTCTCTTTAGGGCTACTTGTGTGGGTGGCACAATTCCTGCTGCAGGCCCACTCGTTTTTTTTTTTTACAACAACAGTGGTCCCATGCAAAGGTGATATAAAGACAATAAATATAGACACAATGGAAACTATATTAAGTTATGACTTGTCCAGCCGGACAGAGGTCCAAGTATGTTCACTTTTTTTTTCAATAATCACATGAATTCAACCTTCAACAATTCTTCGAAGTAGAGCACAAGCCTGTACCCCAACGTTTACAGATTGGCATGGTGAAGAATTTAGTCAAGAGAAGAACAAAGTATTTAGGCAGAAGCTACGGATTTCTGTAAGTGAGACAGTGACAGAAATTCAGTACACACCATTACAAGCATATCACAGTATACATACACAGTATAAGGTGTTTTAGAAAAGTCGGCGGCGTTTCGATCCCGTTAAAAGATCAGAGGGATCATCATCAGGACAAAATAATGCCTAAACCATAAAAGCCACAATAGCCTAGAAGGTCAGCATAAACAGTATTTGCCAGGAAAAGCTACGTGAAGATGGGGTGACACGGCATCCGGAATGAGGGGGCCTTGCGCGTTCAACCGGCAGAGTCTCGGTTGTACAATGACTATGGCAGAGAATTATGGAGCCTTGGAGCCGTCATCCCGTAATAAGGGAGACTCAGGCTAGCCCGCTAGCTGATAGCTCGGTCGCGTTTTAGGGAAGTGAGCCGTGTCGATGGGCTGTAATGGTTCCCTGGTAGCATTTGCATTACTAGCCCTGGCACACATAGTGCACTTTACTAGGGACTTTACTAGTAAGGCAAACATACCAATCATGGACAACCAATTATCATTACATAACATTTACACAGGGCGCACTTACACGTTGTCACTGATCAGCAGTGGCAAAGTGCCCAAAGCATCTAAGCTGGCAACACCACGTCAGAAAAAAGGTCTAGCGGGAAGGCAAAAAGTTTAGGGAACTTTAGCCAAAAAGTGCCAAGTTCAACACATAGTAACCGGTAGTAAAGTGCCTGTTCTTCTTTTGAACATGGCTGTATCCACATATTCCTAATTCTTATATTTAAATTCCCTATAAGGCCCAACAATATGGTACAAAGTGTACCCAGGGCCAGGAAGTTAATTGTCACAAGAGGATTACAGCACCTATTGTGCCATTAACTACAGGGGCAGTGCCAAGGTTCACAGATAAAATACTGAGTACTAAACATCGAGTTACAAAAATATTGAGTGAAAAATATAGATGTTAAAAATATTGCTTCCCTATCCGAATAATTAAAAGTACAAAAATATTTTTTAAAAGATACCGATTGCACTAATATAGGGCCCGATTAAGATGGAGGGCAGACTTTCGTCCGCCTGCCAACCTGTCGCAGACAGGACCCCCTGACAGGTTATCGGCGGTCCCGCAGTAGGCATTAGGATGTGGCGGTCGCAATGCCTATATTTTGCATTGCAGCGGGTGCTGCTGGCTGCAGCACCTTCCGCAATGTAAAAAACGGACACCGAACATATCCCTGCACTATGTGGCAGGCACCATGCGGTGCCTGCTTATGGTGCAGGGATCCGTAGGGGGAACAACTTAGGGCCAGGTGGAAGGGGGGCCAGCTACGGGCCCTCAAAGTCCCTTTACACCTGCCTGCTCATGGCAGAGTTTCCTACTGCCATCCCTCTGCCCACCATTATAATATGCAAAAACAACAGTTGATGGACAGAATGCAGAACAATGTCATACATTCACCCGAGTACAAAGATCTGGGCTTAAATCCATTGGTTTTTGCTCACCATGCCATTCCAGTTTGAACCTAGCCATATGCAAATCAGTGTTGACCCTGTGCCCCATGGGAACAGTCCAACCCAAACTGCCATTATAATATGGCAGTCAGAAAACATGCAAACAATGGCGGTGAGACCACCACCAACAGGCTGTTCGTGGCAGTCTCACCGTCATCGTAATCGGCCCCATAGTTGTCCAAAATATCGATTTTTAAATAAATACATTTAAATAATAAACATCAACTGAATAAAATATTAATACTATTATAATAAAAATAAAATATATTCAATCATTTAAAAAAAGAAAGTAATCATGATTATTTGCCAAAATTAAAAATACATATATATTAATATGGGGTTGTTGGTCAAACATGGGATTCCCCAAAATGGCGCTGCTCACAAACCAGTGTGCTCTAGGCCCAGAACTACATATTTGTTTGAAAGGTGTAAGGCTTCTGGTAATGCTGTTAAGTGGAATAAGGCTGGGAGTGCATTGACCTCTGAATTTGCACCCTCAATGGAATGCTGGGACAGCCTCAGCCAATCAGGAGGCTTACAGAGCAGGCATTCACCGCTGTTGTTTCCATTTGGTCACATTTTATTTCCTGTGGTAGGAGGAGAGGCCCGTAGAGCCAGTGGACGTGTTTATTCGCCTTCTTATGTGAAATTAGAGGGATGGGTGCTAATACCGGTGTTGTGTAATATCAGGTATCCCCTCGGGATCCGGTATCCCCTGCTCTTCGGCTCTCTTCGGAGCTCTGCCCGATTGGCCAGCTCGGACTGCTGTTCTGTAGCCACGCCCCCTCAAGGAGATTGGAATGGCATCTCATGCCTGGCTCGGCATGGGCAGACAGAAACAGCAGCGCTCCGAGCCGAGGATGCCTCGTAATGGAATCCTTCGGCAGTTTTGTGAATTAAAGTCTGTCAGACAGTAGCCAAGCTTGATAAATTATGAAATAGACTACAGGAGAGGCGCCTGCCTAGAGCTTATGCTCTGCAGAGGGGCACCTTAGCGTGTTTTTCTGAGGCCGAGGGTGTAGCCAGAAAAAAAAAATGGATGAAAGCGAACGATCTCAAACTTTGCTAAAAAAAAAAGCCAGTGAATGTTGTTCACTTATGGAAAATATGTAAAATGTTGTATTTTATAAACATAAACCTAAAGGAATTTGGTTAAAAAAAAAATGCATTTTACTTGCATTTATTTTTTTCTTTCCTTTTTTTCTTTCCTTTTTTCTTTTATCCTGTCCTCCTGTCCATCCATCTTTAATGCTTTCTATTAACATTTATTTATGTTTTTTGCGTTCTTCTTTCATTCCGCTTTCATCTTTCTTTCTGTCTGTCCATACTTCTTTCCTTCCATCTCTAATTGTAGTTCTCTTTCTGACCTTGTTTATATTAAATGTCATTTACTTTCTTTCTTCCATCCTTTTTGTAATTCATTATTTTCTTGTTCCTTCTGTTCTTTTCATCCTCTTATCCTTCCTTCCCCTATTCTGCTATCCTTTTTGAATTGCTTCAATTTAATACTTCCTATTTTTCCCTTTCTGTGCCCTTACTTCTTTCTCCCATTTCTTCTTTCCATTATTTCATTCTATTTTCCAGCTCTCCTCATTTCTTTTTCTCTTTCCTTTTTTCGTTTTATTTGTTCCTTCCATATTCTTCCTCGTCCTTTTTTTTAATTTCTTTCCATCTTTCTTCTTTTGAGCCTTTTTCCATTCTGCTCTCTTATTACTTTCCATCTTATTTGCACTGTATTCTCCTTCCTTCATTCGCACTCTCTCACTTTATTTGCTCTGACTTATTTTTTCTTTACCATTTACATACTTTCTCTTTCTGTCCATCACAGTTTTTTGGCTACTTTTGCAACCCTTGGCCCCTATCACACACCTGTGTCATGGTAATTATTCTTCCAGTACTACGAACCACAGACCAAAGATAACTAGCATTGGCATAGCCAATAGGTCTCGCATTTGGGACCTTATAAGTGTTTAGCCATGCAACAGTTGGTGTTGTTGCACCAAGGATATTCTGCTGGATAACTAAATACTTATAGGGTCCAAAAAGCGAGACCTATTGGCTATGCCAATGCTTGGTTGTTTTTTGTTGCTGTTTTGTTTAAGTTGGCAGATCTACAATAGCTGGACATGGTTTTTGTTAACTGTTCTTTTCATCAAATGAACTTGTTTTCATAGCTCTGAATGTTGTTCTCATTCTGGCAGGGGCGGCCTTAGGCATGTGCAAGCTGTGCACCTGCACAGGGCCACCAAACCCCAGGGGCCATCACGCCAGTATATATCCTTAATATAATAATCCTCTGAGGATGGATACATATTTGCGTGGTGGCCCCTGGCAGGGATTTGGCGGCCTCTGGCTGTGTTCCACTTCCAAACACCCTGACCCCCCCCCTTTACTTGCCTCTGCTCTCCGCCCCGCACGGACCCCCTCTTCCGGGGCCCCCTACCTACGCTCCCTGCCCAGGGCCACCATGAGCTTAGAGCCGCCCCTGATTCTGGTTGTAGGAAACAGTCATTCCCGGGGTTGTGGGGGCTGCCTAGCTGTGCGCATGTGCTGAACCTTGCAAATGGGAAAAACCCTGGTGCAGGGGCAATTTACAAGTGTGGCGTGAGCCAGCCCCAGGCAGCTTGACTCACTCACAAAGGCGTTCATGCACTGCACCTGCATACTCAGCATGGTTTAAGGAATCTCGACCCACTCCCTCCCAGGCATCAAACACATATTTACCAAGAAACTCTGAGAAGAGCTTGCCTGCTGCACTGACGGCTGGTGGTGTGTGTGACTGGTGAAAGCATGCACTGCTGGCTGGTGGTGTGTGTGCCTTGTGGAAGTGTGCACTGATGGCTGGTGGTGTGTGGGCCTGGTGGAAGTGTGCACTGACAGCTGGTGGTGCGTGTGTCCAGTGAAAGCATGCACCGACGGCTTGTGGTGTGTGTGTGCCTGATGAAAGCGTGAACTGACGGCTTGTGGTGTCTGCCTGGTGGACGCGTGCACAGACGGCTGGTGGTGTGTGATGGCTGATAGTGTGTGTGCCTGGGAAAGTGTGCCTGACGGCTGGTGGTGTGTGTGCCTGGTGGAAGTGTTTACTGATGGCTGGTGGTGTGTGTGCCCGGTGAAAGCGTGCACTGATGGCTGGTGGTGTGTGTGCCTGGTGGAAGCGTGCACAGATGGCTGGTGGTGTGTGTGCCTCGTAGAAGCGTGCACTGATGGCTGGTGATGTGTGTGCCTGGTGGAAGCATGCACTGACGGCTGATGGTGTGTGTGCCTGATGCAAGCGTGCTCTGACGCTGGTGTTGTGTGTGCCTGGTGGAAGCGTGCACTGACGGCTGGTGGTGTGTGTGCCTGGTGAAGGCGTGCACTGATGGCTGGTGGTGTGCGTGCCCAGTGAAAGCATGCACTGATGGCTGGTGGTGTGTGCGCCCGGTGAAAGTGTGCACTGACGGCTGGTGATGTGGGTGCCTGGTGGAAGCGTGCACAGACAGATGGTGGTGTGTGTGCCTGGTGGAAGCCTGCACTGATGGCTGGTGGTGTGTGTGCCTGGTTGAAGCGTGCACTGACGGCTGGTGGTGTGCGCGCCTGGTGGAAGCGTGCACTGATGGCTGGTGGTGTGTGCCTGGTGAAAGCGTGCACTGACGGCTGGGGGTGTGTGTGTCTGGGGAAAACTTGCACTGACGGCTGGTGGTGTGTGTGTCTGCTTTTAAAATTGCCATTTTGCACTCTACTGTAGCCTCAAAAATACTACTTTGCTCACCATAGAAAATTGATTACTAACGCATCTTTAGCACTGCACTCTATTTAGCAGCTGCTTACCTGGTTCGGTGCCCCCTGTTCCGTCGCGGCTTGTGCCGTTTGTGCGGAGGGGATTACACCATTTTTGGAGGTGCCGCCTCCCCTGGAACAATCAGGGTTAGCGTCCTAGCCTCAGCCCCACGCTTGCAGGTCCCGCCCACTGGTCCTACAAAGAACAGTGTGCCGAGCGGACCCGCGCAGGCAAGTAATCCTTAGATCCAACTCAGCAGAGGATCGAGGCTGCTCACGCTGTTATTTTTAAAGCAATCAATCTTTTAACGCTTTTATCAATGTATAATGAGAATTGTTTGTAGCTTTTAAAATTGCCATTTTGCACACTACTGTAGCCTCAAAAATACTACTTTGCTCACCATAGAACGTTGATTACTAACGCATCTTTAGCACTGCGCTCTATTTAGCAGCTGCTTACCTGGTTTGGTGCCCCCTGTTCCGTCGTGGCTTGTGCCGTTTGTGCGGAGGGGATTACACCATTTTTGGAGGTGCCGCTTCCCCATGAACCATCAGGGTTAGCGTCCTAGCCTCAGCCCCACGCTTGCAGGTCCCGCCCACTGGCCCTACAAAGCACAGTGCGCCGAGCGGACGCGCGCAGTGGCGCGCAGTGGCGCGCCAAAGGCAAGCCTGTCTGCGCCCGTCCGCTCCCGGCCGACTCCAGACGCGAGTGATCCTGCCCGTTTCATCCGCCACCCCAGCCTGTCGCCTTTTTCGGACAGCACTGTAAAATGGGCAACATCCGGTACACGAGCGCAGAACTACATAATCTCAATCCTCTCAAACGACTTATTTTTATAGACCAGCTCCCCAGTACTCAACTAAAATCAACCATAGTTAAAGTACCTATACAAACAACCTGTCGCACAGATCACATCTCTAAACCTCAGCCTGACCTAGTCTGCCTATACTGCAATGCTAGATCAATGGCTAAGCACTCACTACAAATCTGGGCGCTCCTGGACTCTTTCAAACCAGACGCGCTGTTTGTAACAGAAACCTGGCTACAGGAGTGGTCCGCGCCAGACATTGCAGTAGCTCTGCCCCCAGCATACACAATACACAGGCTTGACCGCCCTGGCAAAAAAAAAGGGGGTGGAACGGTCATAATCCATAAGTCATCTATAAAAGTCTATATAAATGACTCCTATCTTGAATGTTGGGGCGAGATGCTCATTGCCACTATGACTGTGGACAATAAAGAATCATGGAACGTAGCCCTTATCTATAGGCCCCCTGGATCCAAGGCTCATTTCCCTGAGAAATTAGTGGAAGCAATAGCGCCCTATGCTCTTGCCACAGGAAATTTTCTTCTACTAGGAGATGTTAATTACCATCTTGAACAAACCCTTGACCCTCACACTACAGACCTAACTACCAGCCTCGATGCTTTACAGTTACGCCTACTCCCAACAGGTCCAACCCACGTAGCCGGCCATACTCTTGACCTTGTATGTACCAACTCTCCAAAGGTAGCGATTACACAGACCGACCCAGTTTTTTGGTCGGACCATTTCATTATAAAATTTGTTATAAATGGCTCTCAGGCCCCGGCAACTCGCTCGCCCAAACTGAAAAAGAGCAGGCCATGGAATAAGATCACCCTATCTGCCTTTGCCGCTAAATTTTCCCCTCCTACCATCTCCCAATGCACCAACCCTAGCCTAGCCGCCATAAAACTTGAATCGGCAATCACTCTTGTATTAGATGACATAGCACCCATGCGCGAATCCAAACCTCCGAAAAACAATTCGCCCTGGTTTACGCCAGAGTTGAAGCAAATAAAACATTCTACCAGGCTGGCAGAACGGAAATGGCGACACACAAAAAGTGTCCAAGATAGGGAAAGTTATAAACCTGCACATCGGCAGTATAAGAAGGACATGGCTGAGGCAAAAAAAGTCTACCTAGGCAACAGGATTACATTAGCAGCCAACTCACAAAGAGAACTCTTTAACATTGTTAAGGAATTTACTAACCCGTCAGGAACGCAGCAGGCGCCCCCCGATACCAAGGACTGGGTGGAATCTGTAGCCTCCTACTTTAATGAGAAAGTCAATGACATTCATAAACGTTTTCCCCAGTCAACGACAATAGACCAAACCATTACCCCATACGTCAATGGGCAAAACATCCCCAATGATCATTCTGCCACGCTAAGACAGTTCTCACCCTTTTTAGAAAATGAGGTGAACCAAATCTTGCTGAAAATGAAGTCTGGAGCCCCGGGAGATCCTGCCTCTCCGCAAGTTATATCTAAAATCTCCCCAGTACTGATCCCCATCCTAACCAACATTTTCAATCAATCTTTACACCACTGTGTTGTCCCTAAGCACTGGAAGGAGGCATTAATCAGGCCTATTTTAAAGAAACCCACGGCTGACCCAGATCAACTCATAAACTATCGACCAATCTCCCTTTTACCACTCTTTGGAAAAATTATGGTGGCTCTAATAAATAAACAGCTTATCGCCCACTGGAGTCCAACAAACTCCTCGACCCATCCCAATCCGGTTTCAGGGCATTCCACAGCACTGAAACGGCCCTGCTCGAGGTCGTGGACAAATAAGACTGTCTCTGGACTCTAAACAATCGGCTATACTGATCTTACTGGACCTGTCTGCGGCCTTCGACACCATCTCGCATCGCGTTCTGTTAGAGCGCCTTGCAGAGGTCGGTGTCGAAGGCGCAGCACTTCAATGGCTGATAAGCTATCTTGGCAACAGACGGTCCAAGGTCCAATTAGGCTCCCACTCTTCCACTTTCTATGAAAATGACAAGGGGGTTCCACAGGGATCCATTTTGAGCCCGACCCTTTTTAATATATATGTCTCCCCCCTGGCGAAGATCATCAGAGCACATGGGTTTGGAACCGTATCCTATGCTGACGATACCCAAATCCTCATCACTATCAACCAAAACCCTGATGATATAAAAAGAAGGTTCAAAAACTGTATGGTCAGTATACAAGAATGGATGACCAGGAATTACCTTATTATGAACGCTGGAAAGACTGAGGTCATGCTTTTCGGCAAAGCCGACCAAATTTGGTCATCAGACTGGTGGCCAGTCTCCCTTGGTCCGTGTCCAGTCCCCAAGCCCTTTGTCAGGAATCTTGGAGTAATCTTAGACGATAAGTTAACCATGTCGGAACACATCAGGAAAACAGTGGGTAATAGCTACGGCCAAATGCGCAGTCTGAGGAAGATTTTTAAATGGATCCCACTTTCAGCACGTATGCCCCTAGTCCAAGGACTCATTGTAAACAGGATAAATTATGGAAATGCCCTTTTTTAGCCATCAACATAACACTACTGAATGGACTGCAAGTCCTCCAAAACACTGCTGCTAGGCTGGTACTAGATCTACCCCCTCGTACCCCTTCAGCCGCCTGCCTCAAGACTCCTCACTGGCTACCTATACACACACGCATAAAGTTTAAATTATGCTGCCTAGTCCATAAAGCTGTAAATGGTCAGGGACCTGTTTACCTCGAACATAAACTCAAGGCCCATGTCCCAAGCAGAACGCTACGTTCTTCCAGCAAAGCCCTTCTCTCTGTACCCAGAGTTCGAACAGTCAGAAATGGAGACAGAGCCTTCAGTAAAACTGCCCCAGAAGCCTGGAACTCTCTCCCCATTCAGTTGAGGTTAGAGCCTGATCACGTGAAATTTTGAAGACAGCTAAAAACCTGGCTCTTCTAGCCAGTTGAGCCCTCCTACTTCCTGGATCAGTTGGTCATGAGGTTCCTTTGCCTGCTAGCGCTCTGAGACCTTCGGGTGATTTATGCGCGATACAAATGAAATAAAATGGAAATGGAAATGGTTAAAGCGTGCACTGACGGTTGGTGGTGTGCGTGCCTGGTGGAAGCGTGCACTGATGGCTGGTGGTGTGTGTGCCTGGTGGAAGCGTGCACTGACGGCTGGTTGTGTGCATGCCTGGTGGAAGCATGCACTGATGGCTGGTGGTGTGTGCCTGGTGGAAGCGTGCACTGATAGCTGGTGGTGTGTGTGCCTAGTGGAAGCGTGCACTGACAGATGTTGGTGTGTGTTCCTGGTGGAACCGTGCACTGATGGCTGGTGGTGTGCGTGCCTGGTGGAAGCGTGCACTGATGGCTGGTGGTGTGTGTGCCTGGTGGAAGCGTGCACTGATGGCTGGTTGTGTGTATGCCTGGTGGAAGCGTGCACTGACGGCTGGTGTTGTGTTCCTGGTGGAAACATGCACTGATGGCTGGTGGTGTGTGTGCCCAGTGAAAGTGTGCACTGATGGCTGGTGGTGTGTGTGTCTGGTTAAAACGTGCACTGAAGGCTTGTGGTGTGTGTGCCTGATGGAAGCATGCACTGACAGCTGGTGGTGTGCGTGCCCGGTGAAAGTGTGCACCGATGGCTGGTTGTGTGTGTTTGCCTGGTGAAAGCGTGAACTGACGGCTGATGGTGTCTGCCTGGTAGAAGCTTTCAGCGACGGCTGGTAGTGTGTGACGGCTGGTGGTGTGTGTGCCTGGTGGAAGCGTGGATTGACGGCTGGTGGTGTGTTTGCCTGGTGAAAGCGTGCACTGACGGCTGGTGGTGTGCGTGCCTGGTGGAAACGTGAACTGACGGCTTGTGGTGTCTGCCTGGTGGAAACGTGCACCGACGGCTGGTGGTGTGTGATGACTGGTAGTGTGTGTGTGCCTGGTGAAAGTGTGCACGGACGGCTGGTGGTGTGTGTGCCTGGTGGAAGCGTTCACTGACGGCTGGTGATGTGTGTGTCTGGTGGAACCGTGCACTGATGGCTGGTGGTGTGTGTGCCTGGTGAAAGCGTGCACAGATGGCTTGTGGTGTGTGTGCCTGGTGGAAGCGTGCATTGATTGCTGGTGATGTGTGTGCCTGGTGGAAGTGTGCACTGACGGCTGGTGGTGTGTGTGCCTGATGCAAGCGTGCACTGACGCTGGTGGTGTGTGTGCCTGGTGGAAGCGTGCACTGATGGCTGGTGGTGTGTGTGCCCGGTGAAAGTGTCCACTGATGGCTGGTGGGGTGTGTGTCTGGTGAAAGCGTGCTTTGACGGCTTGTGGTGTGTGTGCCTGATGGAAGCATGCACTGACGGCTGGTGGTGTGCGTGCCCGGTGAAAGCGTGCACTGACAGCTGGTGGTGTGTGTGTCTGGTGGAAGCTTTTTCTGAGGGCTGGTGGGGTGTCTGCCTGGTGAAAGCATGCACTGACGGCTGGTGGTGTGTGCGCCTGGTGAAAGCGTGCACTGATGGCTGGTGGTGCGTGTGTCCAGTGAAAGCGTGCACCGATGGCTTGTTGTGTATTTGTGCCTGGTGAAAGCGTGAACTGATGGCTGATGGTGTCTGCCTAGTGGAAGCTTTCACCGACGGCTGGTAGTGTGTGACGGCTGGTGGTGTGTGTGCCTGGTGAAAGCGTGCACTGACGGCTGGTGGTGTGTGTGCCTGGTGGAAGCGTGTACTGATGGCTGGTGGTGTGTGTGCCTGGTGGAAGCGTGCACTGATGGCTGGTGGTGTGTGTGCCTGGTGAAAGCGCGCACTGACGGCTGGTGGTGTGTGTGCCTGGTGGAAGCGTGCACTCATGGTTGGTGGTGTGTGTGTGCCTGGTGGAAGCGTGCACTGAGGGCTGGTGGTGTGTGTGCCTGGTGAAAGCGTGCACTGACAACTGATTGTGTGTGTGCCTGGTGGAAGCAGGAGTATTAACAGTGATAGAAGACACAAATGAAACTGACGAAGAGGAGGGGGAGAAGGGAGGGGGAGTGCGAGCAGAGGAGCATGATTCACAGCTAGAAGACACAAATGAAGCTGACCAGGAGGGAGGGGGAAAAGGGAGGTGGTGGTGCAAGGAGAGGAGCCTGATTACAGCAAAAAAAACACAGATGGCAGCTGTGCACGTGCACAAGCTCATGAACGCAAGGTGTAGGCCAGCAAAAGCCTCTGGTGGCACTTTTAAAAGCCACTTACTACATGTCTCGAAGAGACAGCATGCGCTGTCTCAGGCGAGACCTAAAAAGGGGCCATAAACAATGTATTTGGCGCTACTGGGAACCTCACTTAAGCTGATATCGACTAGGCCCTTCCTCTGGGCGCTTCTTTAACTGCACGTTGTTGGAATTGTTCATTGCAGGCCTTAGTCATGCATTGCAGGGCTAGTTTTCAGAAGTATTGCAGGATTGTTCACATATGCATTGCAGGAATTGTTTATTGTTTACCTAAGCATTGCAGGAAATGTACACACAGCCATTGCAAGAATTGATGATGGAGGCATTGCTGGAATGAATTATTGCTTGCATAAGCATTGCAGCAAATGTACACACAGCCATTGCAAACATTGTTTATGGTGGCATAGCAGGAATTGCTTATTGTTTGCATAGACATTGCAGTATTTGCTCACACAGGCATTGCAGGAGTGATTTATTATTTGCATAAGCGTTGCAAGAAATTAAGCATTGCTCATAGTTAGCATAAGAATTGCAGGAAATATTTATGTATGTATCACCCCTTCTGTGCACAAGCACTTTAAATTCATGTACATGCATATGGCATGTCTAGTTCACAAGTGACATATCATATGTCCTTTTCACACATAGTACACATAGTACGGATCTTTCTTTAATTGAGCTTTGCACAGGTGCTACTTGGATGACCACTTAGAAGCATTCTTACAATCTTGCGAGGGAAAAGGGGTGGGGACTGTTAGTCAGTCAAAGGTGACCAGCGACTGTAGGATGAAAGAAGTAGGTGGCCCTTCACTGCTTTGATTAATGCTGTGTAGTTGGCTTCAGAATTGAGCCTTGTAGTGGATGGTTGTCCCCCTGAGAACTTATACTCACCTTCTAGAGAGGATGCAGTTTCAGGGAGGCTTTACCATTTTGTGGACTGGTGCGGATGGAAGGGTCATAGGTCCACTTGTTTAAGGCTTCTGAGCTAGGGTAGGCAACTTAAAGGCTCTTTGTGCTGGAGTCAAACCAGGGATTTTATGGATAACTTTGGGTTGAAATGAGGCAAGCATCATTGTCCAGCAAACCCTGAAATTTAGAGATGGTTTTGCATAAGTCCTCCATGTATTTGTTGCAATATAGATAGGAAACCACCACCACAGTGACCAATGCAATTCTTCATGGTGTTTTGTCAAGCATGATGACTGTAGAGCGCAGAGAGGGTGGTATCGCCCGTGCTCAAGCAATGAGCACCACTATGCAGCATAGTGTGCTAACAGGTAGCTGTGAATCATTGCACCAAAATCCACAAGGGAGTGGTGAATAAACTACTTGATGCTTTTACATGTTGATGAGAATACAACCTAATCTGCTTTGAATGTATCGCTCTCTCTCTCAATTTAGAAAGGCCTTAAAAATCTTTCTTTTGAACTCGTAGTTCATCATGAACAGTACTTCTTTTGAGCACCAAGAACCATTTCCATCTGAAAGTTACTCTCTCTGAATACCTACTGCCACTGATACTGTCTTCTGTACATGAAATGACATGATCAATTATCTTTGGTAATATTATGAATGCAGCCTCTGCTTCTTTAAAGTTGATATACAGGAAGCAAATTGACATATAGAGTCTCACTTTTAAATTATATAGTAGTTATTGTTAAGTAAGAAGCAACAGAAAAAATGTACTATTGATTCCTATTTTTCAAATCAAATCTTTAGGAAAAGGAACGATAAAGGTACTCTAGTTAATGATCTGCCTTCATATATTTCAATAGCTCACTTTTACAGTGGTACTTTTTGAGAAAGATTTTAATAGCACAGGTGTTGGTAGAATCAGTGATCCAACCAGTTGCAATATAAGATGATGGTAACTACACACCACACTAAAGCTAGTTTTTCAGCTTGGCTTGTAATGTCCATGCAAACCTTCAACACATTTGTGAGTAAAAGAACTACTGCTCCTTTTAGGTTTATTTTCCCTTATTATTCTGAAGGTGGATAATGGAGTTCAGAAAACAGAAACTATGTTAAAGAGTTTTGCAGATTGAAATGAACAAGCCATGCAGTGCAGTGCAAAGAGCTGAGTCAGTAATTTATTACCAGATATATTAGGAGCCAACATGGTCTCCTCTTTCCTTCAAGTCTAGGACAATTGATGGGAAATCTGATTCATCTTATTGCAATGTAAATGCCCCAGACTCTAAAAGTTATCTTTAGACTGTCCATTTCTGACCTGTTATTACCAATTCCTTCCTTTAAAATCCAGTTCAATTTGCCTTCACATCAAGCTTGTCCCAGCCTCATGGTTGCCCCTCTACATCTTATCTTCACATACACCTCAACTTTACATCAACTCCATCTAAATCTCATATTCTCAGCTCAACCTTGCATCAGGATAATCTCCAATCCATCTATATGTCAACTGTGGATGTATGTCAGTACAACGCGATCTTTTAGATCGCGGTACTTGACATCGCAGATTTTACAACGCAAGTCGTTACTACGACTTGCGTTGGAGGGCGCGGATTTAGGCATTTTATCATTTTATATTCCAACACCAGTCCCCGTAACAGTAGGGAAGGTGTTGGAATATAAAATTACAACATTCCTTATCCCACAGCGCCATCCAGCGCAAGTCGTAGTAACGACTTGCGTTGTAATAGCTGCGAGGAAAAGGTTGTGCGGTGTAAACACCGCGTTGTAAACGACGTTTCCCGTCAACTGTGGCTCAAATTCACCTAAACCTAAACTTATCTTCCTTGGCATCCAGTTAGTGTTACCTCAGTGACATCTCCGCCTCATGCTTGCCTTACATCAAGCTCACCATCACCTTAACATCAACCTCAGCCTCTTCTAGACTCCCCAAGCCACAACCTCATCGAAACCTTAGCTCATCCTCAAACTAATGCCCGGTCACTTTCTGCAACCTTCCTCTTAACTTAGCCTGACTTGAACCTTACCTGAATTGTATCTTCTCCTCAACCACACTTCAAGATATTTTAACCTTAATTTCATCCATCTTCACACCCTCACCTATTTCTCATCTTTGCTTTATGCCTGCTAACGTTCATTTATTGAGGTTTCGTCTTTCAAAACTTTGCCATAATTATTTGATTTCCTTTTTCATTTTGACTTGTCTAAAATGTAAAGTTCTTCTCATAGTGCATTATTCAGTACCGCACATTTATGACTTAAGAAATTATGGTTACAATGTGTTGGGGCAGTGGGAATAATTGAAAAGACAATGTTGGGGTGGAAAAGTATTCTGTATGGTTAGACATGTACCCCTACCTTCAGTAGTCAACTCTACTGTTGTCTGGATCCCTATTGCTGACTTGTTTCTCTTAGATAACAGGGAAAATGTGTGTGTGCTATGACATAGGCCTGTCTCACAGATCGCAGTCTTGTTGGACCAAAAGTGGTGTCCAAAGCACTACCCTCAAAGTGGTGAAAGGCTATTTCCATCACCAAGAGTTAAACAGCAAAAGCGTGGTGGTGGCAGCATACGGTGTAGTGATCAGTAATACTGAACATGTTTTGTTTACCCTTTGTCAGTGGAGTGAGGCCTACAATCTCACTCACCTTGTTAAATGTTTGGCTGCCTACCCAAGGCGTACTCACCTTGTACTCACCCATGGCATATGTCAGGTAGATGTGGAGTACTGCACAGTGTAAGAGTAGTAACTCTGCCCTGAATGTATGTGTGCCTTGGAAAGGTACAGTACAGGGGTAGAGTAATACCGTACAGTATGTGTGTAGTTTAGTGCATGTGGTGAGTGTATTTTTGCCTGTGGGTAATTCATCAAATGAGAGCTGTAGCACTGTGCAGTGCATGCGCAATAAAAGCATGTGCTGAGTGTATGTGCGCTTACATGAAGTACAACACATGAAGGGTGAATTGTGCGGTGTGCACATGGTCAGTATGTGTGCTGTTAGTGCATGTGTTTGCAAACAGCACACCTCTGAACAATACAGAAAAGCTTAAGTACTGAACAGTGTATACAGACTGAGTGTGTGTGCTGAATGTATGTGTAGCTGTAATGGCACAATGCATGGAGGTAACTGTGGTGACCAATAAGTGTGCTGTGAATGTGCACTAGGTGTCTGTGGGCCCGCAATGGAACCCTACATGGAAGACATTAGGTGCCACTTTGAGAAGCTCAGGCTTGCCTAGCGAAGACATGAGGAGGAGATGACCTCTCTAGACAGATTTGTGTATTTCGAATTTCTCCGAGATGGGTGGAACACATACTGAAGAAAGGGAGGAGTAGACTGCCCATTTACAACTCAAAAGGTTACTCTTTTATTCAGTGATAGATCACAAGGAAGCGGCCTCAACACATCACAGAAGGAGATGGGGTAATAAGGTAATGATAATGAGTAGGGCCTGGAGACAGGATTAACCTTTTGGTGCACATATCTCTGTGCTGACATCCAGGTGTGAACCCTGGTCACTCCTATTAACTGTGTTGTGGATCTATCAACTTCAGAGTCTTTCCTGCTGTGACAGAGAGCCTTTCAAGAGGGAAGAAGAAAATTAAAAATGTACACTTCAAAAGATGCAGAACCCCACCAATAAAAACCTAAAAGACTCAGGGGGTCATTAGGATGGCAGAGGGACTTGAGTCTGTCCGCCATCCTGTGGCAAACCAGGACCGCCCGCAATACATGCGGTGAACACAAATACCAAATCAGGATGCTTCCGCCACCATGGCGGTCGCATTTTGGTTGTTAACATTGCGCCGGATGCCACTCACAGCAGCACCCGCCTCGAAGCGAAAAGCCATGTTGTGCATTTCACTGCACTATGTGGCAGGCACCGCATAGTGCCTGCCAAGTAGCTCTGTGAAATGTAGGGGGTACCAGGATACCCCCCCCCAAGTGCACCCTCACCTCCCCCAACACATGTGGGTTGCAACGGGTACCCCCTAAGTAATCCCCACATGCCTTTCCATGGCAGCCTCGTCGCCATGGAAAGGCATGACATTTCCCTCATCATAATTTGGCGGATGGGGCCTGCTGGGCACCGCCACCATTTTATGGTCCCTGGATCTGAATGATTGCTTCTGGCGGACAAGTGGCAGATGGTCTTTCCATCCGCCGCGGGCAGAAAACGATTCCCCCGCCATCCTAATTTGGGGGGGAACTAGGACTAGCGACATAGGTCGGCTAGTCTCCCTGCTGGGTGAATGCTGGGTGAGTGGACATCACCCAGGGAAAACCAAGATCACCTCCTCTGGAGCATAGAGCACCAGGGCCTGCCTGCTTGCCAAGACCCAAGTGCCCTGTGAGGAAGAGGAGAGCGTTGGACAGAACAAAGTCCAGTGAGAAGCCCTACTGCGGGAACCCTGTATGCTGGAAGAGGCTGCCTGTACCAATATTTGTAGAAGTTTAGGTTGTTATCCACACAGAATATTACAGTTGTGACTTGATGGTCAAGCCCGCACACTAATACCTGCACCTTACTAATTTCTCCACAAACTTAAAGGACTCTGCTGGAGATGTTTTACCGTCACTTGGCTCCAGTCAGGAGCTGGAGGATCAAATACCCACGTGAGGCAAAGAGTGACTTGCCTCAACTTCGCGGAGCTGTGGCTGCTCCGTTGGGATAAGCTGGCACTGCTGCTTGAGGGAGATTACCTGTGCCTGTATGGTGCTGCCGCATGTAGCACGAGCAGCCTGGCTCCACAGAACAGGATCATGACTTGTGAGCACCTACAGAGCGAGCACTCACTGCACCACTGAATGCTTCCATAGAGCCAGAGCAGGTACGATTAGAACTGGGTCCGTGGAGCCTGGGGGGGACCCGCTGCTGATGCTGCTACAGCATTATAATGATTCAGAAAAGGGGGTGGTGATGAACAGAGTGCCTGAAATAAGCAGACCACTCTTACCCAGTCCAAAGATCAGGGCTTGATCCATCACCGTTTTTTAGCTCACTGCACCATCCCAGCTCAGAACTTGGCTATATGCAAATTAGTCTGTTCCTGTCCCAGTGCATGATGGGAACAGGGCAAACCAAACTACCAAGCCAATTCTTATACTGGGAAGGAAACAAGCTTCCGGGGACCGGTTTCTGCCATTTCAGGCGTCGTCGGCCCGGCTTGCTTGAATCCTGATGGTGCAATGAGCAAGGGACTCACATCTGAGTATACCCTTCCACGCTTATGGTGGACAAAATGATTCAGAAAAGGGGGTGGTGATGAACAGAGTGCCTGAAATAAGCAGACCACTCTTACCCAGTCCAAAGATCAGGGCTTGATCCATCACCGTTTTTTAGCTCACTGCACCATCCCAGCTCAGAACTTGGCTATATGCAAATTAGTCTGTTCCTGTCCCAGTGCATGATGGGAACAGGGCAAACCAAACTACCAAGCCAATTCTTATACTGGGAAGGAAACAAGCTTCCGGGGACCGGTTTCTGCCATTTCAGGCGTCGTCGGCCCGGCTTGCTTGAATCCTGATGGTGCAATGAGCAAGGGACTCACATCTAAGTATACCCTTCCACGCTTATGGAGCCAGGGACAGACTAATTTGCATATAGCCAGGTTCTGAGCTGGGATGGGGCAGTGAGCTAAATAACGGTGATGGATCAAGCCCTGATCTTTGGACTGGGTAAGAGTGGTCTGCTTAATTCAGACACTCTGTTCATCACCACCCCCTTTTCTGAATCGTTTTTGGCCACTATAGGTGTGGCAGGGTATACTCAGACATGAGTCCCTTGCTCACTGCTCCATCAGGATTCAAGCAAGCCGGGCCGACGAGGCTGAAATGCCAGAAACCGGTCCCCGGTAGCTTGTCTCCTTTCTGGTGAAGAATTGGCTTGGTAGTTTGGTCTGCCCTGTTCCCATGATGCACTGGGCCAGGGACAGACTAATTTGCATATAGCCAGGTTCTGAGCTGGGATGGGGCAGTGAGCTAAATAACGGTGATGGATCAAGCCCTGATCTTTGGACTGGGTAAGAGTGGTCTGCTTAATTCAGACACTCTGTTCATCACCACCCCCTTTTCTGAATCGCTACAGCATTATAGACACTTTTGATGAATTCCTAAAGAGTCAATGGAGAACTCTTGAGTATGGCCTATTAGTGTGCATTCCCTAGACGTGGGCATGATTGAATGGGGAATAACCCGACCATGTTAGAAGGTAGAAAGTGAGACAGGGATGTGCTTGAGAACTAATAGAGCCCCGGCCTCAAGGGTATTGTGTTCTTGCGCATGAATGTTGTTATGTGTAGAGTAAGAAATAAAATACGTATTTTTCTTATAAAGGGAAGGATTTGTCTGGACATTGATTTATTGTTAGTATTGTATGCACTTTGAGTTATGAGTCATGTTCACTCCCCAGTATTTATACTCCCCCGTCCCTCTCCCCCTTCCCCTGAGGGAGCCTTTGACTGCTCGTCCACAGCTTCCACTGAGAATCAAGTGCAGAAGGGGTATTTGGACGAGTTGCTCAGGATCCATAGAAGGTCGGGTCCCGGGACATCAGGGGTAAAAGGCTTCAACCCCAACAATTGTGTCCAGTAACCCCTGCATTTCCCCTGGTCCTCTGAAAGGCGTTCTGACTGGCAAATTTAAGGGCAGAGTCATTTTATAAATTCTCTACTTCAAAAGTATCTCTTTGCCCTATCCATTATCCTGTGAGCATCAAGAGTAAAGCAGGTGGTAAATGGATGGCGATAGGATGCTGCACTCAGACTATTGCAAACAAGACTGATGAATGAAGCATATTTGTGCTTTCAATCTCAGGCTCCATGGCATTATAATAGTAATTTTTTAATGTATTTAAAGCCCCATCATCATCATCCAGGCCCTCACCCCTAAACTCGACCTACTTACGAACATAAGTAGCGGTGAGCACGGCATCCAACCACAGTACAATACAATTATTAATCTACTGTGCACAAGGGAAGCTCCGTAATAGACCAGTGGCTGGTGTCTATGGGCCTGACATCCTAGATTGGGCACACTGGCAATCAATGCCAATCATTATCAGACCACTCCTCAATAGTTCTGGAACTGGACTGTGTACAGGACTAACACACTGGAACATGGATATCTAAACCAGAAAAATAAATAAATGCCTCTTTCATGAATGAGCTGCGGAAAACAATCACTGAATATTTGGACCTTAATCTGGTCTCTGTGCTGCGGATGACTATTTTTTGGCAGGCCCTTTCAAGTGTATGTTGTTGGGAAGGGCATAGCAAAGGAAACAGAGACAGTGAAATTGATGACTTGAAATTTCTCTTAAGTAGCTGGAAAAGATTATACACGGGATCGAAATTATGCCACCCTTTCCTCAATAATTGAACCATTTAGCAATTACAGAGAGGTTGAAGAGCAGGAAGGGAGATTCTTAGGAAAGCAAGCTGAGGAATTTTGTATTAATAGATGTTAGAAATGGAGTTTCTGGTTGGCCAGGGTATGCACCTCAGCCCGGCAGAATCCACCACTCTGGTCAGAGTAAGAGAGTTACACTGCTGACCCCCTTGTTAGCTTGGCAGAGCAGTTAGGCTTATCCTAGAGGCAATGTGTAAAGCGTTTGCGCAACACACACACACACACACACACACACACACACTTATATAAAAATACTCTTTGTATTATACGAAGACCACAATCACATAAACCCTTGCGCCATCTAGGCAATTGTCATGACATCACATAGATCATAAATCACTTTGCCAACCAGACAATTATCATAACATCAGTTAGAGCCTAAAGTAAATACTTATAAGTGGCACACGTCACAAAGACTCTATCACTGTAAATATTATGCAGATCTTGAAATGATACTCGTTATCCTGTTAGTTAAAGGCCTAAAATGACATAAATCATAATATCAGGGCCTAAAAAGCAGGTTAGGTCAGAAATCACTCATGGCCGCTGGTCATAATATTGAAGTCCTGGAAATGTAAGGGAACACAACCTCCATCACAAAATCAGGGCAGAAGTAAGAAGCAGTTGGGAAATTACTAAAAACACAGGTAGAAATACCTACATCAACCTATTGGAGCTGGTATGGCAACAATAATAATTAAGGCACAGGAATGACCAATTTCCAAACTGAACACGAAAGCCACAGCACACCTGCACTTATTTGACATGTTATATGGTAATTCCTGAATGTCTCCTGTGTTCAGCACAATGGGGACCTCCATTGAGGTTTCACCCAAGCAGGTGACAGAAAAATACCTCACTGGGTAAGTTCTATCTAGAAAGGGGGGGAAGGCACCAATGTATGTAACGGTGTTGGGGAATCTTGTCTGCCACCCCCACTCCAGCATACTAAAATACCAGATAAAGCTGCCCGCGAACACGTGGTGCAGCTGCTGAAGACAATGGCAGCCTGCCAGGGCAGGAGTTTCAGCAGGGCACAGGTCCACCCACAGGGGAAGCGCAGCATGATGGCACTATTCCCAGGCATGACGCTAGTACTCGTAGGAGCATCGGTGCACTCTGGGCAGACTTGGGAGCACCGATGCTCTTGGATCCCGGGGTCTACGGTAACTGCGGTCCCCTCTGAGCTTTGGCAACTGATCCTCTGGAGCACGAGTGGAGCACAAACAACAATGACCGTTCAGTTCGTTCATCCATCAGAGGTCTTGCTCTATCCCTTTGGATGTTGAAGACTCTACTCCTGTGCACTCGTAAGACCAGGAGAAAGCCACCAGAGTGCCATACTTTCCTACTGAGAAAGGATTGCGGCATCACATGGGTTACTCTGGTCGCCCCGGGGTAGGGGCAGCTTTGGGAAATGGATGTTGGTGGACGACCCTCAGGAGGGCAAGCACCACATTGGTCAGCCCCGTGCTGACTGAGGGACAGGTACCCACCGCTACTCATGCGCCGACTTGGGGCTAGGGCACAAGGAGTAAACCCACGATTAGCACAAATCCAGCACTCTCCCTACGCTGGGTTGCAGCAACATTAACTGGAAGCGCCCTCATTCCCAGCTCAGAGCATGCTACTGCCGGTTTCATGGAGACACGAGTTCCATGGCATAGTTGCTCAAGGTGCCACCTTCGTAGGCCCCCTTGAGAGCACTGGGGGTACATGCACAGCAACAGCAGGCAGGAAGGCCAGCGCAGATAGTCAGCTTGCAGAGGGGAAGTCCCTCCAGAACAACAAGCAGACAGTCCAAATAGTGGTTCGTTCAAGCAGCACAATAGTTTCTTCGGGCAGGTGCAGTCTGTAGAGGCAGCAGAGTCTGGTTACAAATCCCCCACAGTGTGGTCACAGCCCCTGTACGTATACCCACATAGTCTTTGTTCTGGGGGCACCTTGAACAACTTAAGAAGTGCACAACACCCCCATTCAATCCTCAGCCCTGCTCCAGACACACTACAGGGGTGCGGAGACAGCATTGTGAAAGGCAGGCACATCCCTATTCAGGTGATAGTGAAATTCCTCCCACCACTCTAATTGCAGACAAGACCTTTTCAGCCCAACTAAGAGTCACCCAGGAAAGGCAGGACACACCTCAACCCCCTTGACTGTGTAGAGTGAATGCCCATCCCCAGCCCCTGTCACTCCAAAACCAGACAGTGAATACACAAAGCACAAGGCACAGGGCACAAAGAGTCATAAGCACACAGAAATGCCCACTTCTCAAAAGTGGCATTTTTAAAATAGTATTAACAAATCCGCTTTCACCAATAAGCAGGATTTATCGCTACTATTCCAAACATACCAAACATGGCCACGCTATCCCTTTCATATCAGAAATTACCATTGAAATACATAGCAGGAAATTCCCAATGCACACCTAAAAGAGGAGCAGCCTCACAGCAGTAAGAAACCAAATAGGCTGTTTGTCACTACCCGGACATGCCACACAACGAAGGTACATGTCCTAGCTTTTACCTACACAGCACCCTGCCCATAGGGCTACCTAAGGCCTGCCTTAGTGGTGACCTATATGTAGTGAATGGGAGTTTCAGACTTGGCAAACACTTTAAATGCCACGTCACTGTGGCAGTAAACTGTGCACGCAAGCCCTGCAGTGGCAGGGGCCTGAGACATGTTAGAAAGGCTACATCTGTGGGTGTCGCAAGCAGCGCTGCAGGACAACTAGATGCATTTGGTTTACAGGCCCGGGGTACACAGGATACCACTGTACAAGGGACTTACAGGTAAATTAAATATGCAAAATAGGTGTAGACCAATCTTATCAAGTTTACAGGAGCGAGCAGATGCACTTTAGCACTGATCACCAATGGTAAAGTGCCCAGAGTCAGAAAACCAACAAACACAGGTCAGAAAAAAATACATGAGGAAGGCAAAAATTTCTGGGATAACCTAGCAAAATGGCCAGGTCCAACATTAAAAAATAGTGCATTACTAAGAATATGCAGAATCTTTATCTACACTTGAATTCACACGTATATACTGACCTGATGCTATTACATACACCATTGCCCCCTTCAAGAAAGCCACTGGCAAACAACATGTCAAGAAAGCAAGCTGTTTCACCCCCACACTTAAAGACTCCAGGCACACCTGTAGATGGACCGAGAAGACATGGATGAACAACAAAATCCGGGAAGCCCACGCTGCCTTCAAAGCAGCCACCACAGTATACCATCACCTCATCAAAACCACAAAGTAGAAGTCCCTCCAAGACAGAATCTCCAACAATGCACACAATAGCAAATACCTCTTCAGCATCTTCAAGGAGGTTGTCAAACCCAATAGCGAGGCCACAGACGACCCACCCTCCCAAGACCTCTGCAACAGACTCAGCACCTTCTTCTATGACAAGATCATGACTATCTATGATAACTTCGACACCCAGGACCACCGGGCCAGCAACCACCACAACTGGTCCCCACTCACCACGGACGACACCATAAAGATCATGAAAAGCATCCACTTCGGAGCACCTTTGGACCCCTGCCCGCACTGCATCTCCCACAGAGCCGCCTCCGCCAATGCACCTGAGCTATGCCGAACCATCAACTACTCATCCGAGACAGCCACCTCCCACCGACGACTACAAACACTCTAAGATCAACCCCCTCCTGAAGAAACCCTCAGCGGACCCGATGGACCTCAAAAACTTCAAGAACTTCAGGACCATCGAAAGTCATCGAAATAGCTATCAATGCCCAACTCACCGACTTTATCGAAACCAACCATGGCCTGGACATCTCCCAATCTGGATTCAGAAGCAATCATAACACCTAGATCGCTCTGCTCGCTGCCACAGACAACATCTGCTCCCACCTCGAACAGAGCGAAACCGCGGCCCTCGTCCTATTGGATCTCACGACGACCTTCAACACCGTCTCCTACCGCACCCTAGCCACAAGTCTCCACAATGCTGGTATCCGAGACAAGGCCCTCAACTGGATCCGCTCCATCCTCACTGGCAGAACCCAACAGTTTAGACTCCCACCGTACCTCTAGAACCTGACAGAGATCAGCTCCCTCAGAGCCACCCACTTCAAAGTCTACATGGCCCCAATCGAAGCCCTCGTCACCTATGACAACGACACCCAGCTGATCCTCTCCCTCACCATAGAACTCCCAGTTGCCAGGAACATCTTCCATGAAGGAATGAAAGCTGTTGCAGCCTGAGTGAAGGACAGCTACCTGAAGCTCAACTCGGCCAAGACAGAAGTCCTCATCCAGGGAGCCTCCTCCTCCACCTGGAATGACTCCTAGTGGCCCTCCGCTCTAGGAAGTCCTAATACCCACACGAACCACTCACAAAACGTCTGCATTGTACTGGACTCCTCGCTCACAATAGACTGCCAGATAAACACTGTCTCCTTGGCCTGCTTCAACACACTCTACCTGCTTTGAAAGACCTTCAGCTGGATCCCAACCAAATCCAGGAAGACTGTCACCCATGCCCTCATCAGCAGCAGACTCGACTACAGCAATGCACTCTACGCCGGCGTCACCCAGAAAGTCCTCTGAAGACTCCAGAATGTCCAGAACATCGCCTAAAGACTCCTCCTCAATTTCCCCCATCACAGCCACGTCACTCAACACCTCTGTGTCCTCCACTGGCTCCTACTCGACAGAAGAATAACCTTTAATCGCCTCACCCACGCGTACAAGACCCTTCACAACACCTGAACCACTGCCACGTACCCAACAGACACCTTTGCTCTACTCAGCTTTCCCTGGCTACCGTCCCACGAATCTGCAAGACCAGAACTGGAGGAATGTCCTTCTTCTACCTCGCCCCAAGACATGGAACACCCTCACAATCAACCTCAGGAAATCACCCTCGCTGATGCACTTTAGGAAGGACCTCAAGACCTGGCTCTTCGGATGATCTCAGCACTGATCCACTGGGTCCCCTGCCCCCATAGCACCTCCAGCCCCTCACGGGTGAGTAGCCGTGCTTTACAAACACTGATTGATTGATTGAGGTGATGCGTCTCATGCGGTGGACAAGCTAAGGGGTCCGACAGACACATATGTGTGTCCACTCGAGGAGCCTGCAAATGTATTTTTTTTAAAAATCTTTATTTATGGTTTCAAAGAAAAGAACCAACAATTACAACTCAAAAAGCCAGCATAATAGTACATCAGCGTAAAATAATTATCAGACCAGGACAGTAGGTAACAGCCGAAGTTAATGAATGACATTGAGTGACCCACTCACATAATCTCGCATATAACATATCTGGATTCCAGATCTATAAGCATCAATCTATAACATAGCATAAACATTTCCGTAGAAGCCTTAGAGTGTATACAGCCTAGATATATAACTAGTTTTACTGCATTAACAGCATGAGCCCAATAAAACATGTACAGGTTTAAACATGCCCCTACATTGCAGAAAAGAATAACACTACTACTCATCTACAGTGTGCGCTTTGTCAGGGGGCTTAGAGTGTTCCCGAGCCCAGTCCAGGAATGGCTCCCATATTTCCAGAGGCCTCGTCGATGGGGGCATGAGCTCCCAGAACGTGCTAAGTTGCGTATGGCCATATGTGACATCACTTAACCAATCTTTAAGCGAGGGTACCCTCTTCCTACCCCAGCAGAGCGCCACCTGCCGTTTAGCATATAATAACAGGAGTGCATGTAGCTTACGATGTTTGGGTGGTGTGCTCTTCACATACCGCAGTAGTCCCAGAGTCAGTGAGGGGGCGTCCGTCATACCCACAATTTGGTTTATTGCCACAAAGATCTGCAACCGTGCAGAAAAGAAGTGGGGGTGTATTAAAATTAAACCATCCCATGAATTGTGTGATGGACTGGCGTGTTTCCTCCCGGATAAAATAAATAAAATTGTGGAAAGCATGAAGGAACAATCCCAACCTACCTCAATGGCCCAGACATGGGGGGCCAGAGGATTAAATGAGTTGGGCGCTACTGAGATAGTTGCTCCCGGGATCTCCCTGGATAAGTTCCCAATTCCATCAGAGGAGGAGTTCGTGAGGGTGGCCTTAGGGGTCTACTCTGGTTCCCCTTTGGATTCACTACCCCACAGGCTGATGAAGAAGTTTGGGACAGAGATCTTTCCAATCTTACAACAGCTATGTTGTCACTCTTTTGACACAGGGATTGTGCCCATGGAAAGGAATTGAGCTATCATTACCCCGCTCTTGAAGAAATCTACCCTTGACCCATGCAGCTATAAGAACTACCGACCACTTTCCCTCCTGCCTTACCCGATTAAGATCTTGGAATGTTGGGTTAGCAGGATCTTGTCACAATATCTGGAGACAAATAACATCTTGGAAGGGGAACAGTTCGGTTTTCGTCCGCGCCATGGGACAGAATCAGCCTTATTGGTGGTGCTGGATGACCTGCGGATGCGGATGGACAGGGGCCAGTCAGCAATTTTAATCTGCCGCATTTGATACGCTGGACCATGACACTCTGTCTCAAGGCTGGGGACCTTTGGAATTAAGGGAGTAGCACTTAGGTGGCTGCAATCCTATCTATCGGACAGAAGACAGGCGGTGGCACTTCCCCCGTACCAGTAAGAAATGGTGGAAGTTCCTCATGGGGTACCACAGGGGGTCGGCAATTAGCCCTATTTTATTTAATGCGTATATGCAACCCCTGTTGGGTATCATCAAGGCATACAACATCAGTGTGATTAATTATGCTGATGAAACGCAGCTGTTGATATCCCTGGAGGGGGACCAGGCGGAATCATTGGACTGCTTTCATGACTGTATGCATGAAATGACAAAGTGGCTGAAGGTTAACTCTCTCCAGTTTAACAGCGGGAAAACTGAGATCCTACAATGTAGGATGGGGGGATTTCCCGTAGCCTGCCAATAGATTTTTGGCCCCTGACTTCAGATGGCACAATGACCCCAGTGAATACGGTACGCAACTTGGGGATCAGTCTCAATGAGAATCTCAATTTGGAGACCCATGTTAATAAACTAGTGGGAATCTGCTTCTCCATAATTCGTGGTCTCCGTAAGGTGCTGCCGCTGCTGCCTATCCAGGTTAGAGCAACGGTGGTCAGGAGTACCATCCTTAGCTGACTGGATTACTGCAATGCCTTGCTTTTGGAATCTCCGGGGTATCTGATTGCCAGATTACAAAGTATTCAGGCGGCAGCAGCGAAGCTAGCACTCTCCCGACCACGGGGCTCGTCAACAACACAAGCACTGGCGGATCTACACTGGCTCCCAGTAGCTCAACGGATCCGTTTTAAATCTTTGTGCATTGTGCATAAAGCTCTTTATGAGCAAGGCCCTAAGCTACTTCAGGGTAGATTTCAGTGGTACAAACCCACCCGAAATCTGTGTTCCGCTACTACAAACTGTGTAAGAATACCTAAAGTACGGAGGGTGACCCTGGGAGGAAGAGCCTTTAGCGTGGCAGCAGCTCGCCTTTGGAACAGCCTCCCCTTAGAAATAAGGAGAAGGCAAGGCTTGCTGCTGTTCCGCAAGAAAATCAAGACCTGGTTATTTCCCAGGATATAATGAGGAGCAGAAGCAGATTCTATGGATAGCATGTCGATCCTCTATTGTGTAGCTGTCTAGCGCCAGGATGCCCGCAGGGTTGCAGTGCGCTTTATAAGTGTTTATAATAATAATCTGCACCGCCAACAGCTATCGTCTTCCCTAAGCCCCATATGGTGCAGACCTACAGGTGTCCAGTAATATCTATGCAGGTATTTGAAATTAATTAAGCGCAATCTATAGTTCAGTGAAAGTTCAGTGGGATGGTTACTGCAGAAGTCCCACTGGTCCTCTGTAAGCGGAGTGGAGAGTTCACTATTCTAGCACTGCAAAGACTTAGGCGACACTACCGGATTTGTGTTTTGCATTTGGGTATAAAAGTGTGTGACGAGTTTACGGGGAGAGGGACTCTTCAGAATGTTCTCCAAGGCAGACAGTGTGGGGGGCGGGCGCAGGAAAGCCATCCCATAGCACACGACATGCTGTGTATAGTTTATGATACAGAAATAGCTCAGCAAACGGCACCGCTTGGTCAGTGTTTGGCCCGGGAGGTGACCTAACATTTTCCTTGGGGTACAGATCTGCAAATGTATGCAAAGACAGTCTGTTAGTTAGATTACTACTGACCCCATCCCCAATACAGGGAAGCATGGGATTACGCGCCAGTGGAGTGGAAGGAGCGTAGAGCAAGGGAATGCCAGCTCTCTTTCGCAGCTCGCCCCACGCCCACCGCAGAGTCCCAGCCATGTCCACATCCCCTCGAGGGCACTGAGATGTCTGATAAAGTGCCACTTTGAGCAGGACAGGGGCAGCCGCATTGATCTTGACTGTCACGTGGGATTGATATGGTGTTGGATGGACTGAGAAATACAAGAACTGAGCCTGAGGGCACAGCACATACAAATGAATGTCAGGAGCTCCCAATCCCCCCTGCCTCAGCGGAAGAGTCAAAAGGTCCCAAGAGACTCTGGTCTGCCCCCCAGCCCAAACCAGGGAAATCAGCTGCGACCAAAGGGTGGTAAAAAAAATGTTTAGTGAGCGGGATTGGCACATTTACGAAAAGGTAAAGAAACTTCGGCAAGATAACCATTTTAGCTAGGGCTATTTTTCCAGCCACGGATAAGGGCAATTTGGACCAGAGCATGACTTTCTCCTCCAGCCACGTGACCGCCCTCCCAAAATTCATGTTCCATATCTCTTGCGTGTCCTGGCTAAGCCATATCCCTAAATATTTAACGGCCTCGCCTCCCAGCGCAAGGGAAACTCGGAAGTCAACTGGGGCGTGCCATACGTCAATGGAAATACCACAGCTTTGGACCAGTTTACTGAAACACCCGCCAGCTCTCCGAAGCAAATAAACTCACGAAGTACAGGGTCCAAATTCTCTTTGGGGTTAATGATGTACAAAGTCAAATCATCGGCATACAGTGAGATAAGTAGGCTTCTAGTGCTAAAGCCAATGCCCCGGGCTGTGTGATGCTGACGAATTCGGGCGGCTAGAGGTTCCATAGCAGTGGCAAAGAGCTGGGGCGAAAGAGGACACCCCTGTCTGGTGCCACGAGATATTGAGAATGAATCGGGAATCAAGCCATTCACCCTAATTTGGGCTATCAGCAAAGTATATAGTAACCTGATACGGCTAATAAGAAGTGGGCTAAATCCCATACGCGTTAGTATGGCAAACAGGTAGGGCCATTCAAACGTGTCAAACGCTTTTGTGGCGTCCAAAAATATAGCGGCAGCATGCACCTCCGGATAGAGATAGTGGAGTACCGAGAAAAGTGTATGCAAATTGTGGGCAGTCGACCTTCCAGGTATAAAACCCAATTGATCTGGGAGCGCAATCATGGGAAGCAAAGGCTGTAGCCTGTTGGCGATTAGCTTGGCAAGTATTTTAACATCTACGTTTAACAAAGACAGGGGTCTGTAAGAATCCATCTCAGTCTCCGACTTTCCAGGTTTTAACAAGGTTATAATTACTGCCTCTCTCATGGACTGGGGTAAAACACCCAGCTCTGGAGCCTCCTCATAAACTGCCAATAGTCTGGGCGCCAGCTCTTCCGCGTAGGCTTTAAAAAACTAGGTGGTCAGGCCATCTGGCCCTGGGGCCTTGTCTAGCGGTAAACTTTTAATCACCTGGGCTTCGTCCTCGACCGTGATGGGGAGATCCATATACTTCCTATGGACATTGTTGAACCAGACTAAGGCTACGGACTCCAGATAATTCCTACAAGTGGAGAAGTGTGGCTCAATGGTTAGAGCGGCAGACCCTGATGCAGAGGTCTAGGCCGGGACCAGGGTTCAATTCCCCGCCTCGGTGGGTCTTGGGCTCAAAATTCCACGGACCTGATAATTCTCGCCTCGGTTCCTATTCCAATCATGGAGTCCCACTCTGCAACTCTGGGCAATAGCTTGCTTAATCTCCACAACGGCCCCCACAACGCTAAGGATGCCTGGCCTCCACCTTGGGGGTGCCCAGGAGTGGACACCTCACAGGGAAAGCCAGGATGGGTTCCACAGCGGTATTCGTACAAGCGCCTTGAGACCCTTGCGGGTGAGTAGTGCGCTATACAAGTATCAATTTACATTTTACATTTACATTTACAACCCCTCCAGGCACGCCCCCTGCATAGCCATGTAGAGATTGGAATAAAATGAAGAAAAAGCTTCCAATATTTCCGTCTGTCCCCTGATAACAACCCCATCTGCTGTACATAGTTCGTGCACGAACAAAGTGGATCTAGATGGGCAAATCATGTTTGCCAGTGTGCGGGCCGGTCTATCCCCTTCGCCATATCTGCGCGCTTCAGCGTATTTACCAAGGAATTTGACCTCACGCTGGGACTCCTCAGCAAATTCCAACAGTTTATCTTTCAGAAGCGCCGCATCACCCGGCTCACCCGTGGAGCAGAACCGAGCCTCAAGGTCTCGTATTTGGGTTTCTAATGAGGCAAGTGTACCCCTGATAGCCTTCAGCACTCCAGCCTGCCTTGCGATGCACTGTCCTCTAATAACGACTTTAAATGTCTCCCATAGGGAAGCTTCAGTGTCTACTGAAAAACATTGAGGGCAAAGTTATCAGTGATGTCAGAGCGGATTTCTTCCTTGAACGCCTCATCTAGAAGGGCATTTGGGGGCAGGCACCAGGAAAATGCGTGGGTGGCATGCCAAGGAGTCTCAGCCTGAGCAGACAGAGGGCATGATCCGACAGGGAGCGCACCAGATGCTGGATCTCCGAGGTCCAGGTCGCTACGTTCCACGAGACTAACCAAAAATCCAGCCTGGACCATGCAATATGATAACTTGAAATGTATGCACCCTCTTTAAGTGGCTCCCCATCAGCCATAATAGCATTCAGGGCAGCACTCGTATTGGGGTGCAACGTTCAAGCCGCACCTCGCCTGTCGGACACATCATCCGAAACAACATTGAAGTCCTCCCCCACAGTACTGTGGTACAACCAGTCGACCTTGCCACAGTGAAAGAATTCAGGTGAATCCACATTAGGCCCATAGACTGTTACTAAGACCAAAGACATACCTCACCGCTTACCATGTACAAGGATATACCTCCTCTCTGGGTTCACAAATGTGTGGTCCTCCTGCCAATCCACCCCCTCCTAACCAACACCTCCACCCCGCCAGCATAATTGGAGTAGACAGCTGAATATACATTACCCTACCTACTGAACCGCAATCTTTGCGATGGTTTGACATGCAAATGAGTTTCCTGTAGAAGACATAGATCAATTTTGTGTCTAGCGAGGTAGGCATGTACCAGTCTGGCTTTCCTGTTATCATTCAATCTTCTATGTGTTCCATGCAAGAAAATTTTGCTTATTAGCGTGTGGTCTGGAGTACAACTCTCAAATAAACAGTGCAAGTTGAGATGATGTGGCAACACCCAATATCAGTCTTCTGTCCCGTCATGGAACGTACCAACATGCTGGCTACAAATAAGAGAACAATCCCAACCCCCCACCCACTCCAACCCCCCCTATCAATTTGCAGCATAACCACCCCAAAACTCGCATACAAAAACACACAAAAAACACTGGGAGATCTCCCATGAGGGCGAGGTGACACCTGCGAACCTCCCCGTTTGCACACGGTGGCCGGGAATACTGTAGAAAGGTGTGCAGCTAATGATAGGATGTAGACATAGTTAACATAAAATGCACTCGGACCGCAAGGCCCCAAGACATCGCACTTAAACAAAGGAGAAATTAGGAAGAGGGAAGTGCCAGGCAGCAGAGTTCAAGCACCACCCGTTCAGCTCAGCAAAACGTAACAGCAAAGTGAGCAGAAGACGTGGGACTGTCTTAGTCATTTTCACTTAAATGGCCCGATGACTCTTCCACTGAAGCTCCCGTGACCTTTGCCTTTTTACCCCTCACATGTTTTGCAAATTTCAAAGCAGATTTCACATCTGTAAAGTAGTGAGCAGTACCATCATGTGAGATTTTCAACTTGGCCGGGTATAGGAGGGAGTAGGAGATTTAAGCTTGCATAAGGACATGCTTGGTGGGATGGAATTCACGTCGCGCCGCCTGTACTGCCGGGGTGAAGTCCGGATAGAGAGATATAGTGTTACCTTTATGTAAGATCTGGCCCTTTTCCCTGGCCAGGCACAAAATAAGATCCCTATCCTGATAATTCAACAGCTTGGCTAGGATTGGTCTAGGTGTAGCACCCACAGGAGGTCTCGTCCACAGAGACCTGTGTGCCCTCTCCACTACAAATACTGATGATAAATGAGGGTAGAATAGCTCATGAAGAAGGTCCGTCACGAAGGTCTCCACCTTAGAAATGGCGGTAGTCTCTGGAATACCAGTAAAGCGGAGGTTATTCCTTCGAGACCTTGCTTCTAAATCGTCATTCTTGGCCCTAATGATGTTCAGCAACATATCCATGTGCAACAACTGTTCTTTAGTTTCAACTTGAAACTCATGAAACTCCGTGTGTCGATTTTCAAGGCCATCTAGTCTTGTTTCATGTGTAGCCACCTGCGTTTTCACGAAGGCAAATTGTGCAGTCAGAGTGTCTAGCTTGGAGTCGATGGTTCTCAAACTGCAGCCCATTTCCAACATAAGGGTCCGAAGGTCTTCCCCGTGATCTTCCGCCAATGACTCATGAGTGCCACCTCCCTGGGCATGAGGGTCATGGTCTGTCTGCCTTGTGGAACGCTTATTGTCGAAAGTCAGTTTGGGCTGTTTCGCATCCGTCTTGCCCATGACAGCAAAGTTCGGTCTGTGGCCCACCGCCCTATATACATTGGTGAGATGAACTTCGGGGTCACGGCACCACCTATCACCACTCCAATATCTCCACGACCTGTGAATAGCCAACTCCACCAAAAACTGGATAGTAGAGACCTTCCGCATGCAGCCTCTCCAGCCCCTGGTCACACTACAGCTAGCAACAGCTCAACAGTCCCAATGCAGCGCCTGGGAGAATGACCAGAGCTATCTCCAGCCACAGCTCAGCAAGGACATCTCACTGCAGCGAAACAACAGAGCACCATACACTTCAATCTCCTTGGTGTGACCTCCCAACGAAGAGCACGTTTCCTACCACGGGGCGCGCCCTGCTAGTGGACTCGCCCCACTGGCCACTACAGAGTCCGGTGCGCTTAATATTCAAAGTCCTTGGCGAATTGACATCGGACGCCAGGACACTCCCGATCCCACCTCCCTCTTTGGAATCCTGCACTGCTTTAAACTCCTTTTTCACCGATAAAATCACTGCCATTAAGAATTCCATTCCCTACTCACTTCCGCCCGCCACATCAGTTCCCCTCCCTGCTAATACACCTACCTTCTCTCAGTTTCCTGCGCTCGACCCGGAATCACTTGCCAGACTGTCCACTCGCGTGAAATCTGGATCTCCTAAGGACTGCTGTCCTCCTTTTGTGCTCCGTGACATCTGCCATACCCTTCCTCACTGTATCCTTCCCTTGCTCAACTCCTCTCTCACCTTAGGCACAGTTCCCAGCTCATTTAAAGAGGCCACATTGGTGCCCCTCTTAAAAAAGCCCGGCGCCGATTCAGCAGTCCTGGCCAATTATCGCCCCATTTCCCTCCTACCTTTCTTTTCCAAAATTCTCGAGGCTCATGTCACGACCTGCCTCTCACATTTTATCGAGGAATCCAACTACCTGGCACCCAACCAGGCCGGGTTCAGACCAGCTCACTCCACTGAGGCCGTGATCCTCGCTGTGCTGGATAATCTCAGGCGCAGCGAGGACAAAGGACATCCCCAGGCACTCGTTCTACTCGACCTATCGGCGGCTTTCGACACGGTGGACCATAACATCTTAATCCACCGTGTCGAATCCGCCGGAATCTGTGGGGCTGCTCTGTCTTGGATTAAATCCTTCCTCGAGGAGAGGTCCCAGGCAGTAAGCATGGGTCCTTTCTGTGCCACCAGTGTCCCCTCGTCCTGCGGAGTCCCTCAAGGATCATCTTTGTCTCCCCTCCTTTTTAATTTGTACCTCCAACCCCTTCTTCACTCCCTGGGTAAATGGGATATCACCGTGTTTAACTACGCGGATGATTTACAACTTATTTTTCCCCTCACCTCCCCTGACGCCGTCACCAACTTTCAGACTGCCATGACACACATCCAGCATTGGATGAACCAAAATCAGCTCAAGCTCAACCCAGGCAAGACTGAGCTCCTCCTTCCGGGGAGAAGTGCCCAGTTTTGGGGCCCCCAGTACTGGCCGATTGAGCTTGGAACACCGCCTTCTCCTGCTGGATGTGTCAAGAGCCTCGGATTTTTGATCGACTCCGGGCTCACCCTCAAGGCACAGGTGAGCGCAGTAACATCCTCCTGTATGTTTCAACTTTACCGGATTCGGAAAGTCGCTCACCTTCTTTCACCTGAAGCCTTGTTGCAAGTCCTAATAGCCCTGGTGATGTCCCGGCTGGACTTCTCGAATTCAATCTACCACGGTCTCCCTCAATCTCTGCTATCGAGGTTGCAGATAGTCCAAAACCAGGCCGCCCGGTTGGTCTTCAAAATCCCCAATTGGCAGTCGGCCCAACCTTTATTACGCCATCTTCATTGGTTACCAGTGAACGAAAGAATTACGTTCAAGGTTCACTGCCTGATCTTTAAAGCTCTCACTGGCCCTGCTCCTGCTTTCCTCAAGTCTCTCATTACTCCTTATTGTCCCCCCCGCACCTTGAGGTCTACCCATCTTTCGCTTCTTGTTGTCCCCCGTTTCAAACTCGCAAGATCAGGCGGCCGCAGCTTCTCCTGCTTAGCCCCTAAGCTGTGGAACTCCCTCCCTCTCGCACTTAAGTCATCTTGTTCCCTCCTTTCTTTCAGGAAATCCCTAAAAACTACGCTCTTTCCTCATTAAATTCTCTGCTCCCTTGCTTCCTCCCTTCTATCCAATCCAATCAGCGCCAGGAAACCTCCGGTGACAGTGCGCTCAAGAAATCCATAATAACATAACATAATAACATAAGCAGCAGCCCCCAATGCCGCTACGTAAATATGTTGAACAATGCCTCAGTAAAAATGCAGCAATGTTGAAGCGCCTTCCGCAGACCAGGAGATAACACCTCGTGAAGCACTTCTCCCCAGGGCGGCACACAGCAGCATTGTCCCCAACAGCTTTCTCACAGCCTCTTCCACCACAGCGGCAACGATGCAGCAGCCAGGCACATGCATCGGTCTGTCCCCTCTCGCCTCCAGGCACCGGAGTTACTGCCACAAAATGGCAGCCGCGGCCCGTGGCGAGACGCGCCACAGCTCCCCACAGATAAGGCCTTGTCACACACTGGCACACCGCAGCTTACCGGACCTCCTCCAGCAGTCAGCTCGGCTCGAATCCACTGGCAGGCTATGTGTGAAGGTTCCCCTGCAGCGCCGCCCACACTAGGTCAGGGACCGCGACACAGCCCCGGGCTAAATTTCCATGTTAGTCCGGCCGTGGCGCACGCAAAGGGCCGGCAGGGCAGCCGCGTCGCTGTACACCTCTGCACCGCTTGGCCAAACAGCACTCCCCGTCCTTGGGAAACCAGCTATCTGGTCCTGGGATACACCGCAGCACGAGCCGCTACAAAAGACGCCGCAGCAGCTCTCTCTGTACAGGATCATTTAAGGATCAGATCCCGGCCGACGGAGCTTGCTCACAGAGCGGCCATTCCGCAGCACGGCCAGCCAGCCCCCCCCCCCCCGAGGAGCCTGAAAAAGGTTGATCTCTCCTGTCAATGGGCTGTGCCCAACTAGCGCATCAGCCACTGCAGCTGCTGCATATTACAACTCACAATTGGGGGTGCCAAGACCACCCTCAAGAAGCAGGCCCTGGAGTATGGAGAGCTCCACCGCCTCCTGCCTGCGCCCCATATTAGCTCCAGCAGGAGACCATGGAGGTCCAGAAAGAAGTACTTGGCAAGTGAAAGCAGTAACGCTGCAAAGTAGTACAGGAGTTGTGACTGGTTAGGCATCTTGGAGATCGCCAACCGGCCCAGCGGGGACAACGGCGAGGACAACCAGAAAGGGAGGTATTTATGGATCGAGTCCAGGACCCTACCCATGTTATCATTACTCTCCACAAGGTCCCTGTTCAAGTGGTAGACCTGTGCACCAAAGGGAACAAGCAAGAATTAGACCAATTTACTCTGAGGCCTGACACAATTCCAAATTCCTCCAGTATCTCCATAAGGGCTGGAAGTGTGGCAGTGGCATTACACAGATAAATAAGGACATCATCTGTTTATAAACAGATGACATGGTGTTTGTCATGTTCCAGGAGACTCCAAAGCTACCCTTTCAAGTGCAGGCAGCAGGCCAGGGGCTCCATGGCCAGGGTACAAATCAACAGAGACAGGGGGCAACCCTCCCTGGTGCCCCTATGCATGTCAAAGCTGTGAGATATCAACTGTTCCGCCCTGACTCTTGCTGTCGGGTTCTTATAGAGGGCGCGTATCTAAATTAGGTAGCCCACCTCATGCCAATTTCCTCCAACGTCGCCAGTAGGTAATCACACCCAGTGTGCCAAACGCCTTTTCTATGTCAAGCTGTTCCCCCGTCTCACTCGACGCAGCTTTCATCAAAATAAGAAGTCGTCATATGTTGAGGAAGGTATTGCAATCTGGAATAAACACAGACTGATCTACATGCACTTGGCAATTAGCAACAGGGAGCAGCCTATTGGCCAGGACCTTCCCTAATATCTTATATTCTATGTTTAATTGGGAGAGCGGCCAATATGAGTGGACTTCGGGGGTATCCTGGCCCAGTTTTGACTGAACCTCTACCAGCGCCTCACGGAGCGAGTCTGGGAGCTGACCATTCTACCTTGCTTCATTAAAAACTTCCAAGAAATTCTGGTAAAGATGTACACTGAAGGTGGCATAAAAATCTATTATAAGTTCATCTGTACCCAGGGATTTATTTTGGGCAATTTGGGTGATAGCAGGCCGTATCTCACCAATTTGAAGGGGTTCATCCAGTTCCGCTCATGGGAGCGGATTCAGCCACTGTAACGGAAGCCCATTAAGAAACGCAATTAATCAACTGGGAGGGATGAGGAATGACAGTGTCCGTTTCTTTCCCCAAAATATTCAATTAGCAATCAGCAAAATTGGACACTTGTTACACTACTCGACTTGCGGTTCAGTGCAAATAAGGAAACCCTCAGAGAAGTCAATGTTTACTTGCGCGTAGCGGTATATTAGCTTCATCCGCCCCACATTGACATTCATGCAGTTATCATAGGGTTTTTCCTCTTGGTGTGTACTGCTAGCCTCATCCAGAGGCACCTCAAGTCTCGAGTGCAGTGTCCAGAGACAAAAGGACTTTCCCAAAAGGATTGGATAAAAATGAAAAAGAGTGCCCAGAAATTTTTTTAATATTGGGCAAACTTACATAATTAAAAATTATGAATACTCATTGGTAGCCCGAGTTACAGGACTATATGGTATTACTAGGATGATATTGTCGACATGTTTCAGCTCTATTGGGCCAGGCGGTCTGTAGAGCTTTCGTCAGGACTTACATGGGGTTGATACAAACAAACACATATAAAACTACTCACACGAATTGTGCGGTAATCCCAAAACTCAATGCATTGATTTGAGTATTGTATTCTTCTCAATCTAGGACAGAATATACACAAAAAGCTATGTTTAACTGAGTGCAGTGAATCATAGAGGGGGGTAAGTGCAGTAACATAAATAGTGATAATATTATTAACACTCGTGGAAGTCATGAGAATTTTATCATGAAGGTGAGCGTTTGATTTTCAGGAAATAAATTAATTTACACTGAAAAACGCTCGTGAGCAATGGTAAGGAGATGTGGCTTAGGCTATAGATGCATTATGAGTGTAGGCGTTGGATGATTTAGTTGCTAGATTTAAATAAAAACATTGTCTGGCAAGGTTCTCTCTCAGCCATGTATCGCATATCATATCAAATGGTCATTCACACACAACTAGGTTGTCCTTTCATTCGTTTTGTATATTTGCTCTGAGAACCAATAGGTAATGTTAAGGCTCTCGTCAGGGTGGCGCCTGATCTCGTATTAACGTTATTTTGTCTGGAGTGGCGCTCTCCGTCTATTGCTCGATTTAAATAAAAACATTGTTTGGCATGGTTCTCTCTCAGCCACGTATCGCATATCATATCAAATGGTCATTCACACACAACTAGGTTGTCCTTTCATTCGTTTTGTATATTTGCTCTGAGAACCAATAGATAATATTAAGGCTCTCGTCAGGGTGGCGGCTGGTCTCGTATTAACGTTATTTTGTAAGGAGTGGCGCTCTCCGTCTATGTATAGTAGACGGCCGATGTCAGGGTTTGTGGGAACACACACAGGCTAATGCGGCATTACAGAGGTCTTACCTGTCGTTAGTACAAATTCTACTTCCTGCGGGGGTCCTTCAAACGCTACAGAGCTGAAGCGGAGACAGGAACCGCGATCAGGGGCGGATAGTTTAAGAGCGCTTACCTAAAGAGGAGAGGTCGGAAAAAACGGCCATCGCCATTACCCGCATGGAGTCCTTCCTCCTGCCTTGTGCTGACTCTGCCCCCGGAGTACTGGGAGCCGGGTTGTAGTTTCTTTTTAAAGGAAATAGGCACTTCAGAGGTCATGCATTCCGACCGCGTCATGATGGCTCAGTCAATGGCGCGCTGTCGAAAGGATTCTAATTAATGTTTTTGTGCCTCTAGTTATATTGAAGTCCAGATAATGCATGATGCACAGCAAGTTCCCATACATAAAGCATAGTCAATATCTGTTATTTAATTACCACATTGGATAGTGGATTGCGTCTGTCCTTAAAAAGATCATTGTTGCTGGAACTTTTTTGTAACGGGGGGAGGAAGTTGGATCATGTTTTATTGGTAGGAATATTGATAATTTTATTTAGCAAAGTGATGCCAAGCTACATTGTCATTTAACCCAGTATCGAAGGTACGTAAGCGGTCCACCCATCTTTGCTCCTTCTCATACAGGATCTTTTCAGCATTGCCGGATCTGTTGGTCAGCATTTCTATAACTGTCCATTGCATTTCTTCATGTGTGTGGTTCCTTTCAGTGAAATGGGCGCACAGCTTAGTAGTGTTTCTTTTCAGCCTAATGTTGCTCCTGTGCTCTCCTATCCGGAGTTTAACTTTGCGGCAGGTCATCCCGATGTATCTCTTTTGACACGGGCACTGAATCATGTATATAACATGTGTTGAATTACAGTTTGTGAACTGTTTCTGGGTCCATACAAAATCAACTCCCAATTGCAGGCTTTTTGTAGGTGTTGTTGTTTTACAGGCTACGCATGTTCCACACGGGAAGTGTCCTGAGAGCGGGGTCATGTTAACACTGTTAGTTATAGACATTGCAGCTACAGATCTGGGGCGTGTGTGCACCAGAGTGTCTTTCAGGTTCTTAGTCCTTCTGTTTGCGAATCTTGGTCTGGGCCAATCGAACTTACCAGTGTTCACTATGTGCCAGTTTTTCCGACCTCTCCTCTTTAGGTAAGCGCTCTTAAACTATCCGCCCCTGATCGCGGTTCCTGTCTCCGCTTCAGCTCTGTAGCGTTTGAAGGACCCCCGCAGGAAGTAGAAGTCGTACTAATGACAGGTAAGACCTCTGTAATGCCGCATTAGCCTGTGTGTGTTCCCACAAACCCTGACATCGGCCGTCTACTATACATAGACGGAGAGCGCCACTCCTTACAAAATAACGTTAATACGAGACCAGGCGCCACCCTGACGAGAGCCTTAATATTATCTATTGGTTCTCAGAGCAAATATACAAAACGAATGAAAGGACAACCTAGTTGTGTGTGAATGACCATTTGATATGATATGCGATACGTGGCTGAGAGAGAACCATGCCAAACAATGTTTTTATTTAAATCGAGCAATAGACGGAGAGCGCCACTCCAGACAAAATAACGTTAATACGAGATCAGGCGCCACCCTGACGAGAGCCTTAACATTACCTATTGGTTCTCAGAGCAAATATACAAAACGAATGAAAGGACAACCTAGTTGTGTGTGAATGACCATTTGATATGATATGCGATACATGGCTGAGAGAGAACCTTGCCAGACAATGTTTTTATTTAAATCTAGCAACTAAATCATCCAACGCCTACACTCATAATGCATCTATAGCCTAAGCCACATCTCCTTACCATTGCTCACGAGCGTTTTTCAGTGTAAATAATTTATTTCCTGAAAATCAAACGCTCACCTTCATGATAAAATTCTCATGACTTCCACGAGTGTTAATAATATTATCACTATTTATGTTACTGCACTTACCCCCCTCTAGGATTCACTGCACTCAGTTAAACATAGCTTTTTGTGTATATTCTGTCCTAGATTGAGAAGAATACAATACTCAAATCAATGCATTGAGTTTTGGGATTACCGCACAATTCGTGTGAGTAGTTTTATATGTGTTTGTTTGTATCAACCCCATGTAAGTCCTGACGAAAGCTCTACAGACCGCCTGGCCCAATAGAGCTGAAACATGTCGACAATATCATCCTAGTAATACCATATAGTCCTGTAACTCGGGCTACCAATGAGTATTCATAATTTTTAATTATGTAAGTTTGCCCAATATTAAAAAAAATTCTGGGCACTCTTTTTCATTTTTATCCAATCCTTTTGGGAAAGTCCTTTTGTCTCTGGACACTGCACTCGAGACTTGAGGTGCCTCTGGATGAGGCTAGCAGTACACACCAAGAGGAAAAACCCTATGATAACTGCATGAATGTCAATGTGGGGCGGATGAAGCTAATATACCGCTACGCGCATGTAAACATTGACTTCTCTGAGGGTTTCCTTATTTGCACTGAACCGCAAGTCGAGTAGTGTAACAAGTGTCCAATTTTGCTGATTGCTAATTGAATATTTTGGGGAAAGAAACGGACACTGTAATTCCTCATCCCTCCCAGTTGATTAATTGCGTATATAAGCAGCGGACAGCTGCAGGATCTAATGAAGCTCTCCTTAAAGCTTTTACACTAGATGTCAACCATGGAAGGAATTGTGGGACTGAGCTATGATGCAAGTGATATAGATGAACTACTAGCGGCGCAACCACTGATTAATAACACAGACTTAACCGAAGCCCTGAGCCAGACGGATGATTGGGATACCTTATCCGAAAAAAAGAGGAATCAAATTAGAACTGCGATCCACGGCATCATTATGACCGAGTACTTAAGGTCCAAAATAGCGCCCAGAGGCCTATGGGTCGGGAATGCCCCCCACATTTTCCTCCACGACCTGGCCTTTCGAAAGGACTGGTCCTCCATTTCATGGAATTGTACCCTGGACTACTTAGTTTTAATCATCAAAACTGCAAGACGCCTATCGGAAGCTTTGCTACTAGAAATAGAAGCCTGTGAAAATGAGCTGAAAAAGGGTATTAACCCACAAGTATACAAAAAAAGACTTGACGAAATAACCAAGGAAATGGAGGAAACACAAGAGTTCCTGATGCAGAACAAGCTACAGAAACTCGCCAAAGACATCAAGAAATTTAGTCAGGAAAAGATGCACCCCTATATAAAAGAGGATTTTGTCTTTACAGAAACAAACTCGGATAATGAATCCACTGGGAAAAATTCATCAAATAACTCTTTCAACAGCTCAGACGACTACAATCCGACCAGAGGTCGAAGCAACTTCCGTCACCAACGGCCGAGAAGAGGTAATAGGTGGCAACGCCCTTACCACCCAACCTACAATATACCGTACTATCACCCTTTCGTTCCACACTATGGAGGGTGGGCAGATCCTTTTCATCAAGGAATGCAAGGGATGCAACAAATGCCCCAATTAATGGACCAACAAATGGCGGGACAGCATAACCAACCACCACAAGAACAACAGCCTTTTTTATCCAGAGGCCGCCCCCAGCCCCGAGGAAAAAGAAAGTCTCTGACCTGGCAAGACCAGCAAAGGAACGTACAAACCCGGAGCATGGCAGCAGCGCAACCATCGACCAGCAAGAACACTCACTAATTGTGAATCTATCGGAGGTAGAACTTACAATTGACCAGATATCAGTCCTGAACAAGGGACTGGGGTTTGTTCCCACTCCGAAAATAGACACTTTCAAAATTAAGAGCGAACTAGCTGAATTTTGCAGAACTTTGAAGCTCAAGGCTTTTTTCTCTAACTCCACCATGAAACAACCTGAGGGAGACACCACCCTCCGCAAGAAATCAACTTTCAACCCCCCTGCTTCCTGCATACCGCCGGAACTCCAAGCCTTCGAGCAAGCACTTCTCAAAGGTATAGACAACCTGGATGCAACAGGTATAAAAGCCTTCCAAAATCTAACTAAGACAGAACGTCTAGCAATGGAAGATCTCAGCAAAAATGAAGATCTGGTGATAAAACCTGCGGATAAGGGGGGAGGCATAGTAATCCTCTCAAAAGCAGGATACCACCAACAATGCCTAGCTCTCCTCTCCGACACCAGATTCTACCAGAGAATCCTAATGGACCCCACTGAAAGACTGCAGAACACCATATCGATCATGGTGTATGAGGCTGAAACAAAAGGATGGGTCTCTAAAAAAGAAGCGGAATTTCTAATGGTTAGGGAGCCAGTCACTCCCTACTTCTATTCACTCCCAAAGACCCACAAGAACAGAATACCGCCTCCGGGACGTCCGATAGTGTCCGGAATCGGATCTGTACTAGAGCCCCTGTCAAAATTCGCAGACGAATTTCTAAAACCCCTTGTTCAAAAAACAAGCTCTTACCTGAAAGACACAAAGGACCTTTTGATACAAATTGAAAATATGCCCTTTAACTCCGCCACAATGCTTCTAGTAGGCCTGGATGTTGAATCCCTTTTCACCAGCCTGCCCCAAGATACCACTCTACAGATGTTAGAGGACGTTCTATACTCAGCAACATGGCAGTACAATACACCCAGACACTTCATACTGGAGTGCTGTAAATTGGCACTAAAAGAAAATTTCTTCAGGTACAACGACCAACTGTACCTCCAATGCCATGGTACCTCCATGGGCAGTGCCTTCGCGCCTTCGGTGGCAGGACTATACGTCAGCCAGTTCGAAACAGAATTGGTTTTCAATGAAAACAACGCGTTCTCTTCCAGTATAATATACTGGAAGAGATACATTGACGATATTTTCCTAATATGGAACACCCAACAAGACCTCACTGGATTCATGACATGGCTCAACTCTTTGGACCCATGGTTGAAATTCACATACACTTCCAGCGATAGCCACCTGGATTTTTTGGACTTAACAATCTTTAATGACAATAGCACTTTACAAACCAAAACTTTCACGAAACCAACGGCGAAAAACAATTTGTTGTCCCACAAGAGCCATCACCCCAAACCTCTACGAGACAATCTACCTTTCAGTCAATTCCTTCGACTGAAGAGGAATTGCAGCAAAAATTGCGATTATCAAACACAAGCAGCGGAATTGAGTAAAAAATTGCAAATGAGAGACTACACTGAGAAAGTAATCAAAAAATGCAAGAAGAGGGCTGATAACCAACCTCGTGAGTGTCTTTTGCAAACATTCCAAAAAGAACCAGTGAAAGATCTAACCACGTGTGTGACCACCTATAATCCAGCTACATATGCTGTTCAAAAACTAATCAAGAAAAACTGGCACATAGTGAACACTGGTAAGTTCGATTGGCCCAGACCAAGATTCGCAAACAGAAGGACTAAGAACCTGAAAGACACTCTGGTGCACACACGCCCCAGATCTGTAGCTGCAATGTCTATAACTAACAGTGTTAACATGACCCCGCTCTCAGGACACTTCCCGTGTGGAACATGCGTAGCCTGTAAAACAACAACACCTACAAAAAGCCTGCAATTGGGAGTTGATTTTGTATGGACCCAGAAACAGTTCACAAACTGTAATTCAACACATGTTATATACATGATTCAGTGCCCGTGTCAAAAGAGATACATCGGGATGACCTGCCGCAAAGTTAAACTCCGGATAGGAGAGCACAGGAGCAACATTAGGCTGAAAAGAAACACTACTAAGCTGTGCGCCCATTTCACTGAAAGGAACCACACACATGAAGAAATGCAATGGACAGTTATAGAAATGCTGACCAACAGATCCGGCAATGCTGAAAAGATCCTGTATGAGAAGGAGCAAAGATGGGTGGACCGCTTATGTACCTTCGATACTGGGTTAAATGACAATGTAGCTTGGCATCACTTTGCTAAATAAAATTATCAATATTCCTACCAATAAAACATGATCCAACTTCCTCCCCCCGTTACAAAAAAGTTCCAGCAACAATGATCTTTTTGAGGACAGACGCAATCCACTATCCAATGTGGTAATTAAATAACAGATATTGACTATGCTTTATGTATGGGAACTTGCTGTGCATCATGCATTATCTGGACTTCAATATAACTAGAGGCACAAAAACATTAATTAGAATCCTTTCGACAGCGCGCCATTGACTGAGCCATCATGACGCGGTCGGAATGCATGACCTCTGAAGTGCCTATTTCCTTTAAAAAGAAACTACAACCCGGCTCCCAGTACTCCGGGGGCAGAGTCAGCACAAGGCAGGAGGAAGGACTCCATGCGGGTAATGGCGATGGCCGTTTTTTCCGACCTCTCCTCTTTAGGTAAGCGCTCTTAAACTATCCGCCCCTGATCGCGGTTCCTGTCTCCGCTTCAGCTCTGTAGCGTTTGAAGGACCCCCGCAGGAAGTAGAAGTCGTACTAACGACAGGTAAGACCTCTGTAATGCCGCATTAGCCTGTGTGTGTTCCCACAAACCCTGACATCGGCCGTCTACTATACATAGACGGAGAGCGCCACTCCTTACAAAATAACGTTAATACGAGACCAGGCGCCACCCTGACGAGAGCCTTAATATTATCTATTGGTTCTCAGAGCAAATATACAAAATGAATGAAAGGACAACCTAGTTGTGTGTGAATGACCATTTGATATGATATGCGATACGTGGCTGAGAGAGAACCATGCCAAACAATGTTTTTATTTAAATCGAGCAATAGACGGAGAGCGCCACTCCAGACAAAATAACGTTAATACGAGATCAGGCGCCACCCTGACGAGAGCCTTAACATTACCTATTGGTTCTCAGAGCAAATATGCAAAACGAATGAAAGGACAACCTAGTTGTGTGTGAATGACCATTTGATATGATATGCGATACATGGCTGAGAGAGAACCTTGCCAGACAATGTTTTTATTTAAATCTAGCAACTAAATCATCCAACGCCTACACTCATAATGCATCTATAGCCTAAGCCACATCTCCTTACCATTGCTCACGAGCGTTTTTCAGTGTAAATTAATTTATTTCCTGAAAATCAAACGCTCACCTTCATGATAAAATTCTCATGACTTCCACGAGTGTTAATAATATTATCACTATTTATGTTACTGCACTTACCCCCCTCTATGATTCACTGCACTCAGTTAAACATAGCTTTTTGTGTATATTCTGTCCTAGATTGAGAAGAATACAATACTCAAATCAATGCATTGAGTTTTGGGATTACCGCACAATTCGTGTGAGTAGTTTTATATGTGTTTGTTTGTATCAACCCCATGTAAGTCCTGACGAAAGCTCTACAGACCGCCTGGCCCAATAGAGCTGAAACATGTCGACAATATCATCCTAGTAATACCATATAGTCCTGTAACTCGGGCTACCAATGAGTATTCATAATTTTTAATTATGTAAGTTTGCCCAATATTAAAAAAAATTCTGGGCACTCTTTTTCATTTTTATCCAATCCTTTTGGGAAAGTCCTTTTGTCTCTGGACACTGCACTCGAGACTTGAGGTGCCTCTGGATGAGGCTAGCAGTACACACCAAGAGGAAAAACCCTATGATAACTGCATGAATGTCAATGTGGGGCGGATGAAGCTAATATACCGCTACGCGCAAGTAAACATTGACTTCTCTGAGGGTTTCCTTATTTGCACTGAACCGCAAGTCGAGTAGTGTAACAAGTGTCCAATTTTGCTGATTGCTAATAGCCCATTAAGAAACCCCTTAATCCTGTCAATGAGGTGGGGGAGCTGTCTACAGGAACAAATAGGAATTCGCAAAAGTGGCATTATTGGCCACTTATGTATTAACCACAGTGCCACTCCCTAACTTAATTACTCCTATCGAGGGGCATTCTTGGTCCTCTTTAACCAGCCATGCCAATAGCTTGCCTGAGCGATTCTTCCTCCGCATGGAGATGGGCAAGGCAGTGCCTATAGTCATGTTTCCCCAACCGCACCTCTAGCTCCCCCTGACTCTTTCTCAGCTGCTTGCGTCTTTCCATCTCGTCAACCCAACATAACATCGCTGTCTCAAGTAGTCTCAACTCCATGTCCAGAAGTTCCTTGATCAGGACCCCTCCCCACCACCATAATGGCAATGCATTGCCCTCTGATGACCAACTTGTGGGCATCCCAATCCAGTGCTCTTGTGGAGGTGGTGTCTGTGTTACGTTCAAATAGTGGGTAATATGTGTTCACAGGGCCTCCCTGAAGGAGGGTTCTGAAGTGCCTCTGTCTGGAACCTGAAGGTCCATAACGTCATTAGCAGTTAAACCTGTCCCCTCCATTTCGCATGTACTTTTTCTAACTCTGCCTGTGTCAAACGCATCTCTTGCAAAAAATCTATGTTTACGCAGCTGCACTTAAGATATGTATGAACCCAGTACCTCTTTGTGAAAGTGCCCATGCCCCTCACTTTCTACGTCAGCAAGTTATAGTGTGGGGTAGTGTGGCCCGTAGGTGTGCCAATTGGGTGTTGGTGGTAAGTAGTGAAGCATTGCGTTCCACGAGTCCCATTGCCCACAACTTCAGTGTGCGTGTCTCCTGAAACGCACCATTGACGATCAAGAGACTGGTGTGGTACAGGGATATATAGGAGACTCCATCTGTGTATCAAAAGAAAACACAAGATTTGTAACCCGCCTTCCCTGACCAAGACTCCTCTGAGTACCCAGCCATACCATTCAATGAATGAACAACAACCAAAGTGAAATGTGTAATAAAATGCATGTCCTGTTTGGAGAGGTCAGGGCTCACGGATACACAGGCCCGCACCAATGATCTAGGCGTCCCACCCTTGCTCATGAGGCCCCAAGGTGTCTACAACAGACATGGATGAGCAGTCTACACCACTTGTCACACAGCAAAGAAAAAAAACACCCTACATAGCAGATCATCTGCCAGCCATGGCGTCAACCTCAGTTCCCGGGAGTCCCCAGCAGAGGCCTAGGAGCCATTAGTATCCAACTCTGCCAGAGACCCGGTCTGAGCACAATGCTTCAAAAGGATTCTGGCCATATTGCAGCATCACTTACCCTACCGGTGCTCGCTCCCTGTCCATCTGTGCCGTGAGGGGCAGCTATGGGTCCCCCACTCCTCCTACCACTCAGTTATGATGTCAGCCATTTACTACAATTCCGGTCCTCTGATATGGGCTTTGCAATTCCCTTGGCATGTAACCAGGTTTATGCATCTGCAGAAGTCAAGATAGAATGGGTTCACTGATTATCCATTACCTTAAGTTGAGCATGCTAGAAAAGAGCATACTTCAGGCCTAGCTCCCGGAGGCATTGCTTCACCACCAAATGTGAGTTGCGAAGATGCTGCACCTCCACAGTAAAGTCTGGGTAAGCTGTGATGCTGCTGTCCTCAAAGTGGCAGGGACCTTTCATCCAAAACAACTGCAGAATCAAATATCTGTCACTATAATTAAGTAGTTTCACAATTACAGGACTCGGCAGGGTCCCTAGTGGCTGTGGCCTACAAGGTAGACAATGTGCTCTCATTTGGAAAAAATGGGGCCCCTGCCTAATAGGATGAACCCTGGCAAGGTAAATTTGTTTTTTAGAAAAGAAAGTGCACACCGGGTTTAGTGTATTGTTAATCTAAGAGTAATTTAGACATGTATTTTACAATAAATCATTCTTCACTCATATAATTGTAGTTGATATCATTTTTTTGTTTTATTTTAAGAAAATTATCAGTTCCTGTTTTTTTACGTTTTTTTTCCTTATTATACTTTTGCACATATATATATACTTTTTTTGTTTACCAAGGACATTGTCATATACAAAAACACTAAGAAATTATCACATAAATAATCACTTTTTTTAAAATAACCACATAATCATTATAAGAAACTTAATGTAAACGCAGAATTAATTCCTTCAACGCGTTTCGGCCGTCGCCTTCCTCAGGAAATCTGCCTTGTTCTTTACTATAGTTAACGTGGCTTGATTATAGGAGCAAACGGCTTCTAATAGATATATTTTGTTTACTTCTGTGCGGAGGCCGAGGACCCAAATCTGTGTGTCTTGTCTAATGCTTATTTAGTGCTGTATGTCTCCGTCTATCAGTCTCGTTTGCTGCAAAGCAGGGTAGCTTCCTGTTTGTTTGCTGGGATCAGCGGGGGTGGTTTACATTATCTACTTTAGAGTGCCTGTCGAATCCACCACAACTGCTGCCTCATTCTCTTTCATGGGTCTGCATTTCGGCTATAGATAATTTTGGACCTAAAACTGATCTAAGACTTCTTCTATGCGTTACCGCTTGGTCTGCTTTGTCGATCTGATCGACAATCAGAATATATCGAGGACGATACCCGAACACATCAGGAGATCATCCAGCGCGTAGCATCCAGGGTCCGAACACGCCAGCAGTCAAACATCAAAGCAGACCAAGCGGTAACGCATAGAAGAAGTCTTAGATCAGTTTTAGGTCCAAAATTATCTATAGCCGAAATGCAGACCCATGAAAGAGAATGAGGCAGCAGTTGTGGTGGATTCGACAGGCACTCTAAAGTAGATAATGTAAACCACCCCCGCTGATCCCAGCAAACAAACAGGAAGCTACCCTGCTTTGCAGCAAACGAGACTGATAGACGGAGACATACAGCACTAAATAAGCATTAGACAAGACACACAGATTTGGGTCCTCGGCCTCCGCACAGAAGTAAACAAAATATATCTATTAGAAGCCGTTTGCTCCTATAATCAAGCCACGTTAACTATAGTAAAGAACAAGGCAGATTTCCTGAGGGAGGCGACGGCCGAAACGCGTTGAAGGAATTAATTCTGCGTTTACATTAAGTTTCTTATAATGATTATGTGGTTATTTTAAAAAAAGTGATTATTTATGTGATAATTTCTTAGTGTTTTTGTATATGACAATGTCCTTGGTAAACAAAAAAAGTATATATATATGTGCAAAAGTATAATAAGGAAAAAAAACGTAAAAAAACAGGAACTGATAATTTTCTTAAAATAAAACAAAAAAATGATATCAACTACAATTATATGAGTGAAGAATGATTTATTGTAAAATACATGTCTAAATTACTCTTAGATTAACAATACACTAAACCCGGTGTGCACTTTCTTTTCTAAAATACAATGTGCTCTCTCCACAGAGAAGAATGTGGGTACATTGCCTGCTAGCATTGTGGTCATCAACCACTGTTTGAGGAAGAGTTCCATACTCAGGCCTAATGAGCACTCCAGAAAACCAGAGAAGAGGACATTATTACTTCTTAAGCAGCCGTCCGCATCCTCCGATGTAGCGAGGTCACATCTGCCCTCATTTCCTTCAGTTGGGTTTGGAGTTCCTGCAATGTGGGTCGCACCATGGTTAAAGTGGATTCAGCATCTTCCACACCTTCCACCTGTTTCATGTGACCCGTACAGAGCAGGTTCAATCCAAGGTGACTGCATCAATCTTGGACAAAAGTGTGGCTTTTATGTCCAGAATTGCATGCAATATCTGTATGAAAGTGCCCTCTTTTGGAATGGTTGCCCCCACTTTTTGCCAAACTGTTGATGTGCTTTGACTAAGTGTGCCCTGGGTTCCTGCCAACCAGGTACCCAGGGCCTATGTTCTTTCCCTAAACTGCATTGCTACAAAATCCAATTGACAATCTTTGGCCACTTGTAAGTCCCTTGTAAATGGTACCATAGGTACCAAGGGCACTATGGCCATGGAAGGCCTCTAAGGATTGCAGCTCTTATTGTGCCAAACTTAGAGGCCCTGTACCTTTATAAACACAGACACTGCTATTGTAGGCTGCGTGTTGTGGTGCAGAACAAAGTGAAGAGTCGACATGGCACACATCCCTGTGTGCCATGCTTACACCCCACTGCCCTGGCATAGGTAAGCCATTCCTTTAGCTGGGTGCACTCTATCAGTCGTGAGTGTACAGGTGCATGAGCTCCGTACAGCTATAGTGTCTAAACCAATTCTTAGACATTGTAAGTGCAGTAATGCCATTAAGAGTATTAGGTGCAGGGAGTTGGTCATTACTCCACAGCACCATAATGGCTTTACTGAAAACTGGGAAGTTTGGTATCAAACTTCTCAGCACATTAAACCCACAATGATGCCAATGTGGTATTTAAGGAAAAATGCACTCATAGGGCATCTTAGAGATGCCCCCTGAAAAACGACCTAACTCTAGTGTCCTGGCTGAGTGGCTGCTCACCAGCTGCCACCACCAGACATGCTTCTGGACCACTGGGTCGAGAGCCTGCTGCTTCGGTGGTCTAAAACAATGCACATCCTGGGACAAGGTGTCAAGCTTCCCTCCTGCAGAATGGGCAGGGTTCATGAAGGAGACGCTTCAAAGGCTAGCGGCCTTCGTGAGCTACCCCACGCATTTACTGCTTCCAGCAACTGGTCCCCACCTGTTCTGACCACCACTTTGGGTGGGAGAATTGGCAGGTAACCAAGTGAGGAAGAGAGATGTGCCCACCTTTGCTAACCCCACTCCTCAGGTGGGGAGGCGAGGTAAAGCACAGCTCTCAGTCCCCACCATCTTGCAGATGGGGTGACCCAGCCAACCAGAGAGAGGCATGTGCCCCCCCCCACTGGAGGGTGGCATAATAGGGGGTGTACCCACCCAAAGGAAGAGACCCATTGGTCCTGACCTTTACCTACCTGTAACGCCTCTAAATCTAGTATTTAGAGGCAACCCTGAACCTTGCCTCCTCAGAGAAGAACCAACCAGAACAAGAGAAGAAGAAGGACAGAAGCTCAACTAAGAAGAGGAAGACGCCCACTGACTTGGCCCCACTTCGAACCTGCTCCAGCGAAATCCCGGTGTGTGCTGCAGACAGCAGCCCCCAAAACCCCAGAGGACCTGCCCTGCCTTCCCAAACCAAGACTTTGTCTCCAGTGAGCACATGGAATTACCCATAGACTCTTTCTCAGGCCAAATCCGCGAGTCTGCATCACTCTGCATCAGATGCCCATGGCCCAAGTTTGAGTGGCCCAACACCACGAGCAGGTCTCCCCAGCGAACCTGACTTGAGATCTTGTGATCTCTGACGTGCCTCAAATCTCCAAGCGATGCCTGCAGCCCCTTTCTGGAGGAACCCCCCGACCGCGACTGGAGCTGGTAAGAAAAACCAGACTCCTAAAGACTCCCCTGCACTCGACGTGCAACAGCCTTGGGTGGCCCTACCGATGGTGTCCCAGCATCCCAACTTACCTTTCCAACCAGTGGTCACCTCCTGTAGATCTTTGTCCCCGCACCTGCAGTGTTTGCTGCAACCGAAGAATCCTTATTGAAATTAATGGGTACCCAACACCAAAACAGCACCCTGTACCCAGCTGCCCCAGCGCCGCTTCGGGTGCACTTTGGGTGCTAACACAGATCCACCTTTGCCCTGAGCCTGACACCAGGAGCTTTGCCCCCACAACATTGTGGCCTGCTCGTGAGCAGCCACCAACCAGAGGCCCCTATCCCCCTTTGGACAACATTGGGCTTCAATACTCTGCACCCAGCAGCCCTATTGCAGCTGAGGGTCCTTGAAGAGTGCATCCTTGACCCTGAGAGAACCCTGATGCTAAACCCAGAAAACCAACTCCCATACCAAAGTACTTACAGTTAAGTCGATAACATTGTTTTCTCCCAAAGGACTACATTGACTGCTTTCTTGTGAAAAATCTTCTAAGTGAGGAGTTGGTTTGTATAAAAACTTGAAAAACTGCAAATATACAAAAACTGTATTACTTACCTTTTGTCTACGAGATGCCCCAGTGTGCCGCATAACACAGTGGTCAGGAAAAGTAACTTAAAAAGTAATGTAAGAAGTAACATGCACAGTAATCTGTAAAGTAACTGAAAAGTAATTTCAAACTGTTGACTCACCTTTAACTCAACCAACTGCATTCAAACCAACGTTCAACTATTATTGCAAGTTTTTATACTGTGAAAGTATTATTTCACTTACTTGCACCAGGCTTGGCTTGGTTCTACATATATAACACAGAAACACAGGGGGTCTAACAGCCTCTTTCATTAAGCTGAGCTGTCAATCCGACTTACCAAAATCTCGGAGTGTTTTAAATCACATTGAGAACAGCCTATTATAAACAAAGGTGGAAACTATGTTAATAGAGGACACAGTTATTCAAGAGATCATACAAGGATGGTTTTCAAAATCCAAAACAATATTGCAATGGGTTTCCATCAAATTGACTTGATGATCAATCCTATCATCTGGCCAACCCAGGTGTGAGCAAGGCTTGTCCCCTGATCATTGGGACCTTATGAGCCACACCATTTGTTGCTGGTTAAGGATTTGGTCCGCCAACACAAATGAGCCGTCAATGATGGCTGATCTTTGATGGTCAAGTAAATAACAGTGCAACAAAAGACAAAAAGTAGTGAATTTTAAAATAGGATGGTGTGTACTCCTATTACAAATGTTATTCTGCGGACGAACATCACCTCCTAATTAAAAACCTAGAACAGTGCAAAAAGAGACAGTCAAAAATTATCTGTCTAGTGATAGGCCAACATGTTTCTGGCTTATTGTCCCTTGGCTTTCGTCAGGGCATCTGTTCTTCCAGTAGTTGCACTTGGTGATTATAAATTTAAAAAAAACACCAACACCAAAGTGAGAAAGTGTATTTAGAAAATCGATCGAATACGATACAACCTGTATCAACCGGAACCTCTATCCCTCCATGTCAGTTAAGAGGAAAGAGAATGTTTTCCTTCATGGTAGGGGACTTGACCTCACCTCACCTGGACCTTGCTCAGGTTCTACGAGGCCCCGCACTCTCCGTCGGTACCTCAAGCTCCCATCTGAGTCTTGGCTCTAGAAATAAAATAACTAAATAATATTTTTCTACAAACAAAATTGGTCTGAGTTAAGTCTTTGAGCGTGTGACATCATTTGTTACTTGAATCTATACAATAAATGCCTAACACTACCCTAGGATAGAACCTTACTGCTCGCCCAAACCACCACAAATAGGGAGTAAGGTATTATCTTCTTTTACCTCTGGCTACATTTGGGGTTCCACTGGACTATGTGCACAATATACCTCATTTTGGTATAGTCTATACAGATCCAGCTTCCTACAATATCTTTTAAATCTGTACAGAGTGACTGTGGAGTGGCCCAGAGTGCCAACTCTATTATCAGGAGGGGCGGAAGGGCCTGGTGCATCCCCAGTGCCTGGGGTGAGGGTCTTAGTAGAATTGGGCTTCACCATCATGCCCACATTGCTATCAACCCCAAATGGATGCTCCAGCAGCTTCTAGACAGTGTATCATCGCTCCCGGCTCTCTGCCAGATTCGGGCTGCAGGTTTGCACGGTTTAATGCTGGAGCTGTGCGTGGTGTCCGCCAGGCCCCTTCAAATAAATAGAACGTTAAAGGTTGTGGAATGTTGTAAAAAATGCAACATAGTACTATAACATGGCATCAAATAAAAGGCAAATTTAATTGGGCAATGGCTAAAGGGTAACCAATAAAAAGTAGGGGATACGATATAATACAGCAGACGAACAAACCGTAATATTTGTTATCCTCGAAGTAAGAGATGTTAAAAGACTCAAAGAAGGGTGCCAGTTTGCAGAAAAATACTGTGCTCATCAAGCCAACATAACCCCATGTTCAATTTAATCCTGGTAAGTTATAACCCTAGAAACCTAGGGGATACCAAATATTATAGTCCGTATGGGCCATTATATTTGGTATCCCTGAAAGGAACGGATGTGAAAAATTGTGGAATTAAATCAAAAATGTAAAAAGAGACTGCAATCTGGTATCAAACCAAAAGATCACTCCAATTGGTCAAATGCTAAAAGGTAACCATTGAATAGTAGGAGATACAAGATATTACAGCAATGCATCAGCGGTAATATGTGGTATCCACATTGTAAAAGGTATTGACAAACAGAAGGAAGGGTGCCAATTGGCAGAAAAATACTGTGCTCACCCAGCCAAGATAAGACCATATCAAACTGAATCTTGTTAAAATCTAACCAGAGAAACATAGGGAATACAAAATAATTATAGCCCGTATGGGCCATTATATTTGGTATCCCCCAAAGGAACCAAATGTGAAAGCTTGTTGAATGATATAAAAAATGAGAATATAAGGGGGCGTGGCCGAGTGGCAACACTAAACACTTGCTCCAGCCCTGTAGAAAGTAATCCTGAAGTATCCTGCCACCCCAGAGTCTCCAAAACAGCAAAAACAAAGTGTGGCCTTAGCGCGGTGCAGGCGGGGGACTGTATGGTACCTTGGGACCTTCAGCATGATCGTTGGTAGATTGCGGATGCTCTGTCACAAGAGGGCCGTCCGCTCCCATCTGCTGGAGGTCTAGTCGCACAGTGGCCCTAAACCAAGAGTGGTGACCGGGAGAAGAGCGTTGGTGGCGGATCTGAGAGCAGCATAGAGGGTAATGCCCCCGCTGTGGTTGCAATAAATATTAGAGTGGGCAGGGGACCGGGATTCCCTCAGATCACACTAGAGTTGTAGGGCCACTGTCACTTTGATTGGGAGGATTGCAGGTGCCAAATAGGGGTTGAAAAAAATAGCTGCAGGCCCATAGAGAGGTCCACACATTCTCCTGCACCCCCAGTTGAAGGCAGATCTGCACCACAGGATAACTGGCTTATACACTTTGGGTCACTCTGCTATACCATTGCGCTTTTGGCTGCTTATGGATCATAATCTATTGGAGTGGAGGCAGGTTGGGGATATCCTTGATATAAGTGATGGTCGGGAGCCTGAAAAGGTTGGTCTGCATTGCTTCGCCTCCCCTGGGACATTGACAATTAAAATTCAGATCTCAGAATTTGCATACTCACCTGCTGCTGGTTCATAATTGCATCTTATGCATATTTTCTGTACCTTTGGGTCTGCTTGGGGGTCTCCTCTGGAGGTGTGTGGTGGTGGGGCAAGGTTTGTACCTTCAGTGTTGTAGTGGGCCCACTCCCTGGTGCGTGACAGGCAAGGATAGACAGGTGTGGGACATGCAACAAACAAAATGGATCAGTTTACTGCTAAGGGTACGGGCAGAGCTCCATTATTCTGGGAGGATTGAACCGCCCTGGGTGCTGTGGAACTTTTCAGAGCTCATATCTAGGGCAGCCATTGAAGCTTCAGGTATTGCAGCACAGGCAAAATTTGAGGCCATGGCGTTTGACGTGGATTTGCTCCACACTGACCTGTGCAAAGTGGCTGAACGATCAATAGAAATGGATACGCGGGTCACAGAAATGAGGAAAGAGCTCACACAACTGAAGACAGCAGTCACCACACTGGAGGCCTGATCAGGTGCAATGGAGGCAAGTCTGGGGTATGCAGAGGGGAGCTCCTGCAGGTGAAACCTTAAGTTTGTGGATTAAGACGGCAATCCCAGATGCAGCCCTGTTGAGATTCGCCCTATTGATCCTTAGCCCCATCTTAGAGACCAGCCCCCCCCTCCTTTCACTGCACTGGCCCAAAAACTGTGTCTAACAGCGCTCAACAACAGCGCAATAAACAGGTGCCTCCTCTACACCTGGCGTATTGATAACGCCGTGGCGTGAGCACTTTATTTAAGGGGCTTTATCCAAGGGGAAAGCTCCAGGCGAAAACCTTCAACAGCACAACAATTGGGTGCCTTCTTTGCGCCTGGCTTACTGGCAGCTCAGCGGCGAAAGTTACAGGCAGGTGGAGGTGATAAACATCAGTTGCAGCTCCTTTTCCCTCCCCTCCCTCTGCCCTTTCCCATCTTCTGATGGGCTCAAGCCAATCCCAGCGTCACTAAGGCAGACTTTAAGTATTCTAACAAGGCCCCCAGAAGAAGTGAGCCGTATCAACAACAGAAAGAGGGGGAGAGCCAACTTACAACTCATCAAAAAATTTTACCGAATTTTCGCTCCTCTGTGCCATTCCTCAACAATAAGCTCACAACAGCGAACTCCACAAAGTGGAAAAGGGAGTTAGACGCAACTGCTTTATCACACCATTGCCCCCAAGCCAACCCCACGTATAAATGTAGCAAGGGCAAGCACCTCATGCCCCGCTCGATGCTCGGGCAGGATCCGAGAAACCGTCAAAGCAGTAAAAAGGAATTCCAAGCGCAAAGCCAAGCAGCCAGCAAAGTATCCGATGGAGACTACTCTTGCACATCAGAATCAACCATACCAGCCTTGCTCGTTCAACCTATAAAAAAAGGAGATTCAGGAGCCTTAAAATGATGGGTTTTATTTAAATCCACAGAGAACCAAGTCATGACAACGCCCAGATCATCTCAACCAACTTTACTTGTACCTCAGATAGACAAACCTATAAAAACACCCGCCACATAGACAACAGTCAAAGCGCATGTCCATCCCACTGAAATAGAGCAACAGAGCAGGGCCTCACTATAAGTTCACCCCAAGTTATTACCTTTGGGAATAGTCAGCTCATTCATCACCCCCTTCTTTACACACAAAGTTTAAGATATTTTACAGGTAGAAAAATCATTGGAGTCATAAGTAGAGTGGCAGGAATTGTTACTCACCCTTTTTGAAGACACATGTGATGAAGATGAGGTTCACTTAAACATAACCATAAACACTAGGCCCAAGCATGATTACGATGCCTTGCTCTCCCCAATCAGATTCCAGAGCAAAAACGGCCTCACTATCTATAATAACACCCCTGAAGGTATGTCCTAAAGCAACGAAATTCCAGCGACCAATGCCACCTCATTCACAACACAAAGCAAGTCAGCTTGGCCCTCTCCATCATCCTCATCACCCTGATGGGCCCCATTTATAAACACAATGGAGGTGATTTTATTGGCTCTAACATTTAATTTAGAAACCTAGAAATCCAAAGGCAACAATGGACCTTAACCAGCGATTCAAATAGCTCTCCCTCAGAAACAAGTAACCGCAACCTCTGAGTACTCTCGTACACCTGTCTGCCCTGGAAGCCTACCCACTGGCAAAGTCTGGCTCCTGAGCATGGCCCCACAAGATCGTGGTATAATCCATTGTGAAGAAAAATTAGCTTGGGCGTGTCCTTTGAGAAAAACGATTCCCACAGTATCAGCCATAAGCCTGAGCAATAAAAACCTTCCACAGCAAATGAAGGAGGCACAAAAATGGGCCGGGGCAAGGCTGAGACAATAGCCCATAAAGGATCACCATACAACTAATTCTGAACCAAGTCTGTCCAGCATATCTCACCTGACTTGTTTAAACGCAACAGCACACGTCACAAGCCCGATCAATCAGAACTTCTTTGGACAATTGCCAGAGGCACAAAAAGGTGTTGGGGCCCGGAACAGTCAATGGGCTCACCCACTTTTTGAAGCTACCACCTCTGACCACACCCAGTGCCTGCACCATTCAGAAGTACAAATCCGGGCAGGGGCCAGGGATAGTCCAGGGGCCATACACAACCACAAAGCTATCATGGGTGATGCCATACCGAGACTAGAAATTAATCCCTGCTATAGGTCCCAAGGACACCAAGACACATTGAACAGAAGTGCAATCCTGAACTTGTTAACACAATTCAAACCCAGACGAGAAAGGGCAGGTCCTGAAGTAACGGTGATCACTTGGTCCAGCTCAAAACAGCCATGGAGGTCTGGCAGCATGGAGGCTGCTTTCTAAATTGGGGTATTGTACTAAAAAGAATTGAGCCAGAGAGGTATCCCAGCCCCCTACAGCCACAGCTGACCCATCCTCCAAAAACGGGTACAGTGTCAGCCAGTACCATCAGGGGCGCAATTGGCCCAGCAGGAAAATACCCCATTAGTCTTGAAAATCTATGCATCATCCATACAGCAGCTGCTGGAGCTTCGAGCTCCCTGAGACAGGTCTCCATGCAACGCTCACAGGGCACTGCTCCTGTAGGAAGAGTGACATGATTAAAACCCAGTACAACAGAAACATCTCCCAATTAACCTTTTAAAATTCTGTTCTTGGAATGTGAATAGCCTTAGAAGCAAGGGGGGGGAGTCAATTTTCATTTCTTTTCTTCATAACTTTGACATTCTCCTCCTTTTGGGAAACCTGGTCCTAGCATCCCACAGCAATCATAGCCTTCAAGGAATATCAACAAGAAGCAACAAAAAAATCAAAAGAGGGCAGAGCTGCGGGAGGATGCTCAACTTATATAGCAACCCATCTTTGGTGGCAACAAAACCAGGTAGGCCTCGGTCTGGCATGGATACAATGCACCAAACTATAATTATATCCAGATTTAGGACCACAACTCAACACCTGCATTGCTAATCTGTTAATTTGCAATGTTTACATCCATCCCAGCCAGTAGAGTAAACCTGATCACATTACCTCACTAGCAACAATCCTAAAATGACTCCCAAAAACAGTTCCTTAACATAACATTTTACCGTTGTGAGGCTCCAATATGCATTTTGTGAAAACAAATCCCCATCAACCTAATCAACAATACACTGCAACAGTCTTGAAGTAATTACCCTCAGTAATAACAAACTATTATAAAACTGATCTCTATGGGAAATCTTGTACAACTTCCCTAGAGGAAATTGGCCTGTGCTCGCTCAATGGCTGCTTTCCACAAGGTCAACCAGCCAATTTCACAAGGATTTTAAACAAAACCAATTCCACCTTCGTCAACACATTCGTGGACTCAGGGATTTTCACCAAGATTTTGAATTACTGAATAAAACCGGGAGTAGAGAGTGACCACTTCCCCCAGCAAGTTGAGCTCCTATTACATCCCCCAAGAGCTCCTCAAAGCAACAATCTAATAGAACTACATAGCGCTTACAATATAAGATGCCTAGCTTGGAATGGAAGGATGGCAGATGGAATATCAACCATTAAAGGGGCACCTTGGTACCCCATAGCTCTTCGGAGAAAAAAGGAGAACTTAATAAGGAAATCAGGCCGCTGCGAAAAAAGGACCTAATGCCGAGCCATCCTGCAATGGTTTAAATTGCGACACTGAGGCACACTTATAAAAAGGCAATTTGGTCAGCTAAAAAGACATATCAAGAAAGAATATGTATAAAACTACTGCACACAAGCAAAAAAACAATAGCAAACAATTCTGGGCAGAAATCAATTCACTCACAAATGGCAGTTTTTGTCATCACAATGCTGGAATCTCAGAGTTAGACTGGATTACTTACATCAAAGCTGACCCGCCCAGGACAAGCTGCAAACAGTGCAATTGAGAAAACCATAACCATGAAGGGTCCTACTCCCACAGAGAACCCGCCAAAGGAAAAATGGTTGATAGAATTGCAAGTTAGGCAATTCCTGAAGAAACTAAGATCATATGGGGGATGTATGACGTTTCAACGCATGCTTTTACAACGCATGCCATTACGATGCAGGTTTTACAACGCAAGTCGTTGGGGGGTTTTGTGTCTTACTCCCTTACTTAATTTGGCATTTACCACCAACATAATTCCAGCATCATGGAGAGTTAGCATTCTCCACCACATCTTCAAGTCAGGCTCAGGGACAAAGCCAGCAAATTACAGACTGGTCGACCTGATCGATGTCAAACTAAACTCTACGCTACCAATCTTTTAACTGATCTGGAAGCATGGACATAAGCCGAAAACATCATCCCGGCCACTCAAATGGGATTCAGGGCCTACATGAGTGCACCCACCAATTGTCTGTCCCTCATGATAGAAAAGGCCAATTATAAGGCCTCCAATCTATACACCTGCTTCATCGACTTAAAAGAACCATTCAACATGGTCCCAAGGGACCTACTTTGGGCAAAGATGGCTAGATGGGGTGCACCTCCAATTCTTCTCAAGGCCATTACCGAGTTACACTTAGACAACTGGGTGCAAATCAAAATAGGTAAGGGTGATAGAATACCTAGGAAGATCCCCACACTTATCGGCCTAAAACAAGGATGTGTCCTCGCCCCTTGCCACTTTAACATATACACAGCAGATATGGATGCCGTGCTATCTGAAGTCTCGAGTGATCCACTAAAACTTCCAAACAGCCCAATGTGCAGCCTGCAATATGCAGATAACATTGTTTTATGTAGTCAGACTCCCATCGGCCTTCAGAGCCAAATTACAGCCCTCCTGAGTTTTACTGAATCTTCAGGCTTGAAGTAAAATGACAGCAAAAAAAGCAATTTGCATTCCGCTGAAAAACAGCAGGCAAAGCACAAGGTGTAAATAGAAATCAGTTGGAACAGGATCGACCTGGTCAGCACATACAGATACTTAGGGGTGGAAATGGACTCCAGATTAAGTTTTGAAAGCAACTTGCACAAAGAAGGGACCTAGCCAATAAGTTATTCTTTGCCTTCAATCTGACAAAAAAAGAGATGGGGAGCTCGCCTCAACTATATTTACTACAAATCATCAGCAACATTTCTACCCTCGCTGACCTCCAGTTCAGAACTCCTCAAAGGCAAAGATGCAACCATTCTCAACCTGTTCTGTTCAAACGCATTTTTCAACTTAACAACACATCCCTCAAGCTCAATTGCGCCTGGAATTCTGACTTGTTCACCAACCATGGTAAGATTGGCCGCGATAACTACATTGTATTAGAAGATGAGAGCTGCACCACCTGAGTCACTGGATGCTTTGTGTTGGTCTGAAAAGGAAAGCCAGTGTACAACTGGCTAACAGTGCTTCACCAAGCTTTGACAACCCTTAATCTATCTAACGCTTGGGAGTTAAACATCAGCTTCACAACGTTTAAAACAATTGCCAACAAAGCAGCCAAGTTAAAATCTTTGGCACTTGGCAAAGTTGAAATGGCCAGGAAAAAGTACGGCTAGACAGTCTTACAATCCTATAGTAACGGGGGGTCCCAAACATATCTTACTTGCCATATCTCTCGAACCATACAGCAATGCTTTCTATTAATCCGCATGGGTGTTTTTGCCTCAAAAGATCAGGCCCCGTCCTGGAAACAAAGCTGGCCTAACTTCCTTTTCCATTTATGTGGACAATTTGACAAAAACCTATTACATTTTTATTTGTTTTTGTCCTGCACTTAATCAACTTAGACAAAAATGACTCTGCCCTGCCCTTCGGTCACTCAAGCTAAGATCCTGCCACTGTGTAGTGATGACATTATTGAATAATAAATCAATCTAGCTCACTTGCAGGGCTGCCAAGTTCCTATTGCAAGTGAACAAATTATTAACAGTACAATCTGCTACGTCAGACAAGAAATTTCCGTCCCCAGGCATGGACACCATTGACTAATTAACTGGAACTCTCCAGCCAAATTTATACTGTCACACCTTGTTATTAGCTAATACATAGACCTTATCCATCAAGGGACCCCTGGTCTTTAAAGTTTGGTTCTGACAAATCTATCTTTGCCCGGTTTGCAAATGTTGAGAACTCCTAACCAGCGGCTTGCACAAATACATCTAGAAACACCGGGTGCTACTGGCTATTGAGCACTTTATTGGTCTATCGGTTTTTAACACATGAGGATATCTCTTTTGCACAGTATGATTTTTTTAAACAAGTTTTCTATTTTATGATGTTTTTAGCAATTATTTCAATTTTCTTGCGTGGTTTGACTTTGTAATGATTTTAATTAATCTGCAAATAAACCTGTTTACTTACTGTTTGCATTTTTCCATTTGCATTTGTTGGTTTTTCAAGTCAACTCTGACAGGGTGAGTGAGAGATTGGGAGTTGAGCAACAACAGTGGTCAGAGGGCACATAGGAGCAGAACAGGATATGATACTTAGGTGCTAGTAGCTGGATGTAAAATCTTATGGAATTATATTAGAAATGTGAATAGGTACAATAGTCTGCTAACAACTAAAAGCACCTTCAAGTGGTCAATGGCTAAAGGGTAACCCACGAAACGTAGGGGATATAAGATATTACAGCAATATGTGAGCCAGAATACTTGGTATCCCCATAGTAAAGGATGTTGGAAAGCAAAAAGGAAGGGTGATAATTGACATAGAAATACTGTGCTCACCCATCCAACACAAGACCATGTCAAGTTGAATCCTGGTAAGTTCAAACCAAAGAAACACAGAGGATACCAAATATTATAGGCATTATAGCAATTATATTTCGTATCCCCTAAGGGAACCAGATAAGAAGTATTGGGGAATAATGTAAAAAACATGTGAAAAATTCCTGTAGTCTGCTATCAAATACAAGGCAATTTCAAGTGGTCAAAGGATAAAGGGTAACCCATAAAGCATACAGGATACAAGATATTACATCAATGCATGAGATACAGTATTTGGTATCCCCATAGTAAATAATGTCGTAAAGCAAAAGGAATGGTGCTATTTGGCATAGAAATACTGTGCTTATTCATCCAACATAGGACCATGTCAAATTGAATACTGGTAAATTCTAGGGATACCAAATATAATAGGCTATGTAGGCTATTATATTTGGTATCTCCTAAGGGTACCGGAAGCAAAATCTTATGGAATAATGTACAAAATGTGAAAAGAGACCGTAGTCTACTATGTAATAAAAGGCAATTTCAACTGGTCAATGGCTAAAGCTTAACCAATGAAACATAGGGGATACGAGATATTACAGCAATGCATGAGCAGTAATATTTGGTATCCCCATAGTAAATGACGTTGGAAAGCAAAAAGAAGGATGCTATTTGGTACAGAAATACTGTGCTTTCCCATCCAACATAAGGCAATGTCAGATTGAATCCTGGTAACTTCTAACTTTAGAAACACTGGGGATAACAAATATTATAGGCTATGTAGGCTATTATATTTGGTATCTCCTAAGGGTACCAGAAGCAAAATCTTGTGGAATAATTTACAAAATGTGAAAAGATACCGTAGTCTGCTTTGTAATAAAAGGCAATGAGAACTGCTCAATGGCTAAAGGTTAACGAATAAAGCATAAGGGATATGAGATATTACAGCAATGCGTGAGCCATATTATTTGGTATGCCCATAGTAAATGACGTTGGAAAGCAAAAAGAAAGATGCTATTTGGTATAGAAATACTGTGCTCTCCCATCCAACATAAGGCAGTGTTAAATTGAATCCTGGTAACTTCTAACCCAAGAAACACTGGGGGTACCATATATTATAGGCCGTACAAGCTATTATTTTTGGTATCCCCAAAGGGTACTAGATGTAAAATCTTGTGAAATGAAGTATAAAATGTGGAAATATACTGTAGTCTGCTATCAAATAAAAGGCAATTTCAAATGGTCAGTGGCTAAAGGGCTACCCATGAAAATCAGGGGATATGAGATATTACAGCAATGCATGAGCCATAATATTTGGTTCCCCCATTGTAAATAATTTTGGAAAGCAAAAGAAAGGGTTCTATTTGGTATAGAAATACTGTGCTCCCCCATCCAACATAAGGCGACGTCATATTGAATCCTGGTAAGTTCTAACCCGAAAAACACAGGGGATACCAAATATTATAGGCTGTATAGACTATTATATTTGGTATCTCCTAAGGGTACCGGATGCAAAATCTTGTGGAATTATTCTCAAAATGTGAAAAGATACTGTAGTCTGCTATGTAATAAAAGGCAATTTCAACTGGTCAATGACTAAAGCGTAACCAATGAAACATAGGGGATACGAGATATTACCGCAATCCGAGAGCCATGATATTTGGTATCCCCATAGTAAATGATGTTTGAAAGCAAAAGGAAGGTGCTATTTTGGAAAGAAATACAGTGCTTCCCCATCCAACATAAGGCGATGTCAAATTGAATCCTGGTAACTTCTAATCCAAGAAACATTAGGGATATCAAATCTTATAGGCAGTGTAAGCAATACTATTTGGTATCCCCTAAGGGAACTTGATGAGAAGTCTTGGGGAATGATGTAAAAAAAATGTGAAAAAACACTGTAGTCTGCTATCAAATACAAGGCAATTTCAAGTGGTCAAAGGCTGTAGGGTAACCCATAAAACGTACGGGATACAAGATATGACATCAATGAATGATATAATGCATTTGGTATCCCCATAGTAAATGATTTTGTAAAGCAAAAGGAATGGTGCTATTTGGCAAAGAAATACTGTGCTTATCCATCCAACATAAGACCATGTCAAATTGACTACTGGTAAATTCTAACTTGAGAAACACACGGAATACCATATATTATAGGACGTATAGGCTATTATATCTGGTATCCCCTAAGGGTTCCAGATGTAAAATCTTGTAGAATGATTTACAAGATATAAAAAGGTACTGTAGTCTGCTTTCAAATGATATTACAGCAATGCATGAGCCAAAACATTTGGTATCCCCACAGTAAATGATGTTGGAAAGCAAAAGGAAGATGCTATGTGGTATGTGGTATCGAAAAACTGTGCTCTCTCATCCAACATAAGGCAATGTCAAATTGAATCCTGGTAACTTCTAACCCGAGAAACACTGGGGATACCAAATATTATAGGCTGTCTAGGCTATTTATATTTGGTATCTCCTAAGGGTACCGGATGCAAAATCTTGTGGAATCATTTATAAAATGTGAAAAGATACCGTAGTCTGCTATGTAATAAAATTCAATGAGAACTGCTCAATGGCTAAAGGGTAACGGATAAAACATAGGGGATACGAGATATTACAGCAATGTGTGAGCCATAATATTTGGTATCCCCTTAGTAAATGACGTTGCAAAGCAAAAAGAAGGATGCTATTTGGAACAGAAATACTGTGCTCTCCCATCCAACATAAGGCAATTTCAAATTGATTCCTGGTAACTTCTAACCCAAGAAACACTGGGGCTAACATATATTATAGGCCGTATACGCTGTTATATTTGGTATCTCCTAAGGGTACCGGATACGAAAGCTTGTGGAATCATTTACAAAATGTGAACAAATACCGTAGTCTGCTATGTAATAAAAGGCAATTAGAACTGCTCAATGGCTAAAGAGTAACTAATTAAACATAGGGGATAAGAGATATTACAGCAATGCGTAGGCCATACTATTTGGTATCCCCATAGTAAATGATGTTGGAAAGCAAAAGGAAGGATGCTCTTTGGTATAGAAATACTGTGCTTTCCCATCCAACATAAGGCGATGTCAAATTGAATCCTGGTAACTTTTAACTCAGGAAAAAATGGGGATACCAAGTATTATATGTTATGTTATGTTATGTTACGTGGATTTGTACTGCGCACAGCTGCCCCAGCTAAGGGGCGTCCTGGCGCATGGCAAGGTAACACGCAACAGCCACAAGAAACACAACAGCTAAAGAAGAAGGAACCAAATTAAAATAGAGACACAGCAGCTAAAAAAGAAGGAACCAAGTTAAAATAGAAAAGTCTTGATAGCCTTGCGAAAAGACAAAAGATCTTCCAACAACCGAATCCCCACCGGAAGGGAGTTCCACAATTCGGCTGCTTTAACCCGGAAAGAACGACCACCAACACGGCACCGCTTATATCTGGGAGTAATAGTAAGAGCTTGGCCCAGAGATCTCAAATGCCGAGTGGGGACGTACCAGGTCAAGAGATCCAGGAGGATTTGAGGAGCCGTACCATTTAAGATCTTAAAGGCTAGGCACAGTACCTTGAATTGAATTCTAGCCCTGACTGGCAACCAGTGCAGAGCTTTCAAGGTACTGGATACAGGGCAGAATCGAGGGAGACCAACAATTGCTCTTGCGGCGGCATTCTGCACCCGCTGGCGGCGGGTGATTTCGGCCTGATTAGCGCCCACCAGAAGACAGCTGGCATAATCCAGGCGTGATATAACAGTCGCCTGTATAACCAGCTGCCGGGTGCGGGGATCAAAAAACTTCAGGACTGGGCGCAGGGACCGGAGAATTCCAAAACAGCAGGCAGCCGTTTTCTTTGTGTGCCCCTCAAAACTGAGAGTGGGATCCATCCACACTCCCAGGTTTTTCAATTCCGTCACCGGAAGAGGGGCCGGCCCAAGCTCCGGAGGCCACCACCTATCCCCCCAGAGATCCACCCACCTACCGACGATCATGATCTCGGTTTTCTTCGCATTGAGCTGGAGACAGTTGGTCTTCATCCAGCTTGCCACCGCCCTAAGTCCGCTCTGAAACCTGGGAGCATCCTGATCCACGTCCCCGCTGATCGTAACCGCTAGCTGGGTGTCGTCGGCATATGACACCATGGTCATACCCCATTGACTGACAACCTCAGCCAGCGGTCTCACGTATAGATTGAACAACGTGGGACTCAGCGAGGATCCCTGCGGCACTCCCTGTTTCAGAGGATGGAACTTGGACTGGAACGGTGGCACCGCAACGCTGAAGAAACGATCATCGAGGAAGGACCCGAACCACTGGAGGGCAGATCCCCCCACTCCTATCTCCTCCAGGCGATGCAACAGGATAGGATGAGAGACAGTATCAAAGGCGGCGCTTAGATCTAATAGTACAAGCGCCGCCGTCTGTCCCACGTCCATTACTGTGCGAAGATGTTCAGCCATGGTGAGAAGGGCGGTCTCCGTGCTGTGTCCAGCACGGAACCCGTTCTGAGTGGGGTCTAAGATGTTAAGTCGAGTCAGGTGGTCAGAAAGAACCTTGTTGATATGGGCCTCCACAACTTTGGTCGGCCAGGGGAGCAGGGAAATAGGCCGATAGCTTTCCGGCTTTTCCGGGTCCAGGGAGGGTTTCTTTAAAATGGGAGAAACCACAGCCCGCTTCCAGCTTGCTGGAACCATGCCCGAGGCCAGCGAGATGTTCATCAGGGAAAGTACCGAAGTACGACCCATAAACAACTGGTCTCTAAAAAGGGCTGGCTTAAGCGGATCGGCAGGCGACCCGGATTTCACCTGCTGGGCCAAGATGTCAAAACCCTTAGTTGTCAACGGGGGCAGCACATACAGCAGGGAGTCACCAGAGATGTTACATGGCGTACCTGCCGGTGGCCCAGTATCAGGGAATGTTAGGTAGATGTTTTGAACTTTCTCTAAGAAGAACAGGGCAAGAGCCTCACAGTGGGCCGTGGAACTCATAGTGGTTGCCGAGGCCCGCTTTGCTACAAGGTCCTTTACCACTTTAAAAATTATTTTAGATGGATTAGGGCTATTGCCGAACTCCGCAGCGTAGAAAGCTGCCCGGGCCCGGCATATAGCACGATGGTAAATTTTAACGGCAGCGAGGTAGATGACCTTCTTACCACTGTCGTACACCTTCCGCCATTCCCTCTCTGCTCGCCTACAACTGCCCTTGAGTGCACGTAATGTACTATCATACCAAGGGCTTGACTCCCGGGGACTCATTTTCCTGATCGAAATAGGAATCAGGGAGTCAAGAGCCCTGGTAACCCAAGAGCAGAACCGGTCATAGCCTGCATCTACATCCTCCAGAGGTCCCAACGGCGCTGCAGCGAGGGCTCTATGAAAGTCCTCGAGTCTCAGTTTACTCCAATGCCGTGTGGAGACCATCCTTGCAGGAGCCGAAGGAGAAATTCCCGGCACGGCTATGTAGGCTATTATATTTGGTATCTCCTAAGGGTACCGGATGCAGAAGCTTGTGGAATTATTTACCAAATGGGAAAATATACCGTAGTTTGCTATGTAACAAAAGGCAATGAGAACTGCTCAATAGCTATAGGGTAACTAATAAAACATAGGGGAAACCAGATATTATAGCAATGCGTAAGCCATAATATTTGGTAACCCCATAGTAAATGATGTTGGAAAGCAAAAGGAAGGATGCTATTTGGTATAGAAATACTGTGCTCCCTCATCCAACATAAGGCAATGTCAAATTGAATCTTGGTAACTTCTAACCCGAGAAACACTGGGGATACCAAAAATTATAAGCTGTGTAGGCTATTATATTTGGTATCATATAAGGGTACCAGATGCAAAATCTTATGGAATCATTTACAAAATGTGAAAAGATACTGTAGTCTCCTATGTAATAAAAGGCAATTAGAACTTGTCAATGGCTAAAGGGTAACCACTGATACATAGGGGATACAAGATATTACAGCAATGCGTGAGCTATAATATTTGGTATCCCCATAGTAAATGATGATGGGAAGCAAAAGGAAGGGAGATATTTAGCATAGAAAAGCTGTGGTCAGCCATCCAAAATAAGACAATGTCAAATTGAATACTGGTAACTCCTAACCCGAGAAACAAAGGGGATACCAAATATTATAGGCGTTAAAGGCCATTATATTTGGTATTCCCAAAGGGTACTGGATGTACAATCTTGTGGAATGATGTAAAAAATTTGATAAGTTACTGTAGGCTGCTATCAAAGAAAAGACAACTTCAAGTGGCTAATGGGTAACCCGTGTAACGTAGGGGATTCGAGATATTACAGCAATACTTGAGCCATAATATTTGGTATCCCCGTAATAAACAATTTTGGAAAGCAAAAGGAAGGCTGCTATTTGGCATACAAGTACTGTGCTCACTCATCCAACATAAGACTATGTCAAATTGAATCCTGGTAAGTTCTCACCCAGGAAACACAGGGGATACCAATTACTATAGCCGGTATTGGCCATTATATATGGTAGCCACTAAGGGAACCGGACGTACTGTCTTGTGGAATTATGACATTTTTTTAAAGGTTACTGTAGTTTGCTGTCAAGTAAAAGGCAACTTCAAGTGGTCAATGACTAAAGGGTAACCCATGAAACATAGGGGATACGAGATATTACAGCAATGGGTGAGCCATGATATTTAGTATCCCCCAAGCGAACCGGATGTAAAATCTTGTGGAATGATGTAAAACATCTGAAAAGATACTGTAGCCTGCGATTCCACTCCCCCCCAAACTACGATCCATGTCATTTTATTCTGTACATTTTATTCTATTGAAAGGCGGATGTTTTTAGTTCCCATTTTAAAGAGATCTGGATTATGTCAATGTCGCCCGGCATTAATGTCTTTACAGTTACTAGTCAATGAAAGCAGTGTTCTAAGAATCTTAGCCTTTTTGAAAAAAGTGCTTTATCAAAGGAAACTAATGGTCACTTGAATGCTCACTTTGCTCAATAATGATGGTTATAATTTTATGATTTTCATACTATAATTTTTTTATGTAATTACTCGTAATGTTTCTATCATGGTTTTTCTTATGAAATTGTCTTTGTATGTTATATTTGTGTGCTTTTATGATTGCTTTTAACAATCAAATAAAGCTTTTCTTGAACTTGAACTACTGTAGTCTAATATCAAATAAAAGACAACTTAAAGTGGTCAATGGCGAAAGAGTAACCCATTAAATGTAGGGGATACAAGATATTACAAGGCGTGAGCCATAATAGTTGGTATCCTGATAGTAAACAGTGTTGGAAAGCAAACGAAAGGTCGATATTTGGCAAGGAATTACTGTGCTCACCCATCCAACATAACACCATATCAATTTGAATACTGGTAAGGTCTAACACCAGAAACACAGGGGATACCAGATATTATAGCTGGTAAAGGCCATATTATATGGTATCCCCTAAGGGAACCGGATGTAAAATCTTGTTGAATGATGTACAAAATGTGAAAAGTTACTGTAGTCTGCTATCAAATAAAAGGCAACTTCAAGTGGTCAATGGCTAAACGGTAACCCATGAAACGTAGGGGATACCAGAAATTACAGCAATGCATGAGCCATAATATCTGCTATCCCCATTGTAAGCGCTGTTGGAAAAGCAGGTTGCCATTTGCCGTGGGAATACTGTGCTCATCCATCCAACATAAGACTATGTGAAATTGAATCCTGGTAACTTCTGACCCAAGAAACACAGGGGATACCAAATAATATAGCCGGTATAGGCCATTCTATGGGGTATCCCTTAAGGGTACCAGCTGTAAAATCTTGTGGGATTGTTCACAAAATGTGAAAAGATACTATAATATGCTATATAATAGAAGGTAACTTGAACTGGTGAATGGCTAACGGGTAATCTATGAAACAGGAGATATGAGATATTACAGCAATGTGTGAGCCATAGCATTTGGTATCCCCATACTAAACGATGTTGGAAAACAAAAGGAAGCGTTATAATCAGTATAGAAATACTGTACTCAACTATCCAACATAAGAGCATGTCAAATTGAATCCTGGTAAGTTCTAACCCATGAGACACAGGGGATACCAAATATTATAGGCGGTATAAACCATTATATATGGTATCCCTTAAGGGAACCGGATGTACGATCTTGTGGAATGATGTAAAAATGTGAAAAGATACTGGAGTCTGCCATCATATAAGAGACAACTTCAAGTGGCCAATGGCTAAAGGGCAACCCATGAAATGTGGGTGATACGAGATATTACAGCAATGCATGAGCCATAATATTTAGTATCCGCTAAGGGAACCGGATGTAAAATCTTGTGGAATGATGTAAAACATCTGAAAGATACTGTAGCCTGCTATCAAATAAAAGACAACTTCAAGTGGCCAATGGCTAAAGGGCAACCCATGAAACGCGGGGATACAAGATATTACAGCATTGCGTGAGCCATAATATTTGGTATCCCCATAGTAAACTATGTTGGAAAGCAAAAGGAAGGCCTCTATTCGACACAGAAGTACTGTGCTCACCCATCCAACATATGACTATGTCAAATTGAGTCCTGGTAAGTTCTTACCCAAGAAACACAGGGAATACCAAATATTGTAGATGGTATGGGCAATTATATATGGTGCCCCCTAAGGGAACCGGGTGTACAATCTTGTGGAATGATGTAAAAAATGTGAAAAGATACTGTTGTCTGCTATCAAATAAAAGACAACTTCAAGTGGCCGATGGCTAAAGGGCAACCCATGAAATGTGGGGATACGAGATATTACAGCAATGCGTGAGCCATAATATTTGGTATCCCCATAGTAAACGATGTTGGAAAGCGAAAGGAAGGCCTCTATTCAACACAGAAGTACTGTGTTCACCCAACCAACATAAGACTATGCCAAATTGAATCCTGGTAAGTTCTAACTCAAGAATCACAGGAGATACCGAATATTATAGACGGTATGGGCCATTATATATGGTATCCCCTAAGGGAACCGGGCGTACAATCTTGTGGAATGATGTAAAAAACGTGAAAAGATACTGTTGTCTGCTATCAAATAAAAGACAACTTCAAGTGGCCGATGGCTAAAGGGCAACCCATGAAACATGGGGATACGAGATATTACAGCAATGCGTGAGCCATAATATTTGGTATCCCCATAGTAAACGATGTTGGAAAGCGAAAGGAAGGCCTCTATTCAACACAGAAGTACTGTGTTCACCCAACCAACATAAGACTATGCCAAATTGAATCCTGGTAAGTTCTAACCCAAGAAACACAGGAGATACCGAATATTATAGACTGTATGGGCCATTATATATGGTATCCCCTAAGGGAACCGGGCGTACAATCTTGTGGAATGATGTAAATAATGTGAAAAGATACTGTTGTCTGCTATCAAATAAAAGACAACTTCAAGTGGCCGATGGCTAAAGGGCAACCCATGAAACATGGGGGATACGAGATATTACAGCAATGCGTGAGCCATAATATTTGGTATCCCCATAGTAAACAATGTTGGAAAGAAAAAGGAAGGCCTCTATTCGACACAGAAGTACTGTGTTCACCCATCCAACATAAGACTATGTCAAATTGAATCCTGGTAAGTTCTAAACTAAGAAACACAGGAGATACCAAATATTATAGACTGTATGGGCCATTATATATGGTGTCCCCTAAGGGAAGAGGGCGTACAATCTTGTGGAATGATGTAAAAATTGTGAAAAGATACTGTTGTCTGCTATCAAATAAAAGACAACTTCAAGTGGCCGATGGCTAAAGGGTAACCCATGAAACGTAGGGGATACGAGATATTACAGCAATGCATAAGCCGTAATATTTGGTATCCCGATAGTGAACGAAGTTGGAAAGCAAAAGGAAGGGCGCTATTTGGCATAGAAGTACTGTGCTCACCCATACAACATAAGGCCATGTCAATTTGAATACTGGTAAGTTCTAACCCCAGAAATACAGGGGATACCGGATATTATAGCCGGTATAGGCCATTATATATGGAATCCTCTAAGGGAACCAAACTTACAATCTTGTGGAATGTTGTAAAAAATGTGAAAAGTTGCTGTAGTCTGCTATCAAGTAAAAGTCGATTTCAAGTGGTCAATGGCTAAAGGGTAACGCATGAAACTTAGACAAGATATAACAGCAATGCATGAGCCATATTATTTAGTATCCCCTAAGAGAACAGGATTTAAAATCTTGTGGAATGATGTAAAACATCTGAAAAGATACTGTAGCCTGCTATCAAATAAAATACAACTTCAAGTGGTCAATGTCTAAAGCAAAACCCATGAAACTTATGTGGATGCAAGATATTACAGCAATGTGTGAGCCATAATGTTTGATATACCCATAGTAAATGATGTTGGACAGCAAAAGGGTGATAGTTGGCATAGAAATACTGTGCTCACCCATTCAACATAAGACCATGTCAAATTGAACATTGTTATGTTCTAACCCAAGAAACACAGGGGATACCAAATATAATAAGCGGTATAGGCCATAATATATGATATCACCTATGGGAACCGTACGCACAATCTTGTGGAATGATGTACAAAATGTGAAAAGATACCAATCCAATCCAAACCAAAAAATTCTTTATTTCGGCCATTTGAGACCATAAAAGATTCATTTAAACAGTTAAAATAGATAAACATACAATAAAAACAGGGCAAGGTACAACATACATCAAAGTCACTGTCAGACGCTCTGGCACAGAAAAAAGAATGGTTAGCTATAATTCATCTGCATTACATTGTGCATAAGGCATAAAATTAACCTTTTAATATTTTCCCCCTTATCGGCCACATAGCCATTAGGTACTTTGCCACTGCGAAAACTATGTAATGCAGAGTACTCGTCTTCAAGATTCTGAGTGAGTGCAAATAATCTCTAATGCCCAAATTCCTACACAGTGGTAATAGCCAATATTTCCTTGGTCTCGTGTAGGCAGGGCAGAAAAATAACACGTGTGGTTCGTCCTCCTCTTTCGCACTACACCCCGGACAGATTTTATCATTCAGCGTTGACCATTTGCTGGTGAAAGTTTTAAGGGGCAAAGTGCCCAGCCTCCATTGGATAAACAATTTCCTTGCCTTAATAGGATAAATGGTGTCCATAAAACCTTCAAAATAAAAATAATTTTTGGTGTCCAAAAATTGATCAGTTAGGGTGCCAGCTCTAGTTGCACACACAAGCGAGACTAGACTTTTGTCCTTGTAAATCTTAATAAGCCGTTTGCGTGCCACCCCGAGAGAGCTTCTTTCAGGGTCCTCCCACAACTCAGGCAATCCCAAATGGTAAAATTCTCGTTTGACATAAGCCAACCAAGGAATTCTGTCAGATTGATTTAGGTTAAGGACATGCCTCAGATCTTGCCTGTGGTAAAGTTCACCAGTTGACCAGAGCCTATGCCAGAAACTCAGTGGTTTTAGTGCCAATTCATCCCCTATTGAGGGGAGCCCCAAATCTAGTCTCAACGGTAGCAAGGGTGTGGTTTGGGGAAGGACCAGCATGCGTCTAAGGAAGTTGTTTTCTACCTTAACAAGCTCTGTCCCAGCTTTATGGCCCCACAGCTCACCGCCATAGGATGAGGCTGCTCTGGCTTGTGTTTTGTACATTTCCAAAGCTGGGCTGATAGGTCTAAAGGTTGATGAGTTTGTGACCTTCAGAATAGCCCCCGACATCTGGGATAACTTTAAACGGGATCTCGCTATCTGTGGACCCCATGAGAGATTTTCGTGTAAAGTTACCCCCAGATACTGAAACGTTCTGACCCTTACAAGCCTTTCAGATCCCAGGGTTGGATTGGGCCTAGTTGTTGTGGAGGGGTTAAATACCATGAATTTGGTTTTTTCTGCATTGATCTCTAGGCCATGGGTCCTGCAGAAATCTCCAAACCCATCCAGTATCCGTTGGATCCCCACCGGGGATTTGGAAAGCAGGAGGGTATCATCGGCAAACATAATAGCCGGAACCCTCCTGCCTGCCAACCTAGGTGCATCGTTGTCCCTAACGTTGTCAAGATGGGATATGACGCCATTAACAAAGAGGCAAAACAGGGTCGGCGCAAGAACGCAACCCTGTCTTACCCCCCTGAGAACTGGGAACCTACAGGACAGAGCACCATCCCTCCTGCACCTAACCTGGGCAAAGTTGCCATCGTGGAGCCTGATTACAGCCTGAAGCAATTGTGGCGGCACACCCAAGTCCCTTAGGACCACCCAAAGCTTCTTTCGGGGCACCAAGTCAAAGGCGGACTTCAGGTCCACAAACACCATGTACAGACTCCCCCCTCGATCTCCACTGTTTTCCAGTAGAGAAGAACAAGGCGGAAAATCTGATCCATGGTGGACGTGTTTTTCCTGAAGCCCGCCTGGAGAGGGCTGAGGATCGCATTGTCCTCCATCCAGTCAAGGAGATGATCCAGGACAAGGCGAGCAAAAAGCTTTTGGGGTACGTCTATAAGACTGATCGGCCTGTAGTTGGCTGGGAGCAGAGGAGAGCCCTTTTTAAAAATCGGTACTATCTCTGCCCCCAGCCAAGTACAGGGGCTCTCCATCCCTCCCAGGATGTAATTAAATATAATTAAGAAATACGGGCCCCAAATCTCGGAGTGATATCGAAACAGATCACCAGGGATTTTGCCAAGACCAGGGGCCTTCCCAAGCGCCAGTCTCTCCATTGCATTCAACACTACCCCCAGTGTAAATTCTAGTTTGTCAACGGGCTCAGGTGAGGTGTCAATGGCTGCCTCATTGGCAGATTCAACAACATCTTGATACAGTTTACTAAAATGTGATTCCCAGACGGAGGCAGCGATGTTTGCCTCAACTGCTAGTTTGGGATCACCTGTACCTGTGGTGACTAGAGCCCAGAATTTCCTTAAATCCCTGGTTTCCAGTGCCAGAGATAAGTCTTGACATCTCTCCCAGTCCCATTCTGATTTTGCCTGGGCAATTGCTTCCCTATATTTACGTCTCAGGGCGGCTACCTTGTCCTTGCTGGAACCGGACTTTATCATAGAAATCAGCTCAGTTTTTATCTTTTTACAAGTGCCATTGTACCAAGCTGAAGTTGCTGTCCTCTTCTTTTTAATCACCACCACAGGGAAAAGGACATCTCTTAAACTTCCCACTAGGTCGGCATGGATTTGGGCGAGTTCCTGATTGAAATCAGTACTTGTGGGGTTGTTAATTAGTTCGTCCACCTCAAGAAACTTGGGGAGTACCAGTTCATACATTTTTGCAATAGACTCGGTAGAGCTAGCTAGTTTCCCCCATCTTACCCTGTGTCTGCTGTTGGATAGAACCAAGTTCCCTGTCTCATCCCCCCGAGCTTCAGTTACCAACCGTTCCTCAGGGGCAGGATGTACCATATCTAAGCAGAGGGCATTGTGGTCACTATCTGATCTTCCAATTACCCTGAAGTCCTGAACCTTGGACCATAAGCTTGTGTCTACAAAAATGTAGTCCAGGCGCGATTCGTGGCCCTTTCTAATAAAGGTGCACAACGAGGGGGTATCAGAAGGAGTACGCCCATTGCAGGCCCTCAGGGCAAAATTCAGGGTCAGAGACATGATCTGGACGGCAAAGGGCGACCATGATTTTGGGTTAGGGGATTGACAGGGGGGAATCCCCCAGTAATCATCTTCAGCAGTTAGGGCACCCTCCTTCAAACCATACAGAGGTTCAAAGTGGCAATTGAGATCACCGCCCAACAGTATCTTACAGTCGGCGGGTAGTTGCCCCAAGAATGAAGATAGATCATCCAGAGTGGATGATTCCATCGACACGCTGACTGGGCGCGAGTACACATTGACAATCGCCAGGTTGAAGGCGTTTGGCCATTTAAGGAGGACACATTGAATGTCCTCCGAGAGAGTAGGTATTATCTCTGCTCCGCAGCCAATGTGACTAGCCACCCAGATAGCGAGTCTGCCAGAAGGCCTCCCTTTCCCATTCCACCTAGCATGGATATAAAAGGTTGCATAGCCCACCCAGGTAAACGGTTCCCTGGCCCAAGTCTCCTGAAAGAGACAGATGTCATTGCTGGCGACTAGAGAACCCCATTCATTAGAATCTATTTTATTGGCAATGCCTGCAACATTCCAGGAAAGGACTTTCATGGATCCCAAAGGTGACTTGGGTTCCATTCCCCTTGTCCTCTCGACACTGCTGTCTGTTGGTGATGATGTGGGGGTATCTAGTATTACCAGCCCCACTGAAGCTCCCAAATCGGATGAAATTTGAGGTGCTAAACCACCTAAGAATGACATCGGGGATGGGCTTGTGGAAGGGGCCAAGATATTCATGGTAAATAGACTCTCCAATGGTGATACGGAAGAGCTACAGTTGGTATCAGCGATGGCAACTGATTCTTTTCCCTTCAAAGCAGTATGAACGACCACCCCTTCGGTGTCCCCCATGCATACAGCCACCGGGAGTCAGTCAACCTGATCAAGGCAACTGTATCTGTTTGCATGGGCATAATTACTAAAGGTGGGGATGACGTTTCGAGGGGGCCTATATCTTGAGCCATCGACAGCATAGGCCACCCTGGTCCAACCATCACATCCCCTCAGGAAGGAGTCCCCACCACTTGGATAAAAGAATGACACTGGTACCAGTTCTATAGATGTATTCCTTGAACTCCCAAGCCAATTACATATGTGGGGCACTACCTGTGCATTCCTGAAACTTACAAGGATACAATCTCCCCTTATTTTCTTAACGGTGTATCCAACCCAAGGGACCCTCCTGACCATCAGTACTTCTCCTCTCAGATTAGGGGGTAGGGGCCTATGAACGTTCAGCCAGCTAATAACTTTGTTACGTAGGGAATCAAAAGATTCCACCACGTTGCTAGCGAGCTCAGGTACCCCCGTCAGGATAACAGTATGTGCCGCCGCCTCTGGAGGCAAATTAACTACTTTTGGCCTAGTTTGACTATTACTAGTCCTATTTGGGTGGTCAGCCATTGCGTTTGGCGTATTTTCCTGCCTCGTTGTATCAGCCGTAGTCTGCAACCTCGACTTCCTGGCAAGAGGCACGGGGATAACTTGCCTGGGGAGAGGGATTGGGAGGGATTGTGATGGAATAACTGCAGGGGTATTCGCCACAAGAGAGGAAGTAGGCTGGGTAGGAGTCACAATGGTAGGGCCATTAGAAATACAAGGGATACCACTATTTATTCCACTCACTCCAGTTGCACTAGGGCACAGCCCCAGCTGATCATCCCTGCCCCACTGGATTTTTCTATGGCTGCAAGTCTAGCCTCAATACTTTCTAGTTTAACCAACACGGGGTCCAGTAGATTTTTAACAATATCAGTGAGTGAACAAATAATATAGTCCGATGTGTTAGAATCCCCCTCTCCAAATATGAACGGGCCAATGTGCGGAGGCATGTGGCTGCGAACAGGCTGTGAAGGACTCACTATATCAATACTAGCCGCGGCAGAAGATGCTCTAGACGCGTCCGTGCTGTTAGCGACAGTGTCAAGAACATGATCTACTTTGGCCCTCTTCGCACCCTTTAACTGCCTAGGTCTTTTCCTTTTCGGAACCGCACCCTCCCGCAGCCCCCTATATTGTGACGCAGTAAAAACATCCCCCTCTTCCCTAGTTGGAACTGGGTGGGATAACAAGGGAGATGTCGACTCATTCATGGTGTGAGCTGAGTCTTGATGTCTTTGTGAGTTAGATGGTGTCCTCAGCTGCTGCAACACTGACTCAATTGTTTGGTCGATGCTATCCATGAGAGATAAATGGGTAGCATCCAGCAATTCCAGAGATCTAGCATTCATAGATGAGCCAGTGGAAACTACTTGCGAGCTTTCTAGGCCCTCTGCTAATTGTTTTTCTAAGGCTGTGAGACTCTGATGATTTACCACAGTATTTGCCTTAACGAGGAAACTGTCCAAAGTACCTGTTACCATCGTAGCGGCTTTGCTCCTTGATTCCCTCGCTGCCATATTGGACAATACCTTGTTTCCCGGATGCCAGGCAAGGTGCAAAGTTAAGGAAAAGGTCTACAAAGCAAGAACTTAGGGTGGTGGCCCGGTCCGGTCTCTCCCGGTCTCTAACGGCCTCAAACGGCCCACCCTTTGCCCGGGCTTAGCCCGGCGGACCCCGCGCGCGTTCCGTGATGCGCGTCCGAGGGCGTGGTCTTGTATCCTATGGCCCCCGGGGGCGTGGCCAAACGGGAAGAGTCACCAGGTGCGGCTGGTCAGCACGCCGCTTGGGGTCCTGGGACTCGCAGTCCCGCTGCAACGCCCGGTCTTCTCCGCCCACGTGAATCCAGCAACCTCTTTGGCCACAAGTGAGGGACAAACACTCCTCGCAGCTCCACACAACTTCGAGCGGCACCCGCGAAGCGGGGGCCGTGAGTCGTGGTCTTGAGCGCCCAGAGGGGGGGCGCGTCCAAACGGGAAGAGTCACCAGGTGCGGCTGGTCAGCACATCGCTTGGGGTCCTGGGACTCGCAGTCCCGCTGCAACGCCCGGTCTTCTCCGCCCACGTGAATCCAGCAACCTCTTTGGCCACAGGTGAGGGACAAACACTCCTCGCAGCTCCACACAACTTCGAGCGGCAGATACTGTAGTCCGCTATCAAGTAGAAAACAACTTCAAGTGGTCAATGGCTAAAGTGTAACCCATAGGGGATACAAGATTTTACAGCAATGCATGAGTCATAATATTTGGTATCTCCATGCTAACGATGTTGGAAGGCAAAAGGAAGAGTGCTATTTGGCATAGAAACACTGCAATCACCCATCCAACATAAGACCATATCTAACTGAATCCTAGTAAATTCTTAACCAAGAAAGACCTGATATTATAGCCGTTATAGGCCATTATATTTGGTATCCCTTAAACAAACTGGTTGTAAAATCTCGTGGAATGATGTAAAAAATGTGAAAGGTTACTGTATTCTGCTATCAAGTAAAAGGCAACTTCAAGTGGTCGCTGGCTAAAGGGTAACTGATGAAACCTAGGGGATACAAGATATTACAACAATGCGTGAGCCATAATATTTGGTATCCTCATAGTAAACGATGTTGGAAAGCAAAAGGTAGGTTGCTATTTGGCATAGAAGTACTGTGCTCACCCATCCAATTTAAGACCATGTCTAATTTAATCCTGGTAAGTTCTAAACCAAGAAACACTGTGGATACCACATATTATAGCCGGTATAGGCCATTATATTTGGTATCCCTAAAGGGAACCAGATGTAAAATCTGGTGGAATGATGAAAGGTTACTGCAGTCTTCTATCAAATAAAAGGCAACTTCAAGTGGTTAATTGCTGAAGGGTAACCCATGAAACATAGGGGATACAAGATATCACAACAATGTGTGAGCCATATTATTTAGTTTCCCCTAAGGGAACCTGATGTAAAATCTTGTGGAATGATGTAAAAAATCTGAAAAGATATTGTTTTCTGCTAGCAAATAAAAGACAACTTCAAGTGGCCAATGGTTAAAGCGCAAGTCGTGAAACATTGGGGATAAGAGATATTACAGCAATGCGTGAGCCATAAAAGTCAGTATACCCATAGTAAACGATATTGGAAAGCAAAAGAAGGTCGCTATTCGGCATAGAAATACTGTGCTGACCCATCCAACATAAAACCATGTCACTTTGAACACTGATAAGTTCTAGCAGAAGAAAGAAAAGGAATACCAGATAGTATAGCCGGTATAGGCCATTATATATGGTATCCCCTAAGGGAACCGGATGTAAAATCTTGTGGGATTGATGCAAAAAATCTGAAAAGATACTGTAATCTGCTATAAAATAAAAGGTAGTACAAACAAAGCACTGCCAATGAGGCCGGGTGTCTATAGTGCTGCGTGGTCTGAGAGGTGCTCACAGCCCCACTCACTCTATGCCTGCAGGGGAGCACACATTGTGCATGTTACACAAAAACATAATTTTGCCCACCAGTTGCTGGGTCACTGGCCAATCATCGTCCAATCACTGACTTTGTGGAATTGAGTTAACTGTCACTGACGTGCCATGCAGGTGGCGGCAGTTTTTGAAATACAACAGGGCAAGTCCCCACCCCCTGGATTCATCATCACTCTCAGTCTGAGCAAGGGGCAGTGCACTGCAGTGTAGTCTCAGGGTTATTACTACTCTCAAGAAAGGATGTAATTGTAAGAGTCTGTTTCACAGACTTATCCATGGGTTGTCACATGGCTTCGTTCCTGAAGCTCAGCTATACTTTGCACTGCAGCCAAAGCCTGAGGTTGCCCTATGCTGTGTGATGACAATTTGTGTTCATTATTAGTAGAGAAGAAACTCAACTTTAAAGTTGGCAGTGTATAATGCCACCAAAATTATCAAGCTTCAGAAAGATATCAAGCGGTTTGATAAGGAGAAGACATACCCATATCTCAAAGTGGGCTTTGTACCATCAAGCACTGGCTATCAATCTGATAATAGCTCAACCTCCACGAGGAGGGGTTCAGGAAGCAGCAGTGATTCCAGCACTGAAAACTGGAATCCCCGCCAGCAGAGGGGACGGGGCCCTAGACAGAACTTTAACAACTACCCACCTCCCCAATACCCAGGACCACAATTCGGGCAATACCCAATGTTCCCCACAGGCCCGCCTCAATTTGGCCCCCCCTCAATTTGGACCCCCAGGCATGAGCCAGCCTTTTTTAGGCAGAGGTTGGGGCAGAGGGCGAGGACGAAGAAGAGGGAATTAACCAGACAAACGAGTGCAGTGGGCGGAACCACCACAGAAGGTCTACAAGACAAGGAGTCACACAACCAACACAAAGAAAAAAACCTAGTAGTCAATCTTTCGCCTAGAGTTCTCACCAGTCTGGAAGAGACAGTCCTCCAGAAGGGGTTGGGCTTCGTACCCACTCCGAAGGTGGACCACTTCAGACAAACCTGCGAATTCCATCAATTCTTCCGCAAAGTGCGATTGAAAGCGTTCTTTGATGGTAAACAGCAGGGAGAAAGTGATCACTCAGGACTACACAATCGTTCTTCTTTCACACCACACAATGGTATGATCCCCAATGAAGTGCTTACATACGACCAAGCGGTACTCAAGGACATCCAGTCCTTGAACGTCCCCAGATCATTTTCAAATCTCTCGAGAGAAGAGACATTGGCAGTGGGATCACCAGCCAATGACCCATCAATCACCATCAAACAAGCCGACAAAGGCGGTGCCACTGTAATCATGGCAACATCAGACTATGAAACTGAGTGTCTAAGACAACTTAGTGACCGCAGATACTATACGCAAATCAACAAGAATCCAAAGGAGAGATTGTTGAAAACCATTACTGGCTTGGTGGACTCTGCAGTAGGGCAAGGTTGATTAAGCAAAAAGAAGGCATCCTTCCTGATCAAAAAGAATCCCAAAACCCCGTATTTTTACAACCTACCCAAAATACACAAGGGAATAAGTCCAGTACCTGGAAGACCAATCGTCTCAGGCATCGACTCTGTGTTGAAACCACTCTCACAGTTCTGTGACCACTTTCTCCAACCCTTGGTCAAAACAATACCTTCATACCTGAAGGACACCACCGATGTCTTACACCTGCTAGCGCAGTTTCCAAGAGCTGGTGAGATTGACTTCCTCATCACCCTAGATGTGGAAGCCCTTTACACCAACATTCCACAAAGGGCAACCCTAGAGGTGATTGAGGAAGACCTGAGGAAAAGCACTTGGGCTTCACAGACACCACCGAGTTTCATGATTGATTGTGCCGCTCTGGCTCTAACAGAGAACTTCTTTGTGTTCAAAGGTCAACTGTACCACCAGACCCAGGGTACATCCATGGGTAGTACCTTTGCCCCAAGTGTGGCCTGCCCCTATATGGCATCTTTTGAGGCTCGCCATATACATGACGACACAAACCCTTACCGTGACAACATCCAGTTATGGAAAAGATTTATAAATGACATCCTCATCTTCTGGCATGGTGATGCCGAGGCCTATGGCAACTTTTTCAACTGTGTCCACAACCTTGACCTCTACTTGAGATTCACAATCCACGCATCGCCATCTGAAATACCATTCCTAGACTTGACCATCAAGCTTGAAGGAGGTGCATTAACTACGACAATGTACAAAAAGAGCACGGACCGGAATAGTCTTTTGCTCTTTAACAGCCATAACCCAAGGGCATTGAAAGAGAACTTGCCTTTTGGGCGAATTTCTCCGCATAAGAAGAAACTGCAGCACACTGGCTGATTACAAAAGGGAATCGGTGGCTCTATCAGAAAATCTTGTGGACAGGAACTATCCACGCAAGAGTGTCACCCTCGCACAAAAAAGAGCACGGAACAACAACAGGGAGAGCCTACTAGAAACAAGAGTGAAAGACAAAACAGAAACCTTGACATGTGTGACAACATACACACCTATGTCTAACCAACTCACGAAAGTATTCAGAAAACACTGGGGGATAATGAACACCGGCTCGGTACATTTTGACCAACCACGATTCGCATTTAACCGCTCAAGAAATCTGAAAGACATGCTCATTAGCACAAGACCTAAAACCAAAGTGTCCAACCGACAAGGGACTCTGTGGACATTACCAGCAGTAATGGGTCACTATCCCTGTGGCTCTTGTACTGCATGCGTTCACCGCAGTGCACAAGAGCATCACACTAAATAACAACTTTACGTGGGAAATGCGCTCACACACTAACTGCAACTCTGCCAACTGTGTTTACTTACTGACTTGTCCGTGCAACCTATACTACATAGGCATGACTACAAGATGTGTTAAGCTATGGATTTCTGAACACCGCAGTAACTTTCGATGCCACAAGAGCAACACCAAGATGTGCACCCACTACTTGGAGAAGAAACATACACCAGACTCCTTTAAATGGGTGATCCTGGAAGCAACCCCCAACATCTCCAAAAGAAAATTGTTCTTTAAAGAACAAAGATGGATACACGTTTTGTCAACACATATCAAAGGTTTAAATGAAGATATACCATGGGGAGTGCTCTAAATGTTACATAGCATACCTTCCTCTATAGGTGTCCGGGTAGCTCATTTTCTATACATGGAGCTGCCTCCACTACCCCATTTGTGGCCATGCTCAAGATTCCATCTAATGCAGTTGAAACTACATATCACTAAGGCTTCTGTTAATAACCCCCTATTCCTAATATGGCAAAGTTAATACCATCCACCAAGATGAGCCTCATCGCCCTTCCATGATATAAAGCACCCTGTAGCATTAGCCTCCTAATGGGTTCCATATCCCAGGATACCCACTGACATATTGATAATTGGAGTCAAACCCACATTACACTACTTTCTAAGTGGTCTAACCATTCCTACGCCCCGTACTGCCACTCGACCTCACCACCGACAGCACCGACCCTATTAGGATATTTACCACTCTATATTGGCAGCCATAGCAGTCCTAAATATAGTATTTAGACTTATGTCCCAACCATGCGGACGGACAAATTATTTACACCGCCAATAATAGGAACACATTTGATCAGCGGCATTTGCTAATATATATCTAACGACTGTGTCAACTGCTCCCAGCCACTGCATAAATTACCACTAAGTAATGGCCGCCAGGGACAACATCGAGCCCCTCCTATACAATGCAACACCGTAACCACGCCCATACCGAATCACGTGACCAGTCACATGGCTAAAGAATACTACCTTATTAGAAACCTCCACGGCAGGCCAGGTTATCACCCAGGACCCGTGGAGATGGGTAGATCTTAGGACGCCGCTATGGAGCACCACATGTGAGTACATCCCCCCGGTCGGTTTACCTGACCCCCCGTTCTAATGTATCCGATATGCCGCCATTCCACTAACTAGCACGCACCTTGATCGTTAAACTCCTCGACCTAGCGTGAAGCACAGAACCCCCAGGCTAGGCTATCTGCAGCACACGCGCTCCGCACTGGCGGAACCGCTTCTTATCGCTAAAATTATTGAGGCACAAATGGGGTAGAGGGCTGATTAGTTAAGCTACTCCAACATTAATACCGCACATTACGTGGCCCGCCCATAAGCAGTAACGCCCGGGCTGCAGTTAACATCGACATGAGCGCCACTGATTAACAGCGCATTGGTGGCCAGCAAACGTACACAAGAAAGCAATGGACTGAAGAGACATGATTGAATTACCCTGAACGTGTCTCTGACATACTAGACCATTTACCAATGCTGAGAAGATAGGGAGTCTGTGAATCCAAACCCCGCTTAAGTGCAATAGCGAGAGGCATAGGAATTGCGATTTTAAGCATCTTAATGGGCATACTCTTATAATTTACATCTACCCCACTTCATAGCACATTTTCCTCATATCTAATTTTATATGTAATTCACAACATTGTCCTGCATTTGATTAACACTCGACTGGCGACAAGAGCGCACACACCAGCCCAGAACATGGTTTCACATCCCCTACAGCTGTGAGATACATCTATATGAGCAAACATATTGCCTCCTAACCTTTTATCTAATACTGGAGCTGATCATGACCACAGACAACCTTCCATGCAGGTTCATGACTCAACGTGTTATTCATAGTGTCATGGCTTTTTCTTCCTGATACTGCCATCCTTCTTTTAACAGGAGCTGAGCCATGTGTTAAAATCCCCCGGGCACTGTTGAAGCCGGGGGACCACTAAAAGTGGGTGAGTCCACCGCACAACCAAGTATTTTTTCTGTTCTCTACTTTCCACAGGGTCGTGTTTCACCTTAGTTCACTGTGGAAGATCACCCAGTTTTAAAGATATTTTATTGTTTTTTTATGTCATTTGATCAATTTGTCCGCCAGTGAGCGAACACACCAGATGATAAGGACCGTGCTTTGGAGTCACCATTGTACATATGTTGGTGTTGGTAAACAAATGTCTCTTTCCCTTAAATGCCTCTTTCTCTCTCCTATAGGTAGATCCAGGCAGGTCAAGAAGACGTAGGATATAAGTACTATCACTGACTTTATTTAACCCTTCTTTTGTTTACCAGTTAATAGACATTGTAGATAGCACACACTTATAGGTCCTGAAGAATCGCAGGGTTATTACACCATCAGCGAGAAACATGTCGACCAACACACGTTTACAAGAGCAGTTAAACACGCACAGTAAACGTGATAGCGCCTTGTTATATTGCTTTTAATTAGGACAGGAGACCCCCAGAATAAAATTGTCCGTTCTAGGTACTCCCAGCCCTATTTTATCTCACATCACAGCATCTACACCAGCCCCCACACCCGCACTTCATCATACGGCAGTTGGATAGAAGATCTCCGACAAAGAGCCCCTTTTTAGGGAGCCCATTGGGGATTGCACTGTCGCCCCAACGAGGAGAAGCCCAGTTGATGAAGCATGACACCTGAAAGGGTGTGTGAGGGCATTATGATCCAACAAATGGATCTCCTCTACTACCCTCTCTAGGGAAGAGTGAGATCCAACCACTTGGCTTCTCCACACCGCTACAACATTTCTAATGAGGAACTTCATAAAAAAAAGCTTTTTGTATTAGTCCCAACGAGGCATCCTCCATGTTAATGTTAATGTTAATGTTAATCAGCATTTATTGAGCGCTCGTACGCCCGGAGGCTTCATGGCGCTATAGAGAGGAACAAGGCGCGACAGTCAGTTAGTAGAGATGAAGCAGCTCAGTAATGTGCCTGAGAAAAGAGCCAGGTTCCTTTTGTACGGAGGTACAGTTAGGAGGGATTTGTAGGTGGACCGGAGATAGCGGGAAGGACTGTATCTTTTAAATAAGTCTCTAATGAATAGGGGGCCAGTATCATGTAGAGACTTGAATAAAATGCACCCGGCTTTGAAGGCCACGCGTTGCTCAACTGGCAGCCAGTGTAGCTGTTTTAGGCCAAGTCTGACTGATTGCCTCCTAGGTATGTTCAGAAGGAGTCTGGCTGCTTGGTTCTGAACCAGCTGGAGGCGTTTGAGCTCTCCAGTTTGGAGCCCAAGATAGAGACTGTTAGAAAAGTCCAATCTGGACAGAACCAAGGAGATGACAATCTGTGTGAGGGCTGCTGAGGAGAAGAAACGGGCGATTTTTTTTATTTTCTTCAACTGAAAAAAACTGGAGGACACGACTGCTACAACCTGTTTTTTTAAAGAGAGATCCTCACTAATGAAGATACCTAGGCTCTTGACCGAGGGTGACTTAGATGGGGGAGCGCCCATGCTGGGGGGCCAGAAGCTGGGATTCCAACTAAGTGTGCTCTGTCCAGGCAAGACCAGTTCGGTCTTGCCTGGGTTGAGTTTCAAATGATTGCAGCTCATCCAACTCAGAATGTGGGACATGGTTTTTTGAAATTCTACCACAGAGTCCTTGGTGTTCAAAGGAAAGATGAGCTGCAAATCATCAGCGTAGTTGAAAATGGTTGCCTTTGCATTCCTGAGGGAGTACAGAAGGGGGCGTAAATACAAATTAAAAAGCAGGGGAGATAACGAGGAGCCTTGAGGTACTCCGCAGGTAGTGGATATAGTAGGAGCCGAGAAGGAGCCCAGTCTGACCGATTGTGTTCGGTCAGTGATGAATGAGCGGATCCAGCTCAGCGCAGGGCCCCTAAGACCTGCCTGCTCGACACGGTCGACCAAGATGGTGTGGTCGACCGTGTCGAACGCGGCAGATAGGTCCAATAGCACCAGAGCCTGATGGATCCCTACATCCGCGTTCCGCCTCAGAGTATTCTGCACCGAAAGAACGACCGCCTCGGTAGAGTGGCAAGGACGGAAGCCAGCCTGATTAGGTGCAAGAAACTCTGATTTTTCCAGAAATGTGGAAATGCTGTCACAGACATGAGACTCCAAAAGTTTGGCACAATATGGCAGCAGCGATATAGGTCTGTAATTGAGCGGATCTAGCGGGTTGGCTCCTGCCTTTTTTATAAGAGGGATGAGGAGGGCTTTTTTGAAGTTGTTTGGGACTTTACCCTGTGTAAGTTATCCATTCAACATGGAAAGTAAGCACCCGGGGAGGCTGGTGCCCACTTCTTTCAGAATGTGAGGGGGGCAGATGTCATCAGGGGAACCAGATTTGACCTTTGTAAGGAGTTTGGATAAATTGACATTTTCAATAGGGGGATAGGAATCCAGGGTGACTAAATTATGAAAAGTGTCTGCAAAAAGAAGAGGAGGCTGAGTGGTAGGGATACTTTGTTTAATGGTACAGATTTTGTCAAAGAAGAAAGAATTTAGTGAGTTGCAGAGCTCCTGGGTGGGGACCATCGGGAGAGAGGTTCTGTCACTCGAGCTAAGGTTTTCCACAATATTAAATAATTCTCTTGATTTATTTTGAGCCTTGAGAATTTTTTCCGAAAGGTAATCAGTTTTGTATTTCAGAATAAGCTTTTGGTAGTCCTTGCGAGCCTTACAGTAGTTAGCTCTGTCTTGTCCTGAGTAGGCTGTTCGCCACTTTCGCTCCATTTGACGAACTTTGAGTTTAAGGGTTTTCAAATGAGGTGTAAACCACCTATGAGCGTCGTTGGGGCGAGAACGTGAAAAGTTGGTACAAGGAGCATGAACATCAGCTGCCTGAAGTAGCCATTCAGAGAAGGCTTCTTCTGTTTCTTCAATGTCCTGATCGAGTGAGGGAAGGGAGGAGTTTAAGGATCCAATAAAAGCGGGGATGTCAACATTCTTCCACATTCTGGTCTTACCTCCTAGCTGGGGCAGGGGCTTTCTACTTCTTACAGTGGTCATGGTGAAATTGATCAGAAAATGATCCGACCAAATACAGGGAATGATGGACTTAATAGCCAGGGAGATGTTTTGAGACCAAATTTGGTCTAGGCTATGCCCTTTCTCATGAGTAGAAAGGTGAATGTGTTGGATGAGGTTCATGTCTAAAAGGGTTTCTTTCAGCGTAGCTGCCTGAGAGTCAGACTCAACCGAGTCCAGCCAGAGATTGAAATCTCCCAGCAGCACGATTTTATTGTGTGAAATTATCAGGGGGCAAGTTGTTCTGCTAGAGATGCAGTGAAAGTGGGCATATTTTGAGGGGGGCGGTATATGAGGATCAAAAGTAGTGATCCAGTGTTCATATCCATTTTTAAAATCAGGTTGTCTGATCCTGTTAAATCAAGAGATGGTAAGGAGGAGACTTTGTGGGTGTTGCGAATAATCGCAGCGACCCCTCCGCCCCTTTTACCAGCTGGCCTATTGACATGCAGTATGTAGTAATTCGAGGGAACTGCAGCCAAAATGTCAGGCAGGGATCCCTCATTAAGCCAGGTCTCTGAAAGACATAAAAGATCTGGTTGTTCGGCCTGGAGCAGGAGGAAGATGTCTAAGTAATGTTTAACCATGGACCTGGTATTTAAATATAGACACTTGAGGGTAGTCTCAGTGTCATAGGGAGTCGAGGGAGGAGACAAGGATTTAGGCTTAGAAGCTTTATCAGGGTAGTATTCAGGCTTCAAAATACCATAAATGGCGGCACGCTTTAAAGTATGAGCGGGTGGGGCGAGTCCAGCGCTGTCAGGGGGTCTAAATGACAGCAACGAAGCAGAGGAGTATTTGTAGTTTAAACCAGGGGTTCTGACCCCGGGCCCCGGACTGCCGCGGACGGGCGCAGACGGGCTTGACTTGTGCGCGACTTCGGCGCGCATTCGTCACGCCCGCTGCACTCCTGGATACACATTGTTTATATGGCCTGCCTCCCGGGAGAACTAGACCGCTAGATCCGGTCCAGCTACACCCAAGATGGCGGCTCGCCTCACCCTCCACACAAACGGCACCAGCCGCGATGGAACAGGGCGGGCTACAGAGAAATTAACAGTGCAATCGGTAGGTGGTAATAACACAATGCTTTTTATGAATTAAAATGAGGATTAAAACTTTCAGACGCGCTGGCGCTTAAATCGCGCTAGAGCAACAACAGTGTCTGCCAAGTAACTGCGCTGTCAGAGAAATGATCTGCAGGGTTCCGCGAGGGCCAGGCTGCTGCCACCAGCCAAGCTTTCTCGAGTGGCCCTGATCCAGGAAATGTTTTATGGCCTGCCTCCCGGGAGAACTAGACCGCTAGATCCGGTCCACCTACACCCAAGATGGCGGCTCGCCTCACCCTCCACGCAAACGGCACCATCCGCGATGGAACAGGGCAGGCTACAGAGAAATCAACAGTGCAATCGGTAGGTGGTAATAACACAATGCTTTTTATGAATTAAAATGAGGATTAAAACTTTCAGACGCGCTGGCGCTTAAATCGCGCTAGAGCAACAACAGTGTCTGCCAAGTAACTGCGCTGTCAGAGAAATGATCTGCAGGGTTCCGCGAGGGCCAGGCTGCTGCCACCAGCCAAGCTTTCTCGAGTGGCCCTGATCCAGGAAATGTTTTATGGCCTGCCTCCCGGGAGAACTAGACCGCTAGATCCGGTCCAGCTACACCCAAGATGGCGGCTCGCCTCACCCTCCACGCAAACGGCACCAGCCGCGATGTAACAGGGCGGGCTACAGAGAAATCAACAGTGCAATCGGTAGGTGGTAATAACACAATGCTTTTTATGAATTAAAATGAGGATTAAAACTTTCAGACGCGCTGGCGCTTAAATCGCCCTAGAGCAACAACAGTGTCTGCCAAGTAACTGCGCTGTCAGAGAAATGATCTGCAGGGTTCCGCGAGGGCCAGGCTGCTGCCACCAGCCAAGCCTCTCCATACGGAGTGGGAAAACGCCTCTAGTCCCTTCTTTTTGTCTTGAGAGTGTATAATGCAGGCTCACTAGCAGCACAGTTTGCAAAGCATTGCCTGCAGGCACCCTGCTGCTCCCGCTTTTGCAATGGTCTGATTCTATTTGTAGTTTCTTATGCCTAGTAGTGCCGCTGTGATAGGAGGCGCCCTAAATGCATGACTAAGCATTTTAGTGTGGTGATGAGGACTTCCATGCTAAACTGCATTCGTCTAACCATTTATGCATGATACTTGGCAGAGCTGTACCTCCATCCTGAAAAAAACGTGCTTTAATTCCCACATCCTTCATTGTCTATGTTGCCCCCAACACCAATTCCTTCCCTCCCTCCTTGTATCCCCTGCCTTCCCTCCTACCCCACCAGTAATTTTAAAAAAGGGTTACGACTGTATCATATCTCTTTTTTAGGTCAAGCCTAGAGTCAGAGTGCATGCAGTGTCAGTTATATGTTTTGTAAACAGTTTTGTAAATTGTTCATTGTGCATAAACTGAAATGTTTTATTTCTCCATTTTCCTATCCTGCCTTTTCACATTGCATTTTTTCTATCCCTCACACTTTATTATTCCTCCCATATTGATGGGTTTTACCCTTTTAGATTTTTTAATCTCTGCCATTGTTTCCCTCAACTCTGCCATGTAGCACGCATCAGGTGTTAGACTAACACATTTTAGTGTGGTGGTATGCATCACTGCGCTGAAATGGAAAGTCATGTATTTGTAGTGCCTCAGTATCAATCCAGAGTGCTATTAGTGCTCTGATAGAAACTTAAATCCAGATTGCAGCCCACGGTTTGCTCTGCTCGCGCAGGCTTGCGGCGGCTGGCTTAGCTCGTGACTGGGCTGGCTTAGGAAGGCTGAGAGCAGAGGCTACAATGTAACAAGGTTGATTCACTTCCCCTTGACACTGGCTATTCATTCAGGTTAAACTTGTTACTCATTGTGAGACTCATCACATGATGGCACCTCACAGTCAGTGTTATAATGATGGCCAAGAGCTTCTATCAAGAGACTCACTCTCTTTAAATATTGGCAAGCAGGCACGTGCGAGCGGAAAACGTGACAGTAATGGAATAATGTGACAGTCTTTTGACACGTGGCCAGTCCCATCCCAGTCCAGGCAACCGCAGGATTGGTGGTGTCTGACAGGCAGCACTGAACTCATCTCAGAATGCATGCTGTGGTGCAGCTGGCAAGGAGTCGTCATCTCGACTCCTGAAGAAGCGCGGCTGCAGCCGACTCTGGGGAACCTGCGATCCCACCTTGAAACTTAATCTCGCTCCACGTGGGCCCGTACTAGCTTCCCCAGACGGTTTGGTCTTGAATTCCCACAGAGCAGGCCAGAAAAACAAGTTAGGGATTATACTCATGCACTCAGCAGGTAATGGCCGCCACAGGGAAGAAGGGGTCTGCACTTAGCACCTAACCCCAAAAATAGCATGCTGCCCTCCCGGCGCTTCACAGAAGATAAACAGCAGTTATCTGCAGCTCCACAAGAAGTAAGGGACCCTGCATGAGAACCCTGCCTACACTGAGAATCTTTCGCCCACACCCTCAAAAAACACCAGAGAAACCCATACACTGTCCCACTCTACAACCAGCATCCCCGCTTCCATACTTCCCTTCCACATAGGACTGCCTTGGCACACCCCCTGCACACAAGACTGCCGCAGATGAATAGGCCTACACATAAACAAGCTGGAAGCTGACCCCAAGGGAGCAATCACCAGGATGGATGCAGCCTCCCTAGAGCCTCAGTCTGTTGGCGTCTGAGTGAGTCCGGCCCCTAGCATCGACAACTTGATACCTGGTTATGGTAATGAGGGGCAGCGGTAATGGTGCTGGTCCAACTTTCAGCATGGCCAGTAGCTGTGTCACTTACGAGCCTGGTGTTTTCAATAGCTCTGGTACAGCTGAAGCCTGCTGGTGTGATCTGGTGCTGCGGGATAGGGCAGGTAGTGGCGTACCAACCGGGCTGACACCACTCAGCTGCACTCCTCAGTTATCATTTTTATTTGGATTGATTAAACAGTACTGTCTTTCAAACAAACAGCATCCTGGCTGGCTGTAGGGTGTGCGCCTCACTCTCCTGAGCCTTCTCAATGCCCGTGCTGCTGCCTGAGGCGGCTCGCGAGTACGAGATCAGTGCCCTTCTAGAGCTGGTGCTTTGCAGTAATTTTAAGAACTTCTTAGAGTTTCTCTTTGGTGAAATGGATGTAACTTCTGATATTTATATGCTCACCTCATCTTTATTACTTTATTTATTTATTTATTTATTTTTATTTATTTTGAAGCTTATAAAGCGCACGGCTACCCCCAACGGGGGTGTCCCGGCGCTGTAGACTGCAAGCTCGAATTGAAGGATGCTACTTATGAGATAGTGAACAACCAAGTTTTCAGTTTGCTTCGGAACAATGATTCAGAGAAGACAAACCTAAGATCCAGTGGGAGGCTGTTCCAGAGTTTAGCTGTTACTACACTGAACGCTCTGCCACCACTTCTAGAACGACGAAATCTGGGAACCACCAGGAGGCGTAGGCTGTTCGATCTCAGAGACCTGACAGACTGGGACAGTTTAAGCCTCTTTCTCAAATATCCTGGCCCAACCCGTTAAGGGCCCGGAAAGCAAAAATCAAAGCCTTGAACTGAATGCGCCGGGCGACGGGAAGCCAATACAGCTTCCTCCGATATGATGCAACCGATTGGCGAAAAGGAATATTGCCAATCAATCTGGCCGCAGCATTTTGTACTATTTGTAGGCGTTCAATTTGGTACAAAGGGGCACCAGCATAAAGACTATTAGCATAATCTAGATGCGATGTAATCAGGGCATGAATAATGGTTTTGTGAGAGTCAAGAGGGAGGTATGGAAAGATCCTCCTAATCATTCGCAGTTTGCCGAAGCAAGCTGCTGTGACCTTGTTAATTTGTGGGTTACACGATAGTGCATTATCAAATTGAAAGCCCAGATTTCGAACTGTCTGGACTGGGACCGGCGGAGGATTAAGTAAAGTTGGCCACCACTGAATGGCAGGCAGCACGGTTTTCTGATTAAAAAATAAAACCTCAGTTTTATCGGTATTAAGTCTAAGGTGATTAGAGGTCATCCAAGAACAAATATTGCTAAGGCAGTTGCGAAAAATGATAAAATTGGAGTCAGAGTGATCTCTAAATGAAAATACAAGCTGAGTATCATCAGCGTAGGAGATCACTCTGACCCCCCAAGATTCCACCACCCTAGCCAGCGGAGCAAGATAGACATTGAAAAACAGAGGGCTCAAGGCAGAACCCTGAGGCACTCCGCATAATAGAGGTTTACCCTCTGATTCAAAAGGTCGGAGAAAAACCTTCTGGGTCCAACCTGTAAGGAAAGATCTAATCCAAGTCAACACAGTGCCTCCAATTCCAATCTGGCCTAACCGATCCAACAGGATCTCATGAGATACTGTGTCGAAAGCGGCGGATAGGTCGAGGAGGACCAACATGGCCTCCTCGCCCCTATCCACACACTCACGAATTGTCTCCGATACCTCTAAAAGAGCAGTCTCGGTACTAAAGCCTGTTCTAAATCCAGACTGCGAGTCATGTAACAATTGGTTGGTTTCTAAATAGTCCGCCAATTGTTACTTGACTTTGCTAGCCAGAAAGAGTCACTCATAGTCAACGTACACAATAGAAAAGAGGTCTTCAACATCGGGAAGGAACTCTCCAACCCCAGCTCCAACTCCAACAACATCCTGCCATCGTAAGACCTCTGCAACTCCCTAGCCACCTTCTTCCACCACAAAATCGCAGGAATCCATGACAGCTACAACACACAGAGTCCCCCCAACATCAACCGACGCCTCAGAATCACCGCCCCCAGCCACACCTGCCTCCTGCTCTACTGGACCCACGTCAACGACAATGACAACATCAAAATCATGAGCATCATCCACTCCGGATCTCTGGTCGACCCCTGCCACACCACGTCTTCAACAAAGCAAGCACTACATCGCACCCCACCTCCGCAAGATCATTAACACCTCCTTCAAGACCGCCACCTTCCCGGAAAGCTGGCTACACGCCGAGATCAACATCCTACTCAAGAGACCCAAGGTGGAACCCATCTTCCTGCTCCCATTCCCGGTGAAAGTCATCGAGAAAATGGTCAACAAGCAACTGACACGGAGGGGCGTGCCCAACAACATGGCCGAGTAGGGTGTGTTTCTGCGCTGCTCCGGCAACTCTCAGTGATTCAACAACTTTAATGGTGGCCTGAAGTTCTGAAAACCGAAGTTTTACCATCCGCAGGAGTCCCTGATCCCCCCTGACGACATCGAGTTAATTCTGAGACCCGGGGTGTTCCTATTTCTGAGGTGGCGAAGAAGGCTCGGAAGCCTCGGAACACAATCAAAGATGGCGCCGCTGGGGCGCCTTCGCTCGATCGCGGTGCAGCCGGAGATACCGCCGATTGCAGGGCACCTCGGACATACGGCTCCATCTCCCTCCGGCTCGGCTGAGATCGCGGAGGTGGACCGGGGCTCCGACGGGATGCTGCATCGGTCCCGGGGAGCCAGAGAGTAGTCTAGAGGGGGTGTGGACGCCGGGTCTGGCCTACCGGTCCAGCGGAAGCCTGCTGCGTCTCAAGGTGAGGGCTGGCCCCGGGGAGAGCAGTGCTGACAGTGGAGGCTTTGGAGGACCCGGGGCCACGGCTGGACGCAGAGTGAGGCGCCCGCCCCATCTACCCGCCGGGTCGGGGAGCGGGGGAAGCGGCCTGAGCCCTCCGAGAACACTGACACTAGAGGGTCTACTGGAGCTGTGGCGAGAGTGCGGGGATCCTGAAAAAGTCCGTGAGACTATACGGGGGGCCAACATCATTGCGGCCCAAAATGAGACTTTGAGCGGCCTGCCTCCCACCCCCCTCGCTTCACCGTCCCTGAGGAGTGATGAGAGATTGTGGCGAGAGGAGGCCTCCGTTCATTCCCAGGTGGCAGTGGAGGGCGCTGCTCGGTTCGGGGGCCCATATTGCACCTCCCTCCGGATAAGGACGCAACGGCAATAGCAGTGTGGGAGACTCGAGGAAGATGAACACAACTGGGGGGCACTGACTCCGCCTCCATCATCAGGTATTTTGCTCCGTGTGGGCTCTGCGTGGTGCACGGCTCTGGGCAAGACCTCCTACGCATAATTGCAGTGATTTCTAGCAGACCCTACAGAGGTTGCCCGCCTGAGGGTGTGGAGCTCCCGGTTTGTCACCCTTGTCAGGTTCCACCCCCCCTGCTCGGATGGGGATACTGCTAGTAGCTATTTTTGGTGACCAGTAGGAGTGACCTGCACGACAGCCGGTGAGAGGCTGGGTCTGGAGGGATTGCCTGAAGGGGCATTAGGATTGTGGTGAGCTGCGGAGAGATTCTGAGCGGCGCCCAGACAGCATGGACCCTACAGGTGTGTGGCCCGCAGATAGAGCATCATGGGCAAGAAAGATGAAGATCCCAACCCCCCCAGACATGGAACACTGGACCGTTACACCACAGCTCCCTTTCCCCCAGAAGATTACTCTTCCGGTGCTCGTTCAGACACAGCCCTACTGATGGGTGCCATAAAGGCGTCCCGTGAGGCCCTGGAGAATAAAATTGGAGCGGTGGGCACGGAGGTGATGCTCTTACGACAAGACCTCCGAAATCCAGCGGAACGAGTGACGGCATCAGAAACTAGAATAGGGGAAGCCGAAGATACCATACAAGACTTGAAGAAAGGTATGGTGGACCTTCAATCCTCTCATAAGCACCTTCTGTGGAAGGTGGAGGGTGCAGAAAACAGGGCAATACACAACAACCTCCGCTTTCTGGGCTTTAGGGAGGGAATCGAGGGTGCAAGCATGGCGGAGTTCCTGCACTCCTGGCTTCTACGCACCTTCCCAAAGGACAAATTCTCGACTTTTTTCATAACAGAAAGAGGACCCAGAGCGCTGCTGGCTAAGCCACCGGCAGGAGCTAGGCCTCGGGCAGTCATTGCTTGCTTCCTGAATGTTTTGGACAGAGATATGATTCTGAGGGAAGCTAGAAAACGTGGGGAAATCCGCCTAGAAAATGCCCAAATAATGATTTTCCCGGAATACAGCCAGGAAGTGCAGAGGCAGAGGCGCTCCTTCGACGCCGTCAAGGCTAAGCTGAGAGACCTTCACATGCAGTACATGCTCCTATTTCCTGCAAAGCTCAAAGTACTATACAAGGAGAAATCATACTTTTTTCAAAACCCGGAGGAGGCATGGCAGTGGCTGGAGGAGTGCCCTCCTCTGACAAAACACACGTCTGGGGTTCAAAAGGCACCTGCTATGGGGAGATCCATGGAAGACCCAAGAGGATCGCCAAAACCAACGAGACTGAGGCAAAGACACGGAAGCCGGAACCTGGCTGTAACCCCATATTCCAAATCCGGATCTGTATGGCGGAGGAGGCGGAGCACGGCCTCTCTCGATTCTAATCGGCCGACGGGCTCCAGGTTCCGCTGCCTTGCGGAAAAAGCACAGTCGGAAGGGGAGAGAGAACCTGGAGGTACCTGGGGCCTCATTTATGAGGCTGTGCGTCACTTTTACGCCGCCGGTGCGTCACTTTTTGTGACGCACCAGCAGCGTAAAAAATGTGCCTTGTTGCACCAAATTTACAAAGTGGCGCATCTAGGTAGATGCGTCGATAGATGCGTCACTTTGTAAACCCCTGCGCCATATTATACCTGCACCAGGTATAATGTATGCAAGGGGGCGTATTGACGCAAGAAAGGGTCATGGAAATGACGCAGTGAAATCTATGATATTTCACTGCGCCACTTCTAGGTCTCAAATGCGTCAAAATCTTACGCCTGCCTCACAGCAGGCGTAAGACTGACACAAGCCCTTTCACATGGGGCTTACCCCATGTGAAAGGACACATTGCTGGAGTTGCGTCACTTTTGAGACACACTCCAGCAATGCGTCACATTTGCGCCTACAGATACGTCAGAAATACTGACGTATCTGTAACTCCTTGTGACATGATGCGTCATACTGTAAATATGACGCATCATTGGTGTCGCAAGGAGGGCGCAATGAAAAGTGACGCATCGCTGTTTTCACGCAGCGATGCGTCACTTTTCATAAATGAGGCCCCTGGACTCCAATTTGTGAAGATGGGACATTAATGGCTGACCGAGTATTAACTATGTGGCCAAGGAGCACGCAAGTTGGACACCCCCTTCTGTTTGCTTTGTTCTTTTGGTCTAATTTTCTTTCTTGTTCTTACCTGCTTGTGCTTCTACCTTTACATGTTCCTCTGTTAGAGGTTTAGAGCGGGTTTCTCATATTTTGAGGGTGAGATTGGGTGGGCGACAGACCGCCTTTACTTGGAAAGCTTTATCTCTGTCTTTTGGATGGCGATGGGACTGGAGGGGAGAGTTAGGTGGGGAGGGGCCGTTATCGGGGTGGAGCTACATTTCTTTCGGGGAAGGGAGGGGGGAAGTTTTAGATGAGTGTTGGGGGGTTCACAGTTAACTTTTTAAAGCCTGTCACAAACAGAACTGATCCATACACCTGCATACCACACACCAGACGCCTGCCTTTGCATGAGCAAGTCAGGACTAATGTCCCCTGCGGTGTTGGGTAGCCCGTGAACGTCCGCGCAAGACAGTGTCAGTGTCCGAATCCTTACATGGAACGTGAATGGCCTGGGCAACAAGATAAAAAGGGGGTTGGTTATGTCCTATGTTAGAAGCGTAGCCCCAGACATAGTCCTGCTGCAGAATACCCATTTACACTGTACACTATGTGGGTTCCTGGCAAAGGGGGTCGTACAAGGTTCTGGCCCATGCTGGGTACACGTTGGCCTCTAGAGGGATTGCCATACTGATTAAGAAGTCCTCCCCTTTTGCAGTCACACAAACATGGACGGACCCGCAAGGCACTTATGTGGGGATTACGGGAACATGGGGACGCCAGAAGATCACGATTATTTCTGTTTACGCACCACCAAAACTTCAGGCTAGAAGCCTCGCTGGTTTAGCTGATATCCTCTTGAATACGCCAGACACACTACATGTGGTGGGAGGGGACTTCAATGTTGTTATGTACGCTCCATTGGACAGGTCAAGGGAGCGGACTGATCCCCAACCACTGTCCCACCTGGTGAAGTCCATCGACGCGCTAGGATTGATGGACACCTGGAGATGGCTCCACCCAGATGTTAGAGCGTACTCTTATTTTTCAGGGGCCCCAAAGGTGTATTCCAGATTGGACTATGTCTTCCTTCCCCGCCATGCTCTTAGCACAGAGGATAAGGCACAATATCAGGTGCGGGGAATCTCGGACCACTCGCCTCTTCTGGTGATATTAGGGAAGAGACACAGAACAGAGGGCAGGACCTGGTGACTGATATTAGGGAAGAGACACAGAACAGAGGGCAGGACCTGGCGACTGATGGCATGGGACCTCCAGAATAAAGACTTACTGCGGGGATTTAGGGCGGACGTGAAGGTGTACTTCACAGAAAATCTAGGATCGGTACAGTCAGGGGTGATACTATGGGAAGCTTTTAAGACGGTCATGCGTGATAGGGCCCAGAACAGGTTAGCAGGGGAAAAGAAGAGGAAGCAGGGCGAACTACATGACCTGGAAACTCGTATTTTTCAGCTAGAGCGGCGGCACGTGGTAGATCGTGCCGCGCAATCTCTTAGACTATTAGTGGATACACATCAGCAATACAAGGCCCTGGTGACGGACGAAGCCAAAACACAGGCACAGGCGACTTTACATAGATTGTATGATGTGGGGGATAAGTCAGGGAAACTCTTGGCGTGGTTGAGTCGTAAAGAGCAGGGTGCGAGATGGGTGGAACAAGTGTCAGATAGCCAGGGTCATATTAGGCGGACTGATGTCCAGATAGCGCAGGCATTCGCTGACTACTATGAGGAGTTCTACAAGGCCAGAGACGTAGGCTCGACAGAGGATGTAGGGCACTATTTAGACATTATTGAGACCCCCATTTTAGCGGGTGAAGATCAGGCAAGTCTGGAGGAAGAGATAACAGTCGCAGAGGTCAGGGTGGCCCTAGCCAGACTTCGCCCGAGGACATCCCCTGGACCGAACGGGTTCTCCGCAGAATTCTTTAAAAAAGAATGGCGGACCTACTTAGTAATCACCTGCTCGCCTTGTTTTTGGGGACGGTTCAGGAAAGCACGCTGCCTCCGGATCTACATATGGCCACAATTATACCAATCTATAAACTAGGTAAGCCGCCAGAGGATTGCGCGTCGTATCGCCCCACTTTTCTTCTAAACGTGGAGGTTAAACTCCTGGCGACGATTCTGGCACTGCGGCTGAGATGCGTGATTCCAGATCTGGTCCACCTGGATAAGACCGGCTTCCTGCAAGATAGGGCAACCAGGTTAAATTTGAGGAGAACTCATAATTGGTTGATGGAGGTGTGTGACCGTCAGGACTCCCATGTGTTCTTATCTTTGGACGCCGAAAAAGCTTTTGATGCAGTACACTGGCCCTTCCTGGAGGGAGTATTGATTAAGTCTGGCTTTGGTCTTAAGTTTAGGCCTCCTTTATACTGACCCGAGAGCGAGGGTAAAGGTCAATGAGGTGTTTTCAGCGAATTTTCCCATATGGAGAGGGACCCGGCAGGGGTGCCCTCTATTACCGCTATTGTTTGCCCTTACCATAAAAATAGTGGCGTGTGAGATAAGACTTGACAGAGGGATATGAGGGTTTAAAATTGCCCGGATCGATACGGTTGAGGAGAAAATATTGCTATATACCGGATGACATCCTCCTATATGTCACCCACCCAGAGGTCTCGATACCATGACTATTTACCCTGCTGGGCCGCTACGGCTCCCATTCAGGATACACGATAATTTGGCATAAGTCACTCCTGTATAGCCCTAGGGGAGAGGGGGTATCCCAACCCTGCCTGACGCGCTTCAGGTCACGGACGAGGGGTTTACATATTTGGGGATATATACGTGACGAAGGACCGATCACTCTCGTATCAGCAAGATAACCATCGAGTGCTCACAAACTTCGCTAGTGACGCAGCTAGATGGAAAACCCTCCCCCTCACGATTCTAGGACGTGCAGCAATGTTCAAGATGATAACCCTGCCACGGTTCTTGTACGCCCTACAGAATGAGTATTCCCCCTTCCCCGACAGGTTTTTAAAGATATAAATGAAGAGCTCCGGTCATTGCTTTGACTGGGGAAACATCCTAGAATAGCCCTAGAGACACTGCAGAGGAACCAATATAATGGAGGGATCTCCTTACCCAATCTTAAGGGGTATTATTGTGCGGAACATTTATCGCCAATAAATGACTAGCTCCATGCCCCGGCTGATCACCCCACATATAGATTGGAGAGTGGGACAATGGCGCAGCGCACCTGTCTGCATTACACATATGGAGGCAGGGGAAGGGAAAACTACTCTCAGCAACACGTGTGACTGTGGAGACATGGGAGAGGGCGACTAAGAGGATTGACTGGGTACACAAACCGACGAAACAAACACTGATATGGCACTGTACATGGTTAAAGGAATTGCATAAACTGAAGGGGTTTAAAAGGTGGGATGACATTGGTATCTCTGTTCTGGGAGATCTGCTGAAAAGGGGAGCACTGAAATCCTTCCAGGTTTTGAGGGTGGAGTATAGATTGCATCATACTCAGTACTTGAAATACGAGCAGGTACGTCATGCATGGAGGGCAGAGACGGTGCTCACAGGTCCCCTGCCGGAGTAGGCACCGCTTGAGGGCCGTCTGCTGCATGAGCACATCCCGACTAAACTAGTTTCCCTGACCTATAACAACGTTGATTAACAACATGCCTGACGGACTGGTGAAATTGAAAGGAACGTGGGAACTAAATCTGGGGGAGATGGACACACTTGACTAGAAGACAGCCTTAATGCACCCCAGGGAAGTCTCGATAAAGTCTTGGCTTCGGCTCATACAATTTAAAATCCTCCATGGGGTTTATTACGATAGACACCGATTGCACCGGATGGGACGGGCCAGTGATCCTAACTGTCTGCATTGTGGGTATGTGAAGGGAGACTTTTATCATACTGTTAGACCTGGCATCATTGGCATGAGTCTCTCCTCCGTTTTTTCTGTTTGCCTCCTCTGTTTACGATGTTTTTGCTGGTATATGCTTTGGGCACTGTGCCACTGCTGATCAGTGCCACAGTGCAAGTGCTCCCTATGTGAAATTGCTGTATTGATTGACTTCCATGTTTGGCTTATTTGGTTTACTATCAGTCCCTAGTAGAGTGCACCAGGAGTGCCAGGGCTTGTAAATACAAATGCTGCTAGTGGGCCTGCAGCACATGTTGTGCCACCCACAAGAGCGGCCTAGTAAAAGTATGTCTGAAGGTCTGCCATTGCCAGACCACGTGCAGTCTGACTGTCACGAGGACTGCGCAAGTACACCTACTTGCCAGTCCCTAAACCTTCCCTTAACTTCATGTTAGTCACCCCTATGGTAGGCCCACGGGCAGGGTGCATTGTAGGCCTAAGGTAGGACAAGCCTGACAAGGTTGGCATGTCCTAATAGTGAATTACATCCATAGTCGTTTTTCACTATTGTAAGGTAACCTGCTCTCCATCAGTTAGAATGGGCTGCCAGGATTATTAATGCTATAATCCTAGCGGGCTCGGGGAGCATGGTGCAATGTCGAGTTTGGTATCCCTGAACTCAGGGTTTAATAACGCATCCGTTTGTGGGGATGGTTTTTGGACTCTGTGTTTGAAAATAGCACTTTTAGAAAGTAGCTATTTTCTTGTCTAATTGTCTACCGGTCTCTGCTGGTTCTGGTGTGCGTGTGACAGGAGCTGGGTGGCTCCAGAGAGTCTGAATGAGTCAGTGTGGGATGAGTGGGGCATTTGCATTGAGAGTAGGGGAGAGTAGCTCTTGATAGCCTGCCCTGCCTGATACAATGTTGGCTCCGCCCCCCTGCCAGGCGACTGATGACTCTGTGCCTGCCTGGGACTTTCCTGGCCCGCCTCCTGCCGGGCAGCTGATGGCCCTGCCCCTGCCAGTGACAATGCTGGCTCCGCTCCTGCTGAGCGGCTGAGGACTCTGCCCTGCCCAGTGAATAGGCCAGGTGCTCTGGCCTGGCAACACCCACAACAAACCCAGGATGGGGGGAAATTCCCCAGCATGGACAAAGGGATCAAAGCCAAAAAGGGGTATAAGAGAAGGACCCCTGAACCAAGAATTCAGATCACTTCTGACAAGGAAACCTGAACCAAGGACAAGAAGCCTGCTGATCTAAGGACTGCCTACCCCTTCTGCCAGAGTGCTGTGTGTTGGGGGAATCCTGCATTGCTTCTTTATTTTTGCCAAGGAACCAGGAGAGAGGAACTGTGTGTGTACTCTCACTCTTTGCTGAGAAAATCTCCAAGGGCTGGAAGAGTGCCAGTCTCCTGTTGAAGTCACAGGGCTAAAGGACTTCATCTGCTTAAAGTGCTATTTGCTGGAGTTTGCGAATCCAGCACCTCTGAAAGAATCCAGCAATCTCGACGCCGACGGACGCCGCCGAATCCAGCTCGACATCGTGAGTAACGGCTCCAGTGTCCCGCTTCCTCGACGCCGGCCGCCGGGCCCGATCGACGCCAGCAGCAACGCCAGTGAGTAGTGAGTTCGGCTCCAGCTCCAAGTGACCCCGTGTCTGCACCGCTGCTGATCGCATCGACTTCGAGCCCTCTCGACGCCGTGAGCGCTGCTCACTCTTGCAACATCGACATCGACGACGTCGTATCCTGCTTCATCCCGTGAGCGCTGCTCCCGCCTGACTTCGGTCGACGCCGCTGCAGATCGCCCCGACTCCGAGGCCCGATCGACGCCGAAGACGCGACGCCGGACATCTCGACGCCGCTGATCATCGAGTGCTTCACTTTTCCAAGGTACTGTGTTGTTGGGGTCTGTGCGACTCCGGGCTCGACGTAGCGCTCCTCGCGGTCGACGCCGAACCTTTGGATTAACTTTGCCTCGACGTCGTGTGACTCCCGTGTGGGTTACATTGTTGCCAAGAACTGTGTTTTAGAGAAGAAGAGTTGCTTTTGATACTAAAGACTTTTGTGCTAAGAAGAAACCGTGCTTGAACTATTATTTTTCCTTCCAAGAGTATTTATTGAGACTGTGGTATATTTTTGTCGTTATTTGGTCTTGTGCTAAGCCTTATATAAAAATACTTATTTTTATAATACTACTGTGTCGTGTCCATTTGTAGTGTATTCACTTTATTACTGTATGTGGTCATAAATGCTTAACGCACTGCCTCTGAGATAAGCCTGTCTGCTTTGCCAAGCTACCAAGGGGGTGAGCAGGGGTTATCTAAGTGTGTGATCTCCTTGCCCTGACTAGAAAAGGTGTGTCCCTATTTGTCAGAAGTGTATACCTCTGCCAACTAGAGACAGCCGCTTCTAACACATACCATCTGGGACTGCCGTGTAATCCAGGACTACTGGGCCAAGATATTAAGTGAATTAAATGACATACTGGAAACGACCCTCCCGGTGGAGCCTAAACTGGTTCTGTTGGGTATAACAATTGAAGTGGATCTGAATCGCCCACTCTTGATTTTCCTTATACTGGCTTTGGTGGTAGCTAAGATAGATGTGGCTAGAGCTTGGGGTGCTCCCATAAATGCTCGACTAGATGAATGGAGAAGAGGCATGGATATTTACATGGCAGCGGAGAGGGTCACATACAAAGCTAGAGGTTGCCTTAAGAAGGTCAATAGAGTGTGGGGGAAATGGAGACGCTATTATGGTCTGGATGGAGGACTGTGAAAGAAGGAGGTCAGGCCACCCTGTTGTCCCGGTGCATGCGGGGGAGGATATAGACGGCAATGTGCAATGTTGCGATAGGTGGAGAACCACTGTATCCATGTGTAGTGTTTTCTGTGAGATTCTGGGAGGGGTGGGTGGAGGGTGGAGGGGGGTAGGGTATGGTGGACAATTTCATGTGACATGCATATGTTTATATGTTTTAAAAAAGCAAATAAAAATATATATTTTTTTATAAACAAGCAACTGACACGCTTCCTTGAAAAGAACAATGCTCTGGACGCATCCCAATCGGGATTCCGCAGCAACCACCGCACTGAAACCACCTTCAGCACCGCCACCGATGACATGAGGACCCTGCTAGACAGCGAAGAAACCGTGACTCTTATCCTCCTGGATCTGTCGCCTCCTTCGAAACCGTCTGCCACCACACCTTACACACACTCCTCCACAACGCAAGGATCTGCGACAAAGAACTGGACTGGACCACCTCTTTCCTCATCGGCAGAACACAGAGTGTCCCCCCCTTTCGCTCGGAAGCCACCAAGATCATCTCCGGCGTACCTAAAAGGATCCTCACTCAGCCCAACACTCTTCAAAGTCTACATAGCACTGCTCACCAACATCGTCTGATTGCGCCACCTCAACATCATCTCATACACCGACGACACCCAGCTGATCCTCTCCATCACCAATGACCCCACCACAGCCAAAACCAACCTCCACGAGGGAATGAAGACTGTCGCCGAATGGCTGGAGAACAGCCGCCTGAAGCTGAACTCGGACAAGACGGAGGTCCTCTTCCTCGGATCCACTCCCTCTGCCTGGGATGACTCCTGGTGGCCGGCAAAACTGGGAGCCGCACCGAAACCCACCGACCACGCACGCAACCTGGGAATCATCCTAGACTCATCGCTATCAATGACCCAGCAAGTCAACACCGTCTCATCCTCCTGCTTCAACACCCTCCGTATGCTCCGCAATATCTACAAATGGATCTCCACCGAGACCACAAGGACGGTCACCCAGGCCCTCGTCAGCAGCAAACTGGACTACGGCAACGCACTCTGAGCAGAAGCCCCGGCCTAACTCCAGATGAGACTCCAACGCATACAGAACGCCTCTGCACGCCTCATCCTCGACATCCCCTGCCACATCACAAAACACCTGAGAGACCTACACTGGCACCCAGTCAACAAGAGGATATCCTTCAAGCTCCTCACCCACGCCCACAAGGCACTCCACAACACTGAACCAGCCTACCTGAACACACGACTCACCTTCTACACCCCATACCGCCAGCTCCGCTCCGCTGACCTCGCCCTTGCCACCATCCCACGCATCCGCAGAATGCCCGCCGGCGGAAGATCATTCTCCCACCCCGCCGCCAAGACATGGAACACCCTCCCGATCGACCTACGGCAGACCCAGAACCTACTGACCTTCAGGAGATGCCTCAAGATCTGGCTGTTCGAGCAGTAGCAACCCCCCAGCCCCCTACCCCCCCGCCCCCTCCACCTCCCCAGCGCCTTGAGACTCTCACAGGTGAGTGGTGCACTTTACAAATTATTGATTGATTGATTGATTGATAGTTGTTGAAATGTCACTCATAATTACACTGAATTTATGAGAATGTCATACATAGCAATCTAAAACCTTTTCAGCTATGTACCCTGCTCTGTCATTCTCTCTCCTCATGTTTTAATTTACAATGTGATTTCATCTCAAAAATAAAAATTCCATTCTTTCACTCCGACTCCGTACGTGTTTAATTTTAATTTATTTCACGCTTCCTTCTTTGTACTACTTGCAACTTGCTTCAAAAAATAAAAATTCCCTTCTTTCACTCTGACTCCGAACATGTAATTATTTAATTTTCATTTATTTCACTGCTTCCTTCTTTGTACTACTTGCCACTTGCTTTAAAAAAATCCATTATTTCACTGTGACTTCGTGCGTGCATTTATTTAATTTTCATTTATTTCACCTTTCTTTCTTTGTACTTGTTGCGATTTGCTTGGAAAATAACCATTCCATTCTTTCACTTCGACTTAGTGTATGAATTTAATGTTCATTTATTTAACCTTTCGTTCTCTGTAATGTTTGCTTCCTGTCTCGTGTGCAACAGTGGCTCCAGTATTCAGAGAAACGTCAGATATTTTATAGCGTGAGCCTGTCTGGTATCCCATGAAATCGTGTATCCCCGCACTCAGCCCGAACAGAGATCGACTGCTTCTGTCTGATCCTGCCCGGGCTGAGTTAATTCTCCGAAGACGGCCGAAGTGAAGGGGATACACGATCCCAAGGGGATACCAGATATTACACAACAAGTGTTAAGTATTGCACACATTTGAGTAGTTTTGCACAGTGCAGACACGTCCAGAAAATGCCTGCGCCCTTTGAATAAGAGATGAGTAAAGTATAAGAAAGAGAAGGGAGGGCTGGGTGGACTTGTGCTGGAGATGAGGGTGGCTGACTAGGGTTTGGGGGTGGCTGACTGTGGTGGAGCAGGTCGTGATTGCCTTACTCTCAGTTGCCCAGCAGTTTATTTGTTCATTGTCCATCAGCTTTCGCTTGCAATTGCAATGTAGGCAATTAACAGCTGTTAAAGCACGCGGCAAAGAACAACAGTGCATACATCACTGGTTAGTTTAGACATTATAGGTTCTGGAAGAATCTCGGTCTGTATTGATTAGAATCCTGATTTTGTAGTGCAACGTGACCACTGGTCCGGCACAAGCCACTTGCACAGGTGCGTGCAGTTAAGTGTGCAGTGGGGAGGCACAACGCGTTTTATTCCCTGCTGGATCCACCTGTGGGCGGGGCTTCAGATAGGGGGATAAAGTACTCTAACCAGTATTATGAAGGGGTTTAATGAGGGCGCGGTGGAAGAGTGATTGCACCCCACCTGCAGGTGGTAGCTACACAATGGCATCTATAATGGTGCCAGTGAGGAGGCTCCTAATATCATCAGATACAAACTGGTGCAGTGAACACCGCACTGAATAACTTCCGATGCAAGCAAGGCTTCATTTCATTTACCACAAGGGCCTCTAAAGAAATATCTTAGGGCCATATGTATCAAGGTACCCATTTGCGATTCTGAAATAGCGATTTTTAAGAAATCACTATTTCAGAATCGCAAATTGGTATGTATGTACAAAATGGCATTTTTTTTGCGACTTCTTAGTATTCCTTAATTGCGATTAGCAAATTGCGAATCGCAATTAAGGAATAATTTGAAAATCGCAAATTGAGAATAATTTCAAGGGTGCAAGGGTGTCCAAAGGACACCCTGTTGTACCCCTGAAATAAGCATGGGTGCACATGTGGTATGTGCGTCACATGGCACTTTGAAAAATGAAAAAATGGGAATTTTTCAAGGAATTTGCAAATTACCACCAACTTGAAGTTGGTGGTAATTTGCGATTCCTTAGGGACAATTTGCATTTTTTTTGCTTCATACATTGCATTTAAGGAATGCAAAATTTGCGATTCCTTAAATGCAATTGCAAAATAAGGAATTGCAAATTTTGCGATTCCTTATTGTGCACCAGATTTTCCTTTATGCATACCATTTTGCAAATTCGCATTCGCAAACTCTGAAATTCTGCGAATTTTGGCGTTTGCGAATGCGAATTTGATTCATACATATGGCCCTTAGTGCGATAACAGCATCCACCTGACAAAAGGTTCGAATCGTGCAAGGCTCACTTAGCGCTTCCGAAGTTTATTAAAAAAACACACACATACGCAGCTCGATTCGCAAAAGATTTTGCTGTGACATAGGGCCATATGTATGAAGCAAATTCGTATTCGCAAAGGCCGAAATTCGCAGAATTTCGTCCTTTGCGAATGCAAATTAGCAAAATGATATGTATGAAGTAAAATCTGGTGCAAAATAAGGAATCGCAAAATTTGCGATTCCTTATTTTGCAATTGCATTTAAGGAATCGCACATTTTGTGATTCCTTAAATGCAATGTATGAAGCCCAAAAAATTTGCAAACTGCCCTTAAGGAATCGCAAATTACCACCAACTTCTAGTTGGTGGTATGTTGCGATTTCCTTTAAAAATGCACATTTCAGCATTTTTCGAAGTGCCATGTGACGCACATACATGCCCTTAGGGCATGTATGTGCGCCACATGTGCACCCTTGCATATTTCAGGGGTGCAACAGAGTGTCCTTTGGACACCCCTGCACCATTGAAATTAATCTCAATTTGCGATTTTCTAATTGCGAATCGCAAAATTGAGAATACCTTCCCATTCATTCCTATGGGCCTCCAGGCCCATAGAAATGAATGGGAAAGTATTCCTTAATTGCGATTCGCAATTTGCTAATCGCAATTAAGGAAAACTAAGAATTCGCAAAAAAAAGCAAATTTGTACATACATACCAATTTGCGATTCTAAAATAGCGATTTCTTAAAAATCGCTATTTCAGAATCGCAAATCAGTACCTTCATACATATGGCCCATAGTCTTGTAGAAGGCATGACTTCCTAAAATCAGCGTCCATCACAATGACAGGCTGAATACAGTGAGCCGCATCTAAAGAAAGGGGCGCAGCGCCATTAAGGTCAAAGCTTGGCATGAGATGCTTTTACAAAAATAAACATTTGTTTGTCAACTTGTCAAACAAATTCCTTTATTTGTAAAAGTGCCCATGCCACAGTTTCACACTATGGTCGGCACACCCCTTTCTTTAGACAAGCTGCATCTAAAGAAGGGACATTAAAGTGAACGTGCAGTATGGGGGTGCTTTTACAAAAAAAAACATTTGTTTGTCAAGCTGAACACGGCGAGCCACTTCTAAAGAAAGGGGCGTGGCCACCATTACAGTGAAAGTGCGGCATGGTGTGCTTAAAAAAAAGAAGTCTTTGGTACAGTAAATACGGGGAGCGGGTATAAAGAAAGGTGCATGGTGGTCGCAAGCCATGACATACTGGTTAAAAAAAAAAGAAGTTGCGGGAGGGCATGTTATGCCTGCAATTGGCAGGAGATAGTAATTTAAGAAAAGAGTGCACAGAGCCTTTAATTAAAAGGCACTGAGTAACAACACATGTAATAGGGGGTATCCTCATGGGAGGTTGCAAGAAGAGTAAAGGTGTAACTGAGGAGGGACTACAAAGCCTATTGGCCAATGAAAATCCACCATTTACAAAGGACAGTGACGAGAGCCAATTAAAAATATGGGCAGTCTTGACCCTGCTCCCTATGGGAACAGTCCAGCCCGAACTGCCAGGCCAGTACATCCCTGGAGTGGAAACAAGAGTTCTAGGACCAATTTCGGAGTTTCATCCCTCATCAGCAATGCTAGCCTGACTCCAGTGGCATGGAGAGCACAGGACCCACGTATGGGCATACCCGTCCCACTCAGGGTGACAAATTCAAAAAGATCAATCGATGGACAGAATGCAGTAGAATGTCAAACATCCACCCCAGTACAGAGATCTGGGCCTAAATCCATTGGTTTTTTTCTGTCCATGTCATTCCTGTTTGAACCCAGCCATATGCAAATCATTCTTGACCCTACTCCCTATAGGATCAGTCCAGCCCGAACTGCCAGACCAGGTCCTCCCTGGACTGGAAACAAGCATCCTAGAACCGGTTTCGGGGTGTCACCCCTCATCAGCCAGGTTAGCTTGACTACAGTGGCATAGAGAGCACGCGACCCTCGTCTGCGAATACATTCCCACTTGGGGTGACAATTGCTAAAAGAACAATTGATAGACAGAATGCAGAACAATGTCATACATCCACCCCAGTACTTAATTAATGAATATGAAGTAACAATTAATTAAAATTAAATTACTTTCCAAATGATATGCCTATAAACCCCACAATTATATTTCACTATTAATATAATTAATTAGTAAATAATAATAATAAAACTGTATTATAATTAAATTAATTTCCACCCTATGCCCCTAAAAACCTACAAACTGTTATGGTACTAAACATAGCAAAAAACACTTACATTTAATAACTACTAAACATTTTACAAATGCATTAAAAACATAAACAATAATTATACAAATGAATTACATCATATAGATTAAAAAATATATACCAAAATACATAACAGTAATTAAAAAACAAAATTAAAAACAATTATATTTTTGTTAACTATGTTATTTAACTTGGATATTTTAAAAATAAATATTACCATAAATTGATATCCATGAAAATGATATTCTTGCTGACGATATTTCCATGTCACAATATTTTTGACTCAATATTTTTGCAAGTCGATATTTTGTACTCAATATTTTGTCTCAGCACCAGTGCAAACATGGCTTCAGGCCTATCATTGTAGTCTAACTGTAGCAGTGTAAAAACTGCAATCCTCTCTGAAAAAACAAGCCCTTTTGTCAGGTTAAATCCTCCCTTTTAAATACTAATAAGCCACCCCAATGTAGACCTTGTAGTCACCAAGGCAGGGTGCATGGTATTTAAAAGTAGGACATGTAGAAATGTAAAGGTAACGTCCTTGCAGTGACTAGCAACCAAATGCAATTTTTCCTTGTGGCAGGGATATCTGTCCTAAGTAGAAAGCCGGATTACAGATTAAATCCTAATACTGTATCAAGGGATTGTGAATAGCTAGAAAAATATTTCAACAACTATTTTTAATATTTATTAAAAATTCAATTCAGTGGTGAAATCGGATGTTTAGTAAATATAAAGGAAAAATAGCTTTTAGAAAGTTACCTTTTCCCTGCCACAAGTTGCTGGAGGCTAATTTGCAGTTTCTCTCCGGCTTTTCTCGGCCAATGATTAATATTTGAATGGTTGTGAAAAGGTGTGAAATTTCTCCTAGAAGCAAAAAAATAGGTAGACTTAAATGTGCAGGAATAAATCAGCAGAACCTAACAGAATTTGCAGGGTGGGGTCTGTTTGTGTCCTTTAAAGCATTACGGTGTCAAATCCCGATGGAGCATCAAACCCTGCTTGACAGCTCTGCTGGGTTTATATGTAACTCTCGGGGCGCATTTGAAAGGAAGGGAATAGAATGCCAAGCCAATTCTTGTGTGTCCATTTCCTAGTTGCTGAAGAACTCTGCTTTTGTTTACCCTGACATTTATCTCTGGTTTTTAACATATAACACTTGGAGAGCACTTGAAAGAATTGAAACAGGATGCCAAGACAATTCTTGTGTATCCACTGTTGATGACCTATTGTTCAAGCTACAGAGATGTGAAAAGCTTCAAGAGGCGTTTCCTCATGTGCCCAGCTAGTGTCGTAATTGGACATTGCTACTGGCCCCTACTTGACACCCTGCGAGTCTCTTAGTATCTCCCCTGAGTTCCTGGGGGCTTTAGAAGCACCCTCCTTTTGTGGATTGCAACATAAATGCTAAGTACCTGATTTAGAGTTTGGCAGAGAGAGTACTTTATCACAAAGATGACAGAGTACCTTCTCTGCCAAACTGAAGTTATGTTCACCTGATTTACAAACAGAGAGAACTTAAGTAAGACAGTGATGGAGACTATTCCATCTCTGTTGCTGATATACTCCTCTGATGGCCCGACAGAGTGGTGGAAACTGCAAAATGTCTCCCACACAAGGGAAGACAACTCCCATGGTTAGGGTCTTTATTTTTTGCAATTTCAAACACAAAATTTTGGATTTTGTTTTTAAAAATACAAAAACATGTTAAATGTTTCACAGACGGCACTATAATGTTAATGGAACCTCTTGACAGGAATCTGCCTGATGGCGGTTCCTGCCAATGTTAAGAGATGTAAATTGGGCTAGCAGACATCTCTAAATTTGGCTGGCAGAGGACCCTCTGTTTGGTGGGAGTAAACTACTCTGCAATACTGACAGTTTAGACTCCATCCATTCAACTCTAAATAGGCCCCATGTCAGAAAGTAAAATCTTTCATCAGGATTAACTTTTTTGGTATATCTGACCCACCCTCTATCGTGGTCAACCTCAATATATACTTATCTCCTGGTCTACCACAACCAATGACTATCATTGGTACTTTGTGCTTTTTGGCACTATTTCTAATTTTAAAAATTCATATCTCCAGTTCCTGTTATTCGATGGTTGTCATTTTGATGACATTTTGTTAATAAAATGTTAGTCTATTTATTTTATTTGGTTTAGGATTTATCTACTGTTTTGCAATTTGACTTTATTACTGTTTTGGTACTACATAAATTCTTTGCACATTTCTCAAAGTTAAGCCTGCCTGTTGTGTGACATTGGCACCGGGGGGTTGAACTCAGGTTAATTTAGTGATTTTGAGGGGGACACCCTGACAACGGTTGTGATTATTCCTTGAGACGGGTAGTCACCCACACCAAATAGTAATACAGTTTCTCCCCTAACAGGATTTCAGAGGTGTGACTGGTCTGTGTCACATATTACTACAGCCCTACTGCCATGTCAGATGTGTGCCTGACGTGATTAATACTGGTAAATACTTACTGCCCTACCTGAGGGTGGGTGAGTCAGTCTGCCTTTCCTATAGTCTACTGTGTCTATGCAGAGTTGCCGTTTGCTTAAAGCGGACTCTGTTCCAGCCCTACAGTCACTCAGTGTTGACTGGCTTTGACCCGTTTTGACCAGTTTTGCCCTAGCCTACTGTCTTTGATTCATAAATATTTCCATCTCTTGCTCTCTTATGATCCATACACACTCTTGAGATTGGTTCATTAAGTACATAGAGGCTCATTCATTGTTAAACCCAAGTTGGACATCTTTCATATTTTGAGAGGTCTCTGCATTTATTTTAAATATAATCAGGCAGTGGATTTTAATGGTACGTGTAGGAGAGTAGGGTCTGCTTCCTGTGGTCACCCCCACTTTTTGCTGTGATTCTCTAGTTTTTCGACTTTAGTGTGGCTGTGGGCCTGCTAATCAGACCCACAGCCCAGCTGTTCTCTCTCTAAATTGATACCATGCACTTTAGGTGCATTCTAGATTGGTTACTGGGTCACCCTTGTGAGCCCCTGTATAGTGTACCCTAGGTACCCAGGGCATAGGTGCACCCTAGGCCTACCAGGGGCTGCAGCATGTATTGTGCAACCCCTGGTTTGCCTTCCAAACTGACACCACAGGTCTGTTCACACAGCCTGGGTAAGGTGGTGTAATCACCCCTTACTTAGATATAGTATACCTATATCTACCTTTACATATAGACACATATACACCTATAAGCCACTCCTATGGTTTTCAGAGTGCTTGGTTTTATGTGAGAGGGTGCCCTAGCATGAGCTGAGCCCCTCTGCAGCTTTCGGAACCATCTCCTTATAGGTGTTCTATGATATAGCCATACCATATACTCTTAAGTGTATTATAATCCTCGCAGTTAATGCTAACTTTGGTTTGGCTTTATCAAAACATGTTGTGTAAGGTGTCAAACACTTTGGAATACTACCCCCCAGCCAATTCTGGCGGCGGGGTAGCATTCCACCTTTCTAGAGGGAAAAGACATGTAAGTTACTGCTTTACCCGGTTAAAGTTAAACAGAGCCTCAGCATCACAAAATGGATGCTGCTGCCACAGACACGAGTCTGACCTCCTGCTGCTGGATGAAACTCCGGCAGGGGAGGCCTGGACAATAGGTTTCCTGTCCCAGACAGGGGTTTTGTGTATTGGGGCAGGGAGGGCTGCATTCAGTGAATGCATCTAGACACTGCCTGGGGCACACAAGGTGCTCCATGCATAGCCCGGTTCAAACCAGTTGCTGGGGCACTCCAGCCCCAGCTCTGGCGCGAAACTGGACAAAGGGAAATGGGTGTAACCACCCCCTTCTCAGGTCCACCCATAGGAGGGACCTAGTCAGGTAATCCAGCCCCCATCCTTAGTATACGTATAGGAGCTGTGTCCCCAGGACTTTAGATTATCCTGGACAAATCTTTGTAAGACATATCTTGGACCTTCGATATTCCATTCTGACTGGAAGACAGAAGACATCTCCCTTGTGGTCAAGGAGTGACCACCCTGTGCAAACAGGCACCAACAGCAACTTCGCCGGTCTGCAGTTTCAAGGCTCCCGTCGGAACCCGAAGACACTGCGACTCAAGAACTGGACCGCCAGACTTCTCTAACTTGATCCACATCCACAGCAAAGCTGCGACCCGTCGCGGACACAAGAGATGTGGGACCGGACATCTTGGACATCCTGCGTTTTCCTATCTGCACTCCTTTCCTGAAGCCTCAGTAAGTTGTGCATTGGGGTAAAAGAAGGCCCAGCCCCAATCACCATTTGAAACGAAGCTCAGGTCCCCACACTCCGCGAGTGTCCCGTGGGCCCCACCTTTACATTTGTGCTTGATGCATCTTCCCAGTTCCTTGCCCGTTGGCTAGTGAGCCCCCTGAGGATGCCATCTTGAATATAACTTACGATCCTGGTTGCTCCAGGCTTGCTCCAGCGTCCCTAAAAAGTAGAAGCGCCACAGACCTTGCTGGTCTGCAACAGAGCCAATCTCGACATCCTGCGTGGGTTGCGGTTGCCAAGGCATGTTGGGTCCATTCTGAATACCGACGCTGTAGTCATCTAGATCCATTGTGGGACAGCTCGAATCCAGCTCCAAGTCATCATCGATGCCTCCTGGACCTCGTGGCTGAAGAGACAAACTCACCTTCTTCACCTTCAAGCACCCGACATCGCCTGGTTCCTTCCTGGTACCTTCCTGGTCTCTGGCTAGTCACCAGACTCTGTACCCTCTGCTTTCAGGTTCCTCACATGTCCAATCCACCCTTGGATCCACCCGGACACTTTTCTTCTGATCGTTTGCAGCACTTCTTTCCAGCTCTCCATAGAAAACGACGACGAAACCTGACACGAAAAGACACCTATGCACCCGGCTTCCCTGGGTGAGGTAACACGAGTACTCCGGTGCTCCCGTGGGTCTTGACTCTCGGAGTGTCCTAGTTTAAAAGGGTTCCATCCTAGTCCATCCAGAAGTGTCCTTAAAATACCTTGTGTGGTGTCCTTTCATTTGGTATTCATGGGATTATATATGGTAAAACAACTTGCTTAACTCGCCTATTGAAGTCTTAGCCTGAAAATTGCTGGTTCATGCTACCACTAGGATAGCTTTCTATAAGGTTGACTTTACAACCACCATCAATAAGGGTCGATTAGACTGGTACAAGGTGTTCACTAGAATAAGTGGGCATCATATGCCAGGCTAACTTCTCACAGTACGTTATGTCTGCTCACTCAAAGAAAAACAGTTTGTATTCCCCATCATCATCCCAGACATGCACACAAAAAGACACGGGTACACATCAGGTACAACGGGCCATCAGCAGTGTAAAAGTTTAAAGATTTCATGGGTGTATGTATGTGTTTTCTTTTGGTAGGTGCGCTTAGATAGGTGCTGTGTATGTTTGGTTTTTGTGCATGCACTTGGAAAACCATAAGGGGAATATTTACGACATATGTCAAACAGTGCAGCACGTCACCTTGCAGCACTGCACTGCATGATAGAGAAAGAGCAGGAAAGTGCTATATTTAAAAGCATGCTGCACATTCCTGCCTTTTCTCCTCCATTGGTGCCATTTTGGCTGCCTAGCATCAACACTGTCATGTCTGTGCTGCATGCAGGATTTTTTTGTGCAAGAAAGTGCACCTTGCTGCACAAAAACAATCCTGAGAGGCATATTCCTCTATCTATGTGTACTGCAGAATGCAGCACATATCGGAAGAGGAAGTAACAAGGAGAAATAAAGACATTTCTCCTTGTTACGACTCTCTTGGGAACATGTATCTTTTTAGCTAATTCTGAGGTTTACCAGTTCTGGTTAATCTGGGAATGCACAAAAAACCATACGGGCTGCATGGGAACATCCACGCAATGCCCATGGAATGCCTCCCTAGTGCAGAGTAAGGACTCACAGTGAATTTCTCTGAGTTGCTTTATTTGAAATTTACAAAGCCACACAGGTCAACACAAAGTGGCCTTGTGTGTTTTCGTAAATTAATCATTCAATCAATCAGGAGTTTGTTAAACGCAACTACTCACCGTAACTGTCTCAAGGCACTGGGGGCAGGGGGTGGCAGGTTCCAGTCCATCAAGGAGGGGGTCTGTGGAAGAGCCAGGTTTTGAGGTTTCTCGCGAAGATGGGGAGCGATTTTTTCTGTCTGAGGTGGAGTGGATGGGCGTTCCAGGCTCTGGCCTCTATGAAGGAGAAGGAGTGGCCACCCGATCTGGTCTTTCTGGTGTGGGGGACCACAGCGTAGGAGAGCTGGGCTGATCGCAGGGTCCTTTGGGGTGCGTGGAATTTGAGTTGGCTGTTTAGGTTTGTCTGTCTGGTGTCATGGAGGGCCTTGTGTGCGTGGGTGAGAATCTTGAAGGTGAATCTAGCCTTGATGGGTAGCCAGAGGAGTGTGGGCAGGTGCTGGGAGATGTGGCAGTGTCTTGGCAGGTTGAGGATCAGTCATGCTTCGGCGTTCTGGATGTTTTGTAGCTTGCGGTGAGGTTTTTGTTTATTCTGGCATAGAGTGCTTTGCCGTAGTCGAGTCTGCTGGTGACAAGGGCATGAGTGACGGTTTTTCTGTGCTCGAAGGGGATCCATTTGAAGGTCTTACATAGGAGGCGGAGGGTGTGAAAGCAGGAGAATGCAACAGAGTTGATCCGGAGGTCCATTTTGAGCTTGGCATCCAGTATGATTCAAAGGTTGCATGCGTGGTCCGTGGGGGTGGGCAGGTTTCCGATTGCAGGGGGCCACCAGGTGTCATACCAGGCATCAGGATTTGGGCCCATGATGAGTACTTCTGTTTTGTCTGTATTGAGTTGTAGGCAGCTGCTTTTCATCCATTTGGCGACGGCTTCCATGCCTTCTTGAAAGTTGTGTCTGGTGGTGTTGGGTTCGTTGGATAAGGAGAGGATGAGTTCGGTGTTGTCTGCGTATGACACAATGTTGAGTCCGTAGGTTCGGACGATGGGGTCGAGTGGAACCCTGTAGACATTGAAGAGCGTGGGGCTGAGGGAGAACCCCTGGGGGACTCTGCAGGCGGTTGGTGTAGGGTCCGAGAGGAAAGGGGGAAGTCTGACCCGCTGCGTTGTGCCGGAGAGGAAGGAGTGGATCCCGTCGAGGGCTTTGTCCCAAATCCCTGCATAGTAGAGTCTGTGTATTAGGGTGCGGTGAGAGACTGTGTTGAATGCCACTGAGAGGTCGAGGAGGATGAGGGCTACTGTTTCTCCTCTGTCCAGTAGGAGGCAGATGTTGTTTGTTGCAGCGAGGAGGGTGGTGTCTGTGCTGTGGTTTTTTTCTGAAGCCGGATCGGGAGGAGTTGAGGATGTTGTGCCCTTCGACGAAGGTGGCGAGTTGGCTGTTGCTGGCTTTCTCAATGACTTTTGCTTGGAATGGGAACAGGGAGATGTGTCTGTAGTTCTTGAGGTTGGTGGGGTCCGCCAAGCGTTTCTTCAGGAGGGGGTTGCTCTCAGAGTGTTTGCAGTCAAATTTTTCAATTGCGTTGCACATGTACCAAGTTGCGTGGTGTAAGCGAGACACAGCTGGGAACATAAATATGGCAATAATTGTTTTTTTCTTCCTCTGTGGGTGCATGTGTTGATCTGTGCACATGTTCTATTCAAAAGATAATCCTAATAGCTTTGTATATGCTTGTAACGACGTAGCAGGAGACGGTCAAACTCTTAGGGAGATTACCCGATTTATTAATGGTCCTTCTGACATTTCAGATGTGCACACACAAACACCTACCTCACTTCGGACCACGACAATTAGCTTTTCAGAGCGGCATTGGCCTATCACAGATTCTTTCACTCCACAGAATACAGACCTATTGCTATCTGCATTCTAAGCGCTCTTCTAATCCTCAAGGGCCTATTGAAATTGATGCATTAAATAGCAGATTTTAACAGCACATGTTTCTGTGATGTCAGGTCAAAGAAAAATTCTCCAAGAAAATGACAAGCTGCATAAATCAAAGAAATTAGTGTACCACTCCTTAAATGAACGAATTTCACAGATGTGCCAAAGGAATGTTCAGATACCATAGTCATTAGAAAACCCCCATTTGCCATTGAAGACACCAGTAATCTACCAATGGCTGGTGACTATAATGATTAACATATAAAATAGCCAATGGCTAAGTTCAATACACCCGCTCCACATTAATTATGTGAGCTTCATCAACAGCGAACGTTTTTTCTACCAGACCTAAAAAGCATGTATAGGTTACATGAGCTTTCTGATGCAAAGTTGTTTATGAGTCAGCCCAACAAGGTCTTATTATAGCTGCATGGATATTTATTTCTAACCACTAGAGGGCAGCAATCAACAATACTGCCATTTTATATGATTTCCTAATTCAGATATTGTAAAGGATATAAATAAATATGTCCTTCAGTGAATACTTTATTATGCAAAGTAATTTTATGTTGTCTTGACAAATATATTATTTATTTACTTTGTCTGCTTACTTTGTGCTTTCCTTCTTGTCACGCAATCTTACTTTCACAACCACAAAACAAATCTCAATTCTCTTTTAATATAATAACTTTATTTTCCTGTACTAATATTGTATCTTTATTCTTTACTTGTTGAATCATTCGGTTTCTGTTATTAGTTGATTATTTATAGTGTCATCAAACAGTACATTCGGTAAGTATAAGTGATAACCCTTTTTCATCCATTCTTTCATTTCTTCTTTTTATTCTTTCTTCTTCCTTCTCTCAATTTTCAGACATTTTCTGTTTAGTCACTTAGGGGCATATTAACAAGGGCAGTATTGCCACTTTAGCGGCACTTTTTGCCGCTAACGCGGCAATATTTTTATCGCCCTATTTACAACGTGGTGCTAACATGTATTAGCGCAGGTAGCACCCGTTTTCCCGACGCCTCGCTTTGCATCTCTAATGAGATGCAAAGTGGGCTTCACTGGGCAGCACTCCTTGTAAATTATCGCTGATGTGCACATCGCAATATTTACAAGGAGGCCCACACATTTTCGCAGATGTTAGTTTTTGGCGAAAACCGCGGTTTCAATTTCTTATGCTTCATTTCCAATTTGTCATTGTAGTATTTAGCGTATCTCAAGATTTCATCAACGGGCTTACGCTACCTACAAATCAAATGCTGCTGAATCATCAAACTAACATCAGGTTTCAATCCATACACACATCTATACCCAAAATGTCCCATGCTTGTTGCATCAATAGTCTCTGTCTCACTAAACTGCTTAAATGTTTGCAACAATCTTTCATAATAAGCATGTATTGATTCTTGGGACTTGAGTCGTTCTGTCAATTTTGACCCAATCAACCAGTGACAGAGCGTTTGGTATAGGATGCCTCACTGGCTCCTTCTCTGGCCAATCCACAGAAACTTTGCATTCAGCCCACATGTCACCTGGAACCACAATTCCAAATAAGGTATTCAAACTAATCCACTGAATTTGAGTATATTTACAAACCAATCAACCTGTCTATACCATTCCACTGGGTTTTCTCATAATTTCAGACAATCGTCTGTGAATGGCAGAAGATCAGTCCTGCTCGAAGGCATGTGGACATAACCTCCTCATGGGAAGCATGTATATATCCTCCTTCTCCTCCTCCTCTGTTCCAGACAGAAGTAGATCTAATCTAACTTTCTTTAGTTCCTTTTTCTTTGCCCTCCTACCTTCCCATCTATCCTGCTCACTCCATTTTAAAACATAGGCAATTAACTCCTTGATCTGTAATTTAATTCCAAACAGGCTCATGTTGGAGAGATCCCTGTGATCATAGCTTAAAAGGTAACTTCTTTGTAAGGCTATAGATTTCTGCAAGTGAATTTCATATCTGTGAGCCAATTCATGAGCCTGTCCTGCAAATCTAGTAATATCTTTGCACATGAACAATAGCTCATCATCTCGGTAAGCATTTAATTGAGACATGACAAGAGTTGCAAGTATAATTTCTTCAAATTCTATTTTCAGTTTAGCCACATCTATTGTCTTTTCCCTCAGTGGGACCTGGGTATTCCTTCCACTCGTTCCAGGGTTCCCAATACCCTTGAACCAATCATCAAGTTCTCGGGCAGTAAGACCAGGTTTATTTGTATTAGGTGATGAGTTCAAAAAAGGCCTGTCAGATTTTGGCATTGTCATAGGTATTTCTGTCCTGGGAGTACTGTAATTGCATTTGGAAGCACATTCGTGATGGGCATGAAAAACGGTGGGAATCTTTGTGAAAACCTTCTAGTTGGATCAAATCCTGTCTGATCCAATGTAGGGTCTGCACTTGCAGCACATTGAGTATTCCCTGTGTGTGAACCATAGGAATTTGGGGAATTGGTCTCAATGTCGAGCCCACAGGATCACTAGCTGAAGTACTTTCTCCAGTATGTATATTTTTTCCTGCTATTCCAAGTTTATAAAAAGGAACTACAGGACAAATTGTAACAGGTACAGTCAATGCATCTGGAGCATTTAGAGCAAGTGAATTTGAAGGGGCTGTCATTCCTGATTTGTCTCCCATTGAGTTATAACTTGCATTTACTGGTGCCGTAGACACATCAATAGTCTCACCAATTACTCGCTGCTCCAGTTTGAGTCACATTGCATGGGGGGTGGATGTTTTAACAATAAATTGGTCATAAAATCCTCATTTGAATCGCTATCAATGCCCTCTGCTGCGTTCTCTGTGTCATCTGTGTCTTTCCTTTTTTTCTCATCCTTGCGTTTTCCTTTCACCTCTTCTCCATTTGTTAGTGCAGTGTATAATCTATCTCCTTCAATCATATCAGTTCTCTATGTTTTCTGTTCTGCATTCCATCTAGCATCCTCAAAACTGTGTATCGCTTTCTTTACCCTTCCTCGAAATCTTTCTCTGGCCTAAGTTGAACTGAATGTTTCCAGGCATTAAGTACTTCATATTGTTGGTCTAGGAGGCGGTTTCAGGTCATACAACGTCCTTAAATGCTCAATTCTCAAGTTACGTATGCCATAACGAGGAAATGTCAACGGACCATCTTTCTGAGTGATCTTTTACAATTGTTCCAGCCAAATACACGTTTGAAGACTCACGTCTATTATGTTCTGCCGTACCTTCCGGTGGTACCTCCTCCCCTTTTCTAACAGGTACAGTCACATCTCCCCTCATTACTCTTAGTAGTGTTTTAAATAATTCAGTTTCCATCAAAATATGCAAAATTCACAAATAACTTCATTTAAATCAAGAAATGATTTTTCACCAACAATTCTCTATTTGGCATTTACAACCAATACCAGTTTGGCACTCTATGACGTATCCAACCAATACCAGTGTGGCTCTACACCAACCGACCTGTGACGTCAATCTCACTCCTTGCAGCAGCTCACCCTCCTGAACAATTTTCATGAGCGCATACTCTTAGCAATTTATGCATAAAATAAATGCAAAAAAATCGACAACTAGCACTGTCTGCTTTTATAAAGATCTTAAAGATTCAATCACACAAGAAACGGTCTAGGGCAACACTTGCTGACCTATCCTGACATTCACTTCAAAGGAAACCTCGACCAGTGGGGTTCCTCCCTGTGTACTGAGATCAACTGTACCAACCACATCTCCCAATCCCACAAAGGTAAAGTCCCTATCTCAGTAATACTGTTGACGAAGTCTCAAGACCAGCACCGCAACACAGCACACAATTGCACCCAGTATCTTCTACACTGATAACTTATTTTGATGTGTCCCGGGATCTTAGGCCATGATGGACTCGATAATCACTTCAACTACTCTGCATTTCACGCCACATTCACACAGCGACTTAAATTGTCTCAGCAGAACACCGCACAATCACTGCAATATACCGCAAGCTGAGCATAAAAAAATTGCATGGCGCAACCCTATTAATACTAACACATCCGCTGCTACAACTCGTTTCTGAACCAAGGGAACTCCATTAATCCTCTGAGCAAACATTGGGCTTTAGGGGTTTGGACTGGGCTTGGGCAGTTTCTGAATGGGAAAACCTAACTCCTGGTTAGACATGTCATCCATAAGGTGGTCTTCCTCTGGACCTTTTGCCTATTACCTCCACGTTTTGCAGATTTTCTTTGTTGGCCCTAGGACTCTGAGCTTTTTAGCAATGCTAACCTGTGCTAAAGTGCATGTATTTCTCCCCTAAACATGATGACATTGGTAGATACCTGGTTAGCATATTCTTTGTACTAATAAGTCTCTTGTAAAGTGGTATACGATATACCTAGGACCTGTACTTCAAATGCTACTAGTGGGCTGCAGCACTGGTTGTGCCATCCACAGAAGTAGCCTTTCAAACTTGCCTCAGGCTTGCCACTGCAGTGCCTGTGTGTGCAGTTTACTGTCACTTCGACTTGGCATTTAAAACTACTTGCCAAGCCTTAAACTACCCTTTATTGCAGATAATTCAACCCTAAGGTAGGCCCTAAGTAACCCTAAGGATAGGGTGCCATGTATGTAAAATGTAGGACATGTACTGGTATGTTTTGCATGTCCTGGTAGTGACAATCAGCCTATTTTATTTTTCACAACTGTGAGGCCTACCACTCTTCTAGGCCAGCATTGTGAATTCTTTAATATACTTTTAAGCTGTAATTCCTGACCTGAGAGGAGTAGCTTTGGCATGTTTCATATGTTTGGAATGGTAATGATAAATCCTCCTTACTAGTGAAGTTTGATATAATATTACTGTTTTCGATATGGCACTTTCAGAAAGTGCGAATTTCTCTCTACTTACTGCTCTTTGTGCCTGACAACCTGTCTCCAATGCACATCAGCGTTGGGTGACAGATACACTTTTTGCATTCCCTCTAGACAGCCACACACACAGGAAGGTGAGGCTCTTCTGCATTCTGAGTACTCATCTGCATTCAGATGGGTCTTCCTGGCCAGATATGAATGTGAGGGGCTGACAGTTACACTTCAATAGGTAGTGTCCTCTCCACACACAAAGCACTGATTTACCTCCCACAGGTAGCCTGGCAGGACTGGCCTGAAAGAGATCCTTGTGCATCTCAGACACTTCCTTTGAAGTCACCCCTACACCAAAGGCACTTTTGGGTATAAGTACTGGGTCTGTGACCCCTTAAAATCAGACACTCCTGGATCTTGAACTGAACCTCTGTCAGAAAGATTGATGTGCTGATTAAAGGACTCAAATGTACTGCTTTTCTGGAAGGACTGCTTTTCTGCTTGATGCCCTGGTGCCTGCTACTCTGTGACTCTGCTAGAAGGTCTCTATCTTCCCTACAAGTGAAGTGAAGTCTCAGGGACACAAAAGACTTCCTACAATTCTGCTTGTGCTGCTGGACTCTGCGGCTGTGAGTCCTACCCTTGATGGAGGTGCCCCTTCCAGATTCTGGGCCTCAGAAGTGGGTTCTGCAGCTGTTTTCATCAAAAATCGATGCATTGTTTCAACTGAAGGAGAAATTCCGCTGCATCGCTCCTCAATGCTGACGCAGAGGCTGCCCAACGATAGCGGTTCCACAGCCTGCGCAGCTCGATGGTGACGCTCTGCGCTGCTCTAAGACGAGCATTGCATTCACTTCACCTGAGCTCGAGGAACATACCCCTTTTGAGAGGCTAGATGAAAAAGCATGTCTCGATGGTGACAAAAGCTCTATCCAAGGTATTTCTTCAGCGAATCCTGTCTGGGTTATATAGCAGGCCTGCTGTCGATAGCGGTTAGCCTGAACTTTGGATTTGCACAGGGTCCTCACGACCTCAAGTAACCTTTTGACCGCTATTGACTTCTAAGCACTATTTTTGCATTTACTATTTACAAATTCATATCTCACTTTCTACTGATTGGAATGTTGCCATTGTGGTCTTATTTTGCTCTGATAAATGTTCTCTAGTGTTCTAAACCTGTTTGGATTCTTTTTGGGGTGTATTCATTGTTTTACTGTATTTGTGAGTGTTGCACAAAGGCTTTATACATTGCCTTTGTAGATAAGCCTGACTGCTCTGTGCCAAGCTACCAGAGGTTGAGCTCAGGTTATTTTACTGTGTATCTAGCTTACCCTTACAAGAGTGGTGATTCCTGCCTAACCAGGGTGTAAACCTCATCCAACCAGAAATCCCATTTCTAACATTCCCATACTTCAGTGACAAACCCTCCAGCGAGCTACCAAGTTGGTGCCGTACTCTGGGCCAACCCTTTTACGATTTGCCCTCTGATGGACCTTTTCTTTGCCGCTTGAGAGGTGATGGGAGTTAACATGTACTCAATCAATTTCAATTAACAGTGTAACCCATTTGCCTAACCAATAAGGACCAGGAATCAGTGATTATACTTAAGAAGGTTTATTACAAATTAGCACTCAATTTAAGGTACACAAATCTAAGCACCATGCTGTAACGTTACAGAATAACAACTAGGACATTTAACCTACTAAAGAAGTTTAGGCGTACCAGTATTAGGATAAAAGCAACTCAGTCACCCCAATACAGAAGATGATCAATAACAAGATTTGGTGCTCAGGGGAAACAACCTTTACAACGCAACTTTTACAACGCACTACCATTACAACAAAACTTTTACAACGCAACATCCATTACATCGCATGCCATTACAACACAACCATAACAAATCATGACACTACAACGCATACCGCTACTACGCATGTCATTACAACACAGTCATTACACCGCATACCATGACAACGCATAACATTACCATCCAACACTTCCCTACTGTTGCACCCCCTGGAGTTAGAATAGTAATTTTACCCCTACACTATCCAACACTTACCCTACTGTTTCACCCCCTGGAGTTAGAATAGTAATCTTTACCCCTACACTATCCAATACTTACCAAACATGCAATGTAATGTTATGCGTTGTAATAGTATGCGTTGTAAAGGTAGTATGCGTTGTAATGGAATACGTTGTAAAGGTAGATTTAAAAAATTCGTTGTAATGGCATGTGTTGTAATGGAATGCATTGTAATGGATGTTACGTTGTAAAAAATGCGTTGTAAAGGTATGCGTTGTAAAAGTATGCGTTGTAACGTCATACATCCGTGCTCAGAGAAGAGTTTTTGGTTCTCCCTTCCATACTTGAATAAAATTTAAAATGTATCTCAGTTCAAGTCCAAACTAAGAGGATGGTTCTATAGACTTAAAAGATCTCAAACTCGGGGAAATGCAGAATAATAGGAAAATGCAGGGAAATGCAGGAAGTATGGTAAGGTATCAGCATCTCAGAAGCTCGGTCAAGAGTCTTCTTGGGTCAGGGGAATTGAATATTAGCCTACTCCACACTCAGCAAGGAATCAAAGGGAATACACAGGAAGGTCTAAATCTCTTAAAGTCCAAGGAAAAGTAACCTAAACTCAGACAGTGTGAACATTTGATATTAACATAAAAATCCCTTGAGCTACACCCATCTGTTCACATCATCAGGGGTTCCATTGCGCATTTCCATTCTCATGTTGTAATCTGCAACATTTATGAAATATTCCACACTGAACATGGGAACAACAAGGTCCTTGCCCAACCAAGCCAAGTTGCAATAATGTTGAATAGGAACCTTTATTAAATGCTTTGGCTCTTTGTGTTCTTTGTCAAGGCCTTCTTCTCAGGTTCTATCTATTGCTAGTACAGAGTTGTACCTATTCTCACACTAACAATCCTTGGGAACACATCTGGAAGGAAAAAGTCATGCAAGCAGAAATGGAAAGCAGTGCAGAAGGAAGCAGACCTAGTCAGGACAATTTTAAAGTATTGAATCAATAGTGCGCCTTTAATATGGTATGCACTTTCAAACACAAACGAATGTAAAAATGTCAGTACATTAGACTCGTATTACATTTAGCATATAGCTAAATCTTGAAAATATTTATATAAGTATGACTAAGAACTACATTTAATGCAATATATGAAACATTAGTGCACATATTATATAAATCTTTTTTGTTTCTAAAGTAAATACATTTTCAATAGGTGGGGATGGTTTATGTATCATGTCTCCAAGAATATATCATTTAATATGGTTAAGTCACACAGTGTATGTGATTTCTCTAATTCTACAGTGAATGCATTGTAATAAAGATGTCAAGAGCAACACTTTACATTGGTGTGATTAAACCACACAAGAAACATGTTTTAAGTTCATGTTTATGATAGGTATTTGTGAATCGTAAGGGTGGAGCGAAAATTATGCTGCTCTGTAGCCTTTTTAAAGTCTACCATCAGCTATTGCAGTTCATTGATGTTTTAAATCTTTTTTTGTTTTGATGTATCTTTTTTTATGTTTTCTTTGCACTTTTATGAGTGTTTTTGATAACATTCGAAATAAAGTTTTATTGGTTGATTACACCTCTGCATTTTGAAGTTTCACCTGCCAATCCTCATTTGTGTAATTCCTTCTCTTTTAGTAGGCAAAAGATCAACCAAACGTTGAGGATCTCTGTTCACCGAGAGTTCTGCACCCAAACAAAAATGGTTCTCATCCCACCAACATGCAAACCTTCCTTTTTGGTTGTAGAGTAATTACTGTCGCAAAAATTTGAATTGTACAAAATGCACCTACGAGACACTGCAGTAGTCATGGTCGCTATTTAAAATTTACACTACAGTTATCAAACGGTTTTCTTTCTCAATATCCAACTCAAACTAAAAGGCATGAACTTCACTGATTTTCCTGATTTTTTTTTTGTTTATATTTTATGCCACTTGTACCCATGCTAAAAACCTTCAAATGCATTTATCTGCATGCAAATTGTTTTTCTACTTCAAAATAATAAGGAGACAAAATGTCAAGTCGCACTGTTTGACGGAAATGTAATTATCACTTAAAAGTTCATGATGAAAGCTAGTCTTTTTAAAACTAAGGGGCTTATTTATGAGAGCCCTGCGGCACTTGTGCATCACGTAAAGTAGTACCTGTGTGACGCAGGGCTCTCATTTTGATTTACGCAGCCATGCAAAGCCACCCTGCATGGCTGTGAGTGGCCTCATAAATCATGAGTAAAGCTATCCAGCAAAAATCGCGGCGTCACCTACTCTTCTCCGGGAAGGCATTTTCGTGGGCGTTGCGGTGGGTTTTCCCATGCAACACCCATGAAATTTGACACTGGCCAAGATTTACAAAGTGATGTAAATCTGGGGAAGCGCCAAATCCATATGCCTTCCGAGGTGAGGCATAACAAGGAGAAATCTGTTTACTTCTCATAGTTGTTTCCTCTTTCCATGTGTGCCGCATACTACAGCACATATAGAAAAAGTAAAATTGCTCTTAGGATTGTTTTTGTGCTGGAAGGTTACCCTTCCTGCCAAAATTAATCCTGCATGCAACGAAGGTACCCTTGCATCATGGTACAACGGTGCCTACAATAGTGCTAGGCTGCCTAAATGGTGCCAGCACGGGGAGAAAGGACAGGAATGCATTGCTTAAATACGGTGCATTTCTGCCCTTTCACTTTGGCATAGGACAGAGCAGCAAGGTGCCCCGTTGTGCTGCCCTATGCCAAAAACCCATAAGTAAGCCCTTAATGGGCTTATTTTTGAGAGCTCTTTGTCACTTTTGCACCATGTAAAGTGGTACATGTGTGAAGCAAGGCTCTTATAAAGATTTATGAAGCCACGCAAAGCCACCCTTCGTGGCTTTGAGTGGCTTCATAAATCAGGAGTAAGATGACGCAGCCCAAATCACTGCGTCGCCGTACTCTGCGCCCAGGAGGTATTCCATGTGCATTGCAGTGGCTTTTCCCCTGCAACGCCCATGGAATTTGAAGCTGCCTCAGATTTAGAAAGTGATATAAACCTGGGAAAGCATCAAATCCGTACGCTTCCCAAACTGAGAAGTAACAAGGAGAAATATGTTTATTTTTCCTAGTTTTTTCCTCATTCTGCAGCACACATAGAAAGAGGAAAATGTCTCTTAGGATTGTTTTTCTGCAGGAAGGTACCCCTTCCTGCACAAAAACAATACTGCATGCAACAAAGACCCCATTGCACCATGGGGAAAGAGTGCCCACATTGGCTCTAGGCTGCCGAGTTACAACGTATTGCTTAAATGCTGTGCATTCCTGCCCTTTCACTTTGGCGTCCGGCAGCACAGCAAGGTGCTGTGCTGCGCTGCTGTTGAAAGCCGGAGTCCCAGTCCTGCACCACTGTCCCCGAATACGAGACCCGGGACTCACCCCCTTAGTAGCTTGGCACGAGCAGCCAGGCCTATCTCCAAATGCAAAAACAACAGTTGATGGACAGAATGCAGAACAATGTCATACATTCACCACAGCACAGAGATCTAGGCCTAAATCAATAGTTTTTTTGCTCACCACACCACCCCAGTTCAGACATGGCCATATGTAAATCAGCCTTGACCCTGTGCCTCATGGGAACAGTCTAGCCCGAAATGTCAAGCCATGTCTTCCCTGGACCGGAATCACGCATCCTAGGACGGGTTTCTGGCTATCAGCCGTCTTCAGCCAGGATAGCTTGAGTCAAGTTGCGTGGAGAGCACAGGACTCACGTCTGAGCATACTCGTCTCACTCAGGGTGACAAATGCAAAAACAACAGTTGATGGACAGAATGCAGACCAATGTCATACATTCACCCCAGTACAGAGATCTGAGACTAAATCCATTGTTTTTTTGCTCACCACACTACCCCAGTTTGTCAGGATCGTCCTGTGACGGCGCCTACTTTGCATACAAACTACAACTCCCGTCATGCAATGGGGCGAAGGAAGTACATCAGACGCCACGAAACAGGCGTCGGCGTGCGTAATTCTGTTTGCTGTTTCGCAGTGGTTTGGCTGGAGGAGTGAGGACTTTCCGGCGGCTGGAGTTGGCATCAACTCCTTTCTTGCTCTGAGTTTCTTCCACGGTTCCGTGAGTACCGCGACGGCTGTCGTTTAGACCTTGCCTTGTACCTTGCAATTGTCAGGAACTGTGGGATGATTTTTCGCACTGGCATACATTGCCATTAGGAGATCTGTCTGAGTTCTTTGTTCTGGAATCCTACGAGCATTGTTGAGGAATATAGTTGCATGGAGCGCAGTGGTTGGGATCACCACGCGTCACCCTCGGGGTGACAAATGCAAAAACAACAGTTGATAGACAGAATGCAGAAAAATGTCATACATTCACCCAAATACAGAGATCTGGGACTAAATCCATCGTTTTTTTGCTCACCACACCACCCCAGTTCAGACATGGCCATATGCAAATCAGCCTTGATCCTGTGCCTCATGGGAACAGTCCAGCCCGAACCAGCAAGCCATGTCTTCCTTGGACCGGAATCAAGCATCCTAGGACCAGTTTCTGGCTATCAGCCGTCTTCAGCCAGGATAGCTTGACTCCAGTGGCGTGGAGAGCACGGGACTCACGTCTGAGCATACTCGTCTCACTCAGGGTGACAAATGCAAAAACAACAGTTGATGGACAGAATGCAGACCAATGTCATACATTCACCCCAGTACAGAGATCTGAGACTAAATCCATTGTTTTTTTGCTCACCACACTACCCCAGTTTGTCAGGATCGTCCTGTGACGGCGCCTACTTTGCATACAAACTACAACTCCCGTCATGCAATGGGGCGAAGGAAGTACATCAGACGCCACGAAGCGGGCGTCGGCGTGCGTAATTCTGTTTGCTGTTTTGCCGTGGTTTGGCTGGAGGAGTGAGGACGTTCCGGCGGCTGGAGTTGGGATCAACTCCTTTCTTGCTCAGAGTTTCTTCCACGGTTCCGTGAGTACCGCGACGGCTGTCGTGTAGACCTTGCCTTGTACCTTGCAATTGTCAGGAACTGTGGGATGATTTTTCGCACCGGCATACATTGCCATTAGGAGATCTGTCTGAGTTCTTTGTTCTGGAATCCTACGAGCATTGTTCAGGAATATAGTTGCGTGGAGCGCAGTGGTTGGGATCACCACGCGTCACCGTGTATTATCTTTATTTTGTGATTTTTCTAATAGCGGAGCGTGGTGGTAACAAGGAGCCACACGTTGCCGTGTATTTCTTTTCACCTTGATTTTCACTTCACATAGCGGAGCGTGGTGGTAACAAGGATCCATACGTTGCCGTGTATTTCCTTTTACCTTGATTTTCACTTCACATAGCAGAGCGTGGTGGTAACAAGGGGCCACACGTTACTGTGTATGTTCTGTGTGCACACATTAATACAGCGGAGCCTGGTGGTATTCATTCGCCACAGGTTACCGTGTATATCTACCCCTTTGTTATTGCTTAGCAGAATGTAGTGTTATCAGGGCGCCACACGTTGCAGTGCAAATCTCTAATTCGGATGTTAATGACATAGCAGAGTGTTCGTGGTAACATGGCGCCACACGCTGCTGTTTATGAAAACTTTGCACGTATCTGAAATCAGTGGCATCTACGGTTAGGCCAACGTCTAGTTCATGACTTTGTATATGAAGTTGAAATATGCAATCCTCTACGAATACCCGTATTGAGTTTATGAAATGAATGAGTTCAAAGGGTTATGATTTTGTTTACTCATCTTTTGCCTGGCAAGGGAAGGAAGGAACCTTATTGACTCTCACCCAACTTAACCCCCCACTGGAGTGACAGCTATTGCTTTGGTTGACTACTTCCAAATTGGGTATGTGTGAGAGTATGATAACCATGTTGGATGGTCTGTATCTGCAGTTCAGAACATTAATCTGTGTGGGTTCTGTGTTTTAGATGCTACATTCGGAGTACAGTATACTTGGAAGATAGCCTGTTCATCAGAGAGACACCACATGTTGCATAAGGTACACATATATATGCAACTGTTCCTAGCGAGATCCTTGGAGTGTAGCTGACTGTATGCACTGTTTATAGATTTTGTCTTTTCTCGTTTCAGGTCCTATTCCCTGCGGCCCCCTTCCCTCACCTTTTTTCCCTCGCCTGATCCCTCGAACACCCCGTGTATTATACTGGGGTGTTGGTGATATCAGGAGGTGGACCATATTCTCGTCGCATCTGGATTCCACGAAGCAAACCCTGACACAGTTCAGACATGGCCATATGCAAATCAGCCTTGACCCTGTGCCTCATGGGAACAGTCCAGCCCGAACTGCCAAGCCATGTCTTCCCTGGACCGGAATCAAGCATCCTAGGACCGGTTTCTGGCTATCAGCCTTCTTCAGCCAGGACAGCTTGACTCTAGTGGCGTGGAGAGTACAGGACTCACGTCTGAGCATACCCGTCCCACTCAGGGTGCTGAATGCAAAAACAACAGTTGATGGACAGAATGCAGAACAATGTCATACATTCTCCCCAGTACAGAGATCTGGGCCTAACTCCATCATTTATTTGCTCACCACACCACCCCAGTTGAGACATGGCCATATGCAAATCAGCCTTGACCCTGTGCCTCATGGGAACAGTCCAGCCCGATCTGCCAAGCCCTGTCTTCCCTGGACCGGAATCAAGCATCCTAGGACCGGTTTCTGGCTATCAGCCGTCTTCAGCCAGGATAGCTTGAGTCAAGTTGCGTGGAGAGCACAGGACTCACGTCTGAGCATACTCGTCTCACTCAGGGTGACAAATGCAAAAACAACAGTTGATGGACAGAATGCAGACCAATGTCATACATTCACCCCAGTACAGAGATCTGAGACTAAATCCATTGTTTTTTTGCTCACCACACTACCCCAGTTTGTCAGGATCGTCCTGTGACGGCGCCTACTTTGCATACAAACTACAACTCCCGTCATGCAATGGGGCGAAGGAAGTACATCAGACGCCACGAAACAGGCGTCGGCGTGCGTAATTCTGTTTGCTGTTTCGCAGTGGTTTGGCTGGAGGAGTGAGGACTTTCCGGCGGCTGGAGTTGGCATCAACTCCTTTCTTGCTCTGAGTTTCTTCCACGGTTCCGTGAGTACCGCGACGGCTGTCGTTTAGACCTTGCCTTGTACCTTGCAATTGTCAGGAACTGTGGGATGATTTTTCGCACTGGCATACATTGCCATTAGGAGATCTGTCTGAGTTCTTTGTTCTGGAATCCTACGAGCATTGTTGAGGAATATAGTTGCATGGAGCGCAGTGGTTGGGATCACCACGCGTCACCCTCGGGGTGACAAATGCAAAAACAACAGTTGATAGACAGAATGCAGAAAAATGTCATACATTCACCCAAATACAGAGATCTGGGACTAAATCCATCGTTTTTTTGCTCACCACACCACCCCAGTTCAGACATGGCCATATGCAAATCAGCCTTGATCCTGTGCCTCATGGGAACAGTCCAGCCCGAACCAGCAAGCCATGTCTTCCTTGGACCGGAATCAAGCATCCTAGGACCAGTTTCTGGCTATCAGCCGTCTTCAGCCAGGATAGCTTGACTCCAGTGGCGTGGAGAGCACGGGACTCACGTCTGAGCATACTCGTCTCACTCAGGGTGACAAATGCAAAAACAACAGTTGATGGACAGAATGCAGACCAATGTCATACATTCACCCCAGTACAGAGATCTGAGACTAAATCCATTGTTTTTTTGCTCACCACACTACCCCAGTTTGTCAGGATCGTCCTGTGACGGCGCCTACTTTGCATACAAACTACAACTCCCGTCATGCAATGGGGCGAAGGAAGTACATCAGACGCCACGAAGCGGGCGTCGGCGTGCGTAATTCTGTTTGCTGTTTTGCCGTGGTTTGGCTGGAGGAGTGAGGACGTTCCGGCGGCTGGAGTTGGGATCAACTCCTTTCTTGCTCAGAGTTTCTTCCACGGTTCCGTGAGTACCGCGACGGCTGTCGTGTAGACCTTGCCTTGTACCTTGCAATTGTCAGGAACTGTGGGATGATTTTTCGCACCGGCATACATTGCCATTAGGAGATCTGTCTGAGTTCTTTGTTCTGGAATCCTACGAGCATTGTTCAGGAATATAGTTGCGTGGAGCGCAGTGGTTGGGATCACCACGCGTCACCGTGTATTATCTTTATTTTGTGATTTTTCTAATAGCGGAGCGTGGTGGTAACAAGGAGCCACACGTTGCCGTGTATTTCTTTTCACCTTGATTTTCACTTCACATAGCGGAGCGTGGTGGTAACAAGGATCCATACGTTGCCGTGTATTTCCTTTTACCTTGATTTTCACTTCACATAGCAGAGCGTGGTGGTAACAAGGGGCCACACGTTACTGTGTATGTTCTGTGTGCACACATTAATACAGCGGAGCCTGGTGGTATTCATTCGCCACAGGTTACCGTGTATATCTACCCCTTTGTTATTGCTTAGCAGAATGTAGTGTTATCAGGGCGCCACACGTTGCAGTGCAAATCTCTAATTCGGATGTTAATGACATAGCAGAGTGTTCGTGGTAACATGGCGCCACACGCTGCTGTTTATGAAAACTTTGCACGTATCTGAAATCAGTGGCATCTACGGTTAGGCCAACGTCTAGTTCATGACTTTGTATATGAAGTTGAAATATGCAATCCTCTACGAATACCCGTATTGAGTTTATGAAATGAATGAGTTCAAAGGGTTATGATTTTGTTTACTCATCTTTTGCCTGGCAAGGGAAGGAAGGAACCTTATTGACTCTCACCCAACTTAACCCCCCACTGGAGTGACAGCTATTGCTTTGGTTGACTACTTCCAAATTGGGTATGTGTGAGAGTATGATAACCATGTTGGATGGTCTGTATCTGCAGTTCAGAACATTAATCTGTGTGGGTTCTGTGTTTTAGATGCTACATTCGGAGTACAGTATACTTGGAAGATAGCCTGTTCATCAGAGAGACACCACATGTTGCATAAGGTACACATATATATGCAACTGTTCCTAGCGAGATCCTTGGAGTGTAGCTGACTGTATGCACTGTTTATAGATTTTGTCTTTTCTCGTTTCAGGTCCTATTCCCTGCGGCCCCCTTCCCTCACCTTTTTTCCCTCGCCTGATCCCTCGAACACCCCGTGTATTATACTGGGGTGTTGGTGATATCAGGAGGTGGACCATATTCTCGTCGCATCTGGATTCCACGAAGCAAACCCTGACACAGTTCAGACATGGCCATATGCAAATCAGCCTTGACCCTGTGCCTCATGGGAACAGTCCAGCCCGAACTGCCAAGCCATGTCTTCCCTGGACCGGAATCAAGCATCCTAGGACCGGTTTCTGGCTATCAGCCTTCTTCAGCCAGGACAGCTTGACTCTAGTGGCGTGGAGAGTACAGGACTCACGTCTGAGCATACCCGTCCCACTCAGGGTGATGAATGCAAAAACAACAGTTGATGGACAGAATGCAGAACAATGTCATACATTCTCCCCAGTACAGAGATCTGGGCCTAACTCCATCATTTATTTGCTCACCACACCACCCCAGTTGAGACATGGCCATATGCAAATCAGCCTTGACCCTGTGCCTCATGGGAACAGTCCAGCCCGATCTGCCAAGCCCTGTCTTCCCTGGACCGGAATCAAGCATCCTAGGACCGGTTTCTGGCTATCAGCCATCTTCAGCCAGGATAGCTTGACTCCAGCGGTGTGGTGAGCACAGGACTCACGTCTGAGCATACCCGTCCCACTCGGGTTGACAAATGCAAAGACAACAGTTGATGGACAGAATGCAGAACAATGCCATACATTCACTCCAGTACAGAGATCTGGGCCTAAATCCATCGTTTTTTGCTCACCACAACACCGCAGTTCAGAAATGGCCATATGCAAATCAGCCTTGACCCTGTGCCTCATGGGAACAGTCCAGCCCGAACTGCCAAGCCATGTCTTCCTTGGACCAAAATCAAGCATCCTAGGACCGGTTTCTGGCTATCAGCCATCTTCAGCCACTCGTGCCTATCTCCAAGGCACCAGTGTACAGTATGTGCAACCACACTCACAGCAACCCACGAGTGACACCACAAATGGAGTCCACACAAGTTTGATAAAAACGAGTATAAATTTTATACAAAAAGATATACGATCAGACCACACAATTCAAAAGCCAACATATAATAAAGGGTAATATTCATTCCGGCTGGCTGGTAGGTTCAATTCCCAACCACCGCTTTCAAAATGCTATGCTGGTCGCAATGCAAGAATCATACACGTTGCAATGGACAAACAATAGTGCGCTGCGTTACGATACGGTCCTGTGCTGGGCAAAGGAGAAATAATACAATGCGTAACGATACACCCCGGTACCTTGCAATGGGAGAAATACTGCAATGCGTACCTCTACAATCATGTACTGCGCAATGAAGGAATAATGCAATGCGTCACACCCCAATTACGTACTTTGCAATGAAGAAATAAAGCAATGTGCACCGCTACAATCATGTACTTTGCAAGTAAGGAATAATGCAATGCATAGCTACAATCATGTACTTTGCAATGAAAAATATAATTCAATGCGGGCCGTTACAATCCTGTACTTTGCGATGGAAAAATAATGCAATGCATAAGCCCTACAATCGTGTACTTCGTTATGCAGAAATAATGTCAGGCATCATAAGACAGTCCGGCAGTTCGTTAGCAGCAATATTGGCAATGTGTATTACGACAGTCAGACTCTTAGATAACAGTTGCCCCCCACATGTATCAACGATGACATAAAGTACAGCTTCTCACTCTTTCCTCAGTACTGCCACTCCTCTGGTCAGTATGGGCCCCAATCTGAGCTGAAGCAAGCAAATGACCTAGATGAAAAATTCAAGCCATCAAAACACCATGTTGGAGGAGGGGGATGGCAGAAATTCCTATTTCATTGTCTTCACCTGTCTTCTTCTGTAACGACTCCCGAGTCTGTGTGTAGAAAGTAGTTATCCGTGTGACTTTGAAGGTCATTTGTTGGCAAAATGCAGTAAAATGAATTTGAAATGATTAAATTAATGTTTGCACATATGTTCATACCTGTTATTTTTGTTCATATTTTTTATTGAAATCCAACCTAATTTCAAATCTATCTGTATAACACAGTACCAAAATATTGGTCAGCACTGATAATCAGCAAATACAACATACATATTCATATTCAGAGATACAAAAAGCAGGCTAAGAAAAACAATGGTGCTACTTTAAGAATCACCAGGAATACAAAACATACAATATGTATAATATATAATTATAGAACCCTCCAAAAATAGATAATACGAAATGCTTAAAGTGCATGCGAGGATAAGATGTACAAAATATTATTCCTAACATATGTATACTATCGTTCTAATGATCCCTTAAAATAAGCAGTGTGAATCACTTAAAATGCTAAAACCGGGATATGATGTGCAAATGGCAGAATAACATTAGGTCATCTATTCTGAACTTTATTTCTACTCAAAATACCATTTCCATAGCTTCTCAAAATTCATGATCCCCCTATTTTGCATTGCGTATAGCCGTTCACTATTTCTGACTTGCTTCAGTTTCCAAACCCAATCACTCATTGTTTGAACTTGTCGTGATCGCCATTTCTGAAGCAAAAGGGACCTGGCCACCGCCATTGTAATATATACTAATTTTTCCCATTCATCAATTAGGCCAAGTGATGGATCTTATCTCAAGACTTTCAACCAACAATTGGATGCCAGTTTGACTTGCCATTCGGTCTCCAGAAACAGAAATATTTCATTCCAGAAGCCCTGGTTAGAATTAACCTGTGAGAGGAATTGAGGTGTTCTATACAGCAGCCATTTACTAATACATAACATCCACCGCCAATTAGCTCCATGTAACACACTGAAATTAAGTTTATTAATTTCAGTCAACATTTTAGCTGTTAATTAGAGCGCTTCATATTTCCATTTTGCAATTGTTTTCTGGGTAAGGTCTGGGCATTTGATAGAAACTAAGAGTTTTTTCCCTTCCCCAGGACTTTTATCTGTGTCCGCTTCAAATAGCGCAAATATAATATTTTTACTCCTGTTTATATGGCCCAGATCCAAATTGCTAAAAGCTTTATATAACATTCTATAAGAGCCAAGGAAAAGAAAATCCTTTTGAATCAACTCAAAGATTTCAGAAACATTGAGCCATCTTTCGATCAGGAGAAAGTCTGATATTTTCCTAAACCCTACTTTGGCTCACTTTTCAACTATTTCAGATGGGACTTTAGTTCCTGATTCAAGAATGAATTTGGATAAAGGGGTTGAAGTATTGAAAAAAGGAAGAGCATATCTTCTAAAAGAAATCCAAGTGTTTTATAAAAAAACACTGCATGCTCTTACATCGGACTTTTTGGGCTGATTTTGCCATTTTTAACGTATTGCTTATCTGGTGTTCTGTGCAAATTAGCTGCATAACATAGTTAAAAAATATTCCTGTGTGAGATTCTATTTTAAACCTGGACATATAGTGTGAAAAATACGCAAAATAATAATCCCTAAGATTAGGGAGCGACAGCCCACCTCTTTGCAGGTCCTCATATAAAGTGCTAAGTGCAATTCTGTTTTTTCCTCTTTCCAAATAAAGAACATAAACATGGACTCTATCTTTTTTTTTTTTTTTTTATGATGAACTTAAGACGCAGGCGATAACCGAAAATAAGACTTTAAATAACAGAAGAATGGACATCTTAATCAAAGAGACCCTCCCAATGATGGTTAATGGAACTCTTCTCCATCATCCAGGAATTTGCCATACCTGGCAGCGAAACAAGATATGTCCCACCCTCCGAAGACCTCTGCAACAGACTCAGCACAACGCCGTACGATAACTTCTACAACCAAGACCCCACCCATCGGACCCTACTCACTTGGACCCCGCTCACGACAGAAGTCACCTTAAAGAACATGAAGAGCATCCACTCCAGAGCACCCTCAGACCCCTGCCCCCCCACATCTTACAGCATTAGAGTCTCCTGGATTAAGACCAAAGATGGGCTTTCAGTTTTAATCCAAGTTTCAATAGCCCAGAATTTCTTTGTTTTATTGCCATTAACATTCATCTAGACTATCTTCAAAATATGATTCATTATCTCCTTATCATACTTATTTCCCAGTTAAAAACAACACTGTATATCGCTTGTCCATTAAAAGGTCCCCTCATAGAATAGATTCCAATTAATTAAGCCATATAGCTACTCCAAACCTCTAGTGTACATACTGAGCAGGCCTCCAACACTTTGCTGGATAATAAAGCATTCAGCACAGTATAAATGTTTCCCATTCAATAAAACGAAGAATGTGTATTTATCAAAATGTAGCATTCTTGCATCTCTGCCCAGTATTCCTTGTTAGATGTAAAGACCAAATACATATTTGGACCCTTGAAATTTTTACATATTTGAATCTCTTTTTATCAAACTTTTCCCTTGTTCCTCCACCGACCCCCTCCGCATGCCCCTACCCTGCCCATCCCCCACCTTCCCTGCTGTGAGTGGTTCCCCTTCCCTCCCACACCTGACATGCTTACCCCCCCATTAAGACTGGCACAGTGACCTTGTACCAAGAACTATCTGCCTTCCTCCTCCAGGCCTGCCCCCGTCAGGACTTGTAAAAAGAAAAAAAGTGAGAAAACCAAAGAAAAAAATAAGAAGAGAGAGAGAGAGAGAGAGAGAGAGAGAGAGAGAGAGAGAGAGAGAGAGACCCAACTCCTAATTATGTAAAACCATCAAAAAGAAACCCCAACCTAATACCAGCGGTTTGGAGCTAAAAAGCGCAAATACAGATTACTGGGCTATATCGTTCAATTATGACTTATAACAATCGTCTACAAAAGTTTATGTGCCTCAGATACATCGCAGAATAAGTGAAATTGTCTTTGTACTAACATTTACAGTTTGGACTGCTGTGCAGTCATTGCCTGGGCATCCTGCGCTTTAAAAAGATAGAGCATTTTTACAAATTCCTTCCTTTGTCTTGCAACTGATGCTGACATATCGGGAAATATGCAGCAGAGAGGCAATGATGCAGTTGAATACCTTTAGAAAGTACTTGTTCTTTCAAGCGGAAGACTCCAAAGTTAACAAGGATCATTCGCAGGAATTTCTGATTTGGAGGCTGTTGAGCTGGAACACAATGAGCCCCTGTTAGTGTGAGATCCCCACAATGTTTGGGGACGACATGCACACTAATAAAGGTATTGGCCCTTTTTTGCATTTGTTGTCCCTCCAAACCTTTCTAGAACTCCCACAATCTGTAGATTCGAGCGGCGCAAGTGGTTTTCCAACTCCTCCAGCTGAGACTCTATTGAGGACTTTTGGTTCTGAAATATCGCAACTTTCTCTTGCATAATAGTAACTTGATCCTCTAGCTGAGAAATCCAAGCCTCTGCCTCTTTAATCCTCGCCGGAATTTGAGCCATGGTCCCTTCTATTTTGGAGAGTCTAAGACATAGAGCCGCGATCTCTGTGGTTTGAAGCTTGAGATCCCTATTTCCTCCAAGATAACGTAAAGCATTGATTTACCATCCCACTGCATCGCGCGTGTTGGGCCCTCTGAGAGCGTATCATCTTGTGTCGAGTTTGAACCGGATTCATTCTGCACCTTGCTGCCTTGGGAATTCTGCTTGATTTCTCCTATTTTGGATGTGGCTTCAGGTGTCTGCACCGATGGTTGTTTCGAGATGATGGGCGCGGGATTCAGAGAGACCAAGATCGCTGCCTGTGGAGATTGTGACGCCCCCAGCTGTCCTTAATCTGATTTCTCTGGCAGTTCAGTCCCAGATTTCCCTCCAGAGTATGAACCGGTTTTTGCCTTCTTGAGTAGAGGGCAATCCAAAATTCCCTTCAACTTTGCAGTGCTGGCCTCCTGCTCCTCCCGCTCCCTCTCCTGTGGGATCTCTGCAGGACTTTCACAGGATTGCTTGTTGATCTCACCCAATGAGACTTTATATGTGCAGCCACCCCCAAGGGCATCTCCCGTCTCATAATCTTCCCCTTGAGAACCGCTATGGTCCTGTCCTTGAGTACCTGCACTTGCACTTGTGGTTGAGTTGTCTCCATCAGTGTTACTGGACATTATACACTAATTCTGAGAAGAGGCTGTGTGATTGGCGCATGCTGTTGCTTATCCCAATCGTTACTCCACTCTCTGAGTCAAATTGACGCATCAAGGTGGGTAACAGTGCCTGATGGTTTAGTGTGACTTCTCATTTTTCTTTTCTTTTCTTTCCTCTGTCCATCCACTCCTTTCCACCTTTCCTTCCACACTCCAATCCCACTTTTTTTTATTCTCCTTCTGTTTAATCCTGTATTTAATAGGTTTCTCCTTTGGTGCCGCAGGTTGTGTAACTGGGGAAATCTTTCCCTCCAAGGATGGCTAATAGCAATAAGAACGATGATGGAAGTAACTCCTAGCACAGACCTCTGGCCCCTTCCCAGCGAACCCCGAACAGATTACACCTTATGACAAACCATCGGCTGCACTTACCCTACTATGGGAAACCTGGTGGGCACTCACTGACTCTCCTGATTTTTCCGGTGGTGAGTCCTTGAAGTTAGAGGTAAAAAGAAGAAGAAAATAAATGGCAATTCTTTATGCCAGCTCTTACCTCCTGCACAAATCTGAGCACCAGCGAGGGCGTTTAGGCAGGAGAGGCGGCAATAGAAATAAGGACAGTGAGGCAGTAAGGGCGGCAAGATGCTGCTACAGAGCCACAGTTTCTCCCTGGCACCGAGATCCACCTTCAAAAGCACACATCCCTCATGCCACTCATAACGTCTTGACCAATCAGTGGAGCAGGAGCAGCACGCTCAGCCAATCAGCTGCATTGGGATCCTTGATGAATCCTATATGTTCATACCTTTAATATTGCTGTTTGGATCCATGCTAAATATTTTAATTTTGGACAGTGTAAATATAGACTGTGCTGCACCCCAGGGGTAATAAGATGCACGTAAAATCTAATGGCTTTATAGTAAAAATGCTATCTTTAAACTAAAGTCGAGTTCCTTCCCTATGCCTCTATATCCTAATGCACAATTCTTTAAAAGATCTATGTAATCAGACCAATGATTCAGGCTGAATATTTTGTACATATAATCTACCTGATCATTCGAGAGGAAGAAGGGGGACTATTGTCTGTCAGAAACGCTTCCGTAACCGTGAAATAGATCTGCCTTGCAATCCTGACAAATCCAGAAGATCTGATTTGCAAAAAGTTGTGGTGAGCATTGCTCAAGCAGAGCTAAAACGATTACATCAAATCCGGGCTACTGAATCCTGCTGTAAAAACAACATTCTTAGTGGCATATGTCATACCGGAGCAGTGTTATTCGGGCGTGGACAACGTCAAGGAGACAGGGTGGACTAAACCATTACACTTGCGCAGGTTGAGGCGTTTCGTTGGTGTAAATAATTTCGACTTATTTGAGAAATAAGAGAAATAAAATTTCATATTTGTAGCTCTAAACAAAAAAGGGGTATATACAATGTGCCACTGACAAAATCACTGAAAATGACTGTTAATTATAAAAAGGAATTCTCCCTCCAACAATTGTTATTACAATTGAGATAAACACATTGCAGTAGTTCTCCCTTGCACGAAAGATGCCAGCACGGAATCTCTACTTGAAGCTGGCGACAATTTGAAGGTGCCCTCGAATCTGTACATTATCCAAATACTATCTCCTTGTGCCCCTTCCTTTTAAGGCCTCTAAGATGTGCACAGTAACCTCGCAGGACTGCACAAAAACCATAAAGTACAGAAATACAGAAATATATTAATGGGTGGGAAATGTGCTTAAAGCCCTTTTTACGTAGGAAAAAAAAGTTCACCATTTTTTTCTTTTTTCTGGAATGACATTTTACACATCAAAGTAATGTTTAGGACTATTTGTTGCAATGCTACTTTAAAAGATGAGGGGCACGCTCTCAATGACTAAATGTCTGTCAGGCGTGTGAATTCAAAGGCTTACAGCGAGCTTCATCCCTCCCACAAGTATATAATTATGGTGTTTTCCTATAAACTGAGATGTGAGATGTCTTCTGACTGATTTTGCTGCGGATTACTGCAAAGCATAAATAAATATTAATTGGCTTGTTGCATCATGTAGATTATTTGAATACTTGTGAAAACTGCTTTCATTTTGTTTTGATCGGACAGTCGTTGCATATGAAGTGCTGAACCCTTTCTTTTTATGTGGATGGCTCGAAACATGTCAAAATGTTAAACTGCACCAAATAGGTGCGCTTTATGTGTGTATGTGAGTAAAGTCAACGAACGACAGGAACAAATATGCGTAAAATATCAATCGTGGAACCACTTTGTTTCCTCTTTATTCCAAACACAGTGGCACACCAGTTCCTTTGCGTTGTATCTTCCAGTAAAATGCACGGCATATACCCCCAGATTCATCATGCTCATGTTTTGCGAGTCCTTAATAGCGATTTTTAAGGAATCGTTATTAAAGACTCACAAAACGGGATTCATGTAGAAATCGCAATAATTTTTGCGATTTCTACTGCTTCCTTATTTGCGATTCGCAAATTGCTAATCGCAAATAAGGAATGGCTTTCCCAGTCATTCGTATGGGCCTAAAGGCCCATAGGAATTCATTGTTGCAATTGCAATTGCATTGTTGAAATTCATTGCTGCAATTGTGAGAAAATCCTCATTTTGCAATTTCCTGAAAGTGAAGAACTGGGATTTTTTTCAAATAGGTCTCCAGTGAGCATCTACTGGAGTTTTCTAATAAAACATATTGTAAAAAGAAAATTTGGAGAAAAATTCAGCAAACGCTGTACTAGTCTTAATTTTCTCCGACACAATCTATTTTGCAGGCATTTTCCTTGAGCTTGTTAAAAAAAATCAGATGTCATGACGTCAGAGCTTTCCATAGGGTTGTTTAAAATGTAGTGTAAGTGAAGCCGCACAATTTCTCAACCACCAAAAACGTTAAAATATATTCTAAGATGTTAGCGCTACCCATGTCTTTACACATACTCAAGGTAAATCAAAGTAAATAGTAATATTCACTCCCAAGGCAATAAGCTCAAACACTGATGAATATTGGTAATAGGCCTCATGTCGCAACAGTTTGTAACCATGGGCAAATGTGTTAACTTCCGTTGTGAAAGTTTTTGCTTGAGTTTACACATAGGTTCCGTAGTTCTTATGAGTTTAGAAGTACATGTTAATGAGCTTATTTTCAGTAGTTACTTTATTTTTCATCCACATTCAGTTGTGCGTGAAAACGTTTGGGGACAAACTTCTCTCAGGAGGTTTGTTTCCCACCTTGTGGTTTTCTCTAAAGTCATTGGCAGGCATTTAAAAATTGCTGTTAAATGCATGACTTTTATAAGAAAAAAAGAAGTAAGAAATAGAGGTGGGTAGATAAATTGCGTCAGGGATAGGTAAATAGCATTAGAGAGTGAGGTAAAATGTATGTCAGTGCATGCTCTGAGACATGAAACTCCACTTACAAATACACTCATCACTGGCTAAAAATTATACAAAATTATGTTATATAACGCGAAATGCCAGTTTCGTAATTTTGCACCTTTTAGTGTGAAATGCGTCCTCACATTAATTTGTAGGGCCTCATTTACAATATTTTGATGCACGACAGTGCAGCAAGCCTTCTTACTGAACTGTCCTGCGTCAAAAGAAAAGGGCAGGAATGAGCCGTATCTACAAGATACAGCACATCCCTGTCCTTTTCCCCTGTGCTGGTGGACAAAGGTTTAAATGAAGGGTGAAGGAGGTCGAGATAAGGATTTTCAAGCGAGACAGCTGTATCATTTTGTTCCATACTTAGAGGGAAAGTGCTGTGTGAGAGTCAATCTGACAACATGGTTTGGATGTGTCCATGTAAAAAGATCTAATGTTGCACATAACGGTTTGAAGTCACATGTTAATGGCAATATTTTTTCATGTGTAGTGAACCCCTGAAGAAGAGCTAATTGTAAACTCGAAATGCATTGGGTTACAACAATTCGCAACTGAGGATGTATTATGTTTTCTGGCGTGCCCAGACAAAGGCTCGGATGGGCATATCTGTGGCATGAGAAGCTGTTGAAACATATAAGTGTCACAGGAGTGCAAACAAAATAAACAAAGTTTCAAAAAGACTTTGGAGTACATGGTATAATTAGTGATAAAAGTGCAAGAGCGTTTGAATAAAACCTGTGAGAATCACAATTGAAGCTGTGCACCTGGTATTGGAGGTACACTTCGCTCCATTCCATAAGATGTATGGAACATTTTTCTACCAAGTTTCCTGAGAATCATACTTCAGGGAAGAATATAGTGGCCAATGAGTCTTTGATCTTTTACAAAGGGCAGCTGCTCTTCAGGCAACAGTTGTATGACGATACAACACTAGTAAAAACATTGCATGCCTTTAAAACGCTTTTGTACCACGTATTTGTTTAGCTTCCATATGGTTTTAACTCGCATGCCATTACAACGCATTACTAAGGTAAGTATATATATATATATATATATTTAAGTATACATATATTTATTTTTTATCTTTTAAACCCCCATACTTGCCTTAAATGCATGGTAAAGGAATGAGTGGCAAAGGCATATACGTGCTAAACAAATGCGAGGTAACAAATGATTGGTAACGCACTGCGAAGTAAAAATTGTGTTGCAATGACTGTTTCCCCAGGCCACATATACCAAATGAGCTTTCTTAGTACAGCATTAAGCTTTATCTATTGTGCAAGAGCTGCACTTGTTATGCATTTAGCCTGAGAGTGTATTCTGGAAGGACTACAGTATATATATTACTAGTTGCCCTGAGAGGCAACCCCCGCGTCTAGGGGAGGGGTGCCTTTAGTGGGATTTAGTGCTGAGGGAACAGTTTCGTTTCCCTGAAAGTGGGCAGGGGGAGGGACGCCTGAAATGCGTGTAAGAAGGAGGTGCATTGGCGGCCCCTCCCCTGTAGCTGATAAAATAGCCGGACTCTAGGGAGTAGCCCTCTTTGTCCTCTCACCGCTCGGAGTGGCCGGAAAGGCGCAGCGGGAACAGTTGCGGTTTTCCCGGCGACTCTCAAAGGTGAGGGGGCCTCACGCGTAGCGGAGGGATGGGGTGCGAGTTGGCCTACGGCTATAAGAGAGCAGAGTGGGAGCCTCGAGTTCGGGCCCCGGGGGGAGCGATTTAATCGTAGAGATATATTTTCCCATATTTTGAGCAAGAATCATAAATGTGCGGGGCGGGCTATAAGAGAGCGCTTCTTTCCGACCCGCGTGACGGGATGGGGTGCGAGTTGGCCTACGTAAGAGAGCAGAGTGGGAGCCTCGAGTTCGGGCCCCGGGGGAAGCGATTTAATCGTAGAGATATATTTTCCCATATTTTGAGCAAGAATCATAAATATGCGGGGCGGGCTATAAGAGAGCGCTTCTTTCCGACCCGCGTGACGGGATGGGGTGCGAGTTGGCCTACGGGCTATAAACTTGTATGCATTTAGCCTGAGAGTGTATTCTGGAAGGACTACAGTATATATATTAAGAGCTTTTCTAAAATGTTCAACAAGTTAGGAGGAGTGTGTTGCATTGCAACAACCTCGACATGGGTATTTCCTTCTGACATCAAAGGTTAATCATTTGTCCTTAAGTCTTGGAGAATGAAATTGGAGCATGAGTGACAGTCAGAATCCTTTAGTGTAAACCTTACCCAAGGACATAGGAGTGCTTCACAAGAGATGCAGACTAAGCTACACCACTTTTTCTGGCACAGGGAAATGTGCCAGGAATTGAATGTGGTTCTCTGTATTGCATGGTTGGCAGATGCAATCACTAGGTCATGTCACTGCCCATGATAGCTCACCTGTTATAAAAACATGGCTGTTTGTGGGTTTTTTTACAATAGATCAAGCCATTCATAGAAGACAGAGCTGGACTGGTTCATTCTGCCACTTTTGTATTTTAACCAATAGACTGTAGGGTAGGTGGCAGTTTCAATAGCAACCACCATAAATGGAAAGTGTGGGGCGGGGGGGGGGGGGGGGGGTGAGGAAGAGAGGGACGGGGTGGGAGGGGCAAGAGAGGCAAATAATAATTTTTTTAAACGTACCTTTTCTTCTGATATCGCAGCCGCTGCCTCTGACGTCTGCCTTGAGGCTTTCCCCGTAGTCTCTGGGAAAGCAGGCTCCCTACCCAAACCAGTTGGTGCTCTCAGTAAGAGAGCAGTGCCAGGATTGGTCTGAGCGCATTGCTCTGCCACTTAGACAATCCCTGGGAGCCTACAGCGTTTCCCCAAACTGACTATGAACACATCCAGGTTGGAGAAATAGAAATGCACATGTATGTTTCGCTGGCCTAGGATGGGCGGCCAAGCATACAAGCACACTTCTAAGTGCCCACCACTCCTCACGGCTCTGCCCTCTGCACTACATGTCGAATGTGAAAGGCAATCACAGAAAAATAAAGTTCAGTTTTATCGTTTTATTTTTCCATGACTGGCAAATGGAGCAGCGCTCCTCGGCCATTACTGAGGAGCTGCCCCTGGGTAGTTTTAAGTGTAAAATGAGCTACCACAACAACCCTTTCTGTTTTTTTTTCTAGTTTTTGTATTGCGCAACTTCAGTTTTACATGAGCGCCAGTTTCCTCACACAGGGCCATATTATGAAGAACGGCGATATCATTATCGCTGCTTTATCGGCAGGAAACTACTGCTAAAGCGGCGATAAGGGGCTTGATAATATGCCCTAGAGAATTCCAATAGAAGCCCAGGTTTGTGGTCTTTCACACCAGAACCTGGGCTACTATTGGAATTCTCCAGGGCATATTACCAAGCCCCTTATCGCCGCTTTAGCAGCAGTTTTCTGTCGCTGAAGCAGCAATCATGTGATCGCCATTTTTGATAATATGGACCATAGTGTGACATTAATTTTGTAGGCACAGGGAGATTACGTGCTTTGTGCTTAAAATCATCAGTTTTTGAGGCAACAGCAGGACTCAAACACAGTTCTCCAGTTTCAAAGTTAAGAGACCTAGCAATACGATTATGACCCCTCCTAGTTGTGGTGTTCTACACTGTAGATCTAGGCTGAACATTTTGGCTAGGAGTGATTTTGGTTTCTTCACCTTCCTTTGCAAAATGTTGCATCCAAGGCTTTAGTTAGATTTAAATTCCTGGTGAAAATTCTGCAGAGGATGACTGTTCAGTTATTTCACAACCACGCGCACACCAGTTCTAAGTGGATGCTTACGGATTCCAGCTAACTATTCCTTCACGCAACAGGAATTTTGAAAAACATTTCAAATTGTCTTTTCGTTGTGTCACAGAATGAATCATTGTAAATTATATAGATTAACGAAACCAAGGAACTGAACAGCATCTCGAAAACACACTGAGCCTTAAGCAGGTCGTATAATCCTTAGGAAATTACACAACAGACAGAAAATGCAACATGTAGTCATTTTCCTTGGTAAGTAAACCAGTTAATTTCATGTAATGAATATTTTCTTTTGCAATGTTGTCTGTGCTTTTTCTTCCTCCCAGCAGCCTTTGATGGTGGTGTTTTAGGGGTAAAATTACAAAAATACATTTCCGTTTTCCCCTTAAATTTTATTTTGGATAAAATGGGTTGTGGTTGTATATAAGTCTGACTGAGTGGATGAGCATTTCAGAGCCACAAAGAGATGGACTGCTTTTGGACAGCGAATGTGCCTTCTTTTACGGATAACTTTTCACACAAGTTAGATCTGACTTTTGCTAGCAGTCCAGAGAAGTAAATATGCACAAGCAGACAATTGCTAGAAAATATGTTTTTCAATACCAAAGAAGCCATGCTGTAAGAAATATCATTTTGAGGTAGAGGTAACAGCTAGGAGCCAAATGTACTAACCTAATGTACGGGATTTTTTGCATAGGGCAGTACAGCAAGGCCAAGTGAAAGGGCAGGAATGCACCGTATTTAAGCAATACGCCGCATTGCTGTCTTTTCTGACTGCACTGGCGCCATTTTGGCAGCCTAGCGCCAACGTAGGCACTCTTACACCATGGTGCAAGAGGGCCTCCGTTGCAGGCAAGATTGTTTTCACAAAAACAATCCTACAAGGTGTTTTCCTTTTCCTATGTGTACTGAAGAATGCAGCACACATGGAGAGGAAAAAGGGAGGAGAAATGAACGTATTTCTCCTTGTTATGCCTCGCCTCTGGAAGGATACGGATTTGATGCTTCCCCCGATTTACATCACCTTGTATATCAAGGGCAGTGTTGTGTGGGAACCCCCCCCCCCTCCCCCGCAATGCTCATGGAACGCCTGCAGGGCACAGAGTCAGGTTATGCAGCTATTTGCACAGCGTTGCCTTACTCATGAATTATGAATTATGAGGCCACTCAAAGCCAGGCAGGGTGGCTTTGCGTGGCTTTATAAATATTCATGAGAGCCCTGCATCACACATTGACCACTTTACGTGGTGCAAAACTGACGCTGGGTTTTCATAAATAAGCCCCTAATTTTCCGGTCGCAAAAAGCAGTCTAAAATTGTGTATAAAACACAAAAACTATTTTGCTTATCGACCTATGTACTTATAGGTTAGGTTGCAAAATAGGGACAGGCAGTACTAATCTACCAAATTAATATTCTTAAGGTAGGTCACATTTTGTAATTAACACTGATAAGTGCCAAACACAGAAATGGTGGTCTGCTAGGGTCAGCAGACCACCATTCCTGTGACTGTATTACAATAAAGAATCCTTTTTTTGTTTTAAAACAGCTTTATTGGCTAAAAGGAAATTTTGCCATTTAAAAAAAATTATATATGTTTTTCTTTTTTTAAAGTTTCGGGGTATGCTGGCATGTACCATTACCTTCTCCTCCTGAATTATGCTAATTCACAAAGTGGAAGGGGTCCAAAGAGGATCCCTTTGCTTTTGCCAAATAGTCGGTCACTTCAAATGGTTTGAACCAATTCTGTTTGCAAAAAATTGATACATACTCTTTAGAGTCAGTATTTAGAAAGGAGGCCCAAAAATGCCCCTTTCAAATTTAAAATCAGTATCCATTTCTAAATCCATTTTGGGAGTCGGTAAAAGTTATGGACTCCTAAAATAAATTCAGAAAATTAGACGCTAGAAATACCTTTTTTGCAATGGCAAACTCTTAATTGAGAGTTTGCAACATCTTGCCAAAGAGCGTTAGCCATCTTATAAAAGTTTAAATATAATAGTATTAGGTCCCATGCTCACCAAAACAATCAATACTAGTTTTATTTTCATAATACAACATATAAGTAACTGTAATGAATGAAGAGAGAAAGTTTCTAATATGAGATTATACGTATCTGTTGTGATACAGTATAGTCTAATCCTTGCTAACACTCAGTCCCAGACATTAATGAAAGATTAACTAATCTGTGCTTCCTTTTTCAATAAGCCCAATAAAGAACAAGGGGCCAGATGTGTCAATATTGGGCATATAGGGAATAGCTGTTACCTAATTGTGATTCTCTGCAAATCGTAGTTAGGAAATTACCATTGCTAATGCATGAGAGTTTCATTTAGAGATGCCTAGTGGGTTGACCTACCTCTTGAATATTAAGGAGGTAGGTCACAATTTGCATCCCTTAGGAATCGCTAAAATCATAGGGATGTCTGTGATTGGGTTAAAGCAATATTTCTTATTAAAATGCAGCCCGTTTTCCTTAAAGGGACCACTGCCTGCTTTTAAATAAGTCATTACAAACATTCCAAGTATGTGGTAAAATGCGAATGTTTATCAACTGCATTTCTGTCCCTAAACATTCTTACATACCACTCTGATTCGGTATTAGTAAGGGACGCCCTAAACACGCCACTTCCTAATACCAAATCAATATGTATTTGCAATTCCAAATTGCGATTCGGTAACATGTTAACAAATTGCAACTTGGTAATGATGCATACCAATATGCATTTTTTCGGTCACAAAAGGTCCAATTCTGTGAATCAGTTGGTTTGCGACCGGAAAAATGACAGATACAGCTGACCAAAAGACTTTTTGTGCATAATTGAAAGAAGGTTTCAGGAAAAAGAGTTACAAAAGTAGAAACTGCAGGAGGCTTCAAGAAACACAACACTGATAGTAACAAGATCATAGTGGGAAAAGGTTGTGTATACTCAGTACCAAACACCTCACTTGGCCACAATCTTCCATTGTGAAACCCCTATAGCCCCTTCACTGGTAGCCAGTGCTAAGCCTTTTTTTTGGCTTATTGGGGTAGTTTGCTATTAGGCCCCAATAACTGTTTATCCACATAAGGTTTTCACGCCAAATATGTTTCCTTCTTTTCCAACATCCTGGGGATTCTAAGGGTACCCAGCGTTAGTGGATTCTTTTAGAGGGGATTGAGAAATTGGACAAAAGAGAGCTACATTTTGGGTTTTTGGGGAAAATTGGGAAGAAAGTGCTGCAGAGAAAGCATCTGTTTTTTTCCTGCTAAATGACATCAATGAAGGGTTTGTGGTGCCAAAATCACCATCTTCCCAGCTTTCAGGAACAGGAAAACTTGAATCAGAAAACTAAAATGTTCAGAACATTTTAGGCATTTTACTGGGAGATTGACCATTTTACCTATATTTTTTTGTCCTTTCAACCTCCTTCTAGTTAGTGGTAGAAGTGGGTGTGAAACCCATGGTGGATCCCAGAACGCTATATACTTCCGAAAAGTAGACAAAATTGTGAATTCAGCAACGGGTCCTTTGTGTAGATCCTTCAACGTTTTCCTGTAAAAAGTAACAGTTAAAATACAAAAATATTGTAATTGAGTTGAAAAAACTGCCATTTGTATCTATGTTTTCATATGTAATGTCTAACTATGGAAATTCTTCAAAAGCAATATACTGTTACATCTGCTGGATCCTTTTGGTTGTGGAGATGTATAGGGTGTGCAGGTTCTTCAAGAATCTGAGGTAACCAGAGCCAAAAACTGAGCTGCACCTCACAACGGTAATTCATTGTGTACTGGATTAACAGCTATTAATTTGGTAAAACATAAAGAGTGACAACTAAGTATCAAGGAAACCTATACATTTCCATAATGGGCAGAAGATATAGAGTTTAGAATCTGTGGGTTTTTGCATATCCCTGAATTTCTAGGCATGTGAGTTAGAGGGAACTGCTCAAAATGACTTCTTCCTTACAGTCTGTTTCACATTTGGAAGGTGCAAATTCAGAGAAAGACAATTGGTAATGACACCTGTTCTACTATTTTGTATTTCCCTTAGTCTTCTGATAAACATGGTAGCTCAATTTTTTGGGTAGGCCCAGTGCCCGCGACAGGAAATGGGCAAAAATGCAACATGGACACATCACATTTTTCCACTGAAAACTAAACCTTTTTTTGCAATGTGCCTAGCTGTGGATTTTGGGCTGTAACTCAGCCGGAAACCTAGCAAACCTATACATTTTTGCAAATTAGACATCCAGGGGAATCCATTATGGGGTGTCTTGTGCGGCTCTTCCCAGTTTGTGTTACCCAGAATCCCTTGCAAATCTCTAATTTGACAAAATCTGGAATCTGAGGGGAGGCACAAATTTCCTTCCACTCAGCATTCTCCTAAGTCTCCTGATAAAAATGGTACCTCATTTGTGTGGGTAAGACTAGTGTCAGCAATGGAAAACAGCCCAAAAATAACATGGGCGCATCACTTTTTTCCACCAAAAATGTAGCCTTTTTTCCAATGAGGGTAGATCTAGATTTTGGACCCTAGCTCAGCTGGCACCTTTGGAAAACTAGAAAACCTGTATATTTTTGAAAACTAGACATCTAGAGGTATCAAAGGTGGGATGACTTAAGTGGCATTCTACACATTTTGTATTCCCCAGAATCCCTCAATAGTGCCCTCAGCAGGAAACGGCCCAAAACACAACATGGACGCATCACATTTTTCCACCGAAAACGGAGCCTTTTTTTCTCTGTTTGAATGAATATAAAACTTTAATGATCAAGGTACAGAGCGCCTACTTACACATAAAATAATAGCAGCCAATAACTCACCAAAGGATCTCTTCCAAGTGATGTCAAGCCTGGTCTTGGTGCCCAGGGATGAATAATTAAATCAAACAAAAGGAGGTGATGGACGGAGCGCTGAAAACTTTCAGACACTCACCCCCAGTCACAGATCTGGGTTGAATCCATCATCGTTCTTTAGCTCACTTCGCCGCCTCAGTTCAGACCCAGCTATATGCAAATCAGTCTTGACGCTGTGCCTCATGGGAACAGTCTAGCTGAACTGCCAAGCCAGGTCTTCCCTGAACCTGAAACAAGCATCTTGGGACCAGTTTCGGGGTAACACCCCTCATCACCCAGGCTAGCTTGCATCCAGTGACAAAATGAACAAGGGGCCTACGTCCGGGCATACCCTGCCAACTTATGGCAAACAAAGAAAACACAAGGCGATGATGGATGGAGCGCTGGCATTTTTCAGACACGCACCCCCAGTCACAGATCTGGGCTGAATCCATTATTGTTCTTTAGCTCACTTCATCACCTCAGTTCAGACCCAGCTATATGCAACTCAGTCTTGACCCTGTGCCTCATGGGAACAGTTCAGCCCGAACTGCCAATGAACTATTAAATAGCAGCCAAGCTTTTTGTGACTCATTGGCTGACTTTTTCCTGGACAAAGTTGTTAGGATCTTTAATAAGTTTGAACAAAAGGAGGACACCTCAGGAGGAGAAACCTTATAATCAATTCTAACTGAGGTTCATCCTCAATTTATTAGCTTCTCTCCCCCTCTCATCACAGGAAATGTCTTCCATCATTGCAGTCACTAAATAAGGGTCACCTATGGTCCCCTGACCTCTACAAATTATAAAGCTGGCTACTGATACTGTGGCAGTTGGCTTGACCATTATTTTGTATTCAATGTTGGAATCAGGCCATTCCCCGCAATTCTGAAAAGAAGCATCTATCTGCCCTTTGCTGAAAAAGGCTACTCTGAATCCTGAAGACCCAAATAATTACTGCCCCATTTCCCACTTACCCCTCCAAGCCAAAGTTATAGAAGGAGCAACAAAACCAGCAAATTGCACAATTTCCAGCTGTCAACCAGCTGCTATATGCCACTCAGTTTGGCTTCCGAAGCAGTCATAGCACCGAAACAGCCTTGATCAAATCTATGGAACAAATTCGAGCAATAGTTGACGATGGTGGCAGTGCAGCCCTAGTACTCTTAGGGACAGATGTACAACCCTTTCATTTAGCGCCTCACCATTTGCAACACATTGGGCGTTGTAAATTGCGAGGTGCTAAATAAAATGTACAACAGTGTGTTTACACTGTTTTGCGATTCCCAATGGGGTCCCAAATTGCGAGGCTCATTAATATTATTGAGCCTCTCGCAATTTGCGCATTCTGAATGCCAGCCCTTCCAGGGATGGTGGCCTACTGGGCTCAGCAGACCACCATGTCTGGGACTGTTTTTTAATAAAGCAAATTTGTTTTTTAATTGCTTCCCGTTTTCCTTAAAGGAAAACGGGATGCATTCAATTATTTTTTAAATGAAACGTTTTTGTTCATTTTTTAATGGCAGCCAGTGGTCACTAGGACCACTGCCTGCCCGTAAAAATATTTTTCATGCATTTGTAAAGGGGAAGGGGTCCCTTGGGCCCCCTTCCCATTTGTAAATGCATTACCACCTACTTGAAGTAGGTGGTAATTGAGAGTGTTTTGCGACCGCAATTGCAGTCGCAAAATATTAGTACATTGTTTTGAGACTCGCTATTTGGAAGGGATCGCCCCTTCCAAATAGCGAGTCACAAAACCAATTTAGCAAATCGCAAAAAATTTGCGACTCGCTAAATAGGCTATGTACATGGCCCAATATGTTTTTGCATGCGCAAACGGGTTTGCAAACCCGTTTGCGCATGCAAAAATGGGTCTTACATCTGGCCCTTAGGTTTATCAGCACCCTTTTATACAGTTGACCATAAGATATTGGTTGACCGTCTCTGGGAGGTTAGTATTAATGGGACAGCCCTCTATGAATCCTTCCTTGCTGATGGTAAACAAGTAGTGGCCCTGGACCCGTTTGTATCAAAACTTTTTCAGTCTACCATGCGGGGTCCACATGGATCTGCCCTCACCTCAACATTGTTTAACATCTACGTAAAACCCTTGGCCACACTGATAAGATCAATTGGGTTGGATTTTAACTCATATGCCAATGACACCCAAATTGTGGTGGCTATGTCCTACTCCAATATTTTAGGAGATATTCGTTTTCACAATTGTATGGCAGCAGGCGGCAAATGGATGAAGCTAATCTGCCTGAAACTTAACTCAGGGAAGACAGAGGTCATCCAATTTAGAAACAATCCTTTCCTCTGGGCCCCATCCTGGTGGCCAACAAAACTGGGGCCTCTGCCCATTCCAGTGATTAAAGTTAGGAAGCTTGGAATGGAAATGGATAGTAAACTAATTTTTGGGAGACAGGTTAAAGCAGTCGCCTCTTCCACATTCCATACACTCAAGCTGCTCAGAAAGTTATTCCCATTTATTCCAGCTAACACCAAAAAAACAGTGATTCTTGCATTGGTCAAGGTAGACTAATATTATACCATGTACCCTAATATGCAGCAACAACACCTAAATAAAGTTCAGGTCCTACAAAACACCTATGCCAGAATATTGACCGGGTTCCCTAAACATAAATTTGTCGCTGAAGCAATTAAATATCTCCATTGGCTGCTGGTTAGGCAACAAACTAAATTCAAAGCTCTCTGCCTTGCCCATAAGTCTTTAAATGGAACAGCGCGGAGTTCCTGAAACAATCCTTTAAATGGTACAACCCAGGGAGGATACTGAGGTCCCAGGGAGCCTGGAAGCTAGAGATTCGAAGGTTCAAACTTACCAACTGGGTAGTGAGACGTTTTGTGAATACCACAGCCAAGGAATGGAGCCTTCTACCCCCCCAATAACAGGAACATTTCATATCTGCTCATGCTCAGAAAGGCAATAAAAACATGGCTTTTCACTAATCAAAAGTAAGGGGACCACCATCCCAATAACAACACCTGAGATGCTGTACTCATCATTAGGATTATGCTAATTCTCACCTTTCAATGCCTTGACACCACCGGGTTACTCTTGTGCTCTACTGAAATTTATAACATGACATAACAATGTGGTTAGCTCAATATTTTGGACCCTGGCTCAGCCGGCAACTATAGAAACCGAGCCAACCTGTCCTTGTTTTAAAACAAGACACTTTGGAGTATCCAGGTTAGGCTGACTTGTGTGGCTCTCACCACAGCTTTTGCCCAGAATCTCTTGCAAACCTCAAACTTTGACTAAAAAAATAATTTTTCTCACATTCCTGTGATGGATAGTTCTGGAATCTGTGGGGAACCACAAACTTCCATCCAACCAACATTACTCCTAGTCGCCCAATAAAAATGGTACCTCTCTTGTGTTGGTACCTAGTGCTGACAACGGTAAACAACCCAAAACACAACGTGGATGCATCACATTTTTCCATTGAAAAGTGACCCTTGTTTTGCAATGTACCTAGTTGTCGATTTTGGGTCCTAAATCAGCCGGCATCTAGGTGAACATAGCAAATATGTACATTTTTTAAAACTATACACCTAGGGGATTCCTCTAGGGGGTGACTTGTGTGCCTCTCACCAAGTTCAGAAAATGCAACGTAGGGGCATAACATTATACCACTGAAAAAGTATGTGTTTTTTGCAATGTGGGTAGCTGTGGATTTTTGGGCCCAGCTCAGCTGGCATCTAGGGAAACCTACTAAAGCAGCACATTTTTGTAAAATAGATAAACGTGGTAGTCCAGCGTGGCTCCTACCAGGGTGCTTTACCCAGAATCCCCTCCAAACCTCAAACTTTGCCATAAAAACCACATTTTTCTTGTATTTCTGTGAGGAAAAGTACTGGAATCTGTACACAGCCACAAATTTCCTACTACCCAGCGTTCCCACAGTTCTCCAAATAAATATTCTGCCTCACTTCTGCGGGGGCTAAGTGCCCCCAACAGGGAAGAGCCCAAAACATTTTTGGGGCACATCAAAATTATCACAAAACAACCTTTTTCTGCAAGGGCGGCATCTGCCATTTTTGGTCATGGGCTCAGTGGCCATCTAGGGAAACCTACCAAACCCAGACATTCCTGAAAACATGGCACCAGTGGGAGTCCAGGGGGATGTAGTTTGAATGGATCTCCAATGGTTTCTTACCAAGAGTCTTCTCCAACCCTCAAATTTAGCTAAAAAGTCAAATTTTCCTCACACGTCTCTGCAGAGTTAGCCTAAAAACGTATAAAATTAAAAACTGAGGGAGAACCAAAGTGGGTCAAAAGGGCAAACTCCACATGTTTTTTTTTTTTATAATTGTTTTTATTGAAGAAAAACAGTTGCAGACATGACTCAGGGAGGGACTCGATACCAACATCCCCCAGGCCTTAGTCCTCCTCGACCTGTCCGCCGCTTTTGACATGGTAGACCACTCCATCCTTTTGTCCCGTGTCAAGACGGCGGGCATAGGGGAACAGGCCCTTACCTGGATAGGATCCTTCCTGGAGGGACGCACTCAGGCGGTCCACCTTGCCGAATTTTCGGCCCCACCTAGCAGGGTGAAATGCGGGGTCCCCCAGGGCTCTTCTCTTTCCCCCCTCCTTTTTAACCACTAAATGTTTTCCTCTTATTTTTGCACTTCAACAAATGGAGGTCACAGTCTACAACTATGCTGATGACCTCCAACTTATTTTTAATTTTTCCTCCCCTTCACTAGGTGCCTCCAGCTTCCAGTCCGTCTTGCTGTTTATCCGGGCTTGGATGAATGCAAACCATCTTAAACTCAACCCGGATAAAACAGAGTTGATTCTGACTGGAGGCAGTGGCAATCCCTGGTCGCCCTCCTTTTGGCCCTCCTCTTTTGTTTTCCCTCCCTCTCCTTCTCACTCTGTTAAGACCCTTGGTATTATGCTCAATCATCACTTGACACTTCACACCCACATAAGTTCCGTTGTCTCCTCCTGTTTTTTTACTTTACGTATCATCAGGAAAGTATCCCGGTTTTTCTCTCCCTCTGCACTTAAATTGATTGTTATGGCCATGGTCTTATCTAAGATCGATTACGGGAACATCATTTACAATGGCGCCCCCGCCTACTCACTTCAACGCCTCCAGATGGTGCAGAACCAGGCAGCTCGCCTGGTGCATGGCCTATCGAAATACCATCACTCCTCTTCCCTCCTCACGGCCCTTCACTGGCTACCAATCAAACAAAGAGCTCTCTTCAAACTTGGCTGCCTCACTTTCCAAACCCGTGCAGGCACTGCCCCCGCGTTTATCAATTCCGCCATCATCAATTACACCCCTGCCAGAGACTTACGTTCTTCCACCAAGTCCTTGTTAGTCATCCCCCGGTTCAAGAAAAAACGATCCGGTGGCCAGAAATTTTCGGTACTTGCACCTATTTTTTGGAATTCCCTTCCCCTCCATCTCAGATCCTCCCCCTCCTACATAGAGTTTCGCAAAGCTCTTAAGACCTTTCTGTTCCAGCAAGCTTTTAGACCATAACCCCCGATTTTCCCTTCAGTTTCGAAATCCTACAGCGCCAAGAAACTGCTTAGTGAATGCGCGCTCTACAAATAGCTAAAAATTCAAAATTCAAATACAGTAATCACTTAAGCAGATAGGTTTGATCAGCATAATTAGGCAATTAAATAATTCGCTCGACAGCAGGTACTTTTGATCATTAATGCTTAAGGAATTCAACAATCCTCAAGACAGTCATTACATCGTATATTTCTCATCTAAGTAAACAGGTCTTCTAACACGCTGCACCACTACGCCTCTATATCTTCCTCGTCTAAACTATCTACATCTTCCTCTGGCAGCAAGTTGCATAGGTTCCCCCTGAAAGTGTTCCAAGGCGCCCAGATTTTGTTCCATTTGCGCGGGCTTCCCCTGGTGTTATAAACTGTGCGCTCCGTTACCATGATCAGGTCCATATTTCTACACCACAATGCTAACGTGGGGGAGTCTGCGGCTCCCCATTTCTGCGCTATGTCTCTCTTAGCCACTATGAGACCGAGTATAGCCCAGGTTTGTCTCTGCCGAGTGAAGTCAGTGGGGTCCCATATATTAAGAATACACTTTCGAGGTTCAGGCAGGAGGGAAACACCTAACGTTTGTGACATAGTGCGCAGGACCTGTGGCCAGTATTCGACAATTACTGGATAGTCCCACAGGGTGTGAAAAAGCCTGCCCTCCCCCCGCACCCTCTGAGGCAGAAGGGATGTGTCGCCCGTTGCATCCTGTGTAGGGTGCTTCTGGTGTAGTATACTCGATATATTATCTTGAGTTGCACCAGACGGAATGTAGCCGATATGCCCACCTCCTTAGAGGACGCCAGGGCCATCAACCAGTCTGTGTCGTTCATATCTCCCACTTCTTCCATCCATTTTTCCCGGAGTTTAAGTGTAGGGTCGGGCATATTATTAAGTAGCTTCCGGTATGTGAGTGACGTTGCGCGCTGTTGCATGAAATCTGTGAGTAGGCGGTCCTCCAGTGGTGAGGCTTCTGGAATGTTAGTGTCAGCTGGGAGTGCAGTCAACAATGCATGCCTAATTTGTACGTATCGATATGTTTCATTCTGACCCAAGTCATATTGTTTTTGGAGTTGTGCAAAGGGAATCACCATCCCCTTATCCCACATGTCACCCACCGTGGAGATCCCGATATTGTCCCATTTTGTAAAGCCCTTGCTGTTTCTTAATTTTCCCAGTGCTTTGGTGTCCCACAGCGGTGTGAGTTTGGTGATAGCCCTTCCATCCCAATTTCGCCTGTGCTGCATACCATAACGCGACTGTCTGTTTTGTAGGCCCTATTAATTTTGCGGCCAGACTTCTATTATACAGCACCGCCAGCATGTTGTTCGTACCTAATTGCAACCTATCCACTCTGTATGCTGGATCGTCTTGGGATGCATGAAGCCAGCCGTTGATGGTTTTGAGTTGTGCCGCCCAATAGTATAATTGTAGGTTCGGCAATGCAATTTCGCCATCATACCAGCTCTTATTTAGTTTAATTTGGGCTATGCCCGCCGGTAGGTTGCCCCACATAAGGGTCGAAACTTGTGCTGCGACTTGTTTAAAGTACCGTGGCAGTATCGGGTACGGTGTGTTATCTAGAGCATAAAGGAACCGCGGTAAGGCCACCATTTTGTATAGTGCTGCTCTCCCCAGCAGAGTTAGGGGCAAGGACGCCCAGTGTTTGACATCGCGCTTCAGTCACTTCAGTCACTCCAGAGGGGGCGCCAGGTTTTTATCAAAGAAGTCTGCTGCATTTCTAGTGATGTATATACCTAAATACTTAAAAGAATCCCTAGTTATCACGATCGGGCAATCGGCGGGGAGCAATGGATCCGGACCTTTCAGAATGTGTAGAACTGATTTGGACCAGTTTATTGTGTATCCTGATGTTTCCCCGTGTGTATTGCAAATTTTTACGGAGTGCAGGTATGCTACGGTCAGGATCCTTAAGGTACAGCTGCATGTCATCAGCGTAGAGGGAGACACACTCCTCCCACCCTGCCGTCCAGCTAATGCCTTTTAGTAACGGCGTCTCCCTAAGTAGTGTTGCCAATGGTTCCAGCGCCAACGCGAACAACAACGGCGACAGCGGACAGCCCTGGCGTGTCCCCCTTGCCAGTTGTATAGTATGTGATATGTGCCCGTTGGCAGTTATCTGAGCCACTGATTCAGTGTACAGGAGTCGTATCCAGGCCTGAAATTTAGGGCCAAAGCCCATATGAGACAGGACTGCGAAAAGGTATTGCCATTCCACCAAGTCGAAAGCCATTTTCGCGTCTAGTGACATTATTACTGTAGGTTCGGAAAGCATCGGAGCCCGCGCCAGTACTCCGTGAACCCGTCTGAGGTTGAGAGCAGTGTTCCGGTGTGGCATGAAGCCCGATTGGTCCGGGTGGATCAGCTGGGGGAGGTGGGGCATTAGTCTATTTGCTAGTACTTTTGCCAAGATTTAGAAGCGATTTTGGGCGGTAAGAAGTGCAATCTGTTGGAGGTTTACCTGGTTTAGGAATCACCACGATCGTCGCCGTACGTTGATCTAGCGGGAGTATAGCTGACTTTAGGCTATCGTTATACATTGCCAGCAGCGGCGCGCTTAGTGTTTCAGACATGAGTTTGTACCATTCTATAGGGATCCCGTTGGGGCCCAGTGCTTTTCCAGATTGTACCGCCCCTATGGCTGACTGTAGCTCGTCGGTCGTGAGGTCTGCCTCCAGTTCTGTGACCGCCTCGGGTGGGAGGGTATGGGTTTCTACGTGGCTAAGCGAGTTGAGCGCTTCGGATTCCAGTACTTCCCGGACTGGAGTGTAGACTGCCTTAAAGTGTTCAGCTAGTGTGGTTACTATCTCCTCAGGATGGGTCTGTAGTATGCCTGCCTTCGAGTACAAGTGTTGTGTCCCCCTGGGTCCTCCCCCCTTTTTATCCAACCATGCCAACATCTTCCCTGCTTTATCCCCCACGTCGTAGATTTTGTGTGTCGTTGCAGTGATGCAGTCTATGTTTCGGTGCTGCAAGTGGTCCCTATTCCGCCAGTTCTTTTTGTTGTGCTCGTTTATGCCCCGTGGTGGATGCTATGGCCTGTCCCCGGAGGACCGTCTTGTAAGCTTCCCAAAGGATGGTCGGGGATTCTACAGAGGTAGTATTTTCAGCAAAATAATGTTTAGTCGTGATTTTGAGTTCTTTTCTTATACTGGGGGTCTTTAGGTAATTAGAGTAAATTGGGTATATCCTCCTGCGAGATTTCTCCCTGCAAGAGAGAGTCAATGACACCGGAGAGTGATCTGAGATGCCCCTAGGTTTGATTTCCACCTCTTCGATATTTTGTAGCCTCGATCCCGCCATTAGGAAGTAGTCTATTCTCGAAAGGCTATTGCGTACTGCGGAGTGGTATGTATATTGGTTTGCTGCTGGGTGTGCATGTCGCCAAACGTCTATGAGTCCCATCGCCTCTATAAATCCCTGGAATCGGGAGGGTCCTGATGTTTGTGGCTGTGCTGGAAATCTGTCCATTTCCGAGTTTATAGTCGTGTTAAAGTCACCTCCTATAATAAGGTCACCTTCCGGCAGTGTTAATATAAACGCTCCTAGTGCCGGCATTGCCACCGATTGCAGTGCCGGCGGCACGTATACTGAAACTATGTTTAGAAGTTTGCCCTCCCATTGTCCTTGTATTGCTGCGAAGCGACCCTGGTCATCAGTCTTAGTCTGCAGCATTATAAACGACGATGTTTTTTTGATCAGGATACCTGTTCCCCTCGAACCTGAAGTAAACTCAGCATGTGCCGCCATCTTGTACCCTCGTCTATCTAGCGCTTGGCATGCCTTCCCTGTGAGATGTGTCTCTTGTAGAAGGACTACTGTTGGGTTATGTCTCTTCAATGCCTGCAGTACCAGACCCCTTTTTAGTTTATCGCCCAATCCTCTCACATTCCACGTTAGGATCTTCAGGGGTGGCACTGGGGCCTCTCGTGGCGCGTCGCCATGGACGTCACCCTGTGAACTGCGCGCTAGTATGGGCCTACCTAGTTCCGCAGAGTCGTTGTCGTGTACTGACATCAATGCGTCTGTGGTGCAGTCGTGGACCCGCTATATGCGCCCCACCCGTCGTGATCATGATGCAATTGCCGTCTCTGCGCGCTCTCAGTGTGTGCCTGCTGCCAAGTCCTACCACAATAGATAAACATTGATTAACCGAAACTTTCCCTTCCCAATCTCCCCACCTCCCTGCCTCCCTGCTTAACGGACTAAAACCGCCCGCCTCCCCAACTTAGCAGTGTGCTTCTCCCCGAACCCAACCATAGTACTTGCTTGTCGGGGTACAAGGTCCGTAGAGGCTGCAGCCCTTCCTGCCCCCCCCGGGCTCGCCTCAGTCCAGAATCCAGAGCCAGTCCAATCCCCAATAGTCAGTACAGTATGACGCCGGTAAAAGCCGAGAGGTCATTGTTCCTGGTTCAGTTCAGCCCACCGCAGGTTCTTCTGTTCCCGTCTGCGGCGAGCGGTTCGGCTCTTCTCGCCTTTGCTCTTGAGATCCAACGTGGTCTGCCTCCTGCTGGGGTCGGTGATTCCTGTTTGTGTGCCGTTGCAATCCTACTTGTCGCCAACCCTCCAACCAGTCGTATGCCGATTCTGGAGTGTCGAAGAACCATGTTTTACCGTCGGCTACTACTCGGGCCGGGCCGGGAATAACATGGAATAGGGCTGTTCACGTGCCCTCATCGCCTTTTTGACCTCCATGAAACTTCTTCTGCGGCGGGCCACCTCCGCTGTGTAGTCTGGGAAGAAGGCAAGTGTTGAGTTGTGCACACGGATCGGCTGGGAAGTTCTTGCTGCTTGTAGGATTGTGTCCCTATCTCTAAAATTAAACAATCTGGCCAGTACCGGTCTTGGGGGTGCCCCCGGCTTAGGTTTGCCACCCGGGACTCTATGAGCCCTTTCAACGGAGAAAAAGTGGGATAAACCCCTAGGTTACAGTTTGGTTTTGATCAAGTCTTCTATAAGTCCATAGCCTGGTTCCCTTCCGTTTCAGGAAGTCCAAGAATTCGCACATTGTTCCGTCTTGATCTCCCTTCTTGATCATCCAGCTTCTCCCTCAGGTGTTTATTTTCTGTCTGGATCCGTGTCATCGCTCTCTGTAATTATGATGTGTCCTCCACCAGCGACTTTGTGACTATTTCCACTTCCTTAATCCGTTCAGTCATTTTGTGGAAGTCTGCCCATAGCAGAGAGACGTCCGTCGAGATTGTCCCCACCGTCGTTTGAACTGCTAATAGGGCTTTCATTATGTCTTCCAACGTGACCTTTTTTGCGCCATCGCCTTCTGGTGTTTTTCCCGTTGATGGACGTCCCTCCGTCGCCTGTGAGTTATTCTTTTCATACGCATATTTGTCCAGTTTAGCCTGCATCGATTGGTTCCTCGGGCCTCTGCCCGCCATGGTGTCCCTTTCAAAAGGTCCGCAGTGGCAAGGCTGGAGTAGGGGGAGATAGTGAGCAAAGCTGAATCAGTATGTAAAGTGGTGTGGGGCAGTTGGTATTGTACTGGCACTCCTACTGCACCCAATAGGTGATCCTGCTCAATCAAGGGCGCGCAATGTCTCAGTGTTCTGTCCCTAGCGCCGGCCTGGACACACAATGTAGCTGCTACGGGAATACTGCGACCAATAATGAAGCCCAGTCCGCCTGTGAATCGGCATCAGTTGGGACACTGTGCTTGGCAATACATACGGGGCTATAGGCAGGAGGGGGGGAGGCTCCAGATCACTCCTCAAATACTCTCACCGCCTGCCCACCTGCCCGTCTCTGTGGTGGCCACTGGATCGTCTTATGGGGTTCTCAGCGTTGGCAACTTTTACTCTGTGTCTTTGCCCCCTGTCTTTGCTGGCTCGCCACTCCACCTCGCTGTTACCTGGTGCTGTTGGCGCAGGTGGTCAGTGCAGCAGCGTGCCCCACACTCCCAGCCTGGTACTCCCGCCTGCGAGTAGCAGTAGTTGTGTCGTCGTGTGGGGGGCGGGCGAGTACTGACGTCGCTGCCGCTTTCCCCCACTAGTGTTACTTCATTGCCGGGGGGGCGGAAGGTCAATGTTTGAGGGGGGCGCCTGGCGATATCGTTGCGGCAACTGGCGACCACTTCTCATGTAGGGTCCAGTGCCGTTGTTCGTGGTTCCGAGTCTGGCGAGGCTCTCTGCAGCACCAGTGAGTACCGAGCGCACCGCCGCTGTGTGCGCTCCGTCGCTGATGGATCTTGAGACAGCCGTCTCTCGCTCCGGCCGAAACCAGGGGTCTTTCTGGTTTCGCGGTGCCCGGTTTGCTCCCACTTCCGCCCGGCTATCGATATGCGGCAGGTTGCGGTCTGCGGCTGTTATGAAGGCCTTTAGTGCTCGCCGCCTACCATCTCTGGTACATTACTTCGGAGCGCCTCTCGGTCTCACCGGACTGTCTCGCTCGGTTCTGGGCCTTGGCTATCGCCCCGGGGGTCACGTTACATCACGGATTAATGAGCGGATTAGTGCGAAAGGGCGCTTCACTCACGGAGCTCAGCAGCTACGCCACCATCATGATCGGCTGCTAGCCACGCCCCCCTCCACATGTTTTTTACCTTTCCTGTCGCAGGCACTTGGTGCACCTACACAAGGGAAGTAGCATTTTTATTGGGTAGACATGGAGAAAATTTGAGATGGCCCACAATTTTCCCCACACAGAAATGTGAGGAAAGTTTGATACAACCTCTCTAGAGTAACCTGTATGGTTAGAGTGCATTGTGCTACAAGCAATAGTGTCAACTTTGAACAGTTCCCAAATTTGGAAGGACAACCAGAGGGGTAGATAGTGGCATGCTACCAGTGTACACCCTGAAATGTAGACATCATCCACATCTATTTCTTTCCCAGGAATATAGATCTCTAAAATTGATCTACAACGTGATTAAGGGCAGGCCAACTCTTAAAAAGACTCTCACAATCAGGGTGATATTGTGGAAATGCTGAAACATTTGCAACAAAATGCAACATCCGAAGCAGAGGCAAATACTGATCACGACTCATGGTTGCAGGAAATACATCAGTTGTCATCAGGGGACTAGTAGATCAGTATGAAGACGGCTTCTTGTCAAGCCCATCAAAAAAGGTAAATCCAAGAACTTCTTCAACGCATCCAGAGTCATGGGAGTCCACCAGCTAGCTCTAGGGTGTTTCTTTAAGTCTGGCTCTGTTGTCCCTCAAATACTGTTCAGCTTACAAATTAATTTGTTAAACAATCTCATCCAAAAAGACATCGTCCATAAACAACTGAAAGAAATTTATAGGCAAAAAAGTTTTCAGTATTCACTCTACACACTGCGACACCAGTAAAGGAAGGCAACACAGGTTGCACCATGTTCGGGGCAACTCAGAGATTAGCATTTACAATGGGAAACCTTTCAGCCTCAGGCTGCAATCCAGCTGCTTCTTCCTGCACTATCGGTATATCAGTGTCCTCCTCTAAAAGAGGCACTTCCTGTGCACCAAGTGGCTTCATTATCAGTTGATTCCTCTTTGACAGAAAATTAATAGCTCGAATCCTGGACTTTCTCGTCCGCCTCTGCCTCTGCCTCAGATGCAGACTCAGTCTCAAAATCTTGGTCAGAGGAAGAATCGAAAAGCATACCAGCAACCTGCTGAGCGGTAATCCTGCAGCGAGCCATTATCCTTACTAATAAAAGTAAATTACAAGTAAGTCAACAATAACTAACACTGTGTAAAATAAGTAATAAACAAAGTGTGGCTCTATCAAACAGAAAGCAAAACTACTGGTATGTAGTAAAATCTAAAGCTCTAAAATTAAAAAACGATACCACTCACTTGCCAGAGAAAGCAACACCGAGGATCAACTGCAGTTATTCTGCAGACACTGCAAGCACCAAAGAAGTCCCACTGTAAAAGAGGCACAAGGCACTAAATAACATGCACAAATCAATATGCTACTTTGAAAAACAATCACACAAAAGCTAAAAAAAACGAATTATTCAAACAGTCAAAGGATACCCAGTAGATGAAAAGATTACAAAATGAGTTGCTTGCCAACAACAACTCCACAACCTACAGATCTGCCAAAGCTGCACCCACAAACAGGATTCACCAAGACAAGGGAAATGGTTGGCTCTACAAAAAAAAGAAAAGAAAATTAAAGCACAAATAAAAATGATAACAAAATATCAAAATACACTGATATTCCATCTAAAATAGCCAAGACACCACCAGATGGAAGCAAACCTTACTCCAGAAGCAGATTTCCAACCACATACATAACCTTAATCCCAGATGACTCAAGTGTTACCACCCACCCTGAGGCTCAATCAATTCAAAAATCTATTGAGGGGGCAAAACCACATGACATAGGGCAGTTCATCCTAAAAATGCCCTGTCTGCCCTCAGGGGAAGGCAGCATAAAAATAAATATGGGCCCACAAGGGAAGTGACCTTTCACCAAGGAGTAGCTCCCCTTCAAAACATAATTCCCTTGTGTTTAGTGGTCTTCCGCCCCCCATAAAGGGCAGTTTGACCTAAAAACAGCTGATCTGCCCTCTGGGGGGGGGGGGGCAGAATACAAAACAAATTCTCCACCAAGGGGAGTGACCCTTGGCTAAGGGGTTGCTCCCCGAACAACAAAACAATCCCTTGTGGTCTAGTGGGCTTTCAAACCACAGAGGGTAGTTTGGTCTAAAAATGTCTGATCTGCCCTCTGCTGGGGGAGGGGTGGACTAACCAAAACAATTCTCCAAGCGGAGCGACCCATGCCCAAGGGGTTGCTCCCTATTATTTATGTCCAAAAACATAAACCCCTGGTGATTTAGTGAGGATCGGCCAACCTGAGTGCAGATTGGCCAAGGAAAATGCCAGACCTACCTTCCTAGGGGAGCCAAAAATGGATAAATATGTTGCCCACTTAGGGAGGGGCCCTTGCCCAAGTGGTCACTCACCCTAACACAAAAAATCCCCTGATGGTCCAGTGGTTGGATTCCTGCTCTGCTATTGGGGCCCTGATCACAATCGTAGAGCAGAAATCCACTCCGAACAGGCACAAGGGGAAAGAAAAAACTCTTTACTTTCCCCAGTGTCTGTTTCCCCCTCACCAAACCCCCCCCGGAGACTCACCAAAAAGTACTCTCTCTTTATACGTGCTGGAATCAAATGGCTTTCAGTACATCGCCAGCTGCATTTGATGACGTTGGCATGCCGTGCACATGCTAATGTAATCAGATTGCCGACAGGGGGGTTGAGAGTAGCAGCAGAAGTGCTCCCGCTGCCACCCCTGCCCTGGTTCACCAAGGTGGTCCATAAACACCTGTTTCACAGGGGTATAGTCACACACCACTGAGGAGTATAGGTTTCCATAAAAGGTGGTAGACTCCCAGAGAATGGCAAGCTGGTCAGTAAGGAGCACCTTATGAGGGGTCCTAAAAGCAGGTATTGTGGTGCATGATTGTGCCTACTTGAGCTGCTCAGCCAGCAGTCGGGCAGCTTCCCCCCTCTCTTAATGTCACTGCAGCAAGTGAAAGAGTGTTATTTCCGCTTGTGCTGTATAGTGGAAATTCATGTCATATTTGGCCCAAGCAGTTTCTTAAGAAGGGCGTGGGTAGGCACCAGGTTATACGCCTGAGTCATGTTGCCTCTCAAAGAGGCCTTCCCAGACTGCCCACAACATTTGTGCAGAGGAGACGGATTCAGCGTTATCCTCCAAATACTGACTCAAATACTACCACAGTCTGCAGTTGTCCTTCGGGTCCCTAAACAGCACTGTGTTCATACACCAATGGGGCTTGGGCGTTTGCAATAGCTGGAGGCCAAGATCAATCAGTACAAGGTCATGATCAGAGATTCTGTTCAGGACTCGGAGAATAAAGGCAGCCACTAGACAAACCAACTTAACAGACAACAGAAAGAAATGTATACAGGAATGGGTGCTATGGGAGCAGGAGGTGAGTGTGCATCCCTATCCCTCATGGGTGTCAGTCACTAGGGTTCTATTAAGGCATGGTTGTTAATGATGTCAGAGAGGATGAACCTGTCCCAAGGCAGTCTGGCTGTGTGATGACCAGATCTGTTTAGCTAAGGGTCTAGGGGCAGGTTTCAATTACCCCCATGATTACCCTGGATGCCCCAAAGGAGAGGACGAGTTTGGTCAACATGGAGAAAAGACCTGTCTTGGTTCCAACAGGTACATAAACAGAAGGGTCCCCACAAGGACAGTGTATTGTACACTACATACACTAAAAAACTAAACACACTCCAACAAAATTACTATATGTCAAGTATTGGCATTTATTTGTCAACACCATATGGTTGCCAAGGGGCAATCGAAATTCACAATTAATAGATAGCCCCGTAGGAGGGCAGGAGGGAAGGGAAGGAAAGAGAGTAAGTGCACGTGAGAAAAAGGTGAGCACAGTCAAAAGACAAAATCAATTGTAGCTTTATAAATGAATCACAATACATAATACATAAAATACATGAACCCTAAGTCAGGGTAGACAATGAGAGTAAATTAAACAATGACAATCAACGGTCACATACAGATTTTTGAAAAAAGTCTGGGGCATGTGCCGGAAGTCCAAGGAAAAACAGTCGACGTTTCGACCCCTGTCTATAGGCTATCTTGAGTCCTTATACGGGGTCTTCATCAGGACATAAGACCGGGAAATGGGGAGGGAAGGTTGGGGCGATAGTATCTGAAAAGTTAAAAACAAGAACAATAGCACTTAGTATAATGAAGGTGGACTGAATCCAGCCGTCTAAAACTCTAATAACTAATGAAAGGAGAAATTACCATGGAGTAAAGGCCCACAATGGCTCTAAACTTGGAAAAAGGAGATGATGCCACGCGAAATATCGTGATCAGTCTCACCGATAAATATTCACAACTACAGAGGAGAACAAACAATTTAAGAGAATATGAATGGTGAGTGCATGTATCTAATCACAAGTACACTCAAAACATCAATTGACTTAAAACATCAACAAGGAATATCACAATAACTCAAAAAAGTGAAGAAACGTGGATGAGTCAATTCATTGGATAAGCGACCGGCCCCTGTACCCGTCCCCACTGATTTCATAATAGAGCTACTTAAGATCGCCATGATGAAAAATTTCTTCATCTTCCAGGAAGTTTTCTATTTGCAGACGAAGGGAGTCGCGATGGGAGCGACCTTTGCTCCCAATCTGGCCATAATTTATATGGACCATTTTGAGCAACAACATATCTTTCCAAATGCCAACCCTTTTCAGACCCATTTGACCCTATGGGTCAGATACATCGATTATGTGCTTTGTATTTGGGAGGGCAGTAAAGATCAACTAGATGCATTTCATGTTTGGCTAAACTCCAGAAATCCTAACATTCAATTTACAATGGAATCCAGTCAGGACACTATTCCATTTTTAGATATATCAATCTACAGAGACGGGGACCGTCTAAGAACCACCCTATTTAGGAAACCAACCGAACGTAACTCACTGTTACAATATGGGAGTCATCATCCCAGAGGCCTCAAAGACAACCTACCTGTGGGCCAATTCCTAAGAATTAGGAGAAACTGTTCCACAAGAGCTAATTATTTTTTGGAATCGGATACCCTCAGTGAGCGTCTGGTCTCACGAGGTTATCCTGCTCGGATGGTGAAACGAGCCAGGAAACGAGCCTGGTACAATCCCCGAGAATCCCTGCTCAATCCAGAAGCAGGTACTCAATCAGCCACAGATCGCATCATCTGTGTGACAACTTTCTCCACCCGCAGTAACGAGATTAAGAAAATCATCAACCAACATTGGCCCTTGGTGGCTGAGGTGGTTAGGCAGACACAACTTCCCTTCATTCCTTCAAGAGAGCCAAGAATATACGAGATATGGTGGTCCATTCATACCTTGAGCCCGAAAGCCAACCTACTCTGACATCTTTATGGAATTTGCCCCCATTAATCGGACACCACAGATGTGGCACATGCACGGCATGTGACACCACTGTTCAAACCAAAGTATTCAAGTATAGGGGCCGTAAATATACCTTAAAACACTACACAAATTGCAACTCTTCTGGCGTGATTTACATCATACAGTGTCCGTGCAGTTTAGTCTATGTGGGACAGACCCAACAGAAAATTAAATCCCGGATTTCCTCCCATTGCAGTAGACTGCGATGTAAGGTGGCGGGCTCGCCGCTGGTAGAACATTGGCAGACGGCCGGTCATACTGTTGCAGATCTGCGATGGTTCGTAATTGAAAAAGTGGTCCTTGGTAGGAGAGGAGGAAACCTACCCTTGGTATTAAACACTCGAGAATCCAAATGGATGTCCATCCTTGATACAATCAGTAACGGGCTGAACGAACAGGACAGTAGCTTAGCTCAATTGGCCACACTGGGGTAATACTGTTTATCTGAATTTGATTTCATTTCTATTGTAAATCCTGTAACAGTATGGCATGCGGTTCAATATATGAAACATTGCGCTTACAACCTCATGTCCTGAGAGTTGCGCGTTATTACTGACTGTGATTGTATCCATATCTAAGTATCAGCATTCCCATTGACAGATTTGTTGTAATTCAGGTTTTTTTAACTATATTTGGTATTAGGATCCTGCCCGTTTTCAACCTCCTGTGTGAGAGTTGCACGGGGGTAAAAATCAATACAATTTTAATCTAATGCAATGGTTCTGAAAAATATGTTTAAAGAAATTGTTTCCCTTGGATTGTATTGTAATGTTGTTTATTAATTAGAAGCCAGTCTGCCCTCCGATTGAAGAAAACGTTTAGCGAGCGATGTAGTCTTTTTTCTGCCTCTATCTTCAACTTTGCTTAACCCACTAACCCCGCCTCCAACTTCGCGTAGCAGCGAGGGTTTTGGTTGCACGAGTCTCCTTCCAGGCAGCATCGAGCAGGATACGCGTGAGTAGCGCGTTTGCCGGTTGTTTACCTTCAGGAGTTTTAGAGATAGCACGCTCTTACAGGTCTTTCTTTTGAACTGTTAGGATTGACCTCGGCTAATTTGTGAACAGGCCGCTGCCCAACACTCCGCCGTCCACTCCGCATAATGGCTGGTGTCCTTTAGAGGGTTTGACCTGGCGTCAAGATTTCGTAAGTAGATGCTTCGGTTTTCACCCGTTTTAGAATGTTGTGAAAAGGCACGCTTTGACTTGCTGTCCTTCTTAATCCATAGGACGGATTTCATAAAGGTGTTCGGACTTTTTGCCGCCCTACCAGTGTTCCCTTATTTATTTACCAAACACGCTATCAATGTCTTATTGGTTGAGACACTGAATTCTACATTTAGAGGTATGACAGAGGCTCGCAACCGTTTTTCTGTGGCAAATGAGGATGTAACTAAAGCACTAAGTCTGCATCCCATTCTTCACCTGTTTTTACAGTGTTCATTTTGAGTGGCACCAACGAACCGAAGGTCCCTGTGCGAGAACAGTAAGATTTTAAAGCATTATGCTGTCTCTTCCTAATTGCGGAGGTATGCTATACATATAAAAAGTATATTACAGTAGCAACGGTCACCATACTGAATGTTTTGCATATTACCGTGTGATAAATGTGGGACATTTTACAGTAACAATATGCTGAGTTTGGACCTTGCCCTTAAGGTCAATGGAATGAACTCTTGTATGGAGTCTTATGAGGCTTTTTCCCACATGGGTCCATGAATTGACTCATCCACGTTTCTTCACTTTTTTGAGTTATTGTGATATTCCTTGTTGATGTTTTAAGTCAATTGATGTTTTGAGTGTACTTGTGATTAGATACATGCACTCACCATTCATATTCTCTTGAATTGTTTGTTCTCCTCTGTAGTTGTGAATATTTATCGGTGAGACTGATCACGATATTTCACGTGGCATCATCTCCTTTTTCCAAGTTTAGAGCCATTGTGGGCCTTTACTCCATGGTAATTTCTCCTTTCATTAGTTATTAGAGTTTTAGACGGCTGGATTCAGTCCACCTTCATTATACTAAGTGCTATTGTTCTTGTTTTTAACTTTTCAGATACTATCGCCCCAACCTTCCCTCCCCATTTCCCGGTCTTATGTCCTGATGAAGACCCCGTATAAGGACTCAAGATAGCCTATAGACAGGGGTCGAAACGTCGACTGTTTTTCCTTGGACTTCCGGCACATGCCCCAGACTTTTTTCAAAAATCTGTATGTGACCGTTGATTGTCATTGTTTAATTTACTCTCATTGTCTACCCTGACTTAGGGTTCATGTATTTTATGTATTATGTATTGTGATTCATTTATAAAGCTACAATTGATTTTGTCTTTTGACTGTGCTCACCTTTTTCTCACGTGCACTTACTCTCTTTCCTTCCCTTCCCTCCTGCCCTCCTATGGGGCTATCTATTAATTGTGAATTTCGATTGCCCCTTGGCAACCATATGGTGTTGACAAATAAATGCCAATACTTGACATATAGTAATTTTGTTGGAGTGTGTTTAGTTTTTTAGTGTATGTAGTGTACAATACACTGTCCTTGTGGGGACCCTTCTGTTTATGTACCACGTAGCGCCCAGGTCCCCGCGACTGCATGGGTTCAACCCCCCTTTTTGTAACGTTGGTTCCAACAGGAGCATAGCTAGAACCCACAATCAAAGCCTCATCACAGATCTTAACCTTAGCAAAGATGTACCTGCCCAAAGGGCCGCTCCACATCTGCAATGTACATGCGGCCAGGGATTTGTGAATCAGAATGGCCTCCCTGCTTTTCCTATGGCCCTGGGGAGTGGTTGGACATGTGAGGGTTTTCTGTGTCCTGCTAGCATGCAACACTGCACCCACCCAGTTCCGTCTATGTTTGTCATATTCAGTAGGAGCCAGATGCATTTCTTGGAGCAATGGTATATCGGATGTTTAGTTTTAGAAAAGAGAGGATTTTCTGTCTCTTAATGAAGTGTGTCTGGCTGTTTAAATTGAGAGGGGTTATCTGTAATGGGGGGTATGGGGAGACACCAGAGGGGGTCAGGGAGGAAAGGTTGATGGTAATAAAAAAGGGGGCTACAAGGAGAAAAAGCAGGAGTTGTCTCTTGTGCGTTAACTGAAAATTCTGGAATGCAGAGAAGAATATTACGCAATAATGCAGAGATGTGAGGAAAATACCGTTGTCACCTCCCCTAGCTCTGGAGGATGGGTACAACTAGGTGTGTAGGTCTGGGTCAGAGCTTAACCGACCACCTGCAGTACCGGGCCTTGGCCCATGAAGTGTCAGTTTGTGCAGTCTATACAGCACCTGCATGGTGGCAACCCATCGGCCAATAAAGCCCCCAAGCCCAGAAGCTTGCCACCATGTCAGAAAAATGATGAGCATTTGGACCAAGAGTCCCTGTACCAAAACTAGTAACAAGTAAATCTTAGAAAACTGTTGCAAACATATGAACAAATAACATGATTGAGGGACCAAAACAACAGTAGAGGCTCATTCCAAGTTAAGCCCTTATAATAGTCCATCAACGTTCTGCAGATGTCACTCAGGCAAGCTGGGCGATGGGGGGTCTCACAAGGGCACACCCCACAGTGCCAGGATGACACCACCAAGTCGGCAGCATTGTTCAATCAGCATTCTCTTATCGCAAGATCCCCACTGCAGGGAAAGAACCAAGAAAGGCATCAATCGGACCTGGGAGCCAGACAGCATCCATTCAGGAAACCTTAAGCTATAATTGGTGAATGTGATTTGTCCCTCTCTGACCATCATGGTTCTTGTCTGATGCTTGCCACATTCCGATGACCATGTTGTAAGACACTCTCTAGGTTACGACACTCCTCCTAGTCGTCAGGTAGTCATTTCTCCCACACCTTGGTAGGAGGTGCTGTTTCTCCAGGTTACTCTTGGGAGTCATGTTGCAGAGGTCCAGGACATCTAGACTCTCCAAGTCTTCAGGGTCATCATACTCCCAGGTTCTGCCCTCCACAGTTATCAGCATCACGGCTGGTTCTAGAAGATCATACCATATTTCCTATTTCTGAAGTTAGTGACGCAGTGCCAAGAACAGCTTCTGCACATGATTGGTCTTGTGGGAGAAGTTGGTGGGTTGAAAATGTGATGAGTCTTACAGTGGTGAGGGCCATTTTTCTTCACTGACATGATCATTTGTCTCGCTTGTTGGTGTCTCATGAGATGTGTAGTAATCAATGTTTAGGGAAAAAGAAGCTATGATCCCTTCAGCTTCCAGAGGTTACAATAATAATCAGGGGGAAAATGGATCACTTGTCCTGTGAAATCAGGGTCTTTGTCAGATTGGAGCCATATAAAAAACCTCTCATAAAACGTACACAGGCCGGTGGCGGTATATCTTGATTCTTCGCCTAGGTGTAACGTTACAGCATCATCATAGGGTTCTTAGATAGTCTGTATGCAGTCCTCCACCTGGAGGTAGACCAACTGATTTTCCAGTAGTGTCCAGAGATATAAGAACAGTGAAAAAAGTGAATTGTGCTCAGGTGCTGTGAGTTAAAATTCTCTACATCACTATATTGCGCAAAAATGGATTCTTAAGGTGATGTGAGAAAATAAAAACAAATCAGATGCGATTGTAGACCCAGTTACCAGTCTACCGCACTACTGGGTTGACATGTTTCAGCCTTCTTATGAATTCTAAACTAACTTCCATGAAATAGCGGACCAGTCTTTAAGGAAAGCTAAATCTTTTAGGAAAATGCGGGGGGCATTCTGAACCCACAAGCCCTTGGGGGCAGCATTGACATGTAGATATTCCTTCATTATTATCGCATGGATGGCAGTTCTGACTTGCTCCTTTTTAATTTCTGTTAGTTCGTACCACTCGCTTGTTTGTGTTAATGTCTGTGTTAAGTCCTTGTCTTGTAATGATAAAGACTCTGCCTGTGTAGCACTCATTTCCTCCTCAGTGTAGCTCAGGCCCGGATTCTCTGCCATATTTGCTTTGATCTGCTCGGAACGCCTTTTTTTGAAACTGGAGTGAAATTCCACACTTTGTGGTCAATCCTTGACAGTGATTTGACCATATTTCGGTTCTCACTGTGAGCCAAGTTTCCACAGCTGCACGCTGCTTCAATATGTAGTAATCATTGTTGAGGGAAAAAGAAGCTATGATCCATTCAACTTCCTGAGGTTACAATAATAATCAGTTAAAATTCTCTCCATCACTATATTGCGCATAAATGTATTCTTAAGAAGATCATGTGAGAAAATAAAAACAAATCAGGTGCGATTGTAGACCCAGTTACCAGTCTACCGCACTATTGGGTTGACATGTTTCAGCCTTCTTGCAAATTCTAAAGGCTTTTTTCAGGACCGAAGTGCTTAGGTAGCTTGTATCAATAATGTTGTTGCGTTTTATTATGCAAATTAATCGAGATACAAATGTTGATACACCTTGTTGGTCTTAGTTAAGAAGGCATACAAGGTAGCATAGCTATTTAAAAATGGCAAATATGGCAGGTTGTTGAGTGGTATGTGCAAGCATGTTTTATTGTGCATTAACGAGTCTAACTGACATTAGGGTTGGGAGTCATCTTGTAGGATAATTTACATTCTGCGTGTGGCGTACATTAGTTGAACGCCATGGTATGCACCCTATCGGGGTCAGTTCCATTATTAAAAACAGAGCTTTGGCCCCGAGGATGGTCATGATAATGCCAAAACAAATTCAGACGTCCTTTTCTCAGATGATATTACATACGGACATGTGTGCCATTGTGTCCACTATCCATGCAGATCATGCGTAGTGTGCAAACTGACAAAGACCACCAAAGAATTCCAACTACTGCCTAATTTCACCTGGACATTGCGCCAACATACCAACTGTAACACAACCCATGTGATATACATGATCACATGTCCTTGACAAAGTAGGTACATAGGTATGACTTGTCGCAAAGTAAAATTACGCATTGGTGAACACAAGAGTAACATCAATTGTAAACGACCTACTACTAAGATGAGCATACATTACATTGAAAAAGATCACTCTGCCGAGGATCTAAAATGGGTTGTCCTCGAGACTCTGTACACCAAGACCCACAATGCAGAACGTGTCCTTTTTGAGAAGGAACAACGTTGGGTTCATCGCTTGAAGACAGACAGCGAGGGACTGAACGATACTATCACATGGCACACGCTGTAAAATCATCTGCAAGTTACATAGCCACTACAGGCTGTATCTAACATGTAGACAAACATAGTTTTCTGACAAGTTGACACAGAACCTATTCTGATGACAATACACACCCTGTTATCAACACGTGGTTAACTACAACTGAATTGCAAAGTTACTCCCCACAATAGACTTAAATGAATGAAAAATATCATTCTGGTAATTATGTAGTGACCCTTCAGTAAGTTAATTGCCTTTATTCTTATGCCTTCATTTAGAGCCCTCGAGCAGTCATATTACTTTAAATAGACAAATCCTGTCATATGCTAACCAAAGCTGCCAACCAACATGGGTTGATTAGTCCTACCACCATTTCCGCAGCCACCTCTATGTTAATTGGGCTATCTACGCGGCCCTCGTCTACCGGGACGCCGCACAGAGCCAGAACAAGTCAGAGACTTGTCGGTGTTGGTAAGCTGCTGACTCACATCCCCTAAAAGTTTCCAACTAAGCTAAGATATATGGAACTATAACTCTTGCCTATTTCAGAGCAAGGCCATTTACCGCTCGGTGGAATCCTGAAAAATGAAGTAACTACATATCGTAAAGGTAAACTTTCGAATCCATTTATCACCGCTAACTCTTACTGTTAAATCTTCCCGCATGACTAACATTGGGTTAACTGCATGAAGCTGAAAGTTGAAACAGCTTGCACTCTATAAGTACGCACACATGTCCGTACGTAATATCATCTGAGAAAAGGACGTCTGAATTTGTTTTGGCATTACCATGACAGTCCTCGGGGCCAAAGCTCTGTTTTTAATAATGAAACTGACCCCGATAGGTCACATACTCCCAACCCTAATGCCAGTTAGACTTGTTAATGCACAATAAAACGTGCTTGCACATACCACTCAACAACCTGCCATATTCGCCATTTTTAAATAGCTATGCTACCTTGTTAGCCTTCTTAACTGAGACCAACAAGGTGTATAAAAATGTGTATCTCGATTAATTTGCATAATAAAATGCAACAGCATTATTAATATATCAGTGGTACAAAATTTGATTACCTCAGACATATAGGGTACATACTCAAGAACTATGATAATATTTATATCTTTTCGTTCTTATAATTCCAGATACTAGAGATCTGAATTCACAATGCTGGTGGTAAGTTAACCACTATAATTAGGGGCTGCAACAAGCTACCTAAGCGCTTCGGTGCTGAAGAAAGCCTTTAGAATTTGCAAGAAGGCTGAAACATGTCGACCCAATAGTGCGGTAGACTGGTAACTGGGTCTACAATCGCACCTGATTTGTTTTTATTTTCTCACATCACCTTCTTAGGAGTAAATTTCTGCGCAATATAGTGATGTCGAGAATTTTAACTCACAGCACCTGAGCACATGCACTTTTTTCACTGTTCTTATATCTCTGGACACTACTGGAAAATCAGTTGGTCTACCTCCAGGTGGAGGACAGCATACAGACTATATAAAAACCCTATGATGATGCTGTAACGTTACACCTAGGCGGAGAATCAAGATATACCGTCACCGGCCTGTGTACGTATTATGAGGTTTTTTTATATGGCTCCAATCTGACAAAGACCCTTATTTCACAGGACAAGTGATCCATTCTCCCCCTGATTATTATTGTCTCAGAAGACATGCCAGTATGGACCAGGGTCCCTGCATGTGGGATTAGGATGTGTGGGATTGGGCCCTGTGTGCCCACTGATTCTCCAGCTCCAGGACAAATTACAGGTACTGGAGTTTTGACAGAAAATCACAGATGGATGGGATCATATGCACCCCTCCACTTTTTCCAGTAATCCTGTGATGCAATCATTGCCTTGTCTGCTTCTGTCTTCCTAGTCAATCACCTTCCTCCTCAGTGGTCCCACCTCTGCTTACCACTCCAGGATGCTGTCAATGCATGCCTCTACCTCCATAAGCTGCATTTTCGTGGCGTTAAGCCGATGATGGAAGGAGGCGATGACCGATCGTAGTGATTAGACGTCCGTAGCTGTTTTCGTGACTGTAGCGCTAATGGAGCCTATGAAATTCTTGATGTTGGAGAGCTCATGAAGTAATGTGTGCATGGCCGACGACAACAAATATGGTGAGTCCTGGGGGCATGGTTCCCACCCCGGGTGTTACAGAAGGCTTCTGACTAGAGACAGCCTGCGAGAAAAGGCGACAAAGTAGATTTCGCATTAGGTTTGCAGATGTGTGATTTTCAACCACTGGGGAGAGTAGATAAGCACTGTTCCTGTAAAGCCAAAGCAGCTGCGTGAGGTTCTACACATGGCGCCCGTCGGAAGAAAACCAAAAAGGACCTCTCAGATGTGGCTCATGTTGCCTTGGAAAGCCAGGCATGAGGAATCCGGGCCCCTAGTCAGAGGGCCCAAGGCAGGGCACCGGCGATGCTTCCAACAGTCGATGTAAGGCCAACTCTCCATGAATGCCAAAACCAGAGTCTGTCACTCACTGTACCAGCTGATCAGCCCCCGGGCAAGTCAATGGGGCCCTGTGTAGTGGGAGAGACACCTAGCAATGGGTTCAAGGCAGCGTGGTAGTAGCTTGGAACAGTTGCAGTAGAGGCAACACACTTGACGACTAATGCCAGCAGCTGCACTGGAGGGTAACTCCTGGTATCCCCATTCAAACAATCAATCTGGCTGCCATAACCCCCTCCAGTGCCCGGTCACCAACTGTATGCATTGTGCCAGGGTCTTCCTCGTGGGGGCCAGGTGCTCTCAGCATGAGGCAAACGGACATTAAGTAGAGGCGCCATAAAGAGAGTCCATGTGCTGCAGGAAGTCCGAGCCTGGAGAAAGAAGACAATGATGGTGATGATTATAATAAAGGAGACTACCAATGTCCCAATTCAGGATGGCCACGACTGCCTTTTCCCCCCCAGCAAGCCAGTGCTCGTGCTAAGGATCACAGTTGACCCAGTGCTCACCTGGTGTTCAAAACACCCTAGGGGAGCGCCGCTTGCAGATATTGCGCACGTATCATGTACCCTACGTTAGCCGGCAGCCGCAATGTCCAGGTATTGGGTATCCCCACCATGAGGCCTCATCGCCTCCAGGTCTGGAGGTCCGAGGCCTGCTCTCCACCAGTGGGCAAAGGGTCATTATTGGCAGCCCACTGACCTCTCCTCGGGAGGAGGCTGGGGCACCATGCAGCGTGAGTATCTCCACGATGCAAGGCTAACAATCACAGGCTCCTGTAGCAGCAACAGGGGCTTCCGTACTGCCTCTTGCTGCCACCAGAGAAGCCCTGGGTGCCCTCAGTGCACAGTGGGTAAGTCCAGGGATGGGTGCTCAGTGGTGTCTGCCTGTGGATAGAGCTCAATCCCACAACCAGGGCCCCATGAGCCGGGGGCTCTAAAAAGCGCCTCAGATTTTGGCTCCGCTCTCCTGATTTTTATGTTATAATAAACAAGTGTTTGAAATCATGTAGTGTAGTGTTGTCAAGAGGAGTGTGAAATGTTACAGAGTACAGGTGAAGACAGTGTCGTACAGTGAAGTGTCGTAGAGTAGAGTTGAGTGGAGTGACATACATTGGAGTGGCATCCAGTGTAATAGCGAAGAGTGGAGTGGCATAGGGTGAAGTGGCATAAAATGGGATAGCACTGTTGCAAAGTCATCATGTGTGCCCTGTGCACACCTATTTATTTCTGACAGGTACTGGGGTAACTCACTCTGGCTGTCCCTGGGCTCTGTCTAACCAGGCCCAGAGCCAGTGCTATGTTGAAAACACACATATACATGAGGGTGCACTATATTTTAGAGTACACCTATAATTGGTATGACCTATCTTATAAGTCCCTAGTATATAATAGGGCATGGCAGTTTAGAGGCCAGTAGACCTTTATGCACTTGCATGTGTGCACTTCTGAGAGGCTGCTGTCATTTTAAAAGCAGCCCTGTGTTGCAGCACTGCTTTTAAATGTAAATTGTACCCACACTCGACTTTGGTGGTATGGGCAATTACAAAGTGCTAAACTACAATACTTTAGCATTTTAGGTTACCCACGGGTCTCCCCTAGGTGTCTCAGGGGTGGGGGCCATGTCATTATAAGGAGGGCCCTTGTAAAAGATCTTTTATATGCTCTGGGAGATAGAGAAATTGTGCATTTCACTTTCCACTTTGCAGTAAAGTGCCTCCCAAAATGTTTGCAAGTTTAAGACCCCTAAAGTCTCCCCTAGGCACCCCGGGGGTGGGATGTCCAGTAACTATAAGCAGGGCCTTTATAAAAGATGTTTTGTTGTAGGAGAATTTGGCCAATTCATTTTCCCCATTGTAGATAACTAGCCCCATTGGATGTCATTGCAATCGTTTATGAATGCATAACTATTGCTAGGAATTAAATAAAATACCATTCAAGGATTTAGGGGATTGGTATTGGTAAATCCAATAATATGCCATTGTTAAATGTATCCTAAAATATACAGAAAAGAAGTTATAAGACTTTCTTGTCTATAAGCCAACATTTTGTCTTTCTGCCCTCTTCCCTGATTGGTCAGAGTTAACAGGATTAGCCAGGCTGCTTTGATGGAGTGATAAGTGTCTCATCCATTGAGAGGCTATCTGGTAGAGAGAGTTCTGCTACACAGGAATGCCAGAGCAGGGGGAAGGGGTTGTAAAGCATGAACCTTCAAAGGGGATTAGGACAGGCAGTGAAAGCCAGGTCCATCTATCCACCCTGGCCCAGGGCCTGGCCAAGCCCAGCCAGATGGCAGGCTTGAGTCAGGCATCTGCAGATGGTATGGGGAAGAAGGTTATGGAAAGTACCCATACTGGGAGTTGGTTTAACTATTTTTTGCTCCTCTGCTGAGATCCCAGCCCTACTAAATGTTGGAGGAATAGTGCTTTCTGAGAGAAGAATATGCCACACTTTGGAGGAGGTGGTCGTGTTATGGGGTGTTGCCTCCACCTCATTGGATAGGAGTGCTCTCCTGCTTGACTCCAGAGAACACTGAATGTCAGAGGAGCAGAGCCTTTCTGAACTGGTGCTTGAAACTAAACGAAGGAGAAGGCTTGTCAAGCTGGAAACTTGATTTGCACCATAAGGCCCTGCATTCTGACTGACTGTGCCTGCTGCATTACCTGGACCTACAGCCTTTGGATGTATTGTACATTGCTTCAAGAGGAATAAAGAGGGGGACTCCCTGCAAGCTACAGGTTAACAGAGCACACTTGTATCATCACCACCAAGAATCCCCTGCGTTTAGTGAATTTGTGAGGGTTTTGTCCATGTGGATTGTGGGAATTGTGGTTCAAACGTTTCAAGGACCATCTTGGAGCTTCCAGACCCTTGGTTTTTGTTTTGGACACTTTGGACCCTCAAGAGGAACTTTGGAAAGAGGTTCCAGAAGTTTGGAGAAGTTTGGAACAACTATGGAAAAAAGCTCCATAAGGGAACCGACTCAACCGCTAGAGCCAAGCCAGCCACCTTCAAATGCGATCCGGCCTGCCCTGCTGGTTTGTCCAGCTGAACAGTTCCAGCGGGACAAACTTCCAGAGTTTGACTGGGAGCTCCCTAAAAGCAAGCTGGCAAACCCTCATCAAATCCGGACTGGTGAAGAGCATCGAAGGCCCCCCCGGCAGAAAAAGCTCCAGAAAAGTTTCTAAGTTGAAGGTAAAATTTTGACCGAGCACCACTGTGAGGAGTATCCGAGCAGGGCTCCATCGCGGTTGGCCTGAAACTTTGACTTTGTCCCTCTCAAGCACAACCAGATATCCCAGAGTGGCTATAGTTTTCGAAGTGCAATATGGTGCTAAATCTTTTAAAATTCATATTTCCTGTTCCCTACATTGGATTTTTGTCTTTTTGGTGTAATTGTAAAGATACAAATATTTCCAATTTTTATAAATTTTTGTTTTTAATGCTTTACATACCTGTCTCCTAAATTAAGCCTGCCTTCTTGCAGCCAAGCTACCCAGGGTTGACATGGGAATAATTTATTGAGACCTGTACTGAGCCCTATACTGTGTTAGGGGCCTTCTTGCCAGTTGTAGATGCATATTTACCATAATATTAATCCAATGTCCAACAAACACACAATGGAATGGTGCAGAGGTGAGTAGTATACAGTGGAGTGGTGTAAAGCAGCTTGGTGTGAAGTGGATCACCATAGAGTGGAATGGTGTAGTGTGGAATAGCGTAACGCTGAGTGTCAATAGACTGCAGTGAGATAGAGCAGACTGGAGTAGAGCACAGGGGCGCACACTGGAGTGGCGTAGAGTGAAATATTGTAAATGTCATAGAGTGGTGTAGATTTGAGTGGCGTAGAGTGGAGTTGTGTAGAGGTGAGAGGCATACCATAGAGTGGCATAAAGGGGAGTAGCATAGAGTAGAATAGCGTAGAGAGAAGTAGTGTAGAGTGGAATGGCATAAAGTGGGGTAGCATACATTGGAGTGGTATAGAGTGGAGTACTGTGTAATGGAATGGCATAAAATGGTGTACAGTTGACTGGCGTAGCCTTGAATAGTAAAGAGTAGAGTGGCATAGAGAAGAGTTGGGTAGAGAGCAGTGGCTTAGAGTTGAATGGTGTACGGTAGAGTGGCATGAATCGGAGTGGCATAGATTACAACAGCATAGAGTGGAGTGACATAGAGTGAAGTGGCATAGACTGGAATAGTGTAGATTGGATTGGCACACAGTGGAGTGCCATAATGTGGAGTGCCATAAAGTGGATTGTCGTAGAGTGGTGTGGCATACAGTATAGTGGCACTGAACTGAATAGCATACAGTAGAGTGGTGTAAAGTGGAGTAGCGTAGAGTGGAGTGCCATAGAGTGGCGTAACGTGGAATATCATTGAATAGATTGGCGTAGAGCAGTGTGGCGCAGAGTAGAGTGGCATAGAGTTTAGTGGCATAGAGTGAATAGCGTAGGTTGGAGTGGCATAAAGTTGAGTGCCATAGAGTGGAGTTGGGTAGAGTGGAATAGCATAGAGTTGATTGGCGTAGAGTGATGTAGTGTAGAGTGGAGTGGCATAGGATGGAGTGGTGTACAGTGGGGTGGTGTAAAGTAGAAAAGAGCAGAGTGGAGTGGCATAAAGTGGAATATGGTATAGTGGAGGGGCTTAGAGTGGAATGGCATAGCGATGATTGGAGGGGCATAAAGTTGCATAGAGTCAAGTGGAGTAGAGTGGAATAGCATTGAGTGGAGAGGCATAGAGTGGTGTGACATATAGTGGAGCGGCATACAGTAGAGTGGCATACAGTAGATTGGCGCAAAGTAGAGTGGCATACAGTGGGATAGCAGACAGTGGAGTGGCACCAAGTTCAGTGTCGTACAATGGAGTGGTGTACAGTGGAATAGTGGAGAGTAGAGTAGTGTAGAGTGGAATAGTGTAGAGTGGAGTGGCATCCAGTGGACTGGCATAGAGTGGAATAGCATACAGTGGAGTGGTGTAGAATGGCATACATTTTAGTGGCGTAGAATGGCATACATTTTAGTGGCATACAGTGGAACAGCTTAAAGTGGAGTGGTGAGGCGTTTTTACAGTGGAATAGAGTGCAGTGGTGTGGCGTACAATGGAATGCCGTAGAGTGGAGTGGTACAGAATGGAGTGGCATGGAGTGGAGTGGGGTAGAGTGGAATAGCATGGAGTTTCAGTGATATAGATTGGAGTGGAATAAAGTTGAGTGGAGTAGAGTGGAGTGGTATATAGTGGAATAGCATAGAGTAGAGTAGCATAGAGTAAAGTGATGTATAGTGGAATAGCATAGAGTGGAGTGGCTCTGAGTGGTGTACAGTCGAGTAGCATAGAGTGGAATAGCATAGAGTGACGTAGAGTGGAGTGACATAGAGTGGAGTGGGTACAGTAGAGTGGAGTATATTGTAGTGGTGTAAAGTGGAATAGCAGAGAGTAGTGGAGCAGAGTGAAGTGAGGTTGAATGGAGTGCAATATCATACAATGTAGTGGCATACAGTGGAACAATGTACAACAGAGTGATGTACAGTGCCGTGGCATAGAGTGGAATAGAGTGTAGTAGCGTAGAGTGAGTGCCGTAGAGTGGAGTGGCATAAAGTCGAAAAGCCTAGATTGTAGTGCAGTACAGTGACGTAGAGTCAAGCAGCCTATAGTGGAATAGCGTATAGTCGAGTGGCATACAGTGGAGTTGAATAGAGTGCAGTGGTGTATAGTAGAGAAACAGTGGAGTGACACAGAGTTAAATAGTGTAGAGTGGAATAGAGAGGAGTGGAGTGGTGTACAGTGTAATGGATTAGAGAGGAGTGGAGAAAAGTGGCATAGAGTCAAGTGTTATAAAGTGGAATAGCGTAGAGTGGTGGGGAGTGGAGTACAGTGGTTAGAGCGGAATGGTGTCCCATAGAGTGGTGTAGACTGGAGAAGTTTACAGTGGAATAGCATAGAGTGGAGTGCCATAGTCCAGAGTGGTGTAGAGTGGTGTGGCATACAGTGGAATAGTGTAAAGTGGAATAGTGCAGCTTGGAATGGCGTAGAATGGAGTGGCATACTGTTGAGTGGCATACAGTGGAGTGGTGTAGAGTGGGTTGGATAACAATCTACCAACTGACTGAGAAAGATGGTAAACAAAGACACCCTAATAGATGGTCTAAGGTACCCATCAGTCACCACTCGGAACCGCGCTTCATCATTTGGGATTCCTTTGTTAGGCCATATGTGCGGATGTACTATTCTCATGAACAAAGGTAACCAGGATGGTGAAATGGTTCCTTTGGCTGGAATAGAAAGTAGTATGGTCCTATACTTCCTTAGAAAGGTAAGTGGCAAGTCTTATGGTGACTAACAGTGTGCAGTACAAGAAAAGGAAACTAAATACAAAAGAATAAAAAAGTGTGCAATTAAAATTGGATTGGGGAGTAATGAACAATTTTATTCGAGTGATACTCGCCCTACCAATGTTTAAAAATTTGCCAAGACAGGTTGAAAAATAGCTATCTAGATGTGGTACCAGGTCGAAATGTTTCAGCAATATTGGACGCAATTATCCTTGCTTTCTTCAGGACCCAACAACAAATATTGCTACTGCAAAGACTAAAATAGGTGAAATGTGAAAAAACATATGTAAAGACAGGTACAGAGATCACCTGAAGGTTCCTAGGTGTCACTTCATGTCTTGTTCTTACAAATCGTGTGTTTTTCACAGGTTTGTAAGAAGTGAAGACCTCACCCCACCAGGCAGTGGCTCAGGAGTAGAGTGAAGCACCGCTCTGTCCGTCGGTACTCCAACGCCGGCATCTGAACCGACTGAACCTATTAGGGTGTCTTTGTTTACCATCTGTCTCAGTCAGTTGGTAGATTGTTATGCTTTCTGGTGACTTGCACGGTTGACTCTCTGTACCTTTAGACCCTCTGGAACCCTTTTTTTGTTGTATACAGTTCGGGGATGTTCCCAGAGTTGAGGTCTCTAAATATTCCTGTGGGTCCTCAATCTGATCAGTGTGTTGTTGTTGTAGAGTGGATTGGTGCAGAGAGGAGTGGAGTAGAGTGTAGAGGCATAGTGTCCAGTGGAGTGTGATGTAGTATAGTGTAGTGTAAAGAGACCAAGTGTGAAAGTGTCTGAACAGATGCAGATGAAATTTGGCAGGAATATAGATGATGGGGTGGAAAGGGTAATTTGTGGTATTAGCTATAAATTGGTTAAGTAGGAGTTAAAGTTATGTGACAAAAATATATTGTGCAGCGATTTACAGCGGTAACTTCACAGCATAATGCGGTACATGCCAATCACAAACCAGTATATCATTGCTTGATGGTTGCACTTTCAAAGGTAAAAGGTGGCCATGTAATTTTTACCACACTTTGGCTGTGTTCTATGTTAGGTCCTTAGATATAGGTAAGTAGTAGGCTTTTTTAGTTGTTCCCTACCTAGTTTTCCTTCTTTAAACTGGTAATAGGTATGGAAATGTGTTAATATTTTTCAATATATTTTAAAAAAAATATTTATAGAGTTAGCACTGAGCTAATCTTATGTCTAAATATTTTTCTAGAAAAACCGACATTTGAGGTAAGCAGATTCAGAGTGTCGTTGATGGTATAGGGTGCTCTATATATGAGCTACTCTCCACCTCAAGTTAGGAACTACCCAGAGTTCCTTGCTTTATTGTTTGCATCAATTATGTGGCATTCTAAGGCTGAAAGGGTATTGTTTTGAATGTTACTGGGTGCTCCCTTGCGTTTGGACAGAGCTATACCTCTCTGAAGAACTCATAACAAGAGTGAAACATGCGTTAGGTGTTGCTTTTATCCACTCCAGGTTAGCTTGGATGTTTTTTTAAGCAGTTATATTGTGCCTGGGGTGATAAAAAGCTATTATCATGTTTTAGCTTGGCAGGGGTGGAATTAGCTGATCCTGCGCTTAAAGACTTAGCTGTATAAATGGCAAAATATTTTGCCACTTTCTAGATTGGCACGGATGTCAATGTGCTAATCCTATGGCTAGAAAGTTTGCTAGAAAACCAGGTATTTGAGGTGAGAAAATTCAGAGTGTTGCTAGTACTGTAGGGTTCTCCATTTAGGAGCTGCTCTCCATCTAAAACTGGGAACGACCCAGAGTTCCTTGCTTCCTTTTTATGAGATAGATAGATAGATAGATAGATAGATAGATAGATAGATAGATAGATAGATAGATAGATAGATAGATAGATAGATAGATAGATAGATAGATAGATAGATAGATAGATAGATAGATAGATAGATAGATAGATAGATAGATAGATAGATAGATAGATAGATAGATAGATAGGTAGGTAGGTAGGTAGATAGATAGAGAGAGATTGGTTTCCACAGTCACAAAATGCAAACATTACTTCTGGCTAAAAAGTGTTACCTGATGAAAAAATGAAATGGAAACAAATATGATATTCTTGTTATTAAGTAATCTGGTAATAAATAGCACGGAGGGGAAATTCAGAACCTTTGACAAGTTTATGTGATCTTTCTCTTTTTTTCTTTGAATACTATTCTAGAGGCAAGGTTGTCATCGATTTATAATCTCGTACTAGGGAACTCGATGAAACCACTCCGTAGAAATGGTTGCTTTGTACACATGTCTAATGTGAGCCTGTTAAACAATGTTAGTCATACCATAGGAATGCTGGTGGGTGGTGTATTTGGAAATTACCACAGATTTTCAGATCACAGAGGTTGGATTACTGCAATTAGTTTGCATTGCTTCTAAACCACAGCCAAGTACACATATATCCCAACAATATAAATAACCCTTAAAAATGAAACTAGACAACATTGCCGGATTTCCTATTGGTCCAGCAGCATCCTTTTCTTTCTTGCAGTAAAAGGTACATTTAAATTGCCTTATTTGAGTAATGTGATGATGGAAGCATGTTTTATGCAAATTGATTATTTAAAAAAATAATAGGTGATTGTGTTGTCTTGAAAAAATAGTTTTTGGGAGCATTGATGAAGGCCCGGCCTATTTATGTTACAAGAGTGTGTGAGTAGGTAAATAAAAATAGAGTTCAAACAACGTAGAAAATATGTGTATTGCTCTTACTACTGCAATTGCATCAAGTACAATTGGTTGTGATGTATTTTGATTGATATGGGTTAAATCCGATGCTTAACAGGATTTTTAAATTGATTACAATGTCCACTTGGACAATAATAAGTGATGCAAATGTACTGCCTTACGGTCTGTTTAGTGGTTTTAAAGGCATAGTACTGTAAAAAATGTAAGAGGGTAAATTATAAAACATATTGCAGAGTTTTTACATAAAGAAATTACGGGCAGTCTTGGGTAGCAGAATTAATTATAGACTTCTATGATCATTCTAAATACCTAACATGTAATGGCAAGTGTTTTCGTTCGTAAATTTTAATGGTGTACAATAACGTAAATGTACAGACATCGCAGTGGTGCAATTGCACTCTGAAGTATTTCCATTTATTTACACTTCAAAGATCTGCCTCTCCTACAGCCCTACCGATTTTCGGTATGGTGAAACCACTTTTTCACCCCAAAAGTGTGTTTAATCCTGCCCTTGCCAGAAGTAATAGGTGACACATATTTGCAACAGAAGACTTCCCACAAAAGAGAGAAAGTACCTAAACATTTTTGTACAACAACTGTGAAAAACACAGAAATGCCCTGAAGAGCATTTATGAAAATAGTAACCCTCCCAGTTCTAGAGATTAGATTGCCACTCAGAAGATTTACATGAGTTAAGAATATTGATATCATTATTTACTTTTTTTAATCTGACTTCTAATAGAGCTATTATTCATTTATAATAAACATATAATGTATTGAAAGTTAACCTTGGTGTTGACATGTAAATCGGGATTTAAAGCTTGGATAATAAATCACCAAATAGCATTTCCCACAGTTCCGGTTAGGACTGCACTGAAGACTGTTTTTTTCCAAACTTGTAGAAACATTTCTTCGCAGCGAGGGATCTGAAAGGAGAAAAGGCCTGTTTTATATTTTTACTGTACCAAGTGCCAAAAGTGTACTTTGCACCTGGAAAAGGCAAGTGATGATATCAATCAGAATCAATCTATGGAGATATTAACAAGTGCAGATAATGCAACTGTGGGAAATACTTTACAAGTATTCATAGAGGAACAGGGTGTTCCTTCAGGAGTTGTCATTGCAGATGTGCTCAAACACCAAATTAAGCAATGTGAGTGTGGTTGTCTTTCACCTTAAAAAGCCAGGCTTGCCTGGTGTATTTAGGGTTGTGAAGAACTTGGAGCAGCTACATATCTGGCATTCACAAAGATTTCAAGATTTTGGGTTAATTCAGGAGTTTTCTGTATTTGCCCGAATTTCAGCTTAAGATGTTTAGGGCCAGATGTGCTGAGGCATTTTCTGGTTGCAAAGGGTCCCATTGATAAAATTGGACCCTTTGCAACCGCAAAATGGCCTTTTGGTATGAACCAACACCAAATTGTGATTCGTAGCATGTTATCGAATTGCAATTTATGTTTTGTACTACTTATCGAATCAATATTTGGAAGGGGAGTGTTCAGGGCATCCCTTCTAAATACTGATTCACAATGGGCTGTATTATTGTTTTGCAACTAAAATCTAGTAATAAAACATTAATATTTTACCAAATTCTGAGAGGTTGTGGTAACCCATTTCCAAATGGTAAGAGATTTTGCAAAGGCCACTGCCTAGTCTTAAAAATGTTTGTAAAACGTTTGATTTATTTGAAACATGTCCTGCTTTCCTTTAAGGGAAACAGGCTTTTTTTCTTTTTTTTTTAAAAGGGTGATTTATTTAAAAGCAATCACAGACTCTGTGGTCTACTGACCCCAGCAAGCCGCCATCCCTGTGATGGTAGGGAATTTTAGAGGGTCAAAATATGCGACCTATCTCATTAATATTCATGAGGTAGATCAAATAGTGACCCACTGTGTTTCAGTGTTTTGCAAACTGACTTATAGGTCGGTTAGCAAAATACCAAACTGGTCTAAAAAATATTGGTTGTAAATTGTGGCCAGTATTTTGTAATATGTTTTAAGTACATCTGGCCCTAGTTTCTAAAATCTGCACATTTTAAGTATTGTCAAAATTATGTGTTTTATTATAGAGACTTTACCATGTCATTATGTGCTTCTTTCTGCATGCCTCCTGATTTTGGCCTGAGCATGGCAACTTCATTGTGCAGGACAACCTCTGTTTATACCTGGGTAAAGGCACTGTCTCCTCCCAGGGCTAATGTGAACGTGCCGCACCAGTTAAAGGAAGGGTACATCAAAGTGATGTTGTAGGTGCTCCTCCTAAATCACATTCTAACGCAGTGATGGGCTCAGGAAGAGGGATGCCAGCACATTGTTTTTCCTTTCTCAGTGTCTCTTATGATAGCTGTGTCTGCTGTTGCATTCATTGTTCAAGTAAAATAACGTATTTTTTGCATACTAGTTTGTTTTTCCAAGTAGTGCTAATGTTAACCCATTACATGTGGGCATTTTCTTTTGAGAGCAGGCCCGGACTGGCCGTTGCAGGCACCGGGCAATCCCCCGGTGCGCCGCAAGGGTGGGGGCCGGTTTTGGGCCCAGGGGGGCATTTTTGTTACAGGGCCGTTTTTGCAGCATAGCTGCAGAAGCCGCCCTGTAACAAAATCGGCCAAAACCCGGCCCGACAAAGAGCTCGGTCGCACCCCCAGGGGGCCGGCCGAGCACTTTGCCAGGGCCGGTTTTGATTCTCAGTCCAGCCCTGTTTGAGAGGCTATGTCTGCCCTCCCATCCACTGGATTGTTTATCATCACCATCATCATCTTCATCAGGTAACTTTATTTCGGTCATAGACCTTAAAAGTGGCAGACTATAAAAACATTTTCACGTGATTTAAAAATCAGCAGTACAACCATCACAAATTACACAGTTTACAAGTATTTTTTCAGGTTCCAAACCTTATACAAACGATGATGCCACATTTAAACAAAATACAAAACAATCAAATTCAGGATAATACTTCCATAAGAGTTATAAAAAAGTTGATGTGTAAAAGTGCTTAAAAGAGCAATTGAATAAAAAAGAAAGAACCATCCATTTGTCTAACAGGAATGGTTCTACATAGACATCAAATCATTGCGATTGTAATAATTTGTTACAAAATGGCACAATTGCATGAACTATTAGACCCAACAACTATCAGATACATTTTGTCGGAATAGTTAATTAGATCTCAGACACGGGAGAAGCAGCTACTGTCTATTTTTACAGGTTTGGAGCAAATAGGGCAAGCCGGCTCTAGAAATTTGGCATCAGAAAACACAATACATGGCCACAGTTTCACAGGGCCAGCTTATTGTGGCGTACTCCCAAATATCTACACGATGGCACGATGCAATGCCTAAGCTCTCTCCCATATCTAGGACAGAACAAAATGGAGATGGTCATTCGTTTCATTAGCTTCCCTACAGGCAGGGCAGAGAGTGCTGTCCTCTCATCGGTACCGCCAGTTACTCATATGGGATGCTAATGGTAGTGCCCCGCCTAAATATTTTGTATAGTGATCGTTAAAATTCCCAAATGTTTGGAATTTCCCCTGACTGAAATATATCAGGCAGGAATTTGACAGGCTAGGTTGCCCTTTACTATGGACTAACACTGAACAAGCGTGCAGGGGTATATCCCGTAAGGAGCTAGTTAGTCTGTATTATGATTATAATTTGTCTGCCTGCTTAACGAATGCCCAAATGGGGACAATGACGAGCACATTCTTGGCATTAAAAGATCACTACAAATTAGAGTCTGCTTTTGATATCATCAGCCCTAATGGTCATAGGAAGTTGTACCTCCAATGAAGATATGACTCCCTACCAATAGGAGCCCTCACCAGCCGTTGGCGCCCCAATGCTCCCAAAACTGCCCAGCGTGCATTACGGAGTTAGAGAATGAGTTGCACATAGTCTTCCTTCTGCCCTTCCTACCAGATTCCTAGGAAGAAGTGGATCATCCCTATCTGCAAAAACTTTGGGATTAGGCAGTGTTTTCACTCGTATCGAATATTAAAAACAGATTTATCCCCAATAATTGTCTTTGCTGTTACGAAATTCCTGGCTGCCATGTGGAATATCAGAAGAAAGTACGTGGTAAAATGAGATCAAATGTATTCGCGTACAATGCTCGGGTGTTTCGGGGGTATTGGTGACCAGCGGTTCTCTGGGCTGATTGTCCTTTTAACTTAAGATAATGTTTTTATGAAGAATGAATTTTACGGTACTTTGTACTTTTGTATTTTTTAAACAATTGTAATGATGTATGCTGAAATTTTATTGTGTATTCTTTTATGACATCTTTTTTGACGAAATGATGATGATGATGGTATAGTGATCTAGTAAACGGAGGATCAGTCTCATTGAGAACATTTTTAAACTTTGGTTCGTACTTGTGGTTTAAGAGGAACTCTGCGACCCTGTCATGGCTTGTGGCTAGGACTGTTGTTGCCCTTGAACACTAGTTTACTTCTTTGGCAGGAGAAGACGTAATAGACTCAGTTTGATGCCACAGGTCAGGCAATCCCAATGCGTGGAGGGACTGTTTTAAATATTACAGCCATGGCAGGATGGTAGTTCCCTGAGGTAAGCCAACAATTTCCTTCAGCCCAGTTCTAAAGGGATCCAGCTCAGGGGTAACCCAGAGTCTAAGCCAGTACAAGATTGATCTCAGCCAGACATGAACAGTAATTGGTTGGATATCCAGGTCCCCTCTAAAGAAGACAAGGGGCATACCATGGGGAGTTTTAGCAGAGCCCTCAAATACTTATTTTTGGATACCTTTAGAGCCCCTGCATTGGTGTGGCCCCAGAGCTCAGAGCCATAGCTGGCAGCAGCCACTGATTGGCTCTCCATATTTCCAACAGGGGGACTTTGGGTGGAACCTGGAGGCATATTAGCAAGGCTGAGACATAATTATCGCTAAGCGCGCTTAGCGCTGTATTTTTTATTGCCGGCTATCACTGGTTTACATTGTGGAGATAACGCGTTATTATCAGCGTTTATCTCCAAGGAGATAATAAACCAGCAATAGCGGCAATTCTCCAGCAATAACGCGAAAATTCCAGCGATGAATTCCCATCGCTAAGGAAAAGGTAACTAATAGGTGGGTGAGGATTCAGCTGTAGAATCCACCTGCCATAGAAAACAATGGCTAAGTCAGGATTTTAGCAGTTGTTAAAATCCAGTGATAATCGCGGTTAGCGTGAGTTTTTTTATCGCTTCGCGGGCATTGCTAATAGGTAGAAGTTGTGTTAGTGACTTCTTCCTATTACTTTTAGTGAGGAACGCCTACTTTGCAGGTCATTAGCGATAAATATCGCTGACATGCAAAGCGGTAAAAAAACGGCCGCTGTCGCTAACAGCTGTTATCAACAGCTTGCTAATAGGGCGATAAAAATATCGCCGCTTTATCGGCAAAAAGTGCCGCTAAAGAGGCGATAAAGCCCTTGCTAATATGCCCCCTGGTGTTTTTTGTGAAGTTCATGTAGGTGGTTGCTCTGTGTTTCAAAAGACGAATGCTCTGAGCTAACTGGCTACCCCATGATCTACAGCTTCTGTTGTCAGCTCAATATCCTGTGATTCTGGAAAATCACTGACGGGCCTGATTCACAAAGATAACTTACACTTTAAAGTAAGTTTACTACTTTTTGGGCTATTCACAAAATCTGAGTGTTTACGCTCTAATTTTGAGAATACCCAAAACGTTATAAACTTTCTCAAAAGTTTAAATTCTCAAAAGTCTAATTTACTTTTGTGAAATCAGGCACAAAATCTCCCCTTGTGGTAAAAAAGCTAATCTGATCTTGTGTGATGTAACATGGTGCTATGCTCCTCCTCCAGAAACAGACACTTCCAACCTTTGTTGGAAGTCTATTGTATGAAAATCCCTCCCATTCTAGCATATGGTCTAGAGTATACACACATAAAAACTTGGCAATTTGTAAAAACGAGAGAAGGGAATTCTCCACGGAAACTGGTTAGAGTAAATCAAGCTGTTCCGACCCAAGTAATATGCCTCAAACTCTCCTTAGCGAGCATAGAATCTTAATATAGCTTTTAACCTGTCTCACTGCAGAGTAGCACTTTTACAAACTTGGACACCAGCACTTCTAAACCTATTTTTAAAAAATCTGACCCCAAGATTAAGCTTTGAACTGGACGTAGAACACTGTCTTCACTTAAAACACTATACAGAATACACAAAAACCATAGACTATAAATCCCCTGAGAAATACACTTATTTTTCATTAGATCACAGGGTACGACGCTGTATTCCTTTACTGAGGTTGGAAATCCTCCCTTTGAAAGTTTACATGGCAAAGTGGAATAACTCTGAAAACACAACAGGGCTCTGTGACTTGTGTAAGAGAGGAATACAAGATCTAATTCATGTATAATCTGTCTGCCCTAATCCAACCCTAGTAGAAGCCCAGTGGAGGTATTTAAGGCCTATTAGTATTAGATAAAACGTCTCGTCTATACAAAGTCTAATTAGGCTTTGTAAATCAACACCGGATGAATTTGCCTGTTATCAACTGTCTAAAATTGTAAAGAGTTGTTTAAAGTCTATGATGATAATGTGTTAACATTATAAACAGCTAGCTCAGATACAACATCACTTTTTCATAAGATCTAACTAAGCTCTGAAAAATCACCATTGGATAAATGTATCTGTTATTAGTTGTATAATTCTTAAATGAGTTTCTTTTCTGAAAGCTGTTTTAAAAGCCATGATGATAATGTGTTTACATTATATATGCTTAAAGCTGATGCTATGGGTACCATGATATATGTTTTAAAATAATTTTTGTGTATTTGTCAAATTTAAAATAAACTTAACTGGTGCGCATGTAAAGCACTGTTATACCAGAGGACCAAGTTTGTGCTATATAAAAACTGCAAAGATTTTTTTTAGCACCTAAGCAAAGTGCAAGACAGGAAATTTAGCATATCAGACCCCTGGCTGGCACCTGCTACTTTCAGCAGTGGAAAGGTATCTTAGACTAACTTTAGACTAACAGAAGGTGCGTGGTCTCATTTCCTGCAACCCAATGATAATCAGGTGTCAGTGAGGATCACTGAACAGGTTGTTTCTTTTGTAATCTACTATTTATTTTATGATCATCTCTCTAGTTTAAATGCGTTTCAACACGTGTTTCACACATTTAGTGACACCTTTTCAAGGCTGCAAAATTCAATGCTGTTTTCCATATGCATCCACATTACACAAATGCTACAATATTAACTGGAATCACTGCAAGGCTGATCTAATTGGAACTCTACATAAATGATAAAAAGATGCAGGCAGCCACGGTTGACCACTATCAGAAGGCTCCGTGTCCGCCCTACAGGCAACCAATGTCCTTTATTACAAGGCGAGATATAACTTGCCCACAGAATCACAGAGGCTTTCACCAAGCAGCAAAACGGAACAAAAAATTCCATGGTTCTATGGTTTAAATTTTTATGGGAAATGTCGACATATTTCTGTAGTCTATAAAGAAGTGCAGACGCATGCCAATGGTGAAACAACTCCAAAATGGGGTTTTTGTAGATACAAATGTTATCCAATAACGTCACCCACGAAGAGCTGGTAGTAGCCTCTGGTAACGCTGCCATCCATGCCGAACATCCAAAGAGAATCCCAGATGAACAGCAGCAGCAACCAGGGCAACAGACTGCATAATCAAAAGTAAACATACACGATTACATAACATCACATGTATATGAATAATAGAAACCCACCAGAACTTAACGTTATGTGCATATGAATAATAGAAACACCAATACAACAATTTCTGAACAAACATTGAAGAAAAATTAACAAGGGCAATCCTGTATGGTAAACTTTAGAACGGAGGAAAGAACACAATTGAAAGACGTTACGGCAGGAATGACGCAAACACTTATGAAAAACGTAGCTATAATTCCAGTGTTGTTTACTATATTCTACCCCATATCACAAATGTTAAATGTCGTATACTTGTAAAGCGCACAGCTGCCCCAGCAAAGGGGCGTCCCGGTGCTGTATACTGCTGGGGAACCCATCCTGGCTTTCCCTGTGAGATGATCCCTCCTGTGCATCTCCAAGGTGAAGACAAGCATCCCCGGCGCTGATGGGGCCGTTAGTAGAGATTAAGCAAGCTATTGCCCAGAGTTGCTGAGTGGACCCATGGTTGGAGTAGGCACCGAGGCGAGAATTATCGAGTCCGCTGACCATAGCCCAAGACCCTGCCGCGTCGGGAATCGAACCCTGGTCCCGGGCCGACCTCTGCCTCCGGGTCTGCCGCCTCTAACCAGTGAGCCACACCACTCCACTACTACAAAGAAAAGCAGGGATACCGGATGTTTCTCTCTGTAGAAGTATCTCTCTGTTCAGATCATGATTGAAAAGGACTGAAACTCTACCACTGCATATTGTTCCTATACACATATTGTGGGTCTTACCTCTGAGATCATATACGTTCCTTTGCCTACCCAAGTGGTGGAAGGTAATTCCAGTGTCTTGACCTATAATTAGTAATCCCCACTTTATCATATCCGGCTAGACAGGTGTTCTGTTAAGAACTAAAGTACCTGGCCTAGTCAAAACAATTTTTGATAATGTATGCAAACTAAAATATTTCTTTGCTCCATCTCTACATTCAGTCCTAAAGCGTGAGTGAAGTGCAACCTTAGGATCCAGACTGTTTTTGATGATGTTAATTATAGCAGTGTCTGCTCTATTTTAATGTATCAAAAGTATACTTTAGTTTCGCTTGGATATTTACAATGTACCTTCATGTGAACTTTGCAACTGTTTGCAACACACCCCAGCCTGCTTCCTGTGATTGGAAAACCTGCTCCAATTGTGCATTATGCACATCAGAAGATGCTTGTTTGTGCATCAGCATTCTGAACTTTGGAACAATTTACCTTTGGAGCTAAGAAAAATCGGGAATCATGTGTCTTTTATAAAGACGAAAAACAACAATTGATGGACAGAATGCAGAACAATGTCATACATTCATCCCAGTACAGAGATCTGGGCCTAAATCCATCGTTTTTTTTCTTACCATGCCATTCCAGTTTGAAACCAGCCATATGTAAGTCAATGGGAACAGTCCAGCTTGAACTGCCAGGCCAGATCCTCCCTGGAATGGAAACAAGCATCCTAGGACCGGTTTGGTGGTTTCACCCCTCATCAGCCAGGATAGCTTGACTCCAGGGGCTGTTAGCCTGAAACCGGTCCCAGGATGCTTGTTTCCGGTCCAGGGAAGACTTGGCTTTGCAGTTCGGGCTGGACTGTTCCCATGAGGCACAGGGTCAAGACTGATTTGAATATAGTTGTGTCTGAACTGGGATGGTGTAGTGAGCTAAAGGACGATGATGGATTCCACCAAGATCTGTGACTGGGAGTGAGTGTCTGAAAAGTTTCAAGCGATCCGTCCATCATCTCCTTGTGTTTGCTTTGTTCGCCCTAAGTTGGCAGGGTATGCCCAGACCTGGGTCCCTTGCTCACTTTACCACTGGATTCAAGCTAGCCCGGTCCCAGGATGCTTGTTTCCGGTACACGGAAGACATGGCTTTGAAGTTCGGGCTGGGTGGTTCCAATGAGGCACAGGGTCAAGATTGATTTGCATATAGCTGTGTCGGAACTGGGGTGGTGAAGTGAGCTAAAGAATGATGATGGATTTAACCCAGATCTGTGACTGGTGGTGAGTGTCTGAAAAGTTTCAGTGCTCCGTCCATGACCTCCTTGTGTTTTCTTTTATAAAGACCTCACAACCATTTCTTTCCTGTTAATATTCTGGCTATTTCCCTCTATTATTAGGAAACTGCTTGTTGGTTTCATGTAAGTGTTTCAGCGCCCTGAAGACAACTTAGGCACAGCAGCAAGAATAACAAAAATAATCATAACAGTAATAATAATACTATTATTAAGAATATTAATTTAACTTGTAATACTCCACCAAGTCTCTGTGACAGTACTTTTTTGTGTAACCTCTGAATTAAGGTCAGTCTCTTTCCTCTTGGTCTATTGCCAAAGATTTCCAATTCGACCTAAGAAACTCTCTTTAGTTCTGGTCTTCAAAAATCGGCTCAGCAAGTCACAAGGACTCTCTTACAGCAAACATACCTTTTGATGCATGACCCCCCCCATCCAGTCATTTTGCAACCAAGTCCTTTTGCCACAGTGTGGTCAACTCAGCACTTATATAGTCCTCTTACCAATATGCTCATTGTTGTCATTATATATGATGCCTTAATTGACCACCATTGGAAAACACAACAAATTAAATGGACTACAGAACTTAGGTTACCTAAATAGCAATTCGTAATTTTCTTTTACTCTTTCTTTATTGTTTTACATTACAAGAAGTCCAAAAAAATTGTCCAGTGCATTAGACCTGGGAAATCACCCAGCCATTCGGAACGCACAAAGCATATTATACACTATAACAGTGAAAATTGGGTGCCAGTTAAATGTATTGGTGTTGTTACTATAATATACAAGCAGTACGCCTTCTCCCCTTTTCTTTTCCTCCAACACTCCCCACATCAACCGCTATCCTCCTGTAGTGTCTGTGTCCATCACTTGGCAATTCATACTTATTCCACGAGAACCAACACACCAAAATGAGAAATAAGGACACATTTAAACAGTTTACCCTGCCTTGCAGTACCCGGCATGGTGAAGAACGCTCTGTACACAAGAACACATGGTGGTGACCAGCAAGGGTTTAGCCAGGGCACAAGTCCTAAAAAAAGAAGTGGGGGGGCTAACCAGGTTAGGTAGTGTGCAAGTGAAATCATGACACGTGCCATCACAGCGCATGATGTCACGACACATGACATTGCACGTAACATCCCAGAAAGTGACCTCACTGGAAGTGACATCACAAGAAGTGACATCAGATATTAAGACCTCACACATATGTTTATCAGGTACATTTAAGCGCATTATGAGATTTCACAAATTAGATTTGGTGTTTAGGTTGTGCGAAAAAAGTGGCGCAATCCTGATGCATAATCTGGGCCTCAACTAATACATTTATTTTTTTAAACCCTGCCACAAAGAAATTGACAACATTTTAAAATATTTTATTGGGTGAAGGCATCTGCTGTGAAGGTGCCCAGTAAATCACAGGGAATTGTAATAATGGTGAGATAACTCTGGTAGTTAATGCACTTGCTGGAGAGATCTGTGTTTTGTGAAGTCCCAGATTTGAATCAAAGTAGTAGAGAAGGTAAATGTGTCTCCAGCAAAGCACATCATCTAACACACAAATGACAGATTTGTATTTTATGTAGATAGTAGAGTGGGTTACTGCTTTTAACACAGAGATCCTGTTGTTACCTGCAGTACATAAATTGTAAAGTAATCCTTTCCAAAAGCCACAGTGAGGTATGAATGACATGTAACCTTCACTGTCTCATGTAACTGATCTTGTGCATTGATTTACTCATGTACATGATTTATTGTCAATGTATATTGTGTATGTTACGTAAAGAGCTCCGACACCCTGCATTGGGTTGCATATTGATATAAAAGAAATACAATATTGCAATTGAAATTGTTAGTTGTGTAAATACTGGGACAGACAAACACATCTGACATCCTTACAGTGCTTGCATCTATTGTATACAGGGACTGAACAAAGGCAAAGTTTTCGCTATTAAGTATGTGTGAAGAGATAACAAGCTGTGTGTGCCTTTGTTCCCCTCCGTGGTATTTACATTTAAGGGTGAAGTTCCAGGCCACCTCCAGTCAGGATATTAAAACAAAAGGAGACCTGATGCACCTTAACTTCGGCCCAGCTGGAGGTGAAAAGAAGCTCCCTCCCCCACCTGCACCTTGCTGCTGGGAATCACCTGGCTGCTGGGAATCGAAAGCAGACAACGTGCAGGCACCGCTTAACGTGTCCCGGTGTTTGAAAATTATATGGGATACGTTCAGCATATTTCTGTGGAGCCCAACTTCTTGGCAAGGGGGACGGCGTCCACCCTGTGAAAAGAGTGCATGGACACCGTGTACCTGCCTGTACCCCCGACTTGTGCCCTGGGTGTAGCACTTACTTTAACCTATGTTGGCCGAGAAGGGCAATGTAGCTTCTGCCACTTCAAGCATGTGCGCACTTGTGGCCATGATGATTAGTGTGAAACATGGCCAGAAGCTCTAGTGACCACAAACATGTGACCTACAAGATAGCCTCTACATGATGTGCACATACAAGAAGTGACGTACACCTACTTTGTTTGAATTAAATAACATAAGTGAAAACTGGTCAGTGAAATGCCAAATACTAAAAATTGGGATGTTTTGCACATTCTGGTCACACCTCTGACTCCGCCCACTGAATCAATCCTCGGGTCATTCCCCCCGCTGATTCTCCGCCTGCAGTTCCCCTACTTTTTTCCCCACTTTGACCACTGACCGAGGTTGATCGTGGCAAAGACAGAAAGCATCCACTGGCTACCAAGAATATTACTCGTAACTTTGTCCTGGTCATACTGATTTACATGAGGCAGGAATAAGAGGGGGCACGGGTAAATTAACTCTACCCAGGATTACACACACGCCTAGCAAAAAGCATCAAAGAAAAGCATTGGGTCAAGGAGCTTTATCAAAAGAAGTAAGTATAAGCATGCCGCTAGACGGTTCCTGAACCTATATCAGCAATTAAAATGGGAGCAATTTGGCTGGATAGGGATCTGTCAGTTCTGCATCAAAGATATAGAGAATGAAAAGTTGGTTCGGCCTTGCTTACACTTCACAATGAGCTGATTAGCTTGAGGATACAGACTGATGATGTGTCAATTTTTACCAAAATAGCGTTGGCTTCTCTATTAATGTCATGTTAACTATTAGTTCTCACTAAAGGAACTACAAGGCGTACTAGGAGATAAAGGTAATTTAATGAAAGATATTATGGTCTAGTTTACAGTTTTACTATAATCCTTATATTGGAATAGAGCTTTAAATTAAAGACGTGCACTGTGTACAAATACAGGCTCTACGACCACAGAATACACTCTAGTTCAGATACAAGTAAGAACATCTTAATAGGCACTAGGACTTTGTAAAATTGTTATTATGTGCCAAATTCGGCAATGCTCGCAGTTACATAATTTTGACACTACTTCGAGTCGATATTGTCTTGCAGGAGGCTTTTCTCCTTCAATCAGTCTCCTTCCTTCTCTGTTGCGTGAGTTTTCAACCAGTATTTTAGTTTTATGAAATGTTGCATAATTTCACCTGATTTTCGTGAAATATCACGACATTTCTTGAAACGAAGTTTTTATTTTTCAAGCAGGCCTACAAGACGTCCCACCAGCACCATGACATATTCCTGGAGCCGCTGGTTGCAGATAGGTTACCATCGTGTGATGTGGCAGTGCTCTTTCAAGGAAGGCCTCAAAAGTTCTTTTTTTTTTTTTTTAAATTGGGTCGGTTCATCATCAACTTTATTCAGCTAGAAAGCCATAAACGTGCAAAAATAAAAATTGCAATACAAATACATAAAAAACATAGAATATACAGTAAAATCACATATAAAAACAATTCTCATACACTGTTCACTAGATAACCTAAAAACAGATTACAAAACAGTGTATACAGTGCCTTATCTTTTTTTTATAGCTCCAAGGCTTAGTGAATCCAATTTATCCATTCAACAGTTCTGATGTTGGTGAAAGTGTTGTTCCAGATGTTGTTAACTCTGTTCAGCTGTTCACTGACTTCACTGCCTGCTGGCTTCTAACTGACAATCATGGGCATGATCCAAGTGAAGCAAAGTCCTCCCTACCCCATTTAGTATCACTCGCACTCAACCAATCATAGAGGAGATGACCCCAGGGAAACTAATGGCAAAAACTACAACCAGTCAATGAACATAAAAATATTTCCAGAGCCATCCCAAGTAAAAATATAACTCAAATAACATGTTTGTATTAACTCTTCCTAAACAGCCACATTCGCACCTTGTGGACCAATGGTCCTAGGATTCCTAGTAAATCACAGTGACGGAATATATTATGAACCGCTAGAAAATGGGCGCGCAAAGTAACATGCTGGAGTCATGACAAAATGTTAAATCATTGTTTGTTTGAAATAACGTTTGACATGTCTGACATCATGACATCAAGGGAATTACATACATTCAAAACTTTAGTACTGCATTTGATTTTTGGTGAGTTTCATTGTGGCTCGCTGTGTTTGTACTTCTAGGGAGATCTACACAACCATGAAGATTGCAATATTCCTTTGTCTTCTGTGTGTTGCTGTAGCTGTTCCAGTCCCAGTGCCGGTGAGTACACACAACTGTAAACCTACCAATAAGGTATTAGGCTTTTTAGAAATATCCATTAACATTTATTTAGCAAATACCACCCCGGTGTCGGCACTGAAGCGCTTGCCTACATGGGCAGCATGCTATGCCTTCTAGGGTGTGTTATTAGAAGCGTGCGGTCTTTGTTTTAGATGCTATGTGGAAAATGCTTCCAAGCTGTGCGTGATTACCATGAGGTGAGAGAGAGAGAGAGAAGGTGCACAGTTTGGCTGATGAGATAGGTCATAGGTATACCATGCTTTGTCTGTCTCTTAGGCAAGAAACAATCAATTTTCCACCGTAAATTTTGAAAGTTGAGAAAACACTTGTTTTTCAAATATTTCTTTATGAATGGGCCCTTTTGTCATGATTTGAAGTTTGTTTGGCTGAATGTGCTAAGGTTTTTCTATTTGAGAAGTCATCTAACATAAGAGGCTTTAAGCTTGGGAGAGAATGAACTTAGCTCCATGGAGTTGTTGAGTAAGTTTCTAGCTACCCACCCTGAACATACTGTGCAATGGATAGCTTTAGGACTTTTACGATTGGAAGCCTACAGGCACTATTCTAAGGAAAATGCAAAGATACCACATTGCAGACAATTTTATCAACCTGAACTCTGATATAATCTATATAAAATGAAACACAAGTGTATTGAAACCTATAACATTGTAAAATGACTTACACTACTTTGTTTTTTTTTCAATAAGATGGAAAAATATGGCTGGGATTCAAGTTATGAGGTAATGCAAAACTTTAACATGCAATAAGAATTTTGTATGCTTTCTTTAGGCCCCACATCATTTAGTGAATCAACATTATTATACTATGCTGACAAATATATCTCTTTTAAATAAACTTTGTCCACTGCCCAACATACATGTACCTGCACAGTAGCCCTCCATTTCCTAAATTCATATCATCGTCTGTTAATGTGAAATGTGGTGTGAGCATAAATATTTTACATCTAAGTATGCAATCACAATCCTGCCAAATTGAATATAATGTGTTTTTAGTGAGTACTGCGAGTTGGATTTAAAAAAAATGTTTTCATCTGTATAATGTTGTTTTATAAGAAGTCCCTGGAGTCATTAGTAGAATGTAGGCAAATGCTTTTGAGGTATTGGCAGAGATGAACCACACATTCATTAAGTATCCCTGGTTGACCATTTGATATGATAGTCAGTGTAACCTGACCAACCAGGACTGCCCTTCATCTTAAACCACCCTGTCACCTAGGAACAAGTTTACCCAAGAAGACTGCATGCCAGAGCTGAGACTTCCATTAATACCCCCCAAACAATCAGGGCTCCTCCTGACTTCGCAATACCCTCTCCTAGGGTATCTCTCACCAAGGTCCCGCTGGCTAGGTGCATTAAGGACAAGAATGACACATGATTTGGCCTATTCGTGCCAGGATGGACAGTGAGCCACATTGCTTGCTTATGCAACACCCATCCTCCAGGACGGAATGTGTCCTCCAGGTCATGTTTCCTCCCAATCAGAAATCAGAACGCATGCCCACATTCACACCAAAGCCCTGAAACCACAAACCAATAGTCAATACCTGCCCGGAAATCAAGTCCAACTACATCCACATCTCATTGCCCACCTCACAACCACTAATAACTGAGGGCATCTTCCACCCTATGTGAATCAATACATACTCTACAGTGCTTCACACTCCAGAGATGGCAGACCTCATTAAATACCACAATCTTGAGGCATACTTCATCTTGGAAACATGAGTCGCATACACAGTATCACACATATTAGATGTCCTCATGGCCACAGGTTGCAGCATTCAGCCTGCTGACAGATCCAAGAGAGAAGGAGTTCTTGGTGTCATCCACAGAACCTCCTGATCCAGCAACCCAAGTAAAACAGAAACAACCAAATCAATAAAGTTCCTCACATGCCTCTTTCCACTCTCTGCATCCAAGCTGCAACCTTCCACTTATCTTCAGGCTTCCTTAATGAAACAAAGACTTCATAGATAAAATCTCTGACCTCATCACCATCACAATCTAACAACACTCACACATCACCTTTGTGAAAGACTTCAACCTCACTCACAACACTAGTAAAAAGAAGATAAGAGGCAGCTGATTGAACTCATGTTAAAGACTGCAGCTTTATCCTTACCACCTACTGCAAAACACTCATGTCCTTCGAGTGGACTGCCAACCTTATTGTCCCTTTCAAAATCCTTGATGCGCAGCTCACGACACACAAAGAATTATAAGAACAACAAACCTTCCGCTTAATCGACATCCTACAATATAAGCCCAGCTCCTTCACCAACTCCCTTCTCCCAGCATCTGATGTCTACTCTCTCCTTTACGACTGTGACGAAACAGTGAAGAACCTAACATACATCAATGCACCAGTGAAAATGCATAGCTGCAAATCCAAATGTTCTGAATCCTGATATTACAAAGTCCTCATTAACAACAAATACAGCATATACATACAGGAAAGGAAATGGAAGAAAAACAACTCCCCGGTGGACCTGTGTCTTCTAAAATGTCTATAAAAGCTAAGTGCAATACCAAAACCACAAAGAAAGTATCGACAGATGTAGAAGCCTTTTCAGGACAATCAAGCACTACATACAATGGACCAACACATCAACTGCACCAAATAGCATCCACAGCACCCCCTTTCCCTCAATGCATCTTGCCCCTTTGACAATCCTACATTCACTCTCTCGCAAGGCACACTCACCAAAGCCCTCAAGAGTGATCTGATTCTGCCTCTCCTGGATAAACCCACCCTGGACCCTGACACCTCCCCAAATATAATCATCACTGATCACCCATTCATTAACATAATCATCAAAAAAAGTAGTTCACATTCAACTCCAACACCACATCATCACCGACTGTCTTCATCATAACTATCAATCAGGCTTCAGATCCTGCTGCTGGTCACTAGCAGAATATGGGAAACAAAATATAGTGTGGCAGAATATTGTGTTAAAAATGTAGAGGACCAAAATATCGAGACGGTAAATGCAATTAGGTAAGCATCGATTTACTCTTCATAACTCCACATCTACATACCTTGAAGATATATATATCACCATGGTACATGAATCTGGAATTATATATAGTAAAACATTGCCCACCTATAGAAACTTACTGTCACAATATTTTTATCCTCAATATTCTTGACACAATATTGTATCCACATTATATTTTGTCGACAATATTTTGTCTGAACACCCATGCTGCAGCATTGAGACATGAGATAGATTTTGCTCTTCTCACTATCTACAAGAATGACCACTGCCTTCTTGTACTCCTAGACCTCTCTGTTGCCCTCTACGCAGCTGACCATCACACTTTCATCTACAATATCTCATTATGAATAGCAGTCTTTAAGACTGTCCTCCATCTTTTCTCCTCCTTTCTCTCCAAATGGCACCAGTTTATTGAGATGGCTTCCTCAAGATCCTAGAAGTGCCCTTTTACCTGAGGAATATCACAGGACTCCATCGTGTCGCCATCATCACTATGAATATACAATGAACCCCTCAGTATTGTACTCACTGACAGCAGCATCAAAAGTAACAAATATGATGATATTATGTAACTCACCTCTATATGAACGTCTGTGGTGCTCCCTACTTTCAACAACTCAAAGGCAGCCTTCTCCTTATCCAAACCTGGCACCTACCTGAACCTCACCCAAAGAATAACTGGATTCATCCTCTTTGCTTGTAACAGCAAAGAAGAAGCCTAAATCTGGCTCACCAACTTGAATGTTGATGGCTTCAACCCCTATCTGATAATGAACACTAAATAATTCTCAATGCCAATATTTCTTTCAAGGAACACATTGTTAAGAAAATTAAAATCAACCCACCATGGTGCCAGCTTACCTTCGTGAGAAATGTTAAGCTTTTCCTCCATAAAAATGGCTTCAGGCCTGCCATGCAATACTTGTCCTCACTCATATAAATAGATCAATGTTGTGCTGTATAGTCTCCTGTACACCACACTCACACCCTGCCCCACCCCTCCCAGAAGGATGCTCTACAGGCTGCAGCATGTCTCATCAAACACCTGAGAACATTTCACCACATTAACTTGACAATAATATAACTTAACTGGTTCTCCCTCCAAGCCTGCATTAGCCTCAAAGCAAGTTGCATAATGTTCAAGGACATCCGAAAGAGCACCCCTTGAATATTTGACTAAAAAAAATCACCGCCGGTGAACTACGTCTCATCCAGATTCAGCACAAACCAGGATGAAGAATAAACACTGAAACAAAAAGGAACAAACTGAAAACAGACCTTCTCCCTTTCTTCAGCTCGGGTCAGAAAGAATATTCATTTAAACATAAAAACCACGCAGGCTACTATCTAGCTCAGGAAAGATATAAATACTCACCATTCTAAGGATACTACGCCTTGACATGCACAAATAAAAACTACCCCAAACTGCATATTGGAAGCGCCTTTGTACAATACTCTGCTCTGTCTAGCCAGATATGAAGTACATAAATGCATACAGACATGCTTGAGCTTACAGTTTAAATCTTACAGGAGCATAAAGGGCATACAAGGAACATATGGCACAATTCAAATCAGTTAAAAATATATTGTGAAGAATGCAATATTCAGAGAAATAAAATTATACTTAAATTAACAATGTTCCTTTAGGTCCTAATCCTAGCAGGATGGTCTAAAAACTATGCTAGCGAGATATAATATATTTGGCAGGTCAAGGAGAATTTAGTGCTGAGCCTACAATGAAAGTTTGTTTTAGGATGGTAAGTCATTAAAGATAATAGGAAGTCAGCAAACATCTGAAAAATGACATAGGGGAGAGTGTCAACTTTTTTCAAGGTGTGAGGTAGGCTAATGTTTGCACAGTGAAAATGGATAGTATAAAAAATATGTTCACTTACAGGTGTAGAAATAGTGAGGCATGCCGCAATCCGCTATAGTGCTTTCTTTGCATTGGTGACCAATGTCTTAGAAGACTGCGTAAAGGGGTAACGCAGAAAGTAACACACAGGTAGGTATATATTTTTGGAAACAATGTGGAAGAGACAAATAGGAGTAACTGGAAAATAGGGAATACATACTACTACATATAAGGGACTTTGAGCAAATTTAAAGGGGGAGGTTGAGAGGGACATACTAATACAAAGCACCTAGGTCTTAATCTGCACTCTGAATTGTATAACAACGCAGTGAAGGGCTTCACGTACATATAGGAGTAGATGTACACATAAGTAAATATATACCTGTTCATTTATCTTTGTGAATCAGGCCCCAGGTGTCTCCAAAACATGCCCAAATAGAAACACCTCACAATCATCATATTAGTGATAGAGGAATGTCACCATGTTCTCAAGCTGTGGCTATACATCAGGGCCATGCTCCTGCATGGGCGTTTTAAAAGGAACCGTAAAATACTCCCAAATTGTAGAGCAAAAGAAAGGGTCCGCAGCTAAATATTGAACTAGGAGTAAACACACAAATGTAGCTATAGGGTTGTCTACCTTTCCAAATGACAGACAACGAGAACTTGTAAGCACTGACTGGGTTTCCCTGGAAAAATATTCATCCTTAAAAAAGAAAGGTTTAAAAGAAGGATGAGGGTGGCGCGGGTCACATCAGAATCATCACAACAACATATGTCAATTGTGCTTGTCATTCTCTCAATGCAGCATGCAGGGTGTGTTATGGAGGATCCTGCAGCCTGCATGGGGCAGAGGGCCCCAACGCTTCACTGGGCCCCATTTAACCCAAAATACATTTCTATTTGTGATACAAGGGCCACTCGTCACTTTCTGCAGGGGGGGGGGCATCATTTTGTGTTATGCCACTGACAGCTTGATCTGAAACAAGCTAGCACTCTGCATTCAGAAGACCCATGTGTTCAATGTTGTCTTTAACTTGAGCTAATGAAATAAGCTTGTACCGGAGGTGAGGCCAGGGTCATTATTAAAATGCGTATTTCAGACAACAAGGGTTACTAGGGGAGCCGCTGGAGTCGAACAATTTTTTTAATACCAAATTTCTTTTCTGTGCAGGGGTTCTATCCTAATGGACGGTATGGGGTAAGATGCGATGCCTTTTTATTGAATTACTGTGATATTCAATGTTTGAGTCAAATCTGAAACAGCTGTTATACTTCAAAATGTCTCTTTAAATATTTTTGTATGAACTCAATGAACGTGTCTGAAACATACCGCAACGTATCCTGTCATCTACACCTGATTTGAGGCCAAACCTTGATGCTCAACTCATATTCAGAATATAATCACATAACCGTATCATCCCTTCACTCAGAGAATGCCACTCGCTCCTGGTCAAGAAGAGATCATTATTCACGCTCCTTTGCATATTACCCAGAACTCTTTATGGCTTGAGCCCTACCTACCTCACCCAATGTTTCCTCCTGAACAGCTTTCTTGGCACCAGTAATCGCCCTCCACCAACGTTCTGTCAGTACTTACTTACAAGCTCTAATGCTTTGGTGGGCGAAATGTGTGTGCACAAGCCTCAACTCTCTGGAACTTTTGCCCTTTTAAATTGTCAGTATTTGTTTTGCTGAAAAACTAAGCATCATTTTTTTTTTTTTAAATAAACCTTTTTCAATCAGACTCTTTGCATTCCGGGATAAAGCATCTTGCACATCTGCCTAAAAAGAAGTGCATTTCAGCGCCAAGGCTGGTGGCCCAATACATTACTGTGCCACTGCTTTTCTTATTTCCATTTATTGTCCTTCTTAGGTCTCGACTACAGACAGTTTTAGGTGGCAGCAGGCAGAACTGTTGTTTTCAATATACACAGAGTGGGCTTTGGGTCAGGCGCTGCTCATGAATGGAGGGCTTTGTTCTCTATCTCAGTTCCGTGCTGCTGATTCCGTGAATTGTCCCGCCCAGGAGGGTTTCAGTCCCAGTGGCGGCCGCCGCACAACGAAGATCATTAAAAGTGACGCTCTGGTGGCGCAATGCCCTTGTAAATATGCCCCCAGTTGTTTGTTCCCTTTTCTTGAAATTAGCGCGTTTTGGTTATTATTTTCTTGTTAAGTATTAAATTAAAATGCAGCGCCGGACACCATTCACAGCATGGTTTCTCGCCTGTGGAAAAAAAATAACAACGTAATCTTATTTTCTACCGCACCTTTGGGCATATTTACACGGACATTGTGCCACGGAGTGTCACTTTTTACGACCCTCCAGTAACGCTCCTTTAATGCAAAGCCCTTCTCCATATGTACAAGGCAGTGCTAGAATGATCATGTTTTCCTGAGATATACAATAAGACTGAAAAGGTTTTCTATTCCTGTTCTAACTGCACATGCCTGGTATGAAGCATCTGTACTTTTCTGTTAAAATATATGCAAAAGGTATTTTTATTTTATTGTCAAAAAATGATTGCCAGCATATGGCCACCAAGGTTAGGCAGAAGTGTCTTTTCTTGTCTTATTTTGTAATTTTTTAGCAATATGCTTAAAATTAAAATACAAAGATAAATCCTGTATTAACTTGCCAAGACTACTGTCAGTGTTTGTTATTATATGAATGTAATTACAATAGCTCTTTAGTTACAAATTGTAATTGTGTCTTTAAAGAGCAACACATGTCTCCAGGTAGACACTTCACAATGCCTGAAGGCAGGCTGTATCGCATAGCGCTTGCAAATCTGTCTAGAAGTGGCAGGGTGAATGGGATACTGCCCAGTAATAAAAAAAAATCATGTTGGTCTAAGTAAACCATTCCCAAAGCGACACTATTTTCCCTCTGATTTTACTCTGCAAATTTATGTTTAAAATTGCTACGGCTAATTCTTTTTTTAAATGATGGGAACAGAAATGTCTCTAAAACTATGTAATACATGTTTTTTTTAAAATACTTTTTATTAACTCTGCTCAGTGACTCAAAAGATATACAGCAGTGCATAAATGGCATGTGCAAGGATAACCATACAAATGCATACAAAAACATGCAGTACAGTACCATAGAGCAACAATCGTCATCAATCCTATCCCCCCCATGGCTCTGTATTTACGACAGGGACCCCAGACCTTCTTCCATTTCTTAAAACTGCCCCTCGCCTTGTAGACAGTCTCCTCCACCCTCTGATACCAATCCAAGTCTCGCTGCCACTGTTCCCACTGTGGGGGTGCCTGTGCCCCCAAGCACTAGCAATATTTTGTTTGGCCACCCCAGCCGCCAAGGCCAACCAGATTTCATTGTATCTTGACCAGTCCGTCAGTCCCTTGATCATCAACTGGAGCCACCTAGCCTCCACTGGGACCGGTGAGCATACTACTGTTGCCATAGTCTGCGCCACCCTGGACCAGAACGGCACAATGTATGGGCAGTCCCAAAGGATGTGGAAAAAGGAACCCTCCTCCCCTGACAACCCCTCGCGCACAAGGGGGAGACTCCTGCCCCAAGCAAACAGGTGGGTGTGCGGGTAATACACCCGATGCAGGATTTTCAATTGAACCAGGCAGAACCAAATCCGTATTGCCATTTCGCGGGGGATCTGCAGGGCGTCCTGCCAGTCGCTGTCTTCAAGAACACCAATGTCTTCCTCCCATCTCGCTCTCAAAGACACCAGGGGGTCAGGCATATTGTTTACAAGTTTGTGGTAAATAGTCGCAGTGGGTTTCTCTAAGATAGGATCTAACAGGAGCCTGTCTTCCATGGGTGAGTATTCCGGGATTGAAGTGTCTGCACGTATATGTGTGCACAGGGCATACATGAGGCGCAGATAATGATAATGCTGGGAGTCACGCATTCGATATTCATTCTGGAGATAGTCAAAGGATCTAGGGGCGTACCCCTTCCATACATCTAACAGATAGTCGATCCCAATCAGTTTCCTGCCTTTAAAGACAGGTAAGGACCTCCAGTGGGCAACGTCCAATGCTAAACGTGCCAGATGCGGCTCAAGATTCTTCGCAAAGAACTCTGTCCTGTCCCTAGTGACGTACACCCCCAAATACTTAAATCCCTCACTGACTATCGAAGCAGGACACCGCATCGGAACTCGCGGGGATGGCCCCATAATGGGTAAATCAGTGTTTTGGCCCAATTAATCATGTAGCCAGAATAGCTACCAAAGAGCTCAAAGAGGTGGAGCGCCTGCGCCAATGAATGGTAAGGTCTGGCCATATAGGGGATGATGTCATCGGCGTACAAGGAAATACGCTCCTCCCACTCGTCGGTCAGAGCCAAGCCCCAAAACGACCTCTCTCTCCGGATCCAGTACGTCAACGGCTCCAGGGCCAAGGCAAAGAGGAGCGGGGAGAGAAAACAACCCTGCCTGGTACCCCGCCTCAGGGGAAACGTCCGAGACAACGCCCCGTTAACCCTCACCCTTGCCACCGGTTGTTCGTACAGGAACCCCACCCAACTGCAGAAGATAGGCCTAAATCCCAACCGCTGCAGGACCATGAATAAATACGGCCAATCGATGCTGTCATAGGCCATGGAGGCGTCCAGCGCCAATAATGCCGTTTGGGTGTCACCGATGTACTCCGTCATATAGAAGACTCCATAGAGCTGACGTAGATTATGCCTAGTACTCCTGTGGGCATAAATCCGGACTGATCCATATGGATCAGGTCAGGCAGAACCGAGAGCAGTCTAGTCGTCAAGGCTTTAGCCAACACCTTGGCCTCCACATTAAGGAGCGATATCAGACGATAAGACGAGCATTGGTCCGCCGGTTTCCAAGCCTTGTGTATAACTACAATAGTAGCCGAACGCTGGTTTGGCGGGAGCCTCCCCGCTTCCCTCGCCTCTAGGAACATTTGTCTTAGGGGTTCAATCACAACACTGGCTTGCCTCTTGTATATTTCAACTGGGAGCCCGTCGGGCCCCTGCACCTTCCCAGCTTGAGTGCATTAAGGGCCTCCCCCAGTTCCAGCACTGTGAGGTCAGCGTCTAAGCTATCGGTCTGCTCCTGGGACAGTGTAGGCAAGGCAAAGTCCTGCAGGAACTCCTCGCAGTCCGATTCCGATCTGGTGCATACCGGGGTGTAGACCCCTTCATAGTAGGATGCAAAGGCCTCTGCAATAGTGGCACCGGAGGACACCAAGGTTCCAGACTCGCCCCTCGCCTCCATCACCCAGGATCGCTCCCGGTCCCTGCGCTCGAGCCAGGCCAAGAGCTTCATACTCTTATCCCCGGCGCCGTATACCCAGTGTTGCATGGCGAGGGAATAGGCCCACGTCTCACCCTCCACCAGCGCTCGGAGTTCTCTTTGCTTGAGAGCCAGCTCGTGACTATGCTCCACCGAGGGGGCCACACCCGTCTCTCATTTGAGTGCCTCAATTTCCGCCTCTAGTTGCACAATTCGAAGTGTCTCTTCCTTTTTATGGGCCCCAATTAGTGCCTGGGCCTGTCCCGTCAAGACTGCTTTAAAAGCCTCCCACAGGGTTACTAGGGAATCGACCGATCCCTAGCTCTCGGCGAAGTACAGTTGGAGCCCTCACGGAACTTATCCGCTATAGAATCGTCTTTGAGGCGTCATGAATCAATCCTAGGAAAGGTCGACCTGGTCGTCACCGCCCTTCTAAGAGTAACCCCCATTGGCGAATGGTCCGAGATTCCCTGGGCCATAATGCAGGAGTCCACAAAGTCGCCCAGTTGGTCTCCCCGGGTCAAGAGATAGTCTATTCTGGAGAAGGAACCGTGTCTTGCAGAATAGAACGTGTAGTGCCTTTGTGAGGGATGGTGTACACGCCATATATCGCTGAGGCCCAATGCTGCGGTAAAGCCGTGTAAACCTGCTTCCCCCCTGACGGCGTTGGTGTCACCTCCCAGTATCAGTGTGCGTCGCGGGAGGTCGGCCAAATGGGTCCCTATCGTCACATAGGTCTGCGCATGCAACCCTGGTGGGATGTAACAGGAACTGAACACTAGCGTGCGACTATCCCATCTGACCGCCACAGCCACCATAGAACCCGAGTCTTCCACCCACGTACCCGTGACTACCCACGAAAGGGCTTTACGCACAAGGATCCCCACCCCCCTGGGGCCAGACGTGAACCCAGAATGAGCCACCATCTTATAGCCGAATCGATCCAGAGCCCTGCACGTATTGCCCCTAAGAGGAGTAACATGAAAGAGCACTACATCCGGAGCATGGCGCTTCAGATGCGGCAGGCCTAATGTCCGCTTTATTTTGTTTCCCAACCCGTAGACGTTCCATGACCAAATTCTGATATATGTCTGGTCGCCCATTAAGGTACCGCCACTGGGACTGTCATTGATCCCTTCCCCGTCAGTGCCTGCCATAACAATATGTCAAACAACATGAACTTTCCCAAGTAACCCTACCCCCCCCAACTCGTACCCCCCTCCCTGCCTCCCTGCTAAGTGGGCCCCCACCCACCTCTTTAACACGCAGAGTGCCTGTCGCCCCATCAACCCCATACCAACAGTAAGAGTATGTAATACATGTTTGACAAATCCCTGAACTGATTCATTGCAATATTGAAAATTAAGATTGATATGTATTTCTTATGAAATTAAGAAGTAGACTTAAGAAAAAGTTATATGAAATAATATGAAACTCAACTTAAGCATCCCAATTTCGCTTCTTTTTACAGGGTTATCCTCAATATGCACCTTATGGGGTAAGACAAGTCGAAAATAATTAAGAAATTCAACTTTATTGAATAGAAAGTTTGTATTTTATATAGTTTTTATATAGTTGCTAGATCTATGCCTCATAAAGAGAAACGTTAAACCCATAAAGCTATACATATGACTTTCCCCCTGGGGAGTCAACTCTGATGTGTGTTGATTGATATGTGTTATGATCTGAATAAGATTTACTGTACCACTTAATTGGAACACTAAGGTATTAGCAACATATTGGGTGAACTGAGACAAAGTTAGATGTACCAGTTTTAAATTTCACTTCCTACTTTATCTTAGTTCATGATCTCTGTACTGGTTAGCTTGCTAATTTTACAGCCTTACGTCTCTATTAAAATAAACACCCAAAAAACCTGAACAAATTCAAGTCCGAAACCAAAATGGACACAAGAATGCATTTCACGTTGAAAAATGTGCTAAAGGTGGGTTTTTCAATCCATTACGTTTTGCATAATTTTGCAAGACTTTTGCTTAATTACATACAAGGAAATTACATATATTTCACACACCACTAGGTTTGAGCTGTAAACTCCAGTGTCCTCCTTTTAAAATAAGGTCAGCAGTTGTGGTCAACTGGGATTAGGAACTCAGAGCAGGTTGCATATGAATACCTGCACACATGGAGCTGAAAAGGGACTGCATCATTCCGCATTTTAATGCAGGCAGGGAGACTAGACAATATTGGGGTGCTGCTGTTAACAAGACTTCTCTGGGTCAGGAGACCTCTAGACTGGACAGTCTAGCAGGACAAGACCCTACTGCCAAGCTGCTTTAGGAGGACCAACCAACAGTGCTAGAGGCTGTGGAAAGGCTGAAAAAAGGTACATTTTAGGGGTCTGGATGCCCCTGGAAAGTGTCCTAGGTGCATTAGTGTTGATCAGTGCAAAGGAAAAATGAAATGATAATAGCAAGAAGTTGTTATCATTTTATTCTTCTTTGCTCCAGCCAGGTTGGGTGGGGTGAGCTCACCGCAGAGGGAGCAGGAGTGGTTTGCACTCCCTTCCTACGGGCACATGACGGTTTGACCAGCCCTCTAGGCCCGGCCATACTGTCATGCGCACTTGCCAAGTTCTCCATTGGCCTGTGTTATATATATATATATATATATATATATATATATATATATATATATATATATATATATATATATATATATATATATCCAAGAAAGACAAGTTTGCACCCCATGAAAAAGGAAGCACATCTGGGCTTAAAAGATATTAGAAAGGGAAACCAATACTTTGCCTTGGGACACTGGCATGCACAAGATGTATTTATGTAATCCAGCATATACTTCCAAGGAACAGAAGCACCCACACAATACTAGAAATTTGTATTGGGAGCTGCCTAGATTAGAAAACTGTCCTCCCAAGAGCCCCCTGGGCAGGTAGAATTTGCACACTCTAGGTTTCCCATGGGGTAAAATCCAGGGGCACACACTTCACACTATGCATTGGGATCTATCTTAAGGAAATGCACTACTACTGTGTGACTGTAGGTTTTGTGGGGTCAGGAACCATTGCTACAACACCTGCTGCCAAAGAAGGAAATGCACATATTAAAGTCGGTAAGCCCTTTTCTTTATCTGTGAATTGTTATATTGAAACAACTAGATTTAGCGTATATTTGTGGAAAGACATATGTTTTATCTGTTGGTCCAAAGACAATAATGCACTTGCAGGTCGACGTGAAGCATTGACCATTAAAACAGTAGCCCTGACATGATTCTGTATGCATCTGACAAAGCCTATAGGCATACTTTTTGGGATAGCCATTTATGTAATTGCTGCAAGCATATATAAGTATTACTCTAATGAGGGTTAGTGCTTCCTTGTACTCGAATTGTCACTAGGGTCTTTGCAGAAACAGAAAATGACTACATGCAGGAGGGTTGCACCCTTCTTATTCTATATGTCTTCTTTTATATTTGTAACTTTGTGCAAAGTAATAAGTGGTGCTTGTATTAAAGTATTTTCCCTTTTTAAAGTAGAAGCACTGACTGAATAACAAGGTCGGCCTGGGGAACCAAAATCACCTCTGGCAAAAATTCTCATAGCAGTCCCAGACTCTTGGTCTTCTTTCAGAATCTCTCTCTTTCCTTCCTTCCCTCCCTCCTTCCCACTCTCTCTCTCTCTCTGTCTCTTGAAGTCTCCTCATGCTTTCTGTAGTTAACCTGGGAGAACTGGAGAAGCTGACAGAGGAACTAGGAGCAGCTCAGGGCTTTCACAACCAGCCTACAAGGGCTCCATCCCACTAGGAAAATGACCGGTGGAATAAAAAGCCTGGCCAGCCCCACAAGGCAAATAAAAGAAGTGAAAAAAGCTTTGATTCACTTCATGCACCACCATTTTGTCATGCACAGCAATTCCGTTTACATAGGCCTTACCTCACATGCAATGTCAAACTGCAGCGTATACACAGCGAGGTATCTAGGGTTGTCCAGCCGTGGCCGGTATGGGAGTAACTCCCAGGTGGTGAAGTGGGGAGGGGTAGGGTGGGGGGTACTAATGTATGGATTACAGACCTTAACAGGTAAGTAAACATATAAATAAACAAAACGAATTTCATTGCGTGCACTGCATCACCAAATGCGATGTAGTGCGCGCAACAAAATTTGTTTTATTTATTTATATGTTTACTTACCTGCTAAGGTCTGTTCTCCATACATTAGTACCTCCCACCAGCCCCTCCCCCTCCCCACGTCACCGCCCGGCAGGTACTCCCATACCGCCTGCTTCTGGGGCTGTCTTCAACTTTCAAACCCTGAGCATATTTCTCATGACTCTAAAAGGAGAACTTGATGATGGTGGCTTGAAACATACTGTTGAAGATGCTGTGTATGGCTTACAAGGTTGTCTTAGTAATGGTCCATCTTGTCGGGATATTGAAGGCTGTGCACGCCAGGATAGACCAACTGCAACATGACCCACAGTAAGAAAAGTGAAATCAAGGGGGCTTACTCTTGAAGTGAAGGACAACAATCTATGGAGACCTGCATGAAGAATTGGACCTCCTGTGATGTAGGAAAGGTCAGCAGAGATAACTTTGTCTTATCAATGCCGTTATGTTTTGGCACCACCTTTAAGATGCAGATGGCTGGCTTTAGGAAAATAGAAAAAGCATGACATGAAGATGTGCTCCTGTTTCTGTAAAAATGTCACAGACATTTTTGATGACTGGTGTTGGGCATAGTATTGTCTTGTAAAATATTGTAAATTATTTCATATTCAAATTGAATTCAATATACACAAAGAGGTTGTATTGAAAGAAGAAGGTTGTTCCAAAGTTAGCTCAATGTCTAGTTAGATGTGTTGAGCACATGTCAGAATTAATATCCAACTGCTTTGATTATGTTGCCTGCCATGATCAGTAGAGGAAATATTAACTAGTCATTGAGTTCAGTGTAAAAATAATTGATCTGTGTGTGTTCCAAAAGGTGAGTTTGAGAAGTGGTAGAGACGGTATAGACTTAATGCAAGTTTGGAATGGGTGTTAATGACAATACTACTGATAAGCAAGAAAATAAAATAGCTTCCACTACGAATATGTATTAATTGTTATCTATTTTCTCTAGGGTTTTCCTCAATTTTTCCCCAATCAAGTAAGATTGAAACCATTATTTTCTATTTGATTAGCTATGAATGTATGGTTTGTGAAAATGGTCACACATTTTCTATGGTGTACACCGTCTCCATGAATCTTCCTGTATAGTACACCTTCTTTGGTCATAGGTAATTGGAAATGTTTCTACTGGTTAATGTTTCACTTATTTCAAGAGCAGGTCTTTTAATGCATCATTTGACATTTTTATCATCGGATGCCAAGACTCATTGCAGTTATTGTCAATATTTTGAAGAAATATTGACTCCAAAATGTGTTCCATTTGACTGGCCTGGTAATCTAGGGTCTCCACCGATCACTTCCCTGAAAGTAAAAACTCCCAAGGTAATTTTTAACACAAAGTTCTCATTTACCCGACAGATACATGTACTAGTTAACTGCCACAGTTTCTAGTTTTCATTGCTTTAGAAAATGTTTCCCCTTCTTTAGTCACAGCACAGAATAAAACTACCCAGAGAGCTTGTTTACTTTAACCCTATCTACATAGATCTTTCCAAGTATCTCATTGACAGACTTCACTGAGTAAAAAATCAGGCTGGCAGAATTTGCTTCAATCTTCAGAAGCCAGTTCATGAAGAACCAACTTTGAGATGGTTCGAGTTGGCTCCAGGTGGGATTGAGAATTAGATTATATGCACCACATACACTACATTCAGTGGTCAACGCCAGGAACACCGAAATTACACATTACATCATGAGCTGAAACTTCTGCTTTGCCACTGAGAATATCAATAAATGTCATGGCTATCAAAGAAAAAACATACAGGCAGATTTCAACAACCACAAGATCTAATCGTCTTGAGCAACATGATCAGTAACCTGAGGGTAGAAATCAACAATCAGCATTGCAAGTAAATTTTAAAAACCAAGGGCCAGATGTAGGTCGCCCAATACAGGTCTGTAACGGCCGAAATTACCGAATTAGGGCCGTTACCGACCGGTATTAGGCTTTTGAGATGTAGGTGGCCATTTTACGGATTAGAGGAATCGGTAAATTACCAATTCCTTAAAATACCGATTCGGTAAATTACTGAATCCTTAATGTAGGGAGCACTCAAATTAGTGCTTTTCCCATTTCAGGATTCATTATTTACCAGTAACTACAAGTTGGCGGTAAATATCGAAACCCCTAATAAAAGCACATTTTTGCAAATTATAACAGTACCTGTGGCAGATATAATGTGTGCCACATCTGCACCCATGCACTATTCAGGGGTGCAACAGGGTGTCAAAGTGACACCCTGCCACCCTTGAATTTTACCGAATCGGTATTTACCGATTTGGTAATTCCCATTCATTCCTATGGGCCTGGAGGCCCATAGGAATAAATGGGAGATACCGAATCAGTAAATACTGATTCGGTAAACTTTACCGAATGAATACCTACTTCCCATTTACCGATTATAAAATACAGAATCGTTAAATTCGGTATTTTAGAATCAGTAAATCTGGATTACCTACATCTGGCCCCAAAGGGGCTTATTTACAAGCCCCCTTGCGCCACTGGTGCATCACTTTTAATATGGGAAAAAGTGACGCACCAGCGGTGCAAGGGGCTTGTAAATAAGCCCCTAAAATGTTTGTGTTGGCTTAGGAGTGAGTATCTGCGGCCACTCAAGTGGTAACTGAGGAATGAAAGATAGGGCACTCCACCTCAAAACCCATGATATTCTACCTGCCTTTCCCCTGCAGAAAACTTACAGAGGTGTAAGATATCGTGCTACTCGCCAAAAAAGTGCTTTGATGCCTCTCCAGGGGTAGTAAGTGCTATTTAAATGCAATTTGTTGGGCATGTCACAATAACAGCAGAGCAATTTTGTGCTGTACGAGCTCAAGTACATGGACATTACATTAAGTTATATTTAGACCGCTGTAGTAAAGAGAAGGATTCTAATAGAGTGAACAGTGACACAACAAATAGAATCTCAAGCCGGACTGAAGTGAATATTAATATTGAGATCTGTGGCTGTAGTCTCGACCAGATCAACTAAGCAGTCTTTTCTTTTTTGCACAGTTCATGCAAATGATAGCGTCACGAGATCCAACTGTTTTTGTTGTGGATCCCTCTACTTCTGATCCCAAAATGTTAACTTTTCATCAGTAAAGCATACAAGAATGTACTGGGGAGGGCTGCATATGACCCAGCCATTTTATATATTAGAGGGCCTGAGAGTATGTTATTGAACTGAAAAGTCCAGAATCGAGTTGGGGAGTAGCTGTCATCAATAGAATCTGCAAGACCAAAATGCCCGTGTCCTGCTTCAGATTTAGGGGTGGCTTGCTTAAATATCCAGGGGTAAGGCATTTTTTACCACAGATCCAGTAGTGGCTGCTACTGGGCGGGAGTGGTGAGGCTTGGACTGGGGAGGGCGAGGAAATGAAGAAAAAAAAACGTACCTGGACCAGCTAGCCTCAGTCTCTTCTCAGTCCTCGTCCTTCTTCCTGTCTCCGATGGCAGCAGGAAGCACCAGGGCACCCAGGCTCTCCAAGGCTAATCACAAGGCTGCTATGCAGCATTGTGATTGGTCTGAGAGCCATGGTCCGGCACTCCAACAGGGACTGGGAGACTTTGCATGTTCCACACCAGGCTGTGTAATGCAGCCTAATGCGGAACATGAAAAGTGCGCAATTCTGTTTGGCCAGCCCAAGATGGCCAGCCAAGCAGTAATGCGTACTTAAGGAGTACAAACCACTCCTCTCCCTGCTCTAGCCAGCCCCGCCCAGACAGCCATTGACTTCAATATTAACAATACGTTATTATCATTTTATTTTTGATTTTGAGTAGTGAGGCGAGGCTCCTCCACCTTAGCGGAGGAGCTGTCACTGCACAGATGCTCACAGCTTTTTCTTTAGTCAAAAAGCTTGTTTCATGCCTAGAAATTAACTCTGCTCAAAAAAGGCTACAGCCATAAACTGAGTAAGGTTACCTCAAACCGAAATTGACAAATCATACAGCGGAGCAAGCAAAATGTATGGGTTGTGCGGCTCCTCGGCTATGGCGAAGGAGCGTCGCCCCACTGCTTCATGCAGTGGTAGCAGCAAAAACATAAAAAGATAATAACTTCCAGTTATTATCATTTTATGTTTTCTTTGCGGGCGGGCTTCTCTGCTCTGTGACCAGGGCAGTGGAGGAGTGGTTTGCCGACTCCTAAGTGCGCAATGACTGTTTGGTCGGCCTTCTCAGGCCGCCCCAAACCTGTCATGCGCACTTTCCCACTTCTCCATGCAAGCTGCATTACATGCGTACCCCTCCAGCCCCTGGCTGAGTGCCATCTCACGGCACTCAGACCAATCAAAATGCTGCATTGCAGCATTGTGATTGACTTAGGGGAGGGCGCCTGGCTGCCTGCTTCCTGTTCCTGAAGTTGGAAGCAGGAGGGCAGGAACAGAGAAGCGGGACCTGGCGGTAGCAACGTAAGGTATTTAAATTATTTGTTTGCTCAATCGCGATACCCCCACCTCTGCACGAACCCCCTCATGTGACCACTGTGCCCACCCCACCACCCGTGAGCCATGATGGCCGCAACTGTTGTTTCCTTCCTATTTGTTCATGCCCATGCGTGCTGACATGAACACAGAGGAGCAGAACAACTAGTGTAGGTTACTGAAGCACATCAACATGCAGGGGCAATTGACTGAGCGCATCCCTGTCAGCAGGGGAGTTAGACAAGGCTGTGTTCTGGCTCCCACCCTATTCTCATTGTACATGAATGGAGTGGTTAGTTTCCTGCAAGAAGAACCAGTCAATGCACCAACCTTGGGGGTGACAAGGTGCCAACTCTTCTGTTTGTAGACGACACCCTGCTGGTGTTAAAGACCGCGGCAGGGTTGCAGCGACTACTTAATAGATTCCATCTCTTTTGTGACACCAGGGGGCTGGCGATAAACACCTCAAAAGCTAAATGTATTGCTTTTAACCCCCACAAGCCCTACAAAGGCAGCCAAATGTTAGGAGGGACCCTCTTGGAAAGAGTTGGCACTTTCTATTATCTCGGTGTTCGAGTTTCAGACAAAATGTTGTGAAAGCCTCACCTAACCAAGATGTTATTAGGCTACAAGCACGTAACGGGGTCACTGGCAAAGGAACACCGCTCCTCAAATAGTAGACCGGTAGCTCTTCAGTTCTATGATTCAAAAGCAGCTAGCACAGCTCTGTAAGGAGCAGGGTTGTGGGAATTCAATAAGATTCCCGATCTCTGCAGATCTGAGCACAAATTCCTAAGGGACCTTGTGATGCTGCACCAAAGCACTCCGCTTACTCCCCAAATGCTTGATATGGGTAGGTGCTCTATTGGTGATATAGTGAGGCTTCGCCAGCTGCTCTTTTGAGCTTGCATAAGGCAGACGCCCCAGCTCCTACCCTATGCAGAAGCCTTCTCTAAGGTTATCTGGATAGACACAAGAAATAGGGTAGGCTGGATCACCGACACCAAGAAACTGATGTCTGCAGTACGGCTTCAAGCCGATTCGGTCAAGCAAGATCCACCCCGGAAAGAAGTGCTTAAACGATATTACTGGGAATAGGTGGAACAGCAAGAATCCAGTAAACCAAACCTGGGGAGACTCACCACAGAATTTTATCTCCACAAACAGACCAGATATCTGGAGCTCTACCTAGACATAGTTCAGGTCCCCAAGACAGGATGTTATACATCCATTTTAGGTTTGGCACACTCCCTGTGTGTGAGGTAACAGCTAATTGGCATCCATGTAACCCAACATCAAAGATTTCCCATGCTGCAAGAACCCAGTGGAATCTGTTGCCCATGTTAAGTTTGTTTGCCAGGCTTATGCCAAACCAAGGTCTAAATGGCTAAAACTGATCTGTTGGCAATTGGGCACAGCAAACCATGGGGAGGCCTTGCGCATTTTAAGATCAGATTCTAGACCACTTTTTGCTTGCGGAGAGGCCAAGATTTTAAGTCATGCATGGATTATAAAATGGAGGGCCCAGATAGGAACATCACAGTATCAAGCAGGATGAGGTGCATACACAGCTGCCTAAGGGCTCATAGGAGGGAATTTATGTCTCATCAAAATGTTATGCTCATGCACTTTAATGTTAACAGTCAGTCTGCCATTTTGGTTTGAGTTGGTTGGAAAAGCCATTAAAAGGACTGCTGGGTACTGCCAACAAGGTCCAGTTGAAGAGGTCCTAAATGTGAAAACATTTTAATGCTCTTCCTTCCTCCTCTATACCGTTTTAAGTACATGGTATTATTGTAACGCTGTGCCAAATGTTTTTATTACTGATCTGTTGAACTTTATATTGCTCTTTCAAAGTAGCCATGACTCATGAAGAATAATTTGTTTGTTTGTAGCTGTAATGAGTTGCTGCACAAACTGTCTATTTTTACATTTCTTCCATTATCATAATTGGCGTTTTTATGTTTACATTTCTTTATTGATTTTCAGCATAATCATTAAACATAACAATAATACAATACACACTTTTAAGTACTGCTATAAGTCCCATCTAAGTGGGATGTCTTAAATAGGAAAAGGAAAAAGGAACTAATCCCTCCCCCAAGCCCCCTTCCTCTGAGGCATGGAAATGTGTGCTATGTGCCCACGGTCTCGCCCCACTGGACTCGCTGGTGCTGTCCCAAAGAATGATATGTCCGCTAATGTTTCACTTCTTCTCGTGGTACTGCCTGTGGGGGGTCTGCTAGTCGCAACAAACTCAGGTATCTAGGGCATGTGAGCTCCTGAAACTCCAAAGTCAGCAGTGACAGAAAGGGATTTGAGGGGTCGTGGAAAAAGGCTCCTGGATTGGAAAGTGAGAGAAATCCTCTCCATCTCAAGTATACCCCACAAACTTTGGAGCCACCCCAGATAAGTAGGGGAGGTGTTCGTCCCCAGTGAGTAAGAATGCTTTGAAGGGCCACTCCTAGTGCTAATGCGATATGCCGACCCCTTCGTGATCTAAGCAGGTAGGTGAGGGAATTGGGAAGGCAAAATAGGATGTATGCGGGAAAGTGGGGATCTGGGTATCAAAGTGGGCATCAATGTCGTCTAATACCTGCGTCCAATAGCCTGAAATTCTGGAGCATTCCCACCGAAGGTGGGTCAAGGTACCTAGCGAACCACATGCTCTCCAACATTGGGGCTTCGGGCCGGGTTACTCCTGTGGAGTCTCTCTGGAGTGAGATACCAATAGGTTGCCATTTTCATTGCGGTCTCAATATTCGCTACGCTGCGTGCCATGTGGCAAGCTCTATTATAGATATCCATCCACTCCTTCTGCAAACGATTCCTGCCCAACTCCCCTTCCCATCTCAACTGTCCAGGGGATGTATCTGTCCTGGGGGTGCATCTGAGAAATCTATAGAGTTCTGTTGTCAGACGCGAGTCTGTGTGTTTTGTCACCAACCATTTCTCAAATGAGGGTCCTCTGAGGCCCGTCCCGAACCCCTGTCTGCACAATCCAGTGCAGAATGTGGTGGTAGTGAAAGCGTTCCCTCTCCGTGAGACTCTGTTGTGTACGGAAGTCTTCAAATGATAAGGGCCCTTCCACGTCAAAAAAGTGTCCTATGGACCGCAGCCCTTTCTTGTCCACTGAGCATTTGCTCCGTATCAAGACCAGGAGTGAATGGAGTATAGTGCACTATAGGAGTAAGCGGAGACGGGAACGTCGTAAGCCCGCTGGATGTGCCACTCTGTCCCAAGCTGTTAGGTTGGCGTGTGTGACTGTCAATGGTTATAAGTTGCGGGCCGTGCCTCCTTTGTAAGGAAAGGGACCCCCCCCTTAGGGGTTGTCTAGCCAGGGCTCTGTCCATAAACAATCAGTGCTTCTTGGACTCTGTTCTTGACCACTCCACCAGTGATCTCAACTGCACCGCCCTTTTTATAGCTTTTATGGCACAAGTTGTCGAAACAAAGCTTATACAACAACTTAGTTGAATTTCAACTTGTAAGCTATTTTAGTTTTATTTTATTTTCACCAGATCCAGGGGTCTATTTATAAGAATGTCACGCAGTGCAGCACAGCAGGTTGCCTTGCTGCGCTGCACTGTGTGATGGGAAAAATGGCAGGAATGTGTCGTATTTAAGGCAATTCGGCAAATTCCTGCCTTTTCCCCTATTCTGGTACCCTTTTGGCAGCCTAGTGCCAAGCGGCACACATGGAAAGAAGTTCTGGTAAATTTGGGAATGTGTAAAAAATACCCATGGAACGCCTCCCTTGCACAGAGAAAGGCAATGCGGCGATTTGCGCTGCGTTGCTTTATTCAGATTTATGGAGCCACTGAGGGCCAAGCAAAGTGGCCTTTCTTGGTTTCTTAAATCTCATTTAAGGTTTGCTTTGTGCATGTACCCTTTTTGTGTGGTGCAAGCACGACACAAATCAGCCCCCTAAATAGGCAGCTCAATGTTTAGGAACATGACATATGCTTCCTCACAGAGATGGTATCTATATAATAGTGTGTTAAATAGAAGTGGACAACATCTGTTATTATTGACAATATTTGTGAAATGTAAGTCACCATTTTCAAATTTAAGTTATAAATTCAAAGGTATTGTAGGAGCGAGTACAATGCGATAATGCCAATTACAGGGTGATTACCCATTTCTCAGGGAACAACCAGGGTCCTACTTGGGATGACTAGGCAACTCCGCATCTGAAAATATAGTCCCTCCTGTGTGAATGGTAATTCAGGATGCAAAATTACTACATAAGTAACAAAGGAGCCCAAGAATCATTTAGGACTGCTTGTTATCACTAGAGCTTTGGGAATCAATGAGGTTTTGATATCAATTATCTTGTGCCTTACTTTTTTAAAGTAAAAATAATACTGTATGGAGCATGACCTATCTCCCACATAGCCTTTAAATATGAGCACTCATATGGGCCGGGCCACATATGTTGTAACATGATCAACCACGTGTGAGGATCACACAAACTTCAACCAACTCTTTCCACATAGGTCACACTAAATCCAGACACTTCTACAGCCAAACGCTCAGGACAGTAAAAGAGCACGACACACTATTGGCAGGTTTGCACGACACAATAACCAGATAATATATTTTAGTTTAGATAGAAGAATATACACAATTATTAAGAAGATCATTTTGCTGTCTTTTACTGTTAGACATGAAATTTGAATAAACACTTCTTTAAGACAGATATTGGTCATTCTCTGTTTTTCTGTCTTGCTACATGAATGACTTGTATTTGGGACGAATATTTCTTATCAAAAATGTTACTTTACAAAATGTTTTTTTTCTTGAATAGGGATTTCCTCCTGTACTTGGGGTATGTATAAATTATGTAACAGCAGTAAATGAAGACCAGTAGTTCTGTTGCAAAAATAAAGCATATGGTAGTTTGTATATTCCAAAAATATGTATATTGTATTTTTAAGTATTGGTCATTGAGCATATTTGTCGTGCTGTAGGAGGTTACATGTTTGGATTAGAATGCAAAATGGAAGATAGTACTGGGGGTAGCATTTGAGTCAGCAATTTTAAATAATAGAGGGCCATGAGAGTATGTCTTATTGCACTGAAAAGTCCAGAATCGAGATACGGAGTAATTGTTATCAATAGAATCAGCAAGACCAACATGCAAGCGTGTCTTACTTCGATTTAGGTGTGGCTTAATCAAATTTCTAGGGATGAGGCCTTTTTACTCACAGATCTACTGCTCAAAGCTTTTTCTTTAGTCACTAAGCTTGTCGTACTCCTAGAAATTCACAAGTAAGTAACTTCTAATTCTGGGGTAGGACACTCAGGGGCATATTTGTCAAAGTTTTGTGTTGCCTATGTAGCACGCAAGGGCAACCAGGGCCATGCAAAACCTAAATGAGATTTATCAAGCCACGGAAGGTCACCAGAATGGAAGTGAATTTTGAAAAAGAAAAATAATTCAATAAAAGAGAGTTGATAAAAGGTAAAATCGAGCTATTTATATGGGATTTTAGTGTTACACAAAATCACTGACGGGTACCGTATAAATGCAAGTACTAGATCCCACCACTGATCACCAATGTGAGAAACTGGGTTATTGATTAAGGGGGCCGAAAACCCTACTCAAGCAAAAACCACAATCCTTGTCAGGGTGAGCTAAAAAAGCCACTAAATAAGTTGTTCTTAACTTCCTGGTAGCTTTGCACAAAAGCTGTCAGACTTAACATCAAGGCACTGTGTAAAGTATGTAAGCATCACACAAACAGTAACAAAGTAAAAACACACAACAAGAAAAATCCCAAACCAACTTACAAAAATAGAGTACATTTTGATAAATAAAATAAGACCAAAACAACAAAAGTCCAATGAGTAAATCCAGAGATGAGCAATTTTGAGGTTTAAGGCAGATGTCGCGGAGAAAAGCACGCTTAGAGTCCAGGAACTGGGGAGGCACCTCTCATGGATCAGGGACTCCCTCTAGCAGAGGCTCAGGTAGGTCCAGTGGCAGGTCCAGTTGCAGCAGATCAACTGGGTATTTGCAGGGAGGTCTGTGGTGGAGCTTGCTTTGTTCCTGTACCTCAGAGCAGGAAGTAAGACAACTGACTCTATGAGTCACTCTTGTAGCATGGGATGAAGAGAGCAGGTCCAGTCTTCCTTCGCAGAGGTAGTTCTCAAGCAGCAGGGCAGTCCTTATGGAACAAGTTAGGTCTCAAGCAGCAGGGCAGTCTCCTGGAGAATAAGGCAGGCCTCAAACGGCAAGGCAGTGCTCTGGTGTACAAGACAGTCCTTCTTCTGTAATGTCTGCAGATTGTACAACTTACAAACACAGGGTGCCACTATCTTAAAACAATGTACTCTATCCTGTGGGCAGTTTAGCGCCTACCGTAGAGGTGTCTAATATGCATTGAAAATAAAGGTTTAGGCCTTGCATAAGGTTTCCTTTGCCAGGTGAAACTGTTCTGTTAAAACTATACTACAGGTTGCAATGGTAGACCTGAGACACGTTATAAAGTACTAATTTAGTGGGTGGCGTAACAAGTGCTGTAGGCCTACTGCTAGCATTTAATTAACCGTCCCTGGGTACATGTAGTTCCCTATAGTAGGGACTTCATTAAATTGGTCAATTTTAACATGTTTACAGGAGAGGGCACAAACACTTTAGAATTAGTTAGCAGTGGTAAACTGCACAGGGTCCTATAACCAACAAAAACTAATTCAGAAAACCGGAGAGGTGAAGGCAAAACTTTTGGGGGTGACCCTGCAGAGAGGGCCAAGTTCAACATTGTGCAATTACGTTTCTTCACTGTGAATTCTTTTTAGTGATCAAAAGCAAAGGGAACAAATGATGGACGGAATGCTGAACAATGCAAACATTCACCCCAGTCATAAAGATCTGGGTTTAATCCATCGTTCTTTTGCTCACCACACCACCCCAGTTTGGGCGTAGCCATATGCAAGTCAGTCTTGACCCTGTGCCTCATGGGAACTGTCCGACCCGAACTGCCATGCCAGGTCCTCCCTGACGTGGGTCCCGTGCTCTCCATGCCACTAGAGTCAAGCTATCCAGGCTGATGAGGGGTAAAACCCCAAAACCGGTCCTAAGATGTTTGTTTCCAGCCCAGGGAGTGCCTGGTCTGGAAGTTTGGGCCGGACTATTCCCATTGGCTGGGTTTAAACTGGAATGGCATCGGGAGCAAAGAAAACAATGAATTTAGGCCCAGATCGCTGTATTGGCGTGAATGTATGACATTGTTCTGCATTCTGTCTATCAATTGTTCTTTTTGCACTTGTCACCCCGAGTGGGACGGGTATGCCCAGACGTGTGTCCTGTGCTCTCCATGCCACTGGAGTCAAGCTATTATGGCTGATGAGGGGTGAAACTCTACACCAGTTCTAGGATGCTTGTTTACAGTCCAGGGAGGACCTGAGCTGGCAGTTCGGGCTGGACTGTTCCCATTGGGCACAGGGTCAAGACTGATTTGCATATGGCTGGGTTCAAACTGGAATGGCATGGGGAGCAAAAAAAAACAATGGATTTAGGACCAGATCTCTGTACTGGGGTGAATGTATGACATTGTTCTGCCTTCTGTCCATCAATTGTTCTTTTCGCTCCTTTTCAATGATCAGCATATTTGAGAGTACCTTAAGAAAATTCAGTTCAGAGTACACACTGTATAAAAACCTCACTTATATACGGTTTAATGGAAAGTAACATTGTTCAATCTATAACAATAAAGGCTTTTAAATGAGGCACAAGACCACTGACTTTCCCTATTAGTCATTATTAGGATCATCAGTGCAGAAGGTATGTGGATCACTTATTCTACACAAGGCCACTCAGTGACGTGAGATAAAGTGATGTGATAAAGTGGAACAATCCAAAATATTTTTTATTTAAAATGTCTTATCTCAGCTGTGAATAAAGTGACTGTCAGTGACACTTGCAGCAGGGCCTAACCAAGATATGTAATCCTAGGCCTTTATGGTGCTGCTCTTCCAGACAGGATGCAACCTAGTTGAGCCATGAGAATTATGGGACACAGCCATCACAGCCTCACTACAGCTGTTCTATTGGCACTGGTAGAAAAGTGGAGATCCTTGGGGGTCGGACTAATGGCACTTGGTCTCAAAGCCTATGCACACCTGCCACCCACATGCAATAAGGTGCCAGCCTTTCTAGCCACTGTGAGCACAGCCTGTTCATAGACGGGACTATGATTATAGTAACTCATTATAGTAACTCAAGCTGTGAAATATGCTTTTTGTGCCATCAGCCTAACCCTTAGCTTGCAGCATGGGGACTCTCCAAAGAGTAGGTCTTGAGACAAATATCCCAACCATCTGACTGTCCTGCAATACAGTTTGCTAAGATCTTCAACTAGTGGATTAACTATCTCAATAGCTCTGCGGCAAAAGGCACAGCTTGGAAACACAGATGTCAACCAATGCTCCAGGTTACCAAACTCTGCTGTTTCAGAATCAAGGCCCTGATTCACATCTTGGTGGTATGTATACACCTTTGAAACGGTCACCGAGAATTCATACCGCCAAGATAATGGTCTTCCAGCCACATTTAAAAGCAGGCACACCTTAGGTTTAATCATGGCAGAAACTACTCTGCCTTCATCATGATTAAACCCCTCCGACGGTTCTGCAGAGTAAGGGCCTTTGGATGCATACCTTTAATTACGTCCACCTAATTTAGGGGCATATTATCAAGAATGGCGTTAAAAATTATCGCAGGTTTAGCGGCAGAAAACTGCCGCTAAATCGGCGATAATGGACTTGATAGTATGCCCTTGAGAATTCCAATAGAAGTCCATGTTCTGGTGTGAACATGGGCTTCTATTGGAATTCTCCAGGGCATATTATCAAGCCCATTATCGCCGCTTTAGCGGCAGTTTTCTGCTGCTAAACTGGCAATAATGTTAACGCCGTCCTTGATAATATGCCCCAAAGATGGGTGGAATTAGAGGTCAATTTTCACTGTCAGTCACCACCAGGAAAGCCCTGAGGCACTGAAAACTGCTAATTGCACCCCTCACTATGGGAGAGGACTCCCATGGCGGGGGGAGCATTTTCTTTTTTAGTTTAAAAAATAATATCCTGCTCAGAGATTTTCTTTTAGAAATTAAAAAAAGAAAACAATTTGATGAGGGGCTCCGTCATGTTGAATAATTCCTGCACTCAACTGTAACCAACATTCAACAGAACCCCCATGACAGCGGTTTCTGCCAGTGCTGTAGAAATGACCGCCAGCTTGGCAGTCATTTCTGCATTTAGTTGAAGGCACCTCTGTCAGGGTGTTGGAATAATGTACTCCATTTCTGTCTCCTTGATGGGGACACTGGCCACCTACCATTATCTAAATTATGACCTAAGAGTTTGTCTGTGTACAACCTGATTCCTAAAATAAGGGCACTTGGCTCTGTTCCAGATCTGTGTGCAAAATTCATGGTATGTCCCCAGAGGTAAGTTCTGTTTTTAGGAGTTTTGGTTGAAAATTGTATGTATAGTCCACCATTTTTGTAATAAGGAATTCTGCAGAAGATTGTTGACAAGTGTAATTTACTGGCATCACGCAATGCACTTCTTGGCACATAGATTCGGTGACGATTATGGAAAGCATATTAAATTGCATTGGTAAATGTGTTGTGTAGGAAATTAGGTTACTGGTTGAGGGGGATTAAACCCTACCCAAGCAGCACCACAATTCTTGTCGGAGTGAAACTCAAATCAAACCGCAAACTAACCTGCACTTAACCCTGTGGTGGCTTGATACAAAGCAGTCAGGCTTAACTTAGAAGCAATGAGTAAGGTATTTATTCAGCACTTCAAATAGCAATAATGTGAATACACAACACAAGAAAAATCCAACACCAAGTTAGAAAATATAGTAAAATGCAATAAATGTCTTGAGACCAAAACAACAAAACTCCAATCAATAGAACCTGAGATATGCAATTTTAAAGATTTAAGTGAAAATATTACTTAGAAGCACAAAGCAGCAAGTGTAGTTATTCGATCTCTCTGACTGGGACCGTGATGGAGCACAGGTTGGATACAGGGACTAAGTTAGGCCCACTGAACAAAGTACCTTAAATGCTGGTTGTATAGCATTGCCAGATTCCGTATTAAGGCTATGTCATGAAGCGGTGATTCAGAGAAGCTACTGATGGCAATGTGAGGTCATGCATTGGAGATGCATTGTGCATGGGAGGTTCTGATGAGACTGCCAACGGGGCTTGCACTGGGAGGTCCTACACCATCCTTGAGGATGCCATTAATGAAGACTTGCGATGCGAAGTCCTGTGTCTGGGATGCAACTTGGAGCGGCAGTTCTGAGAAGCTGTGGGCTAAGATGCAAGGTCCTGCACCGGGGATGCATCGTGCAGCAGTGATTCCAATTCGGAGCTGCAAGGAGATGCATCGTGCTGTGTCGGTTCTGCCCAAGTGACTGCAGCTGGGCTGGCAGAGCACATTTGGGCACAGTCAAGTGGCAGCATTTGGGGGGCAAGAATCATAGCAACCAGAGTCCAGGTGCTAGGTTCAAAGTGGTTGGAATCTTTTCTGTCCTTGAGGCTCTCTTCAGGAGGCCAGCAAAACATTCCTTGGAGTCCCTCTGGTGGTCCTGAGTTCAAAGTGCAGGTCCAATCCTTCTCACTCAGGTGGCAGGGCAGAAAGGCAGCAGAGTAGCAGTCCTTCTTGCAGAGCAGCACAACAGTCCATCGGAGTATTCCACAAGCCCTGAGGTGTCCTTAAGAGTTGAGTCTGAGAGTCCAATATTTATACTTAACGCTAGCTTAGAAGCAGGAGAAGGTTCTGGAGATTTCCACCCCCATAAGTGTTTGGAATTTCCTGCCTCCCTGTCCTCGTCTCAGCTTGTCTGAAGGCACAAGAGACTGGTGTGAAACTCTTTGTGAGTGTGCTGAGGCAGAGTCTTTGTGATGTACAAATGTGGTAGGTGACATCTCCAACTCCCCCTATCAAGTCAGAGATGGCCTTCAGAAAAAAAGTAAAAATATGGCTTTTCCCTAAAATTTAACTGCCCAGAAAACAAAGGACCACCCTCCACTCAGGATGCACAGCGTTCCAACTATATTCATGCAGCGCCAGGATGCCCGTAGGGTTGCAGAGTGCTTTATAAATACTATAAATAAATGGCCCATCTTGTCAACACCTTGTCCCCCTTTGACTCACTGTTTGGGAGTAATCCACAAAGACTAACTGCCGGCTACACCTAGTCATGTAGCCCAGGATATAGGCTGCAGGAGCCAAATGGTTAAGACAAGAAAATGTAAACTATCTAAAATAGTGTTATTTTTTTAATTTTGACTCAAAATCCAACTATACCATTAAAGGGGGTTTTAAATTGCAATTCTTTAGACACCAAACTGGACATTCCTACCAGCTCCTAATTGAAAGTTATCCCTTAATAAATGTCATAAGGGTAGGCCTTGCATAATTGATAAACAATTTAAAAAGTTTGTTTACCACTAGAACATTTAAAACTAAAAAAATAAACATGTCTGATATTTTTAAATACACCGTACCATGTCCCCTGGGCTATGTAGAGCCCATCCTTGGGTCGTCTAACATATATTAAAAAGGAAGGTTTAGGCCTGGCAAGAGGTTTATCATGCCAGGTTGAAATGGCAGTTTTAACACTACACACACAGGCTGCAACTGCGGACCTGAGACATACTTGACAGTCTACTTAAGTGGGTGGCACAATTAGCACTCCAGGCCCTCTAAAAGCATTTAATTTACAGGCCTTGCGTACATATAGTGTAGTACCACTTTACTAGGGACTCAAAAGTAAATTAAATGCGGCAATTGGGTGTAAGCCAATGTTACTATGTTTTAGGAAGTGAGAATACATACGTTAGCACTGGTTAGCAGTGGTAAAGTATACAGAGTAACAAGGCCAAAACAAATGAGATCAGCAAAGAAATAGAGTAGTAAGGCTAAAAGGGGGGAGACCATTATAAGGCTGATAGGTCTGACATGTAGTATTTAATTTAGATTTTTGAACTAGCACAAACCTAGCGCAAAAGTGCATGGAGCCTAACAAAGCAGAGCCTGTAATGGTTTCATTTTCCACGATCCTTGAATTTGGACCTGTTCCGAATACTTCCCCGTACTTATAAACCCCAGTAATACTGGTTATTCCAGATGTGTGGAGTTTAAGAGGGTAACAGTGTAACCCAGAGTATCCCCTAATGAAAGACGAGTTGCCAGGAAATTGGTAATTCTAGATCCATTTCCCCTCCATTTCCTAATTTGTCACAAGAGTTTCACCTCGAGATTCTGGCTGCTTCAAGCAACCTAAATCTATAGATGAAACACTAAGATTTGTAGTATTCCTGCAGACCTCATATTTCCGATGAGGACAGTAACTACTGTTACATGCCTCATTGTATTTAAAAGGTACTTCTTAATAAGGCTCAGTATCAGGGGCGGTGAGTGACATTTGAAAGTGGTGCGGCGCAAAGTGATTTGCATACAGCACCGTAGCGAGCGATCCCGAACCCCAAAAGGGGGGTTTGGAGGGGTAACCCCCCCCAAGAAAATTTTGAAAAAAGAAGAAAAATCGTGCATTTTTCAGCAAATTTGAGAAAGCAGGAAGGTTAATAAAGCAATTGTGAAAGTGCAGTTATTACATTAATAGATGGCATAACATGGGTAGCTGCTTATTCAGTATAACCACAGAGCTTCATACATTCCGTCCTAACATGCTCAGGTGCTGAATTCAGACTATAAGACTTTCATGAAAATCTCAGCTCTAAGAGTAGAAGAAGTCATACATAACAGCATAACAGCGCCATGAGACCCAACAGGGTGATATGTCTGCGCTCAATAAAAACCATTAGTAATAATAATAATACAGGGCTCTCTCAGTCTTCCTAGTTCCACGCTGGTAACTAAATGATCGCAGGGAGTAACCTGGGCCTTGTGTTGGAGTCAACTTATGACTGAGTCAAAACTGCAAGAGCGTCAGGCACATGGGGCTTAGAGCTGCCAAAGGGCCACCCTGGGGAACCTATGTGGCCAAATGGAAGGCCCATGGGACAAAAACAAGCCAAACACTAAAAGCACCTCCTAGGGGAACAAAAGACAGCCTTTTCAACCGTAAACGCAGTACATTATGCACAATAATTACCTTGCATGGTATAAGACACATTTTTGGATTGAGCATTTAATCAAAAGCGCGTGTCAGACCAACCAATTAATTGGAGATATTGTCTCCCAAGAATCCATCTCCTGGATGACTTTGCACTGTGCTATAGCCAGGGCCACTGGAATTATTACTTACTAGATGGCAGCACAACTGTGTCTTATGGTGGAATGGCATGGCCCATCCCTGAGAAACACTGGTGCTTTATCAACAAGCACATTGCAGGTATCCATACATGGAAGGTCCCTTGGTTAACCAGGAAGAAGGCGTGCACTCTTCCGCAGTCACTGAGGTGTAATCTTTCCCATCCACTAGTGCAACATTAGAAGTAATGGACAGGGTGGCAGTAATCAAGGGTCTTACAACAATGCCTTCCCCAATGACACCAATAACAAATAATCCTGAATTTACCCTACATTAACCTGTAATAAATTTGCAGACTAGCAGGTCTTTAGAGGGTAAAAGATTTTCATGACGTGGAGAGCCTGCAAACCTTCAAACAATTGAAATCCAGGTATGGTACCCTGGAGAATGAATGCATGCACGATCTACAAATAAGACACTGGGTGACCCAGCCATCTATCAAATCCCAAGCCAATACAGCTGACACTGTTTCAGAAATGGGTCTTTACCAACCATGATGACAAGCACATATACTGTACTTTTAGTAAAGCCATTATAAAAATGGCTCCTCCAGCGAAATCTCAAGTACAGAAAAGTGGGACGAAGAACTGGCGTATTCACACATGTTTAAGGTATGGATGGACTTTGTTTTATAGAACATGCATCTGTGCCTTGAGCAGTAAAGGCAAGAAGGCCCTAACAAAAACTACACTGTATTAATATTACACCCCAGCTTGCATACATAGCTGGAGCCCTATGTAGACTACAGACAGCTGGTGTGGGAGTATAGGAACTCTGACGCACCTCCTATGTTGGTGCCCTAACTCCCGCGGAAATGCAATAAATAATAACTAGTATAAATGCCATCTTTCCTACTGATATCCTGCAATTCTCAGCATACATTTGCCTAGGTTTACCTAACAGGCCAACTTACCTATTAAGATCAGTAAGAGGCATTACAATTTCCTTGGCTCTATTGCAGACTACAGGAGATCACACCTGTTTGGGGAAAGGACACAAAGCCAAACTACTGTGCATGGCTCAACAGACTGCGGAAACTCCTGGGGACAGCGCAAATCTCAGCCAGGCTGAAGGGGAGGGTGGCCCTCTTTGAGAAAACTTGGGAACCTTGCAGTTGCAGAGCATTCCTTTTGCAGGAGTTCAGGGAAATCACATGCCCCAACTAGTACTTGAGGGTGCTTCACCTCTCAACACCATACCCCACACACACCATGTCCAGAGTACCGCACTATAGCTCCCCTCCTTATGATAGACCAGAGATCCGCAGTGGGAGGCATCCTACCCTCATTCCTTGTTATGACTTTTGATGCAAACTACAAAACTAGTCTGAAGCAGCGAAGGGTACGGGACAGGAGAGGGGTGTTTGGGAGGGTACATGGGGTGTTTTAATTTGTTCATTTTTAAGTCACCCCACTGGCAAGTGTATATGGAACTCATCATCATTATAATAATAATAATAATACTAATAAACAAAGTTAAACCATAAAAATTTTCACCTACGTGGACTTCTTTTAAAACAATGGTCTGTTTGCTCTGAATCCCATCTTTTATTGAAAACAGAAATGTATTTTAAATCATTTGAAAATACAAATACACCTGTGGACACTTGTTCACGTTGGTGCTGTGTATTCACTACGTTATGTCAAGGCTTATGGAGGGGGCATTCATTTTTGCACATAGTGTTTGAACTACGTCAAATTATGTAACTGATTTGCAATGTGCTCTGATCTACCGTCGGACAAATTGATAAAAATCAAATAATCAAAAAAGTCAATGTGCTTGTGCGATCTCTTTGCATGATACGGCTGATTCAAGCATGCTGTTTCACCGGAATATTTTAGTCATAATTGTAGGGGCATCATGTACTGTAGACAATAGGTCTTCGACAAAAAACCATCCAAAGCGGTCTGTAGGTGAAACAAAAACTGGATGGGTTTATGCAGCACATTGGTCCTACATGCTACTCATCCTATACCCTTATGCTATTTCAATCCCCACCATTATGATCCCCTAGTTGATAATGATGCATGTTTTATGTATCTGTAGCGATCCGGGTTGTTATTGCGCAATAAATTAACCACACACGTTAGGTCACATAACACACCTTAAATTTACTCAGACTGATGTCTCCAAATTAAGAGTTTGTCCTCGATTGTCTAGTCAAATCATTCCATAATTCAATTCAGAGTTGAGTTTAACCTGACCCCATGCCATCGTCCCAATTACCATAACTCGATCCTGTTTGGAAGACAGTCAGGCGTTAGGATTGGCAGCAATGGCAAATAGAAAATCACTGTAAAGTGGTGACTACGAAGAACGCAGGTTAGCGTGGTCTGGTTGGCTGTGACAGGCAATCACATTCCTTACGGCTGGGCTGGCAGCATTGCCATCGATATTTGAAGGCACCTAGTCGTAGCTAAAAGGTAGTGCTGCGCAACAGGAATAAAATGCCTTAGCCAATAGCCACGGGTGTAACACTGAAGCGACCGACGGGGGTTCGAACTCACACAGTTATTGGAAAAGTGTCACTCAGTCAATAAAGCAACTTCAATCACCCCCTTAAGTCCTTGACATGCTCACTCAGACAGCGTGACTCTGTTAATAATATTATAACATACTCAGGTGAACATACTACTCACTATTAGACGACGGGTCGACACTGTCTCTTGATGAAACCACGTTAAACCACACAGGGGGCACACAGACACAGGCAGGCTGGCTGATGCGCACCACAGGCCCAGGGCAGACACGAGACACGGCAGACACCACGACGAGTCCTCGACCACGAGGCGACCGGACTAGAACCGGATCCTCCGACGTCAGCAGCCTGAGCACTGATATGGCCAATCACTGCATGAATACATTCAAGTCAGACACAGTGATTGGCCATTATGCAGTGCTGCTGAGCAGCAGTGCATTACCCACGCGCGGCATCCAATAATGGATTGCTGCGCCGTGACCGGCCAATCCTGGCGCTGCATGCAGCGCCAGGATTGGCTAGGGGGGCACACTGTCTGCTCGCCCTCTCGCCCTTCCTAACGCTGGGGGCTGCAGCCCTGCTAAACCTGCACCCCCCGGGTCACTCACTATGGGAGGGGACCTAACTGCGCATGCTTCGGCTAGTTGCAGCCCCAAGCTTCACATGCGCTCTAGGGGTACCTGTCTCTGCTGCTACAGCGCTGGTGTCCCTCAAGCTGTGCAGGACAGCCCCCCTGCGCGCAGAGCACTCCCGGTCAACTCGGGTGCTGCCTGGATTTCAGGCGGGGCTCGGCGGCGCATAAAAATAATTTTTTTTAAAATAATAAGTACTTCAAGTCTTCAACAATTGCCTACCAGCCGCGGGTCCATGTGGGCTAGTGGGGCTACGCCCCTACGCCCCAATGGACGCACCGCGGCTGCTCAGTATGCTGTTTGAGGTCCTAATGAGACGGGAGAGCAGAAACAATGGTGTGATGGGGGCATTCCCTTGAAGCACTTATTAGGTAGATTTTGTGGCAGCACATTTAAAGTTCCTTTTAAAAACATGTTATTTGGATTAGACAAAAAAACTATTTCAGGCACAGAGAGAAGTGATTTGACATTTTTTGCCATTTAATTACACAAACATATGGAGCAAATTTTAAACTTGTCAAGGATTCACAAAAAATGTTTTAAATACACTTTGAAAACGATGTGAGTTACAGTTTTCCAGGAGTTCTCAAATGTGTAATGTGTATTAATGCAGAATTTTTACCAGGTGGAAACATTCTGTTTACAGAATTTTTTTGCAAATATGCATTTGCACATTTTCTTTTTTGATGTTTGTCCCTCCATCTGTGAAAAAACCCATATTCTGCACTGGCTCTACATATGGGTTTTTTACCTCTACATTTTCATCTGAAAAAAACATTTAGGGCCTCATTGATGAGTTTATGACACAGGGCAGAACAGCAAGTCACTTTGCTGTGCTGCCCTGGATCAAAAGAAAAGGGCAGGAATGTGCTGTATTTATGCTATACGGTGCATTTCTTTCCTTTCAGACAGGGCCAGCGCACAAGATGGTGCCTCGCGCTAACACACGCACGCTTGCACAAAAATGCAAGGGTGTCTCCGTTGTTGGCAGGATTGTTTTTGTGCAGGAAGAGGCACCTTCCTGCACAGAAACAATCCTTTGAGGCGTTTTTCTCATTCTCTACGTGCTGTAGATGTAGCACACATGGAAAGAGGAAAAAACAAGAAGAAATGAAAACATTTCTTTTTGTTACACCTGCTCCAGAGAAGCATACGTTTTGGCACTGCATCAGATTATGTGATTTTGTAAATCTGTGGCAGCTACAAAATCCATGGGTGTTGTGTGGGAACACACACCACAAAACCCATGGAATGCCTCCTTGATGCACAGTAATGCAATGCGCTGCTTTGCCTTACTCAATATCAATGAAGGCCATGCAAAGCCAAGCAGGGTAGCTTTGTGTCATCTCATAGATATGATTGAGAGGCCTGGACCACCTGAGCATCAGGAAAAGAGACGCTTCGGTGGCGCAGGCCTCTTGTAAATTATCCCCTTAGTCTTTTCTTTAGCAATATCATCTTTGTGTGGATTTCCAGGGTGGTACATTATAGGCAATAATCAACCTCTATAAGATGTTCACTAATTTTGAAAATAGGACCACCAGAAATTTCCTCAATGTCAACCATAACTCTAAATGCGAGACTGATACATTTCCACAAGACTGGCAGAATTTCTGTATTTGTAAAATACATTTGTGAGGGAACAATTAGGATAATCTTCATTAGAACTGGAAATTTTCACTCACAAACTAATTTTAAGGAAAACTTCTAATTATTTATTGTGTTTTGAGTATACCAAAGCCTTTGAAAAATAAATGGTTCACCATCTCCGGCCACGTGGCCAGAATAGCGCTAAAAGAAAGCATCCCTCTATTATCAAGAACCTTTCCTTCTGGCGAAATCTGAGTATTTTGCAAAACCGTCTATTATTCTGTAATTTTATAAAGTCTTTATTTGTGTTCACATTATATCATATAGTGTGCCCGGTGCAATAAAAGAGGTTTATATACATAATACTGTGAAAAACAATCTAAATTGAAATCTTGTTTCTTCCAGAAGTAAGACAGCAGATTTGGAACTGATAATTGCCCTGAAGCCATGCCGGTGAGTAACACATGGTGTATTTCCTCTCTCAGTCGCATAGATTAGAATCTCAGATGATAAATCCTCTGAACAGGAGGATGTACAGTGAATGGGAAGTTCCGATTCAGCAGTCATGTTCTTTCATACGAGCAGAAAACAAGTTTGTAATGTTTTGAAATGTAAGCTTGTTGTTTCTGGAGGGGATTTGCAAAAGGTAAGTATAAAGTGCGCAGTAGTCATAAGACAAAACAAGGAACTGGGTTGTCTGGGTGGCAGTGGAGAGAAACGTTCCATCTAGAAAAACTGAAAGGAGCATTCAACGCATTTCTCCTTTTAGCTCACTTTACACTTGTCCAGCTTTCTAAAGACTCTGGTCTAAACTAATGTCCACTAACTTTGTGGAAGCAATGCATTCGACTCCTTAGCTTTTAGTAGACTCTTCTGTGGCATCGGACACCGTAGTAGGTTGGGTTATTTCTAACTTGGACTCCCTGGCACTGTTGTTACAGGAGCAGGCATTTTAATGCATTTGTTTTGAGTAAGTGCGAGCAAGACCCTAATTGCTTTTTCTTATCAAATCAGACGCCCATCTTGGGGTCAGGCAGAACCAATGCGATAACCAAAAATCAATTAGGATGTTTGTGTAGGGGTGTACACGTTATTCTGTGAACACTTGATCAAATTTAGTAGTAGAACACACAATACCAGTATCACCCATACCAACATCACATGACCATTACCATCATTACCAGTACCACTACTGCCAAGTTCACCATCAATACCATCACAAGACCAGCATCATGAATGCCACAGCAACAGTACGACATCCATCAATATCAAGCCCACCACCAACAATACATCACTATAATAATGACACCACCATCAATAAACTGATACCACCACAATACTATTCACACGAATAACACCACCATCAATACTAACACCAATACCACCACCCCTGTGCCATATCAATCTTGCCACTACTGCAAATAACACCACCAGTTCCACCACCAAGACAACAATCAGTACCACCAATAATAATGCCAGTTCTATCTATCCCACACAATTGTCCATACTGCCACCAATCCATATACTACTGATTTCACCACTACCAATAAAATTACCACCCGACGCTAGCAGTACCATCACCAATACCACCAATAGTAACAACAATGCCACTAACCAATTACCTTCACCAATACGGAGCCACTGCAAATACCACCACCTCTAATACCACCACCACTAATACCACAATCACAGGCCCCATCAATACCTCAGCCAATAGCACCTACCACTAAAGTAGCCCCAACAATACAGCTACCACTAAAATACCATTAATACAATCATCAATACCACCCTCAAAAACCACCAGTACGGCAACTTTATTAATATAACCAACACTAGCACCACCAATACCACCACCAATACCAATTTAACACGACCATCTGATTGTCAATACTACTAGCTCCAATACAAACACCAATACCAGAGACGTCACCATTTGTAGGGCCATAATCACCACCAACACCAATTCTACCGCTCCCAATAGCACCAATACTACCAAAACCACCATCATTTACACCATTACAATACCCACTACCAACAACACTCCCAATAGCACCCACAATTTCACTAATTTAATCACCAGTACCATCACCACTAATGCTGTCAACATCATCACCATCATCAATAGCACAAACCCCACTGCTACCAATACTCTAAAATACCTACTAATATATCACCAATACCTTTAATAATACTAGCAGCAATAAAATCACTAAAAGCAATGCCACCACCAATGTCACCATCACACCACATCTACCGCCATCATCGCCAATACAACCACACTACCAAATGACCAATACCTCTAATATTGCCACCACTATTTGCCAAGACCATTAGCACCACCATTACTAATATTTCTATCACCAATTCCGCCACTAATACAACCAATATCACAATCACCTATTTCAAATACTGCACCACAAATATCAACAATACAACCACCATATTAACAACATACCACACTACCAATGCTGACATCAATTTCACTGTCTCCACCAGAACCACTACCACCACTACCAAGCATAGGCAAAGGCAATAACTCAAGTTTCAGTTTGTCTGCAAACCTGCAAAAGCACTTTCCTTCGTAATATAGAGTACTCCGACGCCATTACCTGTATCAATACACCGTTAGAATAGAGAACACACGACAGTCTCTCGACAGCTAGTTACCTAAAGAAACCGCTTTTCTACGTTGGATACACCTTCGTAATATAGAATACTCAGACGCTAATACCTCGAACATGCCTGTTTTAATACACCGCCAGAATAGAAAACACACAATAGTTTCTCGACAGCTAGTAACCGGGAGGATTGACTCTTATACGGGTGCTAATGCCAATGCTAATGCGTGTGCCCATCGTTCTCTGTCACCAAGTAACAAGAGTGACAAAGGCGTACAGATAATCACCGCCGAGGCACTTACAACATTTATTTTCAGACCGCAGTCTTGGCGCTCGCAGAAAGACACACGCCCTAATATTCAGAAACCAAATCAGAAGGTCACTGTTATCAGAAAAGCTTAACGAGGTGGGAAGGGCGTAGCTAACTTAGCCCACCACAGATACTCTCACAACCTTGAACATTAAGCTATATAGCAGGAGAGTCTATACGACCGCCAGGACAGTCATCAACAATAGCGCAGTTATACAATACGAGCAGATCCTCTTTACAACAGATGATATCACAGCCTACTCAAAAGACTCTGGGTCGATAGACAATCACTAAGGAGTACACTACAAGACCTCTTATTTCCCCTTTCTCTTCCTTACCTTTGAACCTGAACTGAGGACAACAGCATTTAAAGATTTACCATTTTAATGTTTGCTTAAAGTAATGAAGTATTGCCATTTTCTCGAGTCTGCTTATCTTTAAAATCAAATGTTTAAGTTGAACATTGATAGACATCACCATCATTTTATAAACACTTGTTTCCTTTTACTATTACTCACTCTCTTTCCTTCTAGGTATCACTGACCTTAACTTCGGAGTATTTACTCTGATACAAACCATACAGAATGGGGCAACATCCTTTTCTCACATTTTGGTCCTGAAGAAAGTCCACAGACCCCCTCTGGGGCACAGACAAGGGCTGAAACACACCGACAAACGTATTGAACACAGTTAGATAGTGCGGTGGATTCATAATCAATCCCTAACTGCACAAACCACACCCCCCGGTTTTATTTCCTTCCCATACACCTGTCAGAATAAATTATTTATGGCAGTATGTGGAAGGCTTTTTTAATATTTCACCTCACTTGAGCACCTCTCACTGACCACCGATTTCTGATCACTACTGTATAAACTAGTGGATCCCTCCAGGTGGAGGAAGCATATAGAAAGAGACCCGATGATGATGCTGTCACGTAAATAACAAAGGCGGAGAATCAAGATAAACCGCCACACGACCTGCCTACGTGAATGAGGGTTTTTTAAGTACTCCATAGAGTACTGACGGACAGAACACATTAAATCCTGGTTGCAGGTACAAGTGATCCATTCTTATTGATTCTGAATAACTAAAGGGAAGCTGAATGGCTCATAGCCCCTTCTAGCTCCCCACCCCGCCTCCTTGATTTTTGTGGTAGATTTAGTCTCACGCACAACTCTGAGTTATGTCAGCAGCAGATCCAACAAATCCAACAAGCATTTGCAAAGCCAATAGGTTTCACCTGTGAACCTTATTGGCTTTGCTGATGCTTTTCAATAGAAAATTCAAACCCTGATTTTCAAGCACAAATGGAGGGTTTGGAGAGGACATACTTAAATAAATATGTAGCTGTGCTCCGAGAAAACAGTGAATAGTATGCAGTGAGATGTACAATCACAAGAGTAACATATCCTCACAGAATGTGGAAAGCAGCATAACGGCTAAAAAGAGGTTACTTGGGGCTGAACTAGAGGGAAATGGCATGCAGCTGAAACGGGGTACACTGGGTATGGAATGTCACTTGGCCATGAAAGGATTCAAGGGCATATTACCAAGCTATAGCGATAATTATCGCTAAGCTTGGTTAGCGGGAATTAAAATATCGCCGCGATCCGACGATTTTTACCGCTGAGATACCTTGATATTATCAAGGTTTATCTCAAAAGCGGTAAAAATCGTGGGAAATGCATGAATATCGCTGTAAAATCAGCGATATTCATGCATTATCGTGACAATGCTCTTAGCCATGTTATCCACCTTCCATTGGATAACATGGCTAAGAACTGCTCTGGGCAGGCGATAGCTTTTGAAGATAATCGCGCTTAGCGCGATTATTTCCAAAAGTTGGTAATAGGGGATAGCGATGTTAGCGACTGTTTCCAGTCGCTAACATCTTGGCACGCCCACTTTGCATGTCATTAGCGATAATCATCGCTGACATGCAGAGTGGGCCCCTAAATGCCCGCTATCGCCTATTAGCTGTCGCTAACTGGTGTTAGCGACAGCTAGGTAATAGGGCGATAAAATTATCGCCGCTTTAGCTGGAAAAATTCCCGCTAAAGCGGCGATAATGCCCTTGGTAATATGCCCCTCAGTTAGGCTCACTGACAGAATATCAAAACAGAATATCATGTCAAAAATATTGAGGATCAAAATATCGAGAAGCTAAGTGCAAATAGCTAAGTATAGTTTTACTATTCTTAACTCCACATCTACATACCTTGAAGATATATTTATTGTCAAGGTACATATCTGTGGAGTTACATATGGTAAAACTTTACTTACCTATCAAAACTTATATTCACAATATATTTGCCCTTAATGTTCTTGACACAATATTTTGTCCCACAATATTTTTGTTTCCATTATTCTGTGTAAAAACCTCCCATTAAGAGACGAATGCAGCCACATTAGTTACATAATGAAGCAGTTTCTGTGTGGAGGGGAACATGTGGCAAGAATGCAGTTGGAAGAGGTGGGCATGAAATGCATTGGGAGCAAACAAGGCTGCTACATACAGTATAGATTCGCAGAACTGGAAATACAACGAGGACACACTCTACTGGAATGACGGAGTTCAAACTTTAGGCTTGCGATTAGTCATTTAAAAATGTTTTTTTAGGAAAAGTATTGAGAGTTATGTGAACATAAAACTGCAAAAAGTGAATTCCAATCAGGTTTCAGACATGAATGCTGCATTCCATCCCCTAAACTACAATCTGTTGAGCTCAGCTTAGTGTTTTAGATGGCCATAGCATTGCATTGGTCATCCTTTCTGATGTCTCTGCATTCGACTTGGTAGAACATGGTGCCTTTTAAAGATCACTTACATTGTATGGAATACTCTGAGACAGCACTTGCATTGTCTTATGAGCTTATTAAAAGGTCCTGATATTTTGTCAACTTAAATCATCTTTGTGTCGTATTGCTCTTTGACTTGCACATGGAGCTACTGGGCGATTCGATTAATAAGGTTTCTGTTTCCTTTCATCAACTTTCTGATATAAGCAGTCTTCAAAGAGATATAAACTTAAAGTATGTTTAAAATGAATGCTGGATGACTAGTATTTGCTCCAGCTCAATCTTCTGTGAGAAAATATATCATTCCCAGCTCTCTATGAAAACATATGATTGACACTCTATGACAAATGGAGTTGAAAATGATTGATTGATTTCTTTATTTGATTATAAATATATAATAGCAAAAATAAAATCACAATTGTCTACAATAAAATTACATTAAAAAGAGGATTATATTAACAACATTGCCATTCCACAATACTGAATCCTTTGTCATCTTTCTAGCTTCCATGCAGGTAACTTTATGCTAAAGTTCAATCAGTAACACGCAGGGCACTCCAATACAATACACATGCCAGATAAGAACTAAAGCAAGCAACTGGGAGAAGGTCTAAAAATCAAAAGCCCTTCAACAACATAGAGCACGTTTTAAAAAGACTCCCACAGAGTAACATACAGCTTAGTCAAGCAGCATACAGTGCAATAAAATGCAGGCGTATACTGATAAAACCCAGGTATTTAAGGATTGAGACTACATATTGTCTAAATGTTTGAAAGAATTTGCAAGAAAAAAATGTGAATCAGTTTGAGGGGAAGATTTGTCGCAGGGACACAGTTAAATGGACTTAAAGTCAAACTCAACTATAGGGAAACAGAGATAACATCTACCAGTCCACAAAATAAATTGTGTCAGAAGTGCCATTTCCCATCATTTTTTACACATGAGAGATATCTCCACCCATAGTAGTTTGGATGCAAATCAGCTCTCTCCTATTGACTTCAGGATCTCCTTGTCCTGTCAGTTAGCAGCTGCCCTTCTCAGGTAAAGTTCCTGGATCACACTAGATTCCCCTTTTAAGATGGCACCGGGTGTGGTGAACAATTCTGGCTTATCCATGGATTCCATTGTTTTCCTAATATAGGGGCCTATTAGGATGGCGGATGGACCTGCGTCCGTCCGCCACCCCAGAGGAGGAGGGACCGTCCGCAGGGGCAGCCGCGGTCCCTCCGTGCCAATTAGGATGTGACCGCCACCCTGGCGGTCACATCCTGTATTCTTAACATTAATGCGGGTGCTGCTTGAAGCAGCACACGCCGCAATGTTAAAAAAATGCATGTTTACCTTTGCATGCACGAAGCTGCAGGCACCGCGTGGTGCCTGCCGCTTTCTGCACGCAAAGGGCAGGGGGGTACCATAGGTACCCCCCATGTGCACCCCCCACCCCCTCTTCACCCCTGGGGGCCTGCAACGCGCCCCCGAACACAACACCGTATGCCTTCCCACGGCGGAAATGCCGCCGTGGAAAGGCATATGACCGCAGCTATCCTAATATGGCTGGCGATGTCTGATAGACACCGCCAGCCATGTTAGTGCTTTTCCGCCACGGTCGGAAGGTGACCGCGGCTATGTAGGGCAAGTCCAGTTCTTCATGCAAAAATCTCATAGACCTGCCTAGGCCTAAACTAAACCAACGTCTGCAACAATGGTTCACTTCACTCTGAAGGCAGGTACAATCTCAAAACCGCTATTCCACCCTATATATAAGCACTGGTAGGCATTTCAGCGTATAGATTTCCAACAGGAGCAATATAGGTTTTCTAACTACTTTTGCGGATACATCAAACAGAGACCCAGTAGCATGGCTAAAGTGTAGACAGAGGTAGGAAAGACAGGGCAAAAAACTATTATGGGAATCAAAAGTTACTCTTAAATAGGAACATTATTTCACCTGGGTGATATTTTGGCCCTTGATGAAGATTAGCCTGATCTTACTACTCTGCTTGCCACACAACGTGAGGTGAGTCGTGAAAATATTAGTGTCTAAATCCAAATTATCCATAAATAATACAAAAACTAGGGCCTTTAATCCATTAGGTGTTCGAAAGAGCAAAACTGCATCATCTGCATAGAGTAATGCTGGCACGGGGATAGAATTGACCATTAGTAAATCTTTGCCTTTAGCGATAAGAAACAAGATTAGCTCTTTGATGTAAAATAAACAAGATTGGAGCCAAGACGCATCCCTGGTGAGCATCACAGGGCAGGGAAAATGGGGACGTGCATTCCCTATCCATGTCATATCACAACCATTGCTGGGACTGCGACAGTGCAGTGCCCTTAAAGAGTCAACCAAGATTGGGGCATGTCATCCGAGTAAGGATGAGCCATAATTTGGATTGATTCACACGATCAAACAGGTTGTTCAAAACGAGCCTTTCTTGACAACGGAATATTTACCAACCAACAAGATAATATTAAGGCACAATTCCCGAATCCCCAAGCCACCTCTGAACCTATATTGTACCCTACTAAGGACCCCAGTCTGTTTGACTCAGGCCTCTATCCTTTCCAGGATAATACAAGCCAACACTTTAACCCATGGTTACAGAAGTGAGATCCTGTCTATTGCCTATGAACAAAGACAGCCTGTGGCCAAAATGTTGTAATGCTACAGAATACTGCAGCATTCAATGTGTTGGTAATTATTGGGGCTCAAAGGGCAATTTGAAAAAAAAAAAAGCCCATCTGACCGGATGCTTTTATGGAAGGGCTGATGGAAATGTCCCTAGTTACCTCCTCCAGGGTAAACCTAATACCTAAAGGGAAGAGAGAGAAGCAGCAGCAGCTCCTGGATGGAGTGCTGCCGGGCGGTGGGGCGGGGTGGGGGTTGGGCAGGGTGGGGATAGTAAACTCCGGCATACGGCCGAACTGAGGTTAGTACATAAATAAAACAAATTACATTGCGCACGCTGCATCGCCATTTGGCGTTGCAGCGTGCGCAATGTAATTCGTTTAATTTATTTATTTATGTACTTACCTCGATTTGGCCATATTCCGGAGTTCAATAGTGGGGACTTGAGATGCCAAATTAACCCTAATTTCAGCCACATTACAGAGATTAAATGCTAACCGATATCTCTAGAGTGATTGGCCTTTCTGGTCGGCGTTAGGGTGAGACACGTCAGAGGTTGCCACTGCAAATTAATCACAGTGTGTTTCATGTGGGCTGATCTTGGCGTTAAAATCACCCTCAACCATCAAAGAAAATTCACTCAAGATACAATCAGCTTTATTTCTCAAATCTCAATTACATTAAACAATGACTTAATTTGACAGCCCAGTTCAACCATGGGTTATAACATTTATTTAAAAAAAAGTTAAAATAGCTGGGGTGAACAAGCCAGAGCACCTGAATCCCAAGGTGACTTTATACAATTGGGGTCATTTTAAATAACTTGGACACTCCCGGGCTCGCCTCCTGAAGAACGAATGGCAGGTACAGTAAAATATTCATACCCATTCCAGGTAATGCCCCCATGCTGCCAAGTTTCCTGCAGAATCACAATATCATAGTCTGAAATTAAACTGAGCCAATTCGAGTCTGACTGTTTGGAGCTCAGACCAGCAATATTTCAGCAAATCAGATTCAGAGGGGAGGCAGTGTTGATAAGCGGCTCCCAATGGGCAGACCTATCCCTATCAACCCTTATGTCAGTGGATACAATGGAGGGGAGTCAATTCAAATTGTTTAGGTCTGACAAGGAGCTAAGGGCCAGATGTAGGTAAAACTTATTTACCGATTCTTAATTACCGAATTTTACCGATTCGGTAATTAAGAATCGGTAAATAAGAAGGGGGGGTATGTAGGAACATCCAGATGTTCCATTTACCGATTCGGTAAATATCTGTATTTACCGAATCGGTAAATACCGACCGGTAATGCCCCATTCATTCCTATGGGCTTTGAAGCCCATAGGAATGAATGGGGCATTACCGGTCGGTATTTACCGAATCGGTAAATACCGATTTTGGCAAGGGTGCAGGGGGTGTCACTTTGACACCCTCTAGCACCCCCAAAAAAGGTTCGGGGGCCATATGGCAGGCATACCTGCCCTAAGGGCAGGTCTGCCTGTCATATGGCACAGGTGTGCATGCACACATGTGCATGCACACCTGAATCGGTATTTCACCATCAAATTGAATTTGATGGTAAAATACCGATTTCTTAGGCCTTGTGGGACTCAGAAGAGTCCCACCTACATATCAATTTTACCGATTCTGTAAAAATACCGGTCGGTAAATTTACCGACCGGTATATTTACAGAATCGGTAAAATTACCGATTTGCCCAGTTTACCTGCCCCTACATCTCGGTAGCCAAATACCGGTCGGTAACGGCCGAATTCGGCCGTTACCGACCGGTATTTGGCTACCTACATCTGGCCCTTAGTCCATTGGAAGTGGGCATGGTGGCTCTGCTAGCATATTCAGGAGGCCTAGGTAATGGGGCACTCTTAGCGGGCTGCTAGCTAGGAATATTACGATAAAAATAGCCCTGCGTCAGATCAGTAATAAGATTGTTCTTAAGGTTCCAGCAAGCATGTTGGGAGCTATTCAAAATTAAGGCCAAATTGCTGCAAATAATAACCACATAGTCGCCAGAAAAATGTTTTCTTGATGACCCAATCCAGCCCACCCTTCTAAAAAATGAAATATCATCGTATTCAGAGATGCTACCCTTGTTTTTGAGGTTAGCATAGGTGTCTGTGCTGGCAGAGGACAAACATGGAAAATTGACCAGGACTGCTACATATGGGCTGCAGTCGGGGGAAGATTGAGATGAGTAGATTTAGTAGGGTCAGTGCACAAAGGCAATCTTCCTGAATTGGAGCCAAGGTTCACATTATTTAGACAGCAAAATGGTGGTCTATGGACATGTCGGGCAGGATTTTGTCAGTAGTGATGGACAGTGGGCAACCATAGTGGTACCCTCAAATTGCAATGGGTGTACGCTGTTGTGGCCTTCTATACCAGAGGTGATATTCACACTATGTGCATTCATTGACCCAACTGCCACGGTAGTCAGGATTTTTAGGATGATCAATGTTAGAGAGCTTTGAAACTGCAAGCTCTAGACTTCCAATTTTCTCAGCCAGGGGAGAGTTGCAAGAATGGAACAAGTCCTTAAGCTTGTCAAAAATCATATTGCAGTTGATGTCCCCATTTTTCTCCACCAAACCCTGCAGGGAACTGATCCTAGATGGTTGCTTGTACATACAGCTCTACTGGCGTGTAGAGGACAGGCCTCCTTGACAGGTAGACATGAAGTCATGAAGTCAAGGTCGGTAATGTCCAATGGCAAAGGTTCTACTCTGCACTCAGTATTCCCCTCTGGCAGCTTAATATGAGATGTAAGTATGCTACTTGAGCCACCCGGATAGTGAAGAGTTGGAATACTTTGCCGCCCAGCAGAAAAATTGCCTTGCTCTATGGAAAGCTGCCTCTCAGCCAAGTCTATTTCTGTAGATATAACCGTTACTGCTCTAGCTAAAAAGGTATCCAATGTGGAGCGCACACGTGAAGAAGATGTGTTAGGCTTTTCTCCCCCGGCAGTTTACACTTCCCCATCCTGATGATTGACTTAAGTAGGTGAATCACGTAGAAAAAGACTAGGTTAAAGTACAACAGAGTCAAAGAGAAAAATACTTTCAGAGTACAAATGTTCACTGGGCTCCAGCCAAACAGTATCTTCAAGATAACCAGAGGCTCAACTCACCTGCAAAGAAAGATGGTATGGCCTGACCTCTTGCGGGCGATGACTGGTGAAGACGGGCCAGCTCTTGGCCCAATCTTAGCCCGGGCGCGTACCACGCGGTTGCTGCGCTACAGGTGGCAGAAGCACTTTTCAGCTCGATCGCTGGAAGCCCTCTTCCTGGGCTCAGAAGTGTCCTCTGAGAGATGGAGTCCCTCAGAGGCAGTTAGGCGTGCGGCAGGTGTTCCCTTTGTACATTATAAATGTAGTTGCAACTCTTTGCAGGTAAAGTGGCCCTTCATTCCTCTGCCAAATCCTTTGTCCTGGTAGAAAATTACAATTGTCCATTCCAGATCTAGGCCCCTCTAGATCTAGTTCAAATCAAATATTGTCACTTGTTTTAGTTTGGTAATTTTCAGAGCTCTCCTAGTCTATTACTGGAAAGTTTTAAAATCGAACCACTAAACGTTTCCCCACAGAGTATAGCTCCTGAAATCAAAACTCACAGGCATGTTAGTGGCACTGGCAAACACTGTTCATTTGAAGTACATCTCATAAAGGTAGTAATCCAGCTAGGGATTTTCCTATCAAGGACTTCTGGACTGTGGAATACAGACCAGCATTTTCCTTATTGGTAATCCTATTAGCTCTCTTTCCCATTCCATTAGATGGAAAAACATACTGTTCTGGATAATAAACCTAAACTCCTAACATCTAGCATGGGGAATCGTGTACCTTTATTCCTTCCAGGATCTTCCCTACCAAGGTATGAGCCTAGGTCGTTTTGGTAACTAAGGATCGGAAATGTACTCTAAGGTTTGAGCACCCATATATTTCTTCCATAATTTGGCTTTTAGAAAATATAAGAAATGATGTTTATTTTCATCCCTATTATCCATCTAATAAATTATATTTTGAGATCATTTTTATATTTTATTAGAAGGCCCAATTTTTTTTACACCGGGAGCTGTTCATCAAATTTCTTCTTGTAGAAGATTATATGAGCCATCCAGCATCCAGTATCTCTCAGGCAGATTTTGCCGATTTCCATATTTTTAAGGACTTTCACATGAAAAGATAACAGATAGCATTAGATTATTGATGAAAGGAAAGGGAATCAGGACCAGTCGATTCTTCCAGTAGCTCAATTTACAAATCAAAAAGCATAGAACACATTTTGGTTTTACGTCATGGAGAGACCCTCGATTCCCTTTATGCGTGCACTGCTTGCATGTCGAAGAGCGCTGAGTGCTCTACAAATGTAATTATGATAAGAATGAACTATGAAGCTTTGCGATGCGTGAGGAATGTGTTTCCTTATACAGTACCTTTTACCAATTAAAGTGCATCTCATGCATCACAATTTTTTTATATCAATTATGGATATATTGCATAAAAACATCAATAACGATGTCTTTTGAAAGTAGTATATTCATAGGCCTTCTTGTATAGCCAAGGTAATTATTTTGAAATGACTCATTTTGTAATTTTTTTTGTAGATATCGAGCATATATATCCATTTGCCATTCACCATGGAATCCGAAAAACATCACTTGGATTAAAAGATATAAACTACGGGCCTCGAAAGAAATCTACAGTGCTGAAGCAATATGTTTATATATTTTCTGACGAAATATGATTCAAACGTGCACTATTTGATTTACTCTTTCATGACAATTCTTTCCTTGTAATAATGGCATTGTTATCCATGATTCACATCCTTCTAATGGTTTGAAATGTATGTAATGTGTTCAATAAAACATTTGTTTGGATGTTTCTTGTTTTGTTCTCATACTTTTAAAAAATGCACAGTAAAGTACAAAAAGACAGCCAAGTAATTTCACAACGTAAATCTCCTCAGTCCCTCTACTCTTCTACGCATGATACACAAGCAGCTATTCACAAAGATCGACACATAAAAACACTCACACAAGAACATTTGACTGTCCAACTCCTATCCTGCTTCTTACTTTCTGGTTCACATTGTTCTCTTAAGCAGCAGCCGGAGGCAGAAGGAGGGAGATGCCATGCCTGCCAGGTACAATACCTATAAAGGGGGATGGGCCCTTCATTAGTCATCAAGGCTAGGCCGATGCAAATTCTAACCAACATACAAAACGCCAATACTGACTCTTAAACTACGCACTTTCTTTTTTATTCAGGGGCACTGTATTTAATACCAGCGATCCACTTTTATTTCTTTTTCTTTTTACTTTACAATCATTTTTGCAACGTGATAATTTCTACAATACACATTGAAATACACAAAACGAACAATGTAAAAAATCCCTACACCATTCAGTACATTAAATTGTCACCCACTCCACATGTAATACAATACAAAGACAGATCGTACAAACCGACATATAACAAAAAAATGTGCATCAAATAATAGCCATCAACATAAGCAAATATTCCTGGGGGACTTCAACCTCCATTGGGATGATCAGAACGACCCTGGGGTAAACAGCCTCAAAGCCTTTCTCGCTGACCTCAATCTCAACCAATTATGTAACATCACTACTCACGACAAAGGTGCAATTCTCGACCTCGTAATTTCAAATGCGGATTTCACACTACTTGACTCGATCATTCCTTGCGATTGGTCTGACCATCACATTATCACTTTTCAAGTCTTAGAAGATGGTAAATGCCTCCCAACACAACCCCTGAGATCTAAGATCTGGAAGAAAAACTTGAAAATCGTCGGTTCCATCCCTATAGCTTTAACTAACTCTAACCCTCTTTGCCCCCCGGATGACCTAAACAATGTTCAAGGACTAACCAATCACTTCTTCCACACCATGACCAATCTTCTTGACAACATTGCTCTGCTCCAACTGAAAAGAGTCTCCACAAAAGACTCAAAACCCTGGTACGACGGGAGGCTAAATGAAGATAGACGCTCTCTCAAATTAATTGAACGACGATGGAGAGCTGCTCCCTCAGCTGAGCACCTTAAGCTCCAAAGACTCTCCAGAAACTCCTATTTTAGGAAAATCAGAAAGTCTAAAACCGACTTCTTCAGGTCGCAACTTGACCAAGCCAAGAATAGACCCAAAAATCTTTCGACCTTATTAAATCCCAAACTAAGAACATACCCATTCTCCCGAACGCCATCCCTCTTAATCTACCCAATTGTGAAGAATTTGCTTCCTTTTTTGCCTCTAAAATAGAATCCATAAAATCAGATTTACGCCAGGACCTCTTATCCATCTCAGACATGGATAATAATCCATATGCCAACCTGGTTGATGCGCAAACCAACATCCTCCCTAAATTCAAACTCAAAAACATCGCAAATTGGTCCCACTTCAACACGTACGGTGAAGCCTCGATACTAAAGACACTAACCTCTCTGAAACCTTCCAACCATTTCACAGACCCGCTCCCTGCTAACTACTTAAAAGACTTCGGGCCAGATGTAGGTAATTCTTATTTACCACTTCTTAAATACCGAATTTTACTGATTCGGTATTTAAGAAGTGGTAAATATGAAGGGGGAGATGTAGGTATTTCCAGATGTGTAAATACCGAATCTTTAAGAATCGGTATTTACCGAATCTGGAAATACCGAATCGGTATTTCCTATTGATTCCTATGGGCTGTGAAGCCCATAGGAATCAATGGGCAAGACCGATTCTGTAATTACAGAATCGGTAATTACCGATTTTAGCAAGGGTGCAGGGGGTGTCACTTTGACACCCTCTGGCACCCCAAAAATAGGCTCGGGTGCCATGTGGCAGGCATACATGCCCCAAGGGCAGGTCTCCCTGTCATATGGCAGAGGTGTGCATGCACACATGTGCATGCACACCGGAATCGGTATTTTACCATCAAATTGGATTTGATGGTAAAATACCGATTCGGTAAGGCTTGTGGGACTCAGAAGAGTCCCACCTACATCTCAAATTTACCGAATCGGTAAAAATACCAATTCGGTATTTTACAGAATCGGTAAATTTACCGATCTGTAAATTTACCGATTCTGTAAAATTAAGGGCCCTACATACCATTTCTGACATACCGGTCGGTAACGGCCGAAAATACCGATTTTCGGCCGTTACTGACCGACCTACATTTGGCCCTTCATTCCCCTGCTACTATATCTCTGGACCAAGATCGTAAAGACGTCCCTCCTTCAAGGAATCATTCCAGACATCCTGAAAACTGGTCAGGTTTTGCCAATCCTAAAGAAGATAGCAGCTGACCCCTTGGACCTAAATAACTATCGTCCGATTTCCTACGTTAGCCAAACTCCTGGAAAAATGTGTTAACTTGCAGCTGAACAGTCACATTGATAAATTCAACTTGCCTAACACATTTCAATCTGGTTTCCTAGCAGGTCATAGTACCGAATCGGCGATGTCTCATGTAATTGACGACGCCCTAAAAATCCTGGACCAAAATGAAGCTTGTCTACTTATCCTTCTAGACCTATCGTCTGCTTTTGACACCGTCAAACACGACAACCTGCTTGAACTCCTTAAACAAAGAATGGGTTTGTCTGACACTGTATATAATTGGTTCGCCTCCTTCCTTCAAAACAAATCCCAAAGATTCAAAGTCAACCAATACCTGTTCAATCCTTTGCCTGTTACTCTTGGAGTTCCACAAGGCTCTTCCCTCTCACCGACCCTTTTCAACCTTTTTATGGAACCTCTTACTGATCTTCTCAGCTTCACCAAGATCCATTTCCAAATGTATGCTGACGACACCCAAATCTATATCAAGATCCGCTCACTTGATGACATCAAATCACTCAACTCCACTCTACAAAAAACCCAAACTTGATTGGCCGAAAATCATCTGAAACTAAACTCCCTCAAAACGAAATTCCTCCTAATCGCCCCCCCTAACAAAACTCCCACTATCCTTGACTGGCTGAAGCACCTAACAGCTCTCAAAGGTCAACTACTCATCGTTGATTCAGCTAAATCACTTGGGATAATTCTTGACAGTAATCTAAAGATGCAGAAGCACATCAGTGCCTCCACTAAAGGAGCCAACTTCCACTAGAAGACCCTGCAAAAATTGAAACCCTTTCTGCCAGCCTCTGTTTTAAAACAAGCTGTTTAAGCCCTAGTGATACCTAGAGTGGAATACGGTGCTATAACCCTATACGGCCTCCCAAGATCATCGACAGCCCCATTAAGAGCCACTATCAACTCTGCTGCAAGACTCATCACTGGCTCAAAGAGAAACTCACACATATCACCTGACCTTAGAGCCCTCAACTGGCTACCATGTGAAGCTAGAATTCATCTTAAAATCGCTTGTATGACTCACAAAGCCCTTCACCACAATTCCCCGCTCTATCTAGCTCAGAAACTGGAGCTCTCTTCTGGCAGCAGAACCTCCAGGAGTGCCAAGACACTTCTAAAACCACAATGATTTGCCAAGAAAAAAACATACTCTCGCTCATTCTCTGGTATGGCTCCTGGGATCTGGAACGCCTTGCCCACGGAAACAAGAACGAACCCGTCCCCTGCCTCCTTAAAAAAAGAAGTAAAAGTGATCCTCTTGGCTCAATTCACGTGGTCCTGTCCGTTCTGCTAGCTTTCGCTTTATAGTTTCTATCTATGTATTTGTCCTCAACTTGCTGAAATTTGCTCCTTCAAGATAACTGACTTTACATGCTTAAGTTTTGTACCATGGTTGCACCTATCTCTTGTTTTTGTTACATTTTGGTTTCTTTCTTACATTTGTCTTGTAAAGCACTCTGATACTCGTAAGAGTCTTGTTCGTGCTATATAAAACCTTCAAAAATAAAAAAAGTCTGTCAGTCTGAATAAAGGTCAGCCTGACAGACACAGTTCATCTTCATGTCAGGCAGCCAGGAGCCAGACATGCACTAAATGTGCAGGCTCCTGGCTGCCTGAGATGAACTTTGCTGGGCAAAGGAAGTCTCTGCAATGGTCCCTGAGGCCCTTCACTCAGTGACGAGGGGTAGCGTCACCGATTGCCTCCCACCTGGGTGCTTCGGTTTTAAGCCCTGAAGCTACCAGGGTCGAGTGTCAATCTGTGACACTTCATCACAGAATTGTGCGGGCTCAGCAGTCTCACTGATCCCATCCCACTCTGTGATGACATTGGGACTGCTGCCTTCCCTCATTTGTTGACAATAGGTCAGGTAATGAGGGATAACAGCAGTCTCAAGCCTCCTGGGACCTCCGAGGCAGAGCACCTGGTAAGTGTGTGTGTTTTTTTTTAATTCATGTTTGGTGCTTGCGTGCATGTATGGGTGAATGTTTGGTAATGAGTGTTGTGAATGGATGTGTTTGTGTGTGTTTGTGTGCATGTGTGAATGCATGGCTTTGTGTGTGTACGTGTATATGTGCATGTACGTGTGTGTCCGTCAGCCCCCTCCCTCCTAAAATTACCAGCCACCACTGGTAGGTTGACTAGCTTTTGTGAAGCCAAAACCGGGACAGGGCATACATTAATAAGGCTACCTTACATAACATTAGCCATGGCAGGTTCTCCAACCTGAGCCCCCTTGCCCTCCTCCCCACTCTGCCTCCCGTTGCTGGGAGCATGCAGTGGACCTTTCCCTATGCTGTCCAAAAGAAAAAGATACATTTCGTAAGTTATTTAAGACTTTAGCGACAACTAGCATACATATTAGTGCTGTTTTGTGGGATAAGTTAATTTATTTAAAATATTGGGAGATGTATTTAAAATTAAGAAAAGTGTCAGGACGCAGGGACAGTCATCTTAAAACCAGGACTGTTTCGGGAAATCCGGGACAAGTGGTCACCCAAAGACAGAGACACTAGTGTCACCCACATTTGAAGCACACTCTGTCAGGGTTCTGTAGCTTTGCCCTGAGGGTGAGGTGAACTTGCATGAGAGCATGGACGTTGAACATCTCCCACATTGACAGAGCTTAGAAGTAGGCTACCCTGGGTTGGGAGCAGCCACTGGATTGGACACCAGCAGGGACAGAATGTCGGCTTCTGCCTTTCCTATTGTGACCAATGAGGGGTTCAGCTGGCCCTCCTGAGAGGAATGTATCAGGTAGAGAGTGGGGAATTTAGAAGGAGGATGAAGCTGGTCCTGATACTAGGCCCGATGGCTTAGCACAGTCACAGTTGTCCACAAGTTCCCTGAATCTTGCCTAGATGTCCAGCTGGACTCCATGCTATGCAAACCCCCTATTTGAATGCCCTAGTGGTTTGGTCCATCCAGTGTTCACACTACATCTGTAATGGCCTTATCAACAGGAGTGAGAACCTGATCCACTAACTTGTTTAATGAACCCTAATTGATTTGTAGTTAATTATATCTGTGATGGGAAACGTCCATTAGGATGAAGCTGGAATCATGCTGTGCCTTCACAGCGCCCGGCAAAAGAACTAAAGTGTCTTTAGCACGCATTTGTTCAGCATGCAAGTCGCTCCAACGATTTGCTTCAGGGGGTCGCATTGGTGGAATGGTGTTGAATTTAAAGTCCAACACCTTCCCTACTGTTGTGCAGAGGGGAGTTGAAATAGTACATTCAACTATTTCAAAATCCAGCATCCCCTTTATGCAAGTCGTTATAACGAATTGCGCGCTGAACGAATGACCGCTATAGACGTGTTCATTCAAATGACGGTGTTCTGAAGGCAGGTGGGCATGTGCAATACAGTCATACATTTATCTGTGATAACCATGTTCTTTCTGGAGAGATTTGTCAAATTGAAACCCTGTCTGCCTGGATTTTTTCTACAGAACCTATCAATGTTGTGGCATTTGAACCTGCTGGGTGAAATGGAAAGGCTATGAGGAACAGGACCCAAGAAAGCTTACAAGGCCTGTTTTCTGGTCTCGCTCATGGAGACCCACATGTGGTGGATATAGCCTGATGTGTGCAGGCATAAATAAACCTGGAATTGACCTGAAGAGTGGGTCACTCAGGATAACATCAAAGGGAATGGTAATAACTGAGTCAGTCTCATAATCTCTGCAGGGGGTGTAATTGGACCTGGGTGCAGAGGCCATCAGTAGCAGCAGTAATGCAGCTGTCATAGTCAGTGGCGTAGCATAGATTGCAAGCATCCAGGGCAAAGCAAGTATCCTTCCACTTTTCTTTTAACATTTTGCGCCCCTTCAAATATTTGCACCCTAAGAATTTTGCACCTGGGGCACCGTATGACCCATGCTACGCCACTGGTCATAGTCATGGCGAAGGATCAGAAATGGCATTACTACAGGTGCACTGAGCAACTCAGATGCAACTGCATCAGGGTCTGGTTCTGACAGTGAAGACACAAGGGAGGAACACAGGATGGCAACTATGGTGACGCTGATGGCTGCTGATGGAATTTTATGTAACTGGTACCAACATCATCACACAATATCATCTTAGTGAAAACTATAAGCTCCTTACACTCAAGCAGTGATGGCACTTGCACTCAATGTGCAATGTACCCAGATGTATGCAAGGAGCTGGAATGACAGCCCATATGGAGAGCTGTGAAGCACTGGCATCCCCTGTCAGATGTCACACACCTATATTAGGACTAAGATCATGTGTGATGTGTTGAATGTTTTGTATGCCCGTGTTCAGAATTGGCCCTGAAGAGATTTCAAGAGAAGAGTTTAATGCAGCTGTATCAGTACTTGGAAGTATCTGCATTTCTGAAATAAATACAGGCTCGGAAGGCTATGAGATGGTTGTTGATTTGTATGCTGAGAGGAAGCATGTAAGGAGATGGGTTGCATGCTTGTTAAGAGATGCTTGCTGGGGCATAGCCAGTCCTATCCTCTACTGACTTATACACAAGTCCTGCTCTGAACATACTTTTCTACAGTGGAAGGCTAAGGGAATGGTGCACAGATAAAAAAGCACAGGAGTTATGCATGTCTAAGGACAAGGGGAACACATTTTGTCCTTTTTGCAAGAGACATACTTATGTAGAGTGGAGCGTTTCAAGCTCCAAATGAAATAGAGTAGAAAAGGATTCTTAACGTCTTACACGTTTTTTGCTAGGGGGGTCCTTCTAAGCTTCGGGTTCCTTATAAGGTTCAGAAGGAGCACATGGACTCAGAGGGAGGATATCTGGCACTAGAAGTGCAATTTAAAATCATTCCATTAGCCGCATTATGCATACTCCCATGCTGATGGAATTCCGCTAACCCCCTTGCCAAACCCTGGCATTTCCCAAACCAGCCGAGTCATCTACAAAGCTATCACGACTGGCTCCCCTGACTAACTTGCTGATGAGTTGACCATCGTTGGTGGTTCTCACCACAGCTGCATCCAGAACACCATAAAACTGGAGACGAAGTGCAAAATGAAAAAACAGACTTCTCAAACTATGCATCTAGGATCTGAAACGATACACCGGTAGATCTATACTACTATTATAAAGAGAAAACTTTGAACCTTTGAAGCGGGTAAACTCAGGAACCACAGCACCAATCCAAACACCCGATACATCGTTGTAATTGTCAGGGTCTGCAGATGGACATAGGCTATAAAAAAATATATATATACGTTCTTTAAAATATTTACGATTAAAAAAAAAGTAGTCCCTTGGAAGTAGCGCCGGCCGCGACGTGCGTGCTGACATCAAGAGCGCGGGGAGGAGCGGCGTACAGGAGCGCGAGGAGGAGCGGCGGACATGAGAGCGGGGAGGAGAGGCGGACAGGCGGGGAGGAGCGGTGAGGAGCGGCGGACAGGCGGTGAGGAGCGGCGGACAGGCGGGGAGGAGCGGCGGCTGAGGTAGGTGAAGCGGCCTGTGTGCGGCTCATTGGGGGCCTTGAAAGTGGCGGGTGCGCTCCGGGGGACCCACGGACAACGTCGGGGTGGGCGGGGGCCCTGAAGCCTGAGACAACGTCGGGGCGGGCGGGGCCCCAGAAGCCTGATTGCTCCCGGGTTGCTAGTTTCTTTATAAAACACTGCTTCATGATGGAGTACTAGTGAACATAGCATTTGGCATTCTATCATATGTTGAACTCTGAATTTGTCTTCAACCCAGCACAGTGCTGTGCTGTGCTGACTTTTGGCTGGATTTGTGTTATACAAATGTCACATACATACATCCATACATAGAGATATACACACTTCATACATACATACATACATACATACATTTGGAATTGCTTCACAAATATAGTTCCTGAAGAAAGCCTCTGCCTGGGTAGCACACTAGTTCCATATTGCCATGTATTCAAATACTGTGTGGAGGGGATTTCAATTGTGTCCCCTAAACCACTTTAGGCAGGTCACACTTCCCCATGAAATAAATAGTGAGTGTAAAAACAGCAGCCTAATCTGTAGTTTGGCCACTTGAATCAGGATTGATAGAAGTTAAGCATGCTGCACATCCTTTGTCTAAAGAACACTCATGTTACACACCAATGTACGATCTGAGTTATCGGCTCGAATGTAGATCAAAATTATTTTGGCTATTTTGTTAATTCATGGAATCTGTCCATGAACTTATCTGACCACAGAACCATTATAACACAGCCTTCAGAAGGACAGTAAAAAGTACACAGTCCACTTTAGAGAAATTACTGGGTTGTACATTTTGGGGGCTGATTAAGTATGATTTTGCATTGGGGTTGGAGCACTTTTGTGGTGCAGCTCCAATTAAAAATCATTTTTGGCATTTACTAAGCTATAAAAAGCCACTTTATTTTTCTTTTTTTTACAGAGTTTTATATAGCGCGAACTTGACCGGAATTGGGCATCAGAGCGCTTTACATAGCCCCAGTTGCATTCAGTCACGGTCGGTAGTGTGAGTACCTGCCGGGCGGTGACGTGGGGAGGGGGAGGGGCAGGGTGGGGGGTAATAAACTATGGATTACAGAGGTTTACGGGTAAGTAAACATATAAATAAATAAAACAAATTTTGTTGTGTGCACTGCATCCCCAAATGCGATGCAGTGCGCACAACGAAATTTGTTTTATTTATTTACTTACCTGTAAACCTATGTAATCCATAGTTTACTACTCCCCACCCTGCGCCTCCCCACATCACCGCCCAGCAGGTACTCCCACTACCAACCGCGGCTGCTTGCATTACATGCGGATACATTCATTTTTGTTAGGCAGGGAGCGATTAAGTGATTTGCCCAGAATCACAGGATGTTCAGCGTCATTGCTAAGGCTCGAACCAAGTTTCCCAGATTTGAGGTCGACCGCCCTAGCCGTTAGTCCAACTCCACTCCTCCCTCACTTTGTGTGGTTTAGTAAATACAAAGTAATGTAACACATCGAATTGTGCTGCTTTGCATTACTTTGCTTCGGGCAGGCATCACATGGGTGGAGCATGGGTGTTTCCATACCTCTATCCATGTATTTTGACAAAAAGTCAGATTTACAAACAATTGCAAACCTGGGTTTGTGCCAAAATGGTGCATCCACATGACAGAGACACAGCAGGGAGAAATATCTTTCACTCTCCCCTTTATTTCCTCTTTACATGTGTGCTGCATTCTGCAGCACCACAACATGGAAAGAGGACATTTCCTCAAAATATAGTTTTTGTTCAGGAAGGTATCCCTTCCTGCACAAAAGTAATCCTGTCCATGAATGTTTTACATGGTCAAACACTAATCTACTGTCATCTAGTGAGGGGAGACAATGGGTTGATAGTCTACTCATAAACGAAATAAACAGTTTCTTTGTCACATATCACTCTATATTGGACTTGAAACATGGCTGTCTAGATATAGGTAGCTTACAGACAGTGGTAGAATAGTGTTGAGGTTAAAATACTGCCTAAAGAACATAGGGAAGCTTTGGACACCTCAATCACAGTCAATGAAATACAGGATGTAGTGGAGAAGCTGTCCATGTTGATATGGACTATAGATTGAGTTCTATACTACTTATCAAAAGTCATTTACATCACAATGTCTGAGATTATATGAAGGAGTCAGACGGAAAAGAACTTTGCCATCCATGATGAGAGAGGCTTTCATAGTGATACTGACCAAACCTCACCAAGATTCATTAAAAAGAACAGTCTAAAGGTCATTCTGCATGCTGAACCTGAACTATATAATCCTTTTAAAGGTTTTGGCCAACAGACTACTGCTGGTTTTGCCCTTGTTGGTTTACCCTGCCCAAACAGGATTTGTGCTTTTTGGGATAACGTCACCCAACATTAGACAATTATTCTATCTGTTGGACATCTTGTCACAGATTGCTTCAGTCTCTGTAGTAATTGCAATAAACATGTCAATTTATTGACATCCTTGTCTGGGACTTCTTATTTATTGTGCTGAGTGATGTAATTTGGTGAAGAAATACTTGTCAATATCTGATTACCACGCTCAGGTCATGACTTAGGTCAATACTTGAAAGGTTACTTTGGAGCCCTGGAGGGAGAAAAGGGAGACCAGGCAGGGATCACATTGTTCAAGGAGTATCTAGCGTACTGCATTCAAAGGCAAGGAGTCCAATGTAGTTGTTAGAATTGGGTTTTCCGGTTGGCTAGGCCAGGCAGAACCCACCACTCCAGCCAGAGCAAGTAATTTGCATACTAAAGATAACCTGTGCTCACCTTCTAGTAGTTTGACACAGAGCAGTTAGGCTTATCATCAGAGGCAATGTGTAAAGCGTTTGGGCAACACACCCACAAAGAAACACAATGAATACACCACAAAAGAGACTCTATGCAGGATTATATAGAGAGATGTAGGGCCAAATGTAGGTAAGTTCCATTTACCGATTCTAAAATACCGAATTTTACCGATTCGGTATTTTAGAATCAGTAAATGGTATGTAGGTAAGTATTCGATAAAAATTACAGAATCGGTAATATTAGGTAATTACCGATTCGGTAAATACTGAATCGATAATTCCCATTCATTCCTATGGGCCTGGAGGCCCATAGGAATGAATGGGAATTACCAAATTGGTATTTACCGATTCGGTAATGGGGGAACACATTCAAGGGTGGCAGGGTGTCACACTGACACCCTGTTGCACCTCTGAATAGTGCATGGGTGCACATGTGGCACACATACATGCCCTTAGGGCATGTATGTCTGCCACATGGCACTTTTGAAAAAGGCACAAATTTGCTTTGTCAAAGGTTTTTGATATTTACCACCAACTTTTATTTGGTGGTAAATACCGAATCCTTAACCATGCAATGCACTCATTTGAGTGCTCCCTACATTTCAGATTTGGTAATGTACCGATTCGGTATTTTAAGGAATCAGTAATTTACTGATTCCTTAAATTACCCATTCAGTAAATTACCAAATCTGAAATGTAGCCACCTACATCTCAATAGCCTAATACCGTTCGGTAACGGCCGAAATTCGGTAATTTCTGCCGTTACCGACTGGTATTGGGCTACCTACATCTGGCCCGTAGTGTATTGTACATAACAGACCAAAACAGCATAAATCATTCATAAACACTGTGCTTATCATGCAAATCCAGAGCTAATACTCGTTATTCTGAACCATGTAAAATCAAAAACACCTACAACATACCATCAGGGCATTGGAATGCGCCAGTTAGGTTAGAGCCAAAATACATAAATCACCAACTATCACCAGTAGTACAAAAATCACTAAATATCATCACAAGAGCATAGGGTGCAGTGTACCTGCCCTCCTGTCATGCCTTAAATGGTAATTAGGGATCCCTAGTAAGGCACAGGGTCACCTGTGCTCCTTTTAGTTGTACTATCGTAATTCTATGATCATCCTTTTCTGAAAAGCAGAAAAGAAAACTTCATTCCTTTCTTTACCGCTGAATGAAATACCACTTTTGGGTGCAAGTGACTGTGGCCAACTGCGGGCTGATGATCCCTCACTCTCAAGGGGGGGATTGGGGGTTTCTACTCACCAAGCGATGGAGGAAGTCTATGTCCCCGATCCCCAAAGAGGGCACTTGCATGTAAGTACAACAATGCCCCTGTGGTTTGTCACAGCAGAAGAAAGGTAAAGGGGGAAGGGAGCAAATGCAACTGCCAGTGAGTGTGTGGTGCAGCTTGCTAAAATAACGCACCAGCTGGCCCAAAGCAGAGGGAGGTCCCGGGGAGGTCTGTGCATGAGAGAGACCTCCAGCGGTCCCCCAAGCCACACTTCCTCAGGGATCAGCTGCTCGCGAGCATGCTGTGCAGCTGAAGCAGCCCCACACCTCTCCTTGGTCCAGTGGGAGCTGCCCCGAGTGAAAGGCTGGCCTTGCCAGTCTTTGGGGCTGTCTTTTCTGTTGCACAGTGGCTTCCCCAAAAGAGGGGTCTCACATGGGGGATTTCCAACTGCTGACAGTGATTTTGGCATGAACCATATGCCTCTGCAAGACATCTGTTCCAGGGAGTCTGCACATTGTGTTTCCCTTACTGGAGGGGCCGTGCTAGGGTGAAACACTTGTTGCTCTCACTGAAGATGAATTGTCACCACGCACAGGTCCATAAAAGGTGACGAAGGGGCCGTGCTGCATGATTTTACACAGAATGACATGCTCCGAACTGATCCTGGTAAACTGAGGGCTCTAGAAGGTGCTCCACATGTGCTGATTTAAAAAATGAAAGTTATGATTGGCAGTACAGGGAGTGTAGCAGGGATTCTGTGCAAACACAGAACTGTGCACAGAGACTTAGGACCTCAGTGAATTAGGGTGTACCAAAACTCACCTTAGTACCCAAAATCCCCTACCAGACTAGCAATCAGTGTCACATTAGCTCTTCGTCCTATAGCAAAGAAACCAATGATTAGAAATCCTAGAACATGCGACTTAGGACCATCTCAGGAATAGTGGGAAGTGAGAACACTCTTTTGTTATACGTTCATACCAGTCCACAACAGGAGTAAAATAGAGACACAGTAAGGTTAAAATGTTTATTTTAACAACGTGATCTGAAGCGCAGTATTTTAATCAACATAAGCATACATATGGATAAGAATAATACGGACAGCATGGTTACAATTCTATAAAATACAAAAGGAGGAATCATATTACAATGATAGTGCAAACAGGTGATAAAAGTGCCTATTTAAAGCACCCTTCCTATCTAGGAACTAGGTATTATAAAACTATAAAAGGTCTCTGGAGTTTTCTTAGGGGGACCCCATTTACCTGTCCGCTCAGTAAGTGTAAATTACATCAGGATCGGTTAGTCTCTCTGCATGCCTGGAATCTTCCAAGTGTGTTTCAATTCTGGCAAGTGTGCTATGATAAAGGCGCCAGAATCCTACTTGGCTTGCAGCTGCCAAATTGTTGTGTCTAGAATGTGTTACACGGACATGCCGATAAACAGGCTCGCATGTTATGATATAAGCACTACTCAAGTGTCTCACAATAAGACCACACTCGTTGGCGGCGCCATGTGGCAGGAATTCTGAGCAAACACAGAACTGTGCACAGAGACTTAGGACCTCAGTGAATTAGGGTGTACCAAAACTCACCTTAGAACCAAAAATCCCCTACCAGACTAGCAATCAGTGTCACATTAGCTCTTTGTCCTATAGCAAAGAAACCAATGATTAAACATACTAGAACATGCGACTTAGGACCATCTCAGGAATAATGGAAAGTGAGAACACTCTTTTGTTATACGTTCATACCAGTCCACAACAGGAGTAAAATAGAGACACAGTAAGGTTAAAATGTTTATTTTAACGACGTGATCTCAAGCGCAGTATTTTAATCAACATAAGCATACATATGGATAAGAATAATACGGACAGCATGGTTACAATTCCATAAAATACAAAAGGAGGGATCATATTACAATGATAGTGCAAACTGGTGATAAAAGCGCCTATTTAAAGCACCCTTTCTATCTAGTAACTAGGTATTATAAAACTTTAGACGTTCTCTGGAGTTTTCTTAGGGGGACCCCATTTACCTGTCCGCTCAGTAAGTGTAAATTACATCAGGATCGGTTAGTCTCTCTGCATGCCTGTAATCTTCCAAGTGTGTCTCAATTCTGGCAAGTGTGCTATGATAAAGGCACCAGAATCCTACGCGACTTGCAGCTGCCAACTTATTGTGTTTAGAATGTGTTACACGGACATGCCGATAAACAGGTTCGCACGTTATGATAACCTTGGCGGCTCAGCACTCACTGTGCAGACTGGGGACACGATGTATGTCTAGAGATGTCGAAAAACAACCCTTTTCTCATATATAGACCTTCGTGAAAGCTAATTCAGCAAAAACAGCTAAGCACTGTCGTGTGCAAAAAGCAGCAAAAAGGAAAATGGTGTTTAAACTTCTAACAAGCCATGCTAACTTAACATGCATGCAAAAAGTGGCCCACAAACCACACTACACCCCCCCCCCCCCCCCCCATGTTCGAGGAACACACAGCACTCAGGGCAAAATTATAGAACGTTCAAGTTCAAGAGTTCAAGTTCGAGAACGACAGAACCAAGTTCAGAAAGATTGCCGTACTTGAAATTTAGGATTGATCATTCAAAAAAATCAAAATCAGTGTATACAGCTATGGTGTGTGAAAATATTTCAGCTATCTAATGAAAAGGCAAGACAAAACTAAAAATATTCACTAGCCCAGCACGTGACTATGAAGCAAAAAAAATAATTAATACTTCAGTCCAACAACGTGTAAGCACCAAACGTTGCAACTGCTTCCAACAAGAAGTCGTTGCTGTCATCCAGGAACTTTTTAGCCATCCAATTAAGCAAAAGGAAAGAACATACATGTTCCTTGACTGCCAGAGCCTCTAGCATCATCAGAGGACAACTCGGGCTTACTTCAAGATAACTGCGATTAAGAAAGTCATTGCCCGAAATGTTCCAATTGCCTAGAATATCATGTGCCGCCTCGCAGGCCATAATCCCGGAACTAGAACAGTCTATTTCAAGAGAAACTAAGGGACTCATTAGTAGAAGAAAATCCAGATCAGGATACACCGTGTTGCAGAGACACAAATCTAGGGCCCATTCGAATTCACAATACAGGCAATGGAAAACAGGCTGCACGCGAGTGAAGAAAGAGAACCGGAAGGATAAACCATACGCCATACTTAGAGTCACCAAAGCCAGTGCACCATAGTATTCTAGCATCCGGTCACGCAGGTGGAGCAGCCGGGACTGTACGTCGAAGGGCAAATATTGTGCATCCATTTTGCAATAAACAAAATAAAAGCAGAATGCCGGCGCCCAAAGCTAGAAGCAAGGGGAAACCTCCAAAGACACTCGAAAAAATCTAATGAAAAAATGTAGGGATCACACAGAATACAGTCTGAAACGAGGTAACAAGGCCAGAGCATACTACTTTAAAAAAATGAGCCAAGCTTGTAGTCGACAAGGCATTCAAGATTATGTGGATCATAGCAACGAAGTGCAAGGGCAGATCCGTGATTAATAAGGCATTTAATTCTGTAAGAGTATTTGCAACGGGAAGGACGAACGTCTCACGTGCAGATTTAAGGGGAACTTCCTTCTGGGACAAAAGAGCTCTTATTCTGCTCATCTTGTTGAACTCTGCTTTCAGGGTCGGAATCGAGGGCCAGATGGAAGCATCAAGCCTGCCATATGGAGGAGGGAACAACACATTCTTGCAACAAGTAACATGCTGGGAAACTGTAACAATGTAAGCAATGCCAGCGTGCATCCCACAACACTCTTCATTATTTAATAATAAATAACTACCATTAGCAAACAGTGTGAATGTAGATGTAATGGCCGGGACTGGGCTGCCTTTCAAAGCACACGCTAAATTTGGTGCAAGCACATTACAGGAGCCGTGCAACTGAAGATTTCTGCATGTTAATGAATGATCCAGTGAAGAGACGCAATCTTTGCCATTCAAAAATACTTCCTTACCATCCCTAAAACATCTGTAAGTGAATGGGAGGTTCCAAACCTCATGAAGACATGCTCCACCCAGGGGCTCAAATCTGCCGAAGGTATAGTGTTTCATGCAATTCTCGAATTTGAAAAAAGAGAATGGTAAGGTTATTAACCCGTGGATAAGCCAAACAGCTGAATTTGCCTCTGCTACAGAAAAAGGCAATGGTTCTAATTTTTCAATATGCAACAGGGAAAACATGGCATCTTTCATTGACATAAATTGCTGTATCAAAGTCAAATTAAAAGGCAGAAATAACAAGCTTGTGTTCATGTAATCCCATGGAATGTGACCATTCTTTAACGTTCGCAAAGTCCAGGCAAACTGCATAACAGAACGCATTTGATTCTGCCCATGATATAAGACTGCAACATCTTCTTGTTCAATATCAACCACAGATAACACAATATGATCTAAAGTGTAAATTCGGGAAGAAACGGTGTTAATGCTATTGTCTACAACAGCAAGCACTTTTTCTAAATTGGCTTGATCTATAGCCCTAAGCCTAGAAACAGCTTAAATTTGAGACAGTTTCCAAACTTCATTGTAAGCAGCATATATCCATCTTTTCGATCTGCCACCCGCAGGGCCTTTCACAAAATCATTTAAATCCACAGTGTCAGTGAGTTTGGACAAATGCAACTTAACAGATGCTAAGGATGAATGTCTGAGCCAACTTTGGCACAACTTGCCTACAGAATAGGTGGTGACCGAATGGTGAGTCTGAAAACGTGGATCAACTCTAACCTCTGTATAGCCAGGGGTCAGACCAAGAAAGCGGCGCTGGCAGGAATCTGCACTTTTTTGCCATAGCAGCCAGCCTTCGGGATTAATGCTGGAAACATTAAAAGAGGAATTACTAAACAGTGCCTGTATTTCACTCAGGGGTGTACCGGTAAAATTAAGGGAATTCACCCAAATCAGGAAATGAAGGAGCATTTAATTTTTCAGAAGTAGCCAATCCAAAGCATGTGGTTTGTGAAATAGTATCATTCAGGAACAACATATGGTTTGGGATGAGACATGCACGATGCAAAGCCTCAGTGCCTTGCATTTGCCAACTTTTAGAACCCCAAACTGATTTAAGATCAATAGTATCTCTCCACAGTTCATAGCCCCCAACAGCTAACTGGTCAATAAAGGACTTCAAATAAAGTAATTTGGTGTGGGTAAGATCAACATTGGCAAAAGACTCTCCAGTCAATTTAAAATAAAATGCATATGGGTTGGATTGATCAAAATCAGTAAAATAGGAAAACGTTTTCAAAAATCTTCTCGAGCTGCCTTCCACTGATGCGGGACAATGATCCCACTGTGTGAAATTAACTATGCTTCTAAATGAGCTAGTCTTATGCAGAAAGTGATTGCCAAAATATTGGTAACAGTACAAATCACCATAATTCGCAGACTCTAAATATAAATCTTCAGCATCGAAGGCAGCATAATATTTCAAATCGGTAAACAAACCTTCCACAGCTTTAACATCCCAATCGTCAGAGCGAATATTTGTTTAACCACATCCCCCATAAAAACGAGGAGTACATTGGGAACATTATTAACTCTGTGGGACCATGAATCTGGAACTTTACATCATCCCATACAATCCCATCTAAAACGGGCCAAGCAGTTATATTCACAAATGTCTGGTCCCTCTTCATGATGTGCGAAGAGGAGTGGGGAGCCAAAGTTCCATCAGTCACTCAAATTGACGTTCTTTCTTCAACATAGTGTCCATTGATAAAACGAAAAAAATATACCACAAATCCTATGGACATGAACAAAAAAAATGCTATCAGCACCAGCCAAATGTAAATCCAAGGTGGGATCAAAAAAATTTTTTAAACCAGGTAACAAAAATTGAAACTTTTGAAGGGGTCTTTGATGTGGATGAGCCAGTGTCAAATGAAAAACGGGATTGATTAGCCACACGAGTCTCCAAATCAAGCATAGACAATTCAGTTGGCTAAGTATAATCAGTGTCATTAAGAGGATCGCCAGCAGGTAGATTCAATATAGGATTTGTAAGTGGACTCATTTCAATGGCAACATCCGGCCCGATGGCAAGATCCGGGGCCAAAACAGAGTGCCTCACCATTGCTGTGCAAGAAACCGCAGGCGTCATACTATAGAGTATCGGCCATCCTGTGTGGTTTGACATGGTCAATTGAACTGTACCTGTTCCCCTTTCGCCCAGGAAGAGGATGTAAAATGACTGTTCTTGTACCCTGCACACCAAGCACGGCAACTGGAGCTTGATAGGAAGGACCAAATTCTTTTCTGTTGTCGGTCTTCTCTCGGACCAGTTCTCCAACTCCGGGTAGCCAGCCGACTACCCGAATGTGCAACGCAGCTTCACACGTGGAGGGCAAGTGTTCCTTTGCAAGACTGTCTCTGGTCTTTTGTAGGTTCTGCAAAACATTAGAATGTTCATCTACGTCAAAGGATGCGGCTCCCGCCGCCATGTCTAGACCGTCAAGGTCCGGAACAAACATCTTGATGCCAAAGAGCATTTCGTATGGGGTCCGCCCACCCAGAGACCTTCTAGGGACATTATTAAGTACATGTTGTACGCTATTCAAGTGGGTGAGCCATTCTCTGCATGCACCTAACACCTTCGCTGTCAATGATTGCTTTAAATCACGGTTCATGCTCTCCACAACACTATTGCCCTCAGGCCTGTATGGAGAGGAAAATTTGACTTGGACCCCCAATGAACCCATGGCATCCTAGTACGCCGTAGAGGCGAACGCTGGACCCTGGTCCAAATGGAAGGTGCCACATGCAAAAATTCCCACAAAGACACGCAAATCTCTTATGACAGTTCTAGCATCATGGCTCCTTTGAGGCCACACCCACACAAAGCGCGTGCAAGAGTCAACTGCTACTAAGATGTACTTATATGCAGTATCAGAGGAGAAAGGACCGCAGTGATCCAAATAAACACACCCAAGTGGCTTATTAGATATGTACAACTGAGTTTGGGGCCGGCGTGCAGCAGAAGAAGGCTTAATTTGCTGACAAATGCCACATTGAAGGACAAAATCACGTGTCTGTTTGTACAAACCCCGCCACCAGCACCGTTGCTGAAGGACAGATACAGTAGCTGACACGCCGGCATGCGCCGAAGCCATCCCAGCGTGGGCTGCTGTAATCAAAGCCTGTCTGCGGTCCACGATGGGAATCAGTCTGTCACAAACATCCTTGATTTTCTCATATAAGGAACTTTATCGGGACTTAAGTGATAAGAGTACTTTGAAGGGAAACCCTTAGGATAATTACCTTCCTTCTCGGTCGCGGCACTAGCTGCCAAGATGTCATCATCAATCTTACTTTTGGAACGTGTAACCGCTGCCACTGCAAATGTTGCTACTGCTATCTTCGCAGACTCGTCCGCGAGAGAGTTGCCAACAGCGTGAACTCCCACGGGCTGATGACCCAGAGTATGAATTACAAAAATGAGCGGGAGACGTTCTTTAAGCTCCGCCACTCGAACCCAGATCAGTTTATGTTTAATTGTGCGACCTTTGGTGTCACGATAATCATTTTGAGTCCAAAAGGGTAGATTGTCATTGAAAGACTGTATACAGTAGTAAGAATCACTCACAATAAGAGTAGTCACACTGGGGTCCGGGTACTCCAATGCAAGAATCAGAGCACGTAGTTCTGCTAATCGGGCGGTACAGTCACCTAATGTCTGTGTATGCACGACATCCGACTTGAATTCACCATACCAACCACAATTGCACAGGCCACGGAATACGCGTGTCTAGAACCCGTAGCCGCTTACGCACTGCCATCAGTGTAAATGATACAATGAAAATCCTCAAGTGGGCGCATAGTCAGAGGAGCAGGATGAACAAACTCATACTGGAAAAACTCCTGAGTCTGCAAAGAGGAATCGAAAATGAACGTTACATCCGGGGATGTCAAGGATGTAGCCCATTGTATCCACAGAGGGTGCAAAGCCTTGGAATTAGGTACACTGGCCTTCGTCACTGCCTCCAAGGCAGGATACGGAGTAACAATCACAATGCATATTCCCTGCGACAGTGCACGTTCCTTAAGAATCGCTGTTTGCTCTTCTGTCAAAACTTTTTCCACAGTGGAAAACCGCAACTCGGCCGAAGTGTACAAATGTGACTTGTAAGCAATAGGAACTGTCTCTCCCTCATTAAAAGTGAGGTACGTGAAACCCACCGCCCCTGGCACGATTCTTATTACCAGGTTGGTGTGGTTATCACGAGTCGATAAGAACTTAGATTCAAGTAGGTCAGCCTGCAAGGATTGCAAGATGGCTGAGTGTTCTGGCAGCCAACACGATTTGGAAAAAGTTGGTTGTACCAACGCGTAGAGCGGCTTGATACGCTGGGCATATTCTGGAATGTATGTACCTCCAAAATTTAGCCACTGGGGCTTTTGCCTCACGCCGTATGGGGTATTAGGGTTATGGCTGTGGCGTGGAATGCAAAGGGATCTCATGTCGAGGGGAAAATTTGTCCCATCCACAGTGAGTACGGTACAACCGGCGCAAGCTCCTTAGTCCAATCTTCTGCAAATTGCAGCGCCTGCTTCTTCGGCAAAGTGTGCGCGAAAGCAGGAAGGATCACCTCCTCCCCTTGTGGAGCGGCCAAGACAAACGGTGGGGGCCAGTCGACCTCCACCAACAAAATATCATAAGTAGTTGTTAGATTTTCCCCCCAAAAAACCTTTTATGGTACGTTCTATGTAACCTTCAACTACAAGGACCATTTCATAAAGTCTTTCAGGGGGAGCCACTCTAGAGTCAGCTGTTTCAACTACAACAAAGGTGTCAGTCGCTGTCACCTTCAGTAGTGGACGCAGCGCATTTCGAATGATGGTAATCTCCGCCGCGCTGTCCAGCAGGGTCAGAGCACATGTCAGATTCCGAAGCTGCGTTCTCACTATCTGTGGCATATCTCGCTGTTACAGCAGCAACTATCTTCTTTTGAAACTGGGGGCTTTGATGCGGTGACTCATCCTGCTTGTCATTTCCGTCAGCCTTACGAGGCTGCTCACGGCTCCGTTGGGCACCTTGACCTCTGCCGCCTCCTCCACTGGTGGCTGTTACCGATGTTTCCTGCAAAGAGCGAGGAGAACATTGTTCAGGTACCTGAAACCTATCAGATGACTTAATAGTACTGCGGTCGTGCAATTCATATTTACGCTCAACAGGGGCAGGTGTAGACAAAGCGGGACAGGAACCCTGTTTCTGCTGCTGCTGCTTCCCCTGTTTTTTGTTCTTATTCCAATTTTGTTTCTGAACCTTTGGGCGGTCATCTTTATCGGACGACAGTTGCTGAGTTTGCTGTTGCTTTTCTTTCTTCGCGAAAGGCTTAACACCCAAACTATTACAGCCTACGGTCTTATAAGCCTCCGTTATAATGACGGGCAACTGACAGGGTTTATTGGCGTCGGGGACCTCGCGAAGTGCATTAGCGACCTGGAAACTTACAGCATCCCCCTTGACATTAGCAAGGACGAGATCACGTACCATATCAAACGCTCCCAAGAGGCGCATACCCAACTCCACTGCTGCCTCTGGTCCATGCTAATCTTGAACACGCTTGATCACAGTGGGCAAAACAGTCATTGACGGGGTGCCAAAGCTCCTAGTATAGACTGCCACAAAAATAAAAATAAATGTTGGGCTGTCAAAGCACCCGCCTGAGGATGCGGGGTGTCAGCAGCCAACACAGGCCAAGTAGCGCCTAGAATGGACAACGGCCCTTGTCTGACCGCTGTAACAACGTGTGGTAGGGCGCCATTAAACCAAACGGCATGCTGCCAAATAGAAATCGAAATTTCCACCGTCCGATATGGAGCGTACACTGCAGAAGCATCAGCGGGAGTGTAAGTGTGAAAAACACCAGAATTAGCATCCACCGCGGGAAATGTGACCCATGAGTAATACAACTCAAACGGGTACGCCATGTCAGCAGAGACTACAAAAACCACCGCCAGTCCCTCTAGAGATACGAGGTATTCCTGCAAATGATTACGCACAGCTACACGACTGTGTGCTGGGATATCAACCGCAGCCATAACGAAACAGTAATAGAGAAGTACAATACAATACTAGAACGCACAACTGGGTAGTAATTCAAAGAAGAAACCTTTGAGAAATATCAAGCTTGAAACAACCTTTGTTAATAAAGGTAGGTTTTTTATCCGTCACTACCGTCAACCGGAAATGATAGTGAGGGGGTCGTAGACTGATATAAGCACTACTCAAGTGTCTCACAATAAGACCACACTCGTTGGCGGCGCCATGTAGCAGGAATTCTGAGCAAACACAGAACTGTGCACAGAGACTTAGGACCTCAGTGAATTAGGGTGTACCAAAACTCACCTTAGAACCCAAAATCCCCTACCAGACTAGCAATCAGTGTCACATTAGCTCTTCGTCCTATAGCAAAGAAACCAATGATTAGACATCCTAGAAAATGCGACTTAGGACCATCTCAGGAATAGTGGGAAGTGAGAACACTCTTTTGTTATACGTTCATACCAGTCCACAACAGGAGTAAAATAGAGACACAGTAAGGTTAAAATGTTTATTTTAACGACGTGATCGCAAGCGCAGTATTTTAATCAACATAAGCAAACATATGGATAAGAATAATACGGACAGCATGGTTACAATTCCATAAAATACAAAAGGAGGAATCATATTACAATGATAGTGCAAACAGGTGATAAAAGTGCCTATTTAAAGCACCCTTCCTATCTAGGAACTAGGTATTATAAAACTATAGAAGGTCTCTGGAGTTTTCTTAGGGGGACCCCATTTACCTGTCCGCTCAGTAAGTGTAAGTTACATCAGGATCGGTTAGTCTCTCTGCATGCCTGGAATCTTCCAAGTGTGTTTCAATTCTGGCAAGTGTGCTATGATAAAGGGGCCAGAATCCTACTTGGCTTACAGCTGCCAAATTGTTGTGTCTAGAATATGTTACACGGACATGCCGATAAACAGGCTTGCATGTTATGATAACCTTGGCGGCTCAGCACTCATTGTGCAGACTGGGGACACGATGTATGTCTAGAGATGTCGGAAAACAACCCTTTTCTCATGTATAGACCTTCGTGAAAGCTAACTCAGCAAAAACAGCTAAGCAGTGTTGTGTGCAAAAAGCAGCAAAAAGGAAAATGGCGTTTAAACTTCTAATAAGCCATGATAACTTAACATGCACGCAAAAAGAGGCCCATAAACCACACTACAGGAGGGGTCAGTCCATGGAGAAAACTGGAGGGCACAAGAGCAGAGAGCAGGCAGCACATAAGAGGCGCTTGCAAGGTGGAAGCCTCTCCAACAACCTATCAGGCAGGCCAGCACAACAAAGCAAGTAGTGCCAATGGCGGTCCCTTCTGGCAGCACAGCAGTCCTCTGGAGCCTGTAGAGACAGGAGTGTCTGAGTACCAGTCCCACGCAGTGTCTAAAAACATGGGGTCAGAGCCCCTGCACTTATACTCAAAAATGTATTTGTTCAAGAGGTGACTTCAAAGGAACCCTTTCAAGTGCACAACAATCCCCTTTCGACCCAGCCCTGGCTCCAGACCTCAGTAGGGGGAAATCAACCCTTTGTGTGAGGGCAAGGCAAACCTATACGAATGCAAAATGTGAAAGCCTCTTCCTCCCCCAGACCAGGAAGACCATTGATATGCAGATGTAACTCTGTCACGCCCAGCCCTTCCTGTGTTATGGCTGTCTGGAAAGTATGCACCAAATGTAGCTGTTACCCTGGTTTAGACGTGGATTGGAGTCAGGCTGCAAAGCACAAAGAGCCATAAGCACAGAGAAATGTCTACTTTCTAAAAGTGGCATTTCTAAAATAGTAATGTAAAATCCAACCACACCAGTAAGCAGGATTAATTACTATCATTCTAAACATACCAAACATGGCAACTCTACTCCTTCCAGATCAGGAATTAACACTTAAGTAGTTGTAAGGGAATTCCCAACGCTAGCCTATGAGAGGAGTAGACCTCACAGCAGTGAGAAACAAAATAAACTGTCACTAGCATGACATGCCACACAAAAAGGCACATGCCTTACCTTTTACTTAGACAGCACCTTGCCCATAGGGCTACCTATTACCCACCGTAGGGGTTACCTATGTGTAATAAAAGGGGAGTTTAAGGCTTGGCAAGTAGTTTTAAGTGCCAGGTTAAAATGCCACACAGTCCCTGCGGTGTCAGGCCTAAGACAGGTTTGAAAGACTACATCTGTGGGTGGCACAACCAGTACTGCAGGCCCACTAGTAGCATTGAATCTACGGGCTCTGTGTATATACTATACCACTTTACAAGGGACTTACAAGTAAATCAAATATGTCAAACAGGTGCAAACCAATCATATCATGTTTAGGGGAGAGAGCACATGCACTTTACCACTGATTAGCAGTTATAAAGTGCCCAGAGTCTTAAAGCCAGCAGAAATAGGGTCAGAAAATAGGAGGAGTAAAGCAAAAGGTTTGGGGATAACCCTGCAGAAAAGGCTAGGTCCAACAGTGGTAGAGAGGTTGCATGCAGCTGTCATACACTTTTCTGTACACAGAGAACATCCTTATATGTTTATGAAATACTCTAGTTTATCTAGACCCTGCTATGGGGGTTCTGCGGGGATTTGGCAAAAAAGTCCAGCCTGAAGCTAATAAAATATAAGTCATGCTTATACTCTTTGAAATACAGTGATGCTCTAGCAGCTAATGGGTTTGTTTCCATGCTGGCGGCCTGCAATCTAGCCCAAAAAGTACTTCTGCCCACGCATAAAGCGGGACATACATTAGATCTGATCTGTTCCAACCTGACAAATATTCTGTTAGTTCACCCTATCCCGGTCATTTGGTCAGATCACTTCCTCATCCCTTTTGAGATTGATATTCCCTGTCCCAACAGACCCACTCTTACTCCCAAGGTCTCAGGGAGAAACTGGAGCTGTATTACCTTAGAGACGCTCCAGGAATACCTAAAAAATTCACAACCTATCCCGTCGTCCGACCTCGACAGGGGCATTGACCATCTGGACGCCTGGATCGGTCAGGCCCTAGAGGCTCTGGCCCCTCTGAAACCCATTAAAACCTACAGGGCAGCACCATCAGCACCTTGGTATTCCGATGAGCTCCGTCAGAAAAAAGCTTCATGTAAATCCCTTGAACGATCTTGGAGGCAGAACTACTCCTTGGAAAGTAAAGCCACCTATAAGATGGCCCTCAAGGAATACCGTAGACTGATTGTGGAGCACATAAGGGATTACTTGGCCTCAAGAATCAAACAAGCTAGCCATAGCGCCAGGGAGATCTTTAGCATAGTCAGATCCTTTACAGACCCTAATGCGCTGATTCGGATTCAGCCTGCTTCCCAGTCTTTGTGTGATAAACTCTCGCAATTCTTTGAGGACACAATTGAGAATATTTATACCTCCTTCCCTAAATCCAATAGTGATGGATTAGAGGAGGAACCCATCACTCATAATTTTCGGACCCCTGCCCTGCTAGAATTTGCAGACATATCTGAAGCCGATTCCTTGGCGGAGCTACTTAAATGTAAATCTGGATCACCCAATGATCCTTGGCCAGCAAAACAATATAAGAAACTGGCAGCCTTTCTCAATCCCTACCTAAACCAGATATGGAACGAATCTTTGAGAACGGGTAGATTCCCTGCCAAATGGAAGCACGCTTCTCTGGTCCCCATCCTGAAGAAGCCCAATTCAGACCCAGACAATCCCAGTAATTACAGGCCAATTTCTCTTTTGCCCGCTCCAGCTAAGATCCTGGAAAAATTGGCACACTCCCAGCTTGCTAATTACATCGAATCCAATGGGCTTCTGCATGACTCTCAGCATGGCTTTCGGTCGGGCCACAGCATGGAGTCAGCCCTGATTGAAATGGCTGACTCGGTGAGATGGACGCTGGACCGAGGGTCGAGGGCGGTGTTAGTGCTGCTGGATCTTTCGGCAGCATTTGACACCGTCTCTCATAAAATTCTGCTGAGAAGGCTGGGGGACCTGGGTGTAGGCGGCGCTGTGTTGAAATGGCTCTCTTCTTATCTATGCAACCGCACACAGCAGGTATATACCTCTCCTTATACCTCCTCCGCTCGACCACTTAAATGGGGAGTTCCTCAGGGCTCATCCCTGAGCCCGCTCCCGTTTAATGTTTACTTCACCCCCCTGGCCAAATTGATTGCGCAAACTGGAATTAAAACCACCTCCTACGCTGATGATATTCAGCTACTTTTTACCTTTGATGAACCCTCTGCCTCTGCCTTTGATCCGTTGAAATCCTGTCTCGGGGATATCTCCAGGTGGATGGACTCTAACTCTCTTCGACTCAATGCAGATAAGACGGAGATCCTGTTTTTTAATCTACCATCCCCTCTGGAGTCCAGCCTGTGGTGGCCTGAGGATCTAAGCCAAGCCCCCACGCCCAAAGACTCTGTGAGAAATCTGGGAGTGCGCTGGGATAACCATCTTAGTTTTAATACCCAGGTCCAAGCAGTAGCAGCATCCTGCTTTGCGAAGATCAAGACAATAAATAGGCTTGTTAACTATCTGCCAGTTGACTGCCGTAAGACTGTGGTCCAAGCCTTGATAACATCTCATCTTGACTATGCCAACGCGCTATACCTTGGTATCACAGCAGGTTTATATCATAAACTCCAGACTGTCCAAAATGCTGCCGCTCGGCTGGTGGAGAGAATTCCTGCTAGACATCATATTTCCCCACATCTCCGCAAACTGCATTGGTTACCCATTGCCAAGAGATGTGTATTCAAGGCCATGACCATGGCTTTCAGAGCTTCTAAGGGTAAAGGATCGGCCCATCTGAAAAGCACCCTGCAGCCGTATGCCAATGCCAGGACACTGCGCTCCAATTCCCTTCTACTTCTCGCCACCCCCAGATTTAAACGAACTCGTTCAGGAAGAAAAACATTTGAAGTTTGCGCCACTCAGTGCTGGAACAAGCTCCCGATTGCCCTCCGTACCTGCCAGACAGAATTGGTATTTCGAAAATCTCTGAAGACCCATCTTTTCTGCTCATAATGTTTCTGTTTTTCTTTCTTTTTCTTTTTCTTTTTCTCCTTCCTACGCCCTCTGTTCTCAGATCTACTAGCGCCGGGACACCCTGTTGGGGCAGCTGTGCGCTTTATAAAATACACAAATAAATAAATAAATCAGCCAAGGTATTAAGGTGGAATCAATGACCTTAAGGTACCTAGGGTTCAGATCTGCTATCATGTAGGAGATGTCATAGAGGGCAACATTTCTAGGATGATAGCTGCAATTCATGGCTTCATATCTTTCTGGCGCCGAATCTATTTGTTAGTATTGGGAAGAATAGCCTTTTCCGAAAAGACTGTTACCAAGTTGCTGTAGTACTTTATTAATGTACCAATGGTTACAACAAGGTGGTTCTTTCAGGAACTAAGCTCTTTGTTGACAGATCACCAACAGGGCTCCGAGAGGCGTAGTGACACACTTGCAAAGTTACAACTGACAATATCTTTACAATATAAGGCGGTGGCATTTGGTAGTCATTGGGGTGCTCTTTTTCAGCTCTCTGCTCCTTAATAGCACTTTAAGATGTGCTTCAGTACTATTACTTTGCATTGCAACAAGTGGAGTCAGCAAAATAAACCTGCAGTAAGTGGAACTGCATATTTCATATTAACCACTCCCACTTTAAAATATGTTCCTAGTCAGCCCCATGTTCGATTCAATGGTTCACCCGAATACAAACTAAACACAAATATCTTGGGTCTCGGGTAATTTGTGCCCTACATAAATATGACGTATCTCAATCACCAATCAATTAGCTATCCAACAAACTCATTCCATTATTCAAGCAGATGCATAGCTCGAAGCTGCCTGCAGGAGGGGCGAAAACAAGAAAAGGACATAACATAGAGAGGCTGATTACAAGTTTAGGTGCTATTTATCGCACCTGATTAATAACAATACCAGGGGGTACTTTATTTTTCAGGTGCAAGGAATAACTTTTATTACGAGTTAGGGCCAGGTCACGAGTTGCTTGTAATATTTCGAACTATGCGTTAATACCTTTTTAAGCATGGGTTAGAATTACAAATCAGAAAGTATTTAACGCATTCGATATTTATCAGATGTGCTAAATAACCCAGAATTCATTCAGCTTCAGCAGGTCAAACCTACCGAAATTTAACAGGGGAAAACATACGGTATTTACCATATCTAATGCGTATTTTGGTGCTTTAAGCATAAAAATCTGCATGTTATTCCCCATAAACTCGTAATAGGTGCTATTTATCACTTTCGATAAATAAGTACCCTGTGATATTGTTATTTATCGGGCAATAAATAACGCCTCAACTCGTAATCAGGCAATGGGTGGGCAATGGCATGCCGATTTTGGTGTCTGAGGCACAAAAATCAGCTTGATATGGTAAATACCATGTGCATTTCCCTGGTTGGATTTAGGCAGGCTTGACCAGCTGAAATTTAGCAAAGGTTGAGATATTTAATGCATCCGATAATCATTGCATGCATTAAATAACTACCAACTCGTAATTTCAACCTGTGCGTAAACAGGGGTTTATGCAGGGGTGGAATATAACAACCAGCTTGTAGTCAGGGCATTTTTTTTTCTTTCTGACTTTTGATTAAACCTGGTGGTGCATGGTAATACCATAGGGCGCCTTACAACAGTTCGAAGACAAGGGGGCATATTATCAAGAACGACATTAAAAATTATCGCCGGTTTAGCGGCAGAAAACTGCAGCTAAAGCGGCGATAATTGGCTTGATAATATGCCCTTTACGAATTCCAATAGAAGCCCATGTTCTGGTGTGAACATTGGCTTCTATTGGAATTCTCAAGGGCATATTATCAAGCCCATTGTCGCCGCTTTAGCAGCAGTTTTCTGACGCTAAACCAGGGATAATTTTAACGCCGCTCTTGATAATATGGCCCAAACTGATCAAAATAGTCACCGAAAGAAAACGCCAAATCGTTTTACACAGACCTTGAGCAGCGGGAGTTTCTTATAACCTGAAAAAGTTACAACTGAAAAACCTAACGATCTGAGCGTGATATTAAGCTCCTCTACGCAAAAGATTGAAGTCTAAAAACGCTGGCACTGTGGGCAGCAACCTGGCGAGCAAGGTCGTTGACTTCCACAATAAAAATAAAAAATATGGAAAGGAATATGTGGCAATGTGAGAAACTATGAATTGATGATGGGTCTCTAATCTTTATCTGCGTCCACATTATAAAAATGGCAACAGGAAATATGTAGGGCATGCGAAACCGGGTTTAGGAGCCCGACTGAATAGTGCACAACGAGAAAACGCGATTTTTCTTTTGGTTTGTCTTTTTAAAAAAAAAATGGGCCCCTGTTCATGCGTGCAAATATTGGTGAACATTCTCACTGCATTAGTTTAGTAGGATATACCCGAGCCTTTAGCACCGAATATGCCTTCACAATAATGCTGTGCATAATACACTGTGAAATAAAAGTCTTCTCCCGTTATTACTGCAAGAACTGCCTTAATAAAGCATACAACAGTCATCATGAGGCAGACATTTTAAGTAGAATGATACGAGTGCCTGGTACATTGTACTAAACGCGCACGTATTTTTCATCCCCAAAAGAACTTGAAATGTCGCTGCTAATAAAAAAAAAAGGTGCGTTGTCTGCTGACAATGGCTGTTGGTTCATTTCCCTTCTGTCACCAGCTCTGTAGTGGATAAATTGAATTGCTGAATGGCAAGAGTGAGACCTTATGATTACAGGCTGGATTCCCTTTTATGAGTCAGGTGTTTTTAAGTTACTGCGTCGGCTTCATGATTTAATTCCGACTTTAAATACTGGCCTTTTAGAGTCGCCGGACACTGGATTCTGGAGCTTTTAGACCTCTGACACGAACCGGCGTGGTGCTCATTGAAAGGGGTAAGTGCGTTTACATCCACTGTAGTGCAAGTCACCCCACAGGTCTGTGAGAATGTTGGTGTCATGCGCCATAGTTAACACATTTGTGGGCTTTCAGTGTTTAATTTGTTAAAAAAAAAGTGCATGGACCCAGAATATTCTATGGAGCTCATTCCACCTCAGACATCTTTTCCACCAATGTAAGTGCGTTTACATCCCCTGTAGGGCAAGTCACCCCACGGGTCTGTGAGAATGTTGGTGTCATGCGCCATAGTTAACACATTTGTGGGTTTTCAGTGTTTAATTTGTAAAAAAAAAAAGTGCAGGGACCCAGAATTATTCTTTGGAGCTCATTTCACCCCAGACATCTTTTCCACCAAACTACACTTCCTTTCTCTTTATCTCACTCTTACAGGGTTTTTTCATCCCTGATTTCCCCCTTTAGGGTTCACTAGGAGTCTCAGATTTACCAAGATAGTCATGTTTTTACACCATCTTCCTTGGCAGTTTTCGGTGAATGTATTATAGGTGCCGGTTTTCAGAGAAGGTCTACTGACCACAGTGCAGTTGAGTTTTCATATATAGTGTTCAGGATTAGTCTGCATTCCTTTTTAAGAAATCAACACAGAAGTGTGTGAAGTTTGCAGTATTTCACCTTAGTGCTTCATTGTCCTGTGTTTTCTGTGTTGGAATACTTTATCAGTTAAGTCATTATGTGCTCCAAATTCAATGAACATTGGTAATTGGAAGCTTATGTTCATGGAAGGTCATGTTTTTTTGTTTTTTTTTAAATCTGGTCATCCTAGTCCTTTGTCACACTTTTCTTGTCTTTCTCTTTCTCTTCCTCTTTCTTTTTCCCTTTTCTGTATTTTTCCCTCTGGCTCGGATTCACTGCTCATGAAAAGTATGTCCCAGACTCCTTAAATAAGCGCTGGTACAACCACATGCAACCATATTCACTAAATAAACTCTGGCACGAACACATAATAACTGATTTTTTTTAGGCCTGGCTAGGCAAAGCAGCTGTCTGGAAAAACCTATTATGAACATCTCTTTAAAACATACTTAGAGTTGGGCTCTAGCTCCGACCAGAAAACAAACTTTCTCTCGCTTCATACACTGGTTTTCATGTGTTTCCCCATGGTTTGCAATTGAAATGTTTTATCGGCTTGTGAAACGTAGGATCACCTATGGTCTCTTGGTACTGAGGTATTGACAGTATGAGTATTTTAAATAAAAACACAGAAGACTTGACTAAAAAGTAAAGTCTGCAACGAGCATTTGACCATGTTGAGACTATCTATAATCTGCTTTCATTTGGTAGGGAATTCCAGTATTTGACAGAACAAACCAAACACCTCCAATATTTTTACATTTAGGGCCTATTAGCAGGTTTGCTTCAGTTGATTGAAGGGTTCTCGTGGGAACATATACTGTTAATTCACGTGCTGACAAAAGCCAGGAAGATACCATGGATTGTGTGGTGAACTAGACAAAGTATCTTGGGAACTAGAGCAATTGAGTAATAAGTGGTCAGACAAGGAAGAATTTATGGGATCCGAGGATTAACCAAATTGCATTTTTTAGAGGATCTGTAGTTTTTGTAGATAGAATATTGGGCTTCTACCTAGAGTGAGTTGCATAGTCAAAAGTTGATCTACTTGAAGCTGTGATTGCCCACATCTTGCCATCGGTGTTTGTTAAGGAAACATTTACCGGAGCAGTCTTAGAAGATACATCCATTTTGAGGAAACTGAGGAAATGTGTTCTGCGGTTGCCAGATTAGAGTCAAATGTCTCTCCCAAATTCATTGCTGATGATACTGGTGAGGGAAAGTTAGCTAGACATTTTCTGAAGCCAGTAAATATCTAGCCAAAGATCTTATTTTCCATTGATTACCAGGACTTTTGTCTTGTCCACGTTTAGCTTAAATCAATTAATGCTCATCAAGTTCAAAATAATATTTTCTGAGAATTAAAGAGATTGGCTGTGATTTTATAAGCCGCCTAACTAGAACATTATTTGAGCATTTTATATATATATATATATATATATATATATATATATATATATATATATATATGTGTGTGTGTGTGTGTGTGTGTGTATATATATATATATATATACACACACACGTATATATGTATTGACTGAAAAAAACAAAGGTAACAGGGATGTTTTAGCTAGGAAATAGAACTAAAAAAAACTTAGAAATTTACTGAAAAAAACAAAGGTTAAAGGGACGTTATAGTTAGGCTTAGATTTCACTTCTATAAAACCACATAGACATTCAGCAGTTACCTAACGATAACTAATGCCCCCACAATGTACTGCTTATGACCTCACATGTTATATCACTCATGACATGGTCAGTGACATCACTCATGACATCTCAAATAACATCACTGACGAGATCATCCAGTGATTGTGAGTGTTTTCTAAACCTTTCTGAGTGTTAAACATATATATTAAGGCATCACAAAAGTTAAATCAATTAACTTTGTGTACTACTAATGAGTGATTCGATTTTAAAACATAGATTATGTGAGTGTTTGTGTAACTAAATATCTCCATGTGTGAGTGTGTGTCTGTGTGGCTGTATGGATGAATAAGAGGGTGTGTGAGTAGCTGTATGGGTGAGTAAGTGGAATGTGAGTGGGTGGGTGGTAATGTGAGTGGCTGTATGGGTGAGTGAGTAGGAGTGTAAGTGGCTGTAAATGGTGAATGAGAGTGTGCATGAGTGGCTGCATGGGTGAGTGAGCAGGTGCATGAGTGTCTCTATGGGTGACTGTGAGGGTCCATGAGTCGCTGTATGGGTGTGTGAATGGGTGTGTATGGGTGAGTAAGTGGGTGTGTGGCTTTATCAGTGAGTGAGTGGGTGTGTGAGTGCCATTATGGGTGAGTGAGTAGGAGAGAGGCTCTATTGCAAACTATTGGGTTGTCTCAGTGATAGTTTAGGTGACTGAGTACATGTGTTAGTATCTGTATGAGTAAATGAGTCAGTGTGTGAGTATCTGTACGGGTGACTGACTGGTTGTGTGTGTGCCTGTACGAGTGAGTGGGTGTGAGTAGCTCTATACATGAGTGAGTGGGTGCCTGAGTATTTTTATGGGTTTGTTAATGGGTTTGTGAGTGGTTGTGTGGGTGTTTGAGTGGGAATATGAGAGGTTGCATGGGTATGTGAGTGGGTGTGTGAGTGGTTCTGTTGATGATGACATTAGTTATGTCACCAGTAATGCCATTTGAGAGGTCATGAGTGATGTCACTGACTATGTCATAAGTGATGTAATATATGGGGTCACAAACAATGCATTGCAGGGGCACAACTACTGAAATTCGATAGTTTTGTATGAGTAAAATCTTAGCCTAACTATAACGCCCCTGTAACCTTTTTAGGTCTCGGCCTAGAGACGCGCAGAAAGCGCGTTCTCGGCAGAGAACTATTGCAATCGTTTCAGTCTCCAAAACCGAGAAAAGGAGACAAGAGATGGGCACGCGCCCAGCATTCTCAATGGGAGAGGTGCGACAAGAGCTGGCCACGCGCGGATTCGGTCGCGCGCACGCTCACGGCGCCAGCGTCCCCGCGCGTGCCGATCACTGCTCTCTTCCTGGCCGGCATCGAGAAGTTTCACGCAGTGAGGGCACTGAGAGGTAGGTGCTTGTTCAGAATGTTATGTCCTCTAATTGCATGGACTTGCGGGAGTGTTTGCAGTGTAAAGTACCGGAATGGCGGGAGCAAAGAATGATGTCAGATGTGCTTTGAAGGATTCTGCGAATGTACACAGAATATTCAGTACAGTCTGCTCTCTGAGCGTGCACGTTACTGATCGCCTATTCTTTATTGGACACCAGGGTGCACCATGTGTTTTTTTTAATTCAACCCACCAAGATAAACGTGTCTATTCTCTTATAGAAAAGAGTGTTAACCATGACCAGTGTAAAATTAGTCGGTAGCCTTGCCTGCTTTCAGAGTAGTGAGTAGTGAGTGCAGAGTAGTGAGTGGTGAGTAGTGAGTAGTGAGTAGTGAGTGGTGAGTAGTGAGTAGTGAGTGGTGAGTAGTGAGTGGTGAGTGCAGAGTGGTGAGTGCAGAGTGGTGAGTGCAGAGTAGTGAGTGCAGAGTAGTGAGTGCAGAGTAGTGAGTGCAGAGTAGCGATTGCAGAGTAGCGAGTGCAGAGTAGTGAGTAGTGAGTGCAGAGTAGTGAGTGCAGAGTAGTGAGTGCAGAGTAGTGAGTGGTGAGTGCAGAGTAGTGAGTGGTGAGTGCAGGGTGGTGAGTGCAGAGTAGTGATTGCAGAGTAGTGATTGCAGAGTAGTGATTGCAGAGTAGTGATTGCAGAGTAGTGAGTGCAGAGTAGTGATTGCAGAGTAGTGATTGCAGAGTAGTGAGTGCAGAATAGTGAGTGCAGAGTAGTGAGTAGTGAGTGCAGAGTGGTGAGTGCAGAGTGGTGAGTGCAGAGTGGTGAGTGCAGAGTGGTGAGTGCAGAGTAGTGAGTAGTGAGTGCAGAGTAGTGAGTGCAGAGTAGTGAGTGGTGAGTGCAGAGTGGTGAGTGCAGAGTAGTGAGTGGTGAGTGCAGAGTAGTGAGTGCAGAGTAGTGAGTGCAGAGTAGTGAGTGCAGAGTTGTGAGTGCATGAGTGCAGAGTGGTGAGTGCAGAGTAGTGAGTGCAGAGTAGTGAGTGCAGAGTAGTGAGTGCAGAGTAGTGAGTGCAGAGTGGTGAGTGCAGAGTGGTGAGTGCAGAGTGGTGAGTGCAGAGTAGTGAGTGCAGAGTAGTGAGTGCAGAGTAGTGAGTGCAGAGTAGTGAGTGGTGAGTGCAGAGTGGTGAGTGCAGAGTAGTGAGTTCAGAGTAGTGAGTGCAGAGTGGTGAGTGCAGAGTAGTGAGTAGTGAGTGCAGAGTAGTGAGTGCAGAGTGGTGATTGCAGAGTGGTGAGTGCTGAGTAGTGAGTAGTGAGTGCAGAGTAGTGAGCAGTGAGTGCAGAGTAGTGAGTGCAGAGTAGTGAGTGCAGAGTAGTGAGTAGTGAGTGCAGAGTAGTGAGTGCAGAGTAGTGAGTAGTGAGTGCAGAGTAGTGAGTGCAGAGTAGTGAGTGCAGAGTAGTGAGTGCAGAGTAGTGAGTGCAGAGTAGTGAGTAGTGAGTGCAGAGTAGTGAGTGCAGAGTAGTGAGTAGTGAGTGCAGAGTAGTGAGTAGTGAGTGCAGAGTAGTGAGTGCAGAGTAGTGAGTAGTGAGTGCAGAGTAGTGAGTAGTGAGTGCAGAGTAGTGAGTGCAGAGTAGTGAGTAGTGAGTGCGTGCAGAGTAGTGAGTGCAGAGTAGTGAGTGCAGAGTAGTGAGTGCAGAGTAGTGAGTGCAGAGTAGTGAGTAGTGAGTGCAGAGTAGTGAGTAGTGAGTGCAGAGTAGTGAGTAGTGAGTGCAGAGTAGTGTGTGCAGAGTAGTGAGTGCAGAGTAGTGAGTGCAGAGTAGTGAGTGCAGAGTAGTGAGTAGTGAGTGCAGAGTAGTGAGTGCAGAGTAGTGAGTGCAGAGTAGTGAGTGCAGAGTAGTGAGTAGTGAGTGCAGAGTGGTGAGTGTGTGAGCGTGCAGGGTGAACAGTGTGTGAGCGTGCAGGGTGAACAGTGTGTGAGCGTGCAGGGTGAACAGTGTGTGAGCGTGCAGGGTTAACAGTGTGTGAGCGTGCAGGGTTAACAGTGTGTGAGCGTGCAGGGTGAACAATTCCAATCCAAACCACATAATTCCATTACTCACCACATGCATACACTCCATAACACATGGCTAAAAGACATTGCCATTTACAATGCCATTAGCTCTAACTCAAATAAATCCGAGACCTATTGCATTTCCAATGCTTGTTTTTTTAGTGAATTTCTACTTTTTTTTAACATTCCATATCCTAACTATAATCTCCCTGTAACCTTTGGAGTTTTCAGTGAATTTTAGCTGTTTTTAAAATTATATTTCCTAACTATAATGTCCCTGTAACGTTTGTTTTTTTCAGTGAATTTCTACATTTTTTAAATCTTATTTTCTAACTGTAACCTATAACCTTTGAGAGTGAGTGTGTGAGTGAGTGTATGGGTGTCTGAATGGATCTGTGAGTGGCTGTGAGAGTCTCTGAGTTGTTCTGTGAGTTGGTGCATGAGTACCTTAGTTGGTTCTGCTTGCTTTCTGCCTTTGGCAAGGTATCCAGTAGGCATCATTTTGCAGTATATGCCTTTTAAATTCACCACTTACAGAACATACATAATTTTCCGCTTCCTTTCCTCAAACTCTACTTTGAGGGAATAGTTTAACTGTGCTAATGCAGTGTGTTTAGCAGAGAGGCCTTTGGGGTTAATATTAGAGAATACACATGTACACAAGTTTATTACTAAGCCATTCTTGTCATCCTCCTAAATGAGTGGTTCATTCTGTGAATTGTAAGCAACAACCATAAACAGCCAAAACCATAAACAATGCTATGCATCAAGTATAATCAAAGCAATTATCTGTAAGCCTGATACTGTGCTTTTTAATACAGTATGTTTATGTGGTTAGCCTTAGCAATGCTTTTATACCACCACATTCAAATCCACCAGCAGCATCAATACCACAAGTACCTCCACTAATACCATGAACAAATATAAATACCACCACATGCCTTTACCTTACAGTCCCCTGTACCTCCACAGCTCAGTCAGAATGCCACCATTACAGATATCACCAATACCCCCACCACCACTAACATCACACTACCCACACTAATACCATCACTAGTATCACTAATATCACCACAAGTACAACTATCACCACCAGTACCACACCATTACCACAGCAATATCACCAATTTCAATATTACCAATATAATCAATGCACCACCAACAATACCACCATCCCCAATATTTCCATCATTGCCACCACCGATGCAACATCCCACCATTTCAATCACCAACAACTCCAATGTCAATTCCACCAATACTATCAACACCAATATCACCAGTACTGCCACTGCCAACACTACCATCACTAACACCACACCATCACTGTCAGTGCTGCTCTCCTCTTTAACACCACAGTTGGTCACAGTGAGGAGTCATCCCTCTTTGGATGACTTCAATGGAGACCTCTCGTCTATTGTTCCTGGTAGTCTTTAAAACCCCATGGTGCTCCAGTGGTTCCATCTGAACCAGAGATATTGGCTGGCTTCTTGTGACGAACCTCTTGACCAACTGCCCCTCCACAGTCCAGGTAGATTATCCACCTTTACCAAATGATCACCTCTACCAGTACCACCATTACCATTAACAGTACCATCAATACCATCACTACAATAACAATTCTACCACACCAATACAAGACGACCACCACTACTACCATCGGTAATGCATCACCACTAATACCACCAACACCACAACCACTATAACCAGTATCACTGATACCACCAGTGTCACACTAATAGCATGACATCCGATCCCAACACAAACACCAATACTGAAACCATCAATGTGACATAAAGCACCACCACAAAGCTTTGGCCAAAGGACTAGCTATGTACCTTTATTATGCTGTTGCAAGAAAATTAATTTCTGCGTGTCTGTAGTCACCTTATGGTGGACCTATTGGCTTTACCAGTGCTTGTTTGTTCTGTTTTTCCCTGCATCAGAGTTGATTTAGTCAGGACTCGTAATGTAAGGAATGTCTATTGAGTTTCCCAATGCTTTTTTAACTCTATGATTGTAAAGTTAACAATTGTTAAATCATTGTTAAATGTTAAGTAGCGCCGTGGATCTCTGTCAATCTGAGTTCTACTTCATTGTTGCCGTGGAATTATTTTCAAGCCAGCTAATTCATTGTTTACTCCACCACATCCCGAGTGCAACCACAATTTACATATGAGATGGCAATTAGCGATTATTTATAATTAACACATTATTCATTTATTTTATTTTGTTATTCAGGACTGTCTATAAGGATGAAGACTATCATATATCTGTGTGTTGTGACTGCTGTCTTTGCTGCTCCAGCCCGGGTAAATATATATAGCAGATCTATCTATACTGAGCCTTCAATGTGACATGCTCGGAGCAAAGGGCACTTTTCTGTAATACAAAACACAAAAGAGCAGATCAAGTCAAAGAGAAGTGTGTGTCTGTAGTAACACCCGTGCAGCACCAATGGTGAGACGTGAAACACAAGTGCCCAACATGAGACTTCTTGGCGACAGGGGGCTGATAAGATTCCCATCAGACCACCCATGTGGTGGAGTTAGCGTCATGTGGGAATTTAATGATCATGCCATCCCAAGTCCAACCAAAATAGTGTCGGTCCGGGAAAATATGTCACAAAGATATGATCATTGTGTGTATCCTAAAAGTAATACAAACTGAAGAAAAGAGTGCAGTGCTCTAAAAATAATATAAAATTGGCTACCCAAACTTCAAAGAATATTCTTAGAACTCGAAGTCCGAGTGTCAAGAATTAAAAACACGCTAGGTAGTAAGACTACCCTCTGGCGCTAAATAGTGTGGTCATAGTGTGGTCGACATGTTTCAGCCTTCAGGGCATCTAACCCGGCTTTCTTCAGGACCTTGTATGGCAAATCTTGCTACTGCAACTACAGACAAGACGTCATAGTAAAAGAAGGACAAACATGTACTTGAAAAGTTACATCTGTATCAAAAACTTAGAATACTTAAGCGTCCACTCGAGGGGAAGTAATAAATCTTCTTCCTATCAAAAAAACCAAAGAGACAAAATGTTGAAGGCACAACAGGTACCACATTGACACCATAGTGCACACACGTGAAAACAATACAGACACACCTGCACGAATAATTTACATTCTGCATTGGAGAAAAGCATACTAGCTTAATCACATTGAGGATTTGCCTCAAAGGTGATACTCACCCAGCTTTGTGTGGGTGATGGCCTCACCTCACCCGGCAACCGCTCGGGAGTATGAGGCCCCGCTCTAAGATGTAGAAAAAGACACAGTAAGCACACAGCTTTCCCATGTTCAACCAATCGTTCTACATTCATGTTGGTTGAACATGGGAAAGCTCAATGTGATTAAGCTAGTATGCTTTTCTCCAATGCAGAATGTAAATTATTCGTGCAGGTGTGTCTGTATTGTTTTCACGTGTGTGCACTATGGTGTCAATGTGGTACCTGTTGTGCCTTCAACCTTTTGTCTCTTTGGTTTTTTTGATAGGAAGAAGATTTATTACTTCCCCTCGAGTGGACGCTTAAGTATTCTAAGTTTTTGATACAGATGTAACTTTTCAAGTACATGTTTGTCCTTCTTTTACTATGACGTCTTGTCTGTAGTTGCAGTAGCAAGATTTGCCATACAAGGTCCTGAAGAAAGCCGGGTTAGATGCCCTGAAGGCTGAAACATGTCGACCACACTATGACCACACTATTTAGCGCCAGAGGGTAGTCTTACTACCTAGCGTGTTTTTAATTCTTGACACTCGGACTTCGAGTTCTAAGAATATTCTTTGAAGTTTGGGTAGCCAATTTTATATTATTTTTAGAGCACTGCACTCTTTTCTTCAGTTTGTATTACTTTTAGGATACACACAATGATCATATCTTTGTGACATATTTTCCCGGACCGACACTATTTTGGTTGGACTTGGGATGGCATGATCATTAAATTCCCACATGACGCTAACTCCACCACATGGGTGGTCTGATGGGAATCTTATCAGCCCCCTGTCGCCAAGAAGTCTCATGTTGGGCACTTGTGTTTCACGTCTCACCATTGGTGCTGCACGGGTGTTACTACAGACACACACTTCTCTTTTACTTGATCTGCTCTTTTGTGTTTATCTGTAAGACTGGGGAGCGAGCAGACAGGTCATTAAACTGTCCCCCTGACCCTCCACATACCCTGTTTTGTTTCTTTTCACTTTTCTGTAATAGCAGTCAGTGCTCAAGGCTCCCACCCTGAACCCAGAAGCCAATCAGCCCATGCGACCAAGAACTTCGGTAGGAAAATCCAAGGAAATGTGTACCTATTTCAAATATATAGGGCAAGTAACTTCCTATAATCTTTCGAAAAGTATTGTATCAATGAGAACCATTTTTTTATATTAAAACATGTTATTGGAGTCCCTGAATGAGCACCCCACCTTCCCCTTCAACAAAACATACTTAAGCTAATGGTACCAATCTATATGAGATCATGGCACTGGCTCCCTCAAAAGTCTATTTTCATATGTACAGGAACCATAATTCAATGATTCATTCTCTCTCACTGAATCTTAGGCTGTGTTGGGCATTCATCCAAGAATGATACTCGCTGCTCTAATCCTTAGATCCTTAAGACTTTCCTCTAAAACTCACCAAATGAAGAGCATTTCCACAGTACATGGGCGATTGCACTACATGCCCCACTTACCTAATAGCAAAGATCAATCTTTGCGTCATACATAGCATGAACATTGTTACGGAGGAGATGTTACCATAGAATTATCTTAGGACCTCCTCTGATCCCCTGCACATATGTAACTGCTGTGTAGGGCAACCCCAAATAACCCTAACACTCAGCCACATCATGGATGACACCCAGCTCTTTTTTCCACATCTTCTGAAACTTTCATTCCACTGAGATTTTTTATAATATTAAAATCTTGTAAATGCAGGGGACAATATGTCGATCTTCTTCCATATCAGTGTGTTTCTATCATAGAGGAATGCAGAACCCTTTAAATTACTTGTGTATACCTCAGTCTATCCATCCCTTTCATCCACAAAAGTAGCTTCATTTGTTGAAATGGTTTATCTTGTCATCCTGATAAAAGGCGCCCCACTTTTATACACCTCGGCATTCTCTAATCCCGAAATACGCCATCAACAACACCTGTATAATAAGGGTCACCAAGTATTGGGGTGAATGGAGAGGGGTAGCAAGTGAGCTAGAGAACCTGCACTTCAAATCTATGGACTTTCCGAATGTCAGAGTAGTCTTAAAGGGTCTTGGATCACTGGCATAGATAGACATTGTGCCGCCCGTGGCTGTCCCTGCGCTTGCCACTGGTGACCTCTTGTAAGTGGGCAGAGGGGTAGGCGGGGGGGTGCTGGTGATTGATTCCCGCAGTGGCCACTTCGCATGAGCGGGGGAGTCCACCTCCCCCAAACTTGTGCGGCCGGGGCAGGCCGCACCTCCCTCGTCCCCCACCATACCCCCTCCAATGGTACGCCACTGACTTGGATCTATCTTTCTTGAAGTCATGGAAACTCTCAAAGCCAGATATGAACCAAAAAAGAACCAATTAATCTTGGTGTCCCTCTTGGACCATTCCAGTACACACAAATCTATTTTAACCATGTAACAGAGGGTTGTCAGAAAACATATCAACTGCACTTCTCTCTTTTGTTCTCAGAGGGTGCGGGAGGGGGAGTGAGGGGAGAAGGTAGTGATGCTCTCTTGCCTTAAAGAGGCATAGGACACCATTATTTCCCATTCCATTCCCACTTAGCCTGCACATGACTCCATCATATCTTATGGTTCACTTACAATGAAAAGTAATGCAGCTGTCCTTAGCCCTGAACTGCCCCGAGTTTTTCAGTGATGGCATTTTCTACGTTTTGTGTTTTGCTCTGTCTATAGTTAAGTGGTGTGTCATGTTGAATGACTTGCAAGTGTAACATGGCGGAGGTTAAAGTAGGAGTCTCTAAAGATAAGAAGACCAGCAATTCGCAGTGTTCAAAAAGTCCATTCAATATCTGACAACTTTCAAGAAATGTGACACTTGCAAAGTTTGAAAAGCTGACTGGGCAGTTGGAGTGGCCCTTTGCAGCAGCGTGAAAATAAACAACACCCAACCCCGGACCTAAACTTGATACCAAAAATGTTTTTTATTAATATGTTGATGAATTTCAGAAACATTCACAACATCAAGTCAACAATGCAGCACCCAAACATGAAGATCCCCTGCACACGTTAACAAACAGACGTTTGCGGATCATGTCTTCCTAATCCGCAGCAGTAGCCTGCTACAGCAAGTACCAACCTTCACACTGTTCACAGGTAGTCCAGGTGGCTGGGCTATACAGGGCGTGCACCTCACTCTGGGATATCATCAACAGCAGGTCCAGAACAAACATCCGTCATTCAGGGCCGGACTGCGAAGTGAAAGCAGCCCTGGCAAATTTTGCCAGACCAGCCCCTATCCGGTGCGTAGCGAGCGAGCGCAGCGAGCGAGCCCGACCGCTACTAGGGGGGCTTGGGGGGTTCTCCCCCCCAGAAAAATTTGGAAAATGACAGACCAAAATGGTGAATTTTACAGCACATTTTTCATTACATATTCAAATTGTATCAACTTTCAAAGCACAGTAAATAGTAGATGGTGACCTTAAAGAACATCAGGTTACCCACCCAGTCATATGTACCCATAGACATTCTTTCAGACAGCACCAAAAATAGACACAAGTAGTGAATCATAGATAACAAATTAAAAGTGAGAGTAACATTTTGTGGTTTCTCTGATAGAAATGGGTACCCCCAGCAAACAAGACATGTCACAAAGACTATATACATGGGCAATCACATGCATGGCCACTCTGTTATGGCATAGTTGTTCTAGAAGCAAGGATAAGTACATATGTTCAGCTGCTTTGAAGTGACAGGTCATGACTGCATATTTGGGGGCATGTCTGGCTGCTAAACGTTATCATATCAAAATGGTGAACACTGCATGTAGTCTCATGGAGTGCACCATGTTAGTAAACATTCTCTGTTTGCTTTCACTCCTGCAGTGTGTGCATTGCCTAGTGGCACTACCTTCCAAGAAGACCCACACACATACACTTCACATTTGGGGACAGTGGCTGTCGAAGCGTTTCATGTAACCGTGTGTAACAATAATAAAACACTGCTCGTAGGTTCATGTGCTGCACTATTTGAAGTGTAATGGAGGGAGAGAATATAGGTGAAGGGTAACACGTTTACCGAGGCCTATATTATAGTACCTATATGGAATATAACACTCCATAATTTCAGACTCTGGTCTGCAAGGCTGGCTGCACTGTACCAAAGACACAATTCAAACCTGGATCACCAGGTTCTATAGTCAGCAGCTCTAGGCACTCAGTCACATTTCTTACACAGTAGGAAAATTGAGTTTATTACAGTGGTACTTGTTTAATTGACTCATGAAGACTAAACGGCTGGAGTCGAACAATGCTGATTAGATCCTGTTATTTATAGGTGTTATATAAACTATTCAGAAATTGCATTACACAGTGAGATATATTCCTAGTTTACTTGTCAAGGCATAAATAGATGTGAAAAACAGGAGTTAACATGAGCAATGCCTAATAGGCTGGCAGTTTTCAGCAGATGCCTGAACCAGCAGACCAAGTGGAATTAAGTAATTTCTGCTTCACCTGTTTTTGGGAAAAATCTTTACACTGTGTCTTATGAAAGAACAGACCGTGAGGTTTTGTGTTAAGGTTGGTTCATAATTGATTTCTGTATATTATTATGGTAACCTAGTGTTAATATAAGCATCATCCTACAGATCTGAAAGCTTTAACCCTCCTGAGTAGCACAATGGCGAATTGTGGTTGAAGTACTTAATAGGATGTATACATTTAAAAGTTTTAAGAGAGAAAATACAAAAATTTACTTTTTAGACTTTAAGGTAGTACATTTTACATTTCATAAAATAAGTTCATTAACTTACTGACCTGTTGTACCAGCTCAAAGAAGCTGCTGAGATTGTATGCACTGCACTCAGCTGGATTAAGGAATGACAATAATAGGATTTAAAAAGGTAATTACTTGCCCTTATGAAAATATTATTAAAAAATATGACAGTGAGTTTGCGAACACAACTGCTTTGCGGCTTGTTCATTAAGCCACTTTGATGTTAGAGATATATAGAAGCTAGCAGAAAAGTTAAATGCATTAAAGCAGAGCACTTATTATATTAATACACCAATTGGAACTGTTTTCTGCCAGTGGTGAAATGGTAGAAAACCGATAAACAGACATAAGTGACGAAGTGCTAATTTACATTGGCCAAATAAATGTTCACTATCAAACGACACTTCAAGTTTACCAACTCTAGTTTCCCCCGCAGGCGGTGAAAGGGTAGAGAGGCCAAGTAGTAGCAAGTTGTGCTAGATTCCAGTGGTGGCTGGTGACATATGAAAGTGGTGAGCCGTAAATGTTCACGATGAGTGGCTGGTGGCAAGACCAACCGTCATAAGTGGGGCTGCGGGTGGGGAGGGCAGTTCGAGTCTCCCCTGGAGAAAGTTTTCAAAACAAGAGTGGGCAAATGGTGCATTTTCAAGCAAATTCCAGAAAGCAACGAGGTTAATAAAGAGCTATATAAAACTTGGAATATGTAAAGCATACGTCTTTAGATATAGTGTGGGTAATAGTAATTAACACATAACATGCAACACATTCGCTGCCATTCATTCCTGTCCAACAAAAATAACATTTAAAATTATTTTTTAGATATTCTATAACTTCTTGCAAGTAAAAGCCACTTCAGTTCTGCATCTTATATTGGTAATGTATAAATTATAGTATAAGGAACAGATTTACAACTGCAAACTCCCTGAGATGGTCACAAAACTAGCATCAAAGGCAAGGCGGGAGCCTCGTGGGATTTTCCTTTCTGAAAGTTTACACTACAGCCAGAGGCCATACGTGCTTCTTTGAATTTCCAATCTGCTCTGCTGTGCTTGATTCCAGGCCCTGCGTTCATGCCCTCATAAGTTACTTCAATGTATTGCTTGCATTTGGAAGGGGCTGAAAAGGCTGCTTTCCTTAAAGCCATTTGTCAGGCCATAAACACTATGCTCAGGATGGACATGGGCTGTAAACTACTTTTTACATTTGCGGAATGCATAAAGGTAGATGTCCAAGTCGAAAACTTTTCTTGTGAACAATTCCATCTTCTATGTACATATTGCCTTTCCATCATGTTGCACATTGAAAAGCCATGAAAACACCCCTTCATGATGCTCCTGCATCATGCTCCCATTGTAAGAAACCAACATATTGGCGCTGTATTCTGTTCAGTACTGGGTGCCCTTTCACTATGACCAATGCAAAAAACTCCTGGATGATGCTGCTGCTGACCATTGCTCTTACAAAAAGTCGTATGTACATTACATTACTCCTTCATTATACCAATGCATAAAAAGCCTGTACACAATAACCCTGTAAATTACCTTTAGAAGTTGAACTCGTACATTGTTACTCTACATAACAGAGCCCGGCACTGTGCCCGGTACTTTTATCCTCAGCAAAATGGTTTTACACAGATCGGCAGGAACACAAAGCATGTTACAATGCCTCAGCAACATGCCTCGGTCCACAGCCAGTGCAACATGCCCTCTCACAAAGTGCTTTCACATAACCCTCTGCAGGGTATCCCTTCCCACCGCCCCTGCAGAGATCCTCTTGCATGGATCACCATTTCAGAAATACTTACTTAGGGTGTCTGCATGCAGCCCCCGCTTGAAACTGCATAGATGGAGGCTGGCAGAGATGGAGGATGGCGGGGTGCATGCAGTGACACCATGTTGTTACCTTAAGTGCCGGGCCTGTCTGAGGTGTCCCGGGCCCCTTGGCAGCTGTGTGTAAAGCCCTCTTTTTCTTTGAGAAGCACCCTGGCTGCACAACCTCCTGCCTGTGAACGGTGTGCAATGCACATGACAATAATTACCAGGTACCAAGACTGCCATTGGTGCCAGCTACAGAGAGAGGCCATGCACACCTCACACATTACATGCATGGCACATAAAGGAGATATGTGGCCTATTTCAGGTGAAAGTTACCACAGATGAACAAGGAGACCTCTATGCTAATCATGGCTCCCTCGCTTGATCAAGATAGGTTATTCTCTGCAAATAGTTTTATCTCCATGTCGCTCAGTGCTCCTAGCAGTCACAATTAAAAGATTGAAAGCAGGCTAAACACAACTCTTGTGTGTAAAAAAACATATCTCAAAATGATTCCCTTTTTCCATAACACATACCATTACATTCAGCTTTTGACATAGCTATTTACGCGCATTACAGACAGATGCTCGGGTGAAGACGAATGTTCCACTGTTTGGCACACAAAAAAATACAATAAAAAGCCATAGTGGAGCTGCGCCAGACACGTGGGACAGGTCATGCTGCATCTGTCTAAACGGGATAGCAATTGAGCACTTCATTTGAAAAGTAAATGAGACACAAAAAGCTTTGTGCGCACAGAGACACAGCTCCATCCAAACTTGTTTTTAAATAAATAAATCATCCTTTTGGTCCGGCTCTAATTTAGAAATGTCAGCAGTGCAGAGTTATGATGAAACCATTCTTCCTATATTCGGAGAAAGGGTTTCCAGAACTTTAGCAAAGACCTGGCTGTGTTACCCCTGCTTATTATTTCCCTGGCTCCAGTTTTAGAGACACTGCGTCCCACTTGTGATTGCAGCAGGGCGGTTGTACGCTTTTTACACATAGGCCCAGCAGAGGTTTTGGCGCCTCTCGGCAAACCGCCCTCCCTATTCTGGAAGAGTCTTACCTGGTTTTCTGGTTTCTGGTTAAAGTTAGGTCGACCGGTTGAAACATTGGACAACGCCAGCAGCTTCTCTGACAGGATAGGGGGCCCGCAACAGGCTGGACACAGGAGCAGGCCTTTGACGTCCCACTTGCTTCCGGTATCAAACTGTAGACAATGTGCTGTTTTAGAGTTGAGTGAGGTTTCATACCAGAACCATCTCTGTACAGCCTTGCTCATTTTGCTACATAAATAGATGTTGCTACCTCACCTGCTGCATCTAAGTGCTACCCAGCGGCAACTGGTGACATTTGAGTGGTGAGGCGTAAAATAATTGTGATGTTGCACTGCAAGTGTAGTGTGCGAGCCGGACCAACCTAGATGGGGTTCGGGGGGGGGGGGGGGGGGTCTCCCCCCGAGAAAGTGTGTGTTGAGAAAGGAGTGGACAAATGGTGCATTTTCAAGCAAATTTGAGAAAGCAGGAAGGTTCATGTGGATATCCTAATTCTATCAGCAGCTAGGTCGCAAAGCAGTAGTAAGTGGCTTTTAACAACTTAAGCATTTTTCATGCTTTTTTTAAATTCAAATTAGAGAGTTTCAATATGATTTAAAACGAAGACTCCTAAAAAAGACTGTTGCTGCACCCTGTAAGAGACAAGGTAGTATAGAAGCTTACACTACTTGCTATAATTAGTACCTGAGAGGATGTGAAGAAAGAGATATGACATGAAATAGGCAAACATGTTTTAGTGATTGATTGTCACTAGAACACAGGTCATTAAATGCGCTTAAAAGGAGTGGTGCAGGCTCAGGAGTAACATTAAGAAATATTTTTCGGGCTGACGTTTCAAGGGTCCCCGAACTTGCAGTCTTTCTATAATATGCAAACAACCAACCTCCCTAAATGATGCTTTTACACCTTAGTTTCACAAACTGGCAAAAAAACTTTAGAATGAGAAACACTCTGTGCGACGATACAAACTGTGATTGAATTATAGAAAATTCTGCACAATCCCCCGGAGGAACGCAGGATGAAAATGGTACGAAGAGATGACAAACTACCGGACGACTTGCAAACCCCTGCTTTACGTAAAACGATGCTTTACGTGTTCACAAGGGGCCCGGGACCCAAGAGGGTGTCTGGGGTGGGGGTGATTTGCGTGTGATATTAAATAGATGCTTATGTTTTGTTCCTAAACCTACATCCGAATATTTTTTTCACCTTGCCGTCGATGAACAAACTAACGCAACTGCAGTAATGGGAAACAGAGTAAGCCTGGAAACTATAACAATGGTAGTCTTACTGCCGCGCCACAGGGACGTTTGGAAACTGAGGGTAAGAAATGTGCCGGATACATCGACATCAAACTACGAACTTTCCCTGCTAACCGAAATGGTACAAGTAATGAAAAAGATGCAGCGACACGCAACTCTGACATATATTATCACTTAATTAACAATTACTTCTACTGCCGAGACCCAGTGCTGGAAAAATACACCCAAAAAAGTGCCTTTTAAATGTGTTGCTGCTTTTGAATGAATCTTGCCCATAGCTATGATGGCAGTATGGAAAGGTAACACTTTCTATACATTTCCTGCCTGCTGTTTACACATAAATCCATCATGTTCTTCATCTTTACCCTTATAACTTGATACTGCTGTTTCTTTTATCCTGTGACACCGAAAAAATGTTGGTGACTTATTAATCATGCCCATTTGACACATATTTAAACCAACAATTGGTTGCAATAAAGATTGAATACCAAGAGTGTTACCTAGTTCACATGACCTAGAATGGCTATAAAGCAATGTAAAGGGCAAACCCCATGGTCCTCCTGCAGCTGTGGTACAGCAGGTAAAGTGACATTACAGCTAGATTATCTCGTCCTTTACAACCAATTTCACATACTGATGGCACACAGCAACCTTATTTTGCCTCTACTAGCTACAGTAAAAGCTGTCGATAATTAATATGGAAACTTTAAAAAATATATATTGTCAACAAAGACACTGTAGACCAGATCGCTTTGCATGTTTTCTCTCGTGAAGAGAAACTGCAAAATGTGCTCACTCCTTTGTAGCAATCCTGCATATTTTTCAAGACAACTCCCCATCCTGCGACCCCTATCACTAACATGTTTGCATTGATTTGTTCCATTCTTGAAGCTACATGCAATTTATCTATGCACTCTCATTAGAATACAGGCGGTAGACTACACTAAGTCAATGACGTTTTGTTTGATTGAATTTTTCAAGAGAACACAAAAGAACCTTGCCATTAAAATAGTCCTTTCTTTTCCAGCATGAAGGTGAAAGGTTTTTAAAGTGTTGTGATGTTCAGTAATGAGCCTCTATCTAAATTATCATTGGTGACAAACTCACCAAGCACTTTTTTTTCGAGGACTCATAGTTATGAAATGCCAGAGCTGCCACTTTCTTTCCTGTAATTATAGGCTAGCTTGCATATCTTCAATGGTAATTTATAGAACAGTCTCCAGTGGATTACCGAGAACTTGAAAAACACATACATACCAGTCCGCAACAACCCCCTTCTCCTTCCCTCGCCATTGTTTACCGGTGATATGTAAAATAATGGCCCCCTTTCATTCCCTCGCTTAATTATGCGAATCACGGTACAGGAATAGTGCAAAAAACAAATGCATGCCATGCGACTCAATAAATAGGGTGAACATTAAATTATGAATGCGCGTATTTAAAATTGATTACCCTTTCGGGAATGATTCTGTCGCATGTTTTTGCAGCATCTCATTGTGCTCACCAGTGTCAGTTTTGTGACCTGCTTGCTGGCACCAGCATTTCTTATGGCCAACTTGCTTCAAATACTGTCTGCCGTGGTCTTGCAATGTTCACAGTGCTAGCTCCTTGCACTGCCCAAAAGTGTCATCAACGTGCATGAGAGCTCACCAGTGTGTCCTCAGCTGCTGCCCCATTCTAGTTTATCATGCTGTGCACCAGTGCAAGCGTATCATGCAGCTCACATTTTCACGCTTGTGTGTGATACAGCATCTGACGCAAACACATTAGATCGCCCAACAGTAACAGCTTCACGAGTCACCTGCTTCTCACGTGGCCCATAGGTTGCCCCTCTGTGCCACTGCCTTGCTGTGGATGTTCCTGACGCTTTTCACCAGTGTCCTCATCCTGCCCATGAAGCGCTAACGTTGTACTATGCTTACACCATTTAGCATCACACGTTCTTAGGAAGGGGACTACAGACCCTGTGCCCAGTCAATGCATGACCTCTTCGCTGAGACTGCAACATCACTGGCTGGTAGCACATTGTGACGATAGTGGCCATAGTGAAATAACAGTGTGCAGGATTACCACATACCAATATATTTAGCAAACAATGTGGTGGGGCCACTGGTGAGATAGCTGGGGGCAGAGGCGCCACTGATGTAGTTGGGTGGAATTAACAAGGGCAGGAGGGGCTGCGGGCCTGCTTTTTAAACCCAGTCTGTTTTCTCCTTGGTGTGTGTGACTATGGGCCTCCATACCTGCTAACGTTCATAGTCGTAGAGGCCTTAGGGGGTAGGAAGACCCCCCTTACAGGGGCTGAGGCCCCTTTCGGCAGATTTGATTGAGTGTGGCAGTTGGACCGGGGCACCTTCACTACGCCCAACTATGCTCTGCTATGGAAGGCCAGGCAGTGTCCAGTCAGGGTTCAGAGTCGGGTGTACGAATTAATTAATTGGATTTCATTTGTTTAGTTCTCCCATTGCAGGCCCGTCCCCTTCACCCCTCCCTTTATTTTGGAAATGTGGAAACTGAAAGGGAAGTGTTTTTATTAAAAAGGGGTAAACAGTTCTACAATTTAGCATGACGACACTCACCTGCAGACAGGGGGCCGGAGGGCTAGTTAGAAACAATTAAATGTTCCGCCTCGCTCATTTTCGATGCTTGACTCGTGACTCGTGTCTGCCTCATTGACCTCTCGCATGCGCATTTGGGGCCCATCGGGAGACGGGGAGGGGAAGAACCGACTGGACACAGTTGTAAAGTGTGATAAAGGCCGCTTTTATTGGAAAACAGGTGCATCCTGAAAACATACCCCAACCTTGGCCTTTGCCGTACAAAACTAGGCCTAACTAATTATACATATACCTGACTAATCCCCCCACCCCTAAACAGTTCCCCGTCAACATCATAAACATCCTCATCAATTGCCCAAACGCCTGTCTCAACTGTTTTAACATCTGCCATATGTACACTCCCTCCCCTTCAACCAGTAACACTCCTTCCTCCTATCCTACCCCCCCCATTTAACTAGGGAAAAGCGCCATCCGACATAAAACATTCCAGCACCTGCTCCCAGCGACAACACTTCTCAACCCTAACACAGAAAGCACCTGCTACCAACAAAAACCCCTCTTCCCAACCCCAGAAAGCAAGAACCCCCCCCCCCCCGGACCTATCCCCCCCTACATCACACCCCCAAAACCTAACCTACGGGTGGGCGGGTGGGACAACGCTAGACAAAGCCCCCCGGCTGCTGGGTCACTGTCCCACGAAATGGTGCACAGTGACCCAAAATGGCCGCTTTTTAACCCTACAAGCCCAAAAGTAGCCCAAACCCCACCAGCAAGCCCAACCAGCCCAAAGTCCCTTCCTGTGTTCCCTCTAAATTCTTCCCCCCACCCTTCCTCCCGGGGCCCCAAACTCCCCGGGGGGGCGAGCCTCCCTCCGGTCGGCCACCCCCCGCAAAGCCCCATTGGGGCCCATCGGGAGACGGGGAGGGGAAGAACCGACCGGACACAGTTGTAAAGTGTGATAAAGGCCGCTTTTATTGGAAAACAGGTGCATCCTGAAAACATACCCCAACCTTGGCCTTTGCCGTACAAAACTAGGCCTAACTAATTATACATATACCTGACCAATCCCCCACCCCCACCCCTAAACAGTTCCCCGTCAACATCATAAACATCCTCATCAATTACCCAAACGCCTGCCTCAACTGTTTTAACATCTGCCATATGTACACTCCCTCCCCTTCAACCAGTAAAACTCCTTCCTCCTATCCTACCCCCCCCCCATTTAACTAGGGAAAAGCGCCACTCGAAAGCCCTTTACTGCTTTCGACCCCCCCCCTTTAGGACCCTTGCACCTTCGGATACCTTTGCACCCCTATTGCCCGGTCCAACGCTTCCTTCAGCTGTACAATATATAGCTCCATCCCATATCTGGACAAATGCACTCCATCCTCCATGAAAAAATAGACCGCCCCATACTTCAGTTCCGGGTGCTCCATTCTGCCCACCCCTTCCTTCTCACAAAAGGCCCTCATCTCCCTGTTAATCTTCCTCCTTGTCCTGTCAATAGCCCCCGGTCTCTCCGCCCCCCTCCAACATCTCCTGGGTATAAATTCCGACCAGATGACGTAACACCCCGCCCACTGCCTCTTGATCTCCAGTAAATCTCTCCTCATTTGTTTTACCAGTGCCAGTCCCTTACACTGCACCAGATCGTTTTCCCCCAGGTGAACGACCAAAACATCCGGGCACACCCCCCCCCGCACAACTTTATTCAAAACCGGCACCAACTCGTGCCAACGCATGCCCCCTTTTCCCCTCCAATGACACCTAAACAACTGTTCATCCAATTCAAGGTTAAGGTTCCTGTATTTGTCTGACTCGGCCCTCTCCGCTCTCTTTACAAAAGAATGGCCCACCACGTATATAGACACTGCTGCTGCCGTAGGCCCCGCCACCGCACCTGAAAAGAGACATATGTAAGCAGCAAGTCCAAAACGGCAGCCTAGTCCACCACTACCCCTCGCAACCTGACATACGTCTTATAACAGTCTGATTTCCAGCGCCCCAACTGTTTAATTTCCTCCTTCCCCCAACCTTTCCGCGCCGCCTCCGTCGCCGCCCCGATGCGAAATGAATGCGTCCCGAACTCCTTTGGATCCTCACCCATAGACCGCAGGGCGTGCCGCAGGACCCACAGCAACTGCGCAGCCGTCACCCGTCCCGCCTCTCTCCGGCCGAACACCTCCGCCCCAGCCTGCACCCCTCTGTCCGCCAGCCGTCTCCCCCACGCTACCAGACACAATGCCTCCGAACCCCCAGGTCCCAGCAACACCCAAGTACCCCTCCCTCGCTGATCAGTCTTGGACCGTTGAAGCCGCACTGCCACCTCCCGGCCTCGAAACTCCACGTCCCCCCACGTCAGACCCAAACGCCCCTTCAGACCCACCAGCTCCGACACCCGAAAAGCTCCGAAATACATCCACGACATCAATGTGGAAAACCGCACCGTCTCCTCCCGATCCCTGCACACTACTGGCAAACAGCCCACCAAACCTTCCAACAGTGTCTCCGTAATAGGCCGTCTCCTCTGCACCCGATCCCCTCTCTCCCTCTCCCAACCCTCCAGAAGACGTCCTCCCAATTCACCCGCCGAGGGGGCATACCCCCACCAAAGCTTGCCCATTAACGCCAAACCGGCCAGTTTTCCCGCAATCGTCACTCTCGCCAAACCCTTGTCCATTAAACCCAGCATGAAGCGCACCACCTGTTCCTCCTGACGCCACTTGCCCCGCTGCCTTACCGCTCCAAATTGCAGGAACTCCCGCCAAGCCTGCTCGTAGCTCCTCCACGTGGACGCTGCCAAGGACGACCTCACCAACTGAACGACCCGCGCTCTCCCACCAACCACATCTCCGCCGGCACCTTCGTCTTGACCGCTGCCGCCTCCGTGGCTAGCCCATGGAACCTCTGCCACTGTGAACGAGACAAAGCGTCCGCAATGTCATTGTCCACACCCGGCACATGTTGAGCCCGGAACAAGATATTGTGCTCCAAACACCTCAAAACAAAAACGCGCATCAGCTTTAGCACCTGGGGCTCCCTGGCAGACTGCCGGTTCACCACCTGCACCACCGACATATTGTCCACCTTGAACAACACACGCCTGTGCGCCAGCTCCCGCGCCCACACTGTCACAGCCACCACCAACGGGAAAAATTCCAAGAAAGCAATGCTCCTACGCCCAGCCTGCCACTGCTCCGGCCATTGCTCCACGCACCACCTGCCCGCCCAGTAGAGTCCGAAACCTCCGACTCCCGCTGCGTCCGATGACATCGTCACATCCCACTCCCAATCCTCCGGGGGCGCCATGGGAACACCGTTGAAACGCTCCAAAAAAGCCAACCACATGCTCAGATCTTCTCTCGCGCCCGCCGATAGTCGTACATGATGATGGAGCAGTGACAAACCGGACAAGGCCAATCCCAACCGCCGACAAAAGGTCCGCCCCGCTCGCACCACGCGGCACGCGAAATTCAAATGCCCCAGCAACACCTGCACCTCTCGCACCAACACCTTTCGCTTTGTCAACATGCCCCTCACCAACGCCACCATCACCGCCCGCTTGTCCTCCGGTAGGCGTGCTTCCATGGCCGCTGAGTCGAGCTCTATCCCGAGGAACGACAGCACCGTGCTGGGCCCTTGCGTCTTCTCTGGCGCCAAAGGAACCCCCAGGTAACCCATCAGGTCCGTAAAACTGCCCAGATGCTGCTGGCAGTCCGTCGAACCGGGCCGACCCACCAGGAAGAAGTCGTCCAGGTAATGCGTTATCGCCTCAGAGCCTGTGCGCCAGGAAAAAGCCCACTGCAAAAAAGAGCTGAATCGCTCGAACAGGGCACACGACACGGAGCACCCCATCGGAAGCGCTCTATCGACAAAAATTAGCCCATCAAGCTGGATCCCCAGCAACTGATGATCAGCTGGGTGAACCGGCAGCAATCTAAACGCCGATTTTACATCGCATTTCGCCATGAGCGCCCCCCGACCCGCCGTCGTCACCAACTTCCTCGCGACGTCCACGGACGAGTAGGACACCGACGCCAAATCCGCCGAGATAAAGTCGTTCACCGACGCGCCCTCCGGCCATGAGAGATGTTGAATCAGGCGGAATTGACCCTGCTCTTTCTTTGGGACCACTCCAATGGGTGAAATGATCAAATCCGGCAACGGCGCCTCCTCGAAAGGACCCACCATCCTCCCTTCTTTCACTTCCTTGAAGAGCTTCTCCCGGACGATACCCTTGTGTGCGTTCACGGATTTCAGGTTCTCAGCCCATCGAGCAATCCGCGGACCCTCGTACCCCAACCGGAAACCCTCCCTGAAACCCCGACGCAGCACCGCCGCATCGTCTGCCCGCGGATATGCCTCCAAGAACGGTTCCAGCCGATCCAACCTAACCGGTGTACGAGCCTTTTCCCAGGGTACTCGCCCCCCCCTTCCGCCCCCCCTTCCCCTGCCGAGCCCGGGGGCCAGGTACTGACCTCCCACGAAATGGTGCACAGTGACCCAAAATGGCCGCTTTTTAACCCTACAAGCCCAAAAGTAGCCCAAACCCCACCAGCAAGCCCAACCAGCCCAAAGTCCCTTCCTGTGTTCCCTCTAAATTCTTCCCCCCACCCTTCCTCCCGGGGCCCCAAACTCCCCGGGGGGGCAAGCCTCCCTCCGGTCGGCCACCCCCCGCAAAGCCCCATTAGCGCGAGCCTGGCCCCACTGCGCATGATCCGTCTTTCAAATCCATACCCCACCCGGCTAGTAAGGGGCGACCTAGGCCGCGCGCAGACGCGGGGGCCAGGCGGAGGAGGAGACATCTGCGCACTGCCTGCGCCATGGATCTGCATGAACAGCAGCAAGTGGCGCATTTATTTAATTAATTTTACATGGAATACTGCCAGCGTTATGCACACACAGGCACAGCAGCACATTTAGCATTAATTATGCAGCAGATAGAACTAGCTGCTACTCGCGGACTGTCTCGGTGTCACCAGGGACAGGTCCAAATTAATTCCAAACTGGCCCGGCGGCCCCCTGGCACAAAACCGGCCCCCCTGACAGAAAACCGGCCCCCACCCCATCCAGCCTACCGGGGGATTGCCCGGTGCCCGGACCTGCCGTCATTGCACGTCAATCTTGAATCACATCAGGGGCCCTGGCATCAGTTTGCACCATGGTAAGCCATAACTCTTCTGCTAACAGCCATTCGCGGGCTCCCTTGAACCACACCTGTAGTGAGGGACCCCCAGCCTGAGCCCAGTGAATCATTATTGTATTGTATTGTAATTGGATTTATATAGCGCTTACTACTCCTGACAAGGCGTCAAAGTGCTTTATGGTGGGTAGCACGCTACTCTGGAACCCAAGGTTATTGGTTAGTGGTTAGTTCAGTGTTTAATGTTGGTTATTGTGGTTAGTCATGTGCTCTCAAGAAAACTTGCATCCGTTTGCTCCAATTACTTTGTGATCTATTAATACCAGTCAGGTGTGATCATTAGTGGGGGCTATGTGGTTCCAGGTGAATGGTCAGTGAGATAGATAGGCTGGTGGAGATTAGATAACGTTAGATTACAGGGATAGCGATTTAAAGAGGAGAGGTTGTGATCTATTAAATGAAGTATCAGCCAATTGCAGAATTAGAATAAGAAGGACTGAGGCAGACAGGCATGAGAGGAGGCTGTACTCAGAGAAGAAAGCATGCGGAGGATGGAAGGTATGATGAGGGCCACTCTGAAGAAAGAACGGAGAGGAATCAAGCAAGACTAAATCGAGGCCAATTTTTCATGCATGGTTTAGGAGTATAGTGGAAGAAGGCTTTCTGAGTTAGCAAGTAGTCAGAGAATGTAAGCCGGTGAAAGCAATACTATTGGAACCATGGACTGTTTCTGCTTTTTGCCAGCAGCAATACCAGTGATGAAAACAGATATTGGATTTTTCCTTTTTTGAAAGTAGGTTAGTGCACAATGCCTTAAGGAGCACTCCACCATTAGATATGGTATTGCAGATAAATGTTAAAAAAACATGTTCCAATAGTTGATGACTAATGGGCACGTACATAACATTTGGAGTAGGTTGGCCGTCGACTGTCTGTATCTAGGACATTCCTGTTTGTGTTGGGTAGAGTTTATTAAGGATACATGGAACTAGATAGTCATGATCAATCAATCAATCAATCATGCCATTTGTATAGCGCTACTCACCCGGGAGGGTCTCAAGGCGCTTGGGGGGAGGGGTATGCTACTGCTCGAACAGCCAGGTCTTGAGTTGTTTCCTGAAGGCGAGATGGTCCTGGGTCAGCCGAAGGTGGATGGGGAGGGAGTTCCAAGTCTTGGCAGCCAGGTAAGAGAAGGATCTTCCTCCGGCGGTGGCTCTTCGGATGCGTGGTACGGCTGCAAGGGCGAGGCTGGTGGACCGTAGCTGGCGGGTGGGCGTGTAGAAGGTCAGGTGGTTGTTGAGGTACTTGGGGCCCAGGTCGTGGAGAGACTTGTGTGCGTGGGTGAGGAGCCGGAACGTGATCCTCTTGTCGACGGGGAGCCAGTGCAGGTTCCTCAGGTGGCTGGAGATGTGGCTGCGTCGGGGGACATCCAGGATGAGTCAGGCGGAGGCGTTCTGGATGCGCTGGAGTCTTTTCTGTAGCTTGGCTGTGGTTCCGGCGTAGAGGGCGTTTCCGTAGTCCAGTCGGCTGGTGACGAGTGCCTGGGTGACAGTCTTCCTGGTCTCGGTCGGGATCCAGCGGAAGATCTTGCGAAGCATGCGCAGGGTGTTGAAGCACGATGAGGAGACGGCGTTGACTTGTCTGGTCATCGAGAGGGAGGGGTCCAGGATGAAGCCCAGGTTGCGTGCGTGGTCGGTTGGCTTGGGTGTGGTGCCCAGGGCTGGGGGCCACCAGGAGTCGTCGCAGGCGGAGGGCGAAGATCCCAGGATGAGGACTTCCATCTTGTCCGAGTTCAGTTTCAGGCGGCTGTCCTTCATCCACTCGGCGACGTCTTTCATCCCTTCGTGTAGGCAGGTTCTGGCGGTATCTTAAATCGTACAAGGTGAAACCTAGCAGTACTAGACTCCTTCTTGGAATAACCAAGTACCCTTTCCTACTCAGAGTTTGCAAATGGGACACCTACATCCTACTCCCACTTAACCCGTATTTTCAAGAGGGGTGCACTCTATCATTTACCACTTCCTTATATATCAGGCACATGTATCTACCCCCCTCCTGTAGGTTTGCCATGGCATTGACCATATATGTTTCTGTGGATCGCCCTGGGAAACCTGTCCAGCACAGGCACAACGCCACGTTGAGCCTTGCAAAGGTTAGCAATTGCCCCGGTCCAATGTCAAATTTTTGTCTTGCTTCCTCAAATGTCATATAAATGTATTTCTCCCTTGTAGAAATCCCAAAGTTTTTGGCAACCTCCCTTCATCCAGCCCGCCCCCGGGGCAATTAATCTAAGATCCAGAAATGCTGGGTAGGTCCAGATCTTCACATCAGACCTAAAAGGAGTACCTCCCACCCTATATCTACAGAAGTGATCCCAAACTTGAGACATCAATGCCACTGAGTATGGCACCATCCATGACTCCAGGAGAATGGTCAGGTTCACCACACTTAGCCCCCTCAGGGGAAGCAGCCATAAAAGAGTGCCTTTTCCCTGTTAGCAGTATCCATTTGTCACAGCTGGTAATGTTGCAAATGTGATTCCAAATAATAGTATTCAAAGTCCTTCCTTCAAGAAAAGGGAGTTGAAGTGTACCCAGTTTACCTCTAGGGCACGTGCTGTCCCAGAGACACAGAGCGAGGTTCTTATAAATCCAACGAAACTGACTGGGGTAACAGGCACATAGTGCCCTGGAATGTGTAAAGAAATCTACAAAGCATAATCATTTTACAGCCACCCTGCCTGCAAGGGACGGAGGCAGCCTCCGCCAGAAGGGGATAGAGTGCTCTAGGCCAGCCAAGAGGTCCTTACTATTCAAGGTAAGGTCCTAGTCCAGGGTGTGGGACACATGTATCCCCAAATAGTTGAAGGACCGTGACCACCACACTACTTCCAAGTCTGGAAGACTCTCCAGCAGCACATTTACAAGAGCACCCATGGGGAACAGTTTAGAATTATTCCACTTGGTGATCAGTCCTGACACCTGACGGAATTCTCCCAATAAGTGCAGTAGTCGAGGCACAGATTAATCCAGGTCCATCATGTAGACCTGTTTGTCCTCAGCATACATGGACACCACATGTTGAAAGCCTAATTCAAATATCTTTGTCTGCCACTTCATTGCGCAACTTTTTACCAGCAGTTTTATGGCCAGTGCAAACAGCAGTGGTGACAGCTGGCACCTCAATGCTTACCCTGCTCCAGCTCTCACTTAAGGGACACAAGCCTCTTGTTCATACTCTGGCCTAGGGACAGGTGTACCACAATTTGATCCATAATTGCACTCAGTCCAAAAATGTTCTCCATCAGAACCCAAAGTACATAATCTTACCCCAACTGTATTAAATACCTTTATGATGTCAAGTGAGGACTCTGTATAACATCTGCTGTCTCAGTGCAGAGAGTGCTCCATATATGCCAGGAGGTGGAGATTAAAAATTGCACTCCTGTGTGGGATAAAGCCTGTCTTATCCTCATTGACTAGTAAATGCATAACCCCCACCAAGTGGGCCAAGAGCTTACTAATAATTTTAGTGTGTGTGTTAATCATGGACAGAGGGTTGTAGGACCCAACACGGCATGGTCCCTCCCAGGCTTAGGAATCACTATGACTGAAGCCTCCCTCATCATCAGCGGGAGGAGTCCCTCTTGGAGTGCCTCCTCTGCCACCTCTCTGAGCTTTTCCACAAGGAGTGCAGGCACCAGTTTGTAAAACTCAGGCAGTAGACCATCCGTCTCTAATGTTTTCCAGTTCTACATGTTGCCTAGGGCTGCAAATTGTTCTGCACAGGTTATGGGTAGATCCAGTTCCTCGCAAAAAGACCATTTCCAGGGGGCCAGATGAGCCAACTTCAGATATTCAATTATCTGACATTCATCCGATGTCTTCTTCTGTGTATACACTTTTGGCAACTGTGCTTAGAAAGTCCTCATTGATGTCAACAATACAGTGCGCAGCATCAGTGACAATGGCATACTGAGTCTATTGAGTTCTCCCAGATGGAGCCAATCCAGTAGGGATCCAGTTTTATCCTCCTCCTGGTGCAGTCGCTGTGGAAATGTTTGATGAGTATGTTTAACTAAACTATGATATACCTCATTCAGTTGGCACTTTACTTCCACAATTGTCATCGCGTCCCCTCCCTGTTGGGGCATTCGTGCTTCCAACTTGGTCATACATCACTCCCAGTCCCTAATTTCCCTTTCCAGCTTTCCAGTCACTCCCACTATTCGGTCCGTGGTGGACCCCCAAACTACCACCTTCATGCCCTCCCACTCAGTGGCCCTTTTAGTGATCGACCTCCACTTATCCTCAAAGTAGACAGTTAAGGTGAGGAGAAGGTGGGCAACAAACTGCATCCATAAGGGCCCATGTCCTCTTCCTCCAGGTTGAAATTTGTGCACTTTTTGCTGATAAAAAATGGTCCAACTGTAGGAACCATGCAGCAGTGAGTAATGCAAATATATATTGGTGCATGCAGATGGCGGAGCAGCCAATGGTCAACCAAATGCAAATTATATTGACAACATCAATCAATTTAGTGGACATCCTTGCCGCTGGGCGATCCCTCACAAGGTGTCTGTCCAACTCCAACTGAGGGGACATGACACAGCTAAAGTCACCTGCCCAGATAATGGGGACCCTTAAATGGGGCAGAGTCAGTGGCTGCATTTTAAGGATAAAGGTGGTGCCATCAACATTGTTGCCGGCTATAAACAGTGAGGAGACAAAGAGGAGGTCCATCCAGGCACCCACAATCCTTAAATATATACCAAATATTGATGTTTACTTCATCAGCATTGTACTATTTATATTCATAATTACTTCTACTTTCAATATATTAAACCATATCTTCCCTGTATACAAAATTGTCTCTAATGTCCTTATTACAGTCGAGCGGTGATGCCTCTAGCCACCGGTAGTAAGACAATGACCTAGTTGCTTAGCTGAAATAAGTTATTACAGTTGCATGTTATTAGAGCCAGCAACCAAAGGTGAAAGGCGGGTCAAGGAGCATCGTTACAGCGCCTGTTTAAAAAAAGGAACATCAAAACAGTTTTTATCTTCTATGTATATTTTTCGTAAATGAAACTTGAAAGCAGATATTTATGACAACATGTTTATTTTTCGTATGCTACAGTTCATTACATGAAATAATACATTTCACTGCATGTTGCCACCCATTCCGAGATAAAGCCCTTAAAGCTATTCTTTCATGTTTTTGCCACAAACCCCATTTTCTTTTTGGTGTGTTTAAATTTGCACTATTGATTCTTATACGGAGGGGGTGTATTGCTATTGGTATATGATCCTTCAGGGAAGCAGTGTTGGCTTACTTTGAGCCCTCTAACAGCATGCTAAATTGTACTTTGGTCAAATTCATCCACTGCCTCTCAAAAAAGATAGAGGCCCAGGACTTTCTAGGCGAAGGGCCGAGCAGTGAATTGGTCGTAACCCTCTCCCTCTGACTGTTCCATCTTGACCTAATAACCCCCTCTCAGCTGGGATCATCAAACATGACTGGTTGTCATCCCTGGGTCAGGTTGCACAGGGGTCTAGGAAGTGTACAAACTTACTCCAGTCCAACTTTTCACACTTTCCTATTCCAACGGTGCTACATCCCTGGCTTTCCCTATTTTGCCTAAGCACACACTTTAGGAGACTGAATCACACCTTGCCACATGTAAATCCAGTACTTTTAAGCGAATTTTGAAAACTTGGATCTGATGCTATTTAAAAAGGTTGCAAAGGTTTTTAATTAATCATACTATAAAGTATTTTTATATTCCACTATAGATTCTGCTTTCTTCTTCATGTCTGTAACCACACCATTGATTTCTCGTGAAGGAGTTAAGCTTGTTGTGAGATACATGATGGTGTGAATGTGTTATAAGGAATAAAATACCCTCTGCTTTACGGTAAAATGCAATTGCAAGTCTCTGTGGAATTCCATGGTCTTATAACGGAATTCCTCAATGACTAGTAATAACCTTATAATGTAGAGCGGGGGGCACTTCAGTCATATATAATGCAGTTTCCTATTCTGGATTCATCTATAGAATGCCTACCCAAGTGTAGACAGCTATAGACATAAGAGTACCTATGACATTAAAATCGCTGTCTTTAGAAAAGTGTAATAATTTTACCATGCTTTATGAACTTCACCAAGTCCTCGCAGGATGGACTACAGCAACAAAGATAATATAGGTTAAGGAGAGCTTTTTAAGATCTTTTCCCCTACTTCAATGTACACCACAGATGCAACCCAAACATAACATCAGACTCACAGATGCAACCCAAACATAACATCAGACTCACACCAGTTTCGATGGCAAGTTGGAAGACCTTCCCTAATGGCACACAATTGCAGACAAAAGCATCAAACCACTCCACCTGGTTAGGACCTGGTAGCCATCAAACCACCCCAACAATGCAACCTAGTTAGGGCCAGTCGTGACCCTCAACAACAGAGGATCTCCTAAGGTTAAATTAAACCTGCAGAAACTTGGCCTACACCAAAATGGATTATAGCAATGGCAAACATGGTCTATATAAAAGAAGAGCTAAACATAACAAATAGAGAAAGTATCCACTGCTCGTGTCTTTACTAGAAATTATTTAACCGCATGCGTGCGGGCGGAATTCCGCTCGTACGCTGAGATATGCGAAAGCGCATGTTACGTGACGAGCTGGGCTCGTCATCAGCGTAGCAGGAGGCTACCTCATGACGAGCCCAGCTCGTCATCAGCGTCGAAGGGGTTAAATTTTATTATATTCACAATAGCAGCCTCTGATTAACTTTTTTGACGGAACATTGTTTATTTTCAGAAAGCAAAACCTGCGAAAGCTGCAGCAAATTCGAGTGCACAGGTACTTTTCTCTAGTTCTCTCTTTGCTGTTTCATGTGCTCTTCTAAGTCTGTGTTGTCCATGTGTTGGCCTTGCTAGTTCTTACCTCTAACTGGAGGCTTTTTTTCAGATGGATATTACACCGGTTGTACCTATGGCTGGAGTTCCTATGAATCCACTAAATCCAATGAACCAAATGAATCCAATGGGGCCTGAGGTAACAATAACATTCTTAGTGTGACTGTGTCTGATTGAATCTGCAGAGTAATATCAATATGATTCACATCATCATTCTAAAGGCTGCTGTAATATTGGGAGGTAATATATCTCAGTGCCACGTTGTGATTTTCTTCCCAGTGTGGTCTTATATCCATTTCCAAGTTCCTCGGTTCATAATGGAGGAAAATGTAGAAATATTGCAAGTTTTCCTAATTACAAGCTGGACAAGCTGGAATAGTGCACATTTTTCCTGCACAAATTTCGCCAGATTTTACATGGTGACATTTCTGTTCAGAAAAAACACAGGATGTGGTGATTATTGGACACTCTTTGTAATCCTAACGTGGGCAAAAGGCCTTGTTTATGCCCAAATTGGGTCTGCCACAGCCCTTGGACTGAAGCCCCTAATGTAGGCTACATCTGCATGGCGCTCGACCTCGGACCTAGGGAACTTGGTTCGAGTCTCGGTAACGACGCCAAAAAACCCCTGTGATTCTGGACAAAATCACTTAATCTCCCCGTGCCTAAAATGAAAGTGTGTCATCATGTAACGTAACTGGTGCTATGTAAAGCGCTCTGATAACTGATTCGGTTCGGTTCTAGTTCGCGCTATATTAAAACTCTGCAAAAAAAAAAAGGTCCTCATGAAAGAAAAAATTGCCTTGCCCATCTCCTCCTATGTTGCCCTCCTCTTATGTGGTGAGCAGTAGGCACATTCGAACAACTCAGTTGTACATTTGTCATTGATTTTTACTTTTCCTGCTCTGGTAACCCAAGGCCACCTCTCATGGTGCCTTTAGACCTCCAGAATACACGCCAAAAATATTGGTTACATCTTCAAACTTATATTCCATGATCCTTTCCCCATATCTGCTTTAGCTCTTTGTGATGTCATACTTTGGCACATGGTACACTCTTTTCAGTTTCTCTTTCCTCGTATTACCTTCAATTATGTAATCTATACTATGCTATATTACGGTTTTAAAGATTATCCTGCTCATTTCATTTCCTGTATGATGCTTTACTTGGCTGTAATTTTACTGTAATTTCCGTAATATTTTGACCTAGTTCATGTATAAATGTTCTAAAATTAATAAATTCCTGGTAAAGAGTTAGGGCCTCATTCTGAATGGGTTGGTTTTATAGTGTGATAGTTCTTCAGAAAGGGAACAACCGTTAACACACTTTTCCCCAGCGCCAAATTACCCTACAATTCCAAGTTTGCCTTTCCAGGATTTGGGTTAATATGTAAAGACATTGTATTAAAATATTTCACATTATTCATCTTTTCAATCAGTTTTTCATAAGCAAATGTTGGCATTATTACCCAGCAAAATTTGCAAGAGGAAAAATCATGGGTTTGTGGGATTATTGAAAGATTCTGAATACCTAGATTGGGTTTAGGTATCATTTGAATCAGATTATGATGCCACTATTCCCCTGAATGCAACAAAAATAGAAAGAGGAAAAATATGAGGAGAAATGAAAATATTTCTCCTTTTTGTGTCTCCTTACTCCTCCCCTGGGGAGGTGTATGATTCTGACGCATTCCCAGGTTTAGAAAATGTTGTAAATCTGGGAGTGTGGCAGAATCCATGGGTTTTGCGAGGACACACCCACAGCAACACCCATGACAAGCCCCTTTCACATAAGGGGTGATATTCACAAGACCATGAAAAGCCACAAAGGGTGGCTATGTGTGGCCTTGTTAATATGGGGCCGCACACTGCACCGCTGGTGCGTCAAAAAAAGTGACACACCAGTGGCGCAAGGGGCTTGTAAATAAGCCCCCATATGTCAGAAGGAGACCATATTCCCTATGTATGAGGCTAGGCACACCATGCTGTTTCAAAAATGACTACTTTGCTGTTGAACATAAAAAACATTCTGAGTAATCGCTTCACTTCCACCCCTGAACCCATGTTGAGTGCACATTTTTTTGTGAACATGTAGCATAAAGGCAATGTTGACAAACATCTACGTTTAATGAACTTTTACAACTGCTATCCCATAATCCCATAAAAAGTTCCTTTCTCATGTAGTACCTATAGGTATCCCCTTTGCTCTTCTCACGGAAGGCATCCTACCAGACGATACACACCAAGCCTTGGACATAAGCACTTTTAATTCCCAATACCAGCCTTAGGGCTGCCAAAGATACTGAAGTATTGCAAGAAGTAAGTATTCTCAAAATCTGCCCTTCTACTTTATTCAAAAAGCCTCATTTAAAAAGTTGTCTGCAAACCTCACTAAATATAGGAGATTAGCAGGAATGTTTGCCTCATAGACGTCTATTAGGTGGGAGAAGTGTCTTCTATCCTTGGCCCTATAGAATGCTCCCAAACCCTTAGCCTGGGCCTGAGCTTTACACACGGTATTTGAAATGTGGTCAATATCATTCAAGTTGCTGCACATTATTTTCACCAAAAAGGTAAATGTCTTGACCACTTCCAATATTTGAGAGCCCTAAAACCAAGGGAAGTTGGCGTATTTAGGTTTCTTCTTACCATGGAAGCAGAGTATTTTGTTTTTAGAGGTGTTCATTTTTAAATAATGTGCGTCAGCAACATATTGCAGTGACCCCAATCAACTGTTGAGACCCTTAGGAGTAAGATCCAAAATCACTATGTCATCCGCTTAGAGAAGACATGAGCTTGACTGTCCCCCAATACTAGGAAGTAAACCCCTCCTTTGTGAAAGGGTATCAAGCTGGTCCTAGATATATAGGGAGAAAAACAGCAGGGCGATTCTTCATTGGAATTACTCTAGAGAGTCCTCGATCACCACCTAACCGAACCTGGTACCATGTGGCAGAGTCGAGGGTAATGATTAGGTGCAGTGTGTTTCCTGAAATGCCAAGATCCGACGACTTCTTATTGAGCACTGAACGATCCACTTCAACAAAGGCTGTGGAGAAGTCTATAAATGCGACATATATCAAGCAACCTCTATTAACCACATACTTCTCATTAAATATTTGTAATGCAGCTATGTTATCTAAGATCCCATGTTTTTTCCTGAAACTTGTCTGCTCTAGCAGTGTAATCCTGTTGTCCTCCGCCCAGGGGTTTAACTGTGCCAACAGACACATCGAGAAGACCTTACCTACTGCATCTAATAGGGCAATCTGGTGATAGTTACAGGGTTGTTGCGGTCCCCCTTTTTTTAAAAGGGTGACAAAAATGCTTCCAGTCCAAGAAATAGGAACTGGCCTATCTGCATAGCAGAATCTAAAGATCGGAAATATTAATGTGGCCAAAAGGGTAGTTTCCTGCTTTGCTGCAGAGATTCGAACTTCATGCAGTCCTATGGCAGTAGAGAATTATATTGTTGGAAAGTTATGGGTGGGACTACAGGATTCTGAAATTGGGACGGGGGGGCGGGTGACGCTCGCTAGCACCTCATTTGCTGCATAAAGTGCAGAAAGGAAGTGGACCCAACAGTTCTCCAATGGGAGAGGGGGAGGATTTAACCCTTGTCCCACAACCATCCGCAACTATTTCACAAAGATTTCTCATATGATTCTTAAAGGCAGCTTTTGTTAGTTCTATCCACGTACGGTCAGGAGCTTGCTTTTTTTGGCCAGCCTTTATGTGACTTTTGCACCTTTTCAAAAGAGAGAGGTGACTGCTTCTCTCATTAGAAAAAATATTAATTGTTTCATGGCCAATCGATTTATTTATTTTTTCAATTGAAGAATCAAGAGAGAGATTGACTTTGCTGGGGCCTTTGATGGCCTTGGGCTAGAGTTTATTACAATCTGCTTCATGAAATGATTAAAGGAATGCAGAACATCAGCCTCCCAAGAGTAAATTAACTGCTTTCTCTACACTATCCTTTAAAATAGTTATCATTCTGGGATCCCAGTAGGTTCTGCCTGATTTTTATTGATTTTTGAGATAGCCCCATCACATTTCCAAGGCCCAACAAGGGACATATGCACCTCTAGGGAGAAAACCAACAATCAGTTATCACTATAAATAGAGTCTATTATTTTTAAGTCACCTAACAGGTGGAAAAAGTATACCAAGCAATAAAAGAATCAAACATTGCCTCTCTCGTCTGGGATTTATGAGTATACAGTGCAGGGGGGTCAGAGGGTAATCTCCCATTATCTATTAAAGTAATTGCTGCTTAGTTGACCAAGTAGAATCCTACCTCTCTTATCAGTTCTAGTTTTAGATGGGAAACGTAAGGGGGGGGGGGATAAGCAAAACGTACTCATTTTTTTACCTCTTGGAATAGATTAAGAGCATGATTGGGGATTTTACAATTACGTTCTCCAACCAAGATTACACGAGGCCCTGCTCCTTATTCAAAGTATTTTTAATAAAGGTAAAAACCTTGTGCACATGATTATTATATTATAAGAGACATCAGGTGGAATATAGGCGTTCATCAAGAGACTGGGAGCTGATACTCCCCCCCCTCCATTAGTGAACAGTGTTAGCCACTAGGCAAAGGTTTGAGGAGTAAGTAAAGCTATCATATTTCCAATTCATCTTATTGCTTAGGAGAATAGCCATCTCTCCTTTTGGAAGCCCTTTTCATAGATGGGTTGGCTTTGCATTTTATAGAGAAGAAACCATCACATTGAAGCTCGCTGGAGCACCAGATTTCCTCAAGGCAGATTCTATCGGGATTTTAGTCATTCAAAAAGTGAAATTTCACTTTACTATTCTTTATTCCTGCAACATTCCAGGAAACCACTTTTAATTCATTGCTAATTATGACATTGTGTTACGAGTAGTGGTGCACGAATGCTATTTAAAGCCCCTGCCAACCAATTCCATTTTTGAAGCTCATTATTTACACAATCAGAATGGGCTTTGCCCATATGTCACACGACTCGCATTAGTTCCTATGTAAACTTGCAGCCTTCTTGAATCATCCGCTAAATCCCTATTTAAAGATCTAGAATGCCAATCCCCCACATGATTATACAATTTATCAGACTCATTGTCCCAAAAATGTACTTCCTCATAAGCGGAAAAACTTTAAGTTGGAGACATTCACTGTTGAAGTACCAAATTCACAACAATTTTAGAGTTTAAAGTATGCGCGTTTTTAACCCAGGCCCAGTAATATTCAAGGAAACCAATGGAATATCCCTGCTTTGAATTAAATTCAAGTTCGTAATGTCTGCAAAACATGCAATTAAGGATACACAATTCAGGATCAAATCAAAGTCAAAGAGGGGAACACAATTTAACATAGAGGTGTTAACAGAGGAGCAAAAATGAGAATGGGTTTCCTGATCAGATGATATCAGAGTTGCTTTTGCCTTCCTCAAACAGAGCAGCCACCGGTTGAGGGAGGGTGGGGCAAGAAGTGGAAAAAGGGGAGGGGTACATGAGCATTGTGCCAGGGTCCTTCCTCACCATGGGAGTTATAATAATTGATACCAATGGACCAGGACTATGGCGCTCCTGCTGATTGCCTTGGTTAGGTGCCTCAGGCCTTAGCAAAGTGTTCTACCCTTCTTGAAAACAAAGTATTTTGTGAGATTTTTTTAAAACTCGCTGGTTATATTTTCTCTTCCCTCTACGATTTTTTATTTTACTTTTGCACATGGATTGTTCATTCTCTATTAGGAGAATCATACTTGAATCAGTTCGAGTTTTGTTTTAAAGATGGAGAAAACTTCAAGATCAGAGTTTGAAGATTTCACAGGGTAACAAGTTACTACAGAGTCCACTGAGCCAGGGTCGAAGAGATATCTTATTGAGAGTGTGTGGCTTTCCACCTTAGATCTTGTTTTAGGGATGTTCACAAGTGCCTAAAAAAGGGTCCTTCCTGCTTGTGAGCAGAAATCTCGATTCAGGGTGAAAGGCAATACGTTAGTCACCTCCTTTGATGGCTACCCTTTGGTTGACCCTTGGCTGTAAGCTCTCAATCAATCAATCAATCAATCAAACGAGCTTTATTCGATTTTAGGTAGTAAAAATCATAAAAGCATTACATATAAAAACAGTTAATCTAAAATACATCTATATACATCAGTCTACTTTATCACAATAACCGTTTCAGACATTACTTCTCATCTTATGGATCAAGCTAACAAACACCCAGTCCACAAAATTCAATGATTATTTACTTTCCTATTTTCCATCACGTTCTTTAAAAACCCTGCCAGAGAGCTGATACAATAAAAACTATCCAACATCTACAGGTAGATGAAGGCAGGCCGACATTGTCTCCATCCTCCCCTTTTTAGTAATGACTTTAACCATCTTCGTCTCTCTGTGTAATAATATTTACAAAATAGTACCACGTGAATCGTGCTTTGTTGCGATGCATTATCGCTCGGACAGTGGCATAAATGTCTGGACCAATCATTTATGTTTGGATATGAGACCAGGTGATGAAGTGTTCCAAATCTGAATCTATTCAGCAAATATCTTTCGTATCTGCTCAATACATGTTGCAGATAAGGTTGGATATTGCATGTAAATATGATCTGCTGGTGACTAATCACAGTTGGTTTGTTCAAGGCGATGGCTAATCTATTTTCATCTAAGTGTGCCATAATGATTCCTTTAAAATCTTTGCGTGTGATAGCCTGTAGGGAATCCGGCGTAGAAAAATAATCAGGGTGGCCAATGTCATTCGTGAAATCTTCCACATATTTCAGCCATGGGATTTTACGGGTCTTATCTAGCTTCATGGCATCCCTCATTACTTCCCTATTTAGGGTGGCGTTCTCCCTGGTCCAAATTCTGTGCCATAGGAGAATTGGCTGAACCCTGATAATGTCTGAGATGTATGTGACTCCCAGCTCAGAAAGGCAATTAAATACAGATGCGCTAATTGGGACGCTCAATAAAGACCTCAAAAAAACATTTCGGTACGCTGGATTGGGGTACAATCTTGAAAGCCCCAAATTCCTGCCCCGTAAATGGCTATACTCACGCATTTTGCGCGGTAAATTCTCAGCATAATTACCAAAGGCCTTTTCCCCAGCTTTTTAGAGAAGTTAAAGAGAGCTGCTAAGCTCTCAATTTGTCTTTGTTGCCTTTTCTCTATCTTATTTTGTACTTGTTAATAGTTTCAGGATCATAGCAACTGTATCTTGAATAGAGCTGGATCCCACTACAAATCTTTCTAAGAGAGCTAAGATCTTGTGCCAGATTGTTGTAAGTGCCTGAGGTGCACAATGAGCATTTACAATTGCTTTTTCACCCGCTGTGATCGTTATTATAGGATGGGCTTTAGATGTTTTTGCAGCTCCTTCTCTATTATGGATCTCAGAGCACACAACCTGCTTCTTATCATAGTGGAAAACAAATTACTTTCCAAAAGCCAGATAAAGATTAAAGAGTTGTTGGCTCCTACAGACTGAATACCTTGTTAAACACAAATTATGTAATTTTCCTGAAAATATTATCTTATATACTGTCCTTGTTAAACACCAATTATATAATTTTCATGAAAATATTATCTTATATACTGGCAGATATCATCCATAAAGTCATGTACCCTGATCAGCCCAGGGTTTATCCCAGGGAGGCTGTTGGCCTCCATTATGCATTGCATTGTAAAGGAAATAGGTTTTTTGGGTGAAAAGTCTAAATCCACTCCAGTGGTCCTTCTATTGGACACTGCAAATGCCTTTGATCTGGTGAGCTTAGAATTCCTAGAAGCAGTGTTAGGAGAAATGTATATTCCAACCCAGTTCACTATATTGATCTTTATTTTAAATGGAGGGCCCTCCAAGTATTGTTCATTAATACAATAGGAGTGGGGCTTATACACGTTGAATTGAGTGCCTGTCGTCACCCACTTTAATTTCCATTTTTTGAACCAAAGTCTAGATGGATAGGAATTAGCTGAGCTCGTAGAGATTCACTCTACAGAATTCTGCAGAGTTACTGGAAAATTATGCCATATTCCACAGAGTCCTACATGCAGGCAGAGCACCACTTGGACACCTCTAATGCCAGGCATGCCAAGGCAACAGCACCTCTCGTCTGAACTACAAGATTGCTCCAACCGGCACCTACAGCAGCATTACGCTGCGGAGTGTCACTAACACAGTTACAATCTCCTTCCAAGAGATACTATCTGTGGTGCCCATCCACCTTTACCAAAAAAAAAAGGTCAACAGTGGGGGTACTTCCCCCGCCCCGGAGACCACAACACCACTAGTTCCCCACACCACCCCAGTAACAAGAGCACAAAGACTCATTTACTGTGTGCACCGAAGCCCACTCTCTCTGATTTGCACCCTCTGTAGTATCATAGAAGAGTGGGTGTGTTCAGTATTCAGTGCTTTATGAGAACCTGCTGGACTGTGAGGAAGCGACTGCAATTCAGGTAACGTTTTTGTTTCTTGCAGAACTACGAAGCAGTGAGGACTTGCTTACCTATGAGGCTGGTAGTTGGTGCATTCTTGTCCATATCTGCTAGACAGCATACACATATTTGTCTCTATAAAGTGAGTCTGACACAGAGTACTGGGCTGCAAGAGGGTGAACATGCACTCTTGGATAGGGATTGAGAGAGTGCATGATTGAATTGATTGATTTCAATGCCTCCTCTATCCCATCTGCTCTAAAACACTGTAATGGTTGCGTCATTCTCGCTTACTTTTCACCTGCAGACAGTCCCTCTTTCTCACTTCCACACACGCCACTACTACATCTCAGAAGCCTGTGATTGCCATGTGGTCACTAAGCGATTCTTTAGCTCTCTGCAGCACATTGATACAGTTGGCACAAGATCCCACAAAACACACTGTAGAGGATAAGTTGTAACGTTTCCTTTCCGTGTTTTGTCCTGTGCTGATGAATAGCTAAGTGTATTGCATACTTCCTATAGGTATCTATCTGTAATGTTAAGTTGACACTGAATCCCGACATCACCGTCTTTGCTTTCATCTTTCTGTAATTGAAAAACATAGCACAATTGTTCCTTTCATTTAAAGGCCAAAAAATAGACTATGGATTTTGTTCAATTTGCTATGTTATTTAAAAGCAATGGTGGGTGCTAGCAAAACTCCACCAAGTGGTGGAGGTGGAGTTTTTGCTGAGCTCCGTGCTCCAAGCGGAGCGCGGAGTGCCAAAACTCTGCAGACCCCACTGGCGGAGCCTACCGTTCACCGCTAATAGGAATTCAAAATAGTACCCAAGCTGCCCCTGATATTTTTGGAAAATACAAATATATGATGGATGGAAGGAATGCTTGAATTATTCTCATTCACCAACAATTACCTGGTACGCTTCCTAATCCTTCGTATGTTTTTTTTAGATTAAACCCAAACATATCCAAATCAGCTTTGGTCCTGCATATTTGTTAAAGTTTCACCTCCACAGTTATTTTTTGTTCTAGAATAATGTTTGCATGCAAACAGGAATCTGTATGGCTAGTAAAATAAAAAACATTCATGGAAACATTACATATATGTTATAGGTGCATCGCTAGCCCCTCTCTTCAAGTTTTTGAACCAGTTACGATGGAAGACACACAAGCAAGCAATTGCGGCCTGCAAATCGGGCTCTCCACTAGATGCCTGCCCTCCCTTGACCCTTCATCAAATTATAAATATTGTCAATCCAGTGATTAACCATTTAGTTAATTCCTTGTTACTCACTGGTAAGGTCCCAAGTGAGACCACTGAAGAAAAATCAAAATGCGTGCATATCCAACCTCTCATATTTTCGCCCTGTTCCACTTCTACCAATTCTGGGAAAAATTACTGAAAGACTAGTCAATAAAGAGCTTTCAAAATTCCTGGAATCAGCTAGGATTCTTCACCCGAGGCAGCCAGGCTTTCATCCTAAACATTCAACGAAATCTGCCTTTACTGGAAATTACGGGTATGTTAAAATCCATAATAGACAAAGATAGGAGGGCAGTGCTAATCTTGTTAGATTTGTCTGCCGCATTTGATACCAATTTCATATGGTATTCTTCTGACAAGGTTAGAATCTAGCAGCGTCACTAACACTATCCTGGCCTGGATTAAGTCTTTTTTGACTGTTCATCATAGGCAAGCCATTTCTCTTGGCACGTTTCTCTCTGCCGAACGAACTATTACTGTGGGAGTCCCACGCGGCTCCTCTCTTAGTCCGTTACTACTTAATATATACGTGGCCACCCTCATTTTGCTGATACCGTCATTTGAGATTAAAGTACCGTCCTATGCTGAAGACACTCAGCTGATTTTATCTTTGGACCAAGATTCAACCATCGCAGAAGCAAACTTCAAACTCTGCTTATCGGAGGTCATTCAATGGATAAAAGAAAAACATCTCAGGTGTAACTCTGACAAAACTGAGATCCTAATGATAGGGAAAGATAACCCTTTTCAACCAAGTGCCTGGTGGCCGGAAGATGCTACAGCCCCCCTTCCACCATTGAAGTAGCAAAAAATCTGGGAGTGCAGTTGGACACCCCACTCTCCTTTTGACCACATGCCTTGATGGTGGCAGGGACTTGTTTTATTCTAATCAAAACCTTTAAAAAAGTCTTTGATTTCATTCTCCTTTGTACTAGGAGGAGGGTTGCAGTGGTCAATAAATCCACACTTAAGAGACTTCAGAAGGTCCAACATGCGGCAGCCCGCCTGGTTTTGAATCTTCCTCGAAAGTCATCGGCATCGGCGGTGCTACAAACTCTTCATTGGCTGCCTCTACATAAGATAATTTTATTTAAAATCCTCTAATAAATTTTAGAGCAGTAGCAAAAAATTGGTCCAGTGTATTTTGCAGCTAGATTCTGCCTATACATTACAAGTAGGACCCTCAGATCTTCCTTGGCAAACATCCTTAAACCTCCCTGCTTTAGATACAAATCCAAGAGAGGGAAATCAATAGCCTCCCTAGGAACCAAAGCATGGAATCTTATGCCAGCTCAACTGAGGCTTGTGAAAACAGAAACTCAGTTTAGGAAGTCTGAAGACTTGGATCCATGGAGCTCCGGATGATTTCTGCTGATCGCTCATACAGAGATTCACGACTCTCGGCCTAGTCTGATCTTCACACGCTTAGCGTCAGGATGCGCCTTCCAGAGTGATAGTTGCACTTTATAGGTACCCAATTCAAATTCAAGCTGAGAGGCAATGCTCCTGCTTAGCTGCCCTCTTTCCCAATGGTTTCCTTAAAGCAATCTCTTTCCATCCATATCGCTCCACCCTTAGGAAACGTCCTTGTGGTGTGCTACTAGGCATTTCACTGTCACTTTGAATTTATGCAACATCTGTGTCAGCACTTTTAGCCACCCTTATCCTCTGTTTTGGTTTCCTGTTTTATTGTGACACTGAAGACGCCTAGCTCATCCATTTAGATAGTTAAGAGGCAATCACTCAAACTTATTTTCAACATTGCATGACCTAAGTAGCAATGTGGATGTGCTATAAACCCATTAAAACTCAACACAAACTTTACATAAGTCCTATTCTAGAGGGAGCTATCACCTTATGATTTAATATTAGGTGTCCTTATTTGATGGAACTTCATCCCAAAACATCAATCTGAGCTTTATCTTTGATAGATTGGAGCTCTTACTCAAGCCTGTAATTAATAAACTAACATCATCATGTTTCTGCTGTGTAAAAAAGTAAAGTCCACATTTGTAAAGCGCACAATCACCCGTAAGGGTCTCTAGGCGCTGGGGGCCGTCGGGAAGATTAAGCGAGCTATTGCCCAGAGTCACATGGTGCTGGGCTGACCTGCCGCCGGAGCCGGGGATCGAACCGTGGTCCCCAGATTCCAGCGTCAGTCGCCCTGGCCGCGGCGCCACACCTCTCCCCTAAAACAGTTGAGGATAATCCAACCTCTCCTCCCAGTGGATTCTGCAAAACTCTAATCAAGTCGGTAATCACCTCGAGCTTTCACCATTGCAATTTTAGATATTTTGACCTCCCCAGTTATGTTATGTCCAAACAGCAGATAATCCAGAACTCTGCTGGTAGATTCACTTTTAACCTGGTCTGCGGGCATACTATGTCTCACCATCGGCCTAACCTTTACACTCTCCTCATTTTGAAACATGTAATCTTTAAGTCCCTAAATATGTGTCACTGAGCTATGGAAAATGAATTGTTCTTTGGTTCTTGAAAGAATAAAGCATTAGCTTTTACTTCTAGGAATTGTTTCTTCAATGTTTTTCATTCTCATGATATTGGTCAGTTTTAATCCCAAAACGTTAATGATGGATTACAACCATTGTTTATCAGCCTTTATTATCAATTGAAAAAAGTGAGCATGCGAAAAGTGGCGAGAAGTACAATTATAAAAAATATTGCTATCTCTATGCAAATTAGGGTAAAAAGAAATTCACAAACGTTATCCTACTTTTTTCTTCTTACAAATTCCATCTTTTGAAGTCGCTCCTTCAATATACCATTAAATAGTTATGATACTTTCTACAAAACATTTTGCTTAAAATTAACCAATATTTTTCACCCACTCCTACTTGTTACAATAGATTCAGTGAAACAAGATGCAAAATGTTACTCTTATTACATACAATTTAATCTTGTTAACCCAAGGAACATGACAGGTTCACGGTGTACATTGTGCTGAAATGCTGGAGAGATACATTGCTTGACAGTCATTGACTAGAAAACATTTCTTTCTTTGTTGCAGGCATTACCGATTCCTCTGGATCAATTTTTAGTAAGATACTTGTTTTTTGTTTACTAAAATATTTGAAATCACTTGTAAGTTAAAAGAATATACCGTATTTGAGATATCCAATGCATGAGTAGGCGAAAATGTAGTTTATATTCTTAAAATTACCTGAATTCCTCGAAGCCATGGAAAATTGTCAACAAACAAAATTTGGTTTTCAAACAAATCCATTTGAAAATATTACTGTTTTTTTGCTGAAGTCTCTAAACCGTAATTATACATGTTACATTCTGCATAGAAATTGCTAGATTTTTATGTGGAACTTTAAAAAATCTGTGACAAAAATTATTTCTTTTTTGACAAACATAATGCAAGGCTGTTTTCCTCATCAGACTCTTATTTTTCTTAGACAATATTATGCAAATAAAACATGCTTACCAATCTTATCTGAGGAATAGACTTCAGTACAAATCTAAAAATTCACAACATATTGTGACTATAGTAGTAAGTATTCATAACAGGTCACATCTGGTTTATGGACCTTGAATAATGTGAATTTACTATTATTAAAAGAAATACTAGTGAAAAAAAATATATATATATAGTTTTCAGTAACATTAGCAAGTTGAATTCTCTACTGATTTTTTTCTGCATACAAAGTATTCTCATTGCTTTTCCCCTTCATACGAAAAGTAATAATTTGGATGACCATGCTATATTGCAAGATTTCTGCCAAGATCTAAAATTACCATTGACAAATATTAATACAAAAACCAGAAGAATTGGTGAATTCTGGGTATTAGTATACCTTTACAGCATCATATGTGGGTAATGTACATTCTTTAGTACAGACCTCTGTATTTAATCATTCTCATGGCAACATAATCCTTAAATGTCATGCTTTTTCTTGTGCTCTAACACAAACTGGAGAGGTAACATTTAGCAATGGAACACTTCAATATCTAACTTTTCAAAGGACATCACATACATATATGTTAATATCTATAAACTACATGATTAAGCCCAGTCCCTTTCTAAATCCACATAGAAATCGCTTATGAAACAGACCTGGCTCACCTGCTTGTTACAATATTTGTAGATATCACTTAAAGTTACACAACTCAGTGGTATATTTGCAAGGGGATAGCGCCACTAGAACATCACTTTTAGCGACATTCTGGTGGCGCTATGCCCTTCTCCATATTTATAAAGCAGCTTTAAGTCACTTTTTGTAGCTTAAGGCAACCTTGCCAATTCAAAACCCTTTTACACTCATCATTTTGCGTGAAAGGGGCATGCAAAGGGTGCTACTGTAGGCATTCCACTGCAACACCCATTGATTTTGTATTCTCCTCCAGATTTACAAGGATGTGTAAATCTGAGGCAGTACCAAAAACTAGCGCCAATGCAAGGGCAGGCATTCGAATGGAGCATGAGAAGGAATACTTTATTTCTCCTCGCTGTTGCTTTTTCTGTGTGCTGCATTGTGCAGCACACATAGAAAGAGCAAAATGCTATTTATAATTATTTATGTGCAGGAAGGGACTTAGAAGTAACAAATCACCATGGGGGCCCACCCGGAGGGTGGCGGGTGGAGGAACTGACCACAGCCACAGAATTATGGTGTGACAAAGGCTGCTTTATTGGAAGCAGGTGCACTTTACCAATTCCAAAACCTTGGCCTGTGCCGAACAAAACTAAACCTCACTAAATATGAAGTACCTAACAACCCCCCACCCCCTCCCCTAAATGGTTCCCCACAATTATCAACACACCACAACATCCCACCTGCAACATGCCTCAGTACCTAACTAACCATAACGTGACATCTGTATTCCCCCCCTGGCAAACAACCCAGGCCTCCTACACTTATCCCCCTTTTTAACTAGGAGAAACGCCAACCTCCCGTATTGCACACCAGCACCTGTTCCAGAGAAACAAAACCCACAACCATCTGGACCCCGATGCAACGGCTCCTAAGAAAACCCCTCCGAACAAAAAACCCATCACACCAGGAAACCTCCCCCCCAATTACAACCCCAGCATTGTCAAAAACCATAAGCAGCTTTCTCCAGGACAGAAAACATCCCTTAGGGGCCTCCCCAAAATCAGAGGGAGGGCGGGAAAAAACTTGTGACCAACCCCTCGCCGGCTGCTGTGTCACTGCCACCGAAATGGTGGTCAGTGACACAAAATGTCTGGTCTTAAACCCTCCCAGCCCAACCAGCCCAATCCCCAGCCCAAGGCAAGCCCAAAACCTCGCCGCCAGCCCAAACAGCCCAAAACCCCCTCTGCTGATGTCATCTCTCCCCCCTCCCTCTGGGCCCCAAAACCCCCGGGGGTGGTAGGCCGCCCCCCCAAAACCCCATTGGGGCCCACCCGGAGGGTGGGGGGAGGAACCGACCACAGACACAGAACTATGGTGTGACAAAGGCCACTTTATTGGAAGCAGGTGCACCTTACAAATTCCAAAACCTTGGCCTGTGCCGAACAAAACTAAACCTCACTAAATATGAAGTACCTAACAACCCCCACCCCTCCCCTAAATGGTTCCCCACAATTATCAACATACCACAACATCCCACCTGCAACATGCCTCAGTACCTAACTAACCATAACGTGACATCTGTATTCCCCCCACTGGCAAACAACCCAGGCCTCCTACACTTATCCCCCGTTTTAGCTAGGAGAAACGCCACTCGAAAACCGCCTAGTGACTTTCGACCGCCCCATAGGAATCCTGCCCCCTCGGATATCTGCGCACCCCCAAAGCTAAATCTCGAGCCTCCTTCAACTGGACAATGTACAGTTCCATCCCATACCGAGACCGTCTTCCCTGAAAAAATACACTGCCCCGTATCTCAGCTCAGGGTGCTCCATTCGACCCACACCTTCCCTTGCACAAAAAACATCCATCTCCCTATTGATCTTTCGCTTTGCCCTGTCTATAGCCCCTGGACACTCCGCCCCCCGCCAAATCCTCCTGGGAATGAACGTAGACCATATTACGTGACATCCTGCCCATTTCCTCCGTACCTCCAACAAGTCCCTCTTCATTTATTTGACCAGGGCCAACCCTTTGCACAGTACCAGGTAATTCTCCCCCAAATGAATGACCACCACAACAGGACACACACCCCCCCGTACCACATTGTTCAACACCGGCATCAACTCATGCCAACGCATTCCCCCTTTCCCCCGCCAATGACATCTAAAAAATCGGTCGCCCAGTTCCAAATTAAGCTTCCGATGCTTGTCCCACTCAGCCCTCTCTGCTATTTTGACAAAGGAATGTCCCACAATGTAAATGTCCAACACCGCCGCAGCCGGCCCTGCCACAGCACCTGTAAAGACACACATGTAAGAGGGCGAAACAACTGCCATATCAGTGCGGCCTGTCTACCCCCCCGCATCCGGACATAAGTCTTGTAGCAATACGACTTCCAGCGCCCAATCGCTGCATGTCCTCTTTCCCCCACCCCCTCCGTGCCGCCTCCGTCTCTGCCCTTATTCTAAAGGAATGCATCCCGACAGCCTTCGGGTCCTCGCCCATATACCGTAGGGCGTGCCGCAGGACCCACAAAACCTGAGCCGCCGTCACCCTGCCTTCACCTCCCCGACCAAACACCTCCCCCACCAACTTCCTCCGCCCGGCCGCCAACCGCCGTCCCCACGCCGTGGGACATACCCCTGCCTTACCGCACCAGACCGCAGAAATTCCCCCAAGCCTGTACGTACGCCTTCCAAGTGGACACCGCCCCCAACGCCTTCACCAGTTGAACGACCTGGCATCTCCCACTGACCACAGCACCCACGGCACCGGCATCTTGGTCTCCTCCGCTTCCATGGCTAGCCCATGGAACCTCTGCCACTGTGAACGAGACAGAGCATCCGCAATGTCATTGTCCACCCCAGGCACATGTCGGGCCTGACCTAAGATGTCATGCTCGAAACAGCGAAGCCGAACACTCTCATCAGTCTCAGCACTTGGGGGTCCCGTGCCGACTGCCTGTTAACCACCTGTACCACGGACATATTGTCCACCCTGAACAGAACCAGTTTATGAGCCAGCTCCTGAGCCCAAACCGCCACCGCCACCACCAAAGGAAACATTTCTAGGAATGCAATGCTGCGGCCCCCCGCTTGTCAATGCGGCGGCCACTGAGCCGCGCACCACCGTCCCGCGCCGGACAAGCCGAAGCCACCAACTCCCGCGGCTTCCGAATACAGCGCGACGTTCCCTTCCCAATCTTTCAGGGGCGCCATCGGCACTCCATTGAACCGTCCCAGAAACGCCAGCCACATTCGCAAATCCTCTTTCGTCCCCGCCGAGAGGCGCAAATGATGATGCGGCAAAGTCAATCCCGACAACGCCAAACCCAGTTGTCAGCAGTATGTACACCCGCCCGCACCACACGGCATGCAAACTTCAGATGTCCCAACAACACTTGCACTTCCCGCACCGTCACCGTCCGTTTGTCCAACATTCCTCGTACCAACGCCAACATTGCCGACCTCTTATCCTGGGGTAGGCGTGCTTCCATGGCCGCTGAGTCGAGCTCTCCCAAGAAAGGACAACACCGTACTGGGACCGTGTGTCTTCTCTGGCGCCAGGGGAACACCCAAGTAACCCATTAGGTCCGTAAAACCGTCCAGCTGCTGCTGGCAATCCGTCAAACCGGGCCGTCCGACCAGAAAGAAGTCATCCAGATAGTGCGTCACTGTCTCAGAGCCTGTGCGCCAGGAAAAAGCCCACTGCAGAAAGGAACGGAAATGCTGAAACAACGCACAGGAGATCGAGCACCCCATGGGAAGTGCTTTGTCGACAAAATTGCCCCCAGCAAACTGAATCCCCAACAACTGGTGATCCTCCGGGTGCACCTGGAGCAGCCTGAAAGCCGACTTAATGTCGCACTTCGCCGTCATGGCCCCCATCCCTACCGCCGCTACAATCTTCCGTGTCACGTCCACCGACGAGCACGACACCGTCACAGGCTCATCCGAGATAAAGTCATTCACCGACGACCCCTCTGGCCACGACAATTGCTGTATCAACCTGAACTGCCCCGGCTCCTTCATGGGCACCACCCCAATCGGGGAGATAATCAGATTTGGCAATGGCAGCTCCGCGAAGGGGGGCCCACCATCCGGCTCTCCCTCACTTCCTTGAACAGTTACTCCCGCACAGTCCCCTTGTGCGCATTTACGGACTTCAAGGTGTCTGCCCCGCGTGCAGTCCGCGACCCTTCATAGCCCAACCGAAAACCCTCCCGGAAACCCAGACGCAAACGGCCGCATAGGCCCCCAGCATGGCTCCAGCCGATCCAGCCTAACTGGTGTACGAGCCTTTTCCCATGGCTCCCGCACCCCCTCTTCCTCCCCCCTGCCCCCCGGTCTGGTTCCCTGTCGCCGCAGGCTGCTGTCCCGGAGGACCTCCGACTCCCCAGCATTGCACCACCGTGTGCCTCCTTCCGCACTTGGAGCACTCGTGCCGAAAACGTCACACTTGCCTGCCGCACGCACCCTTATTGAAATCCCAGCAGGCCCCGACCGTGTTCTACCCGGTGCTCTCTCCCTGCCCCACCCCCCTACGGGTGAAGCGGGCTGAAAAGTTGCTCACGCGAGCGGCAAACCGCTGGCCGTATAAACGGTGCAGCCAAACTTCGCCCCGCCCATCGTCTTCTGATACAAGTCGAAGTCCAGATCGCCCCACTTCGCGTCCGGGTCCGACACCAGCCTCGCCCGAAAACTCCTCATCATAATGTGACCACGCATTACTGCCGTATGTCACTTGCACCCTCTGGACCACATCCATGTATTTGAACAATGCTATGGCCCTGTCCGGATACCTTTCGCAATATACACTAGCGTATATAAGGAACACCGCCGACTAATTATCAATCGTCAGCGGTACCTTGGAGCGCCTGGCCAACTCCTGTTCCTCCTCCTTGGACCCCTCCTTAGCCGTCAGCTCCCTGTGAAGGAGCTTCAACATCTCCACGTACTCCTCCTTCCATATTTTTTCCTTTGTCGCCAACGATAGATGGGCCCCCAGCGGCTTAGTCACCCCCATATAGGGGAGCTTGCGCACCGGCACCACGCAACTCTCCTTCGCCCCGGCGGCTGTCTCGACCGTTTTCGCACTTCCCGCCGCCTCAACCCCGTCGCTGTCCGCCCCGGTGCTCACCGCCGCTACCCCTTCAGACGGTCCCACGCCGTCCGGGCCCACCCCTGCGTCCTTCACGTACCGTTCTTTCACCAGTCGCACCAAATCTTCCCCCCTTGCATCCGTACCCACCGACACTTGCACGCAGCGCTTCTTGTCCAAACCACACCCCGCTCTGTCCCCAACCTTACCTGGCGTCAAGGTCAACGTCCGCACCGGATCCCGCCGCCTAACCAGTGGAGCTGAGGGGGCCGTCACGCGGCCGGGTGGTCGGACCTGCAATACACTTCCAACAGCGTTACATCTCCCCCCTCCCCCTCCCGAATCTCCCCCTCCTCCTCCGACTCCCCATCCTCGCTCACTTGCAATCCCTACATCTCACGGCCGCCCCCTGGGGACTCCAGCCAGCTCACCCCCGCCTTCTCCCTGCACACCCTCATCCACGCACTCGGATCAGCACTCTACCTGCGTCCATCAACCACACATGACCCAGAAACCGTCCCCGCCATGCTGCCACGCACTCCCCGTCCCCCGGCGGCTGTCTCGACCCTTCGGGTTGGGGCGGTCGGGGACCCATCGCCCCGCCGTCGAACGAGCTCCCCCGCTTGGTCCCTCACTGGAGCACGACCGCCCGTACAAGGCAGAGCCGGCCCATCCCCTCAGTGGACCGGAGCCGCAAGCTGCTCATCCGAGCGCCTCTCCCACTGCTCCTGCCAAGGAAAAAACATGTAGTACAGCATGTCGGGGAAAAAATGACCCACATTCCCCCCGAATTGCCCCCCCCCCCATCCCCTCTAGGGCTCCCTTCCCTACCCCGCAGAGTGTCCCCCCCTTGCCGGACGCTCCTGCCACCCCCCCATCCTCCCGGCCCCCTCCCCCCTGTTCCCCCATGCCGCCTGCCGTGACTCCCCCACCCCACCCCACCCCACCCCAAGCCCCCCCAAACCGACCCCCCACCCCCACCACAAACCCCCGAACTCCAGTCCGCCTCGCTCCGTCCCCCCATTTCCCCCCTCCCACCCGTCATGTCCCTCAAGCACCCCCCACCCCCCTCCACCTCCCCCCTCCGTGCACCCTCTACGTGCACCACCCCCCTCTCCCCCACCCCCTCCCCTCCGCACCCCTCTCGGTGACGGCGACCTGCTTGGCCCCACCATACTTCCCTCCCCCAGACGAAGATCCCCAGTCCAGTTCGCTCCCCCCACCCTCTCTGCCCCCTCCCCCTCCCACTCCCCCTCCCCTCCTCCTCCCCCTCCAGGGCCGATTCCTCCATCAATACCGGAGACCCCACCCCCCTCCCCCTGCCCCCCTCGCTCTTCCCCCGGAAACCCTACAGCTCCCAGCTCTTGTCCACCCAACAATTCTCCCCCTTGCCCTCTTTTTGTAGCACCGTACCCCCTCCCTCCCCCCCTGCACACTCCCCCGTCCCCACCTCACGACCCCCTGCCTTGCCTACAAATTCCAGACATGGACAGCCCCTCGCGCCCTTCCTCCCCCAGCCCTCTTTTTCATTGCGCCTGCTGTTTGCTGTGCCCGGCCCCGCCGCCCGCTCTCCGACGCCCTTCCGCCTCTCTCACCCTCACCGCGAGCCCTCCGCGGCCGAGACCGCAGGGGCTCGCACGCCAGTACAGTTGCTACGGCACCACTTGCAGCGCGCCGCGGCGGCCTTACCTGGATTTCCTGCCGCACTAGGTCTAAGCGGCCAGCTTCCCCCAGCAGCCTCACAGCCTCCGTCACCCGGGGATCTTCAAATCGCGCCATGACTCCGCTCACAACGCAGCCTCTACTCCGTAAACCGACCACCGCACAAGCACCAGGCACCGCGTACCGCTACCGGCCACTAGCCCACCAGCCACCAGGTATGCCTGAGCTAAACTGGGCCTAAACTCCACGCAACAACCGAGCAAAAAACTCTTGACCAACCCCCCGCCGGCTGCTGTGTCACTGCCACCGAAATGGTGGTCAGTGACACAAAATGTCCGGTCTTAAACCCTCCCAGCCCAACCAGCCCAATCCCCAGCCCAAGGCAAGCCCAAAACCTCGCCCTCAGCCCAAACAGCCCAAAACTCCCTCTGCTGATGTCATCTCTCCCCCCCTCCCTCCGGGCCCCAAAACCCCCGGGGGTGGCAGGCCTCCCGGTGGTCGGCCGCCCCCCCCCCAAACCCCATTATGGTTGTTTATTGCAAAGAAGGGCCACCTTCCTGCACATTGGCCCCTACAGCACAAAAACAATCATTCCCTGGAAAGTAAGTCCCCTTGCATTATAGTGCAAGGGCACCTGCACTGGCACTAGGCAGCAAATTTTAACTCCAGTGCTAGGGAAAACACAGAAGTGCATCGTATTGTAGTAAATACGGCCCATTACTACATTTTGGAAATGCCGGAGCGCGACACTGCCAAATTTGGTGCAGCTCCGCACTCCAACATTTACTTGTTCACCCCTTCCATGCTCACGACGACCTCAGCTCGTAATGCAGTACAGTGCTCCTGTGCTGAGCTCGTCATGACCACACCCGTTTTTAATTGCTGTCCAGCACATCAGCCGAATCGCTCTAGCAGCGATGCGGTTAATATGCCTCTCAGTTTATTGTTAGAAACTACATCATTCATGAGTAAATCACGATCGCAAGAAATCAAAAGGTGACAAAAGAATCGACTTGTGAACAAAAAGAATCAATATGACACAAAAGAAATTAATTTTGGTGAAATTACTTTTGTAACAAAAAAAAGATTCATTCAACATGTGACAATACAAATCAGCTCATTCCAGACATGTGTTTATTTAAAAATTAAAATCAGAACTCCGCAAGAGCAAAAATAAAGGGTGTTATAGGATTACTGAGTACTTATATGAAAATGCAAAGGTGCTTAAATGATTAATCTGTAAGAAATAATTTAAGGTTACCTATCTTTACTATTATATTATTGTGCATGCTATTTTAGATGAACCCAGAAGTACAGTGAATTCTTCTAAAAGTAAAATATATTTTTTCTTTTTAGGCTCTATTTCAAGCAGTGGTAAGAATAAACTATATAATTTCTGTAGTTTTCTTCGTATCTCTGAAAGTTGCAGTACATGTGTTTAGCTTTCCATGACTCACAATGCATTCTTTTGTTTTAGAATCAACCGGCCACTTTAGCTCAAGCAGCGGTAAGGTCACTTTGGGAATCTGTTCTAATTTTGAGCCCAAATCCTGTAAATTATTGACTTGAAAAAATGATCGTGAAGGAAACAAAAGTAAAATGTCAACATTTATATAGGATGCTTTGGAATGCAGGATGCGGAACTCTGGTGATGTATGGATTGCAGATTCACAACTATCCCTATTAGCACAACATTGGAAAGCAAAATGTTAATTCCTCATGTTCAGGAAAATGGCAGTGCAAATATCATATTTAACAAGTTGATGAGCTACATGGACATTGATTAACCAAAATGCTGAGAGTAAAGAAAGTGGCATCACACACCCTTTGCTATTATTGATATCAGACTAAGTAACATCAAATTACCTCCTTTGACCCAGTCTAATGAATATAACTCCGATGACAACACGATGAGTGACAAGTGACATTGTAAAGTTCTATAATAAATGCCTGATCAATATAACAACACAACTTGTATATTTTAGATTTCGCCACTCTTAGGGTGCTGGCATTTGCCAATGGAACTTTACTCAGTTTTCTGTATTGCATGAAACAATTATGAAGTTCATTTTAAGAGGATGTAGTGCCACAAAACACAGAACAGCGCTGGAGATCTAAATTATGTATACCACAAACTTTCATAAGTTAATCATCCCCCTAGTGTATGCAGCAACAAGAACTGTAATGATAAATCATAGGTGAGGGAAAAAGAGATTTAAAAAAATAGTACTTATGGCCACATATATTAATTGATATATCCAATTTGAACTATGTTATTGACTTAAATTATTCCATATTGTTAATACATTTTGATTTATGATAATTTGCAAGGCATTATCGTTTACGTGAAGCAGAGGTGAAGTTATCATGTATCTGCTTACAACTTGTATCTGTTTTTATTTTAATCAGAAGATTGCTCATTCCAATAAATATATTGATAAATCATAGGGTGAGGGTAAAAACAACCTGTATCTGTTTTTATTTTATTCAGAATGTTTAAAATGTTTTAAAAAGCTAAAGCATAATGCATAGGGCTCAGCGGAAGCTTCAGAAAGCAACAAGGGCCTTATTATGACTTTGGAGGTCTCAGAGCGGGGCTGTCCCTGTGGTGGCTAGTGAGCATCTTACTTGCCCTGAATTATAGAAAACAAACAACGCAAGTTAGCCCAACCTTTTCTAAGAGGCTTCAATGGAGGCCACTAACCCGGAGAAAACTTCAAAACAAGTGGGGTCAAATGGTGCAATTTCAAAGCACAATTTTTCACATAAGTTTGCTGAAAAGCCATAGGCTCTGAAAGAGCACTCATTAACTACTCAAGTCCCTTTATGGTTTGCAAAGCAAAGGAAAACCTGATAGCCCCCTTGTAGTTGACCTCATGGTTTTCAAAATATGGGTGTCGATGTATGCCAAAAATTACCTCAATTGTGCCAGGGCCAACATTATGTCATGAGTATCCACCATCTGCCGCAGGTACCTCTTTAGGCCAAAACGTACATAGAAAATGCCAGCACCAACAATTTGCCATTAGTGCCATCTACATACCATGGGTGACCCTTAAGTCAGAATTACCTCAAGTATGGCATGGTCAGCACTTTGTCATGATTGTCCCCTTCACATATGCAATGGTTCTCCTCCCTTATTCCAAGAATGGTTTTCAATATGCTAGTGGCAGTAATTTTCCATTGGTGCCACCATTCCAACATTTAGCTCCAGTATGCAGCACCAGCATTTTGCAATGGGTATTACCTCTAATATGTTAGTACCAAGTATTACCTCTAGTATGCCATTGCCACTATGTTGTCATAAATGCCTGTCATTCTAGAAATTGGCTACAGTATACCAGCACCAGAATGTTGACTTGGGTATCTTTGTAAGTCAAAGGTTACCTTCAATAAGCCAGGGCCAATAGCAGACTAACAAATTCTCACCCCTGCTCACTTACATTCACACACTCACACTCACTCACCACATTCACTCACTAAAACCCATTCTCATTCACATTCACTATCACTCTTACTCACCCTCATACATTCACACTCTTTCCCATTCTAACTTATGCTTTCTCACTCACACACTCACTTGCACTCACTCTAACTGTCTGTCACCAATTCTCACTCTGTCTCACTTATTGTGACTGAATCGCTAAGTCTCACTCACTTTAACTGACTTATTCTCATTCACAGTTACACTCACTTACTGTCACTCACATCCTTACCATTACCTCACACTCATTTTTAATCATTAATTTTTGTTCACTCTTACTTACTTTCAGTGACTCACTCCGACTCATTTTTACTCACTCTGACTCACTCACACTCCCTGACACTCAATCTCACCTATTCTAACTTACTAATGTTGCTCACTCTTACTCACTTTCACTCACATGCGCTCATGGTCTCACATGCAGACACAAGCTTATACATAAAGGCGCTATCACACAATCACACTCTCACCCGCAAGCCTGCAAACAACATATATTTATAATCATTTTTTATTTAACTTTTTTTTGTATTATATAGCGCAAACTCAACTCAATGGTATCAGAGCACTTTACATGAGCACCAGTTGTGTTACAGATGGACACACTCATAATGTTTTGTTAGGCACAGGAAGATTGAGTTATTTGCCCACATTCACAGGGTGTTTACCGCTCTAGCCGTTAGTCCACATACTTACCTCAGGTACTAGCAAAGGTCCAATTCTAGCTGCTGGTGCTTACTTTTATGTTAAACCAATAGTGAATAGTAGACTAATATTTATTATTAGTATATCAAAAATGAGAGGAGAAACAAAGGATGGAGGGCCAGAAACCTGAGCTGCTTCTGTCTTTTTGGTACCGATGTTACCATCACTGAGACCAGGGGTCACAACTACTGTGCTAGAAGTCCCAACGGAAAAACTAGGGGTTGCGAGGGACAAACCAGGGGTCGCAAATGCAACCCCGGGTGACCCTAAAATGATGTTCATGGTGAAATAAGTCTGATATAGTTATTATATGGGGGAGTATCTGATTTTTGATTAGATAAAGTACCATAGTCCTTCTGTTCCACTCAAATTGATTTTTATAACATCTTAATACCAATTCAAGGTTGTCTGAGGCTGCCTTGTTGGTTTGTAGGTCTTTTAAGGCAGTTTGTCACCCTTACAAATCCTCACATTTACTTCTGTCAGAGGCAGGAGTAAAGTCTGTTTTCAGGACATTGAAGAGACTGGAACAATGTAAAACTGGCAGGGTGAAGAGAAAGAAGTTCCTCCACCGTGAAACAAAAAATGTTAAGTGTGAATGCACTGATACATTATATGCTTTAGTGATTACGTTTTGTTACTTTCAATGAAATATTTCTACATTATATGAATATGAATGTCCTCAATGAGAAACATTTCAGTTTCGTTTTTGTTGTGATTAGTGTGGGCACAACGTGAGCTATTGATTTATTCTTTCTTCCAGGGACTTCTTTCCATGTGCGGTCAGGCAGCAGTAAGACCATTTTGAACTTCTATAGATTTCTTATTTTTTTATGACTGTAAAATGTGGGGTTATGCAAATGTGATATTCTTTCAAAAGATGTTTGTCCGCAGGCATCCATTGAGTGACTGAGAGCAAACTAACAGTTAAACAATCCTTAGTTATCCTAATAGAGCAGGCTGAATTTTATATATAGGAATTTGGTAAACATAGTTTGGTAAAGTCATGTGGAGGACATTATTAAGGAAATAAAAATATGCAAGTATCTTTCTTTTGGATTTTGAAACACATTGATAGTAGTTTTTATATGCTGCACACAGTTTATTTTAAGTTGAAAAACACTTTTCAATTGATTTTCTCAAAAGGATGCTTAGGAGTTTGCTTTAAATGTTTGGCTTAGCTTATAAAATTAATACAACGAATCATACACTCTCCACAATATTAGGATCACTAGAAAAAAAGCTTGGGAATATTTTAGGATCCTTCAAATCTTTGAAATAGTTTAAAACATTTAATTTTAAATATGGGCCTATTAGGTAAACACTTCAAGCCATTTACATGGATTTGAATTTTAAAAGGTTTAACTAGGTTAAAACAATGTTCCCACCCTTTAAAGATATAGTTAGCCATTAATCATTCTAGAACCATTTGTAAATCTAGATGCAATTACCACCCTTTCCAGTATGTTAACTGAAATTAGCTCTAACCATTGTTTACTAAATTGGTTGGAGTTTCAAAAGTTTTTATTCATATATGGGAATTTTTCATGAAGTTCACTTTGTTAAAACATATATTGGGATTTTTAAAAGCAAAGCAATGGATATTTGCAAAAGCTATGCTTGTTTCTAAAAATGCCCATAGGTTTCACTGGATTCTCTAAGTTAAAAAATAGCTTACAACCTGAAACAAGCTACTCTTGATTGTTGTTTTGTTTCAAAATGTACAGAACTAGATCATAGCAGATGTGAGATGTACAATAACGGATATGATAGTGTTGTCAATGATCCTATTTTGATCATGAAATAGGTTTCTTTATATATTTTCCAATTAAGTATTGCTGATAACATTAGCTTGAAAATAAAACATTTGATGGTCTCTTTAAAGATGAACGTTTTTGCAGCATGAAAGTCTATTTTAATTGTTTATTTAATTTTAGGGACAGCCAGCTAACCTAGCCCAAGCTGCGGTAAGATACTTTTCACAATTTGCCTATAATTTGTGCACAAGTTATTTTATTTTATATTTTATAAAGATATACTGTCGTGTATTTCTATAGGTTCTGAATCGATCCCCCTATTCCTGACCCTATTCTGGTTAAACTAACTAGCTAGTTAACTAACAGTCAGCCCATGAGGCAAGAAAGCCCCCATGATGCAGATACCGTTATCTGACGCAGTCACACTACGGCACAGGAACGTGTTATCTGATTAGGTCATAACGCTTGAGATCTAATTAGACAAGCGACATTCCTCCAGCCCCTGATAAGGCATACGACGTTCTCATAACAAATCAAACCTATGACAACCTGGACAATCCGTGCGGCCATTGTTTTGATTTCACAGAGAACTTTTGCAAAAGAATGTGCTAACGAGCAAGTCGTATGACATCTTTATTGACGTACCTATGTCCATCCTTACGTCAATCCCGGCACCTTTAAGGTATAAATATTGCCGACCTTGCCCTATGCAAAGACACGCGTGGTGACAAGACGGAGCAGCCATACTTGCCGAAGCCGAGAGCAGAAGCAGACCCCGCAGGCAACAGCCCCGCCTTCCTGACGCGCTGAGAGACGCGCTGCTATCTCAAGCCGAGAGACCCAGCACCGGCGCTTCCGGGTAGCCCTCGCAGGCAGCCTGGAATATCGAGAGCAGAGAAAGAGATACCATTCCTCATCCATCCTAAATTCCAGGTACAGAACTGAATAACCCCTCCTAGAGAATTCTTTAGTTATTCACTTGGCAAAAACAAACTTAACTTAAACTGTAACTTTCTATTCCCGCCCACGCATTAGACTTAGGTCAGGTACACGGGGTAGGCGTATTTAGAAACACCAGTTGAGTACGTTTAGTCAAATGTATATGTGTATGTAAATATATTTTAATCATTTTAAAACATCATATGGCTCAGAAACCATATCAATGTTTTTACAGTATTATTTTATACTATTGCTTTTAATGTATGCACTTTACTTAACTATAAGTATTGCAATAATATCGATCCATTTCTCTTGTACGAGAAAAGAGACTGATCAATAAATAACACCTTTTTATTGAACACGCCCGTCTCTTCCTTTTCTCTACATTCTGATGAGACTAAGAATGCACGTACTGACTGAGTAAAATAATTGCCTTGTGCTCACACGACTCTTGAGATTGACTCTTGATTAGGGGAGAGCAAAGTTGTCATGTTCTATGGTTGTCAGAAACTAAATCCCTTCTTGTCTAATCAGGGGAGGTAATTCTCTCTTGAACATTCGAGAAAGTTTCTAGCGAACTCTGAGCTTAGCTGGCAAACCCAAAAATTAAGTCTAGTATCGACAGTAGTAGACCTAGTTAACGTCTGGTCTAGGCCTTTACTGCTGTAGGTACTATTCCAATGCGCAGAGCCTATTGGGAAAATAGGAGCTACACTACATGGCACCCAACGCGTTTGGAAAGGGCGATAAAACTAACGTAAGACATTTAGAGTAACTCAGTCGTGCTTTCTCACTCAGACCCCTTTTCCCAAATACTCCAAAGACGTCTGGAGTGGGTGAAAGGTTATTATATCCTCCAAAACCTCGCAGGAGGAAACTCCTATGTATGGTTCTTGGTCTAGTCAACGTTGAAGGATAAAACAGTTCCAGAATATTGTGCATCTAATCTCTGTTTCCATAAAGAAACCTGATCTGCAAATAAACATAATACCATCCTGTCAGTAAAATGGGAGACAGTGATGAAGAAAGAGAGGCAGTTAGATTAGCCACTGAAATAGCAGATGCTGATGCTACCATGCAAACAGCAGACCCGGATATAATACTCATCCAGGTCGCCAAAAGGAGATCTATAACCTTAAAACTTATAGAAAATGGACTGACACCTAGAGGTGGAACAGTCATATTCGTAATTGAGGCACACGAATATCGGCAGACAGAGGTATACTATACATGGATACATTTTCCAGCAGCGAATGCTGTAACAAAGTACTTCCACTATTACAAAGTAGAGGAACCTCCTGAAATGTACACTCCTTTCGAGGAGGTGGAAGTACCACTCAAATTCCAAGAGCATTTGCTCTTATTTGATGGCGCCCTAAAACATAACAATCACATTACAAGGCTCGGTCATTTAGGTAGACCAGGAGCAACGTGGCCGGTCCTAGCCGGATACACACCACATCCAGACATCGACGAGATGCCTGCACCACAGCTGTTAATACAGCTAAAACAACTACTAAAAATTCACAGACAATTAGTTCAGTATGTAATGCGGACTTCAACAATTCAGCCAGCGATCAAACTTCCACAGCTGACCCCTCACCAGGAGAACACAAATAAAATTACACCACAGAACATCCAATCCTGCCTAGGTAAAGTTCCAGCTAAACGGGAACAAATACCATTCTGGTTGGCACAGAAAATCACCCAAATAGAGGCGGTGTTTCCTGACACCACCCCATTAGAAAAACACAGGATTCTGACTATATGTCTCCCAATGGGAATCGCACCACACATTGAGGACTGTGACACTTGGGGTACAGTCTTTGCTTCCATCTACACAAAAACGCACGGTGTTCCATCCATTTCGGTAATACCAGATGTGCTAAAACAAATTCAAGATGAATACGGTCCAGAACCTGCTTTAACTCTTGGTATGAAATTACTGAAAGACTTCAAGCAGGTCTCGGCTATATTACTAGCCAACATAAAAGGTGAAGCAGCAAACGTGGCGATCCGCCAGAGGTTAAAAGAGACAGATATAGCAGACCAACCAGCTGAAATTGCCAGAATCATAGAAAAATCCTATGAAGAACTAGGCAGAGATAGTCTAGGTGGAATACCAGTAAAACCGCAACTGACTACAAGTCCAGAAAAAATATTTTTTAATAATAATAATTCACCAAAAAAGAACTGGGATGGAAACAAACAATCCAATCCCAAAGAAAAGAAATTCCAGTCCAGAGGAAGGTCTCCTAGGCGAAGAGAGAAATCTCCAAACCCGAGACAAAGATCACCCCAGAGTGAACCCTCTGGGAATAGATATAACCTTAGAAATAGGGATAATATTAAAAAACCTGATAGATATCAAGACATTGATACACGTCCCTCTCAATCTTTTCAGAATTCCTCGCAGAAATCGGAAAGAAGAGGACGATCAGAAGAGCACGCCAAGTCCAAAGACAAGGAACCTGCTCAACTTAAAAAGAAATCACAATTTCCAAAAAAGAAGGTAGCCAGTATCAAGGTAGTTAAAAATGCCGAGAATACTGAGGACACAACTGAAAAACGGAGAGTGGGCTCAGATAATGCTAGACAGCGCAGCAGAGGTGAGCATAGCTCGCAAAGTCCTTATGAATCATCTGGAGACAGTGGACACGAATGAATATCTTCAAGTGGAAACTGCAGATACCAGAGTTAGCAAGCCCCACAAGATATACGAGATAACATTACGTATAGAGTGAGATAAGACTAGGAAAATAAGGGGACTATTTTGGGATAACCTATCCAAAGGCTATGACATCCTTCTAGCTGAAAAAGACTGGCCACCAGAGTTTGTCAGGGAGTGCCCTCATGGCGAAGAAGTAATTATGCCTGCCTTCTCGAATCAAATACCGATTCATAAAAAATATACACTTGTTAGAGAGTGGGCAGTGGCCTTAGCACCTGCTTTATATAAAAATCATGTAGGATGGGATGAGGATTCTCCTCCTCACAAAATCCAGTTAAAATCACAACCTACTGCACAAAGGCAGTACCCAATTAAGCAAGAAGCTAAAAAACAAGTAAATGAAATACTAGATCAGCTAGAATACCAGGGGGTGATTGAAACTTGCACCTCACAAATGAACAATCCTTTGTTTCCGGTCTCCAAACCAGACAATTCGTACCGTCTAGTTTTGGATTACCGACACCTTAACACATGTTGCAAAACCTTTGCAGTGCAAAACTCACACAGTGCTGCACTAATGAATAACATAGTGCGCAAAAAATACAAAACAACCTTGGACATCTCCAATGGATTCTTTTGTCAAAACATAGCACCAGAGAGCAGATATTTAACTGCATTCTCAGTAAATGGCACTCAAAAACAATTCTGTCGGTTAGCCCAGGGGTACAAGAACAGCCCGGGGGTATTCTCAGCGAGAGTAACAGAATTACTACAACTATATGATGATGAAGCATTATCTTATGTCGATGACATTTACTTAACAGATGATGACTTGGAGACTCACTTGAAAAGAGTGAACACCATAATACTTGGTTTCGCTGCAGAGGGTTACAAATTCAACTTCAAAAAGTCCAGAATTGCCCATCTGACAGTCCTATTCTTAGGATATGAGCTATCAAGTGAAGGTAAAAGCCTGGCAGACAATTTCCTAGAGAAATGTGCCGTTATCCAAGCTCCTAAAACACTAAAAAACCTACAATCAATTTTAGGCTTCCTAAATTTCGGAAGAACATACATTGCAAATTACGCAGAGAGGGTGAAACCCCTTTACGATCTAATTAAACCAGACTTTAAAAGATCCAGTTGGACTCAAACACACACAGAAATTTTGAGATCCTTACAAACAGACATGCTAATTAAAACAAAATTAGAAACACGTGATAACACACGCAATCTTGTGATCCGAGTCATCCCAGGGAGATGCGGATTCACATACCTGACCTCTAATGAGGGAGAAAAGGTACCAATTGCATTCAAATCACACTTGTACACTAAGGCTGAAATGAAATTTAGCCCAACGGAAAAAATTCTTACAGCAACACAGACAGCTATAGCAAAAGAACGAGCCCTGGCACAAGGTAAACGAATAATAATCGTGACACCGATACCAGCCCTAGAGGCTGTAACAAAAACGAGCATTCCAAATGCTAAAGCACTCCATCCGAGATGGATACAATGGGCTAACTCTCTTGCTGCAACAGATGTGGTGTACGAATTTGATCCTTACTTAAAAACACAAGAATTTCTACAATATGAATTTGAATGTCCTCTGCCAACCGAAATTCTGCCTCTAGACCAATACGGCTGTATAATATATACAGACGGATCAGCACAACCCGCAGTAGGGGGTAAACAAGCTTACAGTGCTGCGTGCGCGATTGTTAAAGGTCGTTGGCACGAAGGGAAATTTAAACCAACCCTCACTAAAACACAATCTCTAGGAGATTGCACAGCTCAGCGAGCTGAACTACTAGCATTCAAGATGGCGCTTGAAAATACCGATCGAGAATTCCCCACACTTATAGTGTGCGATTCGTATTATTGCGTTCAGTCTTATAATGAATACTTGCAGATCTGGCTTCAGAACGGTTTCAAGGATGCAAAAGGTGGCACAATCAAGCATAAAATGCTCTGGGAACAAGTAGCTCTTTTACAAAAAGAACTACCAAAGACTCACGTGATACATACACTGAGTCATCAACGTGATGGCGTTCACGTTGCAGGGAATTCATTGGCTGATGAGGCCGCGAAGGCAGCTGTGCAAACGGCTTCCGTAGCTGCCGTCACCCGGTCAAAAACAAAAATAGACAGCGAAATATTACAAGCTGTCAGCGCTTCAGAAAAGGATTCGATAGAACCACTCCCTAAAGGCTTTCCAGTAAAATACTCATACATAACTGATACAAACAATGTTCCTTTTGCTCGAATCCCTGGAGTGGGGGATAGGGCAATTCCAAACATGGAACATAGGTTAGGACTGATAATAGCGGCACACGAAGGGCTTGCTTCTACCCATGCTGGCGTCTCAGCCACTGTATCATTATTAAAACAGAGATACTGGTGGCCACAAATGAGAAGACAAACAAGGAACTATGTTCTAGCATGTGAAATATGTCAAAAAATGAAAGTATCAACTGTGAGACGTCCAGCACAGACGCCCCTTCTAATCTCGGATAAACCATTAGCCTGTGTTTATCTAGACCACTGCGGTCCCTTACAAAGGGATGGTAACTATAAGTATATCTTGGTCGCAGTGGACTCATGCACGAGATTCATATGGATGTGGCCCCAGCGAACGGCTGACGCCAGAACTGTTATAAAAGATTTGCGAGTCTTTATCGGCACATACGCAATTGGCATTCTGCATTCGGACAATGGTCCTGCTTTTAGCTCTCGGGCTTATAAGGAGGCCATGGTCAGCATGGGCGTGCAATTGCGGTACTCTTGTCCATTTCACCCTGAGGGGAACGGAATTGTTGAAAGAAAAAACCGTGACATAAAGCAATCTATAACGGCAAAGGTATTAGGTTCGGGAGCTGGGTGGGTCAAACATCTAATAAGTGTCCAACGTAGTCTAAATAACTTGCCAAGAAATTCTCTGAAGGGATTCAGTCCGTACGAATTATTATTCGGAACTAGGATGTTGATCTCTGACCTTGATAGTCAGACTTCAGTGGTAATAGAAAAAACCTTTGATGTCAAAGACCGTTTGGCTATTTTGCAGGACTTAAACAAAACAAGAAAAGACCTGAGCAACATACAGTTGAAACAACAGCCAACAACCACTGAAGAATCACCACCTGTCCCAGCAAGACCTGTCTGGATTCCAAAAGTCGGGGATCTAGTCAGGGAAAAGATCGCGGTAAAGAAGGAATTTGGGCCTTCTTACAGAAAAGCAGTTCCTGTCTTGTCTGTCAACGGGACAAGATCAGTTGTACTACCGCCACTTGCTGGAAAAAAGGAGAACCGAGTTGTATCCATCGACCTGGTAAAACCACAACATGTGGCCGATAACAAACAGTAGGCCAAGTGGACTCCCAATAAGTAGCAGAACACCAAGGTTTGCTACCAGTACAGAGGTCCTATCAAAGAGGCTCATCACATTCGAAACGCCTACAGAAGAACAACAAGGACTATGCAACAATGCAATAGAACTAAGACCTCTGAAAACCCAAATAAAAACATTTAGCAGAGACACACCAATCTATACTGAAGTACCCAGTGAAAATGCAAAAAACAAAAATCCTGAACCAATTGGAACAATTGACAGAACTGCATCCGGTTACTTCATCAACTTCGATGATTCCTCTGACGGCTTCAGTGAATCAAAGACACAGCCATCATCAAAATCCTTTAAAGACAAAGCGAAGGAACTTTTGAAACAACTGAAAGAAACATATCTGGTTTCTCCATGGATTGAATTTTGGGTGGGTTTTGGTGCATTTATCCTCATACTTTGGCTCATCATGGTATTTACTTTGGGACGCTTCATTGAGGGAAAATATGCTAAAATGGACACAGCAAGTCAGAACATCAACTTGGTCCTCAAACCACACACATCTTCACACATCGAGAAAAGAGAACTTTCTTCAGAACTTTCTTCAGCCAACTTCACAGCAATTCCGATACCTGGTGGGGTAGCCTGGGACAACACTGACTATGAAATTTATGGTCCGGTCGAGATCCTGAAATATCCACACCAAATCAAGATCTCGTTGAGTGACTTTGCAAAACCAAACTCATTTGCTGATGATTGGGACTTTGAAAGTATAAATAATATGATGTCTGACTTAGTAATGTCTGCTAAATTTACAAAACATGATTATTTGCAAGGTTCTACAAATTATGATAGTATGTATTGCTATAACCATTATGGTAACCATTTCTTGCATAAATCTGCACAACCTAGAAATGTTTTAAATTATAATCAATGGGAACATTGTGCTACACCTCCAAAAGGGAGCTCTAGAACCGTTTATGACAAATATTCATATTTTTCAGGTTTTAACATAACTAATGCTGAAACATTTTATTACAAATTGTCAAACAAGACAGGGATGAAAACCATGATAACCAACACAAAATTGATATATTCAGATACATTCTTTGAAAAAATGAATACTTTTGGATTTGATTATTGGGACAAAAATGTTGATTTGAAAAGTGTTTGGGGTACAAAAGAATGGCAAGTACAGGGTTTAGAAGCTTTGTTTAGAGCCTGCATGATCCCAGAACAAATTATATTTTTAAATGACACTGTTCAACAAACCACCTGTCTTGGCTTAGCCAAAATCAAAGATTTAAATAACCTGTCTATTCCAAAGCCAACAATGTTTAGCAATAGCTCTGATACAGATGAAGAAATAGACATAAACCATATACTTAACCAAAACAGAACACATCCTGATTGGAAACAATGGTTAATCTGGCCCACAGATACAAATCACTGTCAAGATAGATTCCTGAATAAAACACAGGGTTTCAAAATGACCAGGCCAGACCCTAGATATCCCCAAAGACATCACCCAGGGATAATAACAACCTACAGTGTGGGCAAATTATGCCTTCAATGGCTACAGACTTCCACACTGCCTGAAATTAAGCAACACCTAACTTTACTTACTGATGGTGCTGACTTGCGTGATTTCATACTGGGACCACGCAAACAGCGTCAAAAGCGTTTCATAGCAGCCTCTGTATATGCAGCATACAATGAGGCCTGGAAGGTTACTCAAATTGAAACAGCAGAGAGAATACGTGAAATTGATCGTATTAATTTGGAAAAATCACTTTCTGTAGTGGACAATGGGTTAATGACTCTGTCCTCCAGAATTTTTTCATTGGACAGCATTGTGTCTTCAGCAATCGATATATTATCGCAAGACTTACTGTTATTACAACATGGTCAGTCACAATTGCGTTCCATTGTACAGCTTGGCTGGACGTTACAAAATCTGCGTTCAGGCTATGTGCCTTGGCGTTTAATCAACACAACGTCACTATTCCAAATCTTTAACCTTACTGATAGACAAATCGGTATGGCGCAGAAGGGTGCTGATTATACAATCTTGAGCATTGAAAAACTTGAAAGATTACCAATGACAATGTCAGAACGACCTGTCAGTGAATGGATAATCCACGGAATCATAAATATTCCAATCTCAACCTTCAGGTTTCAATACTGCCAAAAATATATACAGGCTGGCATGTACGAGAAATTGGGAAAGGGGTACCTTAAAACAACTTGGAACCTGCCCTATTCACATGCATGTGTCAGTAACAAAGGACAGAAAGTGTTTCTAAGTGGCAACAATTGTGCGATGTCACTAAGCGGCACGCTTCTGTGTAACGGTATTAGTTTGCACAGAGCCTGTGAAGGGAATTCATACAACCTTTCATGTCACCAGCAAGGCGCACCTGCAACTGAAATAGAACCATTCTTTCAAAGACTCTATAATGGGAGTTACATTCTTATTGTAGACCGCAGATGTTGTAGTCTTATGCCCGGGACTCCTTATCTCGTCACTACGACGGCGAAGGTCAAGTGCTGTGGACGTTCTTTGTTCCCCAGCTCCTTTCCAGACAGGGAGGCGAGGGCATGGCCCAGTTTGAAAATTACTTCTATTCGAATAGATACTTTGAGCAGAATGAAAACAGTGCTTCTTCAGACGCCTACAAGGCTCACGTCATCAAAAGAAACGTATGATCTACAAGTCGCAAGGACGACTGCAGAGATACATACATTATTATCAACTAATTCCCCCGTACATTTCGCGGAAATCCTGAGCGAAATCTTAAATATTTCTGATACCACTGGGGTCTCAAAGGTATTTAAGACAGTATTTTCTATGGCATTAACACCATTCAAAGCCATACTGGGTATTTTTCCAGATTTCGTCCATTCGATTTTTGGCGGACTTCCCCTGATCCTGGGACTAATTGCAGGAATCCTATTCCTAGTCCTTATTTTTCGTTATGGCAACCCATGTCACAGATCAAACTCTCGCGACAATGGAAGATACGATCCTAGCCATTGGATACCGGGACCGGATATCAAAAATCCTGGGACTCTCCCGGCTTAGAGACCTAAACATGACTTGGTTTCTATCATTTCGACCAATGTGGCAAAGGTGTGTTTTACCTGTACTAAGGTGTCTGCTATGCGGAGAAGAATGCGTGTTAGACACCTGTCTGACGCTACAATCGGATGCGCCAGTGGATGCAGATACACTGTTGGTTCCTACCAAGGTTCACGCACTGTGCTGCCCTCAAAGGCTGCCAATTCTGATGACGGCATTCCTGGAATCTTCACCACTGCGATTGAAGGGTAGTGAAGTTCAAGATGAAAGCAACATCGAACAGGTACGACCTTCTGTCAGCAATGCAAATCAGAATGTCAATGGAGACAATCATGCGCACGAATGCATGGTTACCCCTATTTCCGACTTAGAGGAACTTTCCCATGAAGCTGTTGACAGTTTTTTCGAAAGCCTGAATGATATGATGTTCTCTCCAGAACAGAAATAGAGACTTTTGAGTAAACTCGCACACGGCGTTCCCTGAATTCGGCCTTCAACTTTAAAAATAAAGTCACATGAACAATTACAATCCAGTTCACGGACAGCAACTTTTTTCAGCAAGCCCTTAAAATATTTTTCTATATATTTTTTCCCCGGGACACTGATCTTCTGCTTAAAGTAAGAAACTATTCCTAGAGAACTAAGATTTCTATTTTTAGATACTTTATAGACTTTAGCTGCCCGCTGGTATGTTCACAAAATATATTATGTGATGAAATGGTTTCGACTTTTCTTTCTGTATAGCCATATTAAGAGCCATTTCATGTGTATTTCTCATATACCAACAAGCAATAATGCATAAAATGCGTGTTTACCTTTTGCATTTAATTCATAGCTTAAGTGCATACAATATATATGACTGCAATTTTTCAGTATATTTGAAAATTTCGAAATGCATTTATGTATTTTGGGGTGGTAAGGTATACACTATACTCTATAGTATGTTGTACTATGTTATACTATGCATAGATTAGTAGATATGACCATAGTTAGCGTGGAGTGGGTGTCGTGTATTTCTATAGGTTCTGAATCGATCCCCCTATTCCTGACCCTATTCTGGTTAAACTAACTAGCTAGTTAACTAACAGTCAGCCCATGAGGCAAGAAAGCCCCCATGATGCAGATACCGTTATCTGACGCAGTCACACTACGGCACAGGAACGTGTTATCTGATTAGGTCATAACGCTTGAGATCTAATTAGACAAGCGACATTCCTCCAGCCCCTGATAAGGCATACGACGTTCTCATAACAAATCAAACCTATGACAACCTGGACAATCCGTGCGGCCATTGTTTTGATTTCACAGAGAACTTTTGCAAAAGAATGTGCTAACGAGCAAGTCGTATGACATCTTTATTGACGTACCTATGTCCATCCTTACGTCAATCCCGGCACCTTTAAGGTATAAATATTGCCGACCTTGCCCTATGCAAAGACACGCGTGGTGACAAGACGGAGCAGCCATACTTGCCGAAGCCGAGAGCAGAAGCAGACCCCGCAGGCAACAGCCCCGCCTTCCTGACGCGCTGAGAGACGCGCTGCTATCTCAAGCCGAGAGACCCAGCACCGGCGCTTCCGGGTAGCCCTCGCAGGCAGCCTGGAATATCGAGAGCAGAGAAAGAGATACCATTCCTCATCCATCCTAAATTCCAGGTACAGAACTGAATAACCCCTCCTAGAGAATTCTTTAGTTATTCACTTGGCAAAAACAAACTTAACTTAAACTGTAACTTTCTATTCCCGCCCACGCATTAGACTTAGGTCAGGTACACGGGGTAGGCGTATTTAGAAACACCAGTTGAGTACGTTTAGTCAAATGTATATGTGTATGTAAATATATTTTAATCATTTTAAAACATCATATGGCTCAGAAACCATATCAATGTTTTTACAGTATTATTTTATACTATTGCTTTTAATGTATGCACTTTACTTAACTATAAGTATTGCAATAATATCGATCCATTTCTCTTGTACGAGAAAAGAGACCGATCAATAAATAACACCTTTTTATTGAACACGCCCGTCTCTTCCTTTTCTCTACATTCTGATGAGACTAAGAATGCACGTACTGACTGAGTAAAATAATTGCCTTGGCTCACACGACTCTTGAGATTGACTCTTGATTAGGGGAGAGCAAAGTTGTCATGTTCTATGGTTGTCAGAAACTAAATCCCTTCTTGTCTAATCAGGGGAGGTAATTCTCTCTTGAACATTCGAGAAAGTTTCTAGCGAACTCTGAGCTTAGCTGGCAAACCCAAAAATTAAGTCTAGTATCGACAGTAGTAGACCTAGTTAACGTCTGGTCTAGGCCTTTACTGCTGTAGGTACTATTCCAATGCGCAGAGCCTATTGGGAAAATAGGAGCTACACTACAATACTTTACAAATGTTAGCATATGCATGCAGCCCAAATTTTCCAGTGGGGATACGAGTAAGTGCAGTGCATATTCGGTGTGGATAGGGGGGATGCAAAACTACCAACATTTGCAGTGTTTTCATTGAAGTAGTTTCAAAGTGTAAATTGACTTTTGTCTAAATGGTTGCACATGTGAAAACTCCTAGACATCTGTGACTTTGAAAGGTTCTCGGAAATACTTCAAAAACGCATTTAGAGCTCTTCACAAGTTATAATTGTGTTCCAAATATAGCAAAGGAGATACAATCCATCTTTTTCTCCCACTCCTTTTCGTTTGATCCCATGGTAACAAGGCCTGCTTGACTGTCACAGTCATGTCCATCAGAACATGGAATTTTTCAGTGCTTTGTGCCTCTTACAGAGTTCGTTTTTCATGTGTTGCATGCTATTACAAGAACCATATCTGGAGGCTTTTTGGTAGCATTGATATTCTCACCATATAAAATAACTTTCCTGATTCCTGTTGCATGAAAGATAAAAGTAACTTGTGTTTTACTTTATTTTTGGAAGCAAGAACAGATACCTTAGAAGTTCTTCACATGATCGAATTATATTTATCTGCAAAGCTTTTCAGTCATATATATTGTGAAGAATTCTTTTGAACTTTATTTTACAGTTAAAATTGAGTGGAAAAAATAATGTTTTGTGCAACGAAGATGAGGATAAATTCACTTTTATTTGTTGAATTCTCGTGCACAAAATATCTAGCCAGAATTTCTTACTCATTAAAAGTTTTACAAAATGCACATTATATTTCTTATACATACCATCATTTTATTCATGTGTGAAATTCTGACTGTATGGTATTACTGTCTTTTCTCTACAGGGTATGCAAGCGGCATGTGGGCAATTAGCGGTAAGGCACTCTTCTTCTACATTGCTGTGATGAAGTTCGAATACACAGGAGCATGTTCTATCCATGGTACTTTTTTTCCTGTAACTATTGAATGAAGTCAGGATATAGTCACTGGAGTAATACAAAAATGGGGTTACTAAAACGATCACTTGAGCAATCCATCACATATATGTTTTTTTTGTATGGCTCTCATAGAGAGCCTCTACTTTTATTTTATTTTCTGAATCTCATAACCCACTACTATGACATCACAACAGTTGATAACAAAACTGGCTACCCACTGTGATATCATAAAGGCCTTTCTGGCCAGGCTGACAGGCCTCCCTGAGAGAACAACAGTAGGAGGGTGAAGGAAGGAAGGGAAAGAGGTGGTGTTGGTCAAGGATGGAGGGTAAGATTTTTAAAAATTCTTTGGTTAACTGATATATAACAGAGGCAATGTTATGTTTGACCACTACCACAGCCAATAAGGGCAGAGTATTTGGGGGCCATACATAACATAAAATCGTAGATGGGTAAAAGGTGAATTGCTGGGATGTTTTTCACCTCGGGGTTCTTAATGACATCACAGACAACTCAAACCTCTCTCTTGTTGTCTATTTGATGTCACTCAGAACCCTTGGTGAAAAACATCCCTGTAATTCACTGTTACCCATCTTTAATTCTATATATTATTAATCCTAAACAAACTATAATGCCATGCTTACTTTCAATAAGCAAAAAGAACAATTGATGGACAGAATACAGAACAATGTCAAACATTCACCCCAGAACAGAGATATGGGCCTAAATCCATCATTTTTCTGCTCACCATGCCATTCCAGTTTGGACCCAGCCATAAGCAGATCAGTCTGACCCTGCAGCCAATGGGAACAGCCCAGCCCGAACTGCCAGGCCAGGTCCTCCCTGAACTGGAAACAAGCATCCTACAACTGGTTTCGGGCTTTCAGCCCTCATCAGCCAGGATAGCTTGACTCCAGTGGCATGGAGAGCACGGGACTCACATCTGAGCATACCCGTCCCACTCGGGGTGACAAATGCAAAAAGAGCAATTGATGGACAGGGTATGCCCAGACGTGGGTCCCTTGCTCCCTTTGCCACTGGATTCAAGCTAGTGGTACAAAAGGGGGTGGTGATGGATGGAGCATCTGAACCAATCAAACACTCACACCCAGTCAACAGATCTGGGTTTAATCCATCACCGTTCTTTAGCCCACTCTGTCACCCCAGTTCGACATGGCCATATGCAAATCAGTCTGACCCTGTGCCTCATGGGAACAGTCCAGCCCGAACTACCAAGCCATGCCTTCCCTGGACCGGAAACAAGCATCCGAGGACCGGTTTCTGGCATTTCAGCCATCTTCAGCCTGGCTTGCTTGAATCCAGTGGCAAAGTGAGCAAGGGACTCACGTCTGACCATACCCTGCCACACATATGGCGAACAAAGTGGTACAAAAGGGGGTGGTGGATTCAAGCTAGCCTGTCTGATGACGGCTGATTAGCCAGAAACTGGTTCCAGGATGCTTGTTTCGGGTCCAGGGAAGACATGGCTTGGCAGTTCGGGCTGGACTGTCCCATGAGGCACAGGGTCAGACAGATTTGCATATGGCCATGTCTGAACTGGGGTGGTGGAGTGAGCTACAGATTGATGATGGATTAAACCCAGATCAGTTGACTGGGGGTGAGTGCTTGCAATGTTCAACACTCCGTCCATCACCCCCCTTGGTTTTGCTTTACTTTAAATAAGCAGCAGAAACAAATTCAGGAAGGGATTTACTGAATGCACTGCAGCCATTTGTGAGGAGAGGTGTGTTCCTTGTAAATGTGCACGGGTAATCTCTCCTTTCATGCAATGCTTGAATCACAAACTAGGTATTTGCTGGGGAGGTCTAGCCAAGCAATGGAGGTTGTGTGCATATATTTCGAGGTTTGCCCTCATCGAAAATTACAACAGTGGATGCTTTGCATGAATATTGGCATCCATGTGCTCCATATTAGGGCAGGCCAGTGACTCTTGATACAGACATGGAATATTTGTTTCCTGTATGCTTCAACATTTTTATTTGCAGAAGCTCTACACTAGAAGAAAACCATAGCAGAGGAAATAATGCTGGTTGAATTTTCATGTACCTGAAAAGCTCATAGTTACTTGCACATACTGTCTTAACTTAGTTGATATCTTTTAATCGTATTGTATTCAATCCGTTTGCACTGTAGCAAATCAATTTTTCTTCCCCTCTATTTCAGAGAATGGTATTTTTACCTCTCTGTTATTGAAGAGATCAATTTATATAGTTGCCCTCATATGTTTCCATAAGTAACAACCCTTTCCCCTTTATTAATGTTGCTTAACAAATGTTGTCTGCAGTGAAAATTCGAACAAGAAATGTTTTTAAGAACACATTTGTAATAAACGCTTTTATTCCATATATTTTTTTGCAACCGTCATGATCTTCAGGAAGCTTGAGTGTTTTGAAAAAAGTCACAACATTTTCTGAGGGAACAGTCACAGCTTAACACGGACCTACTCTTAACTATATTGTCATATAAGCTTATAGATCACCTTATAGAACAGATATATTGTAGTACAAAAATAAACTGTTGATCTGCATTACAACATATTCACATCTGATTCGCCATTTTGCCTGTTTTATAATTATAACAACGTTCCCCAGTAAGCATCATTGTTGTTCTTTTCCTTTTAGGCAAGACCAGCAACTCCTACTCCAGCAATGGTAAGAGATGTGTGAATTATTTTCGTCTTTTGTTGGTGAAAGGATTACAATAGTTAATGCTCCATTTTTACAGAATTAAATGCTCCATTCAAGTATTTTAATGCAGCTGAATAAAAGCCTAAACAATTTTCATATGAAAAATAGTGTGAATATACTGTTTTGGAGAGTGCATAAATTGCATCAGAAGAGTAAAACATATATTCACAGAGAGTGTATTTGGCTAAATATCAGAAACAAGAAGTTTAAAAAACAATAATTACAGAATATGTCAAACAACAAACCTTCAAATGTAAATGAACCTCCATATCAAACTTTAAGTGAGGTAGGGAAGGGGAAATTGGATACAGAAGCACTATAATTCATAATGAACGACATATCCTAGATCGATAATAACTTTGAAAAATAATAGTTCTCACTTACCACTCCAGGTTCATGTGAGTATTTTACTCTACATCCATTGATTCTAAGTCAAGAAGGAGGAAAGAGATCCTCTACTTTTCCTCCTCGGCATACCAAGCATGATTTTCTAGGAAGAAATGAAACACTGGCATGGAGAGAGGAGAGATTCCACAGGTGTGAAACTGGTGTGAAACTGGTGTAGTGTGTAAACTGAGGTAGAGGGTAGGTGGGCCTACTGCCAACCCACCCCATCATTCGTGTGTGTGTGTGGGTTGCATGTAGATGCTTCAACCTTCTACAACTCACCTTCCAGCTGTGATTATTGAACCTGATATTCTTTAGTTTAAAATGAGTGTATTTTAGGCAATGGCAATTTAACAAAATTGTCTATTCTTAAAATAAGTGTTGTTATGACAGCAATCATGTTCATGGTAGCCTGAAATTATAAAGTACAATTTTAATGTTGCTAATATAACATTTCAGGCAGTTGACATAATTATTATTTCTAAATATTTAATCATCTTTCAATTATTATTTAATCATCTTTTTTGCACAGACATATGCAACGGTTGTAACATCATCCTCAAAGTAGTGCATACTTGTTCTGTTAGTCTTATGTCGCCCATGTAAAAATTTTAAATGCCATAATATGGTAGGAAATACATATGTTGTAGCAAGTAGCGGCTCCTCGAGGGAGTGCTGCGGGGAGGTGGGGCATGGTGGGGGGTAGTAAACTCCGGCATACGGCCGAACAGAGGTAATTACATTTTAAAAAATTACATTGCGCACGCTGCAGCGCCAAATGGCGATGCAGTGCACGCAATGTAATTCTTTTTTTTATGGCCTTACCTCCATTCGCCCATATGCCGGAGTTTACTACTCCGCACTCTGCCCCTCCCCCGCCCCGCAGCACTCCCTCGAGGAGCCGCTACTGGTTTTAGCTGTGGTAAAATTCAATTGAGCATAGATAAGACCAACCTACCAAAAACATGTTATTATTCTAACTCACAAACTTTTAGTGCATTAAGTAGAGCTTTTGTACACAAGAAAACGGCACAATTGGTGTAAATTTCTGGATCATGATTCTGTGATTTGGGATCAGTGCACAATGCTGCGCACAGATTGATCTTCTACTGTGGGAAATATTCCAATTGGCTGTAAAAGCAAACGGTTGGTGAGCACCCACGGAGTTTTCAGTTTGTGTCTATTTGAAAATGTTTTGAAGGTTGTTTAAATCCCAGGTCGTAATTTCTGTGAAGATTTGCAAAGTCTTCCTTTGCTTAGTACAAAAGAAATCCACATATTTTATGAGGCTGTAAGAGGATGGGTTTTTGAATGACGAGAATTCTTCCTCTGCTATAGATAAAATGAGACCGATTATTGTAACTCAGGTATGCAAATTGTCCATTAAACCTCAATAACAAAAAACAAAGGTCGTTACCATCTTGCGACTCTTGTGTAATATAGGGGTCTTTGGTGGCCTCTTTAACCATGTAAGCTAATTTATTGGACAATTTTTGATTAACGAAGTGAAAGAGACATGCATAATTTCATTGACTGGAATCATAGTTGCATAGTGAACATTGAAGGGTGCATTGCTTGTGCTAACGCGGGATTACTGGTTACTAGTTACCTTACCAAATCCCAAACTACGTCGACTGAATCGTTGGTACCTGTCATTGAGTAAAAGGTAATCTAACAATAAGTCAATCAATTTAAGAACTTACACCACTCTAAATGACCACTGACCAAATTTAAGTTTCAAAGATTTAATATAAAGTCAAAGATAACTGAAGATACAAACTTCTCAAAATGAGATTCAGAAGATAAATTGGTATCACTATGAACATGAACTTTTTGAGTAGCCTGAGTCTGAAAAACAGAATAATAAGTACAAGCTCGAAAACCATAAGGGTTGCCAAAATGGATACAAGTTGCAACCTCAAAGTCATTACAGAAAAGAAAATTAAGGTTAGTCTGTCCCTACACTATACTAAGTGACATCCCTACTTAACAAGATCTTTACCCCTCTAGGTGTCAGCCGTGGTGACTTACTAAGAAGATCACGCACTTCTCTTTGTCTCTTCTCTGATAATGGGTCTCTCCTGATCAGCCTATCTGCCTACCCATCCGCTTCCTTAGGCTCCCAAAATCATCTGCTCTGCTCTCCTCCCGGGTCTCTTTCCCTAATACCAAATCACATTTCTGATAGGAACGCCCCTTGGGACGCCCCTCACGTGGTACATCTTTGCGCGGTAAACTCCATGATGGTACTCTTGAAGACCCTCGTTAACGTTGACCTTGGTTCCCAGGCTTCTTCTCCAGTGCGCCGATACCCCCTGAAATTCCTGGAGACTCCTACAGGCCTGCGCCAAGCGCCACCGAACAAAGCCCCTTTCATTCGAGCTGATTAGGACCCTCGCACCTGCATACAGTTCGTCCTGCAGTGGGCCTCAAATTCCAGACTCCACCATATCTTTAGGTCGTAAAACACACTCAAAGCTCTGTGCTGGACACCTCTCGACTTCTTCCCTAACGAGCACATGGCAGTTCAAACGATATGACATTATCAGTTCAGGCCTACTTGATTTACATGAAGCAGGTCCCTGCACTCTTAAAACATTAACTTGATTTAAGCAGCAACATTCTTAACTAGCATACGTTTCTAAAATAACACATCTATAAAGCATATACTTTAACCCTAAGTTCAATAATACATTTGGAAGAACCATGTCAACCTCGTCTCACATTATTTTAGCAGCACGTTTAGGTTTGCTGTGAATTGCCCTGAGGCCTACACATTTAACTGGATTTCAGAGTTACATTTAATTTAGACATGATTCTTTTAACATGAGAACGTGAGGTTTTCACATTCATTCCAACATTTCTACATTAATCTCACACAGTTATAATTATTGTTACACTGCTTAAACATTCGAAACATTTCACTACTGAATATAGAACACTCTGTATATTTCACTCCTAGATATAAAACACTCGTGTGCAAAACATGTTTAACTAACTATGTGCTTGTAAATATGGTGCACTTATACATTTTTTTCCAAACTTGTGCTCTCTCAGTCCCCCCTTTGATGACCTTCAGGGGTCATCACCATCAAGACACCATTAAAAATGTAGAACCCTTCAAAGTGAAGTCATGGCAGTGCCACCTCTTTTCATAGTCTCCAATGCTTTCAGACTCTTGTATTGAGTGTCCTGCATCGCTGTCAACTTGTCCTCCTGTTTCCTCATAGTTCTCTGTAACCTATTTGCTCTATAACATTGATACAAACGCACCAATCCCCACAAAGTGATTACGCAAATCACAATTATGATGATGGGTTTCAGTATGTACCAAACGATACCCTTTCCTAAGTTGGCGAACCAACCTCCAACTTTACCCATTCCATGACCTACTTTTTCCCACACGTTTATCTTTGTCAGATCATCAATTTCGTAGTGTATGGCAGTGATGTTTCGTATATACTTCTCTAGAGGTTTTGAATTGTCTGGAATGTAAGTGCAGCATTCCTGGACCTTCAAAGCCTTACAGACTCCTCCCTCTTTAGCTAACAGAACGTCTAAAGCAAGTCGGTTCTGAAGAACCATTGCCCTAATCGATTGCATCTCACCTTCTATCAGCATCAATGATCTAGCAGTACTGGCAGATAGCCTATCTACGACTGTAGCTAACCTCCTGATCTTAATGTCACTCAATATCACCCCTAAAATAGGGAATGCAGCACCGAGTACATCTCCAACTACTTCTGCTGCACCCAGCCCTCGCTTCCACCTGGTTGGTATTTCTTTCTTCGTCGTTTCTAAATTCTCAACATGATATATTTTAGGGAAAACAACCGCCAGATAGCATGATCCGTACCAATTATCTGGTAACTTCACATAGGCATTTCTTCCACATACAAAATATACATGTGGAATTGCTTGCATCCCTTTCAATAAATCCTTAGAGTAATACTCCAGTTGAAAGGCATGTTCACAATTGACTTGACCTACATAAAAATTCTCATAATAGGAGTAACTACTGTGAATGCACAGTTTACCCCTTTTCTCCTTATCTAAAGCAATTGGACCAATACTACCCTTTCTTTGATGTGTCCTTTCCTCCTTGGTCCAATCTGTTTCCCATTGTCCTGAGGCCTTCAGAATCTTCTGCCTCCTGTATCTAGTATCTACCTGTCCTATAAACTTTTTCTCAATTTCTGACACTTGACAAGTCAGATTGTTTCTTCGAGCATGTGAAGTATCTAACGTTTTCCATGGAATAAACCATTTGTGTAATCTATCTTCGCTTTTGTAATAGTCCCACTTGTTCAAATGCTTGTAATTCGGGACCTCTGGCAATGTCGAGTCGAAATTCGAGAAATAATACTCAAATCCTTCTCGTCCATAAAATATACTCAACAACAAACTGCACGTGATTCCATATGTCAACGGAAGATGATGGTATCTGATACCCTCCTCTACCGAAGCTGGTAATTGCATACAAACGTAGCAATTCTTCACCTCCATGGCATCAACGTATTCATAAAGCAATTTAGCATAAGCATTTGACCTGAAATTTCCCTGTGACTCATCTGTGTGTAACCTTTTTATTTCTGCATCTAACAACGCTTTGTCTTTATCATTGATGTTTCCCTTATCATTAATAATGGTAGTTTTCGGTGTTGACACTCCCTTGACCTCCTGGACTGTAGTTGCATCTCTCTCGTGTCCCACTATGTATGAGACAGTAACCACTAAAACTATCAAGGAAATCACTACTCCCAACAATGTGCCAACTATACACTTTGCCCTGCGGTTCGGGTTGCCAGCCTCCATGTTCTCAAACAGTGTGGTTCTGGACGCTCTTCCTGCATCAACTTCTTCCTCTTTTCGACCAAAGTCTTTTTCTCTTGCAAAGTCTCTCCCTTTTGAACACTTGGAAGCTTGACAATCTATTTCCGCAAAACAGTTCAAAGTCCAGTAGAAAATAGACAACCCTAGCCCTTCTCCATCCGCTAAAAGGAAACCCCTACCATTTTTTCTTCTTCCACTCGGCGCTAGGTTATCTTGCAACAATTTTACAATTTCTTTTCAAGAGTCTTATCTCTGTCTAAAGTTATGTATGGCTCAAGGAGTGACACTACGTCTTCATAAATGTCCATCCGAAGAAACATTCCTTCAAGTTCTGGGCAATCCGTACAACAACATGGAAAGTCAACTGTTTCTAGGATTATTCTCCTTATTTCGCTCTGGACAAGTGGACGGACGAAATTGAGAGTTAACGTTTTTTCAATTTCTACTCCTGGTACTATCAGTTCTACATCCACAATTACAAAGGGGTCTGTTCTAATCAGGATCACTTTCTTCACCTTTCCAGTTCTGCGCCCCTTTGAAGACATTCGCAATATGGTATTAATCCACAACAATGAGCGCTCCAAGAATTTCTACTACTCGCTCAAGCATTTCCAAACGAAGAAGAGTTCCCTCCAATATTGGATACCGTGAACAGCAAACTGGAAACTCAACTGTCTCTAAAATCAATTTTCTTATTCCGCTCAGGAGAGGAGGATGAACGATGTTGAGTGTCAGCAACCTTTCGGTCTCCGCTCCTGGCAGTAGAAACCTTATTTGCACTGTGATGATCGGGTTAGTTCTGACCAAGTCCACTTCCCGGATCCTCCCGGTTCTGTGCCCCCCCGACATCTGCAACGAGGTAGGTCCAATCAGGAGTAGAGTATCTTCTACTAGGCACTCGCACCCTCCTTGATCTTCTAAGGCCCTTCTCGGTTCCCTCCTGGGTATCTTCTTCCGGATCCGAGTCTTCGGATATAGGAACAAGGGTTTCTTCCTGGGCCGACCTCAAACTTAACCTCCTGTCTCTTCCCGGCCAAGTGGCAGCCTCACACCTTGTTCTCCGATATCTCGTCCTCACACTCGGTTCTTGATCACTCTGATACTGATCAGTGTCTGTTTCGTATTCACTGCTGCTCTCTCCTTCAGTTGCGTCTTCAGTCTCACTGCCGTCCTGCCTTCGCTCTTCTTCTGAATCCGATGCGTTCCCAACTTCTTCCGACACCCCCTCAGCTGCCTCAATCCCTTCTTGCGACTCTTCTTCCACTTCCGGGCTTTCGTCTGGGATAGGAGCTGTTCCTTCTAGAGGTGCTGGAACTCTTCGAGTATGGGATGCATGGATCCAATTTGGCAGCCCCCCGCACTTCACCGCGGTGTTCGTTATCAGGATTACCTGAAAGGGCCCACGCCAGCGAACATCTAGGCAGTTCTTCCGGACGTGCTTTTTAACCAACACCCAATCCCCTGGGTTCAGGTCATGACACAGGTTCCTCGATGCTGGAACTTCAACCGCATGCACCTGAAGGGACACAGAATGGATGGCGTCAGACAGTCCTTTACAATAATCCAAGATCAGATCATCTGTAATATTCAATAGGGCAGCAGTTGGAACTGTGGGAAGTCTCATGGCCCTCCCCATCAGAATCTCGTGGGGAGAGAGACCTGTCCTCCTGTCAGGGGTGCTGCGCATGCTCATGAGCACTAAAGGAAGAGCATCTGGCCAACTCAAAGATGTGGATGCCACTACTTTAGCCAATCTATTCTTCAATGTGCCATTCACTTGTTCCACAATTCCTGAAGCTTCTGGTCGATAACTACAATGCAGCTTTTGATCGATATTCAGTGTGGAGCACAACATCTTCACTATTTCGCTGTTAAAATGTTTTCCTCTGTCCGATTCCAAAGAGGCAGGCACCCCGAAGCGCGGTATCAACTCCCTGAGCAACAATTTAGCCACTGTGAGTGTATCGCACCTACGTGTAGGGTACGCTTCAACCCATCTGGAAAATACGCATACAATCACCAACACATACCGAAGGCGATTAACTCTTGGCATTTTGATGAAATCTAGTTGCATTCTATTGAAAGGCCCCCCCCGACCTCCCAATGTGACTCAGTGTGACTGGTGTTCGTTTGCCTACGTTCAGTTGTTGGCAGGTAACACATCGCTTACATACTGATTCTGCTGCTATTCTAAATTTAGGGCAATACCAAGTTTGCCTAAACACTCTCATCATAGCATTCCTTCCTAGATGTACTGGACCATGTATTTCTCTTGCCATGGGATTAGCTAATTCTTCAGGTAACACAGCTCTCCCATCTGCTGAAACCCAAAAATCCATTTCACTTCGCACACAACCTGCTGTTTCCCATGCCCTTTTCTCAGTTTCTGGTGCATTCTCCTGCATTACCCTCAAATCTTCCCAGGAATCCACGGTCTCTAACATCATGCTTAATTCTGTCCTTTCTTCTGCACCTTCTATTTCCACTTTTGAGAAAGAATAATTTTGTTCCGCACAATAACGTGCGACTTCATCAGCATATCGATTGCCTTGTGACACAAAATCTGTATTCTTAGTATGAGCTACACACTTTACTATTGCGATGTCAACTGGACCTTGTAATGCTTCTAACAACAGCCGCACAAATTCTCCATTTCGAATGGGCGAACCAGAGGAGGTCATGTAACCTCTCTGAGACCACAACTGCCCGAAATCATGAACCACACCGAAACCATATTGGCTGTCCGTGTAGATGGTGACTCTCTTTCCGTTTCCGGCTATGCAGGCACGAGTTAGGGCAATAATTTCTGCTACCTGTGCGGGATGTACTCCTTCCAGGCAAGCGGCTTCCACAACTCCAGTAATGGTACAAACAGCATAAGCTGCTCTCAACCGACCAGTATCGTCTCTTAAACATGAGCCATCAACAAAATAAATTTCATCGGGGTCAGACAATGGCTCATCCACAATATCTGGTCTGGGTTTCGTGCATAGTTCAGTCACATCAAGGCAATCGTGGTCTTCACATCCTTCGCCTTCTATTACAGTGGGTAATGGCATCAAAGTAGCAGGATTCAAGACAGAGCATCTCCTGAGAGTCACGTTCTCTGCAGCAAGAATAACTTGCTCGTAGCGCGTGAGCCTACTATTGGTCAGATGCTGCGTCTTCGTCCTGGTCATTAACAATTCAACTGAATGTGGTACATACACCACCACTGGATGTCCCATCACAATACTCTCGCTCCTTTCAATGCTGACACCCGTTGCAGCAACGGATTTGAGACATCCGGGCAACGCTGCGGCTACTGGATCTAATGTAGCTGAAAAATATGCAACTGGTCTACGGGCATTTCCGTGGGTCTGTGCCAAGACTGACAAAGCACATCCCTCTCTCTCACAGCAATAGAGTGAAAATGTTTTCTCGTAATCAGGCATTCCCAGAGCCGGAGCACGACATAAATCGTCTCTCAGCTGTAAAAACGCCACCAGACATTCTTCATCCCATGGTACCGGATCACTCACCTCCTTGTGCGTCAGTTTCTGTAAGGGCTTTGCTTTCAGTGAAAAGTTAACTATCCACTGTCGGCAGTAACCCACCATTCCTAGGAACATTCTAACTTCTCTCTGTGTTGTAGGCGCATTCATCTTCATTATCGCCTCAATCCTCTCTGGGGACACCTTACGTTTCCCTTTTTCTAATCGGTGCCCTAAATACTGTACTTCTGTCAGACAATACTGCAACTTGCTCGGAGATACCTTATGTCCATTTTCAGCTAAATGGTTCAATAAGGCAATTGAGTCTGCTTTACAGGCTTCCTCTGTCTCTGACGCAACAAGTAGGTCATCTATGTATTGGACCAGAACCGAGTTCTGGGGCAGTACTAGATTTTCGAGATTCTTTTTCAACAACTGGTTGAAGATGGATGGGCTGTCTGTGAATCCTTGTGGGATTCGACACCATGTTAAAACGCGATCTTCCATTTTAAAAGCAAAAAGATACCTGCTCTCTTCATCCAATGGGATGGAAAAGAAAGCCTGGCAAAGATCTATCACTGTGAACCATTCTGCTTGACATGGTATTTGAAACAGTATTACTGAAGGATTCGGTACCACGGGACAACATGAAACAACTATATTGTTAATTTTTCGCAAATCCTGCACTATCCTGAATTTCCCACTAGGTTTCTGCAAACCCATAATCGGGGAGTTACAAGGACTACCCACGATTTCTTTCAGTATTCCCTGTTGTATCATTGACTCGATCACAGGTTTTATTCCTGCAATCGTTTCCTGGGACAATTTGTATTGAGGCGTTCTTGGAAACTCAGCATTTGGTTTTACCAGAATTTTTACTGGTTCTACCCCTTTAATCAATCCTATTTCCTCTCCGGTGAAATCCCATACCTCTGACGCCACTGCATCTCGTAGGTCTTGGGGAAGATCTTCTACAGTCAGAGTAGGATATAGTTCTACACAGGATTTTGAATTGGCCACCTTAAAAGTAGCATCTTCGTCGGTAGTCTGTACCTCCACTCCTTGCGGGGTGCAGTATATGGTGCAGTTCAATTTGCACAACAAATCCCTTCCTAACAGACATACCGGACTCGAGTCACAAACCACAAACTGATGTTCGTTCATGTGGTTTCCAATTTTCACAGACACTGGTTCTGTCAAGGGACTAGTCATCCTTTTATTTGCGACTCCTACCACCTGAATTGTTTCCCCTGACATCGGCAAGTCTGGGACCACCGCCGATCTCAGTGTTGATCGGGTAGCCCCAGTATCCACCAAGAACGTAGTGGGACACCCTGCCACCTCTGCCTCAACAAATGGCCCTCTCTGATCCACTTCTAGGACTGCCCCGAGGGTACAGTCCTCTTCACTGCTCACACGTTGTCCTGTCAATGGATCAATGTAATAACACTTTTCTTCCTCAATAAACAGAGGCATTTGTTTAAAGACCTTTCCCCCTGTCGCTATCTTCGGTGGCTGTGGGAATTGGGCCCGTGGAGCCGAAGTCCCCCCTTTGGCCACCTTGCTACCTGGAACTGTCACCTTTTGAGTTGGGACTTCTTGGACCTGCTCTTCTACTTCTAGCTCTCCATTTTCAGGGTTAAAGGGACACTCGCGTCGCCAATGCCCCACCTGGTGACATTGATGGCACTTTGTCGTTTTCTTTAAAGTGGCAAAGTCTATCCTAGGTCTCTGCCCTTCCTCATTGTCCTTATTCTGACCGTTTGGCTTTCGTCCCATCCCCTGCTTCTGCTGGCCACCCTTCCCGGCGGACTGCATTTGCACCACCATCAATTTCTCCTTTAGATTCTTGGCTTTAGAATCTATTTCATCACTACAGTATCTTGCATAACGTAGGATTTCATCGAGTGGTTTGTTTTGCCAACAAATTAAATGTTGCTGAATCATCAAGCAAATATCAGGTCTCAACCCCAAGACAAACTTTGACACAAATTGTCCTATATCCTTGGGATCCATTACATCGAGTCCACTGTATTGCTTGAATGTTTTCAACAACCTCTCATAAAACTCATGCACGGTCTCCTTCGGTTCTTGCCTCGTTCGATCTATCTTTACCCAATCTATATCCTGTGGTGGCACCTTCTCTTTCAACCAAGCTATTACCCTTTCATACTTTCGCATGACAATCTCGGATGGTCCATTAGTTCGAACATCCCTCACTGGTTCAGCATTTGGCCATTCAACACTAGTCTTACACGGGGTCCACAGATCAGATGGGACCACGATGTCAAACAACGTGTTCAAATCAATCCACAATACTTTCGAGATTTTGACAAACCTTTCTACCTGCTTATACCACTCTACTGGATTGTCCCTTAACTTCGGAAATGAGTTGGTAAATGCAGCTAAGTCTCCTCTACTCCAGGGCACATGTACATAATTTCCATTTGATATTTCTCGCAAAGGGAATGCCTCCATCTGCATTACCCTTCCCTCAGGGGTCATCACATTTGTACTTCGCCTAACCGTGCCCTTTTTCGACCACCTTTCTTCCCATTTATCCAGTTCTCTCCACACTCTTATCCCAGATATCAACTCCCTTATGTGAGTTTTCAATCCAGTAGTCCTCTTCTCATCTAGGTCTTGGTCTGAGTATTGTAGTCTATGGTTACTCTGTAATGCCCTTGTCCTAGATAAATCTACAGCATACCTGTCGGCCAAATTAGTCAGTTTCTCATGGAATGCTCTAGCTCTCCTAGTAGTATCCTTCGCTATGAACAGCAATTCATCTTGTTCGTACAAATCAATCCTTTCTAAAGGCACCGTTCCTTCTATAATCTCGTCTAGATCGGATTTCAGACTGGAGACATCAAGTCTTTTAACCTTTATCGCAGCTTTCAGCACCTCTGGTCCAGATGTACCTTCCACCTCCTTCCCGTCCCAGCTCCTAGCCCTGCGCCTAGGCACTGGTGAGTTAAAGGGAGTCCTCCCCTCTTCCCATCTCTCTAGGTCCCATGCCTTTCCATCCTCTCGGGGTGGATGATGAAATACTTCCTTGTTTCTCATTTTTCCGCCTTCCCCGATCTGCCTGTTTTCTCTGGGTGCATAGTAAGGCATCCCATTGCTCCCCCTTTCCTCACTATTGCCCTGTGATTCTTGATTACTCGAAGCATGGCGGGACCTGTCACTGTTCTCCTTCCTCCAATGTTGAACGTCTTCCCCGAGTGTATGATGAAGGCACCTAAACCTATTCTGAAAAGCCCGTACCATTTCATCTCCCCCTTTCCCCCAGAGACGAGACATTTCCTCACACTCTACAATCCTAGTATTTTGTTCCGGCTGTTCTCCCTGATTTGTAGGACGTGCATCCCCTCTATTCTCTGGACTTTGGCTTTCCCGGCCCTGACTGCTTTCGCTGGCCCCACAATGAGATACAGTCCCATTGCCCCTGTTTTCCCACTCTGGTTCCGTTCTTGTCCTGTTACTCGGGGATACTATGGACCCGTCCCATTCCCTCAAATCAGCTCTTAATTCTGAATAGGGTCTTGGCCGCGGTCCCCTTAGATCCATTGGTCCTCTCGGACCTCCCTGTTCTGAATTGGGACCGACAGTTGTGTCTATTGGGGTATTCCATGTTACCGATCCTGGCAATTGTTTCCATGCATTTGTCACATTATTCCTTCTTTCTATCTCAATCCTTTCCCTATCCAATTGCCTCTGTTCTTCCTCTCTATCTCTTTCTGGGTTATAGATCGATACTATGGGTCCTATGGTAACAGGCACCTGAAGAGCATCTGGCAATCCAACAGACTCAACCCTTTCGGTGGTTGGCGTTTTCTGCACCACAAACCTTCCCACTACACTCTGTACAGTGTTGTTTTGAGGTATTTCTCCGCCTTTGATAGGTGTCCATTCCGATATAGGGAGTGGTGTATACCCCTCTATGGCATTCCCATCTTCCCTTGCGAGCCCTCTATCTTCTATCACCCCCACTCTCGGAGGTGGTCTATCCATTAACAATCTGTTTATCAGATTATCCTCCGACTCGCTTTCCTCGTCTTCTTCCATGAGGTTTCCTCCTCCTCCTGCCACCTCCCTCATCGGATACATTTTTTCCACCTCAATAGCCTGTACCCTCCAACGCTTTGCCTCCTCATCCCATTTGGAATCTCGCACTGCTCTTACCGATCGCGTCAGCCTTTGTTGACGCCTGTTCAAATTTCTGTCATGTGCAGCCCTAATCCATGCATTAAGGGCCTCAAACTGTGTTGGTCTGGGCGAGGGTTTCAATGAGGACATGGTTGCTTTTAGCCGATGTAACACTTCTAACTTAAACGTCCCGTACCTCGGGAACTGCATTTCCTCATTCCCTTCTGTAAGCTTATTCCAAGCCCCAATCCATAATATGGTATGCAGCCCAACATTCGTTGCCATATAATGAGCTGGTGTACCCTCCGGCGGAGCCTCTTCCCCATAATAATGTTCACTTCGTTTACGTTTAAAAATCCCTTTCAAACACTTAAAACACTTCATGATTTCGCTCTTTCTCCGCGTTTGTTTACTTCCTGATGATATTCCACCAATCTCAGCCCCGTTCTCACTAGCTGGCCTATCCGTACGCGACTTTCCTCCGACGTCACTCTAGCCGCCCAACCAGAGCGCGGCTCTAGCTAACGTCACACCAACCGCTCAATCACAGCGCGGCTCTAGCCGACGTCACCCGTCCCCCTTCGCAGCAGTTCCCCTCCTTACTCAGCTCGTCTCCTCGGTCATGCACGCGTCCCATTCATACTCTGAAAAATGATTACTTCCGTCCAAGCGATCACCTTTCTTGACTGTACGTCCACAGTCTTTCTGTAGTTGTCACCTTAACTTGGCGAAATGTCTTTCCGTTTACTTCCAGACAATCGCCTCCTCCGATAGGTTACTCACACACACAGTAACTTTCGACCAGCGTCCGTTACTCATACACTCACTCGTACACTCCCCCTATCTTGGATCCACGGCGGTCAATGGTACCTCGTGACCTCCGTACTATGGTCGACAACTACCCTGGATGTTCGATACACCCAAAACCACTTAAGCTCTGGCCTGAACTTAAGATTTCACCAGTTCACCCGTTTACCAGGTTACCAGTTTACCAGGTTGCGCGCGCTCACAACCTTCTCTCATTCACACTACAGGCATTCAACTCCGCAAGACATTACAATACAAATACAACACAAAACACCGCAATCTGTTCACGCATGACCCTTGTTATACTCACTCTCCTCCGATACTGCTGCTTTTCTCGCACCGTCTGCACCTTTCGGCACACGATTCTTCCGCTGCCCGTCTCTCGACGTCTAGGGGCCTTGGGGTAAACTAACCTCTCTAGATTACCTTCCTCAAGAAGATAACCATCCTCACTCTGCTACCAACTGCTAACGCGGGATTACTGGTTACTAGTTACCTTACCAAATCCCAAACTACGTCGACTGAATCGTTGGTACCTGTCATTGAGTAAAAGGTAATCTAACAATAAGTCAATCAATTTAAGAACTTACACCACTCTAAATGACCACTGACCAAATTTAAGTTTCAAAGATTTAATATAAAGTCAAAGATAACTGAAGATACAAACTTCTCAAAATGAGATTCAGAAGATAAATTGGTATCACTATGAACATGAACTTTTTGAGTAGCCTGAGTCTGAAAAACAGAATAATAAGTACAAGCTCGAAAACCATAAGGGTTGCCAAAATGGATACAAGTTGCAACCTCAAAGTCATTACAGAAAAGAAAATTAAGGTTAGTCTGTCCCTACACTATACTAAGTGACATCCCTACTTAACAAGATCTTTACCCCTCTAGGTGTCAGCCGTGGTGACTTACTAAGAAGATCACGCACTTCTCTTTGTCTCTTCTCTGATAATGGGTCTCTCCTGATCAGCCTATCTGCCCACCCATCCGCTTCCTTAGGCTCCCAAAATCATCTGCTCTGCTCTCCTCCCGGGTCTCTTTCCCTAATACCAAATCACATTTCTGATAGGAACGCCCCTTGGGACGCCCCTCACGTGGTACATCTTTGCGCGGTAAACTCCATGATGGTACTCTTGAAGACCCTCGTTAACGTTGACCTTGGTTCCCAGGCTTCTTCTCCAGTGCGCCGATACCCCCTGAAATTCCTGGAGACTCCTACAGGCCTGCGCCAAGCGCCACCGAACAAAGCCCCTTTCATTCGAGCTGATTAGGACCCTCGCACCTGCATACAGTTCGTCCTGCAGTGGGCCTCAAATTCCAGACTCCACCATATCTTTAGGTCGTAAAACACACTCAAAGCTCTGTGCTGGACACCTCTCGACTTCTTCCCTAACGAGCACATGGCAGTTCAAACGATATGACATTATCAGTTCAGGCCTACTTGATTTACATGAAGCAGGTCCCTGCACTCTTAAAACATTAACTTGATTTAAGCAGCAACATTCTTAACTAGCATACGTTTCTAAAATAACGCATCTATAAAGCATATACTTTAACCCTAAGTTCAATAATACATTTGGAAGAACCATGTCAACCTCGTCTCACATTATTTTAGCAGCACGTTTAGGTTTACTGTGAATTGCCCTGAGGCCTACACATTTAACTGGATTTCAGAGTTACATTTAATTCAGACATGATTCTTTTAACATGAGAACGTGAGGTTTTCACATTCATTCCAACATTTCTATATTAATCTCACACAGTTATAATTATTGTTACACTGCTTAAACATTCGAAACATTTCACTACTGAATATAGAACACTCTGTATATTTCACTCCTAGATATAAAACACTCGTGTGCAAAACATGTTTAACTAACTATGTGCTTGTAAATATGGTGCACTTATACATTTTTTTCCAAACTTGTGCTCTCTCACTTGCATTATACAAAAAGCATATATTTAGGGCATTTTAACATTTAAGAAACTTGAACCTAGTGTGTGATTAAGTAAAAAAAAACAATAAAGAAGATAAGAGGTTATCAAATTAGGAAGGAAGAGCAGAGATTGTAAAATGGAATAACATTCGCCTACCAGAGTGAGAGAAACTCCCATCTCATGGGCCGCCTGGTCACAACAATACCACAGCATTATGCCAGCATAATTCGAGTAATTTCACAAATTACACTTGATATCTGAAATTCCCAAAACTATACACTACGTCATGTCACATACTTATATGCAGTTCCTGGCAAGGTTTTACCACAAGCGCGTCGGTATAAACTGAATGTTAGGAATGTGATTTCCCCACTATGTTATTACCACACTAAATTATACTGCTAAATGACTGATTTGCATTTTGCACAATTATATGTCATTTCGCTACATGTTCCCAAACTTCCGGTAATTAGACGAAAGCAAATTACCTTAATTTTGCACACCCCTATCCCAAACCTTTTTTAGTATTTTAATTTTAATGTTTCCATTTCTCAATAACCCACTCCTTCCCAATACCTTTAAACTAGCATGTGCAAGTCCTAACACCAGAAGCATGTTTATATATGAGCTTCTCAATCGGGTAATGTGTACCAATTGCCGACGACGATCATTTATAGATTGTTTTATCAACCCAAAAGAGGTCATTTTTGGGCTGGTACTATAACAAAAATAATTTAAAAAAACGATTTTTCTTTTCCCCTAGGTTTTTCCAGGAATTCTCAGCCAAGCATTGGTGAGTTAATTTGGAGTGTATTCTCGTCTTTCACTTTGTGTCTGCTTATGAAAGGAAGTGCATTGGAAGGAACAATCTAGTTAACACATTGTTTGATTGGGCCTCCATAGATGTCGTACATTAATAATTTATATTGAACCCCAGAGTGAAGCAATAAATGAATGCTAACACCCTCATTCATACCCTGCTGAGGTGAGTAAAAAGACAGATAAATATGAGGAAAACGTGCGTTCAGTTTTTCCTCATATATAAACCATGTCTGCAACAGTGGAGAAGGGGCATCTCACTCCGCCTCTAAAAAGCATTTTCTTGCGAACAAGTTGGGGGGAAGTATGGTAAAATTGTGGTTTTATATTACGCTTTTTTATCACTTTTTCCACTTACCTTCCATTTATACTTGACTTAGCAACATAAAGGATGACATTGAATGTCATTAAAATATCGCCTTTGTCGAGGTGGTGATTTTGGCTTTTTAAAAGGTAACTGGCGCTGCCGTACAGGCGGGTCTGACCTGTAGTGCTTTTGTTGCCCCAGAATGCAAATAAAAACACTCACCCTATAGTCCATCTCTGTCTTTGTGGAACGGGACTGGTGCTCATGTAAAACGTTCCAATACCTTTGGGTCGAGTTCGTGCAATATTAAAAAAAACTGCAATAACAAAATCTCTGGTCTGGATCTCACAGGGGGAAGCCGGCAGGGGGTCCTAGGTCTGACACCGGTGAGTGAAACTTTAGCTGCCCAGAGTGACCTTTTGCGGTCTCTGCACACTGGCGTAACGAAGTTTGAGAGGGCTTCCCTTTAAGGCACGTAGAGGGGGCCCCTCTGGCCTCAATCAGGAGCTCTGCAGCCAGAGTGCTGTGCTGAGGGGGCCCCTTGGAGCTTAGGGGCCCCCCGGCACCGCGGGGGCTCTGGAGGCCTGTGTTCAGCCACGGCCCGTGGAGGGAGTTACAGTGGGGCAGGAAGGCGGGGCGGGGGAAGGGCAGGGTGGGGGGTGCTAAAAACCGGAATATGGATAATTGGAGGTAAGTAAACAATTTAATTAATAAAACGAATTTCGTAGCGTGCACTGCATCGCATTTTGCGATGCAGGGCGCGCTACGAAATTCGTAGCCCCTCCCCTCCCCTCCCCCGCCCGCCTTCCTGCCCCACCGTAACTCCCTCCACGGGCTGCGGCTGCCTGTGTTTCGCCCCTGTTCCTGCCATGTGTTTTTGGAGAGACTCTGATGGAAACTCCTTGATTGAGCATTGACTCTGGTGCTGAGGGGTAAAGGCTGAATTAATCTACCAGCATACAGACATGTGCACTTACTTGCGCCGTTCTGCTTGTGGAAAATATCCACCATTTTAGCGCACCTATGTGCTAGAAATTAGCCTGCCGGAAAACTGCATCTTTGACAAAAGCTGCGTTTTTTTTTAAAACTGGTGCACATATATTATCCACTCATGAGGAATCATTAACTTCGCATCAACAGACAACTGGCAAAAAACAACTGCATTTGTGATCACGTACAAATAAGGCTATTAGTTATCTTATTAGGTTCTAGAAAATGGCAGAAAGAGCAATAAATATACATGTGCATTCCTCTCATACACCCTTGGTACACTGTAGTTTCACTTCCACAGCTGTTGTCTCACACATTTTAATGATTAATTATAGAATATATCTTAAGGTTCCAAAGCATATAGTGCATGGAAAATACATCTAATACCCAGAAGTCACAGAATGTTTAGGATTCTGTTGACTATTGCCACAATTATGTAGAATACTAGGGGGCTCATTATGATGTGGGGCAGACTTGCGTCTCGGTGTGAGACTCGACCGACCATAGGTCAGTGGTTCTGCACACCGTATTATGATGTGGCTGCACAGGGTGTATTCGCAAATTCCCATTCTCATATGGGATCTTGTAAGGTGGGAGGAAACTTCCCATAGCACAAGCTCCCATATAGAAATGGGAGTTTGTATAAATCCCTGCACCGTGTGGCAGACACCTCACAGTGCCTCCCACCTGGTGCAGAGATTTTCAGGGGGCACCATAGGTGCCTCACAGGCCCACAACCGTAGGCCACAGAGGAAAGCCCGACATGGAAAGCCTGTCAGACACTGACTTCATGATCCCGATGGCAGAAACGCCATCCATTAGGGATTAAGTGCAGCTTCCGACTAGCCGACGGGCTCCTTGAATTTGTTAGTTTGACCGGCCGGTTTACACTCCGTCCGCCGACAATATAATTCAGCAGTCGTAATGTAACCTACGATGTCGGTCGGTAAGCCTCCAATGAGTGTTCGGAGGCTTACCGACCGACATTGTAATGAGGACCTAGTGTCAATTTGATTCGATTATCTCAATTACTAAAACAATTGAAACAAATGCTTGCACCTAAGAGTACTGAATTCAGGAGCAAAGCAAGTTTCACTAACCATGGCAACATACATTTGAGAACCTGAATATAATGTGAAAGATTGGTCACTCAGTACAATCACAGCAACAGTGTCAAGGATATCATTGTTTTCAGATATTTCTATTGCCCTATCCCCTGAAAATTCACAATCAATAGTTATCTTATAATATTTAGGGCCGCATGCCTTTTTATTATACAAACAGAGTTCATCCATCAAATGAAAGCTAAATTCTGTCTGCATGTTACCACTCATTCTGAAAAACGGAGTATGTCCTTTCTGAAAAGCTTACATTAAACTTTTAAAAATATATTTCACAATTAAATGCAAATTTCACAGTGGTGTTTGTTTTACAATATAGATTTCACATCGATTCGATGTATCTGAGACCAAAGACATTTAATGAAGGCTATAGAAGGTTTATGATATGACTATAAATGATAAGAAATAAAGTAACTACTACAGTGCTTTATAAAATATTGTAAATCACTTCAGACTTCTGGGACATCAAGATGCATCTGTTCGCATTCCTCTATATGGTTACAAAACCCTTGGTCATTTCTTATACTCTTCCAAGGTTGGCAGAGGGGACCTTGTCCAACACACTTCAGCTTGACACACTGAGTTAGATGTTCACCCTGAAACACATATGGCCCAATTTGAAAAGTTAAAGGAAAACTATAGACTGCGATTTATGCCTCAACATGAGCATGCATTTCCATTTATTTCATATTAGCTAACACATGGAAAGATTTGAAGGCACACATAAATATCCATGTGAACGACCATGGCTATCGGACATCATTTCAAAAAGTCACTTGTTTCATCTGTGCAGAGTTTTACATTGCAGAGAAGTTCACGTAAGAGGAATTGAGCCCCTTTGAGCAAGCACACATTTTTTCTCCACGAGTAAAACATTTTTTTCCAGCACAGAAAGACATTTCCTTACACTTTCTCCAATTCTGTGGTTGAACAGTTCCTCTTCCCTTGCTGGAGTAAACCTCCAGACATTTCCAGGTTGGGAAAGTGACAGAGAGGAGTTTGAAAATGCACAGTAAGGTACATGTGTGGGGTGTTTCTAAACTTCCAAAGCAAACCTCACCTTGGAAATCTTTCTTCCCATCCCTTTGAGTGGGATCTAAGAGTACAGTGTTCTCAGTATTTGTGGTGGAGAAACTAGCACTAGCAAAACTCGTATTCCTATATGAGGCATATTACAGTTAAATATGGTTGTAAACATGCAATTATAGCTCAATTTGTGAGTAGGCCCCATGGTGATCTGCAGGTCAGATGGTAGAACGATGTAGACTCAGTCTTCCATCCTACTGATGTCAGCATTGTGTAAATTAAACATGACAGAAGTGTGTTATGAAGCACTATACAAATCATATTATTATGCATATTAAAATAGGCTACACAGAGAAATATTGAATAAGGCACGGAATAGAAGGTCAGGGCACTCAAGGACTGCACCAGTAAGTATGTGTGTTTAGAAGTACAGAGAAATATTGATGCCATGTAGCCCATATTGCATAACGTTGTTCAGCACTGTCACATTAGCCAACCCAGGGCAGGCTTTGGTGGTAGACTGAAAATCTAGTTATATGCAGTCTAGGATGCCCTTGGGCAGAGACAAGCTGTATTGGCCAGGAAGCCATTGTATTTCCCAGAGATTTTTATTTTGCCTCCAATTTTTGTGTGGGGTCGAAAAGGATATATAAGGAGAGGGCGATCCCACTCCACGAACATTCGGGAAGTCAGCCTGCACACATGCTATCCCTTACCTAGTATGTGTGAAGCTCAGCTGGAACTCACAAAGAACACTGAAATGTCATATTTGTAATCTAGGGTGCACAACGATATGCAAATCAGTGTTCACTCTGCTTTGTCAACAGTACATTAAATAAAACTGATCTACTTAACCAAACACTTAAAGGAGCAGAAAACGCACATGTGTGATTAACCTGCTCCATCTTTTCCCAGCTACCCTTAGCCACAGCAATTAAAATCAAATACTGGTGACGCAGCTGTGCCATACAAGCTTCTTTTAACACTCCTCTCAAGTTCAGCTATATTTTACAAATTAAAATGTTCATGTATTATGTGAAGTAGCATTCATTGTGCTGTCATTAAGAGTTGTACTAGAGAAACTTTGCACTGGTCCAAAAAATAACAAGCACTTATTAAAGCCATTAAGGCTTAGCTCTAAAAGCCTAGATATTGCTTCTGCTTCCTTCCTATTGCACTCATGGGCATGTGTCAGGACGCCTGGCCAATGGCCACGCAAGGCAAGCAATCCTGGAATTATTTTTGTTAAAGAAAATACATTGCAAGATGGCTGCTGATGTGCACATCACTCTCTGATGCATAATCATGCATGCATTATTATGAAGGTCATGTTAGAACAGCAAATTAAAGTGTTAAAAAAGAAAAGTATGCTTGCCTTGCATCATTAAGGAAGAGAGTACTTTGTAATTGTGGGGACTTGTAAAAAAAAGAATAAAACAAGTAAAACACAACATAAACAGTGGTTTTGGTAGAATAGGGATGCAAAAAGAAGTGTGCATGAAGCGTGATAGGGAAAGTGAGCAGCCCAACAGCACTTTGTAGCTTGCTGGCCCTCATTGAAAAAATAGTGTTAAAAAAAAAAAAATGGAGACAAGTGGGGATCCTCGTAGAGGGGGTAGTGAAAAGACAGAAGGGGGATAAAGTGGAATGGGGGAGAGGGGAATAAAACACATGTACTCTCATAGAGTGTTCAATAATGAATAATAAAACAATTCAAGTATGCAGTGGAAGGTTACAACTCCTCCAACAGCCGCGGCCCATGCAGGTAAGAGCGGTGGGGCAGTGGGGCCGTATTGTGGGGGATTTCGACAGACTATGATGAGGGAAAATCAAATAAATAATGAATTTTCCATTGTCATCGTCTGTCAAATTCCCCCCCCCCCCATATTATTCCCTCATCATCATCTTTCGAAATCCCCCCACCTGGCCACACCGCTCTTACCTACACGGGCCACAGCTGTCCTCCAGTCAGAACACTGTGAGACCAAAATGCTTTTGGGTGACATAAACACAAGAAGGGTAAGGAAAGCCATTAAATCAGGATCGGTCTACTATAATAGACTACAAAGCTATTTATACATAAACAAGTGGCTGAACCAAAGCCCACTCCAAATATATGCTATGGATGTGAAACAATATGTCTGCCTACCTACAGCTACAGCTGTCTGTGGCTGAAAATCATAAATGGAGTCTATTTACAGTATTTTAACGGCTTATTTCATTGAGAATACATCATGCTCGATTTGACCATGGCAAAACATAGACTAAACTGATGTTAGCTTGTATTTATATGGTTTGTAATGTAAGAAATGAAGAAAATACTTCTATCCACCTATCAAATGGCAAAGATGGGACCAAGCTTGACAATCAATTGCATGTTTATTAGATATTCAATTTGTCAGTTTTTAATCAAAATATAAAATATGAGATAGTATTTATTTTCTAAGAATTAGGGTTTAGCGAATTTCGTAAATTTTTTTGTGTAATTATAAGAAATACATTTTGTTAAAATTGCTCATAATTACATAGAATGCTATTTCAGCGACTACAATGTCCTTGCATAATTTCTTTGCTCTTGACTGCATTTTGGACTATAATATAATGCAAAATACAAAAGCACGGCTCACAATACCTGCCCTTGTTTTGTTGTTCCTGTGCCTGTGTTCTGTTGTTCCCGTGCATTCATAATAAATGGCACATATTATGTAAACTAAAGTAATGTCATAATTTTGGGAATTTCACATAAGAAGCACAATGTGAAATTCCCAAAGTTATGAAATTACGTGGTGTGATTTGAATTTCACCAAAGCCTAGTAAAATCTTTATTATATACATAACATGCAGTGTACACCGAACAACTTGCAATAGTTTCAAAAGTAATTTCTTCCTTTTTTACCATGTTACAAAACATTTTCATAACATAGACTTTGGTCACACTATGATTGCTCATTTCCCCATTAAGCAAGCATCAAAATGGAGCTAACAGGTTTGCCCTGTTTTCCTCAAAAGAGAAAGTTTTGCTAATGTAGGACCTCACTTCGATCACTTTCAATAGCAAAGGCCACCATTAAACTTTGAAAGCAGGAACTATATGTTTATAGTGTCATAGTATACTTCAAAATATTTTGCTAGTACTAATGGGCATTCTCTCTCTTCACAGGGTGCCAGAAACATGGGGGTAAGAAAGAATTTATTCAGTTCAAACTTTTGAGATTTTTCACCTTAAACAACATTAAAAAACAATCCATGTTGGTAAAGGAGAGTCATGGAATTCTCTAACTACAGCTTAAGATTGTCGAGATTTTTCACCTTGGCAGAGAATATATAAATATTGTCCAAAGTAGCTGGAATTTTAGGGATATAGCCAGGTATCCATCTTTAACCATAAAATTGACTACTTGACGAGTGACCACTAGAAAAGGTATGAAATACTCTCATTGTAACTTATATGCTTAAAATGTACTGTTTGCAGTCATGGAATGTAATATTTTTTTAATATATAAAATGTAGATTTACTTTTATTTTAAGTAATCCTGGCACCTTTATACCAAGCGGTCCTATATCGAATGTATGTGTGTGTTAGAGCTGGTGTTAGAAGAAAAAAAAAGAAAGGATATATTTAACATTTTTTCTCTGTCAGGTGATTGAAATATTTTTGTTTTATTAGGATTTTGGATTAGCTTGTTTTAAAGTGGTCCACGGAATAGGCCAGTAGATATACAGTAGATTTGTTTTTACAGTAGCTGCATAAAATATTAAGTGGCACATGTATCAATAAAATTTGCATTTGCAAACGGGCTGATTCACAAAAAAGGCTTTTTACATATATCAAAACCCATTTTGCGATTCGGTAAACTGTTACTGAATAGCAAAATGGATTTTTGATTCGGTATTTGGAAGGGGCGTGTTTAGGGCGTCCCTTCCAAATAGCGAATCCTTATGTTATGTATGAATGTTTTGTGAACGTGAATGCAGTCGCGAAACATTCAAAATTGACCACCTACTCCAAGCACCCCACGGACCCCTTCCCCTTTGAGAATGCATGTAAAAAAAAAATTCCCATGGACCACTGCCTCGTGTTAAAAAATGAAAGGAAAACTTTTTTTTTTTTTTTTTTAAACGCAACCCGTTTTCCTTTAAGGAAAATGAGCTCCATTTAAAAAAAGATTGCTTTATTTAAAAGCAATCACAGACATGGTGGTCTGGTTACCCTAGCAGGCCACCATCACCATGATTTTACAGATTCCTAGGGGATTGCAAATTGCAATCTACCTCATTATTATTAATGAGGTAGGTCGATTTGTGACACCCTAGGAATCGGGATATGAAACTCTTGGAGTTTCATACATTGGAAATTGCGATTACCCAATTGCAATTCACAGAAAATCGCAATTAGGTAATCGCAATTTCCAATTTTGATATATACGGGCCCTAGATCTTTTTAAGATGTATCTAAGTATGGGGAAGATGAAGTTATTTCACACTCATGTTAACAATATAAGGGATTATACTTCTGCAAATTCCAGGAACTTAAATATACTTTTATGCAAACATTCCTAAAGTCGTTATTTTAAAAAGGGTAAAGTGCATGACAAAAAATACATTGGAAGTAGATGCTAGGAAAAAGTAAACAAAATCTTTCCTAGTCTCAATTAAAACATTTTTTTTAATGGAAACCTTAATTGCAGGAGAAGTTGTACAAAAAGTTCACAAAATTAGGAACTTGACTAAATTCAAAGTTATCATCTTTGCGTCATTTTTTACATCAAGATTTTGTTTTGGGTGCATTTCCTGATTTTATTCTAGTGATCAATTGCTAAAAATAGCTAAAATCGATAATTGAAAATCTGTGAGTTAAAATGAGTTCAAATAGTGTTTACTGGAAAATCGTTGATAGTTCATGGGAAGGTGCGTAAAAGATTCATAATGAATTTTGTAGCCAGAGAAAACAAGAGGGAAAGACTGGGTTGGTGTCTTTCTTTTATCTGACGTTTTAAAACATAATCTTTCAGTAGGGTTAAGCAGTGCTTCACCTGAGAGCAGGGAAACCTGTGGGCCAAACATACTATTTTCACAGAGTGTAGTTTTGAAAGTCTCATCTGAAAGTTGTTTCTCTTGGAGGTAGATTCTGTTGGTTGTCTGAGGTCAAGGAGCGATGCTTTGAGGATAACACAGAGCCTGGAGTATAGTGGTAGAGGACAAATTTGTTATGACTGAATTTGAGATTTTGCATTGATATATGGGGATATTCTGTATTTGATGAATTGGCTTCAAGTTGAGAACCTTTATTCATGTTTAAGTGGGCCTTACGACTAGGAAAAAGTGGTAAAGTAGGCAAGCATAATGTTCTTACAGCACTCAAAGCTGCATCACAAATGAATCATTTTTTTTGCTTTTGCATATTCTACCCAACTGAAGTATAAACTACACATTTGGAAATTCATTTGTTGTATTGAAGTGGAACTTCAGAAGAGGATATAGTCCTAGAATAGTGAGATTTAAATATTGTGCTTTAAGAATATTATAGCAAAAATAACAACAATGAAAAATATAGTTACAGTAAGTATATATTGGCAAGTAGAGGTTAACTGTACTTTACTCAATATATATCCATTAACAATAAATATCTTCAAGTTATGTGGATGTTGGTTACGAATGGTAAATCTATACATAGCAATGCAATCTTGCCTCCAGGATATTTTCCTTGTGATTTTGCTGTAGTTTTTTTGTAGTACGATATTTCTATAGTTGATATTCTGGTACAGAACCCTGGAGATACAATACTGAGTAGCTAGGGACTTTCCGTGCAAAGTAGATGAATATCTACAGATACCAACTTTATGGATAATCAAACATTTTCAGACTAGAGGTATCTTACATATCAGAGAACTTCACTTGCACCAAAATGATACAGGAATAAATAGTGGATATGCTGCAGTTAGTTGCACCAATAAGTACAGTTTTTGCATCACCTATGCAGGCCGGTTGTATAGACTGCAATATCTTGACTTGAGCAATAATGGAAGGAAAATATGCACAGCGCAGTGAAGATCTAAATGTGGATATTTAAAAGGCGGTATTGTGATATCCCTGAAGGATGGAGTGACGTGCAAGAATAATTTATTTTGAGGAAAGAAAATAGAAAAGAAAAAAGCTTGTGAATTTGTAATTTTCGCAACAGCCTCATTGAGTCAATAAGTATTTGAGACAATTCTCAAGAGAACAAACCTAAATTGCTTTGTGAACACACAACGGTAATGTATGTACACTATGATGGGTGAAGTTTTCTGAGGCCTCTGACAGAAACATCTGTGACTCTGAAACAAATCTAAAGTTTGGAAATGCACATGGTAAATTACAAATATCCTAATAGGTGCTGCATTTGTGGACAGAACAGGTTTTTCCTTTATGGATGTTAATATTAGATGGAGCTGGGTTTTACATGCATATTGACTAAGGATAATATTTATCACTCGAACTAGAATTAACTTGACCTTGAACATTTTTTTTGTTAACATGAGGACAAGATGCATAGTGATGTCTGTACATGTGCACTGCCCCCTTGGACAAAGCATTCCTAGTGTCTCCATCTGAATCTGTGAAGGTCTTGAAAGACCTTCAAGAAGCTCCTGCCTCCTAAATGAGCACAGAGTTCTGAATGTGCTTGTCTTCTACTGGGGTGGTCTCCATAACAGTATAGACTGCATTCCACAGGGGGGAGACATAACAGGGATACTTTTTGGGGGTATGAGGTCTATCCACAACCTGCAGACTGAGTCTGTGGACTTAATACTTGAACGCTCAATCTAGATATCACACAGACACCGGGAGTTGTAGGATAAGGCTCAAATTTGTCTCCTTAGGCTTGCATGACTCTTTCTTCTTGTGGCTCCTTAGATTGGATTAACCACCAGGCTGGTCCATAGTGAGGATCAAACGACCATTCACCCCCTTAATTTTTTTTAGTTAAGTATTTTTTATTGAAGGATAGCAAATAGTAAACAGTACTGTAAGTAACCAAATTTAACAAGATAAACAGAGTACAAAGTTAATAAACTGAATGGGGAATCCCTTAAAGTCACAGAAGTATGAAATACAAGTATAGGGCTTGGAAAAACGAAATAAACAATAGTAATTATATGCTTTATGAGTTTTTTTATTTACTAAAATGAAGAGAGAGGAAAGGAGACACTAAAAAAGAAGAAATGGAATAGAGAAGGAGAAAAAGAAGAAATAGACAGAAAAAACATGAGTTTTAGGAAGGTAATAAGTGTGAAGATAAAAAGGTGGTAAAAGGTAATCAAAGTAAATCAGATTTCATTTTTTGAGATACTGAAGAGAATGAGATAGTAGATATTCTATGTTCATCACAAATAAGGTTCAACCAAATTAAAATACATAATTTGGAGTTTTCTTTCCAACAGGTTAGTATAACTTTGAAGGCAAGACCAATAAAAAGGTCAACTAAAACTAGGATTTGAAGAAAGATTATTGAAATCAGCGGATAAAGTGCCCCCAAAAATATTTTGAATACAGAGTGGAGTATTACCTGAAAAAATCAATCATCATTTTGACCATATGGCTTTCCAAAAATCATTGATTTTAGGCCAAAATTAAAGTAGATGAATCAAAGTACCATCAAAGGAGAGCCATGATCAACATAAGGGAGAGATAGAGGAGTCAATTTTATGAAGGAGAAAGGTAGTAATAACACCTTTACTGTATACAAAAAATAAAGATTGTGAAATATTGGCGGCTTTAGAGGTACTAATAAAGTTTACACCACAATTGATCCCAATGATATGTGGCTAATGATTGAGATAGGTCTTTATATAGGATTTATTCCTCGTAGTAGTAGGAGAAGACAGTCATTTATACATGAAGTAGGCTCTAAGGGTAAAATCATTAGCTTTATTGTATAACGGTGTTATAGGGGTAAATGGAGTAACATCAGATGTAAATTTGTTGTTTAATACAAAGATTGGACTACAGGAAATAGTTGAATATATTTTTTGAAGGCAGTAATCAGGGAGGCCAAATTTCTTCTGCTACTGGGGAAGGATAGAATGAAGATTTGAAAGACTAAATGATACACATAAAAAATACCCTTTTCTTCCAATGTTTGAAGTAAAATTATTTATGGCATAATTAATAAATTTATTGTACCAAATAGAGGATGCAAGAAAACATTGACAAAAATTGGATCCTTGGGTAAATAGTGTAAGTAATAGATAGTGGGAGTACTTTAAAATTGGATGTTGAGATATGAATGTACAATTGGACAGGGAAACAACATCCTGAAAAGAATATTCATGCAATAAACAACATTAAAAAACAATCCATGTTGGTAAAGGAGAGTCATGGAATTCTCTAACTACAGCTTAAGATTGTCGAATTAAAAAGTCGGTATGACATAACTTAAAATCGGGAAATCTTACACCATCTACAGTCTTTGGCCGAATTAGCTTAGCTAAAACTATATGAGCACATTTGGAAAAAATAATAGTTAGGGATTTTAAAGGGTAACATAGAGAGCATAAAATGAACGTGAGGTACAATCATAATTTTAATGGTGTCAAATCTTCCCGAACAGGATAAAAAAAGAGGAGACCAGGAGGATAACAACATTTGGAGTATAAGTTCTAAAGTAGTAAAATTATGAGCTAGTGTACCAGGTATGGTGGGGGAAAACCAGACTCCCGGATACTTAATTTTCTGGGGACACCATGTAAAGTTAGTCTTGTTAAACATATAGCGATAACAAGTCGAGTTTAGCGGTAAAGTCTCAGTTTTAGAGAAATTTAGCTTGTAACCAGAGATAGAGGAATATAAAGCAATATCTTGTCAAAAAAAAAAGGAAGAATCCAGGGAGGTAGAGGGGTTAAACATGTAGACTAGAAGATCATCTGCATTGGCTGAAAATTAGATTTCTTGGGAGTTAAATTTAAAACCATTTATAGAGGAGTTGCATCTGATACGTTTAGGGTAAAGTTCTAAACAAAGAAGGAAAAGCAACGGGGAGCAAGGACAACCTTGTCTAGTGCCTCTGTGCAACTTAAAATATGGAGAGAAATTACCATTAACAAATACACAAGCATGTGGTTCAACATATAAAAGTTTGATAAAAAAAAGATTTATGGTCAAACCCAAACAAACAAAGAGTAGAAAACATAAATTGCCAGATTATGCGATCAAAAGCTTTTTCAGCAACAAGTGACGGGGCTTCCAGGGGAGAGGAATATTTTTCCCTAAGGGCAAGAAAATCGGAGCACATTCTATAATTATCAGATGCAAGTCTGTCCTTAATAAAAACCAGCCTGGTCAGGTTTAATATGAAGGGGGACGATTTCCTTCAAACGAGATGCCAACAGTTTTTTAAAAGATTTTACAATTGTTTGGGGATAATGACAATAAGAGCTTCCAAAAAAGAACCGCAGGCTTTAGAGTTAGACAAAAATGCATTAAAGAGTTTAAGTAATTTAGGAGCAAAAATAGAGGAAAAGAATGAGAAAAGTTCAACGGAAAAAACATCAGGACCAAGGGGCATATTATCAAGGCAGGCGAAATGACATTATCGCCTCATTTGTGGCCATTTTTTGGCCTCAAAGCGGCGATAATTCCATCTCCCTATTAGCAAGCTGTTGCTAACATCAGTTAGCAACAGCTTTCAGGTGATAGCAAGCGGTTTGGGGCCCGCTTTGCATGTCAGCGTTATTTATCGCTAATGACATGCAAAGTGGGCGTACCCAACGAGTTAGCGACTGAAGTCAGTCGCTAACGTCACTATCGCCTATTAGCAACACAGGCGTAGCGATAAAAACATTCAGCTAAGCGCGAATATCGCTGAAAACTAACACCTGCTCGGACCAGCTCTTAGCCTGTATATCCAATGGGAGGTGGATATTCAGGTTAAGACCCTATTGGCGATGATGCGTGAATATTGCTGGTTTTACAGCGATATTCGAGCATTTTGCCGCTATCGACGGTTATTTTATCGCATTGGAGATAAACGTTGCTAATAGTACATTATCTCTGCGATACTCATGTAAGAACAAGAATAGTAAGGAGGGAGATAAGAAGGAAAAAAGTCAAATGAAAGAAAGAGAGGGAGAAGGGGAAAAGAATACAAAAAAGAGAAATGAAAGACAGATCAGGGATAAAAATCCATTGCTGCATTGAAAAGGTTAAAGGATAAGAAATCCATGAAAACATGTAAGTGTATTTGAAAAAATATCAAGCGTTAGTCTCCATATTGGTATTTTTAATGTTACACAAAAAAGTTTTCAATTTATCCGAGTCATCAAAAGAATGTGAGGTGCCTTCATGGGTGATTCTACATTGGCATGGATGTAGAATACCACATTGAATGTTCCAATGTCTCATCTGTGGATGAAGAGCTAAGAATTCCTTTTGACGGGCATTGGTTGCGTGGGAAACATCCTGTGAGATAAAAAGGTTATGGCCAGACCAAATAAGATGATGTTTTACTTTAGCAGCCTTCAAAACACGCATCAGGTCAGTAAATTATGATGCCACGTGGCTTAGCTGAATGAGGTTGATGATGTCCCAAACGGTGTGCACACTGAATGTTAAGATGAAGGCAGATTTAAGATTCAGGAGATCCAGAAGAAATTCCTTCAAGAAGTTCAGAAGATCAGAGCCCTCAATATTCTCAGGAAGACCATAGATGCGAAGAATATTCCGTCTATTTTGGTTTTCAAGGTCTTCGGTGAGTAGTTTGAGCTTTTGGATTTCCTGTTCCAAGGTATCTTGGCAGTTATATCTTGAAGAATCTGTACACATTGTTCCAACTCCAGCATCTTCCTCGCCATAACAATCCATCCATCCTGGAATTGTTGTAATTTTTCATTAGTTGCACACATAAATCATTGAAGACTGCGTACTTCATCCAAGACAGGATTCTGGGAAGAAAAAATAGGAGGTGGAGGGTCGTTCGTTCTTCACTCTTTTTGGTTTTGTACCTGAAGGAGACGGTTTAGAGGATGCATGCAAATCGCTGGCCATCTTGTAATAAAGAGTTGAGCGACGTGTAAGGGTTTGAAAGGGATGAATCCAGCACACACACCAAGGAGGGGGGTATCAGCTCAAACTGTTCAATGAAAAACAATATATAAAGAGATATTCAGAAAAGACTGGGAGGCCACAGAACCTGGTTTCCCTGATGTAGATATGCGTGTTAAGAACTAATAGGCATCATTGGTAAGTACCACAATGGTCATCCAGCAGTAAGTACATTAAATATGCACACCCAGGTTACCAATAGAGAAAGTCATTTGCTTGCAAACTTGTTTGGGGAGGTAATTCTTTACTGAGCGAACCAAAACAACTAGGAGATGCAAAATCACTGCTGCAGAAGCCAGGTCTGTGGTGTGTTTTTTTATAAATATTGTCCAGAGATGTAAAAAACACCAGTTCAGATGAGCAGCAGCAGATATAACATAAATCAAAAAGAAAAACTTTTAACGCGAGCGACGCAACCTAAAATGGCAGCCTCTCGTGTCTAGATGAGGAGAATCACCGCCGCAGCACACAGGTTATAGAACGTCATGCGGATTCACCGCCGATGACGTGGGCCGTGGACCGCATCCGAAGAAGGCAGGTGCGGTAAGTGAGAGGCCACAGAAGCAGAAAATGAGACATGAAACGCCTTCTTCCTGAGTGCAGATGACAATGGCAGGGCTAGGAATTGAACTGAAATCTGATTAAATTCCGACATTCCCTTGCCATTTAGTAAGCGTTTTGGTAGTGTCCTACTTAAAATGCAGAAACTGCAAGTATGTTTCTAATTGGTTTTCAGTTTGATAGGTTGCACAGGTTTTGAACCTTATGTTCACACTCCCAATCTCTCATTATTTCAAGATTGCTTAAAAGGATTTCTTTGTATAGTAATAATTTTGTAGCAGGAACCCCATCACTGTTTTATTTTTTTAAATCTTGTGTTTGCATTTCTCTAAACAAAGCGCTCTTCACATGTATTGTCTACCAATATGGATGACTTGTGACTCCTCCACCTTGGAACATTCATCGATTTAGGCGACAGTTCCTATACATTGATTTACACACATGTGATTCATTGTCTCTCTATGATATGTGTGTGAGGAAATCGCTCCGACACCCTAGAATGGGAGGAGTAGTTGATACATTTGAGGTTGCAAGTTGATAAGGAGACTCAGAAGGCAGGCACTACAGGTACAAGTAATTTATTTAGGAACAAGCTACATGTAAGGGGACCTTACCGGGCCATAGAATGTAACAAGCCCAGCCCACAGCTGTAGACATCAACCTCACCTGATAGGGATAGAACACTAAGCCATGATGACTTCACGCATTCCACACAACTCAACATTCCACACTAGGCAAGAATAGAGGACACACCATCCTAGACCAGAAGGCAGAATACCACCATCGAGCTATAAAAGAAATTGGAGAAAGGAGCTATGGGAACATGGGAAGCACAGATGACGTGTTGTAGTGAGAGAATCCATGGAGAAGGAGGTTACTGGGGAAGGTGTTTAAAAATGTTTGTTGTAAAGGGCGCCACCAGAGCTAAAGCTGGACCTGAGCGAAGGCCAAGATTTGAGCATTGCTTGGAAGGGAATATGATGTGGCTGCTTTGAATTTTGGAGATTTCAGTTTATAACAAATGTAACATAATATAGCAAATGATTATCAATTTCTTGGCGCACATGGCTCAAATGTCACGTCCTATTTTCTTGACAAGTCTCATTTACTGAGATAATTTTATATCTCAAATTGCATTTTCTGTGGTGTTTAGTGTGATATTTAATGTTGGCTTTAGAAAGTTATAAGGATAATACAGACTGAATCGGAAAAACTGATAATTGTCAAATGCAGGAATTCATTCATCATCCAAATATTGGGTCTATTAATTGCATATAATGCTTTTGGAAAGATTAACAACCAATTTTACTAAGCAAACCAATTTTTTATTATTTCAGGGACTTCCTGCAAACTTTAATCAAGCAGTGGTAAGGCGAATTCCTAATTCTTTGATGTCTCTCTGTGGTAGTAAGAAATTAGCTCCATAAAGGTCCGTGGATGCTAAATGCTTGTATGTATTAACCCCCAAAATGAGAAAACATTGAGCTTTACGTAAAAAAAAACATTACTGCTTTGTACGGAATAGATTCACCAACATTTGAAGACACTCAAACAACACAACATAACACAATAAAGCTACGCATAACAGACAGTAATTGGAGTGGAAATTTCAAGCTTATTAAAAAAATAAAATTGCAATCTGTGGATATTCAAATCTATTAGCATTAACGTTAATATTAAAGTGACAACAATTAATTTCCTGTTGAGAGGTAGAAGAATATAACACATTAGTACACCACATTGGTTTAATGACAAAAAAGGGCATACTTCTGAAACCATCCGTTCTTCCCAAAAATTCAAATTGACCCAGAATGAACCAATTTGAAACGTAATGATTTGGAGACCAATTAGCAAATATGTGGCAAAGCATAAGGGGTGGTCATGGTATCCTGTTGCAGGAGCGGCCCTGCCACCTGATGTATTCGGTTGGTGTCGAGGGAAAAAGCACTGACTTGTGGCACTTCTTCACTACCTTCGCATGACTTTTACACAGTTGTACACATTTTTTGTGAAAGCAAAACTAACAGAGTCTGGTCTTAAAGAATCACATTTCATATTTAAGCCACCTTTAAGGCAAATCTTGTTGTGCTTTTGCTATTGTGGTATGCTGTGATGTGCTTTGAGCAACAGCACCACACTAGGAAATAGTAGGGAGGGAATCGAGAGCCTCCTTAATAGTAGGGAAAATAATTGGGAGACCAACAGTCGATCTCAAATCTGGGGGAACCGGGTTCGAGTCTCGGCAATGACGCTCAACATCCTGTGATTCTGGGCAAATCACTTAATCTCCCTGCGCCTAACAAAAATGAATGTGTCCTTGTGTAAGCAACTGGTGCTCATTTAAAGCTCTCTGATACCCGATAACTTTGGGTCAAGTTCGCGCTATAAAAACACCAGAAAAAAAAATTGCTTGTTTTCAACACTGTATTTGCAAATGGTTTGCTATTTTGACTAAGCAAGTGTATGGAGAGTGTAAAAAAATAATATTTTTAGCACAAATAGATCGAGATAATACTGCAAGAGAATATGTGGCATTATTTGACCTTTCTTGACATATAATTTAGATAACCCTGCTTCATAATTTGGTCCTCCATTACTCCATAGTTCTAGAGGCCCTCACAATAGCAAATGCTGATAAAACCAAATTTCGCAAGGACCGATTAAACATTTTGTAAATTGCCATAGTCTCTGTGAAATAAGTTTTTTTACACCACTGCATTTTGGAAATAGAAAAGCTTGCCATAGAAGATGGGATGGACCTTCAGGAAACCGAGAAATATAGGGGCCTATTATGAATGCGGAATTTCCGCATCCTCCAGGCCGGCGGAAGCCACCGCCGGCCCGGAGGATGCGGAAAAACCGCAGCGGACCCACCAAAGACCCACCGCCATATTAGGATGGCTGGTGGGTCCTGGTTTCCGTCCGCCGCGGTTGGCTTACAACCGCGGTGGAAAAGCTCTAATATGGTGGCGGTGTCTCTCAGACACCGTCTGCCATATTAGGATTGCTGCCAAGATATGCTTTTCCGCGGCGGGTTTACTGCCGTTGAAAAGCATACGGATCTTCACTGCAGGGGCCCGTTGTGGGCCCCCTAGGTGAAGGGGTGTGGGGGGTGCACATGGGGGGTACCTATGGTACCCCCCTGCATTTGTATGCAGAAAGCGGCAGGCACCGCGCGGTGCCTGCCACTTTCTACATACAAATGATATGCGTGCATTTTTAACATTGCTGCGGGTGCAGCTTGAAGCTGCACCCGCCGCAATGTTAAAAAATAGAGGATGTGACCGCCAGGGTGGCGGTCACATCCTAATAGCACAGGAGGGAACGCCGCAGCCCATGCGGACGTTCCCTCATCCTCGGTGATCGCGGACGGACTCAAGTCTGTCCGCGATCATAATCGGCCCCATAGTGTGTGATTTTTTGTTAATAAAATGTCATTACCTTTCATGACATTCAAGAAAAGTGATTCTTTGTTAATAAAATGTCATTACCTTTCATGACATTTAAGAAAATATATATTTCCCTGAAAGAACGAAGAATGAATGCAAATTTGAGGATTATCTAAATTGCAGAAGTTAAGTTTCGAAATGTCTTTAAAAAACAGTAGACCGATGAAGATATCTTGAAGTATCCTCTGTAATACTCTCAGTAGAATGGCATTAGAGGTCAATGCAAGGATTTATGTCTTTGAAGGAGATACCATTACACCCATCCTTCCAATATTTTGCCCCAACATTCTGGCCGTCTGTCTCTTAGATGGTTGGGTATAGCTGGCATTAAAATGTAAAAATCTTTGCTACCACCATAGAATCTTCTTGTGCCACAAATATTTGCTTGGGGTCCCAAGGCTCCATTGCTACATCACTGCTTTGGTTTTGTAGAACACTGGCGCAAGTTAAATATTGGAAGCGGAGTTAAGCTATTGTTTTTCGAATTGCAGTCTAATCATTTGGATATTTTGATGGCGTTAATTACCTCTATAGACCTATATTTGTGGTCTTTTAGTTGATTTCTTTGAGTTTAATTCCTCCACCTGCCCTATGAATGTGTAGCCCAGGAATGCACTGGGTATTGTAGAGCATTTGTAATTTGCCATAAACAAAGATAGATGCACTGGAGCAAAATGGATAACATTGAAGCATATCCTAGATGCTTGTGCATAAAGGTATTTCTCAGTTCATTTATTCAGTGCATTTTGCAGATGCTCAAACAATCTCCAGATTTGCTTCACTGCACATCGTTGTAAACATATTAGGATTTTAGGATCTTTATTGTAATTTTGAGTTGTTTATGGGTTCCCCTAATTTGCTCTAGGATCATTATTTCTACATTGGTTCCATTGTGTTGTTTTGGGTAATTGCAGTTGTATCCATAAATGAGATTGGCCTATGTTTTTTAAGCTACATAGTGGCCATGTGTATGCACATGTAATGTTTCAATAGTGTAAATACTCATAGCTCTTTATACACTAGAATATTCCTTTAAGGGTTTGATGATTAGGCTGGAGTGTATACATCACATATAATAAAGAATATTGAGAAAGCATTATCAGCCCAGACGGTTCAAGGCTTAACACAAAGGTGCAGTGCACAAGCTTATAGTGCTTTCACTGGAGAAAGGGCCTTCTAATGAACACGCAGCAGTCTAAATGCTGTAACTCTTAATCTAATTCAAATGTCACATGCTAGAAGTATTGTTTGATGATATTTTTGATGCATAAAACATGATAAGTATATATCCTCTTAACTGTGAGCGGCTAACTCAAAATAACATGATTTTTTTTGTTTTACTTCAGCTTGCCAAGCTACTTGGGGTAAGACATTGTTTTGTAATTTTTGTTTGTATATGAAGTCCGCTAGTAAATACAGAATTTGCCATTTATAGAGTGAAGAAAGCTGCATGTCCAATACAAATTTGCATACTCTAAAAATCCTTTTTCTCATTTAACCACTAGCGCTAGACAATCAGGAATCAGCTCTATCAAAGGATCTGAGAGAAAGCCTTTCTCTCGGTTTTTAACTGAAGTAAATTGGGTTTATTTTCTTTTGCAACTGTCTGGTTGACTTAATGGATCATGGGCCAGATGTCCGACCGTGGAAATAGCGCCTCGCAAATTGCGAGTCTTTTGTGACTCGCAATTTACAAGGCGCTATTACCAATGTACAACAGTGTATTGCATAATGTTAGAGACTCCTAGTGGGGTCGCAAATAGAGAGGCTCATGAATATTAATGAGTCTCTCGCAATTTGCAACCCCATTAGGGATGGCAGGCCCTCCCAGGTATGGTGGCCTGCTGGGCTCAGCAGACCACCATGTCTGGGACTGCTTTCAAATTAAGGTCTTTTTTTTAATGCAGTTCGTTTTCCTTTAAGGAAAAAGGGATGCATTTAAAAAAAAAAAAAAAAAAAAAGTTTTCGTTTCATTTTGTAAGGGCAGGCAGTACTTAAAAAATATTTGCAAAGGAGAAGGGGTCCCCTGGGGACCCCTTCCCTTTTGCGACCCTATTACCACCCTCATGAACAGGGTGGTAATTTGCAAATGTTTTGCGCCCACAATTGGGGACACAAAACATTCTTTCATAGGGTTGCGCTCACTATTAGGAAGGGAATGACCCTTCCTAATAGCGAGTCGCAAAAGCCTATTTTGAGACTCGCAAAATAGGGTTTGTACATTCCCTATGCTACTTTTGCCCCAAATCTGTTAATTGGCATTTCAAAAAGGTAAAATATCATCACCTTCAACCATTTGCCAAAAAGAGCAAGAATAATCTTCTAAAACAATTACCAGTATCGAATATAATATTAATCAAAAACTTCTAGCCCTAACCTTTCCTTCCGCCAGCTCAAAAAATCCCCCACCCAAAGCCCAGGGCCTTTCTTCTGCAGTAAGCATTCAGGATGAGATTAACTCATCCATTCCTTGTTAATCCTCATTACTTCTGTGGTTGGCTGAACCTGCCGTGGAGTACAATCCATCGTGATGCAATCTGTGAGTGCTGAGTGTAGGATTTCCCTAATGTGGCTTCTCACGCATCACTGGTCGGTCAGCGTGCTTGCTGACAACCAGGCTTTCCAGCACGGATGCTGCAGCTCTTTGGTTGGCAGACCAAGGGCTGTACTGGACTTAGATGTGGTGGAAGAGGGTGTCAACTCCTCCATAACTCGGGGAGCCCCTGGGCTGCACCACCTTGCCTTGTGCAGTGGGAGGCCCCCAGATGGGAAGAACACCAGAGTGTTCCCTCTTCTGCTTTCCACAGGCATAGCAGGGGAGCAGAGACTCCAGAGTTTCCTATTCAGCAACCAAGTGGCAAAAACTGGTTTATACTAATGAAGAACTTAACAGGATCAAGTGTGTACCCCACATGCCACCCCTTCCGGATTCTGTGGTAGAGCACCTTCGGTCAGAAAATCTGCTAGCTGATAGGAGGAATCATCTGACCACCGGTGTGCCAGCTCTGATGCCTAGAGGCACGGAGCCAGAGGTTCCCTCTAGCCTAAAGATTGCTCTACTAAATACCCGGTCCCTCACTAAGCAGAGTTTAGAAGTATTCATGTTACTTCAGGCGGGGGAGTTTGACTTCCTCGCTCTATCAGAGACATGGCCTGAGAACTCCTCAGGGCCTGATATAGTGGCCTCTCTTCCCCCTGAGTACAGTGACCTGACCTGTAATCGACACGGAAATAAAAGGGGAGGTGAAGTTGCCATTCTCACACGTAGGCTATTTGCTACCGAGAAAATAGTAGAGGAGAGCCTCCACAATTTAATGACCTGTTTTATGAAGTCATGAGTGATCTGTGCTCTAGATATCAACAAATCTTGGTTCTTGGGGAATTTACTACGATTGTGACCAGATACCAAGAGACAGCATGTCCAGCAGGTTCAACGATGCCATGACCATGCTGGGGTTGCACCAAATTGTTGGGCTCCCCACACATGAAAAAGGCCATATTTTGGACCCTACTTGGACTACGTCATCAGCTACCTTACGTACTGATTGCAGACCATGTAGCTGGTCGGATCATTCCTTGATCAGCCTTTTACTTCCTACAGACAGCTCCCTCAAACACGCATCGGTAGGACGGAGGGTGGAACGAAACTGGCGGAAGATTGAAGACGCCACACTGAGGGAGGAACTGATCCAGATAATATGCCCTTGGTCCCAGTTTGAGGACCCGGACTTGAATTATGAGGAATTGCTACATCAGCTGAGGTCAGTCTTTGACGAGATTGCCCCCACCCGCAGGGTAAGAATAATAAATGGTACAAAGGGCGCCCCATGGTACACGTAAGTACTGAGACGGGAAAAACAAGCCCTCCGTCAGTGTAAGCGACTCTGGTGGAAATGTTCTGATCCTGAGTTGAAGGACGTGTACAAAGAAAAATTGGCCCTTTATAAGGCCTTAATTATCAGAACTAAGTCTATATATTATGAAGCCAGGAACAGCAAAGTGACAGACACTCAGACAGAGATGTATAAGGTACTTGGAGAACTGAGTCGTCTGAAAGAGCCAAAGATTTTCACTAGTCAGGTTGAGTGCAATAAGATGCAGGATTTCTTTTTAACTAAGGTTGAAGACATTATTACCGATATAGTCACCACATGCCTTACCCCGTGCTCTCTGGTAGTGGAAGACCCACCTGCCTTTCAGGGTACTGCCCTTTTGGCGTTCCCTTCACTCGAACCACATGACTTAGCTCATTTCTTGGCTAAAGTAAAATCAGGTCACTTGAGGATCCTTGTCCGCCAAAGGTGTTCAAAACCATCATCCCTGTGATTGAGGCTGAGTTGTCTCTATTAAATCTATCTCTTGTGACAGGAAAAGTACCACAGAAGTTCAAGGAAGCTGTGATGATTCAGTTACTGAAGAAGGCAGGGACGGATACCAAGATCCTTAAAAACTTTAGACCCATTTCTAGACTGCCCTTCTTGGCAAAATTTCTTGAACAACACGTTCTTTGAGTACTCTGGGCCCTTGTAGAACAACACCAGTTATTACACACTAGACAAGCTGGTTTCAGTGCGCATAACAGCACAGAGTTGGTGATGCTCTCAGTGCTGGATGACCTGCGCTTGCAGCTGACAAGAAGACCCCCTCAGCCCTAATTCTATTGGACCTCTCAGCCGCATTTGACACGGTGAACCACGTATAGCTTTTAGCCTGTGTCCGGCGGCTGGGATCTCTGGTACCGTCCTCCAAAAGATCACCTCTTTTCTGGAGGATCGGTCCCAGAGAGTCCAAGTGGGAGATTGTACATCTAAGCAGGGCAGCCTACAATGGGGGGTCCCGCAGGGCTCTGCGCTATCTCCCTTACTTTTTAATATTTATCTGCAGCCCTTAATAGATGCACTAGCCAAAACAAATTGTCATGTGTTTAATTACGCTAATGACACCCAGCTAATTGTGCATATTGACATCGCTCCCGCCGCTCAGGGCAATGTCCAAAATATCCTCCGGTTAACTATGAACTGGATTAACTCTAATTCCCTAAAGGTAAACCCAGATAAAGTACTGGCTGTGACCACAGGGGTTTCACCATGGTCCAGTCTTTATTGGCCTCATGAGCTGGGCACCACTCCAACCCCGGTACCAGCAGTAAACAGCCTAGGCCGAAAGCTGGACACTGGATTAACCCTAAAGAGCCAAGTATCTGCTGCCGTAGGGAGTTGTATTGGCCTAATGCGGCGGCTCCGGAAACCAGTGCCCATGCTGTCCCTCTCCACTATGCAGACCGTTGTAACGACACTAATCTTGTCATGCTTAGATCATGGCAATGCAGTCTACATTGGGCTTCCCGACATACTTCGGGAAAGCTACAAGTGGTCATGAATGATGCAGCAAGGCTGATTTTTAAGCTGCCAATAAGAGCACATGCTGCACCCTTGCTGCAGCAGTTACACTGGCTACCCATCAAGCAAAGGGGTAAATTCAACAAGCAAAACAATTACCAGCTTAAGGCCCAGTTTAAAGAGGCACCCAAATACATCAAAGACCGCCTTCGGCACTATGTGCCCGGTCGCACTCTCCAGTCATCAGATTCTCGTCTGTTGGTCTGACCACGTTTCAACAGAACAACCCTAGGGGGCCGAGCATTCTCTGTCACTGTCCCCCAGATTTGAAAAAACCTACCTGACAATATGCGTAAGGAAACTAGGCTACGATCATTTAGGAAGAGACTCAGAACCCTTCTCTTTACTGAGGCGTTTAGATAAGCTTACTCGGTTGTGTGTTGTGGGCAGCTGCGTGTAGGGATTCTGGACCACTGATTTATGTTGAAGTGCTTAGAGACATCCCGGTGATAGGTGCTCTATAAAAGCAATATAACATAACATAACATTTGTTTCAAAATCTAACCTGGAGTCTCTGGGAGAAATGATTTGTCACTCAGTGTACCCTGAGAATGAATACAATCCTTTAAGTTTTGGGTCATGAAAAGTTGGTAGGCACTCTACTTTACCAGTAAAATATCATGTTTCCTTGTAATGTTCACTTTTTTGCAATGTTACGTACTGAAAGTGCACTCAGCCCCCACAGCCCCTACATTTCACCTTGTATTCTGTGGCCCACCATAGCTACACCAGCATACATTGTTTTCATTGCTTTTCTCTCCTATGCAGCACCCTTGAGTTGGAGGTCAAGCACGGAGCTTTGGTCAATCATTCCCTGTTTCCCTCACCATCTCCTTATATATTCCACACTATGCTGATATATGATAGAGACCCAAGGATGGAGTTGTGTATGAAAAATCCATGATGGGCATGATTTTTATTCTAAAAATGGCATCAACAAAAGGTTTGCTGTGGTAAGATAACTATCTTCCCAGCATTAGGGGTCAAGCACAGTTTTTTTAGTTTGCTAACTGGCAGTCCATTTTTCTATTTTTTGTGGTTTCAGTCTACACACATGCATTTTTTTAGTGAAACAAGTGTAACACCCATGGTTAAACCTAGGCTGCTATGGCTTTTTGAAAAGTACTTGTTAACAGCAGCACGGGTACATTTGTGTAGCTTACGTGTGTTTTTCCCTAATAAACTAATTGATAATGAATATTAGTAAGAAAAAAGCACTCGGGGACAACATTTTAATCTGTAATATTTTGCCCCAATTGGTGTTTTGCAAATGTAATGTACGATTACGTCTACCAATCCCTTCTGGTCGCATGGATATGTATTTCAATGTTAGCTGTTACAAAACACATGAAACCCAGTGGCAACAACTAGGCTGCAGGTTGTATTGATTTTTCATTATGAACCGACCATGCAGCAATTCATTTAGTAAAATCTACCAGATGAAAAATGGGTCTGAAGAAAAGCTATGTCTTTTTTTTATAAATATGGACAAAATACGGAGTTTAGGAACAGTGGGCCCTTAAATTTGGGGTGATTCAGAGGGCTATTTACAAAGTGTAATCTTTCTTACTAGCTAGCTTGCATTTGTAACAAATGTTATAGTATTCTGTATTCCTGAAAATACTACCCCACCTTTGTGGCAGGACTTGACTTAGTTTCTATGACTGAAAAGGCCAAATGAAGATATTAACATTCCCTGTCAAACAAATTACCTGTGTTGGTGATTGGGGTAGCTATCATATTTAGGCCCAGGTGTGGCTGAATCCCAGAGAAACGTACTAAACCCATTTTTCTTTTTAAACTAGACATGGAGGGGAGTAATGGGTGGTGTGCCTTATGTGGACCACAGAACGCTTCCATACCCACAGTGCCCTGGAAACCTCAAAATCTTGTTCACACATTTCTCCCATGTAAACAGAAGGACTGTTACACCCGTTCTGGGGCGATGACAAGGGCTAATGCTTGGTGGGACACCTCAGTCCTTTTTTTGGGCCTATTTTTTCAATGATGTCTAGAGGGCTTTCTGCCCCTTGGGCAGATTATGTGTGCGTGCCTCCATCTGCCCAAGGGGGGTTCAAAGGCTATTGAGCCTGTTTTGTGTAGGGGGAACAACTTGAATCTACATTGGCTTCCTGTACCCCTATTTTCATGTGGGCCTAGATCTGGTGACTGGAGGTGAGTGTCTGAAAAGTTTCAGCACTCCACCCATCATCTCTTTGTGTTTGCTTTGTTTGCCCTAAGTTGGCAGGCCATGCACAGACATGGGTCCCTTGCTCACTTTGCCACTGGAATCATGGTAGCCTGGCTGATGAGGGGTGTTACCCCAAACCAGTCCCAGGATGCTTGTTTCCAGTCCAGTGAGGACCTGGCTTGGCAGTTTTGGCTGGACTGTTCCCATGAGGCACAGGGTCAAGAATGATTTGCATATGGCTGCGTCCAAACTGGGGTGGTGAAGTGAGCTAAAGAACGATGATGGATTCAACCCTGATCTGTGACTGGAGGTAAGTGTCTGAAAAGTTTCATCACTCCATCCATCATCTCCTTGTGTTTGGTTTGTTTGCACTAATTTAGTAGGGTATTCCCGGACGTGGGTCCCTTGCTCACTTTGCCACTGGATTCAAGCTAGCCTGGCTGATGAGGGGTGTTACCCAGTAAACCGGTCCCAAGAGGCCTGTTTCTGGTCGAGTGAGGACGTGGCTTGGCAGCTCAGGCTGGACTGTTCCCATAAGGCACAGGGTCAAGACTGATTTGCATATGGCTGGGTCTGAACTGGGGTGGCGAAGTGAGCTAAAGAATGATGATGGGTTCAACCCAGATCTGTGACTGGGGGTGAGTGTCAGCACACCGTCCATCATCTCTTTGTGTTTGCTTAGTTTTTCCCTGGCAGAAAACTGTTGCATCTGTTCTAGGTGGAACAGGAATGCCTAGATGTGGGTCCCATGTACACTATGCCAGTGAAAACAAGCGATACCCGACTGATAAGCCCTATTAAGGCTGATAACATTCTTGGGTTGCTTGTGTTTTGGGTCAGGTAAGACCTGGCCTGGAAGGCTGGACTGTTACCACTGGCCTAGGTTCAAGACTGATTTGCGTATTGATGGGTCCAAAATGAGGTGGCATGGTGTGCGAAATAAAGATGTACTGAGATGAAGCCCCAAGTAGTTACCAGTGTCTGAGATTAATGCAAGCATTCCATTCATTACTTTTTGCATACTTCACTGTCACAGTCCTCTGCTTCATCACATTTGCTGGGTTAACTAGTTGGCAAAAACAAGTGGGGATGAGAGAGGGGCTTATGAACGTCCCTCCAGTGCCTTCTGTGGTTTAAAAAAACTGATAAGTGCAAGTTTATCAAGAGAAACCTCTTCTAAGACTAATGGCCTGATTTAGAGTTTGGCAGATGGGTATACCGTCACAAACATAAAAGATATCCTGTCACCTTGGACATGATTGTCGTTACATTTGTGGCAATGCACCCATGCACCAAACTCTGAAGCAGGCACTAGATAACACTTTTGCAAACCACTTATTACCTATGTTGCTCATGATATGCTACTTGTAGAGCCATCTTCCACCCAAGTATTGCCACCATATGCTGAATGCAATCATCATATGTCCATAAGCAAACTAAAATGCTGAATAAGGGTGGGCACTTTGCGTTACACATGTAACATGGAGTTCTGGTCAAATTCAGCCAACAACCGTGTGGCGGACTTTTTTCTCACAGGCCCTAGGATGATTTTCAGGCACTAGGAGGGAACCCGTTGATATTTTCGCAATGCGGGCGGTCACAATGAGAAAGCTGCCGCTTGAGTAGAAAATCTACTCTGACGGCAGAAAAAACAACTCGAGATGCAGCACCATGTGGTGCCATTCATGCTGATAACTCCCGGAGCTAAAAATAGGGGCGAGCATCTCAACATGCTGATTTCTGCTGGTTCGTGGAGCTCCGTGGAATCTTGTGGAATTTTCATGATATTCGGTGGAATTCTACAGAGTGAAACTCCATGAGTTCCACCCACCCCTACTGTCAAACTACATCCTGAAACACATGTACACAGACACAGTGGGGTGATGAACAAGCCATAGGGAAGTGATTTGAGAAGTAGATAGTTTGTGGACTGTTGCTTGATCATGGTTTAGTGTTTTCCTGAATTGCAGCAGGGATGGGGAAGATCCTGGGTGCATAGATAGGAATGGCCTGTTGCCTCTTTTATTTTTTGCTCTTCTTTGTCTCCTGTCGTAATGTGGTGATGGCTGCAGTTGTGATGAGAACCACTAGAGATGGTCAGCTTGTCAGCCTGATATGTGTAGAAGCAGGTTATACATATTATGCTGGTTTTGAATATGGTGTACATGGCATGGAGAGCAAAATAGAGTTCTATCAGGAAGGGGAGGTGTAACCATTTTTCTGCAGCATCTGAATGAGAGGTGCTGAGGCATGCAGGAAGCCCTAAGGTGGCCCAGTGTGGAACCTATTAGGGTGTGAGGCATGGAGTTTCCATCATCCTGGTCTAAGAGTATGAGGGCTTGAATTGCAGTTATGAAGTCCCTGTCTGAAAGGAATACTTTTACTTTCTCCATTAAAGAGAGCTCTTAACATGTTGTCTCGCCAATCTGTTTTTGTAAAGAATGAGTTTGCTGTCCAGGGTGAATCCAAGTGAATTGCCATTGGGTAAAAGCTGGGGTTATAAGCCACCAAGGTTGGTGTCATTTAGCCATGCTTGTCCTAATTTCTGCTTGGCAAATAACAGAGATATTGTGGTGGAGTATAGGCTTTAGGTAGGTGCTGGAAATAGAGTTCTGCATGAGATGCTGGCAATATTTGTGGCATTGGACACCTCGAGCAGAAAAGGCTTTCAAGTAGAGTTGTTTATAGTCAAAATATTGGATGGTTTTTATGCGGTTATTGAACCCAAGGGGTGAATATGATGTGGAACAGTATAGATCCCTGAGGGTCTCTGCAGGTGAAAGAGATCCTCTGGAATATGGAGGTGCCCATATGAATGAAATGGTCCTGATTGGAACGGTAGGAGGGTTACATTGAAGGACATTACCAGGAAACCGCATTTGAGACTTCAGGGTGTAGTTTAAGGCGGGATGGTCAAGGAAAATTTTAAATGATGACAGAATTAACAAGAGCTAGCCACAACAATACTCTTTGCTAAACACCTAGACTGAACAGATGCACACCTGGCTGGGACACAGGCATTACAGTGAACCTGTGTCCTCATGCTGCCATAGAGGTGAGACGATAATACCCCAACGTCTGGGTCAGAGAACCCCTAAGGCTGGGGCTTCACCTAGGTGGATCTACGAATGCAATCCTAGACCACAACTTGCAAATTCTCAATTTTTTCTATATTTCTTAACTACATTTTCCAACACAGCTAGCAGAGAGGAAAAAGAGAGAGGAAAAAGACGGTCCTGAAGACTGAACTTGCATCTCCATTGATGGTGCTACATGTTGATCTCTCTGTGTTGGTCAAATTAATCCCCACTGCCCTTTTATCCCTCCCATTGGGGACCTAATAAAATCTATATTCCCCACCAATCCAATAGGTGGTGTTATCCTATAGCTATTCTCCTCTGCACTCTAGCCAGTTATGCTATACCCACAAATGCTCCTCAAGTAGCAACTATAATGCGATCAACCTCTAAAACACCTAATGAGCTTCCCTACTTTAGGGTAGCTTCTCGCACCTGTATCACCACTGCCAGTGCTAGGAGGGACTCAGAGATGAAGCAGGCCACGCATTGGGTGGGTGAAGGCTTTTAATCCTGAAAACAGCACTGTCTTTTTACATATTGTGTAACTAATAGGGTATCCACACTTCAGCAAGGAGTATTGTTTATTGTTTCATATACCGGAGAGAGTATGTCCTCTTGCGTTCTCTCCTCCATGCCCCCTCATTGTAATAAGACAAACGTCTTACTAGGTATTGTCTTTAAATGTTAGCATTTTCTAACTCCTTTTTATTCAATCGCATCTTATGTGCCAAGATTTCCACCTGTTCTGCCTCGGCCTGTCTGCTATGTACCCCCAGACTCCCTATGCAACTTCACACATCTGTTCATTTAAATCACTACCTCCTTTGCTGTGGAACCAGCATTCCTTGACTATTGGATCTGTTCCTAATCTATCATCTTTCAAATAAAATAGATACTCTCTCAATTTACGTGGAAATAGGAGTGTGTGCCCAGTTTGTGATAACTGGATGTGTGGTGAAACCCAGACCTCTGTGTGTTTTTGCCCAGGGAAACCTTTTGCCTGTCAAAAGCAGGTGGATTATGTCCCGGGAGTCCTCTGGATGAGTGGCAAACATGTGGAAATAGATGCACAACAAACAATTCTAATGGTTACTTTGTATATCAAGTGTGACAGCTTGTACATGTATAGTACATGTCTACTCCACCCAGTAGTTACAATACAGGGTAATTACTGTACCCATGAAAGCGATAATTCTGAGAGCAGTATTACCTCATGGTTTTCCTGCAAAACTTCAATGAGGGAATTTATGTGCAATGTACTCAGGGTTCAAATTGTGCAATTTCTAAATGAAAGTGCATAGAATTATGAGAATTGATCAAGCAGATACAAATCCAGTTTATTTCAGAGTTTGTATGTCTTTTTTCAAATGCAGGGCATTATCTGTTCCTCAAAGTGAAAGCTGTGCACTTATTCACCTTTTTCATGTCTTCCAGCTGAAAAAATGAACTGTCATTTGAAAAATACTTGATTTGGTCATTAGGTAAGTAACACTTGAAACATTTGACTGAATCCGCTCTAAAAGTGATCAAATAAGTCCAAGTACATGTATGTTTGTAAAACCAGGGCTTAGTTGCAATTGCTGGTTACTGATTGTGCCATGTTAGTTTTATTACTTCAATAGCTGTTAGCTGTCTAGCAGCTTTATGTGGAATTGGATATGCCATGGATATGTCCTATCGAAAGGAAAGAACAAGGGAACCCTACTCACTTTATATGGGAAACAGTGGTTCCAGGGGGTTAATACATTTACTTTATATGGTAAAAGCAAAGCGTAATAGCAATCTCAGTTTAAGGGTTATAGGGGATGTTAGAGAGAGAGAGAAGGCTCTTGACACCAATGATTGTTTTGACAATTAAGTTTATATTGTTTTTTAAAAAAAAGGTAATAACATATAACATGTACAAAATTAATTTTTAACAGTGCGAAGTGTCCCCAGTGTATTAGATGAACCAAGAAACAACAGTTGAGTGACACTAGGAGAAAGTATTTACAAGGTTTCTAAACAATTATATTTTCAAGGAAGCGACCGTTCTGTGATGCAAACAAGAAAATAGTACAGCCACTTTGTACGATCATAAGCACTGTCTGAAAGCTTTGTTTCTAAAAGGCGATAATTTTAACGAGATTATTGCTAATATGCCCCTATATTCTTATCTAATTGAACTAGGGAAGATCTTAATTATGAAACTGTCTTTCAGATGTATTTCTTCTCAAAAGATTAAAGTGATCCTTATTAATGATATGTCTGTTTTCTTTTCAGATGGCGCTTACCTGGGTCTTTGTAGATTGATTTAAATGCATACCCCATTAGGCGCAGACGGTTTAGATTTCCCTTTTGTGTAGATGATGATCATGTGACATAATATGAAGTAAACTCATACCCCAAATACTCAAACGTTGGTCTCATTTCATCTATAGCCACTAGCTTTCAAAATGCCCTACTATGAATTGCTCAGGTAATATAAAGTGTTACGTGTAGCATATTTATGAGTGCAGATTCTCCACCTATAAAAAGGCAAGTCTATCTTTTTATGTGCAGAATCTCGGCACTCGTACAGATACTACTTGTAAATCCTTTGTGATTAGCAAACAATCATACACTTGTACAAAAGTGTAAGTTTACCTTTGCGAATCAGGCAGTCAGATTCACCAGTTGTAAGAATGGTTTTAGCCTGTTCAGTATACTCCAGAAATGTGTCTAAACAGTGCAGTTTTCTGAAAACCTCTACTTTGCCATCGTCCAATATTTTCATAAAATGTGCAGTAAGGACATTTGGAATTTCAATCCCACCGCTCTCACGACCCAATAATCGATTTACTGGCTAATTTACATCCTGATGAGGTGTTTCTGGATGATATGATGTTGATGGTTTTGTATCTGAGGTATATTAACCTTATTTGTGAATATGTGTGTTATCTTCAATATGACTAAATAAAGGTTTGCAACTTTTAATACTGCAAATGTAGGTATTTGTTTAGGCTTTTATGGTTATAAAAGGGATTGCAGCTCTTAAATTAATTTCACTTAAAAGAAACGTGCTTATTCACAAATGTGAGTTTGATGATAATTCAAGATGGAGATCGATATATCAAGAGAGAGAGAGAGAGAGTGAGAGAGAAAATAGCACCATGGACCGGGAGACAATTGGAGCTTGATAGAAAGGTTCACCCCCAACCTATCTACCTCTGGTTTTCTAAATCTCCTTTTCTCTCTCAACCTCTTTGTCTCTAGCCATCTATAATTTGTGGGCATTTGAAATGTTACAATATTGGCCATGAATTATTTTCTCCTTACAGGAACATTTTGGTGTCAGAACTTGCCTGCAATAATAAAATGAGGTCACTATTCATATATAATAACTTACTACAAGTGAGTAATAATGTTTTCCTGTGAACTCACCTGGGGAAGAAGGAAGCTCATGTTACGGCGGGATTTTTGATCTATGCCTATAGGTCTAGATCCCAACTCAGGTCGACTGAACCGTTGATACCTGTCATAGAGTAAAAGGCAATCCACTACTAGGTCAATTAATAAGGACTTACACCACTCTAAAGAACCACCTACTACGAATAAGTTTTAAAAGTTTATTATAAAGCCAAAGTTAACTGGAGATACAAACATCTCAATTTAAGGTTCAAAAGATATACTGGTATCAATACAAACATACATTTTCTAAATGCTCTTAGTCGGCAGAAGAATATCACCAAAACCAATTCAAAAATCATCAGAGTTGCAAGAATAGACACAAGCTGTAGCTTATGAGTCATTTACAGAAAGGAAGAAAATTCAGATTAGACTGTCCCTACACTAGACTAAGTGACATCCCTACTTTGGTAAAATCTTAACCTAAAAAGGTGTCAGCCATGGTAACTTCCAAAGAAGATCACTCACTTCCCTTAGTCTTCGTTGTAAATCGGTGTCTCGCAGTTAACCTATCTGCCTACCCATCCGCTCTCTTAGGTTCCTCAGACCATCTGCCTTAACTCCACCCAGGGGTGCTGTCCCTAATACAAAATCACATTTACAATAGAAACGCCCTTTAGAGACGCCCCTCACGTGGTGTTGGTTCTGGCATTTTCCATGCTGATACTCCTCTGGGCCCATCGTTAGCGTTGACCTTGCTTCTCAGGCTCTTCTCCGGCAAGACGGTACCCCCCCAGGAAATTCCTGAAGCCTCCTCCAGGCCTGTGCCTGGCTCTCTGAACAAAACCCTATTCATCACTCTCTTGATTGGAACCTCCTCGCACCTGCAAACAGACACTTGTGCAGTGGGCCCCAAATTCCGGCCTCCACCATATCTTCTAAGTCGTAAACCATCGAGCAGTTTCTGCAATTTAAGCTTAACGTGACATTTCTCTAACTAGCACATGCAGATCAAAAGAAATGAACTTATCTGTTCAAGCCTATTAGAACTACATGAAACGGGCCTGTGCACTCTGTAAAACATTTAATTTCTTAGTCTAAACAATATTCTAACTTATTACACACAATGGTTATATGAAACACTTCTATAAAACATATTTTTCAGTTCTATGATCAATAATACTTTGAATTACAATAATATTCAAATCCATCTCACGTGTGTGTGTAACAACCCCTTTCATTCTCTGTGAACTGCCATGTGGCCTACACATTTCTTCGTTTAGCAGCATTACATTCTCCTCTACAACAGCCACATAACATGGGATTTCAACATCATTATAACATCTCTACACACTTCTACATTAGCTTTTCACACTGATATATGCATTCTATTCTAGTTAAACACTCTTATGTATTTTCACTCTATAAATTCGACACTCTTAATTAATCTTTACTAAACTAACCCCCTTTGATGACTTTTAGTAGTCATCACCATCACAACACCATCCCTGAGGTATGCATGGAATCAAACTGAACTCGTTGCAGTACTCTCTCGTTTCATCATCTCTAGAGCCCTCAGACTCCTGTACTGATTATCCTGCATCTCAGCTAATCTCCTCCCCTGCTCTCTCATGGATCTTTGCAACCTATTTGATCTATACCATTGGTACAGCTGCACCAATCCCCACAGGGTGATTATACAAACCACTATTATGATGATAGGTTTCAGTATGTACCAAATGAAACCCTTTCCTAAGTTGGCAAACCAACTTCCAACCTCACCCATTTCATGACCTACTTTTTCCCACACATTTACCTGTGTCAAATCCTCAATCTCATGATGAATTTCAGTGATGTTCCGTATATACTTTTCTAGAGGTTTTGAATTGTCTGGAATGTAAGTACAACATTCCTGAACCTTCAAAGCCTTACAGACTCCTCCCTCTTTGGCTAACAGACCGTCTAGAGCAAGTCGGTTCTGAAGAACCATTGCCCTTATCGATTGCATCTCTCCCTCCACCAGCATTAATGATCTAGCAGTACTGGCGGACAACCTATCCACAACTGTTGCCAATCTTCTGATCTTGACATCATTCAGTACTATCCCTAAAAGAGGAAACATAGCACCAAATACGTCTCCAACTACCTCCTCATCGCTTACATCTCTTCTTCCTCTAGCTTGAGTTCTTCCCTCTATAATTTCCAAATCCTTAACATGGTATATTTTGGGGAAGACAATTGCTAAGTAACATGATCCATACCAATTATCCGGTAGTTTCACGTATGCATTTCTTCCACAAACAAAATATACATTCGGGATCACCTGCATTCCCTTCAAGAAATCCTTAGTATAATACCTGGCCTATTGGCATCTAATGCTGAGCTGCAACAACAAAGGGATATTTGTCAACTGAAGCTGCAGCAAGTAATTGTACACCCTCGACAAGGTAAAAGTCAGTGTTGATCACAGCACCATTGATCATGCCATCCCCCTGGGACATCTTTATTGGATGGAGACACATGTTTTTATGTTGGATTGGGTTAATTGTATTTTATTAGTTCTGACACTTAACGCCACCTTGTAAATGAGGCTCCCTTTCACGCAAGGCAATGGGTGTTGTGGTGGGCATTCTGCCGCAATGCCCATTGATTTTGAGGCTGCCCCTATTTACAACAGTGGCGTAAATAGGAGGCAGTGCCAAAATTAAGACAAGGGAAAACTTGGTCTTAAGATGGCAAGACGAGGAGAAATGGTTAATTTGTCCTTGTTTTTGCTGCTTCTATGTTTGCTGCATTGTGCAAGGGTGCCTTCGTTGGTGATAGTCAGCTAGATTTAGAGCCAGCAATAGGGGGAAACGCAGGGGTGCACCGCATTCTTGTGAATACGGCGCATCCCTGTGGTTTTAGAATGGTAAAGCGTGGCATTAGCAATTAGTGCTTAATGCCAAGCTTCACCATTCTGTTGTAAATATGCCCCAGATTGTGGCACTGCAGCCAAAGGAGCTGGAGTCCAAATGTTCATCATGTGGTGTCTTTCAGGTCTTTTGCTTTTCCATTATTTTTTTAATCTCTTTCTCCAGCCATTCCCCCACTTCAAAATGATAATCTAAAGTTTATATCAATCGAAAAGGTGTGACATTCCAGGAGTGGTGTTCAAAGGGAAATCTTTCCTTTGCATTACTAAGTTACAGCTCTGAAGGGTAAACTCTTCAGGATACACTGGCCCTCACCTACTAAGGTGGAATGCTTTGTCATCGAGTCATGCTTCATGTTGGGTGGGGTGTGCAGTACCCATCGAGCTACATAAGGAGCACGTTTTGGAGATCTGTTAAATGTAAAGATCAGTTTGAAGTAGCCGTAATTTTTTTTGTGTGTTTTTAGATAGTATAAGTGTAAATGACTCAATATTACCTGTGGTCACAAATATTGACAATTTTATTCTTTATCACTTTTATCAGTTTACAAAATCCCCGGTAAGATTAAAAGAATGGGGACTTGGGGGATACAATATTCCCATAAATTCACAGTTTTTCAATTTTGGTAGATGTGTTTTTACCTACCTACCTACACAGGTCTAGGCATTCCTTATAATATATATATCGCCGATTGGTAGTTGTAGTTAGGTTTGCATTTCCATAGGTTTCTGGTTAACTAATAATTTTGGGAATCTTCGTAAAACTTTACAAAAATAGTCTTTTTTTGCGTAGTTTCTTCATTGAAATCTAGGTTTGATCCATTAAACGGGGCTCAAGAAGGGGGAGGGGTACTTGGAGGATTCTTGAGTGGACGTGGGGACCAGCATTTTTGGAGCGCAGGCCCTGGATCAGGGGTGCCTTTCTCCCAGTTGGTCAGTGCCCGACCGACTGCGCTTGCAGTGGGAGTTTCCCGTGATTTGAGTCTGTGGAGCGCCTGTGACAAGTGGCCATGACAAGAGATAAGGGCAGCGGCGGCACCACCAAGCATGGGACTATTGATAATTTCACCGGCTCGGGAGCGGTAGCTGACGCAGCTGGGGGCCAGCAGGAGGCTGGGCCAGACAACGCGGCTTTGATGGCTGCGATCACCCATTCGAGGGACATGCTGGATGCCAAAATTGGTGCGGTGGGCTCAGACATCATGCTGTTGAGACAGGATCTGCGGAATGCGCTGGCCCGCATCACCGAGGCTGAGACCCGCATCTCAGGAGTGGAGGACGATGTTACAGCCCTGAAACAGAAGGTGGCGAATATGGAAAATATTCAGAAGGGCCTTGCACTTCGAGTTGAGGATGCGGAGGGGCGAGCCAGGCGGAACAACCTACGCTTTGTTGGCTTTCCAGAGAGCTTCGAGAATGGCAATATGGAGCACTTCCTCACACAATGGTTGGAAAGCTGGCTCCCCCCGAAGCCGTGTCCCAGTGCTTCGTCGTGGAGAGGGTCCATAGAGCGCTCATTCAGATGCCCCCGGTGGGTGCCCGCACAAGGTCAGTGATTGCAAAACTTTTGAACTACCACGACCGCGACGCTCTATTGCAGCAGGCCCGGGCCAAGGAGCCACTGCTGTATGACAATCATCGCATCCTGATTTTCCAGGATTACACACGGCTAGTACAGCAGCAACGTCAGTCGTTCATGGCAGCCAAAGCCCGACTGAGAGACTTCAAGCTGCCATATGCCCTGCTATTCCCGGCATGCCTGCGAGTGGTGTTCCAATTGCGCACCCACTTCTTTGATACTCCAGGGCAGGTCTTTAAATGGACGGATGAAAATGTACGAGTGCGGGTGCATGCTCCACCAGGGCTGGAGTCAGACTCCTCTCAGAGTGACACGCCATCCAAGGGTTCCCGTGGGCAACATCGGAGGGGGAACAAACGATCTAGAGCCCGGCGGCGCTCCGTGTCTTGTGGAACCCCTTCCTGGGGGGCCCTGCTCCTAGTAAACAGACGGTGGATCCTTGACTCCTGCGGTCATAATGGTTTGAGGACTTTCTTTGCTTGAGCTGAGCGGATGCTCGACCTGGGTGGTGGAGGGAGTTGTTATGTGGGCTGTTTCCCCTCCAGTTTGACACCTGTGGGGTCTGGGCCCGAAGGGTGATGGGCTGTCAGTTTGGGATTCAATGGCGGGGGCTGCACTTGGCCCCCCGGTTGGGAGTGGACGGTCAACCCCGCTGGAACAGGTACTTCAACGTTCTTGAGGAATGGGGTGGGGGTGGAGGGTTTGTTGGGGGAGAGACGGGACTGTTTTAGTTCTCAGGTTACATATTCATTGTTTGTGGGGTTTTTAGATTGCGCTTCCACGCTGATTTATGGTAGCACAACACACACACAGGGTAACGCACACACCGGACTTAATTGTGCAAGCCTATTGGGATGTCAAGTTCGACGATTGGAAAGCGGGTGACACCTGGTGCCCTACGTATTATCAGTTGGAACATTCGCGGGGCCATGGACAAGATAAAACGGGGGGCCATACTTCAATATGCCAATCAAGCCGGGGCTGATGTGCTACTGTTGCAGGAAACACACTTAATGGGTACAAAGGCGTGTCTGCAGAGATACGGGTACCAGCATGTCTTCCACTCAGGCTTCATACGGGGTTGGAGGGGGGTTGCGATATTGATTCACCGCAGGGTCCCCTATATTCATGAGAAACACTGGTCAGACATCCAGGGCAGATACCTTTTTATTAAGGGCAAAGTGGGGGAGGATACCCTGACATTAGGCAGCGTCTATGCTCCCCCTCCGTTGCAATGGAACTTAGTGGAGAGACTCCTTAATATCTGGGGGGACATGCCGGACACACTCTCGGTTGTGCGCGGGGACCTGAATGATGTTATGGAACAGGGCCGGGACAGGTGGAGGAGTGGGGGTATGATAGAGACTGGTCCCCCTATGAAATTACACTCTCTGGTGACAGGACTAGATTGGGTTGACACCTGAAGGCACCTAAACGGATCCAGCAGAGATTATACCTATTTCTCCTCAACACATGGTTCCTTTTCGAGACTTGTTTATCTCTTTGTTCCCAGGGGGATAGCGCACAGGGTGGGGTCGGCTGACATTATGCCCAGGGGCCTGTCAGATCATTCGCCGGTAGCCCTCACATTTCGGATTGGTCTGGGGTGGCAGCCACCCAGATGGCGTATGTCGGTGTGGCACTTGCAAAAAGAAGACTACAGGGAGCACCTAGTGGAGGCGATAGATCTTCATCTAGCGGCAAATGTGGGGTCAGGTCCCTAGCGGTACTGTGGGAGGCCCTAAAACCCACATTATGAGGGGTGGATATTTCTTGGAGCGTGGCGGCGTGTAGGGAGCGAAGGATGGAATTGGTGCGTCGGGAGGCGGCAATAGAGGCGCTGGAACTCAGGAGCCAAGAGGTGGATGGCGGACAAGCGTGACGACAATTATTATTAGCACAGCAATCTTATGCAGCTCTGTTGATGGATGAGGCCCGCCAGGCTTGGCTGGCCAACGAGAAGGGTCTACTAATAGGGGGACAAATCCAGCAAGATGCTGCACCGATTATGCCAGGGTGCCTTCCATTCCCAGGCTCTGCCGAGAGTCCTGAGCCCCACTGGGGCGCCACTTATTGAGCCCCCAGCTATTGCAGAAAGCTTTGCTGCATATTACGAAGACCTGTACGCCCCAATGGAGTGCCTCACTGCTGAGACTATAGCCAAATTTATAGACGATCTTCCACCTAAAACTCCATCAGGTGAGGTGAGGGATTGCTTGGACAGGCCATTGACGGATGAGGAATTGGGTATGGCCCTGGGTGAGCTGAATCCTGGGAAAGCCCCGGGATCGAATGGATTTCCCAGTTAATTTTTAAAAAAGTTTTTTGTACAGCTAGCACCACACTTCCGTCCGGTGGTGGAGGAGGCGCGGGAATGGGGCTCGCTTTCCCCTGACTGGAGACACGCGGAGGTGGTGGTGTTCCTCAAACCTGGCAGGCCCCGAAGCAACACGCATCATGCCGTCACTTCTCACTCTTAAATGTGGAGGCAAAGGTCCTGGCCAAGGCTCTGGCTAACCGACTTCTCCCGCACATTCCCACACTGGTTCATCCGGACTGGGTTTATGCCCAAAAGGGTGACCCGCCACAACATCAGGTGCGCTCACGTGGCAGTGACGGCAAGCGAACAGTTGTGGGAGCCAGCGGCGCTCTTCTTGGCTGACATGGACAGGGCCTTTGATTCCCTAAGCTGGATCTATCTGTTTGCTCTCCTGCGGAGACTAAATCTCGGCCCGAGGTTTTCTGGCCTATCTAACACTACTGTACACTGACCTGACGGCGTTGGTGCGGGTGGGGGGAACCTTTTCTCGTTCTTTCTCTATACAGAGGGGTACGCAACAGGGCTTCCCCCTCTCTCCATATCTCTTTGCGCTCGCCATGGAGCCGCTGGATGCTTTGGTGCGCATAGATGCCCAGCTTAGGGGGTTCGAGTGGGCTCCGGGGCTCTCGGGCAGAATAGCATTATACGCGGACGATGTCCTGTTCTTTCTCACTGCTCTCTCCGCCTCCTCTATCAACTGCAGAACCATCCATATTAAATTGCGCCTCGGTTGTTCCGGCAAGTAAGCTCAGCGCTGGGACAGTTTTTGTGGGAGAGGGGCAGCGTAAGGGTGGCACTGCGCACATGTTTCCTATCTACATACTCCGTAAGCCTAGCTACATTGGATGTCCTCTCCTACTATCAAGCCTCACACCTGCTCGTTCTCAATGAGTGGTGGTATGGGGACAGGGGGGACCCTGCATATGCGGTTGAGCGGCAGCTTATGGGAAGCCATTTCCTACATACACTACTGTACTCCGTACTGCTTCGGAGGCCTCTGCCGTCGGCCACTAGGTGGTATTCTCCGTCTGGAGACAGGTACTACGTAGGATGGGGTGGTGGAACACCTTAACCTGTGAGACCCCCCTTTGGGGCAATGGACGCCTGCCTCAGTTGGCAGCACTGCAGGGTTTCCAGGGATGGGACACAATCGGCGTTTCGGTCCTGGGGGATGTTGTGTAGGATTTGACCCTCAAATCATTTCAAGACCTGCAGGAAGAATATGATATGCAGCGAACCCAATTCTACCGCTATTTACAATTTCGGCACGCCATCGCCCCCAGCCTGGAGGGCCTGGAGTCGCTCCCCGACTTTAGTCCTATCGAGGCGAAGATTTTTATGAGGGAACTTCCAGATCGCAAGATCTCCCACATTTACCAAACGTTGGTGACTGTCTGGCTTTCTTTTTCCATAATGCTTCTTCTACTCGCATGATGCACTCGGCATCCCATGTACCCGATACGGGCCATCTATACTTTTCTTCTAACTGTTTGGTATACTCTACCCATAAATCTAGATACAATATGGCACTTATGCCATGCTTCTGATACATAAAATGACCTGGACTGTCCCTAGGCGGGACAGGAACTGCTTCTTCTAACAGACCTTTTCTAGTTCTTAACTGACGTAGTTTAGAAAACCACGGCATGACTGGACTGTAATCTAGACACAATTACAATACACAATGAACACGATAATTACTCCACATTCATACCACGACATTAAGATACATGAATGACATTTAAAATAACAGTTCGAACAGAATACTACCTGGAATACGGAAAACAGAATACATGGATTTTCTCGAGAACAGAACTGACTAAAACAGAAACTAGATGCACTGCTGAAACAGTACGAAACTTACCGGTCTCATAAAGAGACACGTCAGGACCCGCATCCACCGGAGTGGACACTTCATTTTGGGATATGTGTACCACCAAACCCCACGGACCAGAGACAATTAGATTGACCCTGTCTAGATACTACCCCAGCAACGGTACTCACCGGGCAGCAAGAACGGAAGGCCTCGGACTGGACTGGACTACTTCGACGCCGAACGGACACACTTCGGACTTCTCTTACGGGTGGGCCTCCGGATACCTCGGACCTTGGACTCTCGGCTTGGGCTCTGGTCGGGACTCGCCGCGTTCCTCCACCGCCTCGTCTGGATGCTGGACCGCAACCTCCGTCTCCTCCGTGGGCCTGAGGGATACTTGAAGCAGAAATATCTGCACGTGCACGGTATGGTTCCGTCACGGCTGCAGAGGATCAGGGGGCATACGTGGCTTCACCGGCGCGTGGGGAAAGGGCAAGTCCCTATTCGGGCGCCATTATGTGGTATATAAATAAATAATACCGGATCTAGGTTTTACTGGACATAGCAATAACAGACAGCTCAATAAATAAGAGTCAAGATTCGAGGTAGTAGGAGTTTGCAGGTTTAATACAGCATAAGGACAGGAACAGGACAACCTGCACAGGAATAGGATGACAGGGCCTGACAGGGGGGCCCCGACGGCTGTCGGGCAGGATCTGGGATGAGCGCGCTAACTTTAATAACAATACACAAGCATATATACTAAAACAGTTGCATTACAATGAATACAGTAGGCGGAGCAGTGGGTGTGGTCAATAGCAGTCGCGAAAGATAAGGGTGAAAGTAGGTGTAACAAGAGGCGTATACATAGACATGTGATGTAAACGTAACAGAATATGTCATAAATGGGGCGGAAACATGGAGGGGGCTACCTAAGGAGCCGGGACCTCTAACCTAATGGTGCGCGCAAACTGACAATGACGTGTTACTAGGAGAAACTGGGGGCTACGAACTCTGTGCTAGGAGCAGAGACTGAAGTCTGGAGAGTCAGGGCGACATGTGCCTAAACACTATCTAGTATCTGATGTTTAGAGAACATGTTGATAGAATCCAAAAGTTATCGGGGTAAAGGTTAACAGACTCTAAGGCTGGTGCATGCATTATTCTACATGTAGTGCGTGTTGAAGAATATTAAATGACCATAAATTCAGTATTTCTCTTACATGGAGACGTAAAGGCTAGATTGTGACGGAAACTATTGATGCGATTCAGTAGCTTAGGAATGCAGAGAAGGAGGGCTGGACTGATAACTAGAATCATAACATACTCTTGGCAGACTCAGAGGCAGAGCCAGGCCGAGCCGGGCACTGTGAGGCAGGAAGTAAGTGAAGGGTCAGGAACACAGGTGGGGGCTGTATCGCTCCTCAGCGAGGATTCAGGAGACAGGAGCTGAATCTGGTGTCCAGGCCCTTTTGAGGCCTAGAAACGGGGACTTTTCAATGAAATAACGTGCACACTGAGAAACGTGGCAACGTAACTTTACATAGGCCTAATACTCGTAGCTTTCACGAGAACTGGAAACTGGCATACTAGAGATGGACACAACTGTAATTGCATCTTTAATCGAACATGGGGAATACATATGCATATTAATCATGCACACATAACATAAGATGGAGGACACGTAGGGACACAGAACATGGCAAAATTTACTTTTCCACATTCCCTCCTTGTCACTACATTTCCATCAGGAAACATCAATATTCATGATACCATCTATCATTTCATACAGTATCATTTGCTCGTCTCGAATTTTCTTGGAACGGGATTTAGAAAGGGACTTGGGACTAGGAATACAAGAGGTAGCACAAATGCCACAAATCGCAGGGCCACATTGTATACAGAGGCAGCAACTGAATATGATCGCTACTGCAATACCTAGAAATGATAATACTTTCCATCCCCAGGCGGAAACTATATTCCAGAACCAACCGGACCATGTCCAGGTGCCTGGATCTTGGTGTAACATATGGGCAATCTTATGGAGTCTGGTTATAGCTGAATAAACAGACGGCGCGTTATTAGGAATGAAAATGCAGCAACTAGATCCGATGACTCTACAAGCCCCGCCCCTATCGGCCAGTATGACGTCAAGGACGAGACGATTCTGGAGCACGACAATTCTCATAAAGGATTGCTCTTCGGTTAAGTTACCTAGAGCAGAAGTAGTCTCAATCACTACTGCTTCAAGAGTTCTGGTTAATCTACGTATCAGTTTACTATTCACGACAGTACCTAAGTAGGGGAAGACACCTTTATTGATATCTATGTATTGTTCTAGAGCAGTTTCAGTATAATCGACAATCGGGAGGTCTCTCTTGTGTCTGGTATGTACTAGGTGGGAATTCCTATGATAGTCAGGTGGGGCTAGAAAAACTGGTGGCAGTAGGAAGGCAATGTAACAGGTTCCCTCCCAATCGAGGGGCAGACGAACATATGCGGTCTGACCACAAACAAAATAAGAATGACGTGAAGCTTTGAAAATAGATTTCCTACTGTCACTATACTTGACAATAGTAGTACAATCACTATGTCCTACATGTACGGAACCATTCTTTCGGACACATAATTCACCTTTGACTGGTAATACTGACATAGCAGGTAAGTCTGGAGTAGAATCAGACTGAACATTCAGGACCATGAAATTCGAAGAATAATTACCTAAGTTATAAACTTAATTTTCTAGATCTAACCCGGTTCTGTGGGGAAGACCTTGCTTGTCTGGAAAACATGTACTGTTAAGAAAAGACATATCTGTTGAGGATGACGTTAGCGTGGACCATGCTCCACACGAACCATTATGTGAAAATGGATAAGGAAAAAGTGGCAGAACTCCCTTCGGTGTCTGGAAAGGGGGGAGTCGACCACACACCCAACAATTAGTAGCATTGCTGGTCTGGTGTGAATAATGTAACATGTGGATAAATGAGTTATTACGCATAGCAAGACGGTAAGAGAGTTCATGAGGAGGCAGATCACTAAACGTGTGCTCTACCATAACATTAGAAGACTTATTTACATGCGGAACTGGAAAACACAAATAAAAAGCATAACATGTGCAGGTAGTCATAAGGCTGAAAAACAATATGAAACTTAGAAAAACGATACATCGGATTGAGTTTTGACTAACTCTCTCACTATGGGGGTCTATTTTATACATGTCAGAAACCGGTCTAACCGTTTCACCTAGGGGAGGACTTAGACAATCAAACTGGCTGACTTATTTTACTAGACCTTAATTTTAGCTTATACTCCTGTTGCGGAGTTTTCTCTAACAGGGAGGGTTCAATATCATTGTCTTTTGCGGGACAGTCCTTAAGAATAGTACTTTGGCAGTCTTTCAAATCCTCGGAAATGTTCTTAGAAACAGGCTTCAATCCATAAAACTTCTTGATGTGCGACAAATGGACCCACCCCTTCCTGCCTTCCAGCTTGACGGCAGTACGGGTGGCCAGGAGGACCTGTCTTGGCTCCTTCCAGCGAGGCTCCAGCGGACTTGAACGATCAAAGTTCCTCACGAGGACCAAACATCCGGGAACGATTTCATGCGGTGCCACCTCGGTATTGTCTGGAAATGCGGCGGCAACCTGTGAACGACAAGAGTGTAGGGCAGACATCAAGAAAGCTAGGTAATCTGTCAGCATATTACTTGAAACATCGGTAATACTTCGGGGTCTAGGAGTACCCCACATGTTAGGGGGGCGGCCGAATACGACCTCGTACGGGGACAGACCTGATCTGGAATGTGCGACCATGCGCATATAAAACAGAGCGACTGGCAGAGCTACTAGCCAGTCTACACCTTTTTCTTGACAGACTTTGGCAATGCGGATTTTCAGGGTCTGGTTATGTCTCTCTACTAGACCGGCTGCTTCAGGATGGCGTACACAATGGAACTTCCACTGGTACCCTAACAACAGGGAAACGTGTTTCATCAATTCAGATGAGAATGGCTGGCCGTTATCAGAATATACGACTCTAGGGAGTCCATAACGGGGGAAGAACTCACAAACCAACTGCTTGGCAGTGGTCGCGGCTGTGTAATCTGGGACTGGATATGCTTCTGTCCACCTGGACAAAGCGCATACAACTACAAGGACATACTTGAAACCTCAACATCGCTCCATCTGAATATAATCCATCTGGAGGACTTCAAAAGGGTGGTCAGGGGGCTGGAATCCACCTTGTTCCACCGGGACACTTTTACCTGGATTGAACTGGCAACATATCATACAGGTACGGACTTTCTGCTTGGCTGCAGCTCGTAAATGCTTGTTGAACCAAATGTTCTGGATACTGTCTAACATAGCTTTTTCTCCTAAGTGTGCTGGACTATGTGCGGTATTGATAATGACTTGAACCATAGAGTCGGGGAGAAACCATGTGGCTTTCCCCTTCGTTACCCATCCCTGACCTGTCTGGACCCCTCCTTGTTCGGACCATTTCTTGATTTCATCGGGAGTAGCATGTAACTGGATATCTATGACATCTTGAGTAGGGTCCTTAACTGTCATACAGATAGTCGGATCTGGAGTATGTGTCTGTGTCGAATTAACTGAAATGTCTGGGGTCTGTGCTGTAAGCTTGGCTGTGCGATCTGCTAGATCGTTACCTTGAGAAATAATGTCAGTAACTTTCGTATGTGCTTTGCACTTCATGATAGCAATAGATGTCGGTAAATGTATTGCATCTAACAGAGCTTGAATAAGGAGACCATGCTGAATCTTGGTTCCATGAGAAGTCATGAAACCTCTCTCCTGCCAGAGCACTCCGAAGTCGTGTACGACTCCAAATGCGTAGCGTGAATCTGTGTAAACATTAACTTTCAAGTTCTTAGCGTGTATGCAGGCTTGTGTCAGAGCAACTAGCTCTGCTGCTTGAGCAGACAGGGTGTCAATACGGTGTGTTTCTATAACTTCAGTGTCAGTAGTCACTGCATACGCGGCTACTAGTTCTCCGGTACTTGTTCTCATACATGAACCATCCACATAAAGTGTCAGGTCGGGATCTGGTAATGGAATATCTGTCAGATCTTGTCTTGGCTTAGTCATAGTGTTAACTACTTCCACACAGTCATGTGTGGCAGGATTCGAATTAACTGACGGTAACAGTGTAGCAGGATTTAGAACGTTGCAGCGTCTGATTTCTATGTGTGGCTGGAACAGTGTCAATTCATAACCTGTTAAACGTGCAATTGTCAAATGCTGAGTCTGTGTTCGGTTTAAAAGAACTTCCACGGAGTGTGGAACTTGTACTGTCAGAGAGTGTCCTAATACTATGGAATCACTTTGTCTGATAGCTAGTGCTGTGGCTGCAACTGACTTGAGGCACGCAGGCAGAGCCTGGGCTACTGGATCTAATGTGCTCGAAAAATAAGCACAAGGCTTGTACTGTCCTGCTTGATCTTGTGTGAGAACAGATAATGCTGTACCTTCACGTTCTGTGACAAAAAGTGTAAAAGGCTTACTGTAGTTCGGTGTAGCTAGAACTGGAGCTTGGCATAAAGCTTTCTTTAACTCATTGAAACTAAGTGTATGTTCAGATGTCCAAGGGAGGACAGTCGATACGGCTGCCTCCTGTGTCGTTAACTGTATCAGTGGTTTAGCTAGAAATGCATACTGAGGAATCCATTGTCTGCAATAAGAAGTAAGGCCGATAAAAGCACGTACCTCCTTCTGTGTCTTGGGCTGAGGAAGACTCGCTATTAACTGGATACGGTCTGGTGTCAACTGCCTACCCCACTTGGACAGTAAGTGGCCTAAGTAGATCACTTGCTGGACACAGAATTGAAGCTTCGAAGGGGACACCTTGTGCCCCATCTCGGCAAGGAAATACAAGACTGTAAGTGATGCTCGCTCGCAAGCACGTTCAGAACGGGCTGTGATCAGTAGATCATCGACATACTGGAGCAGGGCAGTGTCTGTTGGCATGTGAATGTTGTCTAGTTGTCTTTTAAGTGCTTGACTATAAATGCTAGGACTTTCCGTGAAACCTTGAGGAGCTCGTGTGAATTTATAGCTCCTTCCATTTAAACAAAATCCGAAAAGAAACTGGCTGTCTGGATGAATGGGGACACTGAAAAACGCGTTCTTGAGGTCTATGACTGTGAAAAATGAGGCTTCGGAATCAATGGCTGTCAATAGGGAAGAAATATCTGGGACAACTGGGTACTGGGGAATAATACATTTATTGAGTTCTCGTAGGTCAATCACTAATCGATATACTGGGGGTGCATTTGGATCAGTACGTTTCATGACTGGAATGATCGGAGAATTACATACATTGGAGTCAGTTTCTACAACTACTCCTTGAGCCATGAGCTCGTCAATAATTTTGGATAAGGCTGCTACAGCCTCAGGTGGTAATCTGTACTGTCTGATTCGTGGTAACACTACACCTGGTTTGAGAGTCACACGATGGGGTGTGATTTGCATAAAACCAACATCAGTTGGACCTTGCGCCCATAGATGCTGCGGGACCTTGGACAATCTTGGATCAAAATCTCATAATACATAGTGACCCTTGAAGTCACGTAGAAACAAACGTATTCCCTCTGGGGAACAGCAAATAACTGCACCTAATTCTTTCAGTGTCTTAATGCCTAACAGATTTTCTGGACATGACTTAGTAAGTAATAGATCAGTAGTGCGGGACAATGGACCTACTTCTAGAGTAACTGGCTTAGATATCTCGTTTACAATAGGCTTTCCTGAAAATCCAAGGGAAACATTTCTAGAGCCTGAGAGCGGAGCCCCTGGAACTTCGGCGTGACTGATGGTGGTCCTACTTGCCCCTGTATCAATCAGAAACTTTCTATCTTTCCCTAGTACTTGACTATGAACATAGGGACCTTCTTGATCTACAGGAATCTCGATGAGAGGCAAGCCTACCTCCCTCTCTAGGCTGTTTCATGAGTATGGCTGATACTCTGGATACTCTGTCTGAGCATACTGATACATCTGCTGTGTAACATGCTGTGTTGCAGCAATAGGCTGCGGTGCTGTAACTGTCTGTTGTGCATTCTGTGGCTGGGAAGTCTGTGAAACTTGTTCTTGTCTAGGCGGACGTGGTCTTTCTTTAGTTTTACCAGTAGCTATATTGTGTTTCAGAACTGCACACTCGTTTATAAAATGACCTGGCTGTTTACAATAATTACATGTCCCTTTAACGGGAGCTGCAGGATGACTGGCTTGATTCGGACCCCTCTTCTGACTGTCTTGAGGAACAGATTGTGCAACTAGTACTTTCATTTTCGTGTCTTTCATACGTTTTCTCTCGTGTTCTTGCTCTTCTCTGATTCTATTCTGGTGGTACTGGAGCATCTGTAACATCTGGGACGGGGTACTAGCTTGCCACGTACTTTCGACTTTCAAAACTCGATTCTTAACTTGTGGACTTGAATTCTCGACTAACTTAGTAACAAAAAGATGAGGGTATGACTCGCTACTCGTCTTCAAGCCACTGTTTATAATAAAACATTTCTCAAATCTAGAATAAAAATCACTAGTGTCTTCGTCTTGTTTCTGTTTACAGGCTGAGATTGCATCCCAGTCTTCCTTTTTAGTGGCTAATAATCTGGGCAAAACTTGTATTAACAGTTCTGGTAATTCTTTACATTTCTCTCCAAGACCGGTACCTGGTACTCGTATCTTATCTTCAGCTTCTAGAACTGCCCAATCGATCTTTTTCTCTCCCACCTCCCATTCTTTTTCCTTGAGTTTTTCATATACCCCTGCGGGCAACAGGACCTTTAACATTTTAATAATATCTGGATACGTGTATTCTCCCATACGGAGCATGTCTTTTAATTCTCGGTGGAACCCTGCTGGATCTTTGTCATGACAAGGAATTAATTTCTTCATCTCTAAGAGTTCCATCTTTGTAATCGGGGTGTAAACAAATACTCTTTGCATTTCACCATCTGCTGTCCTGACTGGGTGTACTTCTCGTAACGGGTTCTGTCTATCTATGTAAAACGGTTTACTTTCTGGAGGTGAGACATGAACAAAATGCGGGTTCAAAAACATACTATATTTATGACGCTGTTCTAGAATGACACTAATTAAATCGGTACCTAAACCTTTCCATCTATACTGGAGTAACTCGTTCAGGACATCATGTAACGGACCTGGATCAGAATGTTGACCCTCATACAATGTAATGAGGTGCTGGATCATATACATACCCACCAGTCGTTGCTCGGCTGGGGGCAATTTCAGAAACATTTGTGCCACTATTTCGTCTGGAAAAGTGGTAGAATCAGTAGTCCATCGGACTGCTGATCGGACTAGTTCTTGTTCATGCATAGTACTTAACTCACTATAACCGATTCGTGATTTCAGGATATGATCGGTAGCTTGAAATACTTGTTCTAGAGAACCTTGTTCTGGTGCTGGATGATGAAAAACTGACTTGAGTTCTAGGCGTAAATGGCGATCTGGAAATCTAGATCTACCTACATACGCTATTCTGGCGGTATTCTCATCCTCTACCTCTTCAGTAGAAGAGTCATTCTCTTTCTCGCTTACTTGTGCTGCTTTACGTTGTTCGTGTAACCTTATTATTTCCTTACGAATTTTCTTGTACATACTCTCTATACTACCGATAGTTCTGTGTTTACCCTCGGCTGTATTATCACTCCACCTTGTCAGGATTCTCATTTCGGCCGGATCTTTGGTCGGATAATCTTGTTCTCTTACTAAACAATTAATCAGAAACTTTAATAACATGAGCTGGATTTCAGCTTTCCTTTGAGACATGGCTTCGCCAATACTTTCTGGATCTTGTCCTGTACGGATGAAACGATATATTCTGTCTAGATCTTCTTTCATATCTGGTAGGGTGTCCAAAAACCCGGTCACCCGTCTTACACGGATGGAATATATAACTGTACTATCATCACCTGCGACTGGATCATAGCGGCATTCAGTAAGAGCTCGTCGGATATCTGCAACGGACTTATATTTGGGCGTACGCTGTAACGCACATTCATGTAACTCGGCTAACGTTACTCGTCGGTGTGATGGCGGGGTACCAGGAGGACCTCCTCCTGCGGCCCCTAAACTGGAATCGTCGACTGATACTCTTCGTACTGGTGCGGCGGGAAATTGTAATGTAGGCTGGACCGGGGGTACCGTAGTAGGTACTCCGGTGTCTGGAGGAGCAGGAATTGCATGATTTACAGGGACTGGCGGAACAGGATTTGCATATTCTGGGACTGTGTCAACCAAGTAGGACGAGATGAAAATATCAGCTGCGGTCGGTTTGTGACGTAGCTTGGTCGGAACTAATGGTGGCGGAAAATTACTGGATGCCTCCGGGGTCGCTTTTGGCAAGCCCTCGGCAAGAAGAGGATACATACCCTTAATAAGGGCATGCCTCTGTCTGTCTGACTGTTCGGTTTTGACTCGTTCACCTATCTCGATTAATTCCCTTTCTTGGGCTCGTTCTAAGGATTCTCTACTTAATTCTGACTTTCTGATTTCTTTTTCGGTTCTTTTATGAGATTCTTTGCGCCATAACTCGATGGCATCTTTCTGTGACTGTCTGGCTTTCTTTTTCCATAATGCTTCTTCTACTCGCATGATGCACTCGGCATCCCATGTACCCGATACGGGCCATCTATACTTTTCTTCTAACTGTTTGGTATACTCTACCCATAAATCTAGATACAATATGGCACTTATGCCATGCTTCTGATACATAAAATGACCTGGACTGTCCCTAGGCGGGACAGGAACTGCTTCTTCTAACAGACCTTTTCTAGTTCTTAACTGACGTAGTTTAGAAAACCACGGCATGACTGGACTGTAATCTAGACACAATTACAATACACAATGAACACGATAATTACTCCACATTCATACCACGACATTAAGATACATGAATGACATTTAAAATAACAGTTCGAACAGAATACTACCTGGAATACGGAAAACAGAATACATGGATTTTCTCGAGAACAGAACTGACTAAAACAGAAACTAGATGCACTGCTGAAACAGTACGAAACTTACCGGTCTCATAAAGAGACACGTCAGGACCCGCATCCACCGGAGTGGACACTTCGTTTTGGGATATGTGTACCACCAAACCCCACGGACCAGAGACAATTAGATTGACCCTGTCTAGATACTACCCCAGCAACGGTACTCACCGGGCAGCAAGAACGGAAGGCCTCGGACTGGACTGGACTACTTCGACGCCGAACGGACACACTTCGGACTTCTGTTACGGGTGGGCCTCCGGATACCTCGGACCTTGGACTCTCGGCTTGGGCTCTGGTCGGGACTCGCCGCGTTCCTCCACCGCCTCGTCTGGATGCTGGACCGCAACCTCCGTCTCCTCCGTGGGCCTGAGGGATACTTGAAGCAGAAATATCTGCACATGCACGGTATGGTTCCGTCACGGCTGCAGAGGATCAGGGGGCATACGTGGCTTCACCGGCGCGTGGGGAAAGGGCAAGTCCCTATTCGGGCGCCATTATGTGGTATATAAATAAATAATACCGGATCTAGGTTTTACTGGACATAGCAATAACAGACAGCTCAATAAATAAGAGTCAAGATTCGAGGTAGTAGGAGTTTGCAGGTTTAATACAGCATAAGGACAGGAACAGGACAACCTGCACAGGAATAGGATGACAGGGCCTGACAGGGGGGCCCCGACGGCTGTCGGGCAGGATCTGGGATGAGCGCGCTAACTTTAATAACAATACACAAGCATATATACTAAAACAGTTGCATTACAATGAATACAGTAGGCGGAGCAGTGGGTGTGGTCAATAGCAGTCGCGAAAGATAAGGGTGAAAGTAGGTGTAACAAGAGGCGTATACATAGACATGTGATGTAAACGTAACAGAATATGTCATAAATGGGGCGGAAACATGGAGGGGGCTACCTAAGGAGCCGGGACCTCTAACCTAATGGTGCGCGCAAACTGACAATGACGTGTTACTAGGAGAAACTGGGGGCTACGAACTCTGTGCTAGGAGCAGAGACTGAAGTCTGGAGAGTCAGGGCGACATGTGCCTAAACACTATCTAGTATCTGATGTTTAGAGAACATGTTGATAGAATCCAAAAGTTATCGGGGTAAAGGTTAACAGACTCTAAGGCTGGTGCATGCATTATTCTACATGTAGTGCGTGTTGAAGAATATTAAATGACCATAAATTCAGTATTTCTCTTACATGGAGACGTAAAGGCTAGATTGTGACGGAAACTATTGATGCGATTCAGTAGCTTAGGAATGCAGAGAAGGAGGGCTGGACTGATAACTAGAATCATAACATACTCTTGGCAGACTTAGAGGCAGAGCCAGGCCGAGCCGGGCACTGTGAGGCAGGAAGTAAGTGAAGGGTCAGGAACACAGGTGGGGGCTGTATCGCTCCTCAGCGAGGATTCAGGAGACAGGAGCTGAATCTGGTGTCCAGGCCCTTTTGAGGCCTAGAAACGGGGACTTTTCAATGAAATAACGTGCACACTGAGAAACGTGGCAACGTAACTTTACATAGGCCTAATACTCGTAGCTTTCACGAGAACTGGAAACTGGCATACTAGAGATGGACACAACTGTAATTGCATCTTTAATCGAACATGGGGAATACATATGCATATTAATCATGCACACATAACATAAGATGGAGGACACGTAGGGACACAGAACATGGCAAAATTTACTTTTCCACACACTGAAGAGGAAGGAGGCACACAGCCCCCTACCTGACCCTGTTAAACACACAAAATCTGATTGGTGGAATGCTTGCAATTTGACTAACCATTGGCAGTCGCTCGAGGTAACATCCAAACCCATCATTCTTTTGCTCACTATTCCACCTCAGTTTGGGTTCAGCCATATGCAAATCAGCTTTGACCCTGCTTCTCATGCAAACAGTCCAGCCCGAGCTGCCGTGCCAGGTCCTCAAGCAAGCAACCAATGTGCAGCCCTCTCCTCAGCCTGTTAAGACTCCAGTGGCAGCATCCAATGGTGCCAAAATTTAAATGAAAGTGGCAGTGCGCTGCCCCCTTTCCCAAGCCATTTTTGGCCCTGGGGCCTCATACCCCAGAAACAGGAAATTCATTCAGAGAAAAGGGGGTGCTTGCCCCCCTATCCTGTTAAGGACCCAGGGGCTGACTAAATGACTGTGTCCAATGGTGCACAGTAGTTTCCCTGCCTGCAGGAGGGCAGGCAGGGAGGACATGTCAGCTGTCACCCAGAGGAAGCTTTAAAAATGCTTTTTCCAGGTGGTAGCAGATATGTGTTACCCTGCCCACCCTCTTGTGGGCAGGAAAACTCAGTTGAAACTCAGTGAAAAATACCTGCTTCCCTCCAGGCGGGTAAATATTAGCAATGGGATTCCAGGTTTTCTGAGGTATACACCCAGGCCAAGTAGGAACCACCACTCCAGTCAGGGTTAGATTGATACACAATAAGATAACCTGTACTCACCCTCTGGTAGCTTCGCACAGAGCAGTAAAGCTTATCCCCAAAGGTAATGTATAAAGTATTTGTGTGACACACACACATTATCATAATGATTACACCCCAAAAAGACTCCACAAATGTGTACAAAATAGAGAATGTAATACACTGAGCACAGTAAGAACAAATCAAAACGATTCCAATCAGTAGAAGTCAAGGTATGATTTTTTTAAGATTAAATGCAAAAATAGTGCTTTGAAGTCACTAGTTGTCAAAAGGTTAATGGAGGCTATGAATGACCAGTGCTCATCCAAGGTGCAGGCCGACTGTGATTGACGAGAGTCTTAGATAGGTCCCACTGAAGAAATACCTTGGCTGGAGCTTTTGTCGATGTTGAGAGCCCACTGTGTCATCGCTGAGCCCCGCAACGTGGGTCCCACATCGCTGTCAAGCTCAGTTGAAGTGAATGAAATATGTCATCACTGAGCCACACTGAGCGTGATCAGCAGGCTGTGGATCCGCTGTTGTCAGGCAGTCTCTGCATCGGCATTGAAAGGCAGTGCAGTGGAAATTGTCACACAGTAAATGCAATGCATCGGGTTTTGCAGAAATCAGCTGCAGAACTCACTTCTGAGTCCCAGAACTTGGAGGGGCACCTCAGACAAGGGTAGGACTCACGGAAGGCAGAGTAAAAGCAGCACTAGAAGAATTGCCATAAGTCATTTCTGTCCCTGAGACTTCACAAAACAGGAGAAAAAGCCAGCAAGCACTTGGAGACCACTTGGAGGAAAGGCAGATTCTTTCTAGCAGAGTCAGAACAGCAGGCATCAGGGCAACAAACAGAAAACAGCCCTTTCAGAAAAACGGTCCAATTGAGTCCTTTAAGCAGCACAGCCGTCCTTCTGACAGATGTTCAATTCAAGATCCAGATCAGATTTTAGGAGGTCAGAGAACCAGTAATTATACCCATAGGTGGCTTTGATGTAGGGGTGGCCTCAAAAGAACTCTCTGAAGTGCATAAGGATCCCTTTCATCCCAGCCCTGTTTGCCAGGCTATTCCTGGGGGATAAATCAGTGCTTTGTGTGTGGACGGGATAATACTTATTTAACATTGAAGTGTACGTTTTCAGCCCTTCCCATTCCTCCCTGCCCAGGAAGACCCCCCTGAATGCAGATGAGTGCTCTGAGTGCTGATGAGTCTCACCTTCCTGTGTTTGTGCCTGTCTAGGGAATGCACAAAGTCACCCAAACCCAAGACGTTTTATTGGAGACAAGCTGTGAGTTACAAAGGGCAGTAAGTACAGAGAAATGTCCACTTTCTAAAAGTGGGATTCCTAAAACAGTAATGTTAAATCCAACTTCACTAGTAAAGAGGATTTATCATTACCATTCCCAACATATTAAAAGCTATTCCTCTGGGATCAGGAATCACAGTTTAAAAGTGCATTAAGGAATTCCCAATGCTGGCCTATGAGAGGGGTAGGCCTCACAGTAGAGAAACATGAAATGGGCTGTTTGACACTACCAGGACAAGCAGAACATAAAGGTACATGTCCTACCTTTTACTTAAGCAGCACCTTGCCCTTAGGGTTACTTAGGGTCTTCCTTAGGAGTGACATAAGTAATAAAAGGGGAGTTTAAGGCCTGGCAAGTAGTTTTAAATGCCAAGTCGAAGTGGCAGTAAACTGCACACACAAGCACTACAGAGGCGGGGTTATGACAGGTTTTAAAAGCTATTTTATGGGTGGCACAATCAATACCCCAGGCCCACTAGTAGCATTTGAAGTACAGGCCCTGGGTATATTGTATGCCACATTACAAGTGAGTTGCAAGTAAATCAAATAGGCTAAACAGGTGTAAACAAATTATACCATGTTTAGATGAGAGAGCACATGCACTTTAGCATTGGTCAGCAGTGGTAAAGTGCTCAGAGTTCTGAAGCCAACATAAAGAGTTTATCCAAAGAAGAAGAGAAGGCTGTTGTGTTTAACAATTGTCCTTTGTCCCTTTTAAGGAAACTTGTTATTGTCCTGTGCTCCCGCTCGGAACACTGTATGTTTATGTTCAAACCTGGTCTGCATTCGGATTTCTCTGGCCTGGGTGTTCTGCTCGAACTGCTGCAGTTGGAGCAGTAGCACCGAGTACACCTGAGGGGCGGTCGTAGGCTCTCTACTCTGCTACAAGTCTCTTAAATAAACTTGCTTCCTCTCAAATTTACCTTGACTGGAGTTCGATGATTTACCCATAGCAACAAAGGCAAAATGTTTGAGGTTATCCTTCAGAGGGGGTGGCAATTTTACAACAAATACCGTCTCCCGATGCATCTAGGATAGGTGCATGCAGAGAACCGGTGGGGGCTGAGGGGCTTCTCCCACAGTTCCAACATAGGAGCCGATTACGATCTTGTCTGGAAAGCAATCATACCGAATCGGTATGGGAATGCTTTCCGGACGATTCGGATTGGGTGAGTCCGACCAAGCAATTTGGATGTATCCGGATGCTACCGGATATGACTCGCTCAGACTCCCATTGACTTCAATGGAAGCCTGTGTTCCGAACGAGCCCACAGGCTACCATTGAAGAAAGGGGTGGCTGGGGAAAACCTTGCACCCTGTGCCACACTACATGGTCGGAAAGGAGGGTCCCTTGGGTACCCCCATGGACCAGATTCAGGGGGCACCATGTGAAGGGGGGCGCTAGCTATGGGTCTGCAAAGACAGATTCCTGCAGCCAATTTTTTCCAGAGAAACTGAATCGGAACAGCTGTCCGAATCGGTCATCGTAAGTGCTCACTCGGAAACCGAGTCTATAGAGCTGTGCGATTTGGCTCTGAAACATGTGACCTGTCCAAATGCCTTTCGGAACCAATTCAGACAGCCCTACCAGTTTATAGGCATCGTAATTGGTCTTTGGGAACTGTGTATGATTCGGTCAGAAGCAAGGGTTGAGAATCGGGTTCGGCAATCCCAAATCCGATTCGGAGCCCTTCTGAAAGGGATTGTAATCAACCCCATAGTGTCTTGTGGGTCCCCTGGGTGGGCACTGGGGCACACACGTAAGGCCCCATGGGAATGGATTGATTTGCAGAGGGGCACCGCATGCCCCCTGCCCTTTAAATGTGTGTTTTGGTGATAGACCATGGGGTTCCCCAGGGCAAATTTTGGATTTTTTAAATATTTTTTTAATTGCCCCATGGAATTGGGAGTGGGGGGACCGCACACCCACCTTCCCTTTTAAAAGTATGCTTTAGCCCCAGGGGATGTGGTCCCTCTGGCTACTATTTGCTCAGGAATAAGGGGCCATGCGTCCACCTCCCCTTTTAAAAAAGTGAGCCTCAGGTGTTAGGGTTCCCTGCAACCTAATGGGTCCCCTTAAATGAAAAAACAGCAACAGGAATGGGATCGCCAGGGTCGTAGAGACAGGGAGAGGGGGGCTGCATGCCCCAATCTCCTTTCTTAAAGAAAACAGCCCTAGGGGATGAAGTCCCTGGGGCCTTAAAGACTCGGGATGGGGAACCTGCACCCCACTCCCCAATAAATATAAAAAGGGGAGTCCCAGATGGGCTTGCAACACCAAAATAAATAATTAGATACGTCCCGTCTCCTGAAGCCTGCCAAGTCCCCAGAGCCCCGTTCTCTGGGGCCAATCTATATACATAAAAATAATGTATGTCTGTTTGTCCTTTTTGCATTACTACACCATTCATCCAATCGCCATGAAACTTTGGGAAGTTGTTAAGTACACTCACGCAAAGGTATCTGACAATTTTGTTTTTTTTTAAATATCGGCCCCTCAGGGCTCTCATAATCTTTCGAATTGTACGCACTAGACAGAAAAACAACAAATCTTGTGTCCACAAGCACTCGAATAAATAAATAGAATTAAAACACCATTCATCTGATTGCCATGAAACTTTGGGAAGTTGTAGAGTGCACTCCCGCGAAGGTTTCTGGTATAAAACATTTTTAAATATCGGCCCCCCAGGGCCCTCATAATCGTTAGAATACTGATGTACGCACAAGATGGAAAAACAACAAATCGTGTATCCACAAGCACTCGAATAAATAAATAGAATTAAAACACCATTCATCCGATCGCAATGAAACTTTGGGAAATTGTTGAGTAAACTCCCGCAAAGGTTTCTGGAATAACTTTTATTTAAATATCGGCCCGCCAGGTCCCTCATAATCTTTCAAGTTGTACGGACCAGACGCAAAAACAACAAATCGTGTATCCACAAGCACTCGAATAAATAAATAGAATTAAAACACTATTCATCCGATCACCATAAAACTTTGGGAAGTTGTTGAGTACACTCCTGCGAAGGTTTCTGGCATAAAATGTTTTTAAATATCGGCCCCCCAGGGCCCTCATATTCTTTCAAATTGTACGCACCAGACGGAAAAACAACAAATCGTGTATCCACAAGCACTCGAATAAATAAATTGAATTAAAACACCATTCATCCGATCACCATGAAACTTTGGGAAGTTGTTGAGTACACTCTTGCAAAGGTTTCTGGCATAACTTTTTTTTAAATATCGGCCCGCCAGGTCCCTCATAATCTTTCAAGTTGTACGGACCAGACGGAAAAACAACAAATCGTGTATCCACAAGCACTCGAATAAATAAATAGAATTAAAACACTATTCATCGGATCGCCATAAAACTTTGGGAAGTTGTTGAGTACACTCCCGCGAAGTTTCTGGCATAAAATGTTCTTAAATATCGGCCCCCCAGGGCCCTCATATTCTTTCGAATTGTACGGACCAGACGGAAAAACAACAAATCGTGTATCCACAAGCACTCGAATAAATAAATTGAATTAAAACACCAATTATCCGTTCGCCATGAAACTTTGGGAAGTTGATGAGTACACTCCCGCGAAGGTTTCTGGCATAACATTTTTTTAAATATCGGCCCCCCAGAGCCCTCATAATCTTTGGAATACAGATGTACGCACAAGACGGAAAAACAAAAAATCGTGTATCCACAAGCACTCGAATAAATAAATAGAATTAAAACAGCATTCATCCGATCACCAGGAAACTTTGGGAAGTTGTTGAGTACACTCCCGCAAAGGTTTCTGGCATAAAATGTTTTTAGATATTGTCCCCCCAGGGCCCTCATAATCTTTCGAATACTGATGTACGCACCAGACGGAAAAACAAAAAATCGTGTATCCACAAGCACTCAAATAAATTAATAGAATTAAAACGACACTTTGAAATTTTTTCCATATTAAAATGAATAAGGTTCAATAAAAATGAGACAATGTAAATTGAATGTTATCATAACGAGTTTCCTTAAATTTCCTTTCTTCGGAGATCGCAGCAACGCGCGTCGGGTAAGTTAGTATTTAAATAAAAGAGGAGGGGTCAACAGTCCCCTTCTCCGAGCCTATGGAGGCTTTTTTGTTTATATCTTTTGAGCTTGGTGGGGCCCCTAGAAAAGGGAGGATTACCACCAAGCCTTTTTTTAATGTTTTGAAGCTGCAGGGAGACCAGCAGCCGCCCAGCAACATCTAAAAAAAACTTTAAGTCTCCTGGGTCATTAAATTCATGATCCAGGGGAGCTTACCATATTTTTAAAGCACTCCTAGCTGGGGCTCTATGCTCTTCAGCTGGAGTTCAGAACTCCCTTTTTATTGGTTCTATGGCAGCACATTGTAGTATGGAAAATATTTTTTAAAACCTATAAGATGTGTTGATGTTTTTTCTAATAAAGCTTTCTTACATTTGTTATGAAAATCGCTTTTGTTAACATTGAACTGTGTAAATTAATAAGAATTGTATTTGATTAGAGTTGTTGGACTTTTTTGATAAAGAGAATACATTAGATTTATATATGCTGATATTCTGACCCCATCATAAAGCCAATTGTCCCACTTTTTATATTTTGGTGCTCTGAACATTTGACAAAGTTAAAATGACTCCCCTTACATTCAGCCATGGGCTCCAGCAAGAGATTGCCTGACAGGCCCTGCACCCAACCCCCTGCTGTGCATACCTTGTGCACAGCTGGGGTTTGGGCAGGGTGCAGGTCCTGGCCCACGGCCACCACCATGCCACACATGGCTGAATGCTGTTTAGCAGAAAAAACCATCATTCATTTGGCTATATTGGCAAACATTCATCTGTATTATGAGAATGAAGGGTCAACTTACCCTTTCTGTAATTGGTGAGGGCCACATGCGGTGCAAGATCCTTGTATCTTAACACTCAAACTCTGTAGAATACACATGCCTTTGTTTTTCAAATTTAGAATTGTCACAATTACCTGCCCATAGGTATAATCATTCAAAAGCATCCCCTGCCTATGTTTTTGAGTGATTTTGTCCCCGTCTGTTCAATCATTGTTGCATTCCATTGAGAGAGTCAACATGCAGTCATTCAGGGGTGCCACGCCTCCAACGGGGACACGTCAGAAACCTGCCTTGAATTGGCATATGACATGCAGTGTCAATGCGTAGCATCACACAGTAGTGAGTCGTCATAGCTCAACATGCAGAAACCTCTAGTTTGGACAGGTCCAGGTAATATCTTACATCTAGCAAATTAGTACATTAGACCTTACAAATGTTTGGCAGTGCGGAATGTGTCAAAAGTAAATGGGGTGATAACTCCTGTATAAATAAATAATCCACATTTGTAAAGCGCACAATCACCCGTAAGGGTCTCTAGGCGCTGAGGGCCGTCGGGAAGATTAAGCGAGCTATTGCCCAGAGTCACATGGTGCTGGGCTAACCTGCCGCCGGAGCCGGGGATCGAACCCTGATCCCCAGATTTCAGCGTCAGTCGCCCTGGCCGCGGCGCCACACCTCTATATCAAATATGTAACTGGAAATTAATAATGGTGGCCTAAATATGAGTTTTGGTTCTGTGAGTTATCATCTTATGACTAATAGTTTATTATCTGTCTGACTGGCATTCCAGAAAGCTTAAAGGGTGGTCCACTCAGGTCTTTACACTGTGGGGCAGATTTATGAGGCACTTGCGCCACGTTTACGCCGCTGTTGCGTCACGCAAGGCGGCGTAAACGTGGCGCATCCCTACGAACGATTTACAACGTGACGCATCTAGGCAGATGCGTCACGTTGTAAAGCCCTGCGCCGCTTGTGGGCGTTCCGGCGCAGGGTGGGCGTTCTGGGGCAGGTGCGCCTCGCAAAAGTGGCTGAGTGAAATCTATAAGATTTCACTCAGTCACTTTCAGGCCAATGCTGCGTCAAAAGCCTGCGCCTGCTTGAAGCAGGCGTAGGTCTTGACGCAGCATTGTGGAGATGGGGCACCCCCGAGCCTTGCTGGAGCTGCGTCGCGCTTGCGACGCAACTCCAGCAATGCGTCACCTTTACGGCACAGATGCGTCACGCATCTGTGCCGTTTTTGCCCCATGGTGCGCCGCATCATAAATGCGGCGCACCATGGGTGGCGGAGCTGTGGCGCACTGTGGCGCATGTTAACTGGCGCATCCCTGGGGATGCGCCAGTTAACATAAATCTGCCCCTATGTTTGTAATATGGTGTTCATGGGCAGATTTTCTGACAAACCTTTTCATGATTACAACACAATGTACTCAGTAAATATGATGAAATTATTATTAAATGTTGATGAAATTAATTATTCTTAGACATACAGTATTATCATCATGTTTGTACCTGGAGAGCACATGGTATATCACCATTGAGTCCATTTTGATAAATCTGTAGGTTAAGTACACGTTCCTTCTCAAAATGTATATTGGCTGGGAATGGTGCTCCTGTGTTCTTTATATTAGGGCCTGATTTCGATTTTGGCAGATGGGGTGCTCCATCACAACGGTTACAGATATCCTGTCTGCCGCAATATATATTCCAGGATATTATGGGATTTATATTTCAGGGGATGGGATATCCATCACCGTTGTGACGGAGTAACCCGTCCGTAGAAATCTAAATCATTTCCTTAGTCTTATCTTTCCATGTATTGATTCCGATATAATTCAATTGACATAGACACCTTGGTGGATGAGGGTCAGTGCACCCTCAAAAGATACTCGTTGCACCTGTAATTTAGTGATATAAAAGAAGAATACCACCTTGAGCCCCCTCTCCCGCAGCATCACACCTTTTTGATATAATATATATTGACTTGGGATAGTGTGTGAAGACTGTAAAACCCTTTTGGTTCCCCTACCTTTATACATATATTTTAGAGTTTGGTTATTTGTGGTTTAAAATGAACAGTACACATTAACAAGGAACAATAAAAGAAAATCAATTGGTTTAATTTATAAAGCTCTGTTAGCAACAACCAATTGCTCATCTGATCAACGGCATGTATTTATTTTAACTCCAATCACTGCAGATTTTCTTTGTTTTCTTCGTCTATCATCTTTAGATTACTTTGAGAAACTAGTATATCTCTGCCAAACAGGGCAGACTACAGTTTTGGCATCTACCTTGGCTTACAAGAAAAAAAAGTCCAGTCAAAAATACTTTATTCGGCAGCCAAGAGCCATAAAAGCAGAACAGTTTTTATAAATTTAGACATTTCATCAAAATACATTATATGTCAAAAAGCATCCAGCATTACTATTACAATGGTCGCATTTAAAACCCCACAAAAGTTAAATCACATAAAGTGCAACAGTGCTAAAAGGGTATGCCAAGATCATAAATATTATCTTATTAAAATTTGTGTTGCATAGCTCAGGAGAACATAATTACACTGCCTCATGGCCCAGAGTCATACTGCAACGGTAACTTGGAAAGGCACTGGCGTAACGAAAAGTGAGGGGACCTCCCTGCACGGTACTTAGGGGGGCCCCCTCTGGGCTCAATCAGGAGCTCTCTGGGCAGAGTGCAGTGCCGAGGGGGCCCCTTGGAGCTAGGGGCCACCCGCACCGCGTGGGATGCAGGGGCCTGTGTTATGCCCCTGTTGGAAGGGTGTCTAATAGCCCCACTTAAAACTCTTGCCACCCAGAAGCAAACTCTGGGTGAGGCTAGCATTTTGAGATAGCGCAAGGCCGGCCTCACTTGACAAATTGACAATCTCTGAGTAGGGGGAGAATGTAGGGGCATATTACCTAGCAATAGCGATATTTATCGCTAAGCAGGGTTATCGGGAATAATTTTATCGCCGTGCTACGACGATTTTTATCGCTGAGATACCTTGCTATCATCAAGGTTTATCTCAGAAACGATAAAAATTGTTCGAAATGCGTGAATATCGCTGGAAATACAGCGATAATCACACATTATCGTGACAATGCTCTTAGCCCTGTTATCCACCTCCCATTGGATAACATGGCTAAGAACTGCTCTGGGCAGGTGTTAGCTTTTGGAGATATTCGCGCTTAGTGCGAATATTTCCAAAACTACGCCTTTGTAGGTAATAGGAGATACCGATGTTAGCGACTGTTTTCAGTCGCTAACATCTTGGCACACCCACTTTGCATGTCATTAGCGATAATTATCGCTGACATGCAAAGTGGGCCCCTAAATGCCCGCTATCGCATACAAGCTGTCGCTAACTGGTGTTAGGGACAGCTTGGTAATAGGGCGATAAAATTATCGGCGCATTAGCGGGAAAAAGTCCCGCTAAAGCGGCGATAATGACCCTTGGTAATATGCCCCGTACTTCCTGCACAGAGGATTGTAATAGGCGCAGAAGAACATTATATGCATGGTGTCCTGCTCCGAGAAATTGTCACAAGGGCAGAGTTTTAATAAATCAGGTTTCAAAAAATCTTTGGGGAATGTCAGTAACCAGGGAACCATATTCAATCGATATCTCATCAAAACAAAGCAACGGAATGGTTTGTTTACATAAGATACATATGGTTGCATCTGGGGACCCAAGCTCAGTGCAACGAGCCTTCTCACTGAGGGTTTAGCTAGTTCAGTGACCTTCCTAAGGCCTTGCCACTTTGAAGGGGCTTTAATCTTAATCTCTTTGCAAAGTCCAGGGTGGCCCCGCGGAATTGGCTAAAACATTTTCTTTTAGTGTGCGTTGCGCACACCAAGCACCTTGGTCATCAAAAAGTACCCCTAGGTATGGAAAAGTGGATAATTTAGTTAGCTCGACCCCCTTACAATAACATTTGGCCTGTGCCTCCTTTCGTGAACCAATGGTCATGGCATGTGACTTGTTGAGATTTGTAATTAAATCTAAAGAATCCATAAAACAATTAAAATGTTGGTACACACCCCCTAAAACCGCATCTCACCGTACAGAAGTGTGGGAATCATCTTGGTGCCAGCCCTGGGTATATCTTTGCAGCAAGATATTAAAGAATCCCCCAGTTTGTTGATATATAACGTAAACAGCATGGGAGCCAAAATGCACCCCTGCCAGACCCCCTTCCCACAACCCAGGAATCTGTCAGGCTCCCGTCTTCATTATAACATGCAGCAGCCATTGTGTTTACATGGGCAGTGTGCAGGAAAGAGATCAGTTCAGCATTGAGCCCCATATCATGCAGGACCAACCACAGCTTGGACCTATTGACCAGGTCAAAAGCTGAGGTTAGGTCCATGAAGGCCAGATGTAAGACCACCCCCCTTAGCAACAGTGTACTTTCCGATCACCAAACAGAGATTGAGGCATTGATCCAGTGTCCCTTTCCCTTTCCCTTGCCTGAATCCATATTGGAGATTGGAAATTATGTTAGTGTGATCAAGCCAGGCTGTTAGGCGATCCAGGAATACTTTCCCCATGAATTTTGCTGCAGAGTCCAGGAGTGAAATTGGTCTGTAACATGCCGGGTCTTCCCGGATGCCTTTTTAAAAATAGGGATGATGACCCCCTTTGCCCATGAAGAGGGAAAACCACAGGCATATGCTGCATTAAAGATGTGTGTTAAAATCTTGGCCCAGACTTTGGGATCTGCCTTGTAAAGGTCTGCTGTGCCCCATCAGGGCCAGGAACTTTTCCAACTGAAGTTAAAGTAATGCCTTTTGAATTGCTCATCTGTATTAAAATGGAGGGATGAACTTGCTAATCCAGGAACTGTTTGTCCCAGGCTTCAACTAAGTTGTTGTCACTGTAGGTGTTACCAAAATGCTAGACCCATTTCTCTGCAGGACTATGCAATCTCTGCTGGAGTTTGGCGTTTTAGAAAAGAGAGGACTATTGACCACAGACCAAAATTTAGAGCTATTAGTCAGTACGCTGGCTTGGCTAAGCTCCTCCGAGGCTTGCTCCCTTAACTGTTTTTTCCTCTCATGGAATGCAAGTTTATAGGCCTTCCTTCTGCTCTTTATTAGTATTGCGTCCCTAGGTTTTTGCTTAAGGGCCTGCATTTGCTCCTTGTGAGCAGCCGAATATGTGTCGTCAAACAACCTTTAAAGTTTTGGACACCTCACTCTGGTTATGATGGATAAGTTAGAGGCAACCTGCTCAGTGATTGTATCAAAGGCAGCTAGAGTGGGTCTATCATGAGGTGACCAGTCCATACGAACTTGAAACTCCAAAGCGCAGGTAGTATACAAGTTATCTAGGAAGCTCTCTGGGTAATCCTTTCCCACCTTAGTCTGCGTGCTTGGTCTCTCATGCTGATGTTTGTATTAGTAACTAAGCTTGCGATCCCTCCTTTCAAGAGCAGCAGAAAGGAAGAGAACCAATATTAAAGGGTTGTGGTCACTAAGGCAGTTCCAGATGGCACTTAAGTTCTTTACGGCCGGTGTTAATAGAGCGAATAACAGAATGTGGTGAATTATACTTGGACTACCATGGCTTGCATAGGTAGGAACCGGAGCTGACTAACTGATTGCTGTAAACAATTCAGGTTATGGACTGATAGAAAGCCTGCCCAAAAGGTGCCTGACAGTGTATGTTCAAAATGGTTTTGCTCCTGGGAGCCACCGTCCTCCTCCATCATTGAAAAGCAATTGAGGGAGCATTTACGGGTTTTAAAATCCCCTAGGACTAACATGTCATAGTAGGCTTGTCTTCCTTCCCCATAACTTTCCAGAAGATCCTCTAGGGCCAGGAGATGTTCCGTCTAGGCTTTCAAAAAGGATAAAAGTCCAGATGGCAATGAATCCAGTACTACACCACACATGGGTTATTGAGATGCACAAAGTTTAAATTCATCCAGTGAAGTTGTAGGAAGTTCGCAACTTTGCCATCATTTGACATTTTAAAGATTGTGAACTTCAGCAGCTTGTGGAATTTACCGCATAAAATGCCTAGGCTGGAGATTTTTCACTTTATGAAGAAAAATGTTTTACATTGCGTGCTATTACAACTCGGTCGTGACAACGACTGCGTTGTTAGTACGCAATGCATTTACATCGCAAGTTTTTACAACGAGTTCAACTAGGGGGCACGCTGGACTTAGGAATAGTATAATTTACTATTCCTACCCCAGTTTGCGAAACATTAAGGAAGGTGTTGGAATTAATTTCCAACACCTCAGCGCCCAGTAATGGAATTCGTTGCATAGACTTGAAATGCAAATGCATCGCGTAGTAACAACGCGGTTGTTGTAACAATGTGGTTGTTGTAACCGCGTTGTGAAGGTTGTTTCCCATCAAGAATCAGCAGTGTCATATTGGGTGACTGCTCCTTTCACCATTTAAAAACCCATTTGTGGAGTTCTCTTCCAGCCATCATCCATACAATTAATAATCATTTGGCATTCACAGAATAATCCAATTTGGCACTCAAACCCAACAGGTATAACCATAAATAGAAACATGAACATTACAAGCCACCTAATTATGAATCAAGTGAACCCTACAAGCATAAATGTCAGAGAATATTAAATAGGGAGGCTGCACCCAACATAAGAGCAATTCACAGTCTTGAGTATTTATTAAAACAACCTCCTCCAGCCTTCCCAAAGATGCTGCGTCCAAATTAGAATCTCAGGACTGGAAAATTGCAGACAGATGCAACATACTTGCCAACCCCACAGATTTAAGTGATAGGCTACTACTTTTTAGTGATTCATACCACCTACAATTTTCCAATACAATCCCACAGCTTTTACTAGGCCTTTGGCAGGCCTGGAATATGATCTAATCACACGGTCCTGGGAGCCAGTGCAGTTGTGAGAGCTTTTCTCAGATGTGAACAAGGTTCCCGCAACCTGAGGCTCAGCTAAGATGTATAATGTGTTTCGCTGTGATGTCATCCTTGAGAAACAGGTCGTGAGATGTCAATATGAATATACTAATGAGCGGTTTAGAACATGAATTCTATTTTGATCTATCTATTTTTGGTCATAGATTTTTGGCAAGTATAGATCCAGCTACACTGCAACTCACTCTTGCATTTCTCATATATCTCATGTCATCCCTTTTAAAATGTGAGGTGCTCGGCTATCATGGCATTTTAACTCACACTAGTAAACATTATGTACGGTACTTGCAAATGTATGTTTCCACATATAAATGAGAGGGACTGAAATCCAGCTGATGAGCCCCATACTCGTCAATGTCACATCAGGCGTGAGTAGCTTATCCGAGGTCATTTCGCTGCATTCTGGTTTGTGAAGTTTTATATAGTCATTTCAAAACTTAAATACGGGAGGTAGACTGTAAAGGGGAAAACAGGCCTATGGCCCCTATTGCGGTCAGCAAGGAAGGGGAAGCGATTTGTATCATACCCGATATATTCCAACATCGCTGGGGTTAAAATATATTGGGTGCGATAAGTTGCACCTAATTACGATTACTGCTCTAGCAATGGGACATAACATGTAGAGCACCAAAATCTGCATGCCCCATTTTTAAGTCAAAGCCTACTAGACGGTGCACCTGTTTGGTTAGGAAAAGACTGGTAGGGGATATTCTGAAACTTTCCCTGGGAATGCATTACAGACATTGCTTACCATTGGCTTTTTGGTTTGAAACTCACATTTGCTTGCTTTCTATATGCTGGCTTTATTTGTTTTAGGCTGTCCGGCATTTCTTTGTCCCTCCTGTGGAGCATAGACTATTTACCACCTCTCTGACCCACTCCTTTTATTTTTCCACAAGTGGTCGCCTTCTGTAAACAGGCCTTTAAATGTTGTTGTTATTGCTCCACCGGCTATGTCAGGGCACGTTCCAGGTCCAGACCCTGCCTCGGATACTGGATGACGAGGGGTCCCCGGTCACAGATCCCACAGAATTGGCGGATGCATTTGCCGGTTATTACGCAAGTCTATATGCCCCGAACGAATGTCTTCCCGCCGACGTGATGGACAAATTCCTAGCTGATCGGCCGCCATGCACGGTTTCGGATGAGGTACGGGAGCGTCCGGAGCTCCCACTGACAGAGGAGTAAGTATGGGCGTAAAATCCGTTCCGCTCGCGGAATTTGCGGATTTTCGGCAAATTCGCAATCCGCGAACTCTCGCGAATTTGCCGAAAATCCGTAAATTCGCACGCTGCGGATTTTTTTTGCTTGGTGATACAATTTTGCGGCGAGCGGTGTTCACTTACCGTCATTCAGCATTTGCAGAGTTATTTTTCGCGTGTGCTGCGCCATTTTGGATCTTGCTGCGGGATCCCGCGGGAGTTTGGCGACCGCGAATACGTCATCGCGGCTTGCCACCTTGCACAGCACGCATCGCGAGAGTTCGCAATTGCGAACACGTAGATGCGGCGGGCAGCAACAATCTCGCACTCGCGAAATTGCAAAATTTGCAATTCTGCACAAGAAATCCACCAGCAAGCAGCATAAACCTTCTGGAAATGATGATTTTTATCAGAATAACTCCTCAAGTTGACATTTGCCTGCACTTTTTTTTGCAAGGAATCCATTTTGGGAGGGGGGGAGGAAGGAAGTGCCCCACAGTCTCCAACTTACTGTTCCTGTCCAGCAGGCTCCTCCCAGTGCTTTCTTCATGTGCTGGTCACTTTCATTTGGACCTTGACCTGGAAGGATTACTTTTTGTGGATGCTGCTGGATATTTGGATTTGAGGCCTTTTTGACTTTCTTTGGATCACTTTTGGTTTAGAAATCAACTTTCACAAGTAAGTTTGTTTGGGGCATTACAGTTGCTGCAACTACAATTTTGGAACTTTTTCAGAACATTAAATTAAATATATTGTGGGTAGCCACAGAATCCAGTAGGACCAGGGTTAGTTATGGGTGCATGATACAACTGTTTTGTTGAATTTAAACATCACTGAGGCCATGGATGGGCTGGGATTGTGGTGAATTTTGTGGTTTTTGTCGTTTTTTTTGGGGCTGCTAGTGGGGCCTTTTGCCCAGGGGTAGTGAGTGGTGCATGGACTGAGTCTGCCTGTGGGGTCTCACTCTCTTTAATGTAAACATCCTGGATGGCATTGGATTGTGGTGATTTTTGTGTGTTTTTCGTTTTTTTGGGGTGTACTGTTGATGTGGACTGGCCATGTGGGTGGTGGTGGCCATCTTGAGTGCTGGTACAGGCAACATGTGCTTGGGGTTCAAGGGGCCATTTTGAAGACAGGCAGTGTCTGAGGCCTGCACCCATTTTGCCTAGCTTTCATCCATTATGCCCAGGGGTAGTGAGTGGTGCATGGGCCTAGTCTTTCTGTGGGGTGTCTTCTTGAATTTAAACATCATTGAGGCCATGGATGGGCTGGGATTGTGGTGAATTTTGTGGTTTTAGTCGTTTTTTTGGGGGCTGCTGGTGGGGCCTTTTGCCCAGGGGTAGTGAGTGGTGCATGGAATGAGTCTGCCTGAGGGGTCTCACTCTCTTTAATGTAAACATCCTGGATGGCATTGGATTGTGGTGATTTTTGTGTGTTTTTCGTTTTTTTGGGGTGTACTGTTGATGTGGACTGGCCATGTGGGTGGTGGTGGCCATCTTGAGTGCTGGTACAGGCAACATGTGCTTGGGGTTCAAGGGGCCATTTTGAAGACAGGCAGTGTCTGAGGCCTGCACCCATTTTGCCTAGCTTTCATCCATTATGCCCAGGGGTAGTGAGTGGTGCATGGGCCTAGTCTTTCTGTGGGGTGTCTTCTTGAATTTAAACATCATTGAGGCCATGGATGGGCTGGGATTGTGGTGAATTTTGTGGTTTTAGTCGTTTTTTTGGGGGCTGCTGGTGGGGCCTTTTGCCCAGGGGTAGTGAGTGGTGCATGGAATGAGTCTGCCTGAGGGGTCTCACTCTCTTTAATGTAAACATCCTGGATGGCATTGGATTGTGGTGATTTTTGTGTGTTTTTCATTTTTTTGGGGTGTACTGTTGATGTGGACTGGCCATGTGGGTGGTGGTGGCCATCTTGAGTGCTGGTACAGGCAACATGTGCTTCGGGTTCAAGGGGCCATTTTGAAGACAGGCAGTGTCTGAGGCCTGCACCCATTTTGCCTAGCTTTCATCCATTATGCTCAGGGGCAGTGAGTGGTGCATGGGCCTAGTCTTTCTGTGTGGTGTCTTCTTGAATTTAAACATCATTGAGGCCATGGATGGGCTGGGATTGTGGTGAATTTTGTGGTTTTTGTCGGTTTTTTGGGGGCTGCTGGTGGGGCCTTTTGCCCAGGGGTAGTGAGTGGTGCATGGACTGAGTCTGCCTGTGGGGTCTCACTCTCTTTAATGTAAACATCCTGGATGGCATTGGATTGTGGTGATTTTTGTGTGTTTTTCGTTTTTTCGGGGTGTACTGTTGATGTGGACTGGCCATGTGGGTGGTGGTGGCCATCTTGAGTGCTGGTACAGGCAACATGTGCTTGGGGTTCAAGGGGCCATTTTGAAGACAGGCAGTGTCTGAGGCCTGCACCCATTTTTCCTAGCTTTCATCCATTATGCCCAGGGGTAGTGAGTGGTGCATGGGCCTAGTCTTTCTGTGGGGTGTCTTCTTGAATTTAAACATCATTGAGGCCATGGATGGGCTGGGATTGTGGTGAATTTTGTGGTTTTAGTCGTTTTTTTGGGGGCTGCTGGTGGGGCCTTTTGCCCAGGGGTAGTGAGTGGTGCATGGACTGAGTCTGCCTGAGGGGTCTCACTCTCTTTAATGTAAACATCCTGGATGGCATTGGATTGTGGTGATTTTTGTGTGTTTTTCATTTTTTTGGGGTGTACTGTTGATGTGGACTGGCTATGTGGGTGGTGGTGGCCATCTTGAGTGCTGGTACAGGCAACATGTGCTTGGGGTTCAAGGGGCCATTTTGAAGACAGGCAGTGTCTGAGGCCTGCACCCATTTTGCCTAGCTTTCATCCATTATGCTCAGGGGCAGTGAGTGGTGCATGGGCCTAGTCTTTCTGTGTGGTGTCTTCTTGAATTTAAACATCATTGAGGCCATGGATGGGCTGGGATTGTGGTGAATTTTGTGGTTTTTGTCGGTTTTTTGGGGGCTGCTGGTGGGGCCTTTTGCCCAGGGGTAGTGAGTGGTGCATGGACTGAGTCTGCCTGTGGGGTCTCACTCTCTTTAATGTAAACATCCTGGATGGCATTGGATTGTGGTGATTTTTGTGTGTTTTTCGTTTTTTTGGGGTGTACTGTTGATGTGGACTGGCCATGTGTGTGGTGGTGGCCATCTTGAGTGCTGGTACAGGCAACATGTGCTTGGGGTTCAAGGGGCCATTTTGAAGACAGGCAGTGTCTGAGGCCTGCACCCATTTTGCCTAGCTTTCATCCATTATGCCCAGGGGTAGTGAGTGGTGCATGGGCCTAGTCTTTCTGTGGGGTGTCTTCTTGATTTTAAACATCATTGAGGCCATGGATGGCCTGGGATTGTGTTGATTTTTGTGTGTTTTTTGGACTTTTTGGGGTGTATAACTGATGTTCCTCTGTCTTCCATTGCTTTTAGGTGCACAAGAGAACCACCAGTGCCAGGAAGAAGTCCTGCTGTGGTGTGTGAAGCACAACGTCACGTGTGGCCACAGACAACTCTGCAACTTGTGCAACTGCGGCCTGCTGTTCAGAGTGACATCTGAAGAAGATGGCCCCAAAAAAAGTTCCCCGTAGCTCCTCTAGCAAGAAAGATGCCAGAAAGGAGCAGAAGAAGCAAGTTACCAAGCAGACTGGTGTGCCGCCCGCCACATTTTTGGGGAATAAAAAAAAGTACGCCTGCAGCAGCAGCGGGATCTGCTGGGGACCAAGCTGGGAGCAGCACCCCCGCTCCATTGGGCGCAGTGCCACCACCCCCACGCCAACTTAAGTCCAAGCCCTTGAGTGCTGCAGAGGCAGCCAGTCTACTTGTTCAATCACCATCGACCAGTGATGTTGGCTCATCGCAAGAAAGTAGCAGCAATGTCCCTCAATCAACACAGGTTGTTGTAACTCATCTGACGAGTATTGAACAACCACAGCCGCAACAACAACCACATGTGCAAGTACAAGCCCAAGTACATGTGGAAGGAGAGGCGGCGCAAGGAGAGGAGCAAGCAGAGGTGCATGGAGGGGCACAACAAGTGCCCACAATAGTTGTTCCTCCAGAAGTAGGGGCACATCTGGAAATCGACAATCAAGCCGAGGTATCATTCGAGGAAGCCACTCCTCCTGATGATCATTCATTGTCTTCCACATCCCGAGCAAGGAAAAGATCAAGGGTGGTGGTGTCTACATCTTCTTCAAACCCACCTCCTTCTGATGATATGGATCTTACTTGGGAACCAGCACCACTGCCCTCTGAGAGTGAGCCTGAGGCACACCATGATCTGACAAAGGTATCTAAGCGTAAAAGGAAGGTCGTCGAAACTCTCATAGTTATGGAGTGTGATGACGCTCAGCAGAAGTGGCGTATACTCCTGCTGCTGAAGACTCTCACAACGACGACGCAGTCATCATCACTAGCGTCACTGAAGCCCCAGCGGGCATGCAGCAAACAGACATTTTGACCCTAGCCCGACAAGCTGCTGAGCGTGATGATGAAGTCGACGAGGAGGCAATGGGAACACCACAATCATTGAAGTTAACTAGTACACCACAACCTACCGCTTCCATATTTCTTACTCGCCAGAAGGGACCTCCATCCACCTCAACCTCAATTAGTGGTGGTGAAAGTGCACAACGTAGTAAAGTTCAGCAATACACATCCTCCACTTCATCTGGCATTAGCAGCATGACCACCAGCAGTATCGCCTCCTCCGGCCCCCACAGACATTTCAAGTCCGCAGTTTGGGACTTCTTTAGTGTTTGCCCAAAAAAGGAAAACATAGCCATTTGTAGCATTTGTAAGCTTGCAGTTAGTCGTGGCAAGCTTGGTACCAACTATGGGACTGGAGGCCAGAGAGGTCATCTTGAGAGACAGCACACTGTCCAATGGTTTGCGCACCTAAAGGAGATCAAGGAAGCCCGAATTGCAAGTCGAGAAAACATTGATGTTCCATCTGATGATGACGAGGAGGAAGAAGCGTCACACACTTCACTTACACCCAGTACCCCTGTCAGCACACCCCCTGTGAGCCACACTAAGAGTGTGGGACAGAGTGAGACACCAATGCGAAAAAGTTCATCAGCGAGCGTAACTGGGTCGAAGAAGTCATCATCATCATCCCGTAAAATGGTCCAGGGCAACATTAAAACAATTTTGTTTTCAGACGTGCCATATGAACGCAACCACCCAACGGCGCGTCTGTATAACACTAAGCTGGCTAAAATGCTAGCCCTGGATCTTCTCCCTTTTTCTTTTGTAGAAGGGGTTGGTTTTCTAGAATTAGTGGCAGCGCTCTGCCCTAAATGGAAGGTTCCTAGCCGGTTCTATTTTGCCCGAGTTGCGGTTCCAGCACTACATGAAGATGTGCTGGAGGTGATTGGGGCAGCTTTGCAGAAGAGTGCTGTTCACACTATACATCTGACAACAGACGTGGACCAGTGGCGCAGGCACTGATTACATGTGCATCACTGCACACTGGGTCTCTTTTTCAGGGGTTAAAGCAAAGCTAAACGCAGGTGTTGACCTGGACCAAGTTTTTAAAGCTGCTCGGAAACATGCAACACTAGCCATGTTTGGCTTGGATCAACGTCATATAGCACAAAAATCTTTGAATGAGTTTAACACAAAGGTCTTTCACTGGCTGTCCCCAAAAAACGCGACATTGGTTATGTTTCCACGGATAATGGCGCCAATGTAGTTAAGGCCATGGATCTGGGTGACTATTTCAGAGTGCCGTGTTTGGCACACTGTATAAACCTGGTTGTTAAAAAATTCTTGGATAAAGACAGTCCAGCATGCGAGTTTATGGTCACCTGCCGAAAAATGTGCAACCATTTCAGCCATTCTTTTAGGGCACGGAAGCATCTGAGGCGCCTGCTACATGAATGTCGAATGCCTGTGAAAGCACTCATCCAGGAGGTGCCAACACGTTGGAACTCAACCTTCTACATGCTTGAGCGTCTGTATGAGCAGTTTACGGTACTCGATCAGTATTTCCTAACACTGGGTACAGCTGTGAAGGACCTGAGGTTACATGCAGCGGAATGGGAGCTAGTTAAAAGCCGGACAGACATGCTTCGTCCTTTTGAGGTCTTCACGCGTGCAGTCAACAGGGAGGACTGTAATTTGGGAAAAGCTATCCCATTGTTGCGCATGCTGGAGCACAAACTGAAGGCGGTGTCTTCTAAGTTTCAAAAAGATGAAGAAAAGCAAGAAGCTTTTGTTTTGGCGGAGAAATTATTAGAGCGCCTACTTGATGATGAACGTCTTCAAAAGATCCACTCAGAACAGCATTACATTTGTGCTACTATTCTGCATCCACGCTACAAACAGGCGCTGGCAGGTAGTGCATTATTTCCTTTTAGTGATGAAGATGTTACAAAGTACAAACATTGGCTAGCCTTGTCAGCCATGAGGTTTGAAAGAGAACGGAAGCAAATTGAAGGAAAAGGCAGTACATCAGCATCAGCAGGCCATCCCCAGTCAAAAGACTCCACTTCTGCACCTGTGGCTGTGGCAGAAGTGACCTCTCAGCCGTTAAAGACACCGGCAACCGCATCATCTGCACCAGACACAACAGAAATATCGGGTGATGATAGTGAAGAGGATTGGCTAGCTGAGCTTGGGTTTGGTTCTCAAAAGGTCCGAGCAAAACGTAAGCAAAGTGGAGGAACCGTGGAGAACCTTGAGTCGATGGTGCAGGACTATCTGAATGACTCAGCGGAGGTCTATGTTAATGCTGACCCATTGGCGTATTGGCATGGGAAAAAAGAATTGTGGTCAGAGATCACCAACCTGGCTATACATTACTTGTCTTGCCCACTCGCAAGCGTGTCTTCTGAACGTGTTTTCAGTGCTGCTGGTGGCATTGTAACTTGCAAACGGACCCGCCTCTCGCCCAAAAATGTGGAGAGGTTAACAATGATCAAGATGAATGAGCACCTCATACCACCAGATTTCAAAGTACCAGATCGCACGACGGAAGAAGACGAGGAGGACAGCAACTTAGATGAGGGAATTTCTTCTGTGTTAGGTGACACTGACCTACTCCTGCCTGAATTCGCAGAGTATGAGGACGAACTCTTCTTCCCTGACACCGAGCCCTGAAAATGAGCCAATGAATCAAAAATTTTCTTTTTCATACTTATTCACTTTTATTCCTGTGTTTCTGTCTTTCTTTGTTTTGCACAGTTAATATAACTACAACTTTAATCACCTGTACTTTTGCTTTTTGGCTGTTTGGGGGTCTTCTACTTGTTTTCACCTGGGTTGACGGCTCTGGGGCCATTGCTGGGAAGGTCTAATACCGGATAAAACTGGTTTGGACAACATCCATGAGGAAAAAGTTTTTGCATTTTCTGACTTTTCGCTCAATGTAGCGTTTTCGGGGGCCTGTTTGGGGGGCTTCCTGGTGTTTGTGGGTGGGTTTCGGGGTCTGGGAGCACTGCGGGGTATGAATAGTGTTGATAGCAAGAGGTTTGAAGGAAATCCATGGAGGCAGAGGGGAGTTAGGGCCTAGCTGCAGAGCGCGCACTGAGTGATTTTGGAAATTTTCAAAAAAGTGACTAAGCCCCAATTTTTGTACTTTTGCTTTTTGGCTGTTTGGGGGTCTTCTACTTGTTTTTGCCTGGGTTGACGGCTCTGGGGCCATTGCTGGGAAGGTCTAATACCGGATAAAACTTGTTTGGACAACATCCATGAGGAAAAAGTTTTTGCATTTTCTGACTTTTCGCTCAATGTAGCGTTTTCGGGGGCCTGTTTGGGGGGCTTCCTGGTGTTTGTGGGTGGGTTTCGGGGTCTGGGAGCACTGCTGGGTATGAATAGTGTTGATAGCAAGAGGTTTGAAGGAAATCCATGGAGGCAGAGGGGAGTTAGGGCCTAGCTGCAGAGCGCACACTGAGTGATTTTGGAAATTTTCAAAAAAATGACTAAGTCCCAATTTTTGTACTTTTGCTTTTTGGCTGTTTGGGGGTCTTCTACTTGTTTTCGCCTGGGTTGACGGCTCTGGGGCCATTGCTGGGAAGGTCTACTACCGGATAAAACTGGTTTGGACAACATCCATGAGGAAAAAGTTTTTGCATTTTCTGACTTTTTGCTCAATGTAGCGTTTTCGGGGGCCTGTTTGGCGGGCTTCCTGGTGTTTGTGGGTGGGTTTCGGGGTCTGGGAGCACTGCTGGGTATGAATAGTGTTGATAGCAAGAGGTTTGAAGGAAATCCATGGAGGCAGAGGGGAGTTAGGGCCTAGCTGCAGAGCGCGCACTGAGTGATTTTGGAAATTTTCAAAAAAGTGACTAAGTCCAAATTTTTGTACTTTTGCTTTTTGGCTGTTTGGGGGTCTTCTACTTGTTTTCGCCTGGGTTGACGGCTCTGGGGCCATTGCTGGGAAGGTCTAATACCGGATAAAACTGGTTTGGACAACATCCATGCGGGAAAGCCTTTTGGCACTTTTTGTAACTTAGGGTTCGTTAGGGTTAGCCCTAGCAGCAGGATTGCATGTGTTTTGGGGTGTTCTTGATTTTTGCAACTGAGTTCTGGGGTCTTAGAGCACTCGTGGGAATGTGTAATTTTGGTTGCAAGTGATTTGAAGAAAATCCATGGTGGGAAAGGGGGGATCACTTACTCTGTGAGAGGCACTTAGTGTTGAAAACATTTAGCCATTTACACGTAAAGGAAGAAAATGACAGAGACTTAAGTTTCAGGAAAACAAACTTACTGTTAAACCCCCACCCACCAGACTCAAAAGCAGTAAAAAACAGGTATGCTCAGATAAAGTTTCAAAAAGTATATTTGTATAGCCCTAACAAAATAATCTCCCGCAAGACCCTCCTAACCCCAACGATTGTCCTTCAAAAGTACCAAAAAGAACCCAACTCCCAAATCCCACCCCCCAAAAGTCTCTAAAAAAGGGGCAAGGGACACTACGGCAGGATGCTGTTCACTGTAGCGGCCAGGGCATCATACTCCTTGCGGAGGATGGCATGGTCGGAGCGGAGGCCCTCCACCAAGTTCTTATAAGTTAAGACCTCCTGCTCCAGGTAGGACACTCTGAGGCATAAGTGGCGCTGGCGTGCCTTGCAACTCCTGTGGGGTGCAGCTGATGTCTTTGCTGCTCGGCGGTGGCGGTTGGCTTTGGTAGCCCGGCTCCGTACCGCTGGAGCACTGCGCTGGCTGGCAGCCCGTGTGGGCCCGGAGGAGGATGCAGCTGTCGCAGTAGATGTAGTAGTAGACTGCGTGTCCTCCTCCTCCAGGGCCAGCAGCCGCCGATATTCTGCGACAGTGGCATCCAGCCTCCGTTGCCGGGCCATTCGAGCCTGCTCCTTCCTTGATGGTTTTTTGGATTTGGAAGGAGCAACTATATAAAGAAAGAAAGACATAGTCTGTAACCAATGCTCTTAAGATTAACACAAAATGATTGAGCAGAAAGTTGTGTCACAGTACAACTAGCAACTTGAAAGCACACTACATAACTATTGAGGCCAGTATCTATCTACAGTCCCACTTCTTCATCCTTGCTCTAACATTAGTGTGAGTTTAAGGAACAAATTCTACGAGCTCTATGGACTTCCATTACAGTCGACTATGACAGTACACCAGTCTTATTCTTCTTCTTCTCTCTTGTTTAGGAAAATTGGTACGTTATCTTCTGCAAGCCGGCATAATGCCAGCGCAGTGAACTTGCACCCGAGAAAAACAGATGCACACCATGATGAGTGAGACAGACTTGCGTTACTGTACCGGTACAGTACATGCAGGTGGTGAAGCTCATATTTTTCCATTACAGGTGGCACTGAGAATACTCTGTTAAAAGGGCTACTGCTTAATTAATTTAACGTTCACCCTACAGTGCAAATGAGTACTAGAGAAGGAAAAAGAAGAAACTAAATAATCTGATTATCTATCACTTCACATGGGATGTATTTGATTACATATGGGATGACTTTAGGTGCTTTGCTTTTTATTGAGTGAACAGTGATACACCCACACATGAATGACGTACTACTACTAAACTAAAATTATTAAGAGAGGTAGGGAGAGTCCACCGTAATAACCAGATATATGCTGTGCTTGCAGTTGCAATACAAACTACTGCTACTATTCATGGTAGTATTTGGACAAAATTACAACTTCTTTTCCTTGCCTTTCCTACACTGGAACGGACGTGCGTGTGCGGTGTTACATGCTCTTCAAAGTAACACTTAGTTCATCCAGTGACCGTCTACTCTCTCTAGATACACATATGCTATCTAATAGTCAGATAGTACCATGATCAAGACATCCATCCATTCACAGTATATGCACACATACAGTTTCTGTTTCACCCACCAAGGCTGTTCTCCTTCCACCCATTCTTGCTTCATCATTCACCCAGCCATGCACCATACCATATTCTTTCCTTCTCAGCCACCTCGGGGACCAAGCAAACACATATCATTCTTCTTTGCCAGTCATCATTAAATTTCTCGTCCTTCCACACTTACTTACACCCTTCTTTCGCTTTTCGTTCATCCCATCCATCAAGTTCATCTCAGATCTGATTGGCATTCTTCTCGCCAAAAACTTCACAGCTAAGTCGAAGTACATTTAGAGGAGGCTACTACCTGGTTAATTTCTAATACACCCGTGCAGAAAGCACACTCTACAGTCTTCAATCTCAATAAGTAAGCAATATATAGCTTACCTCTGCCCGCCACCACCGTGTGAACCCTCACAGGCACATTGGTGTTGTCCGGCACTTGCACCGCCTCCTCCCCAGAAGTGTTGTCCTCCTCCCCGCCACCAGATGTTCCACCTACAAAGTACATTTAAGATTGTTAGAATACACCACTCACTACTATATAATATTTGCTCTAGGAATAAAGAAATGTGAAAAAAAACAGAAAACAATGTAATAATTTGTGACTGTCTAATCTAAAGTAAAAATGTTTCTTTTTCCAGGGAAGGCTCAGTGCATACAGCTATTGCTGACTAGAATGGGAGTCCAATGGAATTGCCAAATGTGCAATCTTAGTTAGCTACATAGACAGACTAATAAGAATAATCTAGTAATACCACAGGGAGTCATAGTCGAGGCAGGATAAGAATTTAGATACAGTCTACAAGAAGATCAAAGACGATTTAGAAAAAATCGAATGAGGAAAAATAGGAAAAAATAGGTACTCTATATTAAAATGAAAACGTACTGGGGCCAGCAAAGGAGCCCTCGCCTGGCCGATCCTGGCCTTCTACAGCAGCAGCAACCACCTCCTCCTCTGTCCTCTTGCCCCTGGGGGGAGCTGATGTACAACATGAAAGAAAGAAAGAACCGAAAACATGGATGATTGTTGTCAACCAAATCAAACATTTCAAAAGAACAATAACAAAATATTTTGGCGAAATAGCAAATAGACAACTATTCCACGGGATATATTGATCGATCTCATGTGGTCTACTACGTTATTAGTATTGCTTGATTTGCGGTCCGTCGACTTGGAAAGTTCTTATGTAACTCACTAAACAAACTACTAAAAAGGTTCGCCTAGGACTGGAAGGCAGCAGTCCGCAGCACGCGAAGTGACAGACAAAGTCTATCGTGATTGCAGATCAGTGAATACTCAAACTATCAATCCACCACCATTATTTCTTCTTATCGCCATGTGTACAAAGGAAGGACTGGACTTGAGTCTGTAGGGGATGATTTAGAAGCCCCTTGCGGCTCTTTTGCTCCATTGTTGCGTGACTTTTGTAACGCAGCGGCAGAACAAAAGAGGCACCATGGTGCGGCGTATATTAACAATGTGACGCATATGGGAGATGCATCACGTTGTAAAGCCCTGCGCCATCAGGGGGCGTTCCGGCGCAAGGGAGGGCGTTCCTGCGCAGGAACGCATCCTAAAAGTGGCTGAGGGACATCTACAACATTTCAATCAGTCACTTTGAGGACAATGATGCGTGACTCAAACCCTGCGCCTGCTTGAAGCAGACGTATGGCTTGACGCAGCATTGGGGAGATAGGGCACCCCAGAGCATTGCTGGAGCTGCACCATCGTTGCGACGCAACTCCAGCAATGCGCCGCCTTTACGGCACAGAAGCGTAACGCTTCCGTGACGTTTCGGGCACATGATGCGCCGCATTGTAAATACGATGCACCATGGGTGGTGGTGGCGTGGCGCACAATTACTGGCGCCGGTAATTATAAATCTGACCCGTAGTGTCTAGTATTACGCAGTTCTTTAAACTACACTCATGCATAATTTCACAGGCAAATGAAATGAACACAAAATCGAAAACAAATAAGCATAGTAGCAGCGCTACTGAGAAGGAGAGCAGTGCACCTGAAATGCACAGAAGATTTTGAAATATAATTTACCTACAAAGTAATCAGCAGCATTATTGCTCTTGGTAAAAAACAAAAATTTGCAAGATAATAACACACAGAGCAGGAGAAAACAGAGTAGTAAAGAAATAGCTACTACTCACCAAGCCCGGGGATCTCAAGGCCGAGCAGGTCCAGCAGATCGCGTTCCCGGTCCAGGATATCCGTCCAACGGTGGGTGACCTGGTTGTAGGTGCGCCGGACCCGAGAGTGTTGGTACATGGCCCGGCACACCTTCTCCCACCGCCTCCGGCGCTCCCGGATCCCGTACCCACGAGCGATCCTGCCGCCTGCCATGATGGTCCTGGGGAGGCGGCACTGAACATAAAAAACTAGTGCGCCCACCTCCTCCGCGCTGAAGATCTCCCGGGGTTGGACATTCTCCCCCCTCAAACGCCCGCACGGGAGCCGGGCACGGGGTGCGGGACCCTTCCCCTTCTCAGGATGCTTCCCGGCTCCCTTTACCATGGTCTGGGCAGAAAGGAAGCTAAATAATAAAGAAGAAATAGAATAGGGAAGAAGAAAAGAAGAGTTTAAAAAAGTAGTTTAACATTAACCAAAAGTAGCAGAAAACACAAAAATATAGAGCTAGAAAAATAGAGGGATAGATAATAAGTAAAATAGATAAAAAAAAACTTCAAACAAGTAAAGGATGGCAGAGATTCAGAGAGGATACAGAAAGCATGCCCAGAACCATAGCAATGAATGAGAAACAAGATGGCCGCGCCCGTTCAAGACCGCGTGGGTAAGTTCGCGCGAGATTTTCCTCACGATCACACGAGAAATTGTACTAGCGAGCCGCACACTTTGCGAGATTACACATAGCGCCCGGAAACGGAATTACGTCACGCAAACAAGATGGCCGCGCCCATGTACGACCGCTAGGGTAACTTCGCAAACGTTGCGCTACAAGCGGCTTGCGAACACGCAAAAAATCACGCGAACAAACAAGCCGCAAAAAAACAAATCCTGTATTTGCACGAATTCGCGGCTTCTGAAATCGATCTCGCACGAATTCGCGCCCCGCGAATCGCGCGAAATTGCAGAAAAACGATTTTTGCAAAACTGAAAGCACTCAGCAGGTGCAAAAGTTCAATCTTAACATTTGTAACCATTCCCTCTAGTGCTTCCTGAGGGGCCCCTCCAGAGTTCAGTTGCCTATTTGCAACTATTCTATGACCCTGCTCTGACCCTCACAGCAGGCTCATAGAATAGCTACAAGTAGGCCACAAAGGTCCTGTGAAAAAAACTGCAACAGAAAGCAAATTACAGATAAGGAAGCAGGTGCCAGACTGGCAGTTTAAATTCAGTGACACATTAATCAACCCCAAATTAATTCATGTCAGTGGAAGCAGGGCAGGTGTGCTTGCTTTTTTCCACCCCCATAATCTACAGTGATAAACAAACCAGAGGGTGGCAGTGATGTACCAGAGGGTGGCATGGGTGTACCAGAGGGTGGCAGTGGTGAAACAGAGGGTGCTGTGAACCTATGATGATGAACGAGACGTAGAAACAACATAGTCGCGGCCGTTGCGAGCCGACAAGTAAGTTCGCAATTGCGAACTGGTACAAAATCCTCACGAACTGGCAGAAACCCTTGCGAACACAAAAAAAAAAAAATCCGAACATTTGCGAGAGTTCGCGGATTTTGCAGATTGCGAATCCGTAAATACGCATATTCGCGAACACCAGATTCGCAAAATCCGCCCATGCTTACAGAGGAGGAACTTGGCACAGCACTGGGCGAACATAACACAAGTAAGGCGCCCGGGCAAAGGGGTGCCCCAGTGAATTCTACAGGAAGTACCAAGTACAGCTCGGGGTCCATTATAGAGCGGCTATGGAGGAGGCCAGGGAGCGGGGTAGTCTCCCCCCTGACTGGAGACATGCAGAGGTGGTTGTCTTTCACAAGCCGGGCCCCCAGAGCAACACGCATCATACCGCCCGATTTCCCTACTAAATGTAGAAGCGAAGATCTTGGCCAAGGCGCTGGCCAATCGGCTCCTACCCTATGTAGCAGACCTTATTCACCCAGACCAGGCCGGCTTCATGCCCCAGAGGGTGACCAGGCACAACATTCGGAGGGCGCATGTGGCAGTAGCGGCTGTTCGGAATACCGGTGTGCCGGCGGCGCTCCTGTTGGCCGATATGCACAGGGGGTTCGACTCGCTGAGCTGGGTCTACCTGTTTGCCATTTTGCCGCGTCTTATCTTTGGTCCCCACTTCCTGTCGTATCTACGGCTGCTGTATACAGACCTGACGGCCTCGGTCAGGGTGGCAGGGGCTACCTCCTCCTGATTCACCATCAGACGGACCACCCGGCAGAGCTGTCCCCTCTTGCCCTCTCTTTTTGCCCTGGCCATGGAGCCGCTGGCTGCATGGGTGCGCATGGATGCGCAGCAACCGGGGTTCGAATTGGATCAGGGCTTGCCTGACAGAATTGCGCTGTATGCGGATGATGTCCTATTTTTCCTAATGGATATCAACAGGTCAGGGCCGCATATACTGGAAATCATGCAGATTTTTGGCGAGACGTCGGGGCTCTACATGAACCACCGCAAATCCACCCTCTGGGTGCTGGGGGGGTATTCGCAAGTGGGGGATTGGGCTTCAGCGTTACAGGTAGCGGTAGGGGGCATTAAATACTTGGGGGTGTTCATCTCTGTGGTATAAATGTGGGAGCGGGCTCGGGCAGATATTAAAACATGGACCCGCATGCCGCTGACCATTTATTGCAGATCGGCCATATTTAAAATGGTGGCTCTCCCCTGGCTGCTGTACCAACTGCAGAATCACCCTTATCCAGTTCCCTCTCACTGGTTTTGACAATTGGACGTTGTGTTACGACAATTCCTCTGGGTGGGGGGAGTAGTACGGGTTGCGGTGCGCACCTGCTTTCTGTCCTCCTACTGTGGTGGCTTGGCGACCTCTGATATCCTTTCCTACTACCAGGCATCCCATTTCCTCATCTTAAATGATTGGTGGTATGGGGATAGTGGAGACCCGGCGTATTCCCTTGAAGCGCTTCCTGATGGGGGCTCATACGCTTCACACTATATTATATGCAGCGCAGATTCGGAAGACACTACAACCGGTCATGCAGCTAGTGTTTCAGATTTGGAGGCAGGCCTTGCGGCGTATGGGTTGGTGGAACACACTGACAGGTGAAACTCCCCTATGGCGCAATGGTCGATTCCCCGGTCTGGCTGCTATACAGGGGTTTGGGGGGTGGGACCGCATTGGAATATCCACACTAGGGGATGTACTGTCAGGGGTGACCCTTAAGTCTTTTCAGGAACTGAGCCAGGAGTTTGGCATTCCCCGATCTCAGTTCTTTAAGTATCTCCAGTTCCGCCATGCCCTCGCCCCGTGTCTGGAGGGATTGGAATCACTCCCCGAGTTTAGCCCCATGGAAGCTAAAGTGTTCATGGGAGACCTGGGGACCAAAAAGATATCCCGCATATATCAGTCCCTGGTTACACATTGTTCCCCCTAATTACAGAAGCTACGAGAGTCCTGGGAGGCGGATGTTGGTGTGTTAGAAGAGGAGGATTGGAGGGAGGCATTGGCGGGACCTCGGGGTGCCGCCATTTCGATACGCCTCCGGCTTACACAGTTTAAATACCTCCATAGGGTGTACTTCACTAGACAACGTTTGTGGCGGGCGGGTCTGATTGCATCTCTGGACTGTCTATGATGTGGGCTCGAAATTGGGACATTTCTATATACAGTGTGGAGTTCTACTTTATTGGCCAGGTTTTGGAAAGGGGTGTGGGACTGTATGTCTGAGGTCCTGGGGTGGGAACTCCCCCATACGCCGCAGCTGGGCCTCCTCCATGTGCTAGATGGGGTAGGGGGAAATATCTATAAGAGACATTTACTATTGTTGGGCCTTACTTTGGCTAAGAGGGACGTGGCCAGAGCTTGGAAAGATACGCGAGCCCCTACTGTTGTTGCATGGAAAAGAGGGCTCGATTTCTGCATTGGGCTAGAGCAGCCGATCTTTGTCGCCAGGGGTTGCCCACGGAAACACTTTAAAATTTGGAAGAGTTGGGCGGACTTCAGGGGCTGTCATTCGAGCCTCCGGCTGATCAGGACCCTCTGGTGGACATGGGATAGGACTTCGGTGACAGGTGCATGCATTTTGTTCAGTATATCTGTAATGAATTGGAGACGAGGGATGGTGACCGTGCGACAGGGTTGGGTGGGGCCTGGGGGGGTCGGTTGGGGAAGAGGGGGGGGTTGGGGGTACGGGGGGGCTATGGTTGCATTGATTGTATATGTTTCTTTACTCTTTTAATATTCATCTAGAAGAAAATTGGATTGTATTCTAATTGTTTTCGCCTAAAAGTCCTGCAGATATCTCTGGGTTACAGAGACCTGTGTGTTGTATACAATCTCGAATAAAATTTGTTTAAAAAAAAAAAAAGATGCTGCGTCCAAAATATTGACAAAGACACAAGTTACTCCAAGTGGTTTGATGACAAATGTCTAAGGCATAAGTAGTGATTCAAAAATATCTAGATTATTATCTAGAAATCCTGTTGCACTGCTCTAGTCACTCATACTGAGTGTACAAAGTTAAACAGTAGTATTTTGTTATCAATTACATACACATATATAACAATACATTGCAAAACTGAGAAAAACGACAAATGAAGAAAACAGCATAAAGTTTTCTGGTTTTGACTTAAATCTCTTTATGTTAAGTTGTGCAAGTCCTGGATGTTGTTGTAAGTTCACAAAATCCATACAATCAATGTTCAGAAAGGTTCCAAAGGTATCTTGAATTAAAAATCCCAATGCATTTTGGGCAACAAAGATGGCCCTTCTTCAGGGGAATCTAAAGAGACAATGTGATACAATGGTTGGACTAATTGTAATGACAGCGCAGCAAACAGAGTCAGATTTAGGGGTGGGGGTGCACTGATAATCACAAGAATCAGTGGTGCCACATGAATAGCGAAAAACATTAAACAAAAGAGGTGCATAAATGGCGACGATGTGCATGAGTGGTAGTGCAATATCGCAAGGAGAAGGGTGGAAGGGGTGAAGAACAAGAAATGAAGGAAACAAATGAGATACAGAAAGACTGTCGTGACGAAACACAAGCTCAATTAGTGTATGCATGCATATTCATGCGGAAATAGAAGCTTACCAATATGAGCGGAACGCTCGAAAAACTTTTACATATTCATCAATTTAGCCGTGGGACGGCGAATCAATGGTGTTGACTGTAAAAAAAGGCGAACAGTGATGGGTGAGTGAGGAGACCGGGAGACAGTGCGAGTCAAAAGTGCCAAAAGTGTGCGACATACGCTTACCAAACGGGACGTCTAGACGAAGCACGTACAAAAGATGAAATTATGGGCAGCCTGCAGTAGGTTAAAGACCGTCAATGAAATACAGTGGTTAGGTGCAAAAAAAGAGTGCAAATAAGGCGACAGTCGGTAGAGAACTCACCGAAAGGGTGCTTCAATCTGAGTCTCAACGATTCTTCAAGGAAGCCAAACAAACCGCTGAGAGTCACAGAAACATAACCGTGATAAAGGAAACGAGTGAGGTAATGGAAACTAAAGGCGGGCAATGGGGGAGTGTGAAAAAGCGAAGTGAAAATGGCGGCCATTTTAGGACAGTGTGCAAAGATGGTAAAAATAGAGTAAATAGAGAAGTCAAGATTAGAATACAGTGACCTTGTCATATCAGGAGTAGTCCAGCAATAGAAAAATAAACTACATATCATACAATGACAATGCAACAAAACAAATTGATACATCATCATGATTATAAAAAGTGTCATCATTACAAAAAGCGAATGTATACACTCATGAAGGTGGAGCTGGAAAACAGTGGGTGAATGGTATACAAAGCTTATGAATGACACTAGGTGATTTAGAGGAAACAAGCTAGTTCAAATGTATCATTAAGTCCTAATGGGAACAGTGTTTGCATAAACCATATCCAGTACATTTCACGTTGAGATAAGAACTTGTTGGTATCTCGATCAGGGCGTTGCTCAATAACCTCTAGAACCCCACATTTAAGTTGAGAAATATTATGTCACGATGTGCGTCAGTGTTCCGCAATCGGGGAACTAGTGGTGTGGGTCCTAATGCGACTCTTATGTTCAGTAAAACGAGTGCGCAAGGCTCTCTCAGTCTTTCCCACGTAAAATAAATCACAAGGGCATTTGATGAAGTAAACAAGATGGTGACTGCTGCACGTGGCACTAAATTTCAAGTTGATTAGTTTGCCTGATCTGGGATGATGTATACTTTTGCCTGTGATAATGTTATTGCAGTTGGAGCAATTCATGCATTTCATCATGCCTCTATGGGACGTTGGAGGTTGAACTGGTTGATTAAGGATCTCTTCTAAGTTACGTGACCGCTTGTATGCAAACATAGGGGGTGCAGAAAACATGCCTTTGAAATCAGGTTCTAATTGTAACAGAGACCATCTTTCGAGGATGATAGATTTAATCATTTTGCATTGAGTCGAGAAAGTGGAAACAAAGACTTCTCTTTTAGGAGAATCTTGTTTCACTGTTCTGGCAAGTAAATATGTGCGTTTAAGAGCAGAGGCCCTCTTAGCTGCATGTTCAATCACCGTGTTGGTATAGCCTCTGTTTTTGTATTTCTGCTTAAAGATATCAATAGTCTGCGTGCCAGTGCGCTCATTGGAGTTTATGCGTTTAATGCGCAAAAATTAAGAAAAAGGTAGGTGACGCTTTAGTGACCAGGGGAGAAAGCTCTGGTATGCCAGAGCGTTATTACGATCAGTCTTTTTAGTGTATAGAGAGGTCTCTAAGTAATCATGTTGTAATGTGATTAGTACGTCAAGGAAGGATATGTGAATTGCTTCAATTTGTGAGGTGAATTGGATACGCGGGTTGATGTCGTTAAGCTCTTGAATATTTAGTTCGAGTAGCGAGCGTGGTCCTTGCCATATGATGAGGATGTCATCGATATATCTTTTGAACTCAATTAGATGATCCAACCAGTTAGTTCGGGATAGAATATTTTCTTCTTCAAATTTCATCATGAAAATATTGGCATAACTGGGGGCCCCAGAAAAACCCATAGAGGTGCCAGTGGATTGTAGGAAAAATCGATCCTTCCATTGAAAGTAACTGTGGAATAAGCAGTAGTGTAATAGTTCAAGGAGGAATACACGATTCGCTCTCATTTCTTCCGATCTCAGCAAAGCCCATTCAATGGCTTCTATACCCTCTAGGTGAGGGATGGAGGTATACAGTGCAACAACGTCCACTGTGCACAACCATACCCCACCAGCAGGGGGAATGTGAATGCGACTTAAAATGTTCAGTAAGTGTGTGGTGCTTGAAGGTAAGTCGGGCTAGATTGAACAATGGGTTGAAGGAAAGTATCTAGATAACGTCCAAGTGTGTCATGTAAGGAGCCGCATCTCGACACAATTGGCCTTAGGGGAGGGTTGGTGAGGGACTTGTGAATTTTAGGTAGCATGTACAGACGAGGTCTGCGAGGGTGTTTAGCCAAGAGATAGTCTTTAGTTTTAAGGTTAATCCATTTCATCTCGAGGGCTTTAGTGAGAATGACATCAAGAATTCTGAGAAATTCATTGGTAGGATCAGTGTGGAGTGGAAGATATGTGGAGGTGTCTTTCAGCATCTCCTCTATTTAAGGTCATATTTACTTTGGTCCATCACCACTAAAGCGCCGCCTTTGTCAGCTCTGGTGAAGTGTAAGGTCGTATTCATTTGTAGAGAGCGTAATGCATCTTTTTCACTTTTAGAGAGGTTGGAGTTAGAGTGAGAAGTGGTAGGCAACTTAGCAATATCTTGCTTGACCAGTGTCTCGAAGAGATCGATAGCTTTGTGTGAGAAAGGCGGTAAAAAGGTGCTTGTGGGTTTAAACTCCTGATAGTCTGTGAGCTCAGGGGTAACGGTGGTGGTCTCTATGGTACAGAAAAATTGACGTAGTCTAATTTTTCGTGTGAACCTGAACATATCCACCTGAGAGTCTAGATTTCTAGCTTGATTGATGGGCACAAACGAGCAGCCTTTGCTTAATAATAACATCTGGGTACGAGTCAGTGGTTTAGATGATATGTTGACAACTAATGTTTCTTCTTCCTGCTTGGTTTTCCCGAATCTGTGGCCTCTACGGGTTTTGCTGGGATAGTTTCTAAAGGTGGTTCGTTGGAGGCTGGGCTTGTGACTAAAAAAGACTTCTGAGCAGTGGAGCCGGCAGTGGCTGGATCGCTGGTTGACATTTGAGGAACTGGTGGGCGGGACATTTGAGTGTCTGAAATAGAAGGTCACTGTATTCTAATCTTTTTTTCTCTGTTTACTCTATTTTTACCATCTTTGCACACTGTCCTAAAATGGCCGCCGTTTTCACTTAGCTTTTTCACACTCCCCCATTGCCCGTCTTTAGTTTCCATTAACTCACTCGTTTCCTTTATCACGGTTATGTTTCCGTGACTCTCAGCGGTTTGTTTGGCTTCCTCGAAGAATCATTGAGACTCAGATTGAAGCACCCTTTTGGTGAGTTCTCTACCGACTGTCGCCTTATTTTCAATCTTTTTTTGCACTTAACCACTGTATTTCATTGACGGTCTTTAACCTACTGCAGGCTGCCCATAATTTCATCTTTCGTACGTGCTTCGTCCAGACGTCCCGTTTGGTAAGCGTATGCCGCACACTTTTGGCACTTTTTACTCGCACTGTCTCCCGGTCTCCTCCCTCACCCATCACTGTTCGCCTTTTTTTAACAGTCAACACCATTGATTCGCCGTCCCACGGCTAAATTGATGAATATGTAAAAGTTTTTCGAGCGTTCCGCTCATATTGGTAAGCTTCTATTTCCGCATGAATATGCATGCATACACTAATTGAGCTCGTCTTTCGTCACAACAGTCTTTCTGTATCTCACTCGTTTCCTTCATTTCTTGTTCTTTGCCCCTTCCACCCTTCTCCTTGCGATATTGCACTACCACTCATGCACATATTTTTGGATACTAAGTTCTGGCACTTGTGTGACTCCATATCATATTTGTCTCATTCCTTTTTTCCTGTTTTCTTTACATTTTTTTCACCCTCTTCATTCCTCGCGACATCCTCACAATTTATGCACCTCTTTTGTTTAATGTTTTTCGCTATTCATGTGGCACCACTGATTCTTGTGATTATCAGTGCACCCCACCACTAATTCTGACTCTGTTTGCTGCGCTGGCATTACAATTAGTCCAACCATTGTATCACATTGTCTCTTTAGATTCCCCTGAAGAAGGGCCATCTTTGTTGCCCGAAATGCATTGGGATTTTTAATTCAAGATACCTTTGGAACCTTTCTGAACATTGATTGTATGGATTTTGTGAACTTACAACAACATTCAGGACTTGCACGACTTAACATAAAGAGATTTAAGTCAAAACCAGAAAACTTTATGCTGTTTTCTTCATTCGTCGTTTTTCTCATTTTTGCAATGTATTGTTATATATGTGTATGTAATTGATAACAAAATACTACTGTTTAACTTTGTACACTCATTACGAGTGATAGAGCAGTGCAACAGGATTTCTAGATAATAATCTAGATATTTTTGAATCAGTGATTTTAAAGGCTTGCAGGGCCTTTTCTCCTATTGCACGCGATTGATTACTGTACCGAACTTAGTTAAGTTCAATTTAGATTTTGATCATTCTGTTAACTGAGTGCAAGACAGTTGCTCCCTTCTTCTAAGGCATAAGTAGAACATAATGAACGCATTAAATACCTGGATCCTGAGCACGATGGAAGTGGGGTCTCCCAAAAGCCTAAGCCATACTTACAAATGGTTAATCCATTTTGAAAAAGACAGCTTCAAAACAATATTTAGGAGGGACTCAAAACTTCCCTCAAATTAAAGAACACAGGGAAATTCTACGATCTGGTCAGATGGGGCAGCGAGTGCCCTTTGCCACATTTGGAGGCAGGAGACATCACTATGCAAGAAAACCAGTAACTCTGATTCAACTTTTGATGGGGTCCCTAAAATATATAAAACATTTATGCTGCTTTCCTCTCACCCCTCCCTTCCATCCCGCTCTCCTCTCCTCACCCAATCCCAGATCCGTCTCTCACTTTGCAGGCCATTTTCCTTCATCCCTTTTTACAACTTCTAAACTCTCCCCATTCAACTTCTCAGTTCACCCTTAATCACCTCATGCCATTGTGTCTTTTGACTGCCCTCATCTCTAACAGTCTCTAGCATTTATCTCATGGCCTCTCTGGCACCGTCACCTCCTGTGCCCATCTGCACTTCTCATTCACCTCAAGTCTCTCCATTGAAATTGTTGTCTATTTGTATCTTGCATCCTCTCCAGTCCCCCCTTCACCTTTCACATCTCTCCTTTGTTCTTCCACATTTTCCTTGAACCAATGTTCCTCTCCCCTGTTACCTCAGCACCAGTGCTTAATTTGAACAGGTGGTTTCCAGTGCTCCGCACTGGCACCTAATTGTGCACACTGGCACTATGACCGTCTGCCACATGATGGCTCTATCTGTGTAATTTAGAGATGAGCAGAACAGCTGTTTATTAATTCAATACACATTAAAAACGATAAACTTGACATCCCTGCCATTCTAATAGCTTTGGGGGCTTGGAATAGTCACAGTTGTACAAGTGTTATGGTTGGAAGTTGCATAGGTATTGTCATTGGCCGCACAGGCAAGGCAATGGGTGGGTGCTTAAAGTTACAGTGGCCTACTGGTGAGGTCCCTGGCACATGTTTTATTACAAAGTAATCACTGCTCATCACCCACCCCAGTACTCCCTCTCTTCCTCTATCACTCCTGTCCCTCACTCATGTTGCATCAAATTACATTTTAGGTTACAGATCATCTCTCAGCTATCTTCTCCCACAGTTTAACAGTAGCCCTCCTCTGTGCCCCCATCTTTCCCTCATACTCACTTCTTGCGTGTCTGCATTTTCCTTCGGCACTTCACATTGCTCCTCATCCCTTACCTCTTCAATTGAATTCTCTTGCTCCCTTGCTGTCCTTTCTCATCCTCTCATCTCTCCTCACCGAGCACAAAGGTTGGACCGTATGCTCCTCTTGGCCTGTGCCATTCTGCTTATTGTTTCCTAATTCAGGATGGCACGAATTGTCTGTCTTGCTGTTTTGGTGCAGGGCGCACAGTTATGGAACGTGCGCCCTCCTTTGCTTTGCTCCACCAAGAATCTGTTATCCTTTAGGAATGTATAAAAACCTGGCTCTATGCTCTGTAGGTCAACCCATTTGGCTGGTTCTCCTTCCCCTTCTGTGTGTCTCTCATTTGCCTCAGGCAGCAGATCGCTATTAGCCCCAGGACACCATTTGGTAGCCGTACCGCACTACAAATGTAAATAATAATAGTAATAGGCTGAAGCGGGGGAGCCACGAAACCCAAACTTCGCGGAGGCCTACACTCCCAGGCAGGGCTGGCCCTAGCACTGGTCACACACGGTGCAACAATCTTTTTTGGTGCCCCCTCTCCAGTTTCCTCCTTCTCCATAAATTCCCTCACTATCACTCACCAACAATGCACCTCATCTCTCTGTAGCACCTTCCTGACAAACATTACATTTTTTTATAGTGCTACTCATAGTTTACTCACACTCAGTTCTGTGATCTGCATAGTACATGTTCTTTGTCGCAGGCACATTAACCCTCTGCACTCTGTGGATGATAAGAGTGACCATGTGAGTGAACAGTGAGCGATGCAACAGTGTGAAAGTAGGGAAACAGGAGTGACTTCAGGGTGAGTGACGTGACCATATGTATTTGGGTGCGGATGTAAGTGGAGAGTGGGACGAATGAATGCATGGTTAATGATGGGCTTGTTTGAGTAAGTTAAAAATTGAGCAGTGAGGGGGCAGGTGAATGAGGTGTCACATGAGTGCAGGATGAGTGCAGATGAGTAGTGTGACTGCAGGCTGAGGTACAGGGTGAACAGCGGAAGTGCATTGTGAGTGCAGAGTGATCACTTTGAGTGCAGGGTGAGAGGGTGACTGATGTGAGTACATTGTGATCGCTGTGAGTGCAGGGTGTGCGTGAAAGTAAAGTGCGAGAATGAGAAGTGAGTTCTCTGAATACAGGGTGCATTCCCAGACACTCAAAGTAACTCAGCATATTATTGACGGCGGCGTAGGGTTTAAGATATAAGTTAAACTATTGCTATTGTGACATTAATCAAGGATCGAGGGTGGAGGAAATAAATAATATGCTGATCCTGCATCACACTTCCAGTCCTATGATTAGGGTTGCCTGCTCATTATTTTGATGTCCCAGACGGTACACAAATAAGCAGTCACCTAAGGCTGTATGTTTCAGAACTCATCTGTGCATACTTGGAACTGCAAATATAAATAGAAAGCACTTTTAATAGTGTTCTGGGCTGCCTCCATGATCAATGACTGATAATTAAAGGGAACAAAGACAGAAAAGTCACAGTACGAATGGATGCATATGATTTTATTTACAATCCTATTTAGTATCAAGATGAGGCCTTTGCAGGCTCTTTAAACATCAAATGGCTGGTATTTTTCTTTTGGCAACCATACTTTATATTTCTTTTCATGAAATGCATTCTCACACGACTGCAATAAATGTAAAATGCCTATTCCTTACAGTCAGTCAGTCAAATACACCTTATTCGATTGTTAAAATCATAAAACGTATAAAAATGTTATATACATGCATTTAAAATACAGGATAACACATAATAAAACAGATTTAGCAGCAAAGATTATAAAAATTGCTAGGTACATTTAATTGTAAGATTTCATTTCAAAGAGTAAAAACAGACCAGCTCAATGTTAAAAATAATCATGTTCGTGTTATGCGAGATTTCAATCCAGTTGCGGCTACCGAAAAGTTAGCAACGCTAAATATAACGTAAGTGCTGCCTAGAAGCTGGAGATAAATTACAGCAGGCCTTACCTGGGTAAAGCCTTCCTTTCTTAAAATAGGTAACAAAAAGTTAGCCCTTTTCACAGTGAAAAACCTGCAAAACATAGTAAAGTGCATTTTGTTTTGTACGGATCTATCATCACATTTACAAAATGGGGCTGCCTCAGGTTTCGCCCATTTAGGATAGCTGCCCAACTGGTAGTGGATGAGGTTAAAACGGAACTTGGTCAACAGGAACCTATGGAACGGTTTGGTGACAATGGCAAGATATGGTTCCATTGAGGGAGAATGCAGAAGCAAGTAATGCGATCTAACAGTTGGCTTCTTCAATTCCCTTTCCTCCCGTGCCAGTCTGGCCCCCTCCATGTATTGCTTTTTAATCATACCAATATCCTCGCTCCTAATGCAGGAAGGTGAAAAAAAAAGTTCCGGGCGACCCAACTCCACTAAGGATCTTTTTATGTATTCCAGCCAGGGCACCCTATTGGAATGATCTAAGGACATGGCATCAGCCATAATAGAGTGGTTCAAAGATAATTCGCTGTTCAGCCAAGTCCTAAGCCAAAAAATTATTGGGGCCAGCCTCAAAGTCCAAACCCACCTCCAATTGTGTCGAGAAGGTTGGGGTGGACTGAGGAACCGACAGCAGTGATCGTAAAAACCTATTTTCCACCTTCTGAATGGTGTCGTCTTTTATGTAACCCCATAATGGTGAGCCGTATGCTGCAATTGCTACACATTTGGAGTTATAGATCTTTAACATTGCTTGCATCGGCCTAGCCCCCAACCTTTTAGAAAACCCCATAAGTGAGGCAGTTGACCTTGCCACGGCTAGTCCTCTGGCTCTGACCTGTGGCCTCCATTAGCCTCTCTCGTCAAAGAGTACTCCTAAGTAGGGAAAAACAGCCACTCTTAAAACCACCTCCTCCTTGCATTTAAAAATCATCTTTTTTACCTTTCTGCAATGGAGGCCTACTACCATGGTGTGGGATTTGTTGGCATTTATTTTTAGATCGAGTTGGTCCATGAAAACCCCGAAAGCATCCAACAACCGTTGCAGTCCGACACCTGTACGGGCTATGAGTACTGCGTCGTCCGCGTAAAGGAGGGCAGGTATTTTAGCCTCTCCAATACGCGGAAAATCGCCCTGTACTGCCTCAAGATGACTACTTAGGCCGTTAATGTACATTGTGAAGAGGAGGGGGGCCAGGATAAAACCCTGGCGCACCCCTCGCATGGACCTGAAGGAGGTCGTACATCTACCCTCCTTGGTGACTCTGACCTTGGCAAACAATTCCTGATGTAGTGATGCCATGAAGTTTACCAAGGCCCCATCTATACCCATCTTCAAGAGGATGTCCCACATTTTAGTTCTATTTACCAGGTCGAAGGCCGAGGAGAGGTCCATAAAGGCCAGAAATAACGACCCCTCCTTGGCTACAGTGTATTTTGCAAGCAAAAGATGTAAGTTTGAACACTGCTCGACCGTACCTATCTTCTCCCTAAACCCATACTGGGCATTAGCTATGCCCCCACAACTTTCCACACTATCCCTTAATTTCTTCAGAAGGACTCTTCCCAATATTTTAATGGCAGAATCTAAAAGGGATATGGGTCTATAACACCCTGGGTCCTCCCTCTGGCCTTTTTTAAAAATTGGTACTATAACTGAGGTGGCCCAGGAAATAGGGATTACATTACCATTGGCGGCTGTAAAGACTTTAGATAGCACTCCTGCCCATAGCTTTGGAGAGTGCCGATAAAAGTCTGCGGGCACTCCGTCTGGGCCTGGTGCTTTGTTTTTCGAGGTTTCTAAAATGGCTCTCTCAACCTCATTGGTAGTGAAAACTAGCGGGGCATACTCTGAGGTTGTCACTTGGGGGCCATGTGACCCAGGCGATGAGTCTGCGTACACAATTTTAAAATGGGCGAGCCGCCTGTCATCAGGTATAACACAATCCATAGGCATGTTTTCCTGACCAGAGAACAGGGGCTGGTTTATCACTTGCCAAAATTGGCTGCTATCCCGCATAACATCAACTGAGAGTAGCTTCTCCCATGCGACTTGCTTAATACCCTCCTTACGCTCTCTGATGGCCTGCTATACTCCCTCCTTAGGATAGATACAGCCTCCCTATTTCTAGGCTTATGGTTTAAGGCTGCTAAGAGGGCGCTATGTGTTTTAGAGCATTTAGAATCGAATCAGCGGTGTTGTTTGTTGCCACTCTTCCCCATTCTTACTGTCAGCTGGTTCGAAATTTGTAAACAAATTTCTTCATAGGCCCCCAGGATTTCACATTTTTCTGCACTAAGATTTTGACAAATTGCCACAGCACTTTCAATTTTGGGGAACAATACCTCATAGAAGTCATCTGGCACCATGATAGCCCACTTAAGCCGTCTACCCTGGTCCACCACTTTTAGGGTTCCCACCCTAGGATTAACAGAGGGCGGCATAGGGCCCATGAAATCACCCCAATAAACTTCCAACGGAACGGGATGGTGATCACTGAAAGGGGAAATCAGGGTTCTATATGAAGCAATACTGTGTAAAATCGCAGGTGACACACATATATAATCGATAATGGATCCTGGGTCCGACCCTTTAAAAGTGTTGAGCCTCGATCCGCCTGAGCCACTGGCAGGTTCCAACAAATTGGAATTAGCCAATAACTCCTCTAATGCCTCTCCCCCTTTTAGAATGCTCAAAGTGCATAATGTCTGGGCCACTCTGTCCCAAATAATCAATTGTGCCACATAACAAAGTGCATGGATGGATATTAAAATCGCCCATAAGGACGAATTTGATATTAGTATGTGTATCTAGACTGACCTCTGACAAAAATTGGTCCAGGATATCGAGATTATCATTACTATTATCTGGGTTCCTGCATTATAAAAGTTGATAAAAATAGTTTTCTGGGTTGGGGAGATCACCCTTTCCACTAACAAAAGATTTGGCGAAGGTTGGTTAATTACTTTTAAAGCCCCCTTGAGTTTTAGTGAAAAAAGCAGAATAAGGCCACTTTTGGCTCTGCCCGCAGCACTGGGGGCAGCTGGCACCACAAAGCTCGAGAAACCATCTAGGCAAAAACTAGGTGATATGTCCCAGGATTCCTGAAGGGCTACAATATCATGCAAAGAAATAAAAGCGAGCCATGCCTCATCGACCCTTTTTGTTCTAACACCCGCCACATTCCAACTCAATAGCCTGCATACTTCCACTGAGTCAGAAGTGGGACTAGGTTCTTCTCCTAAATGTGCTAATGGTGGTGCAGGTAGTCAATCTGTGTCCTCTAGCCCCGAAAGTGAGGAAAAATGGTTGCTAAGGACCAGCCCACCCCCATCTGTTGTTCCAGGTATGTGTTGACCAGGGGGTGCGTGCTGCCGTGACTCAGAGGGCTTGGATCCAGTGTGGGTCATTCGGCCCGCACCTACTGATGCTTGATGGCAAGGGTTATGCATTCCTAACCTCGCCCCCCTTACCGGATGCGCCCCTCTCCTACCCCCTATGGGAGCACAATGCGGGCCTTGTGGACTTACTATGGGAGGGTAAAGGAAGCCTAAAGGCAACAGTCTTAAATGATCGTTGCTCAAGACTCCAGATCCGTCCCAGAATAACCTTTCAGCCACACCGGCCCTGTCAAAATTGACTATCACGCAATCCCCCTGCACCATTTTCGGTACCCTCCCAATCCACCCCACCCTATTGGCTGAAATGATTCTGTTGGAGATACTGCTCCCACTACATGAGTCCGTGCACCAGGCTCGTGCTTTAACTATAAGGTCTCTTGCACACTCACGCTCTCCTATTTTCAATGGGGGAGTACCCACGAAAATTGCCACTAACGGGGCTGCTTCTGGTGGTAAATCTAGATGAATATTACTGACCTTAGGCCTATTCTCTACGGGCAACCTTTGTGGCACCCTAGGGTTTTCCAATTGGATGGGAGGTAATGGGACTACCATAGGATCAGCAGGTGGCACGCTAGCCCTGGGCTCCTTTTTGAGCTTCCTGACCCTGGCCCAAGAAGGCCCTCATTGTGTCTATCAAGAGCAAATTGTGACCGTTCACCATTTTATCAATGATAGCACATTTCTTGAGTAGTCCCTCCAAACAAGTATTTAGGGTATCCACAATGTCCTTAGCGATGGCCACGAGAAGCGGTTCAATCCGGGCAACAAAGAGCGCCTCCAACTGGTCCCCTAGAATATTGGTAGATGTACTTGTGGACCCTGGCAAGTGCTTAGCTTTCCCCCTTTTTTTCTTCATCGATGGGTCGCTGGGCTGTGGACAGGTGGTAATTTGTGGTGACTGCGGGGCACCAGATGAATTACCCGCTCTCGTGGTAGGTGCGGCTGCTGGCTTTGTGACGATTACCAAAGGTTCCAGCGGAATAGTGGGGGTAATAAGTACATCACCACAGACTACGGGGTCAGCAGGTTCCACTGGTGTTAGAGTACTAAGTGTATTGGGTGGAGGGACAGCTTGTACCAGGCCCAGTTCGTGTTCCGCATTAGCAATTTCTTTGTTGATAGCCCCCACAGCCGAAGAAAGAAATGTTAAGATAGACTGTGAGTGTCTTGGCACCTTGGCTTTCGTGCCATCCTCCTCACCATTGCTTATATTCTTTCGCTTACCCATATCAAGTTGTTAAGGACAAGGCCCAGCCCTGCCTCCTTCTGCCTTAGACTGCCCGCCCTTTGCCCGGGCTTCGCCCGGCGGCGTCCGTGACGCGGAGGAAGCTGCTCGTCTTTATGCGCCTCCGTGCGCAGTGAATTGCAGGAAGTGGGTGTGTCCGCCGAGGAGTCTGGGAGCTGTAGTCTTCCCCCACTGCGGCACCGCGGTGGTGCTTGCGGTGGCGGCAGGGAAGACCAGCAGCGTCAGGGCCCCAGACAGATGTAAGCAGCAAGCGGCAAAAGCAACCCTCAAGCAAGTAAGTAGAAGCAGCGTTGTCCCCCGCTCCTCAGTGGGAGCTGCTCGTCTTTATGCGCCTCCGTGCGCGGTGAATTGCAGGATGTGGGTGTGTCCGCCGAGGAGTTTGGGAGCTGTAGTCTTCCCCCACTGCGGCCCCGCAGTGGTGCTTGCGGTGGCGGCAGGGAAGACCAGCAGCGTCAGGGCCCCAGACAGATGTAAGCAGCAAGCGGCAAAAGCATCCCTCCAGCAAGTAAGTAGAAGCAGCCTTGTCCCCCGCTCCTCAGTGGGAGCTGCTCGTCTTTATGCGCCTCCGTGCGCGGTGAATTGCAGGAAGTGGGTGTGTCCGCCGAGGAGTCTGGGAGCTGTAGTCTTCCCCCACTGCGGCCCCGCGGTGGTGCTTGCGGTGGCGGCAGGGAAGACCAGCAGCGTCAGGGCCCCAGACAGATGTAAGCAGCAAGCGGCAAAAGCAACCCTCCAACAAGTAAGTAGAGGCAGCCTTGTCCCCCGCTTCTCAGTGGGAGCTGCTCGTCTTTATGCGCCTCCGTGCGCGGTGAATTGCAGGAAGTGGGTGTGTCCGCCGAGGAGTCTGGGAGCTGTAGTCTTCCCCCACTGCGGCCCCGCGGTGGTGCTTGCGGTGGCGGCAGGGAAGACCAGCAGCGTCAGGGCCCCAGACAGATGTAAGCAGCAAGCGGCAAAAGCAACCCTCCAGCAAGTAAGTAGAAGCAGCCTTGTCCCCCGCTCCTCAGTGGGAGCTGCTCGTCTTTATGCGCCTCCGTGCGCGGTGAATTGCAGGAAGTGGGTGTGTCCGCTGAGGAGTCGGGGAGCTGTAGTCTTCCACCACTGCGGCCCCGCGGTGGTGCTTGCGGTGGCGGCAGGGAAGACCAGCAGCGTCAGGGCCCCAGACAGATGTAAGCAGCAAGCGGCAAAAGCAACCCTCCAGCAATTAAGTAGAAGCAGCGTTGTCCCCCGCTTCTCAGTGGGAGCTGCTCGTCTTTATGCGCCTCCGTGCGCGGTGAATTGCAGGAAGTGGGTGTGTCTGCCGAGGAGTCTGGGAGCTGTAGTCTTCCCCCACTGCGGCCCCGCGGTGGTGCTTGCGGTGGCGGCAGGGAAGACCAGCAGCGTCAGGGCCCCAGACAGATGTAAGCAGCAAGCGGCAAAAGCAACCCTCCAGCAAGTAAGTAGAAGCAGCGTTGTCCCTATTCCTTACATTTGTAGAGTGAGAGCCCAGGGGGTACTGGAACTAGAAAAAAAAACTAAGCCCCAGTAACCAGTTTACAAAAGGTATGCAAACATGCAAATGGTATTTAAACACCTGTGATAAACTCAGGTATGCCCTGCTGTGCTGGAGGTAAGACTGCAGACACAGCCCAGCGGAGCCCACAGCAGCTCGAGCTGAGACGCACTACGTGGTAGGAGGGGGGCTGAAACCCTTGTAGTCCTATGAGCCTGGGCAGAAGTGTGACCAGGAAGGCGCGGCCCCCTTCCCATCACTCTACGGCCCCCCTGGGGACCGCACCCTACACTTTGAAGATCCCTGGTCTAGGAGAACAAGCCCAGACATGGGTCCTTTGCTCGCTGCACCACTGGCTTAAAGCTAGCCTAGCTGATATGGGGTGATAGCCTGAAACCGAACCCCGAATGCTTGTCACCGGTCCAGTGAGAACCTGGCCTGGCAGTTCGGGCTGGGCTGTTCCCATGGGGAGTTGTGTCAAGACTGATTTGCATATGGCTGTCACCAAAACTGGGGTTGCATGGTGTGCAAAAGAACAATGGATTCAACCCAGATCTCTTGTCTCTCCGGGCACAGTAATGTAAGCAATATGCTTCCACTGTCTGGGGAAGGTATCCTCAGCCCAATTATGAACCATGGTAAGCCAGTGGTATACAAAGTGGAGTCTACTTTGATTTTGTAAGTAATATTGAGAGCTAAACTTTAAGGGTGAAAATCAGAAGGATGTTTATCCACTTAAGCAGTTGCAGAATCTCCTATTTGACATTTCAATTATTTACTCTGTATATTCACGCTGATATGACCATGAGGTTACTGCTTCCTTTGAGCACACTTTATGGCTCTAAAATTTCCCTACATATGTGTCGGCCTATTACTTTGTTTCCATCTCTGAGCTGATCAGCTGTCCTTCCTGAAACAGTGGTCTAGCAGTAGCTTAGCAGTAGACAGATGGTACACCTGCAAGTAGCTCCCATCAAAACACTCTAACAAAGCACTATCGCATATGCAAATAATGTAGCTTCTTTGGCAGGATTACATCCTCAGATTGTATACTATCTCAAAAAGCCTTCCATCGTAAAATTGACTTTGACATAAGATATCTAATTGTCCCTGTCCTTACTTTTTGTTCTCTGTATGTATGTATGTATGTATTTGGTGTTTTTTAGGCACTTGTATCACCCGTAGGTCTCGCAGTGCCAGCAGATACTCAGCGACCCAAGGTAGGTATCACATCAGGACTAGAAAAGCCATGTTTTAGAGTTTTGCGAAACCTCTTGTGATCTTGTTCCATTCGGAGATATAGTGGTAAGGCGTTCCTGGTTTCAGGGCCTATTTTGGAGAAGGCTCTGCCTCCGTTCCTTACTGTACACACTTTAGGTACTGCTAGGAATTATTTACTGGTCGAGCGCAGAAGTCTTGTTGGTTGGCATTTTATTAGTTTTTTGGCTAGAAAGTATGGCCCTTTGCCGTTTAGGGTCTTGTGAACCAGGCAGCATATTTTGAAATTGATACTCTTTTTATGGGGAGCCAATGGAGGGTCTTCAGGCTGGGCTCGGAAGAAGTGCAGGGAGGTAGGTTTAGAACCAGTCTGGCCGCAGTGTTTTGTAGGACTTCAAGTTTTGATAACTGCCAAAATGGTAATTGATTCCAACATTGATGCCCCTATCCTAGCTGGAGAAAAAGTCCCTATTTTAATGTTCGCCGATGATTGTCTTTTAGTAGCAAAAACCCAAAGCGGGTTGCAGAAGGCCTTGGTGCTTTTTGAAGATTTCTACTCCGCTCGGGGTTTGGAAGTCAATGTAGCAAAATCTACATTTATGACTTTTAATGCCCCAAAATCTTATAAGGGTACTATGATTATGAACAAGCGTCCCCTAGAAAGGGTTGAGGCTTTCAGCTATTTGGGCATCTGCATCCAGCATGATTTGTGATGGAAACAGCAGATTGAGCTGGCTACTCTGAAACATCGCCAACTCTCTGGTGTTCTGAGTCTGGAGCATTCCAGGTCCCTCACTAAACCAATAGCTCCAGTATTAGCGGTTTATAATGGAAAAGTGGTTAGTTCCACTTTATACGGGGTAGAAGTTTGGGGACCTGAGAACTTACGGGGGATGACTGCCTCAGAAAATGTATTTCTTAGGAATTTGATAAAACTACCGCAGAGTACCCCCCTGAATCCCCTTCTCTATGATCTGGGTTTGTCCCCAATAGCCCTTATTGCTTCTTTGCGTCCAATTTTATATTGGAGGCAGCTCTGGACAACCCCAGAACTAGAGACGTACAGAAGGGGACTGATAGATATAATTAGACGTGGTAATTCTCATGGAATTAAGTGGCTAGTACACATCAGGGTGTTCTGATTGATCTGTGGAATCTATGACATAATATCGAAACACACATTATCGTAGTACAAAATTATCGACACAAAAATATCGACATCAAATATATCGTCATCCTATACTTATTTAATCACATACACAAATATCGAAATTAGAATATCGCAATACATAAACATCGATATCAATTATATCGACCCCATATATATTGCAATATTTAAATATCGATAATTAAAATTTATAAACAGTACGTTAAAAATATCGAGAGTAAAAATATCGGCTACAATAATATCGTTATTTAAGCAATATCGAACAATTTTATTATTATTCTATAACACTTTTAAACATTAAAAAAATACTATTAGCACTACAATTCACATTTTACAACAATTTATAAATACATAAATTTTCACATTTAAAAATAAATGATTTACACATGTATAAAATATTTCTTTAACATATTATATAAAGGTATGTATGCTCAACATTAATTAGCGTTTACCATATATGGTCATTAATTACACCAACAGTTTTTCAAAAATACAAACCAACGAATCAAAACAGTACAAACATAAACTCACCAATAGCTAACTAATTACTAACTCCAAAACACTATATAAACAATTACATCCAACAAACAAATTACCTGAGAAAAGTAGAAGACAGGAAAGAATACTGTGGATACATTTGACGACGCCTACAAGAAAACTAAGATTCAACCTACCATTAAGAGGATTGAAAGTAAGTAACAAAATGTAACTTAATTAAAGGAACTGCTAAAATTACACATTTGGTAAAAAGGACAAATTACTCATACATATGTATTGTAGATTATCTCCTACCACTACAGAAAACTTCACTACTAAAGAACAGAAAAAACTAAGAAGAAAACTACGAAACTACTAACAAAGTAATCATTTTATATTTTTTCTCGAACAACATTAATTAATTGAAGCTTTAACATTAAAACAGCAAACAGACCTGCTTCCAAAAAAATGTTTCTAAATATGGATTTTAATGAATATTTTTTTTTTTTACAGATAAAGACATCAAAGAAAATACAGGCCACAACTGAAAATTGAACAGATTGCCTTACACCTACAACAGCATTAAAACTCTGCATAACAAGCAACTAATACAAAGTAAGTCAATTAAATGATGTGACAAACAGTAACTCCTAAAGAATGAAAAATTGCTAACATATTGTAATAATTTATGCATATATCCTTCTTTTTTTCTAGCACCACTACAACATCCACTAACAACAAATATCAAAGAACAGAATTCAACAAACAAAGATACAACTACCAAAGTAAGTATATCCAAACACTTTTCAAAAAGATAAAATAAGTAAAAGCTTTAACTTATAGCAAAACATGTAAAAGCTACCCAAAAAAATATAACTAAACAATTAACACAAATAAATGTTTTTTTCAAGCAAAGAAACACCAGAAAAGACAGACCACAAGGAAAAGAGTAAAGAACATCAAAATCACAGACTAAACTTCAACCAAAGGTAAGCATGCACAATATAAATATTTATAATTCCCACTTAAAATACATATAACTATAACTATAATAACTATACCATATATTTCTAATAGATTTAACAAGGAGAAAATGACAGAAGGAGCTGAATTTGTTACCAGTCAAAAAGGGAAACTATTACTCTGCTACATGGGTTATACGTATACCCAAGAGAAACAATTTGGGATGAAAGTAAATTGGAAATGTTGCAAATATTACTCTAACAAATGTTATGGAAGAGCAACAACTAGAGAAGCAACTGTCCTTTACACCAGGGAACACAACCACCCTCCAAATGTAACAGAAATAGAAGTCAGAACAGCATTAGAAAACATTAAAGAAGCTAGTACATGTTCCCAAAAACCTACAAGCCTAATTTTAAAAGAACAAATTCCACAAATCCCAAAAACAGCCACTACCCAAATGCCTAATATAATTTCTCTCAAAAGAACAATATCACGTACCAAAAAAGCAACTACTACTACCACTCCACCTCCTAAAACATATAGGGGTCGATTCCGATCCGGTAAAATGCGCTCCGAATCGTCGTACGGAGCATTTTTCCCCGTACGAATCGTACCCGTAAACGTCCCCGTACGTACGACGAAGTACGATCCGTACCAGGAGCCAAAGTCCGTACGAGTCGTACAGGACTCCGTACGACTAAAATATCCGTACGAGTCTCACTCGGAACCCGCCGTACACGACATCGCTACGGTTCGCGGCTGGTTTTTACGACCCAGCAAGTACGGTTCGTGTCGGGTACGCACCGTATGACCCTTTTCCTACGGGAGCCGAAAACAGTCGTAAACGCAGAGTTCACGCCGAAACAGGTACGGAACGCCCCCCCCAGGTACGGCACGTACCCCCCATGATCGCAGGGGTACGTGCCGTACCCCAGTGATCATGCGGGGTACGTGCCGTACACCCAGCGTACATGGGGTACGCACCGTACCCCATGTACGGTGGGTGTACGGCACGTACCCCATGTACGCTGGGTGTACGGCACGTACCCCGCATGATCACAGGAGTACGGCGCGTACCCCTGCGATCATGGGGGGTACGCGCCGTACGGTGTGTAGGTGATCGTGCGCTTTTCCGTACGAATCGACGTGTACCGTACGAATCGCGTCCTGGTCGGCCGATCGGGATCGGAATCGTCCGGTCGTACGGCGTCCGTACGAGTCGTACGGAAACGGCTCCGGATACGATTCGTACGGATGGGGATTTTACCGGATCGGAATCGACACCATAGTGATATAAATTTAACTCATGACCAAACTATAACTTTAAACAAAATACCTTTTATAATTCACGACAATAAAAACAATGAGAAAAGAATAATAATCTTTGGTACTGCTATAAATTTAATAAAACTCCAACAATGCCAATTTTGGATGATGGACGTTACTTTTAACATCTGTCCCAGACCTTTCTACCAACTTTACACAATACATGGCTTATATCAAAACTGTAACATACCTCTACTATATGCACTGCTTCCAAATAAAACTAATTCAACATATATGGATTTATTAAACATTATCAAACAAAAAACAAATGACTATTCCCCTGAAAAAATTATACTGGATTTTGAACAAGCAATGCTCTCAGCTATTTTAAAAATACACCCCCATACCTGTATCCAAGGCTGCTATTATCATTTTAATCAGTGTCTTTGGAGGCATTTACAAAAAACTACTCTAAGCATAGAATATGCTACAAGCTCATCTTTTGCATATCAAATAAAAAAACTGATAGCACTAGCTTACGTCCCTGAAACAGATGTGGCTGAACACTACAACCTTTTAATAGACAGCCAATTTTACAAACAAAATGAAGCAAAGTTAACTCCTCTCTTAGACTACTTTGAGGACACTTGGATAGGTAGACTCCATAGATCTGGCCACAGGAGAAATCCTAAATTCTTAATACCCTTGTGGAATGTTTACAGAAGCACCTTAAATGGAGAATCTAAAACAAACAACGCAGTTGAAGGTTGGCACAATGCCTTCCTCCAATCAACAGGCCGAACTAAACCAACATTAGAAAAATTCATTACATGCCTCCAAAAAGAGCAAAGTTATCAGGAATTCAGAATGGAGCAATCCATTACTGAACTAACTCCAAAAACATCCAAACAAACAAAACAAATGCACAAATACCTAGAGCAACAAGTAAAGCTGTACCCTAGCACAACAGGCATGGAATACCTCAATATAATAGCCAAAACACTACTGTAAACTACTCTAAGCCACAAACAATCTCAATAGAAAAATGTTCTAATACAATAATATTACATTCATATAATTTATCTCGAAAAAAATTAATGTATGGAATATATATTATATAATTAAATATATATACACACATTAATTATGTTTGAAATAAATAAAACTAAACAATATTCATTAAAACATTACCCACCCACAATTATAAAAATGTAAAAAAACTTACCAAAGATATTCCAAATGATGTAGAATCCATTTCCACCAAAATAATCCAGTTTCGAATACCAGTTACCCAAAAAAAAATGAAAAAATACAACTGTCCCAAAATAGATAAATCCATTCCACGAAGCTCTTTCGAAATACCATAAAAAACCCGAAAAATGTCGAAAAAACGCTCCAGGAAAGCCGAAAAATTTGAAGAAGTGTCTACAAACTATCAGTTAATAAAAAGTTAATAAAACTAACGAACACTTCTCCCCAAAAAAAACCACTTCCTTCGGACATCAGGAACTCCTGCAAGTGAAAGACATAAAAGAAATATTCCCACCCACATAAAATAACACATACACTCCTACTAAAAGTAATAGCAACATAATATTTCGAATAATAAACTTAAACATCGAAACACTAACTCTATACACAAGGCAATACAACACTAAAAAGTACGTTAAATGTACATCCGCAAACACAACATATCATAATCGCCAATACAACACATTTACTTCTAACAACACTAAATACGACCAAACTACTCTCAAAATTAATTCAAAACACAGTTAAAACATATTAAATAAACCTTACCTTCAGAGACGTGAAGTGTTTCCCAACCGCTAGCTGAACTTCCTCAAAATGACACAAAACGACCTAAAGCGGTTACAAAATAAAGGACCCAAAACTAAAGAAAATGATAGAAATTACACACTTATTATTTAATGCAAGCAAAGTATTTGTTAATTTAATAAACCAAGGAATACTTTGAAAAAATAGTAATTTTTTATTTGTATTAAATTACTTAGAAAAATGTACACAATTTGTAAAATTATAAAAATAAATATTATAAAATACATAATATTTATTATTATAATTGTAAAAATGTTGAAATGGTGTAAAAAAAATGAACAAAATGTTTAACAAAATGTATAAAAATAAATTTATTCTACAATATTTTCTTCAATTAAAATGTTTGTTACAAAATGTAATATTAATATATTTATATTAATATAAATACTAAACTATTGTTTACTAACAACATGTATTTGAATATATACATTGTATATGTATTTTTCAAACAGTATATTTTATTTGGATGTATGACGTTACAACGCATACGTTTAGAACGCATACCATTACAACGAAATTTTTACAACGCAAAAACTATTACAACGCATGTATTTACAATGCATGTTTTTACAACGCAGATACCTTTACAACGCATACCATTACAACGTGAGTATTGGTAAGTATATAATAATTTTGTTAATTTAAATTAATAGAAAATAATATAATTAAATGTAATATAATTTAATGTAATTTAATATCATTTAATTAATTTAATTTAAATTTTAATAATTAAAAATAATATGATTTAATTTAATTTAATGTAATTTAATTTCATTTAATTAAATTAATTTAAATTTAAATTAATTTTAACCCTGTACCCCGTACCCCAAAAACCCAAAACTGACCCAGATACCTAAAAATACCCTTTTACCCAAAAACCCAAAACTGACCCTGAACCCTAAAAATACCCCTTTACCCAAAAACCCAAAACTGACCCTGAACCCTAAAAATACCCCTTTACCCAAAAACCCAAAACTGACCCTGAACCCAAAAAATACCCCTTTACCCAAAAACTGAAAACTGACCCTGAACCCTAAAAATACCCCTTTACCCAAAAACTGAAAACTGACCCTGAACCCTAAAACTACCCCTTTACCCAAAAACACAAAACTGACCCTGAACCCGAAAAATACCCTTTTACCCAAAAACTGAAAACTGACCCTGAACCCTAAAAATACCCCTTTACCCAAAAACTGAAAACTGACCCTGAACCCTAAAAATACCCCTTTACCCAAAAACTGAAAACTGACCCTGAACCCTAAATATACCCTTTTACCCAAAAACTGAAAACTGACACTGAACCCTAAATATACCCCTTTACCCAAAAACTGAAAACTGACCCTGAACCCTAAAAATACCCCTTTACCCAAAAACTGAAAACTGACCCTGAACCCTAAAAATACCCCTTTACCCAAAAACCCAAAACTAACCCTGAACCCTAAAAATACTCTTTTACCCAAAAACTGAAAACTGACCGTGAACCCTAAAAATACCCTTTTACCCAAAAACTGAAAACTGACCCTGAACCCTAAAAATACCCCTTTACCCAAAAACCCAAAACTAACCCTGAACCCTAAAAATACCCCTTTACCCAAAAACCCAAAACTGACCCTGAACCCTAAAAATACCCTTTTACCCAAAAACTGCAAACTGACCCTGAACCCTAAAAATACCCCTTTACCCAAAAACTGAAAACTGACCCTGAACCCTAAAAATACCCCTTTACCCAAAAACTGAAAACTGACCCTGAACCCTAAAAATACCCTTTTACCCAAAAACTCAACACTGACCCTGAACCCTAAAAATACCCCTTTACCCAAAAAACCAAAACTGACCCTGAACCCTAAAAATACCCCTTTACCCCAAAACTGAAAACTGACCCTGGACCCTTAAAAATATCCCTTAAAAAAAACCAAACATATAAAATTTAAAATATAATTATATACTTACCAATACTTACGTTGTAATGGTATGCGTTGTAAAGGTACCTGCGTTGTAAAAAAATGCGTTGTAAATACATGCGTTGTAATATTTTTTGCGTTGTAAAAATTTCGTTGTAATGGCAGTGCGTTGTAAAAGTTGCGTTGTAATGGTTGTTTCCCATTTTATTTACTTCTAACAATACTTATGTTTATTAAATATGTACTCTTTGAATTAAGTAATATTACCAATATTGTTTGAAATGTTTAATAAAATTTACACAAATTCCACTAATATATTATTAAATATAAATGTAAAAAATATATGTTATACTAATGTTTATTGTTGTTCTTTCTCATGTTAATAAAAAATTTAAATTGTTCCCCAAAAAAATACAGTATTTAATATTTTACTTCACTAAAATATTTATTTAATGACATTTCAATCTACATAACTTTACTATTCCCACTCCAGTCTACATTAATTTGGTGTAGGTGCTGGACACTAATTAAATATAATTTACTATTCCCACTCCAGTCACCATTAATTTGGGGTAGGTGCTGGACACTAATTAAATATAATTTAATTTTCTCACTCCAGTCTACATTAATTAGAGATAAATGGTGGACACTAATTATATATAATTTACTATTCCTACTCCATTCTACATTAATTAGGAATACTTTAGCACACTATTTACATATACTTTTAAATTCCCACTTCAAGGTACATAAAATGCATGAATATATATGTTTAGTTAAATAAAAATACATAACTTAAACACTATATACAATAATAATGTTTAAAAAATAATCTTTTCTAATTAATAATTTTTATTTTCACTATTCAAATGTAGTATAATATACAAAACTGTACAGCAATATAGATTGTTAACAATTTCACTCACTCCATACACTCAACAAACAAATATACTTATTCCGAATGTGTAAATATCAAATAAATGTAAAAAAATATTCCGATTATTTATATAAAATAAATTGTTAAACATATTTTAAAGTAGAACAATATTGTAAAATGTTATAGAAAAAATTTCGCAATTTATTTTAAAATTTTAGCGAAATTCGAAATTTTAAATTTGTATTTAATGTACATATTGGTTTTATAAATGTTTTGACATATTTTAACAAAAAATTTTAAAATATATATTTTTAAATTATAAAATATATATATATATATTTTTTTAAATGTTCCCAATAAATTTAAAATTTAAAACACTTTTTTTATGTAGAATTATTTAACCATTTTACATTTTTTCTCTTATTTAAATATATTTATTTATAAACATTTTTTATATTATATTATTTTAAAATAATTATTATAAATTACATTTTTTATTTTTAAATGTTTTTTTAAATTTATTATATTTTCAATTAAATAAAAAAAAATTATAATTTTTTTTAAAACACTCCCCACCCTTATCCCCTATAAACCCAACATCCCGCTCCTAAATTTATATATCAATTAATTAATTTTTATATAAAATTTATATTTAAATTTTTTTATTTTATATATTTTCTAATTAAAATAAAAAATCTGCAATTTAATATTTATAATATATACATTTTTAATACACCCCCCACCCTTATCCCCTATTAACCCAACATCCCGCTCCTAAATTTATATATATATATTTTTTTTTATTTATTATATTTTATAGGTACACATTACTATTAATAAATTGTAAATATTATTAATTATTACACAACAATAACACATATTACAACATAATTATTACTATATATTTTATTTCGATATTTTTACTATTTATAGATATTTCTTTACAACGATATTTTTACTTGTGGAAAGACTCAACAAATGCAAGGTTCCCACCCAAGAAGTTTTTAAAGGACCAGTACTGGAAATCTGTGGCTGTTAAGATCTTAAGGACCACAAATCCTTGTTCATTTACCGGTGTGTTTTTGGACTTTAGGGAGAGTCCGCACCTGGAAGACTTCTGGGATGTTATCTCAAAACCTTTAGATCGCAAACTTTATTTCCAACTGAGAATTGGTAGTTTACCTGTTAGGGCCTTTACTAGCAAGTGGTCTAGGGGGGACAAAGTCGGTTGTCCAGCATGTCCGGCGCTTTCTGAGTCTGTTGGTCACTTGCTGTTTGAATGCCCAGCGTATGCGGCCCCACGACGAACATGGCTACGCCCAATGTGCAGGTTGCTGGGCACGGACAGCAGCCTGGCTACAGTTGGAATAATATGTACCTGTACAAATATGACTGTATTCGTGGCAGTGGCAACATTTTTGGGGTGGGCTTGGACCATCAGAAGCAGGTTGTTAATAGATTAACTTTTCCCCTTGTGATTACCAAATCCCTTATGATAAAATGTTAAATAATTCCTTATGTAAATATGTTAGTATCATATCTCCTATATTTTTTTAAAAGGGAAGAATTTGCTCATTTTTTAACCTTATTTATCTGTTTTAAAATGATATTTTATGTGGATTTTATGCTTTTATGACAATCGTCGAATAAAGCATGCTTGAACTGAACTGAACTGATAACTGCTCCTCATTAAAGGAAGCCAGTAGCGCATTTCCATAATCTAAATGGCTAATGATAAGTCCCTGTACTAGGGCATGCAGGATGATATGGGAATCCACTTAAAGATTTTTCTAAGGGTTTTCATTAGGCCACAGCTGGTTTGCACCACATTGTTTATGTGGTCTGCCATGGAGAGTTTATCATCTATTATTATGCTAAGATTTCGCGCTATGGATTTGGGTGGAGTGCACGGTCCCAAGGACGGCGGCCACCAGTCATCTGTCCATATTTTCTGAGCGTTGCCAAAAAGCAGGATTTCAGTTTTGCTTGCGTTGTGTAATAAGTGGTTACTCACCATCCTGTCATTAATGGACAACATGCACTGTTTGAATCTGGATTTGGTGCCATTGGAATCTGATCCAAGTGTGATCAGTAACTGCGTGTCATCGGCGCATGACACTGTGTCGAACCCATGTGCTCGGATTATCTTTGCCAGTGGTGACACATACAGGTTAAAGAGTGTGGGGCTCAATATGGATCCTTGGGGGACTCCCTTGTCAATTATCTGCTTTTTGGAGGAGAAGACACCTATTTGAACCTTGGAGGACCTGTCTGTCAGGTAGCTCTTGATCCAGCTTAATGCTGGGCCCTCAACACCAAACTCCAATAGGGGCTCCAGAAGGACGTCATGAGGGATGTTGACGAAGGCCGCTGATAAATCAAGCAAGATCAAGATAACAGATTGTCTTGCATTGAAAGAGAGCCTGATGTTGTCGACTATCTCGAGCAGGGCAGCTTTGGTGCTGTGAAACGCACATGTGTCGAAGGCCGCTGATAAATCAAGCAAGATCAAGATAGCATATTGTCTTGCATTGAAAGAGAGCCTGATGTTGTCGACTATCTCGAGCAGGGCAGTTTCGGTGCTGTGAAACGCCCAGAAACCCAACTGAGATGGGTTCAGCAAATGGTTGTTTTCCAGATGTTTATATAGCTGGTCGTTGATCAGTGATTCCATGACCTTGCTAAATAAGGGTAGGCGGGAGATTGGTTGATAATTGGCAAGTTGTTTAGGGTCAGCTGTTGGTTTTTTCAGGATTGATCGAATTATGGCCTCCTTCCAGTGTGAGGGAACAATTGATTGTGATAGTGAGAGGTTAAAAAATGTTGTTAGGTGTGGGATTTTAGATAAGATATGAGAGGATGCCGGGTCAGCTGGAGAGCCAGATTCGATTTTGTTTAGGGTGAGGACTACTTCTTCCTCTGTAATAGTGCAAAATTGTTTGAGGGAGGGTGTGTGTGAGGGAGAAACTTTATTGCACTACTGTTTAGATGAAGTGTCTGTTGGGAAATGTCTGTAGATATCGTCTATTTTATCTCCAAAAAAAGATGAGAGGGAGTTGACCCAATCTTGGGAAGGAGTGAGTGGTTGTTGGTACGTGGAGGGGTTGGGTAAATTCTTTAATTATTTTGTAGAGGTCTTTATGGGTGTTGGAGGCCTGATTTATTCTGTTTCCTAAATATAGTATTTTGCCTTAGCTATATGGTCCATATAGAGCCGATGTATAGTTTTATAGTGCTGTTTTTCTGTTTCATTTTTTGTGTGTTGCCATTTATGTTCTGCTTTTCTGACGGTGAGTTTGTCAATTTTTAAGTCTGGAGTGAACCACAGGGAGAGTTTAACCGGGCACCTAGTATTCTTTTCCAGAGCAATTATGTCCAAGGTCTAACTGATGGCGAGTTCCAAATCTCTGGCTGCCTTGTTAGTGTGGGTGATCTCGGATGGGGAAAGGAGAGTGAAGTGAGTGGAGAAAGATTTTATGTTCATCTTGTTCCAAGTTCTACTTAGCTTTGATTCTCTCTTTTAGAATGAGGTTTAGTCGGCATCTCATGTATTAAAAACCTTATTACAAGGTGGTCGGACCATGGGACTGGGAGTAGCTGGTCGATCACGACATTGGGGGAGTTTGTGAATAAAAGGTCTAAGGAGTGGCCAGCGATGTGGGTGGGGCCCTTCACCAGTTGCTTTAGGCCCAATGTACCAAGACTGGTGAAGAGATCTATTTTTTTTCAAAAAGATACATAAAGAAAAGAAAGCAAATACAAACATCTTCTTCCACATTGTCGCCATTATATAACCATGAGACACTATCAAAACGACTTCAATTATCCTCATTTAAGCCTTACATTATCATCCTGTGTCATTTTGGAATCACTGGCATATCTGACAATGAAGCATTAATATCCAAAATTGAAGCACTGAAGAAGAAGTGCTAAAGAAACCTGAAAGGAAATAAAATGAAACACATACACAATCTCAAGGCAGCTTCAAATAATGTGTCTTAGGCATAATGCAGTCCAGGTGTCTATAATTCCTGTCCGCTGTCTGTCACTCCAGTCAAAGGATCCCCTTTACCATTCATGGCACACGCCCTGCCCCCCCCTCGGGCTCACAATTCCAGCACGCAACTCACTCAATGTTATTCAGCAGATATAGTCTCAGTGGTTCCCATATGTCCCTTGGTCTCGACCTGGTGGGCAGCTCCTCCGCATAGACGGTGAGATTATCCCGACAATACACCAGGTCAGCCAGCCATGCCTTTACCACAGACCTGCGTCCCTTTCCCCATGTGGTCGCCACCCTGCGTGCAGCCAACAGCAGCGCCAAACGCACTAAAGTGCCTCTCGTCCCTCTCACATGCGGCACACAACATAGAAGACACACTAGAGGGGTGCAAGGGAGGTCCACTGTGGTCATCTCGCACAAGCAATCGACCACCGAAGTCCAGAAGTCCGCCACCTTCCCACAGTTCCAGGCTAAGTGCATGAAGTCTGCATCATCTCATCCACACCTATCACACCTAGCCGATTCCCGCAAACCATACCGGCGCAGTCGCGCCGGAGTGTAGTATACCTGATGAATGTACTTAAAGTGAATGATCTTGAGATTACCATTCATACAGTTTCCCCGTTAATCCACAAATGTGCTTCCAATTATCCTCGGAGATATCCACAGGCAGGCAATCATTCCATTTAGTACAGCTCTTGTCTTCTGCATCTACCGTCTCATCTTTAATGAGTTTATACAATTTGGATATCAGACTCTTATTGTTGGGGACTGTTATAACCGACTGCAAAGACAGTAGTCCCGGGGGCTCTGCCGGACAGCCTGGGTAGTGTACACGGGCTGCATGACTCAATCTATGCACCGCGAAGCGGAAGAGGAGCGACTGATTGGTGATATGCTGCAGATCCTCCTGCGCGACGAATGTGCCACAAGGGTAGACATCGCGCATATGCGAGATACCCGCCTCCCTAAGCGCTCTCATGGACGGCGCCTCTTGAGTGACCGATAGATGCGCGTGGTGCTCGAGACACATAGCCGGTGCATACAATGGCAATTTTAGCACCAACTTCCCAATCCTCTGCCAGGCCGAGATCGTGGTGTCAACCGTATTAATCTCCGACCGCGGAGTGCCACGCGGGTGGTGAGTAACCACACTGTGTAGCGGAATTGGAGTGGCATCCCCATCCTCCACAGCGACATGCGGCGTGAATGCGTGCGGTCTATACCAATAGTAGAGATACTGAGCCTGTGCACTGAGGTAATATACGTAAAAGTCTGGTGCTGCAAAGCCGCCTTTCTCGTAGCTCTTGGTGAGGGTCGACCACTACACCCGCGCCGCCCTGCCCCCCCAAACCAGCCGCAAAAGGTGGCCGCGGAGAGTTGTGAAGAATGCCATATTTAGCACTATCGGCACATTCACAAATAAATAAAGAAACCTGGGCAACACAACCATTTTAATTAATGCAATACGGTCCACAAGTGACAATGGTAGCGAAATCCATGTTTCGACCACAGTCTCCAGCTTCGAGCACGCTTTGCCGTAGTTTTTCCGAATCACAACGGTGGGGTCACGATGTACCCTCACTCCTAGATACTTGACCGGGTCCGCGGAACACATCAGGGGGAATTCCAGTCCAGGCCGCGCAGTTCCAGCCGTGAGCGGTATTATACAGGATTTTTCCCAGTTTATCTGTAGACCAGAGATGAGACCGAATCTCACGTATTATTGCAGCAATTGCGACAGATATCTAGCCAGCTCACGCATGAAGAGGACCATGTCGTCCGCATACAGTGATATTGCGACCGGCCGGTGGTTGAAGTTCAATGCGGCCTCGCTGTGTCGCTGCCGAATAACACAGGCCAGCGGTTCAAGGATTGCAAACAGCAATGGCGATAGAGGGCAGCCCCGCCTAGTTCCTCGCTCGATACTCAGTGCCTCTGATGTCAACCCGCCCACTCTCACCCTTGCCGTCGGAGCCGCGTACAGCACCTCTATCCATTGTATAAACAGTGGGGGAAACCCCATACGGCGTAGCACCAGGTACATATACCGCCATTCAACTGAGTCAAACGCCTTCGCGGCGTCTAGTAGCACCTCCGCAGCTTCAAGAGTAGGGTCTAAGACATGAAACATAGAAAAGAGCGTACGCAGATTGTGTGAGGTGGATCGTTCCGGGACGAAGCCAGACTGATCAGGCAATATCAGCCCCTGTAGTAGTGGTTGCAATTTGGTGGCAAGGATCTTTGCCAAAATCTTGGCATCGATGTTAATTAATGACAGCGGGCGGTACGACTCACATCGGTCCGCTGGTTTGTCTTTTTTGAGCAAGGTGACAATTAGCGCCTCCCTTAGCGAAGGGGGAAGCATCCCCTCTTTGTGTGCCTCCACATAGACTTCCAGTACATGTGGCGCTATCAGGTCCGAGTATTTTTTATAAAATTCCACTGTGAGCCCATCAGGCCCCGGTGCCTTACCATTTGGCAACGCCGCAATAGCCATTTTTATATCTTGCTCGTCTATGGGGAAACTGAGATATTTTCGCTGCACATCAGACAGCCAGGCGCACACAATGTCTTCTAGATACTTATCAAAGTGCTCCACTGACTGTGAACCCCTAGAGCTGTATAAATCCACGTAAAACACTCGGAACTGCTCGGTAATTAGCTTCCGGAGCATAGTGCTCTTTTCCTGAGTCATCCACTATCCTGTCCACGCATTGCTGGTCATAACGCTCTTTGATCTTGAACGCCAGTGTACGACCCGGTCTGCCCACCTCGCCATGCCGCCTAGCTGTATGCCTACGAGGTAACTATTTGATCTCCGACTCCGCAAAGGAGTCATAATCCCGGATCAATTCTTGTATTCGGGCTAATTTCGGCATCTCAGGCCGACACACATACTCACTTTCCAAAACACGCAGTTCATTTTCAATTCTCTGCAGTTGTTGTCTTCTATCTCGCAGTATGCCTGCTGTCGCACATATGCACATTCCTCTTATGGTGACCTTAAAGGCCTCACAGAGTGTTGCCGCCCGATCCACAGTGCCCTTATTCAATGCAAAGTACTGCACTATGGCATCATGTATGGTCTTCTCGTATATAGGGTCAAGGAGTGCCTCAGAGCGCAATTTCCACGTGAAAGAGTGATGTACCCCTTTCGGATAACGCAAGGTCAGTCTCACTGAATTATGATCCGATAGTGTGCGAGCCAATGGCATCACTTCATCAACACATTCCATCAGTTCACCATCAACTAGCCAATAGTCAAGCCTTGACCAGCTTCCATGTGTGGGTGTTGATTGTGTACCCTCCCTTTTGTGCGGGTTCCGTATTCTCCAGACATCATACAACCAAACTCTTCCATAGCCCTCTTCACTCTCTCAGCAACTCTCGGGGTACGATGCGTCATAGGGTTTGACTTGTCTAATTGCGCAATCCAATAGGTATTCAAATCGCCCCCCAGACTATTGGTGCGGTCGGCCACTCTCGCAACTTACCACACATACGGTCTATACATACTGGGTCATCTACTATCGATCCATACAGATTAACTATTATGATCAGTGCGAATCCGTAGCTTCCCACACACCATTGCATACCTCCCCTCCTCATCCGCATATGTGTGGTGAAGAGATCTATTGTGTGGGGATCCAATGAGAGTTCAGCATGGTAGTTAAAATCCCATAGTAGGAGGAAATTATTGGTGGCCAGAATGTGTGGCGCGATTATTTCTGTTAGATTATTAGTGAAGTGAGCTTTGTTACCGGGTGGTCTGTAAAGGAGGGCCCCTTTCCAGGATTCCTTGTTGGCATGCTCTGTGCTGAAAATACATATTCCGCCCCATTCTACCTGGTGGGATTCTACAATGTGTATTTTAGTGTTTACCTTGAAGGCAATCGCTGTTCCGCCGCCTCTTTTGTCTTTCCTATCTTGTCTTATCAACTGATAGCCAGGGGGTAGTGCTATTGCTATGTCAGGTAAAGATGAATCTTGTAGCCATGTTTCTGTAATAAAGAATAAATCGGGTTTTTCTGAGTCCAATAAGGACCAGATTTCCATGTTTTGGGAAGGAGCGCGCATTGCAGTATAAACTGGTCAGAAGTTTGGGCTTTGTTGTGGATTTGATTAGGGGGCTTTTGTTGCTACTGTGGGATGTTTTGATTTGTCTACTTGGTGAAGGGTACTCGTGCGTTATGTGACTCATTAATATTGGCAGGGTGGAGGTGCTGTCAGGTTTCCCATGGGATGATTTGTTGAGAAGGTGAAGTTCATGGCTGGTGTATTTAACAATGGCCATCCTGTACTAGTGAAGGAGACTTGCTGGTGGAAAGAGTAGCTGGTCGATCACGACATTGGGGGAGTTTGTGAATAAAAGGTCTAAGGAGTGGCCAGCGATGTGGGTGGGGCCCTTCACCAGTTGCTTTAGGCCCAATGTACCAAGACTGGTGAAGAGATCTATTTTTTTTTTCAAAAAGATACATAAAGAAAAGAAAGCAAATACAAACATCTTCTTCCACATTGTCGCCATTATATAACCATGAGACACTATCAAAACGACTTCAATTATCCTCATTTAAGCCTTACATTATCATCCTGTGTCATTTTGGAATCACTGGCATATCTGACAATGAAGCATTAATATCCAAAATTGAAGCACTGAAGAAGAAGTGCTAAAGAAACCTGAAAGGAAATAAAATGAAACACATACACAATCTCAAGGCAGCTTCAAATAATGTGTCTTAGGCATAATGCAGTCCAGGTGTCTATAATTCCTGTCCGCTGTCTGTCACTCCAGTCAAAGGATCCCCTTTACCATTCATGGCACACGCCCTGCCCCCCCCTCGGGCTCACAATTCCAGCACGCAACTCACTCAATGTTATTCAGCAGATATAGTCTCAGTGGTTCCCATATGTCCCTTGGTCTCGACCTGGTGGGCAGCTCCTCCGCATAGACGGTGAGATTATCCCGACAATACACCAGGTCAGCCAGCCATGCCTTTACCACAGACCTGCGTCCCTTTCCCCATGTGGTCGCCACCCTGCGTGCAGCCAACAGCAGCGCCAAACGCACTAAAGTGCCTCTCGTCCCTCTCACATGCGGCACACAACATAGAAGACACACTAGAGGGGTGCAAGGGAGGTCCACTGTGGTCATCTCGCACAAGCAATCGACCACCGAAGTCCAGAAGTCCGCCACCTTCCCACAGTTCCAGGCTAAGTGCATGAAGTCTGCATCATCTCATCCACACCTATCACACCTAGCCGATTCCCGCAAACCATACCGGCGCAGTCGCGCCGGAGTGTAGTATACCTGATGAATGTACTTAAAGTGAATGATCTTGAGATTACCATTCATACAGTTTCCCCGTTAATCCACAAATGTGCTTCCAATTATCCTCGGAGATATCCACAGGCAGGCAATCATTCCATTTAGTACAGCTCTTGTCTTCTGCATCTACCGTCTCATCTTTAATGAGTTTATACAATTTGGATATCAGACTCTTATTGTTGGGGACTGTTATAACCGACTGCAAAGACAGTAGTCCCGGGGGCTCTGCCGGACAGCCTGGGTAGTGTACACGGGCTGCATGACTCAATCTATGCACCGCGAAGCGGAAGAGGAGCGACTGATTGGTGATATGCTGCAGATCCTCCTGCGCGACGAATGTGCCACAAGGGTAGACATCGCGCATATGCGAGATACCCGCCTCCCTAAGCGCTCTCATGGACGGCGCCTCTTGAGTGACCGATAGATGCGCGTGGTGCTCGAGACACATAGCCGGTGCATACAATGGCAATTTTAGCACCAACTTCCCAATCCTCTGCCAGGCCGAGATCGTGGTGTCAACCGTATTAATCTCCGACCGCGGAGTGCCACGCGGGTGGTGAGTAACCACACTGTGTAGCGGAATTGGAGTGGCATCCCCATCCTCCACAGCGACATGCGGCGTGAATGCGTGCGGTCTATACCAATAGTAGAGATACTGAGCCTGTGCACTGAGGTAATATACGTAAAAGTCTGGTGCTGCAAAGCCGCCTTTCTCGTAGCTCTTGGTGAGGGTCGACCACTACACCCGCGCCGCCCTGCCCCCCCAAACCAGCCGCAAAAGGTGGCCGCGGAGAGTTGTGAAGAATGCCATATTTAGCACTATCGGCACATTCACAAATAAATAAAGAAACCTGGGCAACACAACCATTTTAATTAATGCAATACGGTCCACAAGTGACAATGGTAGCGAAATCCATGTTTCGACCATAGTCTCCAGCTTCGAGCACGCTTTGCCGTAGTTTTTCCGAATCACAACGGTGGGGTCACGATGTACCCTCACTCCTAGATACTTGACCGGGTCCGCGGAACACATCAGGGGGAATTCCAGTCCAGGCCGCGCAGTTCCAGCCGTGAGCGGTATTATACAGGATTTTTCCCAGTTTATCTGTAGACCAGAGATGAGACCGAATCTCACGTATTATTGCAGCAATTGCGACAGATATCTAGCCAGCTCACGCATGAAGAGGACCATGTCGTCCGCATACAGTGATATTGCGACCGGCCGGTGGTTGAAGTTCAATGCGGCCTCGCTGTGTCGCTGCCGAATAACACAGGCCAGCGGTTCAAGGATTGCAAACAGCAATGGCGATAGAGGGCAGCCCCGCCTAGTTCCTCGCTCGATACTCAGTGCCTCTGATGTCAACCCGCCCACTCTCACCCTTGCCGTCGGAGCCGCGTACAGCACCTCTATCCATTGTATAAACAGTGGGGGAAACCCCATACGGCGTAGCACCAGGTACATATACCGCCATTCAACTGAGTCAAACGCCTTCGCGGCGTATAGTAGCACCTCCGCAGCTTCAAGAGTAGGGTCTAAGACATGAAACATAGAAAAGAGCGTACGCAGATTGTGTGAGGTGGATCGTTCCGGGACGAAGCCAGACTGATCAGGCAATATCAGCCCCTGTAGTAGTGGTTGCAATTTGGTGGCAAGGATCTTTGCCAAAATCTTGGCATCGATGTTAATTAATGACAGCGGGCGGTACGACTCACATCGGTCCGCTGGTTTGTCTTTTTTGAGCAAGGTGACAATTAGCGCCTCCCTTAGCGAAGGGGGAAGCATCCCCTCTTCGTGTGCCTCCACATAGACTTCCAGTACATGTGGCGCTATCAGGTCCGAGTATTTTTTATAAAATTCCACTGTGAGCCCATCAGGCCCCGGTGCCTTACCATTTGGCAACGCCGGAATAGCCATTTTTATATCTTGCTCGTCTATGGGGAAACTGAGATATTTTCGCTGCACATCAGACAGCCAGGCGCACACAATGTCTTCTAGATACTTATCAAAGTCCTCCACTGACTGTGAACCCCTAGAGCTGTATAAATCCACGTAAAACACTCGGAACTGCTCGGTAATTAGCTTCCGGAGCATAGTGCTCTTTTCCTGAGTCATCCACTATCCTGTCCACGCATTGCTGGTCATAACGCTCTTTGATCTTGAACGCCAGTGTACGACCCGGTCTGCCCACCTCGCCATGCCGCCTAGCTGTATGCCTACGAGGTAACTATTTGATCTCCGACTCCGCAAAGGAGTCATAATCCCGGATCAATTCTTGTATTCGGGCTAATTTCGGCATCTCAGGCCGACACACATACTCACTTTCCAAAACACGCAGTTCATTTTCAATTCTCTGCAGTTGTTGTCTTCTATCTCGCAGTATGCCTGCTGTCGCACATATGCACATTCCTCTTATGGTGACCTTAAAGGCCTCACAGAGTGTTGCCGCCCGATCCACAGTGCCCTTATTCAATGCAAAGTACTGCACTATGGCATCATGTATGGTCTTCTCGTATATAGGGTCAAGGAGTGCCTCAGAGCGCAATTTCCACGTGAAAGAGTGATGTACCCCTTTCGGATAACGCAAGGTCAGTCTCACTGAATTATGATCCGATAGTGTGCGAGCCAATGGCATCACTTCATCAACACATTCCATCAGTTCACCATCAACTAGCCAATAGTCAAGCCTTGACCAGCTTCCATGTGTGGGTGTTGATTGTGTACCCTCCCTTTTGTGCGGGTTCCGTATTCTCCAGACATCATACAACCAAACTCTTCCATAGCCCTCTTCACTCTCTCAGCAACTCTCGGGGTACGATGCGTCATAGGGTTTGACTTGTCTAATTGCGCAATCCAATAGGTATTCAAATCGCCCCCCAGACTATTGGTGCGGTCGGCCACTCTCGCAACTTACCACACATACGGTCTATACATACTGGGTCATCTACTATCGATCCATACAGATTAACTATTATGATCAGTGCGAATCCGTAGCTTCCCACACACCATTGCATACCTCCCCTCCTCATCCGCATATGTGTGGTGAAGAGATCTATTGTGTGGGGATCCAATGAGAGTTCAGCATGGTAGTTAAAATCCCATAGTAGGAGGAAATTATTGGTGGCCAGAATGTGTGGCGCGATTATTTCTGTTAGATTATTAGTGAAGTGAGCTTTGTTACCGGGTGGTCTGTAAAGGAGGGCCCCTTTCCAGGATTCCTTGTTGGCATGCTCTGTGCTGAAAATACATATTCCGCCCCATTCTACCTGGTGGGATTCTACAATGTGTATTTTAGTGTTTACCTTGAAGGCAATCGCTGTTCCGCCGCCTCTTTTGTCTTTCCTATCTTGTCTTATCAACTGATAGCCAGGGGGTAGTGCTATTGCTATGTCAGGTAAAGATGAATCTTGTAGCCATGTTTCTGTAATAAAGAATAAATCGGGTTTTTCTGAGTCCAATAAGGACCAGATTTCCATGTTTTGGGAAGGAGCGCGCATTGCAGTATAAACTGGTCAGAAGTTTGGGCTTTGTTGTGGATTTGATTAGGGGGCTTTTGTTGCTACTGTGGGATGTTTTGATTTGTCTACTTGGTGAAGGGTACTCGTGCGTTATGTGACTCATTAATATTGGCAGGGTGGAGGTGCTGTCAGGTTTCCCATGGGATGATTTGTTGAGAAGGTGAAGTTCATGGCTGGTGTATTTAACAATGGCCATCCTGTACTAGTGAAGGAGACTTGCTGGTGGAAAGAGTAGCTGGTCGATCACGACATTGGGGGAGTTTGTGAATAAAAGGTCTAAGGAGTGGCCAGCGATGTGGGTGGGGCCCTTCACCAGTTGCTTTAGGCCCAATGTACCAAGACTGGTGAAGAGATCTATTTTTTTTTTCAAAAAGATACATAAAGAAAAGAAAGCAAATACAAACATCTTCTTCCACATTGTCGCCATTATATAACCATGAGACACTATCAAAACGACTTCAATTATCCTCATTTAAGCCTTACATTATCATCCTGTGTCATTTTGGAATCACTGGCATATCTGACAATGAAGCATTAATATCCAAAATTGAAGCACTGAAGAAGAAGTGCTAAAGAAACCTGAAAGGAAATAAAATGAAACACATACACAATCTCAAGGCAGCTTCAAATAATGTGTCTTAGGCATAATGCAGTCCAGGTGTCTATAATTCCTGTCCGCTGTCTGTCACTCCAGTCAAAGGATCCCCTTTACCATTCATGGCACACGCCCTGCCCCCCCCTCGGGCTCACAATTCCAGCACGCAACTCACTCAATGTTATTCAGCAGATATAGTCTCAGTGGTTCCCATATGTCCCTTGGTCTCGACCTGGTGGGCAGCTCCTCCGCATAGACGGTGAGATTATCCCGACAATACACCAGGTCAGCCAGCCATGCCTTTACCACAGACCTGCGTCCCTTTCCCCATGTGGTCGCCACCCTGCGTGCAGCCAACAGCAGCGCCAAACGCACTAAAGTGCCTCTCGTCCCTCTCACATGCGGCACACAACATAGAAGACACACTAGAGGGGTGCAAGGGAGGTCCACTGTGGTCATCTCGCACAAGCAATCGACCACCGAAGTCCAGAAGTCCGCCACCTTCCCACAGTTCCAGGCTAAGTGCATGAAGTCTGCATCATCTCATCCACACCTATCACACCTAGCCGATTCCCGCAAACCATACCGGCGCAGTCGCGCCGGAGTGTAGTATACCTGATGAATGTACTTAAAGTGAATGATCTTGAGATTACCATTCATACAGTTTCCCCGTTAATCCACAAATGTGCTTCCAATTATCCTCGGAGATATCCACAGGCAGGCAATCATTCCATTTAGTACAGCTCTTGTCTTCTGCATCTACCGTCTCATCTTTAATGAGTTTATACAATTTGGATATCAGACTCTTATTGTTGGGGACTGTTATAACCGACTGCAAAGACAGTAGTCCCGGGGGCTCTGCCGGACAGCCTGGGTAGTGTACACGGGCTGCATGACTCAATCTATGCACCGCGAAGCGGAAGAGGAGCGACTGATTGGTGATATGCTGCAGATCCTCCTGCGCGACGAATGTGCCACAAGGGTAGACATCGCGCATATGCGAGATACCCGCCTCCCTAAGCGCTCTCATGGACGGCGCCTCTTGAGTGACCGATAGATGCGCGTGGTGCTCGAGACACATAGCCGGTGCATACAATGGCAATTTTAGCACCAACTTCCCAATCCTCTGCCAGGCCGAGATCGTGGTGTCAACCGTATTAATCTCCGACCGCGGAGTGCCACGCGGGTGGTGAGTAACCACACTGTGTAGCGGAATTGGAGTGGCATCCCCATCCTCCACAGCGACATGCGGCGTGAATGCGTGCGGTCTATACCAATAGTAGAGATACTGAGCCTGTGCACTGAGGTAATATACGTAAAAGTCTGGTGCTGCAAAGCCGCCTTTCTCGTAGCTCTTGGTGAGGGTCGACCACTACACCCGCGCCGCCCTGCCCCCCCAAACCAGCCGCAAAAGGTGGCCGCGGAGAGTTGTGAAGAATGCCATATTTAGCACTATCGGCACATTCACAAATAAATAAAGAAACCTGGGCAACACAACCATTTTAATTAATGCAATACGGTCCACAAGTGACAATGGTAGCGAAATCCATGTTTCGACCATAGTCTCCAGCTTCGAGCACGCTTTGCCGTAGTTTTTCCGAATCACAACGGTGGGGTCACGATGTACCCTCACTCCTAGATACTTGACCGGGTCCGCGGAACACATCAGGGGGAATTCCAGTCCAGGCCGCGCAGTTCCAGCCGTGAGCGGTATTATACAGGATTTTTCCCAGTTTATCTGTAGACCAGAGATGAGACCGAATCTCACGTATTATTGCAGCAATTGCGACAGATATCTAGCCAGCTCACGCATGAAGAGGACCATGTCGTCCGCATACAGTGATATTGCGACCGGCCGGTGGTTGAAGTTCAATGCGGCCTCGCTGTGTCGCTGCCGAATAACACAGGCCAGCGGTTCAAGGATTGCAAACAGCAATGGCGATAGAGGGCAGCCCCGCCTAGTTCCTCGCTCGATACTCAGTGCCTCTGATGTCAACCCGCCCACTCTCACCCTTGCCGTCGGAGCCGCGTACAGCACCTCTATCCATTGTATAAACAGTGGGGGAAACCCCATACGGCGTAGCACCAGGTACATATACCGCCATTCAACTGAGTCAAACGCCTTCGCGGCGTATAGTAGCACCTCCGCAGCTTCAAGAGTAGGGTCTAAGACATGAAACATAGAAAAGAGCGTACGCAGATTGTGTGAGGTGGATCGTTCCGGGACGAAGCCAGACTGATCAGGCAATATCAGCCCCTGTAGTAGTGGTTGCAATTTGGTGGCAAGGATCTTTGCCAAAATCTTGGCATCGATGTTAATTAATGACAGCGGGCGGTACGACTCACATCGGTCCGCTGGTTTGTCTTTTTTGAGCAAGGTGACAATTAGCGCCTCCCTTAGCGAAGGGGGAAGCATCCCCTCTTCGTGTGCCTCCACATAGACTTCCAGTACATGTGGCGCTATCAGGTCCGAGTATTTTTTATAAAATTCCACTGTGAGCCCATCAGGCCCCGGTGCCTTACCATTTGGCAACGCCGGAATAGCCATTTTTATATCTTGCTCGTCTATGGGGAAACTGAGATATTTTCGCTGCACATCAGACAGCCAGGCGCACACAATGTCTTCTAGATACTTATCAAAGTCCTCCACTGACTGTGAACCCCTAGAGCTGTATAAATCCACGTAAAACACTCGGAACTGCTCGGTAATTAGCTTCCGGAGCATAGTGCTCTTTTCCTGAGTCATCCACTATCCTGTCCACGCATTGCTGGTCATAACGCTCTTTGATCTTGAACGCCAGTGTACGACCCGGTCTGCCCACCTCGCCATGCCGCCTAGCTGTATGCCTACGAGGTAACTATTTGATCTCCGACTCCGCAAAGGAGTCATAATCCCGGATCAATTCTTGTATTCGGGCTAATTTCGGCATCTCAGGCCGACACACATACTCACTTTCCAAAACACGCAGTTCATTTTCAATTCTCTGCAGTTGTTGTCTTCTATCTCGCAGTATGCCTGCTGTCGCACATATGCACATTCCTCTTATGGTGACCTTAAAGGCCTCACAGAGTGTTGCCGCCCGATCCACAGTGCCCTTATTCAATGCAAAGTACTGCACTATGGCATCATGTATGGTCTTCTCGTATATAGGGTCAAGGAGTGCCTCAGAGCGCAATTTCCACGTGAAAGAGTGATGTACCCCTTTCGGATAACGCAAGGTCAGTCTCACTGAATTATGATCCGATAGTGTGCGAGCCAATGGCATCACTTCATCAACACATTCCATCAGTTCACCATCAACTAGCCAATAGTCAAGCCTTGACCAGCTTCCATGTGTGGGTGTTGATTGTGTACCCTCCCTTTTGTGCGGGTTCCGTATTCTCCAGACATCATACAACCAAACTCTTCCATAGCCCTCTTCACTCTCTCAGCAACTCTCGGGGTACGATGCGTCATAGGGTTTGACTTGTCTAATTGCGCAATCCAATAGGTATTCAAATCGCCCCCCAGACTATTGGTGCGGTCGGCCACTCTCGCAACTTACCACACATACGGTCTATACATACTGGGTCATCTACTATCGATCCATACAGATTAACTATTATGATCAGTGCGAATCCGTAGCTTCCCACACACCATTGCATACCTCCCCTCCTCATCCGCATATGTGTGGTGAAGAGATCTATTGTGTGGGGATCCAATGAGAGTTCAGCATGGTAGTTAAAATCCCATAGTAGGAGGAAATTATTGGTGGCCAGAATGTGTGGCGCGATTATTTCTGTTAGATTATTAGTGAAGTGAGCTTTGTTACCGGGTGGTCTGTAAAGGAGGGCCCCTTTCCAGGATTCCTTGTTGGCATGCTCTGTGCTGAAAATACATATTCCGCCCCATTCTACCTGGTGGGATTCTACAATGTGTATTTTAGTGTTTACCTTGAAGGCAATCGCTGTTCCGCCGCCTCTTTTGTCTTTCCTATCTTGTCTTATCAACTGATAGCCAGGGGGTAGTGCTATTGCTATGTCAGGTAAAGATGAATCTTGTAGCCATGTTTCTGTAATAAAGAATAAATCGGGTTTTTCTGAGTCCAATAAGGACCAGATTTCCATGTTTTGGGAAGGAGCGCGCATTGCAGTATAAACTGGTCAGAAGTTTGGGCTTTGTTGTGGATTTGATTAGGGGGCTTTTGTTGCTACTGTGGGATGTTTTGATTTGTCTACTTGGTGAAGGGTACTCGTGCGTTATGTGACTCATTAATATTGGCAGGGTGGAGGTGCTGTCAGGTTTCCCATGGGATGATTTGTTGAGAAGGTGAAGTTCATGGCTGGTGTATTTAACAATGGCCATCCTGTACTAGTGAAGGAGACTTGCTGGTGGAAAGAGTAGCTGGTCGATCACGACTTTGGGGGAGTTTGTGAATAAAAGGTCTAAGGAGTGGCCAGCGATGTGGGTGGGGCCCTTCACCAGTTGCTTTAGGCCCAATGTACCAAGACTGGTGAAGAGATCTATTTTTTTTTTCAAAAAGATACATAAAGAAAAGAAAGCAAATACAAACATCTTCTTCCACATTGTCGCCATTATATAACCATGAGACACTATCAAAACGACTTCAATTATCCTCATTTAAGCCTTACATTATCATCCTGTGTCATTTTGGAATCACTGGCATATCTGACAATGAAGCATTAATATCCAAAATTGAAGCACTGAAGAAGAAGTGCTAAAGAAACCTGAAAGGAAATAAAATGAAACACATACACAATCTCAAGGCAGCTTCAAATAATGTGTCTTAGGCATAATGCAGTCCAGGTGTCTATAATTCCTGTCCGCTGTGTGTCACTCCAGTCAAAGGATCCCCTTTACCATTCATGGCACACGCCCTGCCCCCCCTCGGGCTCACAATTCCAGCACGCAACTCACTCAATGTTATTCAGCAGATATAGTCTCAGTGGTTCCCATATGTCCCTTGGTCTCGACCTGGTGGGCAGCTCCTCCGCATAGACGGTGAGATTATCCCGACAATACACCAGGTCAGCCAGCCATGCCTTTACCACAGACCTGCGTCCCTTTCCCCATGTGGTCGCCACCCTGCGTGCAGCCAACAGCAGCCCCAAACGCACTAAAGTGCCTCTCGTCCCTCTCACATGCGGCACACAACATAGAAGACACACTAGAGGGGTGCAAGGGAGGTCCACTGTGGTCATCTCGCACAAGCAATCGACCACCGAAGTCCAGAAGTCCGCCACCTTCCCACAGTTCCAGGCTAAGTGCATGAAGTCTGCATCATCTCATCCACACCTATCACACCTAGCCGATTCCCGCAAACCATACCGGCGCAGTCGCGCCGGAGTGTAGTATACCTGATGAATGTACTTAAAGTGAATGATCTTGAGATTACCATTCATACAGTTTCCCCGTTAATCCACAAATGTGCTTCCAATTATCCTCGGAGATATCCACAGGCAGGCAATCATTCCATTTAGTACAGCTCTTGTCTTCTGCATCTACCGTCTCATCTTTAATGAGTTTATACAATTTGGATATCAGACTCTTATTGTTGGGGACTGTTATAACCGACTGCAAAGACAGTAGTCCCGGGGGCTCTGCCGGACAGCCTGGGTAGTGTACACGGGCCGCATGACTCAATCTATGCACCGCGAAGCGGAAGAGGAGCGACTGATTGGTGATATGCTGCAGATCCTCCTGCGCGACGAATGTGCCACAAGGGTAGACATCGCGCATATGCGAGATACCCGCCTCCCTAAGCGCTCTCATGGACGGCGCCTCTTGAGTGACCGATAGATGCGCGTGGTGCTCGAGACACATAGCCGGTGCATACAATGGCAATTTTAGCACCAACTTCCCAATCCTCTGCCAGGCCGAGATCGTGGTGTCAACCGTATTAATCTCCGACCGCGGAGTGCCACGCGGGTGGTGAGTAACCACACTGTGTAGCGGAATTGGAGTGGCATCCCCATCCTCCACAGCGACATGCGGCGTGAATGCGTGCGGTCTATACCAATAGTAGAGATACTGAGCCTGTGCACTGAGGTAATATACGTAAAAGTCTGGTGCTGCAAAGCCGCCTTTCTCGTAGCTCTTGGTGAGGGTCGACCACTGCACCCGCGCCGCCCTGCCCCCCCAAACCAGCCGCAAAAGGTGGCCGCGGAGAGTTGTGAAGAATGCCATATTTAGCACTATCGGCACATTCACAAATAAATAAAGAAACCTGGGCAACACAACCATTTTAATTAATGCAATACGGTCCACAAGTGACAATGGTAGCGAAATCCATGTTTCAACCATAGTCTCCAGCTTCGAGCACGCTTTGCCGTAGTTTTTCCGAATCACAACGGTGGGGTCACGATGTACCCTCACTCCTAGATACTTGACCGGGTCCGCGGAACACATCAGGGGGAATTCCAGTCCAGGCCGCGCAGTTCCAGCCGTGAGCGGTATTATACAGGATTTTTCCCAGTTTATCTGTAGACCAGAGATGAGACCGAATCTCACGTATTATTGCAGCAATTGCGACAGATATCTAGCCAGCTCACGCACGAAGAGGACCATGTCGCCCGCATACAGTGATATTGCGACCGGCCGGTGGTTGAAGTTCAATGCGGCCTCGCTGTGTCGCTGCCGAATAACACAGGCCAGCGGTTCAAGGATTGCAAACAGCAATGGCGATAGAGGGCAGCCCCGCCTAGTTCCTCGCTCGATACTCAGTGCCTCTGATGTCAACCCGCCCACTCTCACCCTTGCCGTCGGAGCAGCGTACAGCACCTCTATCCATTGTATAAACAGTGGGGGAAACCCCATACGGCGTAGCACCAGGTACATATACCGCCATTCCACTGAGTCAAACGCCTTCGCGGCGTCTAGTAGCACCTCCGCAGCTTCAAGAGTAGGGTCTAAGACATGAAACATAGAAAAGAGCGTACGCAGATTGTGTGAGGTGGATCGTTCCGGGACGAAGCCAGACTGATCAGGCAATATCAGCCCCTGTAGTAGTGGTTGCAATTTGGTGGCAAGGATCTTTGCCAAAATCTTGGCATCGATGTTAATTAATGACAGCGGGCGGTACGACTCACATCGGTCCGCTGGTTTGTCTTTTTTGAGCAAGGTGACAATTAGCGCCTCCCTTAGCGAAGGGGGAAGCATCCCCTCTTCGTGTGCCTCCACATAGACTTCCAGTACATGTGGCGCTATCAGGTCCGAGTATTATTTATAAAATTCCACTGTGAGCCCATCAGGCCCCGGTGCCTTACCATTTGGCAACGCCGCAATAGCCATTTTTATATCTTGCTCGTCTATGGGGAAACTGAGATATTTTCGCTGCACATCAGACAGCCAGGCGCACACAATGTCTTCTAGATACTTATCAAAGTCCTCCACTGACTGTGAACCCCTAGAGCTGTATAAATCCACGTAAAACACTCGGAACTGCTCGGTAATTAGCTTCCGGAGCATAGTGCTCTTTTCCTGAGTCATCCACTATCCTGTCCACGCATTGCTGGTCATAACGCTCTTTGATCTTGAACGCCAGTGTACGACCCGGTCTGCCCACCTCGCCATGCCGCCTAGCTGTATGCCTACGAGGTAACTATTTGATCTCCGACTCCGCAAAGGAGTCATATTCCCGGATCAATTCTTGTATTCGGGCTAATTTCGGCATCTCAGGCCGACACACATACTCACTTTCCAAAACACGCAGTTCATTTTCAATTCTCTGCAGTTGTTGTCTTCTATCTCGCAGTATGCCTGCTGTCGCACATATGCACATTCCTCTTATGGTGACCTTAAAGGCCTCACAGAGTGTTGCCGCCCGATCCACAGTGCCCTTATTCAATGCAAAGTACTGCACTATGGCATCATGTATGGTCTTCTCGTATATAGGGTCAAGGAGTGCCTCAGAGCGCAATTTCCACGTGAAAGAGTGATGTACCCCTTTCGGATAACGCAAGGTCAGTCTCACTGAATTATGATCCGATAGTGTGCGAGCCAATGGCATCACTTCATCAACACATTCCATCAGTTCACCATCAACTAGCCAATAGTCAAGCCTTGACCAGCTTCCATGTGTGGGTGTTGATTGTGTACCCTCCCTTTTGTGCGGGTTCCGTATTCTCCAGACATCATACAACCAAACTCTTCCATAGCCCTCTTCACTCTCTCAGCAACTCTCGGGGTACGATGCGTCATAGGGTTTGACTTGTCTAATTGCGCAATCCAATAGGTATTCAAATCGCCCCCCAGACTATTGGTGCGGTCGGCCACTCTCGCAACTTACCACACATACGGTCTATACATACTGGGTCATCTACTATCGATCCATACAGATTAACAATTATGATCAGTGCGAATCCGTAGCTTCCCACACACCATTGCATACCTCCCCTCCTCATCCGCATATGTGTGGTGAAGAGATCTATTGTGTGGGGATCCAATGAGAGTTCAGCATGGTAGTTAAAATCCCATAGTAGGAGGAAATTATTGGTGGCCAGAATGTGTGGCGCGATTATTTCTGTTAGATTATTAGTGAAGTGAGCTTTGTTACCGGGTGGTCTGTAAAGGAGGGCCCCTTTCCAGGATTCCTTGTTGGCATGCTCTGTGCTGAAAATACATATTCCGCCCCATTCTACCTGGTGGGATTCTACAATGTGTATTTTAGTGTTTACCTTGAAGGCAATCGCTGTTCCGCCGCCTCTTTTGTCTTTCCTATCTTGTCTTATCAACTGATAGCCAGGGGGTAGTGCTATTGCTATGTCAGGTAAAGATGAATCTTGTAGCCATGTTTCTGTAATAAAGAATAAATCGGGTTTTTCTGAGTCCAATAAGGACCAGATTTCCATGTTTTGGGAAGGAGCGCGCATTGCAGTATAAACTGGTCAGAAGTTTGGGCTTTGTTGTGGATTTGATTAGGGGGCTTTTGTTGCTACTGTGGGATGTTTTGATTTGTCTACTTGGTGAAGGGTACTCGTGCGTTATGTGACTCATTAATATTGGCAGGGTGGAGGTGCTGTCAGGTTTCCCATGGGATGATTTGTTGAGAAGGTGAAGTTCATGGCTGGTGTATTTAACAATGGCCATCCTGTACTAGTGAAGGAGACTTGCTGGTGGAAAGCGGGCAGAGTGTGTGGCGACTGGCGTCTTTCTGGCGCCGAAGGGCGCAAACGGGCTTGCCTTTGGCACACCACCGGCGCACCACTGGTGTTTCACTGCGTGCGTGCGTCCGCTGTACGTCCGCTCGGCACACTTTCTTTTATGCCAGGAAGTGGGCGGAATGCGACAACGGGGCTGGAGCACTGTGCTGCTTCAGGGGGAGTGAGTGACGTTGGGAGGAAGAGAGGATAAGATTGTTGGTGCCTGACCCCTCCGCTCAATTGGCACAAGCTGTGGTGGACCAGGGGTGCACAAGAGACAAGTGAGTAAAAACAAGCAAATTAAAAACAATGCATTTTTAAAATAAAGATTCTGCAGCGTCAATTCTGTCCTGACCTGCCTTAGTTGACTTTCTTATGGTTTCTGGGGATCTACTGTGCGTCCATTCAGCGCACTTCCTTTTATGCCAAGAAGTGGGCAGGACCGCAACAGCATGTCTGGAGCGCTGACCTGCTTCAGGGGAGTGAGTAATGTTGGAAGGATGTGAGGATGAGATTGTTGGTGCCTGGCCCCTCCGCTCAATCGGCACAATATATGCCTCATTTCCTTAAATTTAGCTACAGCAATGGCTATGCAGGGTGATGTATCTGTGTGCAATATTCTTAATGCATCACCGCTCCTTCTGGTACCCAATGAACTGCAGATTGGTGTGAGCCACACTCGACGGTAATCAGCGTATGATGAACAGACAAACAATAGGTGGGCCAGCGACTGTTTGGGCCTGACACATGCTGTTGCCTTCTGTGACCCATTTTGCTGTGTGTGATCTTATTGGCAGAGAGCCCACTCTGAATTGGAAGTACAACTTCCGGTCATATGGTTTAGATATTAGATCCCAATAATGCTCCAAGCTTGGCCGGGGTTTAATGTATAAAAACCCTCCCGTCAGTGTAGATGTGTCACTATTCCTGAGTGCATTATAAAACACCAATTCCCAGTATTTCTTCTTTATGATCTCCTTTGAGGGAAGTTGGGCACTCAATGGGTTTTCCCACAGGGTAGACATACCAATGCTAACTAGGGAGGCTCCAAACTCTCGTAACCACCTAATTTTGTGAAGGCAGTCTGTCTTAATTAAGTCACTTAAGCCTGCAGCGTAGGTTGCCAGTTCCGGCGTGCACCAGATTCGACGTCAGTATAGAATGGGTCGTAACCTGGCAAAGTTAGCCAGTGCTTTTCTCCCTAAGTCGTATAACAATAAACACACTAGGGTGCTTTGCAGGAGACTGGTGATCTTTCGTAGGGACCTATTTTCTGCAATGGTTAGATGGGAAAGATTCTCATACCCCCAGAGCTCTCCCCCATATAGAAAAGAGCTCACAACTTTCATGCCGTAGATCTGCAACACCAGACTAACTGGCTTTGTGAAGGAGGTGTTGAACTCGGTTTGTAGGGCGCCCAATAATTGCCGATGTTTCAATGTGGCCGTATCAAGCTGGCGATTCCACCTCATGTCGTTTTGCAAAATAACTCCAAATAAGTGAAGGCACAAACTTGTTCCAGGGGTCGATTATTCATAAGTATGCATCCTCGAATGCTCTATGCTGGTTGAATGTCATAAATTTCATTTTAGATACATTCATTTCCACCCCGTAGGAGACAAAACTCTTCAAAAAGTAACAAATCCAGCTGAAGACCACTAGGGTCGAGCACAGCGGGCAGTGATCACTCTGTAGGCGGTCCCTCACAACCACGTCCTGAAGGGCATACCATAACTTTAGGTTTATTAATAGATAATTAGGCTGTCCCGTTTTTGGTATAAACCTATAATAACTGATAAAAACCCCCCGGAAGGGAAATAGCCCTCACCAGTGTAAACATATAAACCCTGAAAACAAACTGCACAAACACAAACTAAATGCCATTCAAAGAAAGGAATAGGAGAGAGAAAGAGTCATTTGTATTTCTTCCTGAAGGGGCCAATACAATGTAACTTTGTTTTATAAGGTAGCAGTAAGAAAGGCTGGGCTAACAATATTCTGCTTGAGTTTTGTTTTTTAGGGATGTCACTAAAATATTGTTTCTGCTTCCTTTTTCAGTTTTGTGGTCTTTGGTCTAAAGATAATAGGGTTAGAAGCATATTTTATGGGTTGCTTATTTATTTTATGAATTGTAGAGAATCAGGAAATATCAAAATCATATTTGATTTTTTGGCTACGTTTGAGTCTTTCACTGATAGCAAAAATATCGGTTTCATAAGAATCTTTCGGGATATGAAACATCACATTTACCCACAGAGAATGAGTAAAAACCCTTGATAGATCAGCCCCCTTTTCTAGTGAGGCAGTATTGATAGGAGGTGAATTGTCAAACACACCAGGTTTTAAACATTCAATGCAAGGTATAGTGAGAAGTATATGGGAAAAGAGTGCAGTCACAAATCTTCTGGGATACTCGTGAAAACATGACACCAGACTTTTGGAAAACATGGAACGCAGTGTCACTTGGAATGCTGCTGCAAAAAGTTCTTACCAAGTTCAGCAAAGATTGGAGTGATTTTGTTTGCATTTGCAGTGATTCAGCAATGTTTATGAAAAAGTTTGGTTTGACACTCAAAATCGATACCTGAGCTGAAGTGCTTCCCAGTAAGAGACCCTTGCCACTTGTTAGATGGTATGCTGAAAGCATCTTTACAGTCTTCAGAGTTAATGAAGAATACTATTGACTTTTTAGACCATTCTGGTGCACTGTTGTGTTATGCACGGAAACAAAAACGCAAATCGTGTGCTTTGTGTGGCATCAAAGAAAGAGTCATCCCAATTGTGTCACTTAGCTGGTGGTTCTCAGTCCTAGAGGCCGTGAATGCTATATTATCCATGTGGCAACCGTTTACAGAACTTTTGCTGAGTGATGATTCCAAAGGCAAGTAATGTGAGTATCTTTGGTCACATATAGATAGTGATTTCCCAAAAAGTACACTCTACTGCATTCTTAGATTTTTACAGCAAAGCTGGACTGCTGTAGTACACATGATAAAAAAAACTAGAGTCTGAAAACACCCTTGTCTACCAAGTGGTCAGCATAATTGGTCTAGATGTGAAACATCTCCTTGAGAGTAGGCTGGGCGACACTTTTAGTGACTTTGGCACTGCAACATATTCCATTTTAGAGTGCTTGTCACTTGGTAAGCAAAGAAATGTTGAGGAGCAATTCAGGAACTTTTATTTTACAATTTAATAGAAATAGCCATTCACCAAACATGGCATTTGAAGTCAATGAAGCCTCACTGTGATACTTTGTAAAAGTTATAGATCCGTTCCGTAAAGGAAAATTTTCTCTTGGAGTTTCAAAAGTGCTGCCTCTTTTTTGACTCCTTCGATAACTCTGAGGGAATATGCGCCCAGTTCAACGCATATGTTGCAAAACCTGTCACAGAGAATTACAATATTCAGGTGCACCAATATTGGCATGGATGGCTATGTCAATGGCCAGAGTTAGAAAGTTGTATACAGGCAATTTTGGCGTTGCCTGTCTCAAGTGCCAATATTGAGAGGGCCTTTTCACAGATAAACGTTTACATGGGAAGGAAAGAGCTAGTGCGCATGACCAAAGACTCAGTAAAGTATTATACGGTGTACTATGATAAGTTTGATTGGTAAAAATGTATTTGGACCTCATTCACACTGTATGCACACTGTCCATATACCATAAACTATCAGTCTACAAGCCAAGCAATAATAAAAGCAAAAAGTTCCATAAACACCAGAAAAATACTGTTTCTGTTGTTTATATTGACGCAAAAATGTGTAACCACTGATAACCACAGTTGTTTTAAGGTATTAAATTCACTTGAAACCACTTTAAAAAAAACACCAGAATTTACTAACAATAGAAACCCATAGATAATCTATGCGGCTTGCACTATGGCTATTATTGAATGTATTTGCCCCATGTCTATCTGAAACGGTTCTCCCATTTGCCTCCAGCAGCCCTTTTTCTAAGCAAAGGGATTTATTTTGAATAGCCACATCAGACCATTTTTTGATAGGTGCTAGTTCCAATTCTGGGATACCCCACTGTGCATCTTCCTCATTTGCAAGATTGTTCTTTTCATTACCAAGGGGCTCAAAGGTCGAACTAAGATCACCAGCGACTAGCACTAGGGAATGCCAGGAATTCACATCTAGCAGATCATCAAGGGTTGTTAAAATTTCTGACCTCTTCCCCCCACTGAGTCCCCTCGTATAAACATTATAGATGTACTTGGGAACATTAATCATATACACAAAATTTCTCCTACCTGGCATAGTGCTTGCACTGCACTCCACTCTCTGCCCACCACACCGGGTAAGGTAAGGGATTGCGTGGGGTGCAGATGTTACGCATGATGCAATGGGAGCCTTGGGGTGAGCATGGTTTTACACTCCCTGGCAGGCTGCAGATGACTATTGCTAGTGCTGCCTGTGGTAGGAACCCTAGTTAGCCCACCTGCATTAAAACAGTGCGGTGTTTGGGCTTTGTTACGTGGTGCGGGCAGGTTACTGGGACCCACGTCCTGTTGTACAGGTGGGCTATGTCTAGGGTGGGCTCCCACTGAGGATTTAACCTGCTCCATTGTTGAATACACCTTGCTTAGAGAGTCATTCAGATTACCAACCGACATTTTAAGGATGCTGATTTCATTCATCAGGGCAATTAGCTGGGTAGACACTGATCTTTGGAAGGAATCTTCTGTGGGCCAACTGGGTTGCCAGGGACTAGCGCTTAAGGCATTACTGCTATCGCTGGCTTCACCTGCTTCGTTTAGGCCTCCTGTGTTATGGTGTTTAATACACTCTCTGCCTTCTGTACCCTTTGTGTGCCTGGGTCCTATTGCTAGGGGAGGTGACCAGTGGGTCTTGGTAGTCTGACAGGGTAGAGAATCTATTACTACAGGGAAAAATGGGCAGGGCGTCTTGGGAGGCTGGTTTGGAATGGGGAGCTCCCTCTGCTACATAACTTACATGGTGCTCTCTTAAAAGTTCCGGGGGCGGGATCCTGATTAAACATGTTTGGTATGCGCCCTTTAAATGAGCTACTACTTGAGGTCTGCGGTACGCAAAACCTTAACACTGTATAGAAAGTGAGGTATCCAAAAGGCCCTCACATTCAGATAGTAGATTATCTATTCTATCCAATACTCCGCCCCCCGACTCGTTGGTCATACCTGGGCCTTTTTTTCCCCTTCTTCGCCTTCTTTTTGAGACCATCACCCATTCCTCCTTCACAAGTTTTTATCTTCCCCATTCAGGCCCCAAAAGTTATAATTTAAGTTACACTTTAAAGTAAGATATATAAAACAACTGTTTAGTGACCTACGGGGATTACACCAATGTCCAATAGTCAGTGTTCTCTGTTACTCTTTAGATGTAATAGCTAACCCACTACCACTGGATTTACTATACACAATAACAAACTGCTTAATTGTTCACCTGAGCAAAGGTCCAGGAGTCCGGATGTCAGAGGGGTTGCCCAGCCCTGCCTCCTCCGGGCTCTGACGGGCCACGCCTGCGCGCGTCTCGTGCTGCAGGATACCTGTGGCTGCTTGAAATGCTTCACAGCATGTGATGCAGCGTGGGCGCGCTGGTCACGGTGACCTCTGGGGCTTGTTGTCCTGGCCCCCTCATGTCAGCAAAGCACGGTATTCCCAGTCTCCCGCGCTGCTGGAGACCAGTAACTACTTTAATCGCCTCCCGGCTTGTGATGCGTTGTGGGCGCGCTGGTCGAGGTGTCCTCTGGGGCTTGTTGTCCTGGCCCCCTCCTGTCAGCAAAGCACGGTGCTCCCGGTCTCCATAGAATACCTATTATTAAAAATCCTTAAAGTGTTGCGGTCTCCAAATGCAGGGCTTTACTGTTCAGGCTGAAAATTCTTATATAGCGCCACCTCTCCTTCTATAACTTTTTGTAGTATGTTTGATAAATATGTTTTTTATTTGTATTCATTTGTGTATTTAGTGATATTGCCCTCATTACGATGTCGGGTGGCAACACTGTTGGGGTTTGGATCTGCCCCACCTTAGGTTGGCGGTTTCAATTGCAGCTTTAGTATGCCATAAGGCAGTCGCAAATATCCATTTGTCAATGGAAGCTTGTACAGCTGGCGGAAAAGTCCAGCAGCACAAGCTTCCGTTAAAAAATGGATGCTTGTAAACATCCCTGCACTGAGTGGCAGGCACCAGGGATGATTAGGGCCCCATAGCGGAGGGCCGGGGGAAAATGGGGTCCCTGATAGCGGCCTCCAATGTCACTATCCAACAGCCTTTCCATTTTGGAAAGGCCAACATGGAAAGGCTATCGGAATCCGACATTGTAATCCCGATGGCGGAGCAGAGGCTGGCTCTTTCATCATTCAAGGAATTACAATTCCGCTCCTGTTCTGAAGGGTTCTTTGAGCCAGTCAAAAGAGGAGCGGAAATCCCTCGCAGGTTTCCCTCCAACTGCTGACATCATAATATGGCAGTCAGATGGAAACCCTGGATGTCGGGAGGAAAGTCTCCAACAGGATGGCTTTCTACCCGTCATCCAATTTGGGCCCATAATTTTTTTGTTATGAAATTGTAGACATTTTTATTTTTGTTGTGTTAATATATATATGAAATATATATAAATAATTGATTGTTTTGTCTTTTTTTAGTAGCAGGATATTGGGTTTTAGGCGATGAAAGTGGGGAGATTTTTGAAAAATTTATATTTTCACTTGTAAATTAATAATTTTGAAGATATGCAAGTTCATATTTTAGATTTGTTACATTCATTTTGTTGGATTAATATTTTAAAACATTAATGAAGTTATATATTAATGGCATTACATTTTTTTTAAATAAATTAAATAGTATAAAATAAAAAAATATAAAACAAAACACTAAATAAATATTTCGAGTTTTTTCGTTAAATATTCAAATTGTAAATGTTTTAGAGCAATTTATTTTTTTAAATGTAGAAATATTTAAACTTTTGGGGGTTTTAAAATTGTAATTTCATTTTAAAAATACATTATTATTGTTGAATGTTTTCAAATTATAAAATGTAATTACATTTTTTATTTATGATTGTTAATTTTGTATTATGACTTTATTTGCCATTTTATGGTTTAAACTTAATGAATAGTGTACATTTTGAAAAATATATGAATTATATATATTTTAGTATATATTTTAATATTTAAATATGTTTATATAGGTTTTTAGTTTTGGTTAATGTATTTTCAGACAAAATGTGTGAGTATGGAGCACTGATTGGGCATTTTAAATATTTAATATGTATTATCCTGTGAAAATTTCACTACTTAAGTGTCCAACACCTTCCCCCAATATGGTTTAGATTGGAGTGGGAATGATAAGTGTCCCCCCTTTAGTGTTTAATACCTTCCCCAAATTGTTTTTAGATTAGAGTGGGAATGGAGAATGTCATCCCTTTAGTGTCCAACACCTTCCTCAAATTGGTTTAGATTGGAGTGGAAATAGTGAATGTTACCCCTTTATTGTTCATTACCTTCCGCAAATTGGTTTAGATTGGAGTGGGAATAGAACATGTCAATCCTTTAGGGTCCAACGCCTTCCACAAACTGATGAATGTCATCTGTTCACTGTCCAACACCTTCCTCAATATGGTTCGATTGGAGTGGGAATAGTCAATATGACCCCTTTAGTGTCCAAAATCTTTCCAAACATTAGTTTAGATTGGTGTGGGAATAGTAAATGTCACCTCATTAGTGTCAAACACCTTCCTAAAATAGGTTTTGTTTGGAGTGAGAATAGTAAATACCACCCCTTCAGTATACAACATATTCCCCGTATTTCTTTAGATAGGAGTTGGAATAGTAAATATCACCCCTTCAGTGTCCAATACCTTCCCCATATAGGTGTAGATTGGAGTGAGAATAGTAAATGTCACCTCTTCAGTGTCCAACACCTTCTCCAAATTGGATTGGGAACAGTAAATGCCACCTTTTTAGTGTACACACCTTACTGAACTAAGGGCCCCATTATGACGGCGGGTGGATGCCACTGCCGGGCCGGCGGTGCTCCCCGCCAGCCCTGCGGTAGCGATCTGCCCGCCATAAGTCCCTGGTTATCCCCCGGCCATATTAGTATGGCGGGGGCACCGCGGAAGACGGAAAGACCGTCCGCCGCTTTTCCACCGGTCGAAATCTCGACTGGGCGGAAAAGGGGCAGAATATGGTAGCGGTGTCTGCAAGACACCACCATCCATTTTATGATATGGCAATATTCATGCCTTTCCATGACGTTTGGTACCCCCCAACATTGGCATGGATAAGGTGACAGGCACCGCGTGGTGCCTGTCATGTTGTGTATGCCAATGCAAAACAGCCATTCACAGCATTGTGGCGGGCAGAGTAGTGAGCACTGCCCATCACAATGTCGTGGATACGGGTTGCCACGGTGGTGGTTGCATCCTCATTGACGGTGGGGGAACGCCGCACAACTGGTGGCAAGTCTAGGGAGGCAGGTCAGACAGGAGTATGCCCGCCATCTTAATGGGGCCCTAGGTTTTGATTGAAGTGGTAATAGTAAATTTCAACACGTTAATGCCCAATGCAATTCCCAAATTTGTTAAGATTGGAGTGGGAATAGTAAATGTCACTCCTTTAGTCCCCAATGAGTTTCCCAAATTGGCTTAGATTGGAATGGGAATAGTAAATGTCACCCCTTTAGTCCCCAACACCTTCCCTTAATAATTGGTTTTGATTGGAGTGGTAATAGTAAATGTCCCCCCTTTAGTGTCCATAATGGCAACAGTAAATGCCAACCCTTTAGTGTCCACACCTTCGCCATATTTGTTTAGATTGGAGTGGTGTAGGAGATTGCCCTTTTGCATGGTCAGCCCCACACTTTTTTCTCCAATGCTGATTGTTTTGACTCTGAAAGTGCACTGGAGCCTGCTAACCAGGCCCAAGTGCCAGTGCTCTCTCCCTAAAATAAGATGAGGTATCCCGAGTTGGCAAGAACTTTAGCTTCATTATATGTCCTGAGTAAACGATACCAGTCGTACTCAGGGCATGGGAGGTAAAGGGGTTACCAGGGCCTGCAGTACTGATTGTACCACCCTAAGTGGCCCAAGTAAAGAGATTACGTCAGGTCTGCCATTACAGACTGTAGGAGCAGTGCAAACTGCTCGAACTTGACTTTGTTCTCACCATGAGTGGTATGGTCACAACACTATTTTTAATATATGTCAGTCACTCTTATGGTAGGCCTCCTGAGCCTAGGAGGCAGAGTGAATTTAATTAATGGTGAGGATATATAAATGCAGGTTTATATGTCCCTAGAGTAGCTTCCTTCCATTAGGGGCTACTAAAAGTGTTCAGGGTGCAATAGGATAACATAGGCTAGCACCTAGGCTCCCCCAGGCTGCCATCTCCATTAGGGTCCCACTGAAAGGTATCAAGTTTAGATTCAAACAACTTGTCTCAAAAACCTAACCTTTTTCTAAAGTTGGATTAAATGTTACATGCATCCAGGTGACTACTTTAGAGGTAGGCCACTTGGTTGTGCCAGTCTTTCCTGTACCCTGACTGAAAGCCTGCAGCTGCTGCCACCAAGACCAAACTCTGACCTCTACCAAGAGGTATGAACTCTCTCAGAAGGCAGAAACAAAGGCCTGCCTGGGTAGGATGTGTCTCCTCCCTTCCTGGCAGTATGGCTAGTGAAGTGGCACCTCAAGGTGGTGAGCTTTAAAGCCTTCACCTCCTGCAACCAGGCTTCTTCCCAGAGGATCAAAAAGCCAACCCCCTGGCCCAGGAACATTTGCAACACAGGCAGGTGAGAAAATGATCTACCTGTAGTTAGCCAGACGCTAGCCACACCCTTAAGGTGGGCTACCTGGTCTTCACAGTTGAAGACGGGTTTTGCTATTTTTTTAATGAGGCAGAATAGAAGTTTCTGGGTAGAAAAGGTGTCATCCTCTCCAGGTAGGTGTAACCTCAAGGATGGATTCGCCACAGGGGCTAATAGTCCATTGGCACCGGCACCCACACCCCTAACTGACACCCACACCCCTAAATCTAAGATTTATGGTGCTCCCATGGCTGCGACTTCTGAACCTGCAGAAAGCAAAGTCACAATACTCTGTACCTGTGGAAACCACGCTGCATCTGCAAAACTGTAAAACCATGACTCATCCTGGACCAGAGACTGGCACCAAAGGACAGAGGAACCTCTCTTCAAGCCAAAGGCAACTGCAGAACTCCCGTGGACTAGAGGTACTAGTCCCCTGCAGCCCGCTGGTAAATTATACTTCTGGAATCAACAAACCACTGGCCATGAGGCCCGTCGAGGGATTGCCCAAACGTAAATGGTCTAGTACATTATGGGAAAAGTAGTCCTGACCGCCAGCAAGTTTCAGCTACCTAATGTTTTTCCCAGGACAACAGGATGTCAAAGGAACCAAATGTTGTGTTTGTTACTATTAAGGCTTGTTGTTGGCCAGACAGCTACCAATACCTTTACTCGACCCTGCACCTCGAGGGAACTTCCCAAAACCTTCAACCCATTGCCCCAGTGGACCAGTTTTTGAGCTTTTAAACCCTTTTCCTCACCAGTGTTGTCCAAGCAGCAAAACCAGCACCCATAGCTCCCGCGTTCAGCACCATGGACAGCCAGTACCAATCTGCAACCGGGCCCTAAGAGCCAGGTAAAATTCAACTGACTGTCGGAGCCTGGTCCTGGGACCCACATCAACTTACCGCCCAGTGGTTACCACTGGACTTGACCTAGTGTCACTAGTGTGTTTTCCCATTGACTGCAAAGTTACTGTTTTTAAAGAGTTGAATGCACTGATTTGTCTTTTCTTTTTTAAAATAAAACAATCCAGTTATACTCATCTGATTGTCTTTGTTTTGGTGTCTAAATTTATACAAAAATCGGCTTTATTATTATAAATTGGTGTTGGATTTCTTACAAGGCGTGTTAATTACTTATAGTCCATGTTGCTTCTCTGAATTGATTGACAGATGTTCCTCTAGTAAAGCCTGACTGCTCTTTGCCACACTACCAGGACTGAACTCGGAATTTATTAGTGTGAATCCAAAGTACCTATTTGGGGTCTTGTGAAGGCATTGCCTAGTGAAGCCTAACCAGCATCATTACATAATACCTCACTTTCCTACCAGTGGGAAGAGTAAATGTAACCACCTTTAGTGTCCATCACTTTCCCCAACTTGTTTTAGAGTGGAGTGGGAATAGTAATTGTCACCTCTTTGGTGTCCAATACCTTCCCTTATATAGGTTTAGATTGGAGTGGGAATAGTAAATGTCACCCCTTTAGTGTCTAACACCTCCCCCATATTGGATTTGATTGAAGTGGGAATAGTAAATGTCACTCTTTTAGTGTAGAACACCTTCCTAAAAAAGTTTTTGATTGGAGTGGGAATAGGTTATGTCACCCCTTCAGTATTCAACATATTTTCAAAATTGGTTTATATTTCAGTGGGAATAGCAAATGTCACCCCTTTTGGATCCAACACTTTCCCTGGATTTGTTTAGATTAGAGTGGAAATAGTAAATGTCACCCCTTTACGGTCCAACACCTTTCCTAAATTGGTTTATATTGGAGTGGGAATAATGAATGTCAACCCTTTAGTGCCCAATGCCTTCCTCAAATTGGTTTAGCTTGCAATGGAAATAGTAAATGTCACCTCTTTAGTGTCCAACACCTTCCACCAATATGGTTAGATTGGAGTGGGAATAGTAATGTCACCACTTTAGTGGCGAATGCCTTCTCAAAATTGGTTTAGATTGGAATGGGAATAGAAAATATCACTCCTTGAGATTGGAATGGGAATAGGAAATGTTGCCCCTGTAGTGTCTAACACTTTTTTAAATAGATTTGTGATGGAGTGTGATTATTTAAGTTTAGAGTTTTTCATATGAAATATTACATTTTCCTTTTATTTGTATGTAGTAGAAATAGTTTGTGTTATTTTAGTAATATTGTTGGTGATTAGAAATAAATAAAAAAAATAGTTTTTCGCATGTTTCTAAACAATAATAGTATTTATTACATTTTTTGTATAGTAAAGACATGACACTTTTCACAATTTTATTTATACTTCAAAGTTCATCTATTGTATATTATTACATATTTATTCATATATTCTCCAAGTTTAAAATAAACCTTTATATAAAGTGCAGTAAATCCAACATTAAAAAAAATATTTAAAAGGCATGTAAATTATATTTCCATACTATTTGACTGTGTATATGTTCAACTTTTATTTTCCATTAGTTAACAGATTTGTAACATTTCTTCACCTTTTTATTCACATTTTTTCAACATTATTTTAAAATATTTTTTTAGTATATAATAAATAATTGTATATATTTTATATTATTTAATTTATACCTACAATTGTTATTATATTTTATCACAGCATTTCTTTACATGTTTTGTATGCATAATACAGTTCTTTGACATTGCATACACTTATTCAACATTTTTTTACAATATTTTATTTCAGAGAAATCTGAGTATGTTCTCTTTTTTCTTTTATTTTTAGATAATTGTGTGGCTTTTCTGAAGAAGGCGTTGTATACCCGAAACGCGCGTCGAGTTAAAACATTTTTTTCCACTTTTCAACCCTTTATTTATACATATTGATTAAATGTGATGTGTTACATATTGTGTTTCATTTCTTAAATGTTTTGTATTAATATCATTTGTTTAGATAATATGAGAAGGAATTATTAAAATGGTAACAACTTTGAATACATTTTTTCTGTCTTCCTTTGTTTTCTTAATGTTATAGATACTGTGTATATTTGCTTTATTGACATTGCCTAGGAGTTTTTGTCACTACCAGTAAAAGCAGATAGACAAGCTTCCCCTAGATACTAAAAATGTTGTGAAATGCAATTATTTGTAAAACTAAACATGTTGATTAATAAGTTACATGTTATTTTGAGAGGATTGAATCCGAGCAAGTTTCTGTACGTGTGAAACCTTGCTCCATCAGTACCATTTAATAGGGACTTATCCAGTCAGATGTAGGCCAAATTTCCCATGTTTTCAAGGGAGATCACAAGCTCCTTACCAGTTTCCAGGGACAAAAAGTGCACAGAGTCCTAAAAAGCCTACAATAAACAGGTTAAGCAAAGTAAGACTAAAATCTGGGACAACCATGTAGAAGGACCAGGTCCAATAGGCACCTGTAAATGAATAAACACTTTTGAACTTGGGCAGTCCTGTTCTTACAAGAGGTGCTTCAATAAAATACGCTAATGATAAATAATCCAGAAAATAAGATGATATCTGCTTCTTATACTTATACCAATCCTGTAAGGATCTGGGTGTAGCATATGATATGACTATGGGGGTCTTATAATGGAATACACCTGCAAAAACTGTCTTGGCACCAGTCAGGCTAATTTGCATATCTTAAGCTCTTCCCTGAGTAGCTGTGGCTTTGAGCTGCAAGGCTTAACAAAGGAACTTAGGGACAGATTACACATCTGGCAGTCCAAGGACCACCAGACCCGTGGTGGCGGAGCAATGTCAGTCCAGCCACTACAGCACTAGCAGCCCGACTGCCCTATTACAACTTGTGCGGTCGGACTGCCCTGAGACTGCCGCCGCCACAAGGGGGAACCACAGTTTCCTGGCAGTGGTGCAGTGGTCAGAGGCGCAATATGCTTGGCGAGTTTCCTCCCTACCAGGGTAATCATCAGTTCACAGTCCATGCCATGCAGAAACTTGTGAGGTTTTTCCATTGCTGTGCCATTTTCAAATGAATTGCTGGTTTTGAAAAGGCACTGCAGGGACAACAGCCACCCTGCCCGCACGCCAGACTCCAAAAAACTTGTAATCTAGTGGGCAGGCGGCAGCGACACTTGGCGGTGCCAGGGCGTGGTGGTCCGCCCGCCCCGCACCCCAAAAAAAATAATTAGGCCCTTAGTGTAAAGCACCAAACAATTGAATAAGAAAGTCACACAACAAGAAAGAGACACAATAACAATTTATGAAAATAGAACATGTTGTTACGGAATTTTCGGAGTCCTTTCTCATCAAAATCCACTGGACAGTTCTGGAGATACACATTTTTTTTTATAACAATTTGTATTGGCTTTTTCAATGTAACAGTACATGTAGAATTCGTTTTCTCACATGCAAACAACATATATTGGCATCTTCATTGTATACAAATAACACCACATTTGATGATCTGTGAACGTCGACAATCATAACACCATATACATGATAATATTAGACACGTGGGCCTCCGGATGTACCTCTACCGGGGTATATCTTGTATGGCATGTGGTTGGAAGACAGTTCGATAACCCGCCTATACGTCAAAAAAAGGTGTGTTGGCAGTCTAATCTATGGCAGTTACAATTGTATTACGCCATGGCTCCCGCCCTATGGACTTGCTGGCAGTTCAGACACCTCCTGCGGTGGTTCACATATGTTTCCCCGGTATTCATTCCATGTGCCCCAGATAGTGGACCATTTTTTGGGACATCCCCTATGTATAAATACCGCCTTTTCTGCCACCATCGCCCCATCCATGTCTTTCCCCCAGTGTGTTCTTGAGGGTACGGTGCCGGATCCCGATTTTCTAGCTATGTTCCGCTTTGCTAGCGTCATGCCTAGTGTTGCCCAGGTCTGCATCCCCCGGTTTAGATCTGTGGGCGGCCAAATATTTAATATACAACACCGTGGGTCGAGTTGTATTTCTACCCCGCCTGCTCTTGAAAGTTCAGATAGCACCTCTGACCAGTATGTTTTTATCCTGGGGCAGTCCCATTGTATATGAAAGTATGTTCCCGGAGTCCACAACCCCTCAGGCACCCAGGCTCCGGGACGTGACCTAATTTATGTAGTAGAGTGCGGGAATAATAGACGCGGTGTAGTATCTTCAGTTGTATGAGCTTTAGCCGAGATGGTATGGAGGCGTCTCTTGCCGAAGCAAGTGCGTATAACCAGTCTTCGTCGTCTATGTCCCCTAGTTCCACCTCCCACTTGCTACGGAGAACCACTGTGGGGTCTGGAAGATTATTTATCAACTTACGGTACGTTAGTAAAATTGCTTTCTTTTCAAGATGGTCAGTGAGGAGTCTATCCTCCAGTGGGGAGGAGTCAACCAGGGTCGTTCCCGGTGGGATGGCACCTTTCAGGGCATGTCTAATTTGCATGTAGCGGTACCGCTCGCTACTTGCCATTCCGTATTTGTCTTGCAGGGTTTCAAATGTGATGATTTTGCCCCTACTCCACAGGTCACCTATCTTCGAGATACCTATGAGGTCCCACTGTCGGAACCCCTTAGTGTTAGCCAGGGTACACAGGCGACGTGTGTCCCAGAGTGGGGTGGCCAGTGTAAGCACTCCCTCCCAGCCTAAAGCTCTCTGAGCTGTGTGCCAGATTTTAACTGTGTGAGCCGTAGGGCCTGTGAGCATGTGACGTCGTTTGTTAGTGTAAAGGGCCTTCATCAGTTGGTCTGCTGGGTCATGGTTAGGGGCATGTAACCATTGGTTGACCACCGTTAGCTGTGCAGCCCAGTAGTATAATTTAACACTTGGCAGCGCAATCCCCCCATCGTATTAACGGTTTAATTTGGAGTTAGCTATACGAGCCGGTTTTCCGTCCCATAATAAGGAAGAGATTTCTGTGTCTATTGACTTAAAGTAGGTAATAGGGACCGGGAATGGGGTATTTTGCAGCGCATAAAGGAACCGTGGGAGCGAAAGCATCTTGAAGAGTGCTGCTCTTCCTAACAGTGTCAGCGGGAGGGAACGCCAGTGTGTTACATCCGATTTGAGCCTCTGCAAGGGTTTCTGTAGGTTCTCTTCCATAAAGATGGGGGCTTGCGGAGTGACATAGATTCCAAGGTATTTGAAACCTCTGGTTACTGTTTGCAGTGGACAGGCTGGAGGGAGTATGGGCATTCGACCGTGTAATACATATAGGAGCGATTTTGTCCAATTTATTGTGTATCCCGAGACTTCCCCATACTTTTTGAGGATGTCTAACAGGGCTATTATGGAAGTTGTCGGGGACATAGGGAATAATAATACGTCGTCGGCATAGAGGGAGATACGATCTTCCCATCCCGTTTCCCAGGTGATCCCGCGGATCATTGGGTTCGTTCTTATTATCACTGCCAGTGGTTCCAAAATGAGGGCAAACAAGAGAGGGGACAGGGGGCACCCCTGTCGTGTACCGTGACCCAATGTTATCGTACGTTATGTATGGCCATTGGCCACCACTTGTGCAAGGGCTGCCGTATATAGCAGTTTAATCCAGCCACAGAACTTGGGGCCAAAGCCCAACTTCCTAAGTACTGCAAAAGGAATGGCCACTCTACAAGGTCTAAAGCCATAGTTGCGTCCAGGGATAGAATGGCTGCCTCCTCACGGAGCTCGGGGATGCGGTGGAGCACCCCATGCAGAAGTTGCAGGTTAAGTGACATGCTTCGCCCGGACATAAAGCCCGACTGGTCCAGGTAGATTAATGTTGTGAGGTGTGGCTGAAGTCGTAGTGGCAGCAGTTTTGCCAACACTTTCACGTCTGAATCTATTAGTGAAATCGGGCGATATGAGGATGTTAGGTCGGGTGGCTTGCCAGGTTTAAGAATTGTGACGATGGTGGCCAATCGCTGATCAGCCGTTAATGTACCCTGTGATAAGCAGTCAGTATACATGGGAAGCATATTAGAGATGAGCTGTCGTGCCATTGATTTATGTAATTCCACCGGCAGACCGTTCGGTCCCATTGCTTTGCCTGTGTGTAGTGCTGCCAGCGCCCTCCCCAATTCCTCCGCTGTTAAGTCATTTTCTAGCGCTTGTGCATCTTCCTGTGATAGAGCGGTGAGTGGTATGTTGTGTAGGAAGTCTAAGCAGTCCTCCTCTGTCACGTTACCCCGTGCAGTGTATATGTTTTCGTAGTAGGAGGCCAATTCTTCCACTATTTGTTGGGGGGAGGTAGTATGTGTACCATCTGGTAATGCTAACTGGGCTATCCATCTGTCTGCTCTTTCTTTCCTTTCAAGCCATGCCAGCATTTTTCCCGTTTTGTCTCCCAGTTCGTAAATCCTATGTAAAGTATCTGTGTGTCTAGTTTTAGCCATTTCCTCTGCGTAGGTCCTATATTCGCTCGATGCTAGGGTGAGCGTGTGCGTCGTGTCATCTGTGGGGTTTGCGGCATGGGCTATTTCTGCTGTCATTACGGCAGATTCTAGCGCTTCCATTGTCTCCCTTTGGTCTTTTTTATATCTAGTGATGGTGGAGATGGCCTGCCCTCTAATGACCGTCTTAAAGGCCTCCCACGGGATTGAGGGAGAGTCGACTGATGAAAGGTTTTCTTCAAAGTAGTGTTTGGTTACAGTGTCTAATGTCTTTGCAATTTTGTGATTTTTTAAATAACCCGGGTAAATTGGGTATATTCTCTGTCGCCTCGTGGGGTGTGTAGTGTAGGTAAGTAGGACTGGTGAGTGGTCTGATATTCCTCTCGGCAAATGTTCTATTGCCGTCACCCGTTCAGGTGGTATCGCTAGTGTTAACACGTAGTCTATTCGGGAGAGGCTGTTATGAGCTCCTGAGTGAAATGTGTAGTGGCGGTCATTCGGGTGTTTCAGTCTCCACATGTCTACCAGCCCTATTGCATCCTGAAACTCTCTATAGAGTTGGTTGGGCCTCGTTGAGGGTCGCGGAGGTTGGCGATCCATCGCCGTGTTGAGTACTGCGTTAAAGTCCCCTCCCATGATCAGGTCCCCTCCGGGAGCTCAAGTAGGAATTTCCCCAGATCTTGAAAGGCTCCTTGATGTAGTGTTGGGGGAATATATACTGATATTATATTATAGGTTCATCCCTCCCATTGACACGTGACTGCCGCAAAGCGTCCCTGGTCATCCGTCCATGTACCCTTGATTAGCAGCGGGGCATTTCTGTTGACTAGAATGCCGACCCCACGGGAGCCGGTGGAGAAATCCGCATGTGTGACCATTTTAAAGCCCCATCGGTTCAGCGCCTTAGTAGCCATGCCTGTCAGGTGCGTTTCTTGTAGGAGGGCCATTGCTGGTGCCTTACGTTTTAAATATTGTAGGACCAGTCCCCGTTTAATTTTATGTCCTAGCCAATTCACATTCCAGGAAATTATTGTCAGTGGGGGGGATACCATTCTTCCCTCTGGGGGATCAAGTCCTGGTGTCACGTGTTCCATCATGGTGTGAGGTGTGCAGGTGTAACTCTAGTGCTGCCGGCTGTGCCCAAGAGGGCAGAGGTATAGGAGTCCAGTAGGGTTACTTTGGACAGATACCTGGCCACCAGAGCCTTTTCCAGCTCAGTTCCAGTCTTTAGGGAATGACCACCATAGATGATAATAGAGTGGTTCTGATGCTGTGGATGCAGGTAGAAAAGATGCTCAATTATGCTCCTGGAGGTATGCGATCGATGGGGGTGAAGTGCAGTTGATCCTTCTGTCCACAGGTGGGGTGGGGTGAATTTGACCACGGCACTTGGGGTCCTAAGATGACCTCTTTGCGAAAGTAGGCCAGCTGCAGCTCTGCTACTAATCTTGCAACAAAGCGGTCACAGCTAATAATCTTGGTGGAGGCTAGTACCCCTCTTGGTCAATAAATCTGGTCTTTGATAGCACTCCTGGATCCAGCAGGCTCGGGTGCTACTTTTGGCTAGCTCAGATTTGTCTCTTGCCATGCCCGGTAGTGGGCAGCAGCGATTACCAAGAAGTGGCTTCTGCTTTGCCGGTTTGAGCATCCTCAGTGTTGATGTCCCTGGTGCTGTTTCAAGGGGTCATCTGACTGGCCCTTGGAGTCACTGCTTCAATCTGGGACTGGGGATCAACCTTTCCCTGAGCCAGGAGCCACAGGCACAGTCCAAACTCACTAACTCAAAGTGCAGCAGGTGCAGTCCTTCCGACAGTGCAGCCTCTCTTCGTGAAGCTTCCAAGGCAGCACAGCAGTTCTTCCTTTGCCTTCTCTCCAAATCAACTTGTAGTAAGGTTTAGGGTGCCCATAATATCCCAGGAAAGTTTCCCGAGGGGACAGCATCATCATTAGACAATGGGCTAGTAGGCCCCCTACTCTTTGGTGACAAAGTTCTGGCAATGAGCTGCATTTGGCAATTCCAGAGTGAAATATTCTTGCCACTCTCAAGATGACTGAACATTCCCTTGACTGTCAGAAGCAAGGTAGCCCACTCCAGAGGTGTGGCTACCTAAGGCCTACACGCCCATAGGAAAACCGATTTAGGGACAGTATTCCCCTCTCTGTCTCTGTCTCTAACTTGTCTACAGGAACAAAATGCATCCTACTCAGTTGTGTTGTCATAGTTGGCCCTTCAAAGGCAGATTCCCCTTTGAAGCTCACTTTTTGGCTAACACCCTGAGTGGCTTTCCTAGTAGAGGAGGCCACACCTCACTCTGTAGCTACTGCCATTGTTCCTAAGCCTGGGAGTCGTTCATAAGCCCCCCCCTCTCCCTCCCCCCCCCCGTTGGGCAGAATGTTGTCTGTTGGCCAGTTTTGTGCAAAGTCTCTAGACCAGCTGAAGCACAGAGTGGCAACTTTATAAAAGTTGCTTAACTTTAATAGTGACATTAATCTTGACTTGGGCAAGTTGAGACATTACAGTACCCAGTTGGGTAATCCATTTCAGAAGTTAGCCAGGTTGGGATGCCAGCCTGTAACTCTGTGTTAGCCAATGGGGCTGCTAACCTTTCCGCAGCAAAATTACAACTTCAAGGGTTTTGCTGCTAGGACATATATAAACATATGTGTCTTGCTTAACAATATACCGTTTTCTGCAATAAGGCTCGATATGCTTTCCTTAGGGGAGATATACATATATTATTAAGGGAAGTGTTGGCTTGCCATTGGTTATTGGCAAAGTTGAACTAGCAGTGACAAACTGCTCTTCCAGTCTGCAGTGGCAGTCTGATAATCATTTTGTACTTTGTCCCACTCAGGGTGGCACAAACAGTGCTGCAGCCATGGGCGAAAAATCTGCCTTACATTCTCTGGGTACCTGTGGTACCATATACAAGGGACTTATAAGTAAGTCAGTACTTGCCGATCAGGGACATCTAATTCAACATACCGGGCACTGGAGTCAGGTTAGCAAACTTCAGTACACTCTCTGAGTTTGAAAATGAACAGATAATAATTCAAAGGGGGAAAAAGTGGGGGGGAACTTGCGGAAAGGCCTATTTCCTTACACACCCTAGGAAAACAATTCTCTAATCTTTTCAGTAAATATATTATGTGTTGCCAATGTGGAACCATGTGGGAATACTCATATGCGTCCGCCGGAATCCCATGCAATATGTAAGGCCATTCATTATAGTGACGCTTATCCTTATCTGTCCAAACTCATTTTACAGTTGGGAATCCATCATAGTGGTACATTTTCCAACACAGTAAGTGCAAGTTCTTTTTCCATTTTTTTTATTCTATGAACCAGGATGTGAAATTTAGAAACACAATGGGTTGCATGGTGTGGGCACTAGTACACATTTTTAGGACTGAGAGTTCATTTTCCTTATTAGACTTTCACTTATAGTAAGAGAGAGGAAAGCAGACAATTGAGAAAGAATTAGGATAAATATAGGACATCAGTGGCAAACCTAAAAGGCAGCAATGAAAAAGAATCTTCAAGAGTGAGATAAAGAGACAGGGAGTATTGAGTGGTGGGAGAAAGAGGCATGCGTTGAAATCAAGACTAGACAGTTATGATATTCAGCAATGTATGCGTTGGAAAGCACTAGCAGTAAGAAAAAGTTTGAGATGGAACTTTTTTTATTTTTAAGCATTGATAAAGAGCAAGCTTTAGAGATGTGTAGGTAGGCACCCTTTCTATTAACTACTAAAGTAACTCTCTCACCATCCTTAACAACTCAGTGGAATCATGTGCATTTTTGAGAGGTTGCCAAATACTTTCTTTGAGCAAAGAACATAATCAACACAAATTTCACTACAATTGAGGCAGGCAGGCAGTTATCATGGCTAGAGCACAGATTAGAAAAACCCAGAAAGCAAGAGCTTTCTAAATAACAATACTCCGCACTGACACTGCTTTCTGCTGTTGCCTGTGTTGCAGTAACCCTGGTCACATTCTTTTCTTCTTTCCAAACTATCTCCATTCGCGTAGAACTACAACCGTACAAAGGGGCCCATTAGGATGGCCGGCGGATCGCCCCCGCCAGCCTGGCGGGGGCGATCCGACTACCATGCTTGCTCTGAAAACCCTCCGACATATTAGGATGATGGGGGGGACCGTGGTGGATGGTAAGACCACACGCATTGTGGCGGTGTCTATGAGACACCGCCAGCCATATTATGATGAGCCAATGTGAATGCCTTTCCGTGGTGGCAAGGCATGCGGAGAATCCCTGTGGGGGCCCGTTGCGGGCCCCCAGGGACTCCCGGGGGTGGGGGGTGCACATGGGGGTACCTATGGTACCCCCCCGCATTTCAAAGTGCAACATGGCAGGCACCGCGCAGTGCCTGTCATGTTGTGCTTTGAAATGCACAACGTGCATTTTTACCATTGCGGTGGGCGGCACCGCCCGCCGCAATGGTAAAAATACAGGATGCGCCCGCCACTGTGGCGGGAGCATCCTAATGCCACCATCGGAACCCCACCCTTATGGCGGGCGGTCCCTTTTTCCGATGGGATGGCGAGCGGACAAAGTCCACCAGTCATCCTAATGAGGGTCAAAGTGTGAGTAAGCCAGGGCTTTAAATATCATGGGACAGACTGCGATTCAGTGGGAGGAGTATTCCTAGACCAATCACCACTGGCTCGGTGTTCCCGGATCTGGAATGACCAAATGTGGAAACCCCAGACCAGATCTTACTTGCCCGAAAACCCAGGCTGTGGCAGCGCTTAATTTGAGCCTGTGGTTTCCAGTGCTCGGCACCGGCTCTTAACTGTCAACACCGGAGCTTGTGGTAGTGTGCCACAAGGTAGCGCTGTTTGAGGTGACCAAAACAACAGTCAATTATTAATTCAGTATACATTAAAAATGACTGTTAACTGCTGCCCTAGCCATTCTTATAGCTTTGATGGCCTGGAATAGTCTGAATTGTCGCACTTGTAGGAGTGTGATGGTTAGCAGTTCTGTTGTAAGTATAATTGGCAGCATGGCAGGGGCAACGCGTAGCGCAAGCTGCAGTGGCCTTCTGATGAGAGCCCTGGCATTTGTTTCTTTTACAATTTAAGCATTGGGCAGTGGAATTGTGTGCAGGCAAGGGCAGGGGTTGCAGTCACAAGCCCACCCCGGCCACTGCATGAACGCCCTCTCCCCCCTGCTACAGTGTTCAGTGCTCCTCCCATCTAGCCCACAGCCAGCACTACCCCGCCCCCACATCTTTAACTCCCCCGCTACCATTTACAACCTGCTCGGAGCACATGGGAAGGAAGCAGGAGCAGAGTAAGATCAAGGACTCTCACATCCGAAGAGCGTCTGCAGGCAGATAAACACAATAGCATAGCTAGCTTGGCTGTCAACTGTTTCCTGGACAACAGATTGTTAGCCGGCCATTTGTCAAAAAACGAAAGAACTAGCGAAACACCCCACAATGAGGAGTATTTTGGTTTAGGAGGATTAGCAACTCTGATGCCTTTTAGTAACTTACACATGACTGGGTGCATACCCACTGGCTTAACATCCACCTGAGTATGGCCAGCTGAAATGGCCGATCTGAAGTTATTGACTGATTGGTACGCTAAACCCTCTGAGGCTTTGTCTGACAAGAAATTCACAACTTGGGATAGTTCTGCCCCCACGGGATCCACGTGCTGTTCCGAGCATCAACAAACCCCGCCTTTCCAGTCTGACGAGTACCTTTTCCTTGTGGAAGAGGCCCAGGCATGTTTAATGCATGTGTATTTTGTAAATAGAACAGGAGTAAGGTACCCGTTAACCTTGTTGGGATTGGGGATTTTGAGAGTAAACAACCACAGGATCTTCATAAGGACTGGGTCGTTGGCAGTGCTGCATCTCCTCTCTTTGCCCCCTTGCAGCACTGCCAACGACCCAGTCCTGATGAAGATCCTGTAGTAACTTGGATCGAAACACCGTCGACCTTTCAGCGCAAATATTGGCGCGAGATACGAAGCGGTTGAACACATTGTTTACTCTCAAAATGAATCTCTAATCTATCTGAAACCCCCGTATATCAACGAATACACTGTATATTTATTCACTAGTCACTTTGCGCCACTCACGCTGTTTGACATTGTCACCTGCGTCGCTATATAGGTTTTCACTGTTACACCTAGAGCACCACGTACAATTTGGGTTGTTTTTTCAGTTGTTGTGATTTACATACTGCAGTGCTGCTTTAACTGTAAACTATACTTCTGTTCTTTTTCCCAGAAAATGTTTTATACATAAAATGATGCTTTTAGCACATGTCAGAATTATAGAAAGTCTCCTTATTTCCTTTCAGATAATGTATTTACATATCTCCACTTATTGTCTTTAATTAAAACCAGTTGGGACACTGTTGTTCTTATACTAATGCATGTGGAAGCTTTGTCAGAAAATCCTGGTATATCCCATTGCTTCCGGAACGCCTCCAAGCCATCAGGTACAACTATTCCGATATTACCATGGATGCAGCTCTCCATGAGGGTCCTGGAGCATCATCGAAGACCACGGAATCATCCTGGGAAAGTTGCAGCTCATTTCCAATAGTACTAGGAACCAGGGCTGGGATTTCCACAAGGGGGTCACAATTTCACCTCTGCTAATTGACGGGTTACCTGTGTTGCCACTCTGGAAATCAAGATGATGGGGGGACAGGCAACATTCAAGCCCACTGACCAGTCCTGAGAAAAGGCATCTGTTGCCTTCGCTACCTCATCTGGCCTCCAGCTGAAAAACTTCTGCAATTCTCGATTCAGTCTGGACGGCTGAAATGGCCGATCTGAAGTTATTGACTGATTGGTACGCTAAACCCTCTGAGGCTTTGTCTGACAAGAAATTCACAACATGGGATAGTTCTGCCCCCACAAGATCCACATGCTATTCCGAGCATCAACAAACCCAGCCTTTCCAGTCTGACGAGTACCTTTTCCTTATGGAAGGGGCCCAGGCTTGTTTAATGCACCTGGAGCATCATCGAAGACCACGGAATCATCCTGGGAAAGTTGCAGCTCATTTCCAATAGTACTAGGAACCAGGGCAGCGATTTCCACAAGGGGGTCACAATTTCACCTCTGCTAATTGACGGGTTTACCTGTGTTGCCACTCTGGAAATCAAGAAGACGGGGGGACAGGCAACATTCAGGCCCACTGACCAGTCCTGAGAAAAGGCATCTGTCGCCTTCGCTAACGGATCTGACCTCCAGCTGAAAAACATCTGCAATTCTCGATTCAGTCTGGATGCAAAAAGGTCTATCTTGCAAGGGCCCCATGTTGCATGCAGTCATCGGAAATCTGAGGTTGGAGCTGCCAATCGCTGTAGTCCTTGAGATACCTGGAATTCGAGTCCACCACAGTGTTCGACTGTCCTGAAATGTTTTCTGCTATGACTGAAATCTGATGACTCAGGAAATAGTGCCAAAAGTCCTTTGCTATCTCCACTAGTAGCAATGACCTCATACCTCCCAACTTGTTGATATATCTCACTGCTGAGATATTGTCCATCCTAAGAAGGATGCAACAAGAGACTTGTTTGGGGGATAGTGTCTGAATCGCAAACAACCCTGCTAAAAACGCCAGGCAATTGATATGGAGATTTAGTTCCTGAAGGGACCATCTTCCTCCTGTGGCGATAGCTCCGGAACATGCTCCCCAGCCCCAACGGCTGGCGTCTGACTCTATAATAACCTGTGGTTGGGAGCCGAAGATCGCTGCCCCGTTACACACTTCTACGTGGCCCAACCACCACTGTATCTCTTCCCGTACTTCCTGGGACAGGGGAACCAGATCTGTGTAAGACAGACCTTTCTGAAGGTGTTGGATTTTTAGTCTCTGAAGGGCCCGGTAATGGAGAGGGACTGGGAAGATCGCCTGTATGGAGGGCGCTAATAGTCCCACTATTCTGGCAATTGTCCTTAGGGAGACTGTCTGCTTGGATAACACCGTTGTGAGCCCCTTCTTGAGATCCTGCAACTTTGAGTGGGGAAAGGCTCAACTGAGCTATCTGAGAATTTATGTTGAACCCCAGAAAGTCCACTGTCTCTGAGGGACAAAGGGACGACTTGGGTTTGTTGATCACAAACCCCAAATTCTGTAGAAGGGACATGGTCATTTGTAAGTGTTGAGTGGCTAAGGACTGCGTCTGTGCCATGATGAATATATCGCCCAGATATACCATCATGCGGATGCGCTATTCTCTTAGATGAGCTATCACCGGTTTCATTACCCTGGTGAAGCACCATGGAGCCGAGTGAAGCCCAAAAGGAAGGGCCAAATATTCCAACCATCGGTTCCGCCATCGAAAGTGCAGGAAGGGACAATGGGGGGAGGGGGCTAGGAATCGTGAGATAGACATCCTTCAAGTCTAACCTGACCATCCAATGTCCTTTCTTTAGTAAATCTGCCAAAAGATGGATAACCTCCATCTTGAAATGTTTGTAGGTCATAAACTGATTGAACTCTCTCAGGTTTAATACTAACCTGTGACCACCACCCTTCTTCTGCACTAAGAAGACATTGCTGCAGAACCCACAAGGTCCATTGTCGCAATAAGCAATCGCACGCTACTGCAGTATTTCTTCTATTTCTGCGTCTATAAAAGCACACTTTTGTTGGGAAAAACTGAGTTGTGCTGGTTGAGTGTCTTAGAATGGTGTTTGATAAAATTCTAGGTGAAACCCCTGAATAGTCTGCAAAATCCAAGCATTATGTGACAACATTCCCCAATTGTGACTGAAAAATTAGGTACGACCCCCCAAGGGAAAGTGAGAAGTTTCGATAACTCTTACCTGCAGAGCTTTGGGCTGGGAACCTGGCTCGTTTTCCATCCCTGTTGAAACAATGCTTGTTGTAACTTTGTCTCATGGGGTAGAATGTTCCACCTCTACCACATCAGTAGTCTCCTCTGGGAGGACCTTGGTAGTACTGGGGGCCTGGCGAACGTCCTCTGCCTCACCCGGCCCTGTCAAAAAAGGCCGCCTGAAAAACCCTTTTTATTCCGGATTGGGTTTTGTCCAATGATGTACATGTGCCCACATATTTTGAAACGTCTTTAACAAATCTTTCTCCAAAGAGGTTACCCTCTGCAAGTGGACCAGGCTCGACCGATGCTAATTCCGTCAGATTTGAATCCATCCGTATCAAAAGAGATTTGCATCTCTCTTTAGAGATGGCGAAATTGGCGTTTCCTAAAAAGGCATATCGCTCTCTGTGTCCAGCCCCCTAATTCGTCTGGATCCACAGGAGTGGCAGATTCTTTTGCTACTAGGTCCATCTCTACTATTTTGGCCAAGGGCCCTGCTACATCTAAGAGTTTGTCCTGGCATCCCCGCCAGGCACGGTCAATCCCTTTTTTTGGGGTCCTTTGCAAACTTTTTAGGGAAAGTGAGGAGACTGGCATCGATACCAGGTGTTTCCGCCACCTTATCTGGGATGTCAAGTTGAGGACACTCGGAGCGCAACCTGTTGCGCAATTCCTTACCGAATTCTTTCTAAGATTATCGTGTGGATAATCTCATACCTCTGGGGCTGGAGCCCAATGTGACGAAAGAGGTTGAATGTAAAGGGTGTGTATGAATGTTGCTGTGTCCCGTCGGGTGTCAAATCGACAGCCTTTCTAGATCTTTCCTCAGGAGGAGCCTCCTCATCAGTTGTATCTGTACCAGTAGTGTCATTGTCTGTGCACACTTTTACTTTGTGTTTCACTTTCCCACCTCCAGTGTTAGAGGGAGTGAAATAACCATGATCAGGAGCATTCACCTTGGGCAGGTTTGCTGCGCGTCAGCGTGGGGCCATGACCCTGACTTTTGTTTGCTTGTGGTGTCATCTGTTTGAGGATCAGCTGGGACTTGAAACCCCTGGCACTTGGCAAAATGTTCTAGCTGTTTATTAATAGGCTTTAATGCGGCTGCCAAGGCTTGCTGCACAGTACTAGGAACTGCCTTCTCAATGGCCCTGATGACTGACTGCTGGACTGAGGCGCCCAGAGCCTCAACAATGTTGTCCTCTAGGGTAGATTCCTGTTGTCCCTCTTGATAGGGTTCATCCTCCTCTTCATATCTGACCCACTCTTCCATTGCACACACCTATTGTACTCTAGTTGTATTAATTCAGTGTAAGGCAAGGTAATATTGTAGGAGTCAGGGGGTGCCAACCCACATGCACACAAATAAATGGACGAGTACCTAGCACCTCAGCAGTTGCTGTAGTCAAGATTATTCCAGCCCAGTCAGGGCATAAGAGCCAATAATTATACAGGGAGCGTGTGCTCACTCCAGGGGCCAACTGCTGTTCGAATAGCTCGGTGAAACTCTCCAGGCTTCTGAGCCTTTGAACAAGCAGGGGGCATGTACAACATGAGTAGCCCAAAAAACGTCCAAAACTATGCCAATTGGGCTACGCAGGTCGGACTGACACAGGTTCAATACCGCACTCCGGCCGATGAGGGAGGCCTTGTTGGTAAAGCGCAAAGAAGGGCACGGTCACAATTAAACATAAATCACCGCCGAGAGCGGCGCCATACTAATGCTCCCGGCGGGAGCCTCCTTATCACTTGCCTGATCGGGCGAAACACTCCATAAAGCGCAGCTGAATGGAGCACACAGTGGCAAAATTAACCAAAGCTAGCGATTGTGAACGCAACACAACTATAATAAATTAACTTTCAAGTGCGTGCTCGTAGAACAGCAATCATACAGTACCAATTGGCTGGAAACAGCATGTTATAAAGTTGCTCCTATGAAAAGAATTAAAACTAAGCGTCCTCATGACGCTCAGCGCTGGTTTTCCGAGGATCTAAAAAAGGAGAAACTAGCCCTGCGGCAGGCCGAACGCCGCTGGCGGTGCCACTACACTCCTGAGGAGAAAACTATCTACATCACCCTATTAAAACAATATAAAAATTCTATCCTACAAACTAAATGCACATATTTCTCTCAAAAAATCATTAATTCCTCGTCCAAATCCAAAGATGTCTTCTCCATTGTTAATGAGCTCACTCTACCAGACCGGGTACTAACTAAGCCGGTCCCCTCTCAGGTATTGTGTGACTCACTAAATGTCTTTTTCATTGAAAAAATTGCTCTTATCAAAAACAATATTCCGCCCTCTACCCCTTGTTTGGTCCCCGCTAGCACCTGTGGGAATTCACTGGTACTAGACCATATTCCCCCAATATCCATGCCAGAGTCTCTGGCCCTCCTAAATAGAGTAAACTCTGGCTCCCCAAATGACTGCTGCCCCCCTGAGGTCCTAAAAGAAGCCTTTCGAGCCTGCCCCACCCCTCCACTTTCATTACTCAACAGCTCTCTGATTACAGGCATTGTTCCTGATTTTTTTAAATGTGCCGCAGTGGTGCCCATTCTTAAAAAGCCCAATGCTGATCCCTTAGTATTGAGTAACTTCCGCCCTATTTCCCGACTCCCTTTTCTTAGTAAAATTCTAGAGGCCCATGTGACCAACTGTCTCAGCTCTTTTATTGAGTCTTCCCAATTTCTGGATCCCCAGCAGGCGGGTTTTCGGCCGGGACACTCCACCGAGGCCGTCATCGTGGCTGTGATGGATGAGCTCAGGAAGGGAGCTGATAATAACATCCCCCAGGCTCTTGTGCTTCTGGATTTGTCGGCTGCTTTCGACAGGGTCGATCACACTCTTTTGATCGACCGTGTCGGCAGCGCCGGCATCCGGGGCACAGCATTAGAGTGGATCAGATCCTTCTTACTCCATCGCTCCCAGGCTGTTCACCTATCCAGCCACCCCTGAGAAACTAACCTGTGGGGTTCCACAAGGGTCGGCCTTATCACCACTTCTATTCAACCTATATATGCAACCTCTGATTCAATCCTTACACAACTACCCTGCCACCATCTTCAATTATGCTGACGACATTCAAATGGTCTTCAATCTTAACTCCACAACCACCTCCATCGCCGATTTTCAGTCTACTATGGCCTTTATTGGCGAATGGATGTGCCAAAGCCAACTGAAATTGAATCCCAACAAAACGGAGCTGGTCTTAACAGGAGGCCCTCTTAATCCCTGGAACCCCAACTTTTGGCCACCATCTTGGGGCTCCGCTCCCTCCCCCTCTGATTCTGTAAAGAGTTTAGGGGTCACTATCAGCAAAGATCTTTCTCTCACACCCCAGATCAAGGCAGTTACTTCGTCATGTTTTTTCCACCTACGGCGAATTCGAAAAATTTCCAGGTTTCTGACCACTGAGGCCCTTGTACTAGTCATTATGGCATTGGTCATCTCCCGCCTTGATTATGCCAACGTTCTCTACGTTGGCATTCCAGCCTACCAACTTCCCCAATTACAACTGGTGCAGAATCAAGCGGCGAGACTTGTTTTCCGCCAACCTAGATATCAACACGTCTCCCCCTATTGAAAAAGCTCCACTGGCTGCCAGTGGCGAAATGTGGCATTTTTAAACTTGGCTGCACCGTCTTCAAATCATTGACTGGCAATGGCCCTGCCTTTGTAACATCTAGGATCCATCGCCATGTCCCCTCCCGGAACCTGCGCTCCTTGCACCATAATCTTCTTTCTGTCCCTTCCTTTAAGCGGAAGAAACACGGCGGCCTTGGGTTCTCCTTTCTTGCACCCAAGACTTGGAACTCTCTCCCCTACCAACTCCGGTTAACCTCCTGCTACATATCCTTCAGGAAACTATTAAAAACCCACCTGTTTCGACAAGCATATGATGCCTAATACTTGCTCTCTGTTTCCACCTGTGCTCATCTGTCCTATAGCGCCATGAAACCAGTGGTGTCCGAGCGCTCTATAATTAATTTTTACATTACATTACATTACATGCAAATGCATATATAATAATATTACGTGCACTTATGTCTGAGTGAGCAGCAAAGAAAGAGGCTCAGGGGAAGGAACTGGTGACTCTTATATGGTCGGGCAGGATATGATGGAATGTAAGAGCATCATGGGAAATGTAGTTTATTTTGTGTACACAACGTTTTAATTGGCTGCTGTGAGTATAAACAGTAAAGCAGGAGAAGCAATACTCCGACCCCATATGGTCCTGTAATAGAATTGCCCCTGAAGGGAATCGGCATATGCTGAGAGACCCAGTAATTCTTGCTGTGCATGGGGACAATAATTCATAAGTGCTTGACACAGGATACAGTTATCAGCTGGAATCAGTGATTCTGGACGAGTGGCGGCAGCCCCATGAGGGCATTGGAGCGCCGCCTCACTGATTTCTCACACTGCGAGAAGCAGAAAATAAAATGGTATTTTAAATACCATTTTATTTTCTGCTTCTCATGCTGCGAGATAGCAGAAGGCAGGGAATGCCAGGCTGGGGGCGGGCGGGAGGGTTTGCCTGGTTGGGGGCGGGTAATTGGGCGGGTCAGGGAGGAGTGGCTTGCACCACTTCGAGTACCCTGACTGCCTGGTCGGCCCTGGGGCCGACCAAGGCAGGCATGCGCACTCTACATTTTCTCTATGTAGGCTGCCTCCAGCCTACATAGAGAAAATGGAGGGAGTGGAGGGAGGCAGGTAGCGGCATTCATGAGCAGCACAGCAGAGGCGGCGCGGGACCCGATGCGGTCAGGTAAGTTTTCCTTTTTTTATAACATCCGGTTGGCCTAACGGCTAAGGCGCTCGACCTCGGACCTGGGTATCTGGGTTCGAGTCTCGGTAACGACGCCAAAAACCCCCTGTGATTCTGGGCAAATCACTTAATCTCCCCGTGCCTAAAAAAATAAAACAAAATGAAAGTGTGTCCTCATGTAACGTAACTTGTGCTATGTAAAGCGCTCTAATAACTGATTCGGTTTGGTTCTAGTTCGCGCTATATAAAACTCCGAAAAAATAAAAATAAAAAATGAATAAACCCCACCTGTCCCCCCATCGTGGTAACCCCCACGCCCCCCTCCCCGAGTATTGGGAGCCGCGACTGAGCACTTCCGTATGGCATATCGAACCTGTGTTTCCCTTGTGCACACCGGCATGGCTCCACTGCGAGCAGTGCTTTAAATGGACAGGTACTGTCCCTTACTGAGTAGCTGCACTTATTAATGTGAATGTGGTCGTACGGACACTTCTCAGAAGTACACAGGTACTCTAAATAGCGAGTACCTGTACGTCTTTATTTCCATGTAAAGAAGTGTCTGAAAGGACTCCACACCATCACGTTACGGGGGGAGGGCAGCTAGTTAATGCAATAGTGCCTATTAAAAGACTTGCGTTAGGATCGTTTCACCATTGGTGCACCACTCTCCAGTTCTTACCCCTCAAGACTGCACAGAGACAAGCGGCGCGTGCAAGTGTGCTGTGTGTGTTTTGGAGGGTAGAATGAGCAGGCGCCCCCCGCGCCTAGAGGAGGGGCGAGCTTAGTTGCGCCACGGGGCCAAGCATCCGCTGGCTGGTTTTGTGAGGAGGGGGCCGGCTAATGATGTCGCAGTTTAGGTTCGGTCAAGGAAAACGAAAACGAAACATAATAGTGGTGGTATTTAAGGCACCGCCTCGAGGGGATCGTCCTCTTTGTCTCCCTGGACCCTAGCCACAGAGCACCGGAAAAAACAGCGGGAGTGCTGACATCAGGTTCCGGTCGACAGGTCCGAGGAGGGCAGTGCGGTGGGTTCAGGGGGGCCGGCGTAGTGTTCTAATCTAGGTATTTGGTCATATTAGTAGGATTGAGATTATTTCAGTTGCGGTAGTAACGGGGGTTGCTCCAATTGTCGTGCATCCAGGTACTAGGTTCTATGTGATTGAAAGAGTGAGGGTGCGAGACACGTTGTCACGACCAAACCAAGAGCACAGCTTGGGTGAATCTATTTCAACATTCTAGCACAAATGTTTTTTCGAAAAAACTCAACTACTTGCATACATAAACATACACATTACAAATAATCTTTAGTTTCTCAATTATTGTATATTTTCAATTTCATTGAAAGTAGTTATATCTTTTTTATGTATCTTTTGAATTTATATTCAGTTCAATAAAGTCATTCCTTCATGATCGAACAAATCTGACTTTGCGATTCATAAACATAATATAGTTATTACATTAATTTCATTAACACAAATAAACCGATGACAGCGATTGCTGGATGTTGGCCCTTCTTCTTTGGTGATGTTTGATCTTTTCGATGAATTAAAATTGAGTGAATGTAAATCTTGAAGAACCAATGGTTCAAATAGATCTATAGTTGTATGCGAAGTAGGTGCAGTATATGTGCTTTTCGGTTTAAACTCAATATATTCTTGAGGTTCTGGTGTCATGTTTGAAGAACGCTACAACAATTAGCGAATAAGAAAGAACTTACATTTCAAAGAGCTGATAAGGGCGGTACCCTCATTATAATGGATATCACATACTACTACCAAAAGGTGAAAGAACATCTCTCAGACGAATCCACATATCTCAGAGTGAAAACTGATCCTACCAATGAAATTGCCAAAATTTTGGAACATGCTAAAACTATGGACTGGATTTCTTTCAAAACTAGACAGTACCCGACTAAACTCAATCCTAAGCAGCCCCACCTATACATGCTACCAAAAATCCACAAGCATTCGACTGATCCTCCTTTCAGACCCATAGTTTCCGGAGTTGGCTCGATATTTGAACCGTTAGGTAAATATATTGACCATTTTCTACAAAGCTTCGTCATGACCTGGAAAACAAACATCAAAGATACGACTGATATTTTTAATCTATTAAGAACTCTAGATACTACCAACAGCCAACAATGGATACTATGTACGATAGACGTAACCTCTCTATACACTTCTATTCCTCTCAAAGAAGGAATTGAGGCAGTTGAATGGGCCCTACTACAAATGGATCAAATTGGAGGAAACAAAGTTTTTTTTGCTTGAACTGTTGATATTTTGCCTCCAGCACAGTTACTTTCGATTTGAAGAAGACTATTTTTTACAGAGTAAGTGGTACCAGCATGGGATTTGGTGGAGCTCCTACATACGCCAACATGTTTAAGGGAGCATTCGAAGAGGAACATATTTTGACAAAAAATGAAAGGAACCAAGAGCTAGTGATGTATCGTCAATTCATCGACGACATTTTTTTAATATGGTCTGGCACCACAACATCACTTGAAAACGTACTCAACAGCAGAAACAACAGGATCAAATTCACGCACCATATTAGTCACAAAGAATAACCTGTTTTTTGGATGTCATGATTGTTAAGAACTCCACTATCCATACACAGACGTATGTTAAACCTACCAATCATAACAACACGTTAATATATCAAAGCTTTCATTCCCCACAACTTATCTGCAACCTTCTAATCTCCAAGATGCTACGGATTAAAAGAATTTTGTCTACACCAGAAGCATACCAACATGACCTTGACCGATTAAGAAAAAATTCCATTAAAAAGATTATTCGAAGACTGTATTGACAAAGCTGAATCTCGAGCAGCAGAGTTGATCGTAATGACTTGTTAGTGACTAAACCCAAACATACCACTAGCAATTGGAACGTGTTTGTATCCAGGTTCTCGACTAGATCTCTGTACATCAAAAAAATAGTTTTGAAAAGATGGGAATTGCTCCAAAAAGAGGAATATTTAAATAATATCTTCGGAGAAAGACCCATATTTGCATACACCAGAAGTTTTAATCTCAAGGAAAAGCTGACCTTCACCAAACCTGTTGATAACACTCAACACACAGGCCTGAGGAAGTGTAATAACTGCACTCACTGCAATACCGTAATGCAACAAAACCTTACGACGCATCCAAGAACCCGAGAAAAGACAAGGTTACGTTTCACAGCAGACTGTAATTCAAGTTTCGTAATTTACAGTATCAAATGTCCTTGTGGACTTTTGTACATAGGGAAAACAGATTGTAGGAGAGTAGGGTCTGCAATCCTATGATCACCCAGATTTTTGCTTTTTGCTGCACTGGTTTACGACTTTCCCTGGCTGTGGGCCTGCTAATCAGACCCACAGCCTAGCTGTTCTCTCTATCCAAATTGTACTCAGGTACTGAATTGGCACTGGGCCCTCTCCAAGTCCCTGTACTCAGGGCTGAGGTGTACCCAGAAGTCTCCCAGGGGCTGAAGCATGTATTATGCCACCCCTGGGCTGACTAACTAAACTGACACAACTGGCTGCACGACAGCTGGGGCAAGGTGGTGTACTCACCCTTTGCTTTAGATATAGTATACCTATATCTAACCCTAAAAATGGACACACAGATCTCCTATCAGTCACTCCTATGGCAGGCCTTAACAATCCTGAAGGCAGAGTGCTTGGAATCGTGTGAGATGGTGCTCTGGCATGAGCTGAGCCTGTCTGCGGCTTTCGGGATCCATCCCTTAGCCGTTTCCATGATATCGCATACCATATACTCTTAAGTGCATTATAATCCTCGCGGTTATATGCCAACTCTGGTATCGCTTTATCAAAACATGTCGAGTAAGGTGTCATACGAATTGGAATACTAACCCCTCGCCAATTCTGGCGACGGGGTTAGCATTCCACCCTTCTAGAGGGACACGACATGTATGTAACCCCTAACCCCGGTTAAAGTCAAACAGAGCCTCAGCTCCACAAAATGGATGCTGCCACCGAGACACAAGTCTGCCCTCCTGCTGCTGGGAGTCCTCCCAGAGCAGGAGATAAGGACAAAGGGTTTCCTGCCAGGGGCGGTGCCAGCACCGTCCCAGACAGGGTTTTGTGTATTGTAGGTAGGCAGGGCTTTAGAGGAAGGTGACTGCACGTGGCACCCCGGTGCTCACTGTGCATAGGCTGGCTGGAACCAGTTCCAGGGTCACTCCAGACCCTGTGCTGGGGAAAAGCCCGCCAAGGAAGTGGGTGTAACCACCCCCCTCCTAGTCCCACCCCTAGGGCAGGACTTAGTCGCGTGCCAGCCCCTTTTTACAGGATAAAGGTAGGAACTGGCCCCCTTCCAAATCAGATCATCTTTGAATCCTGAAACTACTTTCCACGAAAGGAACTCAAGACTTCTTCCTAAGATTTCTCCCTTGTGACTAAGGAGTAGTCACCCTGCATCCGCAGGCACCATCTTAAGAACACTGCGGTCTGCTGCAAGTCTCTCCTCCGGATCAAGACTGCCCAGCTCGACGAGAACCGGCTTCCCTGGCACCTCTGACCTCTACCTGCATCATCAGTCACGCTGAGATTCGTGGGTGTGACGAGACCTCGAGGGACCGGCCATCTTCAAGACTGCACGACTTCTTTCCAGCAAGCCCGCCGAGTAATTTCCTGGTGAGTGCTTTGGGGTCCGAGAAGCCCCGACCCTGAGCAGCTCCAGCACCGAAGTGCAGCCTCCCAGCATCTCCACGATCTGCGTGGGGCCCTTCTGCTTTTTGCTGCTCACCGCGTTGTTTGGCTACTAGCCCGCTGGCTTGTGGCCTTCTGAACGACGCCCGACGACATTTCTGCTGCTGGTCTGGTTGCTCCAGGCTGGCCCTTGCTCCCCTCCAAAAGAGGAGCACCCCGGACCCTCCTGGTCCACTCAAGACGCCATTTTGAGTCCACCGCGTGGGCTTGAATTAGCCAAGGCTTGTTGCCCAATCCTGGGTAACTTCGACGCCGACAGCTTCATCCATCGTGGGACAGCTCGCCTCTCCATCCTGGTCGCCGACAACGCCTCCTGGTCCGTGAGATCTGCAGAGCCAGCGTCGCCCACTCACCTAGTCGAGGTGACTTCGCCCGGTGCCATCCTGGTGCCCACTTAATCACTGGCTAGTGATTCAAGAACTTGGTCCCCTCTGCTTTCAGGTTTCTTCTTCCTTGATCCAGGCTTGGATCCATCGAACTTTTCTTCACTGGTCGCCTGCCAGCAACTTCCTTCTTCCAGGCTCCTGGTCCGGCAACGAGATCCCCGACGTCTTTTCAGACCTATGCAGCTGCAGCCCCTGGGCTAGGTAACTTCGGCACTTCGGTGTCCCAGCATAGCCTCACTATCCTAGGGTCAGGATCCACTGTCGTTTTCTTCCTACCAGGTCGGGTTCGCCCGTGAACACTAACTTTGCCTTTACTAGCTTCCATAGACTTTGTCCCGCATCCCGCGTGAGAGTGCACACTCTGCACCCGAGTCCCCTAGGTCTCCTAGAAGTAATCTAACGATTCTATAGTCAAGTCCTAGCGATTCCAAAGCCTGTTAGTACTGTACTTACCTGCTAGTAATTTCGCATTCCACTTTTAGAATATATGGTTTTTCGTGCCCCTCGGGCATTTGTGTATAACGTGCTAACTTAAGTATTTTCGTAAGAGTTTTGTTGTGTGCCTAGCACCCTGTCCTCATAAAGAGTACAGGGTTGTTGTGATTCTAATAAATACACTGTTTATTTTCATAACACTTGTGTGGTGTCCTTTCACTGGGTGTTCAAGGGGTAATGTGATGGTAAAACAGCTGGCTTAACACGCCCTCTAGAGTCTTAGCCTTAGACTGCTCGTATCCATGCTACTAGGATAGCTGGTCTATAAGGTTGACTTACAACCAATCATCAATAAGGGTTGTTTGGACTGATATATAGTGATCACTAGAATAGTGAACACTGCACATCAGGCCAACTTCTCACATTGGTGAGCAGCGGTTGGGATTTGAGCTTGCTGTTGTTTTACCACACATGCCCTAAGAATATCTTGTGAAAGATCACATGAGTACTAAAGGTACATATAACTTAGCTTAGAATACTCTGAGTCTACTGAACCAGCTGTTGTAGCTCCTAGGGCCTAGCACACCCTAAACTACAACTCTAGCAAGGGATCAGTAGGCAAACATATAGTGTAGGTAAGTGCACCACTTACACCTCACTAGAAAAGCATGTCTACCCAGGGAGATTCTACTGAGACTCCCTTGGTCAGTGTTGACCCTCCACAGGTCACTTCAAGATATGCAGCTCTCAGTTTCCAGGAGATGAGACAGATCTGTGTCTCCAGAAAACTGAAGCAGGGGTCTAACCCCACCATTCCCTTTCTGATAGGTCTCTTAGAGACATATGATGCCAGAAAGCTTTCTCAGTTACATGAGAACATGCCAGCCTTAGAGGGAACCTCTGGGGATCCAGACCTCCCCAACACTGCTACTGCAGTTGAGGAGGAGGAGGATCAGGAGGAACTCTCTGGGGATGAGGTAGACAAAGGTCTTGAGGTAGTCAGAAGGCTATCCAGGACCAACTTAGACTTACTTGGGCTAGGATCTGGGGGACCCCCAGTACTAACCCGAAGTGGGCCTAACCTTGGAGTTAGGAGAGATAGATCTCTTTCTAGGGACTCCAATAGATCTCTGCACTCTAATGCCTCTTCTCAGGGGAGAAGGAATCCTCCACAGAGGAGATTTACTTCCCCTCAGAGAAAAGAGCATGAAGCTAGAATGAGACAAGCTGAACTGAGGATTGAAAGGGAAGAACTTGCCCTGGCCAAAGAGAAGCTTGCCTTTGCTAGAGAGCAGCAGATGAGTGGGCTAGCTCCCACTGGTGGCAGCAATCTCCCAAGAGATAGAGAGAAGGGTTTAGATACTAAACACCTGACTAAAATAGTGCCCCCCTTTAAGCAAGGGGATGATATCCAGAAATGGATGGCTGCTCTGGAGAGGGCCTGCACTGTGCAGTGCATTCCCCAGAGTCAGTGGGCAGCTATACTGTGGCTCTCCTTTGATGGTAAAGGTAGAGATAAGCTCCTCACTACAAGAGTAGAGGATGCTAACAATTACCAGGTCCTGAAGAATACACTGGTTGATGGGTTTGGTTTAACCACTGAGCAGTACAGGTTGCTGTTCAGAGATACCCAGAAAACTCAGTCTCAGGACTGGTCTGACTTTGTGGATTGTGCCACTAAGGCTTTGGAGGGCTGGTTGCTGGGTAGCAAGGTTACAGATTACACAGGATTGTATAATCTAATGATGAGAGAACAAATTTTAAACAATTGTCAGAACCAGTTGTTGCACCAGCACCTTGTTGATTCAGATCTGACCTCTCCCCAAGAATTGGGAAAGAAGGCAGACAAATGGGTCAGGACAAGGATCAAGCAGAACCAGAACCAGAACCAGGGTGGTCAGAAGAAAGCAGACCAGAAGGGTAATGTTAAGAATGAGCAAAATGACCAGAAGTCTTCACCAGGTCCCCAACAAACCAAAGAGGGTGGGGGTCAGGCTTCCCAGAAGAAGAAGACTCAAGAAGGCCAGTCAAAAAGGTGGTGCCAGTACTGTAAAAGTAAATCTCACTGGTTTAGTGAGTGCACCAAAAGAGGAGGACAAACTCCTGCCACTACAGCCCCTAAGGCAACTGCACCCCCTAGTACAGTCAGTAGTGGTAGTGCACCTCCCAAGGCATTAGTTGGGTTAACCTTGGGTACTGAGGGGTCTGACAACTTAGTTGGCACACTCACTCAGGCTGTCCTTGTCTGTACAGGGGATATGGATATGTCCCCTGAAATAAGTCCCAATACTTTGGGCAAATACAGGCAGACACCTTTGATTAATGGCAAAATGGCTCAGGCCTATAGGGACACTTGTGCCAGTGTCACCATGGTGACACCTAACTTTGTGGACCCTGGACAGATCATGCCAGGTACTGATTTCCTGGTGACCAATGCCAGCAATGTCACTACTAGTCATAGTGTGGCAATTGTGGCTTTCTCCTGGGGTGGAGTGAAGGGACAAAAGAAAGTTGTAGTCAGTTCAGACCTCCCAGTTGATTGTTTGTTGGGCAATGATTTGGAGTCATCACAATGGTCAGAAGTGGAGCAGAGGACTCACATGGAAATGTTAGGCTTGCCAGCACATGTGCTTGCTGTGACTAGGTCACAGGCCAGAAAATTCCCCACTGAACAGGTGCTGGATCCTGAAATGATGGACCAGACACCTTCCAAGAAGAAGAGCAGTAAGGGTAAGGCTTTGCCTTCCCCCTTACCCCAGGTTGAGGATCAAGTCTCTGAGGAGGCTGATCTGAGAGAACTGAGGGAAACTGAGCCTAAAGAGCTTGAACTTGATCAAGTTGAGTTTCTGGGCTCAGGGGGACCCTCCAGAGCAGACCTGGGGAAGGAACAGTTGAGCTGCCCTTCCCTTGAACCCCTCAGACAGCAGGCTGCTGCTGAGGCTGCAGGGAATGCCACAGGTGCCCACAGGGTATACTGGGAAGATGGACTCCTGTACTCTGAGTCAAGAGACCCCAAGCCTGGTGCAACCAGGAGGCTGGTCATCCCCTTGTCTCTGAGAGGTTTCCTTCTCACCTTGGCCCATGAAATTCCCCTTGCAGGTCATTTAGGTCAGACAAAGACTTGGGACAGGCTTGTCTCACACTTTCACTGGCCCCATATGAATGAGAATACCAAGGAGTTTTGTCGCTCCTGTGTCACTTGCCAAGCCAGTGGTAAGTCAGGTGGCACAACAAAGGCCCCCCTCATACCACTACCTGTGGTGGGGGTTCCCTTTGAAAGAGTGGGGATTGACATTGTTGGTCCAATGGAACCCCAGACAGCATCAGGGCACAAGTTTATACTGGTGGTAGTGGATCATGCCACCAGGTATCCTGAAGCTATTCCCCTTAGGACCACTACAGCACCTGTAGTGGCAAGAGCCCTAGTTGGAGTGTTCTCCAGAGTGGGTTTCCCTAAGGAGGTCGTTTCTGACAGAGGTACAAACTTCATGTCAGGATATCTGACTGCAATGTGGAAGGAGTGTGGTGTGAACTACAAGTTCACCACACCCTACCACCCACAATGCAATGGGCTTGTTGAGAGATTCAACAGGACCCTCAAAGGGATGATTCATGGGCTACCTGAAACTCTTAGGAGAAGATGGGATGTCCTGATCCCCTGCCTCTTGTTTGCTTACAGAGAGGTCCCACAGAAGGGGGTTGGCTACAGCCCTTTTGAGCTTCTGTATGGGCATCCTGTAAGAGGACCCCTGTGTTTGGTGAAGGAAGGATGGGAGAGACCTCTCAAAAAGCCTGCAACCAACATAGTGGACTATGTACTTGGTCTCCGCTCCAGGATGGCTGAGTATATGGAAAAGGCATCCAAAAACCTTGAGGCCAGCCAAGAACTTCAAAAAGCTTGGCATGACCAAAAGGCTGTTCTGACTGTGTACCAGCCAGGACAGAAGGTGTGGGTGCTGGAGCCAGTGGCCCCAGCAGCTCTGAAAGACAAATGGTCTGGGCCCCACACCATCATTGAGCAAAAGGGAGAGGTTACCTACTTGGTGGACCTTGGAACTCCCAGGAGCCCTCTCAGAGTGCTCCATGTTAACAGGCTCAAGGCATATGTTGACAGGAAGGACATGAGCTTGCTCATGGCCACAGATGAGGGACAGGAGGAAGAGAGTGACCCTCTCCCAGACCTGCTCACTCAGAATCCTGATGATGGATCAGTTGATGGTGTTGTCTTTTGTGGCAGCCTCACTGAACATCAGCAACAGGATTGCAGGCAAGTTCTGCAATCCTACAGACAGATGTTCTCTCTGACACCCAGCCAAACTGATTGGTGTACCCATGATGTTGACACTGGAGACAGTCTGCCTGTCAAGAGTAAAATCTACAGACAGCCTGATCATGTTAGAGACTGCATCAAAACTGAAGTGCAGAAAATGTTGGAGCTGGGAGTCATTGAGCCCTCAGATAGCCCTTGGGCTAGCCCAGTAGTTCTAGTGCCAAAGCCTCACACCCAGGGTGGTAAGAGAGAGATGAGGTTTTGCGTGGACTACAGAGGCCTCAATGCAGTCACTAAGACTGATGCCCACCCAATACCAAGAGCAGTTGAACTTATAGATAAATTGGCTTCTGCCAACTTCTTAAGTACATTTGATTTGACAGCTGGGTATTGGCAAATCAGGTTAGCTGAGGAGGCCAAACCCAAGACAGCATTTTCTACCCCTGGAGGGCATTATCAATTTGTGGTAATGCCCTTTGGACTGAAAAATGCACCTGCCACCTTCCAAAGGTTGGTGAATCAAGTCCTCACTGGGCTGGATGACTTCTGTGCAGCTTATCTTGATGATATTGCTGTCTTTAGCTCCACCTGGGAGGATCACCTGGTCCACCTGAGGAAAGTGTTAGAGGCCCTGCAAAAGGCAGGCCTCACTATCAAGGCCACAAAGTGCCAGATAGGGCAGACACAGGTTGTATACCTGGGCCACCTTGTAGGTGGAGGCCAGGTTCAGCCACTGGAGAGTAAGATACAGGCCATCAAGGACTGGACTCCTCCAATCACCCAGACTCAGGTTCGAGCTTTCTTGGGCCTGACTGGGTACTATAGGAAGTTTGTCAGAAATTATGGGTCCATAGTGACCCCTCTTAATGACCTGACAAGCAAAAAGATGCCAAAGAAAGTTCAGTGGACAGCAAGCTGTCAGAAAGCATTCAATGACCTAAAGCAGGCCATGTGCACAGCACCTATCCTAAAGAGTCCAGATTACTCCAAGCCATTCATTGTCCAAACAGATGCTTCTGAGTTGGGTGTGGGGGCTGTTCTGTCTCAACTGAATTTTGATGGTAATGATCAGCCTATTGCTTTCATTAGTAGGAGGTTGACACCCAGAGAGAAAAATTGGTCAGCTATTGAGAGGGAGGCCTTTGCTGTGGTCTGGGCCCTGAAGAAGCTGAGGGCCTACTTGTTTGGCACTCACTTCACCATTCAGACAGACCATAAGCCCCTCTTGTGGCTAAATCAGATGAAGGGTGAAAACCCCAAACTGCTTAGGTGGTCCATTTCCCTCCAGGGGATGGATTTTACAGTGGAGCATAGGCCTGGTACTGATCACAGCAATGCTGATGGGCTCTCCAGGTATTTCCACTTAGAGCAAGAAGACTCACCTGGTCAAGGTTAGTTTATTGTCCCAAAGTTTGGGGGGGGGTCATGTAGGAGAGTAGGGTCTGCAATCCTATGATCACCCAGATTTTTGCTTTTTGCTGCACTGGTTTACGACTTTCCCTGGCTGTGGGCCTGCTAATCAGACCCACAGCCTAGCTGTTCTCTCTATCCAAATTGTACTCAGGTACTGAATTGGCACTGGGCCCTCTCCAAGTCCCTGTACTCAGGGCTGAGGTGTACCCAGAAGTCTCCCAGGGGCTGAAGCATGTATTATGCCACCCCTGGGCTGACTAACTAAACTGACACAACTGGCTGCACGACAGCTGGGGCAAGGTGGTGTACTCACCCTTTGCTTTAGATATAGTATACCTATATCTAACCCTAAAAATGGACACACAGATCTCCTATCAGTCACTCCTATGGCAGGCCTTAACAATCCTGAAGGCAGAGTGCTTGGAATCGTGTGAGATGGTGCTCTGGCATGAGCTGAGCCTGTCTGCGGCTTTCGGGATCCATCCCTTAGCCGTTTCCATGATATCGCATACCATATACTCTTAAGTGCATTATAATCCTCGCGGTTATATGCCAACTCTGGTATCGCTTTATCAAAACATGTCGAGTAAGGTGTCATACGAATTGGAATACTAACCCCTCGCCAATTCTGGCGACGGGGTTAGCATTCCACCCTTCTAGAGGGACACGACATGTATGTAACCCCTAACCCCGGTTAAAGTCAAACAGAGCCTCAGCTCCACAAAATGGATGCTGCCACCGAGACACAAGTCTGCCCTCCTGCTGCTGGGAGTCCTCCCAGAGCAGGAGATAAGGACAAAGGGTTTCCTGCCAGGGGCGGTGCCAGCACCGTCCCAGACAGGGTTTTGTGTATTGTAGGTAGGCAGGGCTTTAGAGGAAGGTGACTGCACGTGGCACCCCGGTGCTCACTGTGCATAGGCTGGCTGGAACCAGTTCCAGGGTCACTCCAGACCCTGTGCTGGGGAAAAGCCCGCCAAGGAAGTGGGTGTAACCACCCCCCCTCCTAGTCCCACCCCTAGGGCAGGACTTAGTCACGTGCCAGCCCCTTTTTACAGGATAAAGGTAGAAACTGGCCCCCTTCCAAATCAGATCATCTTTGAATCCTGAAACTACTTTCCACGAAAGGAACTCAAGACTTCTTCCTAAGATTTCTCCCTTGTGACTAAGGAGTAGTCACCCTGCATCCGCAGGCACCATCTTAAGAACACTGCGGTCTGCTGCAAGTCTCTCCTCCGGATCAAGACTGCCCAGCTCGACGAGAACCGGCTTCCCTGGCACCTCTGACCTCTACCTGCATCATCAGTCACGCTGAGATTCGTGGGTGTGACGAGACCTCGAGGGACCGGCCATCTTCAAGACTGCACGACTTCTTTCCAGCAAGCCCGCCGAGTAATTTCCTGGTGAGTGCTTTGGGGTCCGAGAAGCCCCGACCCTGAGCAGCTCCAGCACCGAAGTGCAGCCTCCCAGCATCTCCACGATCTGCGTGGGGCCCTTCTGCTTTTTGCTGCTCACCGCGTTGTTTGGCTACTAGCCCGCTGGCTTGTGGCCTTCTGAACGACGCCCGACGACATTTCTGCTGCTGGTCTGGTTGCTCCAGGCTGGCCCTTGCTCCCCTCCAAAAGAGGAGCACCCCGGACCCTCCTGGTCCACTCAAGACGCCATTTTGAGTCCACCGCGTGGGCTTGAATTAGCCAAGGCTTGTTGCCCAATCCTGGGTAACTTCGACGCCGACAGCTTCATCCATCGTGGGACAGCTCGCCTCTCCATCCTGGTCGCCGACAACGCCTCCTGGTCCGTGAGATCTGCAGAGCCAGCGTCGCCCACTCACCTAGTCGAGGTGACTTCGCCCGGTGCCATCCTGGTGCCCACTTAATCACTGGCTAGTGATTCAAGAACTTGGTCCCCTCTGCTTTCAGGTTTCTTCTTCCTTGATCCAGGCTTGGATCCATCGAACTTTTCTTCACTGGTCGCCTGCCAGCAACTTCCTTCTTCCAGGCTCCTGGTCCGGCAACGAGATCCCCGACGTCTTTTCAGACCTATGCAGCTGCAGCCCCTGGGCTAGGTAACTTCGGCACTTCGGTGTCCCAGCATAGCCTCACTATCCTAGGGTCAGGATCCACTGTCGTTTTCTTCCTACCAGGTCGGGTTCGCCCGTGAACACTAACTTTGCCTTTACTAGCTTCCATAGACTTTGTCCCGCATCCCGCGTGAGAGTGCACACTCTGCACCCGAGTCCCCTAGGTCTCCTAGAAGTAATCTAACGATTCTATAGTCAAGTCCTAGCGATTCCAAAGCCTGTTAGTACTGTACTTACCTGCTAGTAATTTCGCATTCCACTTTTAGAATATATGGTTTTTCGTGCCCCTCGGGCATTTGTGTATAACGTGCTAACTTAAGTATTTTCGTAAGAGTTTTGTTGTGTGCCTAGCACCCTGTCCTCATAAAGAGTACAGGGTTGTTGTGATTCTAATAAATACACTGTTTATTTTCATAACACTTGTGTGGTGTCCTTTCACTGGGTGTTCAAGGGGTAATGTGATGGTAAAACAGCTGGCTTAACACGCCCTCTAGAGTCTTAGCCTTAGACTGCTCGTATCCATGCTACTAGGATAGCTGGTCTATAAGGTTGACTTACAACCAATCATCAATAAGGGTTGTTTGGACTGATATATAGTGATCACTAGAATAGTGAACACTGCACATCAGGCCAACTTCTCACACAGATGGGAAAATCAAAGTAAGAATTGGAGAACATAAGAGTATGATATGCAACAAAAACACGAACTCCAATCTTGTAGAACATTGGCTTAATCATCAACATAACATCTCTCAAGTTTGTTTCATGGTGATCAAAATGATAGTACACAAAGAAGGGAGGGATTCCCAACAGTATTTATCACAGCGTGAGGTAATACAAATCAAAACATTTCAAACTATGGAACCCTCGGTTTAAACGATAAAATGGATCTCATGTTAACTAACAATGTTATTTTGTATTGAAGACGTGTTCCTTTATAGTTGACAGAAGTTTATAGCTTAGAGTTCTACTGTGGAGCTTAAACCTGTAGGGTATTGTTTTCTTGTGTATTGTTTGAGCATTTCTCTATGAAGATACTCAATTTTTTTATGGATTGAATACACTAGTAGAACACAGAACTTTATTTCATATTGCATTAACCTCACTAAGATGGCCGCCATGCTCATTCCGTCACCTGGTATTCCCGTCTTTTATGTTTAGTCAACCTCACGTGACTTGGAGCCAGTATATGGCTAGCGGTCTATACAGCCTTGTTTAAACACCGTAGTGACTGAGCTTCAGAGCATTCTCCCTAACACCATATACACCTCTGGTGCAGGTGAGCTTATTCGCTGTCTTTTTTCATCATTTTGGCGTTCACGCTGATTACTGCATAAAGTAATCATTTGGCTTCTTGCTTTTTGCAGATTTGTTAAACTTGCGAGAAGACTTGCACAGGTATTTTTAGCTTTTGTTTTTTAATGTTCATTTCCTCTTTTTGGTTTTAGAAAAGCATGTTTCTTTACACCACGGTTTATTTTCTCCTCAGATAGTTCGGCGTAACTTGTAGATTTTTGCATGGTGATTCCACGTTTATCGCCCACAGTGCAGGTCAGCGTCTTTGTAGCATGGTCACCTCGGCTTTTTCTTAACACATCAGTTTCACCTGGATGTTAATTCAGAGCATTTGTACGCACCTGTTAGACGTGGCATCCTTGGCGTGGTTTCCCCCTATCTTTTTGCCTCTACCTCCTGTATTTTTGATGCTTTGCTGGATTTCGTTTTTGCTGGTTTAGATGTTTTGGGCACTTTGCCACTGCTGATCAGTGTCAAAGTGCAAGTGCTCCCTGTATAAATTGTTATTGTGATTGGTTATCCATGATTGGCATATTTGTATTACCAAGAAGCCCCTAATAAAGTGCACTGGGAGTGCCAGGGCTGGTGATTCAAATGCTACTAGTGAGCCTGCAGCACTGATTGTGCCACCCACATGAGTAGCCCTAAAATGGTGTCTCAGGCCTGCCACCGCAGTGCCTATGTGCAGTCTTTAAACTGCCATGTCCTCCTTCCCTTTCTGTGCACATTGGACACGCCTATGGAAGGTCCAAGGTACTCCCTTGGGCAGGGTGCAGTGTATGTGAAAGGTAGAGCATGTACTAGTGCAGGTGACATGCTCTGGTAGTGAATTACAGCCATTTTAGTTTTTCACGATTATAAGGCTATCTTGCCCCATAGCCTATCATGGGAAATGCTGGCTACAGTGGCCACCAGCATTTCTTCCCATAGGAGCAAGATAGGGCATACAAGTCTGGTCTCCTTGAACTCAGAATTTAATAACACATCTTTTAGGAAAGGTTGTTTTTAAATCCTGTAGTTGAGAACAGCACTTTTAGAAAGTTGCTGTTCTCTTGTCTGACCTTTCTGTGTGCCTTGGCCTGTTTGTGAATTGACTGTCTGGTTTGTGAGTGACAGGGGCTGGGTGGCTCCCAGAGGCTGAGAGGGCCATCCCTGGGCTGGATAGCTCCATCTGCATCTAGAGTGGTGGGAGGGGGTAGCACCTGGGCCTGAATAGGGCTGTGCCTGCCTTCCACAATGCTGGCTCCACCTCCTGCTGGGCAGCCGACGACCCTGCCCCTCTCTCTGAAAGGAAAGCAGAGGCCAGGAAAACAAAGTGCTCAAGGAACACCCAGAACTGGTTCAGACCGGGCTCAGAGCCCTCCTGCACAAAGGGAACATAGACTTGTAGGGGTATAAGTACAGGACCCCTGACTACAGAAAATTAGATCATCCTGGAATCAAGAAGGAACCTCGGCCAAGGAGAAAGCTGGAAGACTGAAGAAGGAGGACTGTCCTGCTGCTGCTTTTCTGGACTGACCTGAAGTTGCTTTGCTGCCAAGGAGAGGGGAAGGACTTTGCTTTGTGCTGTGTCCCCTTGCTTGAAGGAATCTCCAAGGGCCTGAGCAGAGCTGGCTCCCTGTTAACAATTCCCAGGAACAAAAGGACCTCACCCCCAGCTTCACTGAACTCTGCTGAGAGAGTTCTGTCCTTCCTAGAGTGCTTGGGCCAGTTGTGGTGCCTCTGGAAGTTGTGCCTGTATTGGGAAGCTGGAAACCAAAATTTTAAAGAACTTTCTGCAAAGTTTATTGCATCACTCGCTTGTGGAGCGCATCTCCGTCAGTGCGAGAAAATTCCCGCCGCTACGAAAGCCGAGATCGTCGCAGCGCTTGTTGCCGCTGCCATAGTCGTCGCATCCTTCGTTTGCGGGATGCACCAGTCAGGTGCTGGAAGATTACCATCGCTGCGAGTATTGTCGCAGAGCCTGACGTCACTGGGCGTGATCGTCGCACCGCTTGCTTGCGGACCGCATCACGTCGCTGCGAGAGTCATCGCAGAGCCATCGCATTGAGGGGCTGCGGGAGTAGAAGATTGTCGCTGAGCCGTGCATTGTCGCCGCACTGGAGATCATCGCTGCCCCACAGATCGTCGCATCGTCCCTTTTGCGAGCCGCTTCCACGAAGCCTGTGCACCAGTATCCACGCAAGGTATCGCATCCCTCCCCATACAGACCGGAGTCACCGCAATACGCCCGCTGCATCCAGCGGGGTTGTCGCATCTCCTCCCCAGAGTCTCAAGAGTGACACATTGCTTGCTTTTCAATGCTACAGCTTTCACTTGGAACTTTTGTCGCATCTAAAGATACTGTTGGCTAAAACGTGACGCAACTGTGGATTATTTTAACGCAACCTTAAGAACTCATTTGAAACCATATTCTTGAACTGTGTATGTTGGATTTTTGTCATTTTGGTCTTGTGTGGTTTAGATTAAATACCTTTATTTTTCTATAATGTTGTGGAGTCAGTTTGGGGTGTTTTCACTGTGTTACTGTGAGTGTTGGAACAAATATTTTACACATTGCCTTTAATAAGCCTGATTGCTCGTGTCAAGCTAACAAGGGGGTGAGCAGGGGTTATCTAAAGAGTGCTTCCTTCTTACCCTGACTAGAAGCAAGGGTCCCTATTTGGACAGTGGTACCTACTCAGCTAACTAGAGACCCCCAGTTCTAACAGCACTGGTAATTTTTTCCATCTACAGTAGTTTTTTAGCACGCGTAATAAAAGCACGTTATGTTCACTTCCACTTCCAGACTAACAGTGGTTGACCTTTGCTGCTCTATAGATGTGTTCACAGCCTTCGGTAGCTGAAGCCATAATCGTTTGTAACTTTGTTATTGACACACGTTTTATATTCACCACCTCCGTTCGGGTAACAGTTCAGCTCAACGCTAATATAATGTTGACTCACACCGCATTATTGTAAGGGTTTAATGCAGGAAACTTCATGTGGAGTGTCTTTATAGATAAACACCACCATTTGACTACTTGTGTGACTCGATCTTTTTAGTTGGCCTTATATAACTGCACTTAGCAGAGATGAAAGAAGTGTTGCAATGACATCATTAATAATGTAATTATATTGTTTTCCTCATTGTTTGCATTTACAGTGGCCCCTGAGGAAGGGACTACATGTCCCGAAATGCATAGGGCCAACAACCAGCAATCGCCGTCATCGGTGTATTTGTGTTAACAAATTTGATGTAATAACTATATCAAGTTTATGAAACGCGAAGTCAGATTTGTTCAGTCATGAAGGAATGACTTCATTGAACTGAATGTAAATTCAAAAGATACATAAAAAATATATAACGACTTTCAATGAAAATGAAAATATACAATCTTTGAGAAACTAAAGATTATTTGTAATGTGTATGTTTATGTATGAAAGTAGTTGAGTTTTTTCAAAAAAACATTTGTGCAAGAATGTTGAAATAGATATACCCAAACTGTGCTCTTGGTTTGGTTGTGACAGCGTGTCTCACACCCTCACTCTTTGAATCAGATACCCTAGGGATAGGCAGCCCTATGACACCAAGTAGCACGCTACAGATAGGGTAATTTCCGCTTCTCTATACTATAAGTTTGATAATTTTCCAAACAAAAGGTTTGCTAGTGACTACCCTTCTCTTTCATTATACTATGTGAGGCTGCCACCCATTGATTTGTTTGTGTGGAGCGTGTCTCGGTGCGTTGGTGCAGCGACTGCCGAAGCACGGTGAGTGCAGTGGGGTTTTTTGTTTCAATTGATTTGACGTCTGGGAGCGCGTCTCGGTGGGGTTGGGGCATCTCTGATTCTGAGTTGCTCACGGTCACTTATGCATGCATGGAAATTGTCTGCTTGGAGTGCATCTCGGTGGGCCGGTACATCGCATGCTGGGGTCGCAGTGTATGCAATGGTTTCTTGTTTCAATGGAAACGATTGTGTAATGGATGTGGTGGTTCATTGAGGTGCAGGGGCTTTGGCGCGGTTCACATCGGCGTCGCCAAGGTATCGGATTGAAGGATTGTAGAACATAAAATTGGGTTCCCGGTTTGGGACTGTGTCTGGTAAACTTTGTGTTGTGGGCATGTTAGACATTTAGGGTTGCGCATTTATGGTCCAGTGTACTTGGAGGTAGCCTGGCTTAATGGTCGGCAATGTTTATGGTATGAGTCGGATAATGGAAGGGGGCGCGCTTACCCCCTAGTATCCGGTGGGGTTCAAGCTTCCCGCTAATTGCGGGGTGGGGAGCAGCAGCAGCTTTCTTTCGGAGCGAAGCAGCGCGACCATCGAAGGGGGGTGTGGCCAGATTCCTGCCAGATCTGGTGCTTATGTCCTACAGTGTTGATTTCACGATAGGTTGTGGTGATCCGCGCGATGCAGGTTGGAAAGCTGGAGAGCGCTCACATGTGCTCGAACGCTCGGATAGAAAGGGAGGGGTGGCCAGATCCCTTGGTAAGGTCCTGGAGCGGCTTCAGCGATCGGGCCTGGGATTGTTTCACAACACTGGCGATGGGGATTGCTTTACAACACTGGCGTAAATGTGCTGCTTCCTACAGTCGTAAATATTTGCAATTCCAGTTTGCATTTGTTACCATGTATGGGTGCATGCAGTGATTTGTCTGCTGGGAGCGTTTGGTGCCGGGAGTACAGGACACTAAGTGACCTATAAATGTAGAAAGACTAGGAAGGCTTGTGGGGGCCCTACAGTCGGTGTGCCTTTGTCAGTATGAGGTAAAGTTATTCAGTTTAGCTGACTTGCTTGCCTTCTTTGTGGCCTTGCGTGTCTCCGATTTAGTGGCTGCATCTAAATGATGAGAAGGTGGATTAGGGCTGGCAGATGTCTTTCTAGGTGAGGGGGCGGTCCATATAAGGATCCGAGGTCAAAAACAGACTCGCTGGGAAGAGGCACCTGGGTGAAATTGTATGCGGCCCATCAGCTAGCATATTGTCCAGTAGAATTGACAAAGGAATACTTCTAAAGTACGACCTGTGGTGGCATCGATGAGGCTTCTAGTGTACGAGGATGGTGTGCCAATGACAAGATATCAGTTCACTCAGCTGGGCCGGAGGGCGTTAACATATCTAGGTGAGGATTCCATGCAGCTTAGCTCCCATACCTTTTTCATTGGGGCAGCCACCACAGCCGCGGGAATGGGATTGCCGGCTGATGCAATCAAAACAGTGGGTCGTTGGCAGTTAGAATGTTTTCAGCGGTATCTCCGGCCAAGTCTCGTGTAAGGGGTGGAATGATGCCCAGGGTGACTATCAGTCATGGTCTTAATACCAATTCTTTCTATATTGTAGTTGTTTCCCGCAAACCAGTGCATATATGTTGGTGTGGGCATTCCTTGATTTGCAGTGTGGAGCAGCATTTTCACTGGTCCAGTTTGGAGGCAGCACAAGAGGCCGTCGGGTTTGCGCACCACTGGCTTCGGCTGCGGGGACTGCGGTTGCAGGATCTATTTGTCCTGCTTCAACAGGTGGTAGAATCTGAAGAGGTGCCTCGCCCGGTCATTTTAGTTATACACGTGGGTGGGGATGACATGCTGCCTCTAGGTAGGCAAGGGGTACGCAAGGCCTTGTTTTCAGTCCTGACTAGGATTAAGCACTATTTACCAACTACCTTGATCTTGTGGTCTGAGGTGATACCGAGGACGGCATGGCTAGGTGGGGCTTCAGCGAAGGCCATTAATAACTCTGTGCGGAAGTTGAACTCTTCAATACACAAAATCTTACGCGGCTCTTCAATGGGTACAATAAATTACTCCATCTGGGGAGAATGGAGTTGTTCCATCAATATGGAGAGCGTCTGTTGGCAAAAGGGATAGAGATATTCATCCACACAGTACTGGGGGCTATTCTAGAGCACAGTCAGCGTCGGGGGAGGGGAGGGCGAGTGGGTCGGGTAGCTTCTCACCCTGTGGCGGAGCGCTGACAGTTAACAACAAAGGGGCATGCTCAACAGGGGAGGTTGAGCGATTGGATGGACCCCAGGAACAGGGTAGGAATAAAGTATGCAGTGGATTGGCTGTGAAAGGGACTGGCCTGCCGGTGTTCCTCAACTCTACTGCCTTAACACATCACCTAAGGACTGAGATGAATTTTTCGGGAGGCTGCCTGGGTTTAGGTACCTCGGAGGGACGGTGTGTTATGCGGTGTCCTGGATTTTAAGTAAGGCAACTGTTTGTTGTAGCACGTTGCCGGCACAATGGGCGCAGCAGAGGATTCAAGACTATGAACAACTTAATAATATGGTCACCTGGGACAACAATCTTAATTCCATTGTGCCTTTGATATGTGTATGCCGGAAGGTTTGCCACTGGTCAGGTACCTCTGAGGGCCAATGCATTATGCAGTGCCCTGGTTCAGGTGATGCAACTGTTTACTGTAGCGCATTGTGGCCTGCCGGTATAAGGTGCGCAGTAGAGTGTTCAAGAGGATGATCGGCTTAATGTTGTGCTGAAATGCAATATCTATTTCACCGTATTAGCGTTTTGACATATGAATGTTGTTGGAGTGTGAAGCATGTATATCTTTTATGTACCCAAGTAGGATACTTATACTCATGTAGTGCTTATGTGGAATTAACTGGTTTGATGTGAATAAAGTCTACGCCCTGGAAAGTATAACCGCATTATGAGATTTCATGGGAGTGACAGTGGTGGGAGAGGAGATGGCTGTTGGCAGTGGTGGAGAGATGAGAGTGACACATTGTGTGCACACTATGTGTGTGTTAGGACTAGCAGGAAGAAGAATTACATGACAACTAAGAGTTTGGCACTTTGTCATGTTCGTAAGGTGTGAATATGGCAGGTGCAGTTTGCTCAGTGGCGCTGACACACTAAAACTAACAGGTCGCCCAGGGGGCATAAAAAACGCCCCCGCAGCCCATGCGCTGCGGGGGGCCCCCGTGCCTCAGGGGCCCCTCGCTCCAGTGACCCCCTCACTCGGCGGAGGAATTAAATGGAGAGCAAGGCCATGGTGCACGAACAGCATTGTAATTAATTAAATTGTACGCGCACGGCAAGGGAGTAACACAGGAGGCCCCTGCAGCCCACGGGCCGCGTTGCGGGAGGGAGTGATCCAGGGGCCCCCTCACTAATAAAATGGTGCGCATGACGGCGGCGCACGCCTGGCCTCTTAATTAACTAAATGGTCTCTGAGGCAGGCTCTTTTAGTGCGTGCGCTACTGTGCGAACAAGAAGTCTCTGTGAACCTCGAGTGCGCGCCTTTAGGGTGGGGCTGCTGGTGAGTTAGCACTCTGAATGTTACAGTGAGCATATCGTTGTCATCCGCAGCACAAATATGAGTGTGCATGAGCGTGACAGTGACTGCCACAGAAGCTGCAGGTTACTGTGACTGTCCGAGGAAAGAGTGAGTGGTCTGTGGTGGTGAGGAGTCCCTCTTTTGTCTGAAAATGGAGAATAACTGTCCACGTACAACCCCACTTCTGGCTGACTTAGCTAACAACCTCGCCTGCAAGAGCTTTTGTAAGTATGAACCCTGCACCTTTATAATATCGCATGCATTTACTTGTTGACCCGAGTGAGGTCGACTTTCGCACCGGAGTCCACATCGGGGTAGTATCCTTTGATACAGGCAGGTTTTACATTGGCAGCTTGTGACCGCCGTTAGTAGTTAGACTACCTGTCTGTCAAGCTTGGCCACCTATTTGTAGCCTAACATAACTACCTCTCTGCCCATTGAGCTGGCATATGTGGGGATCGGTGGGTGGGAAAAAGTAGCAAGGAGACCGGGCTGGCAAGGTGGGCAGCATCCAGTGGTCGAAGTGGGAAAACAAAAGTAGGGGAACTGTGGGTGGAGAATCAGGGGCGGGAATAACCGAAGATTGAATCAGTGGGCGGAGTCAGGGGTGTGGCTAGAAATAGCAAAACATACCAATTTTTAGTACGTTTAGCATTTCACTGACCAGTTACAGCTTATAACATTATTTAATTAAAAGAATGGATATGTTTATTTGAGGTTTAATTCAGGAAAAAGCAAACACGCATAGGGAATACAGGTTTATGTAAAGCATGTGAAATATAAGCAGGAACAACATGTTACCTTAATGCTTTTACTCTCATTGTTCAGAAACCCATGATTATTTTTTGTCTCAAACATTGAGGTCATGAATACAGGGCTCCTTATTTACACATGTGTTAAGCAAGGCTCAGAAGAGAAAGGGACTCTTCAGGAGAATCTAGACTCAAGGAAACCCACAAAGGCTCCTTCATATTCATGTCAGCCAGCTAGCTGCTCAATCATAATATAGCAAAAAGAACAAATGGTGGACAGAATCCAGACCAATATCATACATTCACCCCAGTACAGAGATCTGGGCCTAAATTCATTGTTTCTTTGCTCACCATGCCATTCCAGTTTGGACCCAGCCATATGCAAATCAGTCTTGATACTGCACCCAATGAGAACAGTCCAGCCCGAACTGCCAGGCCAGGTCCTCCCTGGACCGGAATCAAGCATCTTAGGACCGGTTTCGGGCTTTCAGCCCTCCTCAGCCAGGATAGCTTGATTCCAGTGGCATGGAGAGCACGGGACTATTGTCTGAGCATACCTGTCCCACTCGGGGTGACAAATGCAAAAAGAACAATTGATGGACAGAAGGCAGAACAATGTCATACATTCACCCCAGTTCTGAGATCTGGGCTTAAATCCAGTGATAGAAGTGGGCGGGGACGGGAGGGCACGGCGTGCCCCTACTTCTAAAAAAATGTTCAGTCCGTTCCCCTACTTCTTGCTTTCAAAAAAGCGTCCAGAGACGGCAAGAATAGTCCAACTTTAAAATGATAACTTTTTTCTTTCCGCTTCCAGGGGCTGCTCGCACTTCTCTGTTGTACTCCAGAGGCTGCAGCAGCCCCCGCCCCCCCTGAGCTCGCACAGACCGAGGGCAGGCCATTGTCATTCCGATTGAGGCAGATTAGCCCCTTTAGAATGACAATGCGCCCGCCCTCTGCCTTTAACATATCAAGTGCCCCTGAGATCGGAGTTGGTGATTAGAGAGGAGCTTTCCCCAAGCAGAGTACTGTGGGGAACTTGACACCTTTGTCAATGTTGTACTCGGAGTGAAGTGAACTGGGCAGGAGCAGTGACCACAGTGACCAGACAGAAGAGGCGACAGGAAAGGAGAGGTACTAGGGCAGGGGAGGTGACGGGGCAGGGGAGGTGACGGGCAGGAGACGTGACGGGGCAGGAGAGGTGACGGGGCAGGGGAGGTGACGGGGCAGGGGAGGTGACGGGCAGGGGAGGTGACGGGGCAGGGGAGGTGACGGGGCAGGGGAGGTGACGGGGCAGGGGAGGTGACGGGGCAGGAGAGGTGACGGGGCAGGAGAGGTGACGGGGCAGGGGAGGTGACGGGCACGAGAGGTGACGGGGCACGAGAGGTGACGGGGCAGGGGAGGTGACGGGGCAGGGGAGGTGACGGAGCAGGGGAGGTGACGGGGCAGGGGAGGTGACGGGGCAGGGGAGGTGACGGGGCAGGGGAGGTGACGGGGCAGGGGAGGTGACAGGGCATGAGCTAGAGCAGTAACCGGGCGTGAGCGGTGAAAGGACAGGAGCGGTGAAAGGACAGGAGCGGTGAAAGGACCAGGAGCGGTGAAAGGACCAGGAGCGGTGAAAGGACCAGGAGCGGTGAACAGGGCAGGAGCAGGGAACGGGACAGGAGCAGGGAACGGGACAGGAGCAGGGAACGGGACAGGAGCAGGGAACGGGACAGGAGCAGGGAACGGGGCAGGAGCAGGGAACGGGGCAGGAGCAGGGAACGGGGCAGGAGCAGGGAACGGGGCAGGAGCAGGGAACGGGGCAGGAGCAGGGAACGGGGCAGGAGCAGTGAACGGGGCAGGAGCAGTGAACGGGGCAGGAGCAGTGAACGGGGCAGGAGCAGTGAACGGGGCAGGAGCAGTGAACGGGGCAGGAGCAGTGAACGGGGCAGGAGAGGCGACGGGGCAGGAGAGGCGACGGGGCAGGAGAGGCGACGGGGCAGGAGAGGTGACGGGGCAGGAGAAGTGACGGGGCATGAGCTAGAGCAGTAACCGGGCGTGAGCGGTGAACAGGGCAGGAGTGGTGAACAGGGCAGGAGCGGTGAACGAGGCAGGAGCGGTGGGCAGGGCAGGAGCGGTGGGCAGGGCAGGAGCGGTGAACGAGGCAGGAGAGGTGGCGGGGCAGGAGAGGTGGCGGGGCAGGAGAGGTGACGGGGCAGGAGAGGTGACGGGGCAGGAGAGGTGACGGGGCAGGAGAGGTGACGGGGCAGGGGAGGTGACGGGGCAGGGGAGGTGACGGGGCAGGGGAGGTGACGGGGCAGGAGAGGTGACGGGGCAGGAGAGGTGACGGGGCAGGAGAGGTGACGGGGCAGGGGAGGTGACGGGGCAGGGGAGGTGACGGGGCAGGGGAGGTGAGGGGGCAGGAGAGGTGACGGGGCAGGAGAGGTGACGGGGCAGGAGAGGTGACGGGGCAGGAGAGGTGACGGGGCATGAGCTGGAGCAGTAACCGGGCGTGAGCGGTGAAAGGACAGGAGCGGTGAAAGGACAGGAGCGGTGAAAGGACAGGAGTGGTGAAAGGACAGGAGCGGTGAAAGGACAGGAGCGGTGAAAGGACAGGAGCGGTGAACAGGGCAGGATCGGTGAACAGGGCAGGATCGGTGAACAGGGCAGGAGCGGTGACAGGGCAGGAGCGGTGAACAGGGCAGGAGCGGTGAACAGGGCAGGAGCGGTGAACAGGGCAGGAGCGGTGAACAGGGCAGGAGCAGGGAACAGGGCAGGAGCAGGGAACAGGCCAGTAGAAGTGACGGGCCAGGAGAAGTGAGGGGCCAGGAGAAGTGAGGGGCCAGGAGAAGTGAGGGGCCAGGAGAAGGGAGGGGGCAGGGGAATTGACGAAGCAGGAGTGTTGATCGAGCATGAGCAGGAGTACTGCCTGGACTGGAGCAGTAAAAGGGCAGGAGCAGGCGTTTCCCAGGGCGACTGGAAGGGTAGGGGGCCAGTTTAGTGTGGGGGGACCGGTTTTGTACAAGTGCAGGAGTTTTAAAAACACTGCAAAGTTCTTTGTATATTCAGCAGGTTTTGGTCAATAATACAAGTGCCAAGATAACTTAGGTGATCAATGTACCTGCTGGAGAGAGATGGGAGCATGTTTTGTCTAGTGGCTGTATTACTCATCTAAGGTAGTGCAGAGTGGTAATATGCCTGCAGCAAAGAACATGTACCATGCATATCAAAGAGCAAAATGTTATGTGCATAGTTCAGTGGGTACTGCTTTGTGTTCACTTCCCGAATGAAAGGACACTTGAATACATATGGCCTGGCAGTTCGGGCTGGACTGTTCACATTGGACGCAGGATCAAGACTGATTTGCATATGGCTCGGTCCAAACTGGAATGGCATGTTGAGCAAAAAACGATGGATTTAAGCCCAGATCTCTGAACTGGGGTGAATGTATGACATTGTTCTGCCTTCTGTCCATCAATTGTTCTTTTTGCATTTGTCACCCCGAGTGGGACAGGTATGCTCAGACAATAGTCCCGTGCTCTCCATGCCACTGGAATCAAGCTATCCTGGCTGAGAAGGGCTGAAAGCCCGAAACCGGTCCTAAGATGCTTGATTCCGGTCCAGGGAGGACCTGGCCTGGCAGTTCGGGCCGGACTGTTCTCATTGGGTGCAGTATCAAGACTGATTTGCATATGGCTGGGTCCAAACTGGAATGGCATGGTGAGCAAAGAAACAATGAATTTAGGCCCAGATCTCTGTACTGGGGTGAATGTATGATATTGGTCTGGATTCTGTCCACCATTTGTTCTTTTTGCTATATTATGATTGAGCAGCTAGCTGGCTGACATGAATATGAAGGAAAAACAAATTCTGCAGCACACTTGTGGGGAAAGTAAAGTTAAGGCGATGTCTCAATGGACATAAGATGCAAAGTTCAAAGGCGAAGAAGTTGTCCACCAAATTAAAGAATCTTCTTTTATTGTTCGTACATGAGCCAGCCGACACGTGTTTCGTCGCAAGAAACCACACTGTTTCTGCGACTCCTCAGGGCTGGGGAGGATACAAAATAACGGATGGAGTATACAATGATACAGCATGAAACAAGTTATAATGGTGACTGTATATGGTGTGGAGTTGTGATGTGAGCGATAGAAGTGAGAAGTTTAATATTCACATTTCAGTGTGGATGCACACAGTAACACCTAATCACCGAATGAGAGTAAGCGAGTACAGTGTAGTAGAATAGGTGGAACGGTAGTGCCTACAAACGTGAGGGCCCACTTATTCATGCATTATTGTTGAGGGGATGCTCCCTCAAACTTTCCGCTCCACACTACATTTAGAAAAGACTTTACACAAAGGAGGAGGAATGTGAATCACTAAGTATGTGGATCTATTACCAATGCATCCTGTATATATATGTCACGAGAATTCTATCTAGTATAATCCCAATTTGTATTGTGCGATTTTGCCCCATGATGGTGCACCCTCCATATATAATGTCACGTGAATGTCATCCAGCACCATCACATTTAATGATTTTTGATTACCTGCTCTGCCGCGATATGTGAATTTTCTCTAGACTGTTTCAATAATAGTCACAGTTTTTGACTTGTTTCTTTGAACACTTTGCATGCGTTAAGATATGCACCCTTTTTTCTCTTTTTTCTTTCCTCAAGATTGATTTCACAATCAATAATTATTTTTATTTACATTAATTCCTGATCAGATACTCCTGATCTCGGTCTCGCTACCAGATCGGTTTTGGGTTATTTAAGTTGCGCGCACGAATATAATGTTGGATTAACAGAGCCGGCGCTCTAGTTACCAGCATCCGGGACCTGGTAGGCAGAAGGCTACAAATTCACTTCCGGGTGCGGGGACACGTGACCGCACCCGGAACAGAAACACAGACTCGGAAAAGTCACGGCCGAAGCATCCCCGCACTTCGGGTGAGTTACGCTTTTGGAGCGATTGCTTCTTTACAGCTACATTCAGGGTTCCCTTTCTATGTTTTAACCTACCAAAAACGCTATCTCAACTTCAGAACGCAGAGCAAAGCCGCCACCCTTTTTGGGCAAAAGGGTCTTGTATCTTAAAGAGGGACACGGACGCCTCCGTGTAAGCGAACTCGCTTTATCAACGTGAGCCTCGGAGGCATGTCTCTGATAGTGTTTGACAGTGCATCAGATATTAACAGTAGCCTGCGACCGTTAGATTTAATTTGGGCGTTTTTTATTTTGGCGTTTTTACATCGGTTCCACTACTTTCAACCGACCGTCTTTTAGAGTGACACCTATATCGGGGTTTGACGAATTAATTGATTTATTTCCTGTCACTAGTGCCCTAGGGAGTTCCTGATACAAGGATCTTCATGTTAATTTCTCTATCTTTTTTGTCCCTCTTTCAACTCGGATTCCTCCATTTCGGCTTCTTTGTGGATTGTCCCTTTTCTGACGAATTTGGATCCCTACAGGGACTTACTGTCCTATAAGGCCCCTTGCCTTAAACTCTGAAGACACGGAGGTCCGGCTCAGCCTTAATACGCACACTTCGAGAAACCAGGTCTTCCTACTAAGGTGAGCTAAATACCCAGTTTCTCCGGGACACTTCCAAGTAAGGTGCTCACTTTGTGATACTCACTTAGGTCTACCACTTATGAGACTTTTTCACCTGTCCACAGGACCATCACAGCACTGCGCGAGAAACATCTCTCCATTTTACGAAACCCGTGTTTTCAACATTACCCGGTTTCGAGCGGAGCCGGAGCCGGGTCGGAATTATCACCGGCACCGCGGTGAGAATTCTCTCCATTCTTTTTCCTTGCTTTGTATGTGCCCCTGCCCGGGACACCCGTTCTTACGTAATTTGATCACAACTCTGATCTACGTCAGAACACCCTGTGACGGTACATATATATTTTTTCTCTTTTTTCCCCCCCCCCGTATATTTTTTCCTTCCTGGCATTACAGACCTGCTGTTCTTACACCTCTCCCCTACAGGTAGGATGCACACCCCGTTCTCTATTTGTGAGCTGAAACCCCACTCACTTCCCCATTTATGATACCTTACTCACCTTTTTTCTTCTTGGTGCGTCACTGTTAGTTACGTTTTCATATGTAACGTATAGAACTGTGCTAGACATCACTTTTGTAGGCACTACCGTTCCACCTATTCTACTACACTGTACTCGCTTACTCTCATTCGGTGATTAGGTGTTACTGTGTGCATCCACACTGAAATGTGAATATTAAACTTCTCACTTCTATCGCTCACATCACAACTCCACACCATATACAGTCACCATTATAACTTGTTTCATGCTGTATCATTGTATACTCCATCCGTTATTTTGTATCCTCCCCAGCCCTGAGGAGTCGCAGAAACAGTGTGGTTTCTTGCGACGAAACACGTGTCGGCTGGCTCATGTACGAACAATAAAAGAAGATTCTTTAATTTGGTGGACAACTTCTTCGCCTTTGAACTTTGCATCTTATGTCCATTGAGACATCGCCTTAACTTTACTTTCCCCACAAGTGTGCTGCAGAATTTGTTTTTCATGTACTTGGTGTGTCCCAATAACACATCGTGAGGGGTTACAGGGCTTTTCCTCTCTTCTGCATGCACCTTTTTGCCTTCATACAACCAACTGTGCGCCATCCTAGCAGTGCGCCCTTGTAGTGCCTCACACCTGAAACCCTGCTTCTTTCTGTTTTATGAATATGAAGGAGCCTTTGTGGGTTTCCTTGAGTCTAGATTCTCCTGAAGAGTCCCTTTCTCTTCTGAGCCTTGCTTAACACATGTGTAAATAAGGAGCCCTGCATTCATGACCTCAATGTTTGAGACAAAAAATAATCATGGGTTTCTGAACAATGAGAGTAAAAGCATTAAGGTAACATGTTGTTCCTGCTTATATTTCACATGCTTTACATAAACCTGTATTCCCTATGCGTGTTTGCTTTTTCCTGAATTAAACCTCAAATAAACATATCCATTCTTTTAATTAAATAATGTTATAAGCTGTAACTGGTCAGTGAAATGCTAAACGTACTAAAAATTGGTATGTTTTGCTATTTCTAGCCACACCCCTGACTCCGCCCACTGATTCAATCTTCGGTTATTCCCGCCCCTGATTCTCCACCCACAGTTCCCCTACTTTTGTTTTCCCACTTCGACCACTGCTTAAATCCATCGTTTTTTGCTCAACATGCCATTCCAGTTTGGACCGAGCCATATGCAAATCAGTCTTGATCCTGCGTCCAATGTGAACAGTCCAGCCTGAACTGCCAGGCCATATGTATTCAAGTGTCCTTTCATTCGGGAAGTGAACACAAAGCAGTACCCACTGAACTATGCACATAACATTTTGCTCTTTGATATGCATGGTACATGTTCTTTGCTGCAGGCATATTACCACTCTGCACTACCTTAGATGAGTAATACAGCCACTAGACAAAACATGCTCCCATCTCTCTCCAGCAGGTACATTGATCACCTAAGTTATCTTGGCACTTGTATTATTGACCAAAACCTGCTGAATATACAAAGAACTTTGCAGTGTTTTTAAAACTCCTGCACTTGTACAAAACCGGTCCCCCCACACTAAACTGGCCCCCTACCCTTCCAGTCGCCCTGGGAAACGCCTGCTCCTGCCCTTTTACTGCTCCAGTCCAGTCAGTACTCCTGCTCATGCTCGATCAACACTCCTGCTTCGTCAATTCCCCTGCCCCCTCCCTTCTCCTGGCCCCTCCCTTCTCCTGGCCCCTCACTTCTCCTGGCCCGTCACTTCTCCTGGCCCGTCACTTCTACTGGCCTGTTCCCTGCTCCTGCCCTGTTCCCTGCTCCTGCCCTGTTCACCGCTCCTGCCCTGTTCACCGCTCCTGCCCTGTTCACCGCTCCTGCCCTGTTCACCGCTCCTGCCCTGTTCACCGCTCCTGCCCTGTTCACCGATCCTGCCCTGTTCACCGCTCCTGCCCTGTTCACCGCTCCTGTCCTTTCACCGCTCCTGTCCTTTCACCACTCCTGTCCTTTCACCGCTCCTGTCCTTTCACCGCTCCTGTCCTTTCACCGCTCCTGTCCTTTCACCGCTCACGCCCGGTTACTGCTCCAGCTCATGCCCCGTCACCTCTCCTGCCCCGTCACCTCTCCTGCCCCGTCACCTCTCCTGCCCCGTCACCTCTCCTGCCCCGTCACCTCTCCTGCCCCGTCACCTCCCCTGCCCCGTCACCTCCCCTGCCCCGTCACCTCCCCTGCCCCGTCACCTCTCCTGCCCCGTCACCTCTCCTGCCCCGTCACCTCTCCTGCCCCGTCACCTCCCCTGCCCCGTCACCTCCCCTGCCCCGTCACCTCCCCTGCCCCGTCACCTCCCCTGCCCCGTCACCTCTCCTGCCCCGTCACCTCTCCTGCCCCGTCACCTCTCCTGCCCCGCCACCTCTCCTGCCCCGCCACCTCTCCTGCCTCGTTCACCGCTCCTGCCCTGCCCACCGCTCCTGCCTCGTTCACCGCTCCTGCCCTGTTCACCACTCCTGCCCTGTTCACCGCTCACGCCCGGTTACTGCTCTAGCTCATGCCCCGTCACTTCTCCTGCCCCGTCACCTCTCCTGCCCCGTCGCCTCTCCTGCCCCGTCGCCTCTCCTGCCCCGTCGCCTCTCCTGCCCTGTTCACTGCTCCTGCCCCGTTCACTGCTCCTGCCCCGTTCACTGCTCCTGCCCCGTTCACTGCTCCTGCCCCGTTCACTGCTCCTGCCCCGTTCACTGCTCCTGCCCCGTTCCCTGCTCCTGCCCCGTTCCCTGCTCCTGCCCCGTTCCCTGCTCCTGCCCCGTTCCCTGCTCCTGTCCCGTTCCCTGCTCCTGTCCCGTTCCCTGCTCCTGTCCCGTTCCCTGCTCCTGTCCCTTTCCCTGCTCCTGTCCCGTTCCCTGCTCCTGTCCCGTTCCCTGCTCCTGGTCCTTTCACCGCTCCTGGTCCTTTCACCGCTCCTGGTCCTTTCACCGCTCCTAGTCCTTTCACCGCTCCTGTCCTTTCACCGCTCCTGTCCTTTCACCGCTCACGCCCGGTTACTGCTCTAGCTCATGCCCCGTCACCTCCCCTGCCCCGTCACCTCCCCTGCCCCGTCACCTCCCCTGCCCCGTCACCTCCCCTGCCCTGTCACCTCCCCTGCCCCGTCACCTCCCCTGCTCCGTCACCTCCCCTGCCCCGTCACCTCCCCTGCCCCGTCACCTCTCGTGCCCCGTCACCTCTCGTGCCCGTCACCTCCCCTGCCCCGTCACCTCTCCTGCCCCGTCACCTCTCCTGCCCCGTCACCTCCCCTGCCCCGTCACCTCCCCTGCCCCGTCACCTCCCCTGCCCCGTCACCTCCCCTGCCCGTCACCTCCCCTGCCCCGTCACCTCTCCTGCCCCGTCACGTCTCCTGCCCGTCACCTCCCCTGCCCCGTCACCTCCCCTGCCCTAGTACCTCTCCTTTCCTGTCGCCTCTTCTGTCTGGTCACTGTGGTCACTGCTCCTGCCCAGTTCACTTCACTCCGAGTACAACATTGACAAAGGTGTCAAGTTCCCCACAGTACTCTGCTTGGGGAAAGCTCCTCTCTAATCACCAACTCCGATCTCAGGGGCACTTGATATGTTAAAGGCAGAGGGCAGGCGAATTGTCATTCTAAAGGGGCTAATCTACCTCAATCGGAATGACAATGGCCTGCCCTCGGTCTGTGCGAGCTCAGGGAGTGCGGGGGCTGCTGCAGCCTCTGGAGTACAACAGAGAAGTGCGAGCAGCCCCTGGAAGCGGAAAGAAAAAAGTTTTCATTTTAAAGTTGGACTATTCTTGCCGTCTCGGGACGCTTTTTTGAAAGCAAGAAGTAGGGGAGCGGACTGAACATTTTTTTAGAAGTAGGGGCACGCCGTGCCCTCCCGTCCCCGCCCACTTCTATCACTGGCAGCATCCATCTGGGGCGTCCAGGGAGCAGAGTTAATTCCAGCAGGGTTGCCTCTGTACTTAACCCCCGACCGACCCCCCTGGGCACCCAGGCAATCCCGTCAGCCCGTGGGTAACCAATGGGAATCGCAGGTCAAGCCTGTGAAAATTCAAAGGTGCGGATACCGTTTGCCACAGGTTTGGACCAGACGAATCCGTCCCATGCCTGTCCCTGGGGCCTGCAAGCCTGCGGCATGCGCTCCCCGTTTACCATTAGACTGTGGGAGCGAGTATGAGCATATTAAACTTCTTGGAGCAGTGTAGGCTAACATGGCAGGGTTGAAATGGTCTCCAGGTTTCATCCTGCAGTCTGACACTACTGAGAACACTCACGCCACTCACAGACTAGCAGTTTTAACTTCCAACACTACTCACATACTCCAAACAGTGGCAGTCACACTACAAACAGTATGTTTGAAATACCCAACGTCTGCCACTCACTCACCCTCTAATCTGTAATACACTATCAACAACACATTCACACCTTTCACAGAGAAGCAGCCTCACTCTGCCAACTGTACGCTCACACCCATCACAGACAGGAGGTCACACACTAATGGAAGCACTTACACCCCTCACACACTAGCTTTCACACACCATTGGAAAAGCTCTAATACTCTTCACAGACGTTCCATCCAACCCTACTCACTTTCACATGCTTCAAAAGCTAGCAGCCATACACTCCTAACAACTCTCCCACCCCTCACTGAATAGCAGTCTCACACTACCAACAGCACTCTCACACCACTCACAAAGTAGTCAAATGGAAGCACTTTTGTACCTATCACAGAGAGGTTGTCACATACTGCCAAAAGCACTCTCGCACCCTCACAGGCTAAAAGTCACAAAGTACCAACAGAACTCGTGCCCCTCACAGATTAGCAGTCACATGAAAATGATAACGCTCACACCCTTTGCAGTTATTGTCAGACACAATATCAGAACCATTCTCAAACCCCAACAGAGTAGCAATCACGCTATTGACAGCACTCTCACACCCCTAACCAACCATCAATCACACACTATCAATAGCACTCTCAAACGTCTTAAGGGCACGTCTAGGGTCAGAGAATTCTGTAGTTAATAGTGGTGGTTCTGTTACAGGTCTGTTACAGGCCACCACTCCTTCGGCACCCCCACCCACATGACCTGTCTCGATGTGCAAGTGATACAGTGGAGGCCACCAGCCTTGCCTGCAGCAAGACCCCATGCTATCCCGAGCAGTGCTTAAAAAATAAGTGAGGCCACCGCAGCTTGCACCACACATTGCCCCTGACAGCACTGTCAAAAGCAGTAGTTACACAACGACTAACCATCACACTGCTACAAGTGTGACAATTCAAAATGTTTGAGGCCCCTAGAGCCATAATGATGGCTTGGGTGTCAGGTATTAGTTGTTTTTAACGTATATTGAATTAATAAACAACTGTTGTTCTGCTCATCTTTACATTTCAGAAACAATGTTACGATGTGGCCGCTGACCACCAGCTGAAATTAAGCACTGATCTCGAGGCCCTCTAGCCATCTTCCAGTAAAATATCAAGGAAAGGCAAAGGCAATAGGTTTTCCTACAACTGAAAATGCATGTCTGACTTATTGGCTTTGCCATTACTTAAAATTGTTTTTTTTTTATTTATCAGCAATTTTAAGCTGTATTGGTGAAGAGTGCCTGTAAACGTACACTTAAAAAAATTAAAAACATTAGACAAATATCTTTCATAACCACCTTGAAAAACACATTTCTAAGTTCACTTTGAATGTTCACACCGACTTGCACACATAAAATTAGTTACTACCTATTTAGAAAGCAAAGCAACCGATTTAAAAAAATTTGAGACCTCGAGCACCTATGAATTCTTTTAGATAGCATTGAAACTGAACAAAGCATTTGCCAGTTTTTTCTACTCAGTTTAAGTCATGCAATCCATTCTTGTCATTATTTGGATGCCATTACAAATTGCCTGCCATGCCTTCCTTCAATCAACAGAACACCCAATGTATTTATTATGGGTGGTTTTATGGTACTAAATGGCAATGGCCATTTTGACTCACAGACAAATGAGACGGGCTTCTCAGCCTGCCCAGGACGCTCTGCTAGGCACTTATTGAGCAAGCAGTTTCTATTTAAAAGTATGCAGAAATAGAGTTGACATTTCCATAACATTATACTTGTCGCCAATGCACACGCCCACGTCCCATTGCATTTGATTAGATTTGGAATTGCCTCACAATTTCGTTATTACGCAACTAAGCGAATAAAGTTCTCTGATTTGATTTAACACCTGTTTTATTATCTCTGCAAGTTCTCTCCATAGGGTATTGGTTTAAAAAAGGAAAGCTTCCATCTTTATTTTTGTATTTCCAGTAAAATGATTAAGTGTACGTCTTGTCTTTTCAAATGTGTTCTTTTCAGACTAAATGTTTATAAGTAAATAACACCATTAACAAAAATCTGCTCCGGTTTATGCATGAGCTTTTTGTTTCTCGTCACCTCTGCAGAATTGGATTATGTACATCGTTCTGTAGAACAAAAACCCATGGACAGTTCTTTCTTTGCTTTCATGCTTTAGCTGTGCCTGCTGTGAGCTCAGTGTCTGCGCTGTCTTCTGTAAACTCTGTGTCCCTCGCTGAAAACACAAATCTTTGTAGAAACCACCATCTTGATTACTGGAGCAAGACACCCATGACCCTTACCTGGCTCACATTTTACATCTTACACACAGTATTGTGGCCGCTGTCAGTAGGAACCTTGTAACCAGGCACGACCTCTTTGTTCACTATAATGCCCCGGTTACTTACCGGTAATCTTCATTACTCCAAGTCCTGGTCTTTCTAGATGCAGTCCTGTGTCCCGCCCTACCACCCGGCATGGCGGTTGACTGTTTCCTTTCTTTCTTGTCTCATTTGACGTGGCATGTTACAGGAAGTGATTTGTATGTTCCTCCCTTCTATAGTGGATCATGGGTAATGGTGGCCATCTTGAGGGAACTTTTTTGAGTTTTCAGCTTGGGAATTGGTGCTGCCAGAAGGGAGAAGTATCATGCGTAAGGACTGTATCCAGGAAGACGGATGAGGAGGTAATGTGCAATGACACTCCTGTAACATAACCCAATTTACCAACCAGAACCCATGCCTTTGCAATGGTAAGTAAACTAGCTCTATCCAGAGACCGCAAACGCAAAACTTTAGAAAATTAGCATCAAGTTCTGCCTTTGGACCTTAAAAATGGAAACAAGCCCTTGTTGTTCTGCTGCGTAAAATGCCTTTCAAGGAACTCATCATGCTCACTTCCCATCTATCTCGCTTCTGTTGGCTACAAAAGTTCTAGAAAAGGAAGTTTATTGACAATGATTCACCTTGACAGAAGTAACTTCCTCTACTCATCTCAAGCTGGCTTCTGTTCTATACATGGTACCAAAGTTGCACCCATATCAGCGGCGTAATGATGGCCCCCACAGACCCCCTGGTGCAGGGGGCCCCAAGCTCCAGGGGGCCTCCTCCGGCATTGTCCAGGGAGGCAGGACTCTGGCCTAAGAGCTCCTGACAGGGACTGGCGCGAGGGGGGCCCCCTGGATGTACCTTGCAGGGGGGCCCCCTCAAGTTTCGTTACGCCACCGAGGTCGCCTTCCTTTGAATGGATACCGTAGACTGTAAATCTAGTTGTGCCGCATTTCCCCATATCGAGGACTGTGGGCAAGACGTTGTCCTGTGCTGCTCTCATGTGTAGGCAGACAAATGGCCTCATTCTGTCGCTGGAAGATTTTCACAGTTTGGCACACAGGGCAGGTGCTTTCTACAAACCCAACTGTCCCTTTCTGGTGCAAGAAAGCACATCTTTGTTGCACTTAATTTGATTATTGTAATATTACATTGCGGGAAGGTATTAGAGCACTTTACAAGAGCGCCAGTTACAATACACAAAAACACATTCATTTTTCTAAGGCACAGGAAGATCATCAGCCTGATTCATCAATCTCCCATTTTGCGAGCCCCTAATAGCGATTCATAACGAATCGCTATTAAGGACTTGCAAAACGGGATTCATGTAGGAATTGCATAAAGAAATGCGATTCCTACACATTCCTTATTTGCGATTAGCAAATTGCTAATCGCAAATAAGGAATAACTCCCCATTCATTCCTATGGGCCAAAAGGCCCATAGGAATGAATAGGGAGTATTCCTTATTTGCGATTAGCAATTAGCTAATCGCAAATAAGATAGCGATTTAAAGGGTGCCAGGGGTGTCCAAAGGACACCCTGTAGCACCCCTTAAATGCAAATTTAAACAGGTGTTGCGCACACACATGTCCAAAGGACACGTGTGTGTGCAACATGCAACTTAGAAAAATGCATTTAAATGCATTTTTCTAAGTTTTTGCTATTTACCGAGAGGTCTGACCTCTCGGTAAATAGCGGCCCAAAATTGCATTTTCGCAATTTTAAAATGCTTCATGAATTGCATTTAAGGAATCTCAAATAGAGATTCCTTAAATACAATTCTTCGCAAATGTGCGAATTCTTAAATAGCGATTTTTGCATTTGGGATGATGAATCCCAAATGCAAAAATTGCACTCGCAAAAGGCAAGATTCTGAGAATCTTGCCCTTTGCGAGTGCAATTTAGCTTGATGAATCAGGCGGTAAGTGATTTGCCAGAATCACAGGATGTTGAACCGACGCCAAGACTTGGTTGCATAGCTCAAAAGTCGGCAGGTCCCGCTCCATCCTCTCTCTTGCAACAAAGTAAGAAAGAAAGTGATTTGGGAAGGAAAGTTTCTCCTTCCTGAGGAATAAAAAATGTGCTAGCTACCGCGCCAAGAATTTTCAATTCTATTAAGGACACGGAGGCGAGGATTATGCTTTTCTTTCTTTTAATGCTACACACAGCAGCCAATGAAATTTCAGTTGTAACAAAACAAACTACATTTCCCATGATGCAAACACTACATCACTTCCTGTATTAGTCGATAAGACCTGGTCAGCGCAGGATATCCTCCTCTTTCTTTGCTTCAAACATAAGTCCATAAATAACTGAAGTCCAACATAAACAGCCTCCAACATGGAAGAACAGCCAACTGGAAGGAATTCCTTAACTGGAAACATACTCAGTCCATCTTCTTCGCAGAACCTGGAAGAATGAAAAATAATGCCCGTAAAATCTGCAAAAACAGACTATAAACATGGGTGGGCAAGATATATTACAATGCATGTAATACAACCGGGTGGGATAATCCTCGCCTCCGTATCCTTAATAGAATTGAAAATTCTTGGCGCGATAGCTAGCAAATTTTTTAATCTATTACAGGACCGGAGGCTTCGTATTATGCTAGTTTAACGCTCCTGAAACACCACAGAAGAAATATTGTGATGTATTCCTATAGGTTCTGTATCGATCCCCCTATTCCTGACCCTGTTCTGGTTAACAAGTTAACTAGCAGCCATCCCATGATGCAGAAACCGTTATCTGATTAAGCCACACTACGGCACAGGAACGTGTTATCTGATTAGGTCATAACGCTTGCCATCTAATTAGACAAGCGATATTCCTCCAGCCCCTGATAAGGCATACGGAGTTCTCAAAACAAATCAAACCTATGACAACCTGGGAAAAACCCTGCGGCCATTGTTTTGATTTCATCGAGAACTTCAGCAAAAGAATGTGCTAACGACCAAGTCGTATGACATCCTTATTGACGTATCTATGTCCATCCTTACGTCAATCTCGGCACCTTACAGGTATAAATATTACCGGTATTGCCTTAAGCAAACACACGCGGTGGTGACGAGATCGGAGCAGCCAGACTTGCCGAAGCCCAGAGCAGAGCAGACCCCGCTGGCGCAGCCCCGCCTTCCTGACGCGCTGAGAACGACACGCTGCTTTCTCCTGCCGAGAAATCCAGCTCCGGCGCTTCCGGGTAGCCCTCGCAGGCAGCCTGGAATATCGAGACCAGAGACGAGAGATACCATCCCTCATTCATCCTAGATTCCAGGTACAGAGCTGAATAATCCCTTGCAGAGAATTCTTGAGTCAGTCACTTGGCAAAACAAACTTAACTTAAACTGCTACTTTCTATTCCCGCCCACGTATTAGGCTTAGGTCAGGTACACCGGGGTAGGCGTAGTTAGAAACACCGGTTGAGTACGATTAGTCAAATGTATATATGTATGTATCTATTTTATCCATTTTAAACCACCATATGGCTTAGAAACCATATAAATGTTTTTACAGTATTATTTTATACTTCTGGTTTTATTGTATGCACTTTACTTAACCATAAGTATTGCAATAATATCGATCCATTTCTCTTGTACGAGAAAAGAGACTGATCAATAAATACCATCTTTTATTGAACACGCCCGTCTCTTCCTTTTCTCTACAATCTGGTGAGACTAAGAATGCACGTACTGACTGAGTAAAATAAGTTGTCTTTTGTTTTCACACGACTCTAGAGATACACTCTTGATTAGGGGAGAGCAAAGTTGTCATGTTCTACGGTTGTCAGAAACGAAATCCCTTCTTGTCTATCCAGGGAGGTTCAACTCCTCCTTGCCTATTCGAGAAAGTTTCTAGTGAACTCTGAGCTAGCTGGCAAACCCAAAACTTTAAGTCTAATATCGACAATAGAAGACCTAGTTAACGTCTGTCTAGGCCTATACTATTGAAGGTATTATTCCAATGCGCAGAGCCTATTGGGATAATAGGAACTACACTACATGGCGCCCAAACGTTTGGAAAGGCGATAAAACTAACGTAAGACATTAGAGTAACTCAGTCGTGCTTTTTCACTCAGACCCCTTTTTTCCCATAATACTCCAAAGACGTCTGGAGTGGGTGAAAGGTCATATCCGCCAAACCTCGCAGGAGGAAACTCCTATGTATGGTTCTTGGTTTAGTCAACGTTGAAGGATACACTGTTCCAAAATATTGTGCATCTAATCTTTACTTCCATAAAGAAACCTGATCTGCAACTAAACAAAATAAACTTCCTGACAGTAGAATGCCAGAAACTGAAGAAGAAAGAGAGATAGCTAGAGTAGCAGCTGAACTTGTAACAGCTGATAATACTATGCAAGAAGCAGACCCGAATTTAATACTCATCGGGGTCAACATAAGGAAATCTATAACTTTGAAACTTATAGAAAATGGACTGACACCTAGAGGTGGCACAGTCATATTCGTAATAGAGGCACACGAATATCGGCAGACAGAGGTATTCTATTCATGGATACATTTTCCAGCAGCAAACGCTGTAACAAAGGTCTTCCACCATTACAAAACAGAGGAACCTCCTGAAGAATACACTCCTTTCGAGGAGGTGGAAGTACCACTTAAATTCCAAGAGCATCTGCTCTTGTTTAATGGCGCCCTAAAACACAACAATCACATCACCAGGCTCGGTCCATTAGGTAGACCAGGAGCAACGTAGCCGGTCCTAGTCCAATATGTAATGCGGACTTCAACAATCCAACCAGCAATTAAAATTCCACAGCTGACCCCTCATCAGGGGAACACAAATAAAATTACACCACAGAACATACAGTCCTGCCTAGGTAAAGTACCAGCTAAACGGGAACAAATACCATTCTGGTTAGCACAAAAAATCACCCAAATAGAGGCGGTGTTTCCAGACACCACCCCTGTGGATAAACACAGGATTCTGACTATCTGTCTTCCAATGGGAATCCCACCACACGTGGAGGACTGTGACACTTGGGGTACAGTCTTTGCTTCCATCTACACAAAAACGCACGGTGTTCCATCCATTTCGGTAATACCAGATGTGCTAAAACAAATTCAAGACGAATACGGTCCAGAACCCGCTTTAACTCTTGGTATGAAATTACTGAAAGACTTCAAGCAGGTCTCGGCTATATTACTAGCCAATATAAAGGGAGAAGCAGCAAACGTGGCGATCCGCCAGAGGTTAAAAGAGACAGATATAGCAGACCAACCAGCTGAAATTGCCAGAATTATAGAAAAATCCTATGAAGAACTAGGTAGAGATAGTTTGGGTGGAATACCAGTGAAGCCCCAACTAATTGAAAGTCCTGAAAAAATATTTATTAAAAATAACCTAAACAGTCAAAAGAAGAACTGGGATGGAAACAAACAATCCAATTCAAAAGAAAAGAGATTCCAGTCCAGAGGAAGGTCTCCTCGGCGGAGAGAAAGATCTCCGGACCAAGGACCCAAGTCTCCCCAAAGTGAGCCCTCTGTGAAAAAATACAACCTTAGAAATAGGGATAATATAAAGAAACCGGATAGATATCAAGATTTTCATACACGTCCCTCTCAATCTTTTCAGACTTCCTCACAGAAATCGGAAAGAAGAGGACGATCGGAACCCAGGGAAGGGCACGTCAAGTCCAAAGACAAGGAACCTGCTCATCCAAATAAGAAATTACAATTTCCAAAAAAGAAGGTAGCCAGTATTAAAGTAGTTAACAATGCCGAGAATACTGAGGACACAACTGAAAAACGGAGAATGGGCTCAGACAATGCTAGACAGCACAGCAGAAGTGAGCATAGCTCGCAAAGTCCTTATGAATCATCTGGAGACAGTGGACACGAATGAATATCTTCAAGTGGAAACTGCAGACACCAGAGTTAGCAAACCTCACAAAATATATGAAATAACTTTACGTATAGAAGGGGATAAGACTAGAAAAATAAGGGGACTATTTTGGGATAATCTCTCCAAGGGCTATGACATCCTTCTAGCTGAAAAAGACTGGCCACCAGAGTTTGTCAGGGACTGCCCTCATGGCGAAGAAATAATTATGCCTGCCTTCTCAAATCATATCCCAATTCATAAAAAATATACACTTGCAAGAAAGTGGGCAGTAGCTCAAGCTCCTGCTTTATATAAAAATCACGTAGGATGGGATGAGGACTCTCCTCCTCACAAAATCCAGTTAAAATCACAACCTACTGCACAAAGACAGTACCCAATTAAGCAAGAAGCTAAAAAACAGGTAAAAGAAATCCTAGATCAACTAGAATACCAGGGGGTGATTGAAACTTGCACCTCACAAATGAACAACCCTTTGTTTCCTGTCTCCAAACCAGACAATTCATATCGTCTAGTTTTGGATTACAGACACCTTAACTCATGTTGCAAAACTTTTGCAGTGCAAAACTCGCATAGTGCAGCACTAATGAATAACATAGTGCGCAAAAAATACAAAACAACATTAGACATCTCTAATGGATTCTTTTGTCAAAATATAGCACCAGAGAGCAGATATTTGTCTGCGTTCTCAATAAATGGCACTCAAAAACAATTCTGTCGATTAGCCCAGGGATGCAAGAACAGCCCTGGAGTATTCTCAGCGAGAGTAACAGAATTACTACAAACATACGATGACGAGGCATTATCATATGTCGACGACATTTACCTAACAGATGATGACTTGGATACTCACTTGAAGAGAGTGAACACCATAATACTTGGGTTCGCAGCAGAGGGTTACAAATTCAACTTTAAAAATCCAGAATTGCCCATCTAACAGTCCTGTTCTTAGGATATGAATTATCAAGTGAAGGCAAAAGCCTGGCTGACAATTTCCTAGAGAAATGTGCCGTACTCCAAGCACCTAGAACACTAAAAAACCTACAGTCAATTCTAGGCTTCCTAAATTTCGGAAGAACATACATTGCAAATTACGCAGAAAGGGTCAAACCCCTTTATGATCTAATAAAACCAGATTTTAAAAGAACCAATTGGACTCAAACACACACAGAAATGTTGAGATCCTTACAAACAGACATGTTAATTAAAACAAAATTAGAAACACGTGATAACACACGCAATCTTGTGATTCGAGTCATCCCAGGAAGATGCGGATTCACATACCTGACCTCTAATGAGGGAGAAAAGGTACCAATTGCATTCAAATCACACTTGTACACTAAAGCTGAAATGAAATTTAGCCCAACGGAAAAAATTCTAACTGCAACACAGACAGCTATAGCAAAAGAACGTGCCCTGGCACAAGGTAAACGAATAATAATCGTGACACCGATACCAGCCTTGGAGGCGGTAACAAAGGCAAGCATTCCGAATGCTAAAGCACTACATCCAAGGTGGATACAGTGGGCTAATTCTCTTGCTGCAACAGACGTGGTATACGAATTTGATCCCAATTTAAAAACACAAGAATTTCTCCAATACGAATTCGAATGTCCTCCGCCGACCGAAATTCTGCCTCTAGAACATTACGGCTGTATAATATACACAGATGGATCAGCACAACCCGCAGTGGGGGGTAAACAAGCTTACAGTGCTGCGTGCGCGATTGTTAAAGGTCGCTGGCACGAAGGGAAATTTAAACCAGCTATCACCAAAACACAATCTCTGGGAGACTGTACAGCTCAGCGAGCTGAACTGCTAGCATTCAAGATGGCGCTTGAAAATACCGATCGAGAATTCCCCACACTCATAGTGTGCGACTCGTATTATTGCGTCCAGTCTTACAATGAATACTTACAGATCTGGCTTCAGAATGGTTTTAAGGATGCAAAAGGAGGCACAATCAAGCATAAAATGCTTTGGGAACAAGTAGTTCTTTTACAGAAAGAACTACCAAAGACTCACGTGATACATACACTGAGTCATCAACGTGATGGCGTTCACGTTGCAGGGAATTCATTGGCTGATGAGGCCGCGAAGGCTGCTGTGCAAACGGCTTCCGTAGCTGCCATCACACGGTCAAAAACAAAAATAGACAGCGAAATATTACAGGCTGTCAGCGCTACAGAAAAGGATTCGATAGAAACACTCCCGAAAGGCTTTCCAGTAAAATACTCATACATAACTGATGCAAACAATGTTCCTTTTGCTCGAATCCCTGGAGTGGGGGATAGGGCAATTCCAAACATGGAACATAGGTTAGGACTAATAATAGCGGCACACGAAGGACTTGCTTCTATACATGCCGGCGTCTCAGCCACAGTATCATTATTAAAACAGAGATACTGGTGGCCACAAATGAGAAGACAAACGCGGAACTATGTTCTAGAATGTGAAATATGTCAAAGAATGAAAGTATCAACGGTGAGACGACCAGCACAGACGCCCCTTCTAATCTCAGATAAACCATTAGCTTGTGTTTACCTGGACCACTGTGGTCCCTTACAACGGGATGGTAACTACAAATATATCTTGGTGGCAGTGGATTCATGCACGAGATTCATATGGATGTGGCCCCAGCGAACGGCTGACGCCAGAACTGTTATAAAAGATTTGCGAGTCTTTATCGGCACATACGCAATTGGCATGCTGCATTCGGACCATGGTCCTGCTTTTAGCTCTAGAGCTTATAAGGAGGCCATGGTCAGCATGGGCGTTACATTGCGGTACTCTTGTCCATTTCACCCTGAGGGGAACGGAATTGTAGAAAGAAAAAACCGTGACATAAAGCAATCTATAACAGCAAAGGTATTAGGTTCGGGAGCTGGGTGGGTCAAACATCTAATAAGTGTCCAACGTAGTCTAAATAACCTGCCAAGAAATTCTCTGAGGGGATTCAGTCCGTACGAATTATTATTTGGAACTAGGATGTTAGTCTTAGTCCTCGACAGTCAGACTTCAGTGGTGAAGGAAAAAAGCTTTGATATCAAAGATCGTTTGGCTATTTTGCAGGACTTAAACGAAACAAGAAAAGAACTGAGCAACATAAAGTTGAAACAACAGCCAACAACCACTGAAGAACCACCACCTGTCCCAGCAAGACCTGTCTGGATTCCAAAAGTCGGGGATCTAGTCAGAGAAAAGATCGCGGTAAAGAAGGAATTTGGGCCTTCTTACAGAAAAGCAGTTCCTGTCTTGTCCATCAACGGGACAAGATCAGTTGTACTACCGCCGCTTGCTGGTAAAATGGAGAACCGAGTTGTATCCATCGACCTGGTAAAACCACAATCATGTGGCCGATAACAAACAGTAGGCCAAGTGGGCTCCCGATAAGTAGTAGAACACCAAGATTTGCTACCAATACAGAGGTCTTAACTAAGAGGCTAATCACATTCGAAACGCCTACAGAAGAACAACAAGGACTGTGCAACAATGCAATGGAACTTAAACCTCTGAAAACCCAAATAAAAACATTTAGTAGAGACACACCAACCTACAATGAAGTAACAAACGAATATGCAAGAAACAGTAATCCTGAAGCAATTGGAGCAATTGACAGAACTGCATCCGGCTACTTCATTAACTTCGATGATTCCTCTGAAGACCTAAGTGAATCAAAAACACAGCCATCAACAAAAACCTTTAAAGATAAAGCTAAAGAACTTTTGAAACAACTGAAAGAAACATATCTGATTTCTCCATGGATTGAATTTTGGGTGGGTTTTGGTGCATTTATCCTCATACTTTGGCTCATCATGGTACTAACTTTGGGACGCTTCATTGAGGGAAAATATGCTAAAATGGACACAGCAAGTCAGAAAATCAACTTGATCCTCAAGCCACACACATCTTCACACGTCGAGAAAAGAGAACTTTCTTCAGTCAACTTCACAGCCAATCCTATACCGGGTGGGGTAGCATGGGACAATACTGACTACGAAATTTATGGTCCGGTTGAAATCCTGAAATATCCACACCAAATCAAGATCTCGTTGAGTGACTTTGTAAAAACAAGCTCATTTGCTGATGATTGGGACTTTGAAAGTATAAATAATATGATGTCTGACTTAGTGATGTCTGCTAAATTTACCAAACATGATTATTTGCAGGGTTCGACTAATTATGATAGTATGTACTGTTACAACCACTATGGTAACCATTTTCTACATAGATCTGCACGACCTAGAAATGTTTTAAATTATAATCAATGGGAACATTGTGCAACCCCTCCAAAAGGAAGCTCAAGAACCTTTTATGACAAATATTCATACTTTTCAGGGTTCAACACAAGTAATGCTGAAACATTTTATTTCAAATTGTCAAATAAGACAGGGACAAAGACCATGCTAACAAACACGAAATTGATATATTCAGACTCGTTTTTTGAACAAATGAATACTTTTGGGTTTGATTATTGGGACAAAAATGTTGAAGTAAAAAGTGTTTGGGGTACAAAAGAATGGCAAGTACAAGGTATAGAATCATTGTTTAGAGCCTGCATGATCCCAGAACAAATTATATTTTTGAATGACACTGTTCAATACACCACCTGTCTTGGCTTAGCCAAAATCAAAGACTTAAATAAACCGTCTATTCCAAAGCCAACAATGGAAAGCAATAGCTCTACAGATGAAGAGATAGACGTAAACTATATATTAAACCAAAACAGAACACATCCTGATTGGAAACAGTGGTTGATCTGGCCCACAGATACTAATAACTGTCAAGACAGATTCCTGAACAAAACACAGGGGTTCAAATTGACCAGGCCAGACCCTAGATATTCCCAAAGACAACACCCAGGGATAATAACCACCTACAGTGTGGGCAAATTATGCCTTCAATGGCTACAAACTTCCACACTGGCAGAAATTAAGCAACACCTAACTTTACTTACTGATGGTGCTGACTTGCGTGATTTCATTATGGGACCACGCAAACAGCGTCAAAAACGCTTCATAGCAGCCTCTATATATGCAGCTTACAACGAGGCCTGGAAGGTAACTCAAATTGAAACAGCAGAAAGTATACGGGAAATTGACCGTATTAATTTGGAAAAATCACTTTCTGTAGTGGACAATGGGTTAATGACTCTGTCCTCCAGAATTTTTTCTTTGGTCAGCATTGTGTCTTCAGCAATCGACATAATATCGCAAGACTTACTGTTGTTACAACACGGTCAGTCTCAATTGCGTTCTATTGTACAGCTTGGCTGGACGTTACAAAATCTGCGTTCAGGCTATGTGCCTTGGCGTTTAATCAACACAACGTCACTATTCAATATCTTTAACCTTACTGATAAACAAATCAGTATGGCACAAAAGGGTGCTGATTATACAATCCTGAGCATTGAGAAACTCGAGAGATTACCAGTGACAATGTCAGAACGACCTGTCAGTGAATGGATAATACATGGGATAATTAATATTCCAATATCAACCTTCAGGTTTCAATACTGCCAAAAATATATACAGGCTGGCATGTACGAAAAATTGGGAAAAGGGTACATTAAAACAACATGGAATTTGCCCTATTCACATGCATGTGTCAGTAATAAAGGACAGAAAGTGTTTCTTAGTGGCAATAATTGTGCGATGTCACTAAGCGGTACACTTCTGTGTAATGGAATTAGTTTGCATGGAGCCTGTGAAGGGAACTCAAATAACCTTTCATGTCACCAGCTAGGCACACCTGCTACAGAGATAGAACCATTCTTTCAAAGACTCTATAATGGGAGTTACATTCTAATTGTGGACCGCAGATGCTGTAGTCTTATGCCCGGGACTCCTTATCTCGTAACTACGACTGCGAAGATCAAGTGCTGTGGACGCTTATTGTTCCCCAGCTCCTTTCCAGACAGGGAGGCAAGGGCATGGCCCAACTTGAAAATTACTTCTATTCGAATAGACACTTTAAGCAGAATGAAAACAGTGCTTCTTCAGACGCCGACCAGACTCACGTCATCAAAAGAAACATATGATCGGAAGTCGCAAGGACGACTGCAGAGATTCACTCATTGTTATCAACTAATTCCCCCATACATTTCGCAGAAATCCTGAATGAAATCTTAAATATTTCTGATACCAGTGGAGTCTCAAAAGTATTTAAGACAGTATTTTCGATGGCATTAACACCATTGAAAGCCATACTGGGTATTTTTCCAGATTTCGTCCATTCGATTTTTGGCGGACTTCCCCTCATTTTAGGACTAATTGCAGGAATCCTATTCTTGGTCCTGATATTTCGTTATGGCAAACCGTGTCACAGACAAAACACCTGCGACAAGGGAAGAAACAATCCGAGCCATTGGATACCGGGACCGGATATCAAAAATCCTGGGACTATCCCGGCTTAGAGACCTGAACATGACTTGGTTTCTTTCATTTCGACCAATGTGGCATTGATGTGTTTTACCTGTATTAAGGTGCCTGCTGTGCGGAGAAGAATGCGTGTTGGACACCTGTCTGACGCTACAATCGGATGCGCCTATGGATGCAGAAACATTGTTGAGCCCAATAAAGGCTCATGCTTTGTGCTGCCCTCAACGGCTGCCAATCCTGATAACGGCATTCGTGGAGACTTCACCACTACGATTAAGGGGTAGTGAAGTTCAAGATGAAAGCAGCATTGATCAGGTACGACCTTCTGTCAGCAATACTAATCAAAACGTCAATGGAGACAATCATGCACATGAATGCATGGTTACATCCTTTTCCGAGTTAGTGGAACTCTCCCAGGAAGCTGTTGACAGCTTTTTCGACAGTCTAAATGATATGATGTGCTCACCAGAGCAGAAATAGAGACTTTTGAGCAAGCTAGCACACGGCGTTCCCTGAATTTGGCCTTCAACTTTAATAACAGAATACCATGAACAATTTTCCCTCCAGTTCACGGACAGCAATTTTTCAGCAGCCCCAAAATATTTTTACGATTTTTCGGGACACTTATCTTCTGCTTAAAGTAAGAACTATTCTTAAAGAACTAAAATTTCTATTTTTAGAAACTTTATAGACATTAGCTGCCCGCTGGTATGTTCATAATTATTTTTATTCTGTGATGAAATGGTCTCGAACCTTTTTTCTTCTGTATTAAGAGCCATTTCATGTGTAAATTCTCATATACCAATTAGCAATAATGTATACATATGCATGATTACTTTAGCATTATTCAGCAGCTTGAGTGCATATAATACATGTGACTGTTATTTCCGTATATTAGATAATTTCAAAATGCATTTTATGTATTTTGGGGTGGTAAGGTATACACGATACTCTACAGTATGTTTTACTATGCCTAGATTAGTAAACATGGCCATAGTTAGCGTGGAGTGGGTGTGATGTATTCCTATAGGTTCTGTATCGATCCACCTATTCCTGACCCTGTTCTGGTTAACAAGTTAACTAGCAGCCATCCCATGATGCAGAAACCGTTATCTGATTAAGCCACACTACGGCACAGGAACGTGTTATCTGATTAGGTCATAACGCTTGCCATCTAATTAGACAAGCGATATTCCTCCAGCCCCTGATAAGGCATACGGAGTTCTCAAAACAAATCAAACCTATGACAACCTGGGAAAAACCCTGCGGCCATTGTTTTGATTTCATCGAGAACTTCAGCAAAAGAATGTGCTAACGACCAAGTCGTATGACATCCTTATTGACGTATCTATGTCCATCCTTACGTCAATCTCGGCACCTTACAGGTATAAATATTACCGGTATTGCCTTAAGCAAACACACGCGGTGGTGACGAGATCGGAGCAGCCAGACTTGCCGGAGCCCAGAGCAGAGCAGACCCCGCTGGCGCAGCCCCGCCTTCCTGACGCGCTGAGAACGACACGCTGCTTTCTCCTGCCGAGAAATCCAGCTCTGGCGCTTCCGGGTAGCCCTCGCAGGCAGCCTGGAATATCGAGACCAGAGACGAGAGATACCATCCCTCATTCATCCTAGATTCCAGGTACAGAGCTGAATAACCCCTTGCAGAGAATTCTTGAGTCAGTCACTTGGCAAAACAAACTTAACTTAAACTGCTACTTTCTATTTCCGCCCACGTATTAGGCTTAGGTCAGGTACACCGGGGTAGGCGTAGTTAGAAACACCAGTTGAGTACGATTAGTCAAATGTATATATGTATGTATCTATTTTATCCATTTTAAACCACCATATGGCTTAGAAACCATATAAATGTTTTTACAGTATTATTTTATACTTCTGCTTTTATTGTATGCACTTTACTTAACCATAAGTATTGCAATAATATCGATCCATTTCTCTTGTACGAGAAAAGAGACTGATCAATAAATACCATCTTTTATTGAACACGCCCGTCTCTTCCTTTTCTCTACAATCTGGTGAGACTAAGAATGCACGTACTGACTGAGTAAAATAAGTTGTATTTTGTTTTCACACGACTCTAGAGATACACTCTTGATTAGGGGAGAGCAAAGTTGTCATGTTCTATGGTTGTCAGAAACTAAATCCCTTCTTGTCTATCCAGGGAGGTTCAACTCCTCCTTGCCTATTCGAGAAAGTTTCTAGTGAACTCTGAGCTAGCTGGCAAACCCAAAACTTTAAGTCTAATATCGACAATAGAAGACCTAGTTAACGTCTGGTCTAGGCCTATACTATTGAAGGTATTATTCCAATGCGCAGAGCCTATTGGGATAATAGGAACTACACTAAAATATCACCCACCGGTTTATAATAAAACTGTTTAAAAGTAGATTCTGAGGACCAATCCGCTGAATGCATGATGTCCTGAACAGTACATCCCAACATAAAACTCTTAGATGCCATGGCACCACGTACAGAATGAGCACCAAACATTTGGGTATTAATCCCCGCCTCTTGCATAACATATTTCAACCATCTGGCTATAGAAGCCGCAGTAACAGGCTTGAAAGGTTTTTGCAAGGCAATGAGTAACTGCGTAATACCTGCCGGCCGTAAAGACCTTGGGCCTCATTTATGAGGCCTTGCGTCAGTTTTGCGCTTCCGATGCGCCACTTTTTGTGACGCATCGGCGGCGTAAAACATGCCTCCTGTTGCGCACTATTTACAAAGTGATGCATCTAAGCAGATGCGTCACTTTGTAAACCCCTGCGCTACATTATACCTGCGTCAGGTATAATGTATGCAGAGGGGGCGTTCCCCCACAAAAAGCCTGGTAATAGTGACGCAGTGAAATCTATGAGATTTCACTGTGTCACTTTTAGGACGCTGTTGCGTCAAAATCATGCGCCTGCCTCACAGCAGGCGTAAGACTGGCGCAAGCCCTTTCACATGGGGCTTTCCCCGTGTGAAAGGACGCATTGCTGGAGTTGCCTCACTTTTGTGACACATTCCAGCAATGCGTGATTTTTGCGCTTACAGATACATCAGAAATACTGACGTATCTGTAACTCCTTGCGCCATGATGCGTCATACTGTAAATATGACGCATCATTGGTCTTGCAAGGAGGGCGCAGTGAAAAGTGACGCATCGCTGTTTTCACGGAGCGATGCATCACTTTTCATAAATGAGGCCGCTGTACACCCTTCATAAACTTTGAGACAGTGCACCATACAAAGTTTCGTATTGGAAGGAAAAGCATGGTAATCAATACTACTAGACATTGTCTTAGTCCTGGCCGTAATATTGAAAGAAACTCCTTGAGGAGTAAACACTCTACCTGTAATGTCCAAAGCCTTGACGTCCGACGACCGCCAACATGCCGCAAGACAGAACAGCATAGCTAATTTGGCCGAAAGTTGTTTCCTGGATAACAAATCATTCTGAGGCCAACTATTGAACAACGCAAGAACCAGAGAGACATCCCATAGTGAGGTGTACTTGGGCTTAGGCGGATTCGCCACCCTGATCCCCTTTAAAAGCTTACAAACAAGGGGATGCAAACCAACAGGCTTACCCTCAATCTGAGAATGACCCGCCGAAATCGCGGAACGGAAAATGTTAACTGACCGATAAGCCAAACCCTCGGAAGCTTTCATAGAGAGGAAATTCACAATGCAGGGTAATCCTGCCCCCACGGGATCCACGCGTTGTTCCACGCACCAACGAACCCAACCCTTCCAGGCTGACGCGTACCGTTTCCTCGTGGAAGGGGCCCAGGCTTGGTCGATAAAGGCTGAAGCCTGCTCCGAAAACTCTGGCATTTGCCAACGTTTCCTGAAAGTCTCCAGGCCATCAGGGACAGCCGTCCCGAAATCACCATTGGATGAGTCTCTCCCTGAGGGCCCTGGAGTATCGTCGAAAATTCCGGGATCCTCCTGGGAAGATCGCAACTGATCTCCAGAAGGCTCGGGAACAAAGGTTGCGATTTCCAGAGGGGGGTCACTAGGATCGCCTCCGCCCTCTGACGCACTATCCGTGAGTATACTCGAGGAATCAATATGAATGGGGGAAACGCATAATTCAGGGACTGAGACCAGACCTTCGTGAACGCATCCGTCGCCAGAGCCGACGGATCCGGCCTCCAACGGAAGAACTGGGACATCTGCCGATTCAACCTGAATGCAAAAAGGTCGATCTGGCAAGACCCCCATATCCTCTGTAACCATTGAACCACCCGCGGTTGGAGTTGCGAATCGCTGTAGTCCCTGAGATGGCGTCAGTACCAATCCGCCACCACATTCAATTGACCTGGTATGTACTCGGCTACGACCGATATCTGATGACTCAGGCAGTAGTGCCAGAAGTCTTTCGCTATCTCTACTAACATGGAGGATCTTGTACCTCCCAGTTTGTTGATATAGCGTACTGCCTAGATGTTGTCCATCCTCAGCAGGATGCAACCAGACACGTTCTTGGGCGACAGAGTCTTGATCGCAAACGATCCGGCGAGAAGTTCCAAACAGTTTATGTGGAGATCCAACTCTTGCAGGGACCACCGCCCTCCTGTGGAAATATTTCCGCAGCGCGCACCCCAGCCCCAACGGCTGGCGTCGGACTCTATGACCACCTCTGGAATGGAACTGAAAATGGCCCGACCGTTCCAAGCTTCCACGTGGCCTAGCCACCACTGAAGCTCTTGCCGAACCTCCGAGGACAGAGGAATCAGGTCCGTGTATGAGAGACCCTGCTGTAAATGCTGGATCTTCAATCTCTGCAGAGCCCGATAATGAAGAGGGCCCGGAAAGATCGCGTGAATGGACGACGCCAGAAGACCCACTATCCTGGCCACCTGTCGCAGAGAGACAGTCTGCTTGGACAAAAGTGCGTGTAGTTCCTTCTGAATATCGCGCAACTTGGACCTGGGAAGGCTTAACTGAGCCGTGTTGGAATCGATCACAAACCCCAGAAAATCTATCTTCTGGGTTGGACAGAGGACGGACTTGGTCTCGTTGACCACAAATCCGAGATTTTGTAGCGTAACAATGGTGGTGTGCAGGTGCCAACTCGCCATGTCCTGCGACTGAGTCACTATCAGTATATCGTCCAGCTACACTATCATGCGAATCCCCTTCTCCCTGAGGTAGGCCACCACAGGCTTCAACACCTTGGTGAAGCACCAAGGAGCTAATGAAAGACCGAAAGGAAGGACCAAATATTTGTACTACTGGTCTCTCCACTGGAACTGCAAGAACCTCCGATGTGGAGGAAATATCGGCACAGATAGGTAAGCGTCCTTCAAATCCAGGCGGACCATCCAGTCCCCCTGCTTCAGAAGATCTGCTAAAAGATGGATACCCTCCATCTTGAAGTGCTTGTAAACCATGTAACGATTGAACTCCTTCAAGTTGAGTACCAACCTGTAACCGTCACCTTTCTTCTGGACTAGAAAAATATTGCTGCAGAAACCGCGAGCGGTACAAAAGGGGGTGGTGATGGACGGAGAATCTGAATCAATCAAACACTCACACCCAGTCAAAAGATCTGGGTTTAATCCATCACCGTTCTTTAGCCCACTCTGCCACCCCAGTTCAGACATGGCTATATGCAAATCAGTCTGACCCTGTGCCTCATGGGAACAGTCCAGCCCGAACTGCCAAGCCATGTCTTCCCTGGACCGGAAACAAGCTTCTGAGGACCGGTTTCTGGCATTCCAGCCGTCTTCAGCCCGGGTTGCTTGAATCCAGTGGCAAAGTGAGCAAGGGACTCATGTCTGAGCATACCTTGCCACACTTATGGCGGCCAAAAGCGGTACAAAAGGGGGTGGTGATGGACGGAGAATCTGAATCAATCAAACACTCACACCCAGTCAAAAGATCTGGGTTTAATCCATCACCGTTCTTTAGCCCACTCTGACACCCCAGTTCAGACATGGCTATATTCAAATCAGTCTGACCCTGTGCCTCATGGGAACAGTCCAGCCCGAACTGCCAAGCCATGTCTTCCCCGGACCGGAAACAAGCTTCCGAGGACCGGTTTCTGGCATTCCAGCCGTCTTCAGCCCGGGTTGCTTGAATCCAGTGGCAAAGTGAGCAAGGGACTCACGTCTGAGCATACCCTGCCACACTTATGGAGGGCAAAAGCGGTACAAAAGGGGGTGGTGATGGACGGAGAATCTGAATCAATCAAACACTCACACCCAGTCAAAAGATCTGGGTTTAATCCATCACCGTTCTTTAGCCCACTCTGCCACCCCAGTTCAGACATGGCTATATGCAAATCAGTCTGACCCTGTGCCTCATGGGAACAGTCCAGCCCGAACTGCCAAGCCATGTCTTCCCCGGACCGGAAACAAGCTTCCGAGGACCGGTTTCTGGCATTCCAGCCGTCTTCAGCCCGGGTTGCTTGAATCCAGTGGCAAAGTGAGCAAGGGACTCACGTCTGAGCATACCCTGCCACACTTATGGAGGGCAAAAGCGGTACAAAAGGGGGTGGTGATGGACGGAGAATCTGAATCAATCAAACACTCACACCCAGTCAAAAGATCTGGGTTTAATCCATCACCGTTCTTTAGCCCACTCTGCCACCCCAGTTCAGACATGGCTATATGCAAATCAGTCTGACCCTGTGCCTCATGGGAACAGTCCAGCCCGAACTGCCAAGCCATGTCTTCCCTGGACCGGAAACAAGCTTCCGAGGACCGGTTTCTGGCATTCCAGCCGTCTTCAGCCCGGGTTGCTTGAATCCAGTGGCAAAGTGAGCAAGGGACTCACGTCTGAGCATAACCTGCCACACTTATGGCGGCCAAAAGCGGTACAAAAGAAACCGCGAGGGCGCTCGTCGTAGCGAGCTATCGCATGTTTCTGCAGCAATTCTCCTATTTCTGAATCTATGAAAATGCATTCTGTTTGGGAAAAAGACAGCTGCCTGGGATACTTGTCCTGAACGGGAACCTGAAAGAACTCGAGATGAAAACCCTGTACAGTTTCTAAAATCCACGCATCCTGAGACAATTGAACCCAGTTTTGAAAGAAAAGACGGATACGACCCCCAAGAGGGAGTGGAAATATATCTGGAGCACTCACCAGAAGATTCTGTGGCTTGGAAACCACCACAATATGCTCCCCTGTTGAATTTCCGCTTATTGAATCGCTGCCTGATAGGGTAGAAAGTTCCCCCTCGGGTGGAATCCCAATCGCCTCTACCACGGCCAAAGTCTCCTCTCTGGGAACCTTGGAATTGCTGGCGGCCAAACGAGCGTCCCCGGCCTCGTCCGGCCCTGTTAAAAACACCAGATTGGAGAGCTTGCTTAATGCCTGACTGGGCTTTATCTAAGGTGGTAAAGGTACCCACGTATTTCGCAACGTCCTTTACAAAACGCTCACCGAACAAATTGCTATCAACTAGGGGCCCTGGTTCAGCTGCCGCACGTTCGGTGAGGTTAGAGTCCATCCTCATGAGGAGGGACTTCCGGCGCTCGGTCGAAATAGCGCAGTTGGCATTGCCCAAGAGGCAAATAGCTCTCTGGGTCCAGCCGGCTAGCACGTGAGGATCCATTGCTGCCCCCGATTCCTGCGCTTCCAGCGTGATTTCCAAAATCTTGGCCAGGGGCCCAACTACGTCCAGGAGTTTGTCCTGACACCCTCTCCAAGCACGGTCAATGCCCTTCTTAGGGTCCTTTGCAAATTTCTTGAGAAAGGTCAGCATGCTGGAATCAATGTCTGGGGTTTCTGCTACTTTGTCTGCAATATCTGGCCTGGGATACTCAGATCTGAGTCTATTCCTGACTTCCTTGTCAAAACTTTTTCTAAGATTGTCATGAATATAAAGGGCGACCTCTGGCGCCGGGAGCCAATCGGAAGATCTACGGTGCACAATGTCCGCAGGGTCGAATGTAAATGGAGTGGACACTGGCGGGGTGGACTCTACATTCTTAGACTTCTTAGCTTTCATCTTCTTGGGAGGGGACCCATCAGAGGAACCAGTGGTTGTAGTGTCAGTGTCAGTGTCTGTATCCGGAGCCCTGGACTTACCGGGGTCTCGAGCAGGTAGAGACTAAGAGTGGGGCCAAGAATCCGCCTGCGAGCCCGCAGGCCCTTCATCCTTCTTGGGCTTTGGGTTTTTTGTGAACCCATGGCGCTTGGCTAACTTTTCCAATTGCATAGTGATAGGCTTTAGCGCAGTTGCCAAGGCTTGTTGGGCAGTTCCAGGAACTGCCTTTTCCAGGGCCTTGTTAACAGAGTACTGAACCGAAGCGTCCAGGGCCTCAACAATCTTATCCTCAACAGAAGTGTGAGCCACTTCCTCTCCATGAACATCATCCTCCTCATAGGTCACCCAGTCCTCCATGGTATCACCAAATTTGTACATGGGCATGCTCAACAACAGGGCAGAATCCTGGGAGGAGTATAAGGGGGAGCTAACCCACAGCACAACAAGAATCACCAGGTACCTAGCTCCTCAGCCAAGGCTGTATCAGAGTTCTTGCAGCCCACAGGGCGTAAAATGGAGCCAACAAAGCAGAAATATTACAAGGGAGGTGTGCACCCTCCAGGCCCAGCGTTTCTCACAGCCTGCGTGGCGTAGAACAACTGCTCAGGGAACAATCCGGTGAGAAATGCAGAGAAACGAAGGAAAAACGGGCAGTAGCAACGTGCGTAGCCCAATCCTACTAGAAACAAGCCCAATTGGGCTACGCATGTTGCAACTATAGGGTCGGTACCGGTGCTGGCAAAAGGAGGAAATAACACACGCAGCAACCGCTGAAATCCTGGCCCGCCCAGCGGGAAATAACACAATGCCGCCGAAGCTCAGACGCGCTGCCTGTAATCACGGAGGCGCGTCTGAGGTAAGCGCGATGCTCGCGCTGGGTTTCCGGCCAGACAGACGCATTGGCAGCCTGCAAACACCCCCACTGACAGTGGGTCGCGCGGCAGCCGCGAGTCACTATGTGCAAGGCAAATAACAAATCAGAAGGCAAATGCTGAGATCAGCACACAAAATATCGGAACGCGCACAAGCGCTACCAAACCCCTAACGAGGCATATAAACATCATCAACAAGCAACACGTCATAGACATCTTAATAATGCTAGAGCAATAAAGGCACTTAACTGGCTGCGTGAGCAGCAAAGAAAGAGGAGGATATCCGGGGCTGACCAGGTCTTATGGACTAATACAGGAAGTGATGTAGTGTTTGCATCATGGGAAATGTAGTTTGTTTTGTTACAACTAAAATTTCATTTGCTGCTGTGTGTAGCATTAAAAGAAAGAGAAGCATAATAAGAAGCCTCCGGTCCTGTAATAGAATCAGTGGTAGGAGGTCAAAGTTAAGATGAGTCACAGCAGAAGTGCATTCATGTGTGGGGGAATGCCTGCTGAGTTGAATGTCTAATGTGTGTCTTAATGGTGTGGTAGTCCTCTAATTAGCCTTCCGCACTCATGAATTCTCCTTGGAGCCTCAGGAGGTTAATCGAGCGCGATGCTCGCTGCCAGATGACTGAAAGTCAACAGACACCTGCAACGTAAGCATTATGTAAAACCACCTTGCTAAAGAAATTGAAGTACTGTCATGTGAGTTTCAGTCAGATATAAAAATAGAAGCCGTTAGCACTCATGGGGTTCGCCGGTACCCTGCTGAGCGTTTCCCCTTAAACTGTCAGTTGATATGTCTCCGTGCTCCCCTGGAAACTGAAATCTGGCGGTATTTTGGACTCACGTATTTCATATACACGTTTACTGCGGCGCACTTTCGTACTATAGGATGGTGCATTTTCTTAAAGACAGAAAATAGTGAAAATTAGACCTTTGCACCACACATGCTTTTATACAGTACCACATTGTGTGCTAACCCCAAATTGTAGAGTCGTTGGTGACCAGGACATGTATAGTTTGTTTGAAAAAAAAGGTAAAATTTCATTTTCTACTGATGCATGCTACAAACGACACTAAGCATCACGTTCGCTCTCTGGAGAGGTAGCATGCATACCCCATTTGACACGCTACAGGGTAGTAGGGTGGCTGTCTGCGCTACTGATAACGACTTCTGGGCACCTTTTTCAAACCAAATATCTCAAGAAATGCGGAGAAATGAAGTGGTGGCTGGTGACATTTGAAAGTGGTGAGGCGTAAAAGTTGAGGATGAATTTTACGTAGCGAGCGAGTGCGGCCAACATAAGAGTTGTTCAGCCTATGCATCATTCACCCAATCATCCCTCATTAATGTATCCATGTTCCTATCATCCACTGCATACATCCGTTCATCCATCCATCCATCGGCCTTGCAAAGACTCTCCCATTCGCTCATCCATCCATGTATCCATTCACTAGAAAATCTTCCACTTATTTGTCCATTATTTGGAGCATTCATTCATGTCCACATTCACTCATCCTTCTAGACATACTCTCCTGTAACTTGTCTGCCCACTCATTCATCTATGTATCCTTTCACCACAGGTGAATCACGAGAGCATCCACCCATTTTTAGACAACCTCCCTTCCATCCATCCATCTCAATGAAAGTGTATATTTGCTTGTCTGTATTTGAACCACATTCTCAATTAGCCTGTTTGCCAGACAAGCGGAAACACAATATTGTATCAGAACACAACACTGTTCAGATATGGTGAGATTTTAGCATTATGAAACCCTTTGCGGGCCGATGAAGACTGAATAAGTCCCAGTAATGATGATAAACAACGATTGAATGCTTAACTGTGCACTTATTTAGGAGACAGTGACATCACAATACATTCCACCCAGACTGTTTGGGATGCAGGCACAGCCTATATATGCAGTGGGATTATGGAGAGCCGGTCAGAGCAGCCAGGGGGGAGGGAGCAGAGAGAGTAAATGTCAAGGTATTTGTAGAGCGCACTGTCACCAAGCGGTTTCCTGGCGCTATTACTCATACCGCTGTGGAACCCTTCCTGACTTTCCCTGTGAAGTGTCCACTCCTGGGCACCCCCAGGGTGAAGCCAGGCATACTAGCGCTGTTGGGCCGGTGTGGAGGTTAAGCAAGCTATTGCCCAGAGTTGCAGCGTGGGGCCCATGATTAGAATAGGCACCGAGGCGAGAATTGTCAGGTCCGAGGAAATTGAGCCCAAGACCCGCCGAGGTGGCAATTGAACCCTGGTCCCGGGCCAGAACTCTGCATCAGGGTCTGCCACTCTAACCATTGAGCCACACTCCTCCACAGAGTGAGAGAAGAAAAGCGAGGGAGGAGGAAAGAGAGGGGCTTATTTATGGGCCCTTGCGTAATTTTTGCGCCACCGGTGCGTCACTTTTTGTGACGCACCAGCGGTGTACAAAATGCGCCATGTTGCGCCATATTTACAAAGTGATGCATCTGTAGATGCGTCACTTTATAAACCCCTGCGCCACATTATACCTGCACCAGGAATAATGTATGCAGGGGGGGCGTTCCGACGCAAGAAAGGGTCGTAGAAGTGACAGAGTGAAATCTATGAGATTTCAGGGCACCACTTCTAGGACGTAAATGCATCAATATCTTACGCCTGCCTCATGGCAGGCGTAAAACTGACGCAGGCACATTTAACATGGGACTTGCCAATGTGTAATGACCCATTGCTGGAGTTGCGTCACTTTTGTGACACACTCCACAATGCATAATTTTTGCACCTACAGATACGTCAGAAATACTGACGTATCTATAACATCTTGTGACATGATGCGTCATACTATAAATAAGACGCATCATTGGTATCGCAAGGAGGGCGCAATGAAAAGTGACGCATCACTGTTTTCTTGCAGCGATGCGTCACTTTTCATAAATGAGACCCAGAGAGCGGAGTAAAGAGAGGGAGGAGGGATGAGGTGAAGTGAATGAATGAGAGATAGAGAATACAGTCTAGGGGATCAGGACTAAAAGGGAGAGAGACCTTGGGAAGAGGCAGGTGAGAACAGGCCAAGCAGCCACTGAAAAGGGAACGAGTCTGATAAAGGAGATGAGCGGGAGCATGAGAGAGGAGAGAGTTGAGAGGAAGGGGAGCGAGAGGGGGCAGATCAGGTTACACCAGCAACAACACCAATGAACATGGACAAGGACAGCCACTTGAAGGCTGCTTCCATCCCGACCGGTACCAATCCGAAGGTTTCCTGGGGGAAGAGGAGTGTAGAGGAGGAGAGGGGTTGTGACAGAGACGAGGGAGCGAGAGAAAAAAGAGTGGCATAACAGTGTAAGAGAATGCAGAAAATCAAAGCCAGATAACCCTCTGTGATCTCTTCCGAGACGGGACATGTTGTAAACCTGTGCAGGATCGTCACACAAATGGCAACATATGTTCCATGGTGCAGAACGTGGACATAAAGTCTTGCACTATCGCAGTGGAGGCTGGTGATATTTTAAAGTGTTGGTGGAGCAGAAGCAATCATCAAGAAAAGCTTTGAGGGAGAGAAGTGAGCGTTCCCATCCAGTCGCAGCTCGCAATACTCGTGGGGGGAAGTCGCGCAGGATGAGGGCAGGGGGAAAGTTTTAAATAAATAGAATACTTACCGGGTCTGTGCCGCCTCTGCTGCTGGGCCGGGGTCCCGCGTTGGCGGCTGGCGCCTTCAACTTCTTCTGAACAGGTCCAGGAACAGCCACGTCACTGGCGGCAACCCCTCTCAGCTAATACTAATGCTGCTCCAGCAGCGCAGGTCTTTGGCTTAGCAGGGATACTCTCCGCCCTGCCGCCCATTAGGAGACCGAGGGTTGCGGCGTTGATCAACCCTCGCTCTCCTACTGCGCAGCCGCCAGCCAGACTCAACACTAGTGCGCATGACTGGGCTGGTCGGAAAAACTCTCCAACCTAAACCCAGCATGCGCACTTGTGCTGCAGCCTGCTGTCAGCATGATGCCAGACTGCTCACCCCCTTCAGACTTTGAAGGGGGTGGGCGGTCCGGCATCATGTTGACTGACATGCATTGTCAGTTCAGCCAGGGCAGCCTCCGAGGGAGCTGCGCGGCTTGTGGGTCAGTGCCCCAGCGCCCAAATAGACGCACCGCCACTGGAGAAATGAAGACGTGTACTACAGTCGAAAAACAGTACCAAACTAACATTAGTACTGTGAAGATAATGTAGTTATTTTTTTAAGTCCACGAACATTTAGGTTGCTAACCACATAGATGAACCCCTTGATGTCTCTGCGAAGTGAACCCAGCGTTTGTAATCAAGCAAAGAAAAAAGCAGCGACCTAAAACTGCTCTAATAACATTCCCACGTCATATTTCACGTCCGGGCCGCCTCGAGATTTATAAACCTGAAGATTCATGTTAAAATAGGCAACCCCACATCACATTCCTGGCAGCATTTATGTATGTTTTCCCTTTGGCTCGCTGCTATTCATACCTCATTTGTCATTTATGTTCTATGTTGACTGGCGTGGAAGACACTTTTTATGAACTGTAAGGCCCACAATTGAAACACAAATAATAATCTATTTGTATATACGCCAGAACAGAGCTGCCCTGCTTAGTACAAGAGTCGCGCAAGAATTACATCAAACCAGCAGGCTGCAGCTCGAATAAACCAGCTGATTTGCCTGTGTTTTTTTTATCCATTAGTTATTTTTTTTCAATGATTGACTGATAAAGATCCCGGGGAGTTTGTAGCCAGTTATCAACACGAATGGACAATTTTAATCCCCCTTGTTTTAAAAGTAATACACAATAGTGACATTTAAATTTAAACGGTCTTTGGAAATTTTACTTTAAAAAATGTAGACATCCTTCATTTTGAGCAGCTGTTCTGGAGTGGGTAACTCAGGTTGTGAGGCCTGTGATGCTGTCCGGTCTTCCTAAAGTCAGTATTGCCTGGTACGGGGAGGGGTCTCGGGAAGAGGCCGGCTATGAGGCGACCTCCTGACGCAGGCCTTGTGAAAGGAATCATTCGGCTCTGGCGGTGGCTGAGTCTCCCCACCCGATTGACAGGTGGCTGTTTGCCGTGTGCTTGTGGTGGTGATTTGCCTGCAGTTGGCTCCTAGGCTGTCCTTACTCCAGCGCTACAGTCTTTGATAAATATACGGCACAGCTCTTAAGTGCCTTTGGTAAAGAGATTGCACAGTTCTTCTGTTTCTGTGGCAAAAAGGCAGCTCTTCCTACCTCTCTGAAAATAAACTGCCCATATAAACAAACACCGTGGCATCCGGTTGTGCCACGGTAACACCGCACTCACTGTTGTGTGTGAAATCCAGTTTGTTGAAACATTAAAGTATTGAACTTGTTGGAATCACTTTATTCGATAGATATATATCATAAAAGTACAAACATTTAAAAAAGAAAAATACATAAAACAATCCATCCAATAGTAATACAATTTCATCCAGAACAACAAGGGTAAAAACAAAGTTAAAAACAATACATTATTTAAAAAAAAAAAGTTATACATTGCCCAACAACCTTGAGCGAATTAGCCAGGCACCCGCTAGATATTTGGCGACCCCACAAATAATAAACATGGAAACAGTGTTGGTTGAAATAATACGCAGGGCTGATCTGTGATCCTTCACTCCTAATTCCCTGCATACTGGTTCCAAACATTTAGCTCTAACATGCTTATAGGCTGTACATGCAAACATAAAGTGGCCGAGGGTTTCCTCTGGACATGGGCAGCCAGGGCAGTTCAAGTCATGCCCTCCCTTGGTCTTCCACCCTTCCATGAATTTTTTAAGGGGCAGGGTACCATGTCGTAATTTCAAAAACAAAGTTCTATCTCTAGGTAATTGGATAAAATCCAGGAAAGGTTCTAGCTTCCTTGAAGGTTTATGATCCAAAAAGTTGGACGTCAGGGTTCCCTGGTTTGAGTTAGAGTTGACCTCAGCCTCAACCCAATCCCAATAAAGTTTTTTGACAACTTGTTTGGCGGGGGGGGGGGGTGCATTGTGAGACCCAGAACTCTCCCAAACCTATGGATATTACCAACGTTTTGAGGTTATTTAGCCACTTTATTTTGTTTGTGACATTTAGGGAGATTAACTCGTCCAACACTCGAGCGTATTGTGCCAGTTCTTGTGTCCTTCTAAGGCGCACCCAATATAACAGCGGCCTTAGTTGGACTTTATCTGTAATAGGTTTTTTACCCATATAAAAAAATAGTGGTGTCAAAGGGGTTGAAACTGGGAGTGAGACTAAGTCCCTAATGAACTTGTTCTCCGCAGTAGCTAGGGTCTTGGTGTTTTCGGCTCCCCATAGTTCGGAGCCGTAGACTGCCGAAGCTAAAGCCTTCCCTTCGTAGACTGCCAATGCAGGGGCCACTGGTCTGCTAATGGAAAGATGCTGGTTCTTTTATATAGCTCCAAAGACCCTTTTGAGATTTAATACAATCTTTGTTATATGGGAATCCCAGCTCATATTGTTGGACAACCTTACCCCAAGATAGTCAAATTCACTCACAACCTCTAGAGGGGACCCATACAATGTAAGATAAGCCTTCCTAACCTTTCTGTGTGTGGATAAAACCATTAACTTTGTTTTCGAGGTATTTACTGTGAGCCCACGATCTTTACAGAAGAGGGAAAAACGGTCAAGCAGTTTTTGGAGACCCTGGGGGGTCTTGGACATCAAGAGGGTATCGTCCGCAAAGAGGAGTGTGGGGGTTTTCTCCCTGGCGAGGACAGGGGCATCCGCAGGGTCCTCCCTCAAATGGTCCACCACCCCATTTATAAAGAGGGAGAACAGTGTCGGAGCCATCACACATCCCTGCCGCACCCCTCTGTTAACTGGTACCCTCCCTGTCAATTGGCCCTGACTCCCCCACCGTATCCTTGCATAGTTATTCTCATGGAGCTTGATAACAAATTGCAGCAAATAACTAGGAAACCCCAAGGCCAATAGAACCTCCCATAATTTGGCGCGCGGAATAACATCAAACGCAGTTTTCAGGTCTATGAAAGCCAAGTAAAGGCTGCCCTTGGTAATTAATACTGACTTCTAAACGACCGCACAAAACCGGAAGTCCTGATCCACTGCCCCAACATTCCGCCTAAACCCGGCCTGGAAGTGGGTTAGAATACCATCATCCATAAGCCAAGTCTCTACTTGATTTATAATGACCCTGCCAACTACCTTTTGAATGGTGTCAATTAAACTGATTGGTCTGTAGTTGGCAGGGTCCTCTCTATCACCTTTTTTGTGTATCGTGATCACCTCCGCCCTTTTCCATGATTCCGGGACGGGGTGGCCTTGCTGAATTAGGTTCATTAAACATGCTACATAATCAGCCCACATTTTGGGATTGTGTAATAATAGGTCCCCAGGCAGACCGTCTGGACCGGCTGCCTTACCTGGAAGAATTTTTAAGATGGCATCTCTAACTTCTCGCGGGGTGAATGAATCCGCCTTACTCCCCAAGTCCGATCTAGGGTTAGTCTGATTACCCACGGATGGTGGTATTGAGGGAGTTTCGGCACTATCCTCACAATACAGTTTTAAGAAATGGGCATACCATTTCTGTTCCTTAATATGGTTTAAAATAGGGTCAACTCCCCTGCGATCTAAGACATTGATTCATTTCCAAAAAACAGTTGAGTTCTTTCCACAGGCAGCGACCTTGAGCTGTTGCCAATGCTCCTCCTCCCAATTTTTCTTGGCTAAGGTTATGGTGCTGCGGTACTCCTTTCTAGCTAATCTCACTGCTATAGGGTCTTTCGATTTTATGGCCAGTGCAATAGCCTTCCTCTTTTCTCTACAGTTCACTGTGTACCATGGATTAGCCTTCGGGGGTCTGAGATCCACTCGAGTGGGCCCCTGGGGGGTTTTAAGAAAATACTTTCCTATTTTAACAGTTAGGTTTTTGTACTGGGCTAGCAAGTTAGGCCCTGAAAAGTGGGGATCTGCCAATTCCACCGCTGAGAGGCTGTCGGTTTCTGCTGTGACTAGCTCCCTAATGCTGTTAATTTTCCCCTCTTCACATTTTACCACATCCCATCTTAGTTTCCGATTACAGTTGGAGGGGAAGACCTCCTTAGTGATCAGCTCAGGCCCCCCACTCTTACAAATTCCATTAGCCCAATTGATTTTCATACATAATGGGTTGTGATCACTGTCTGAGGTCTGTCTAACCTCCATGTCTACTAAACTGGCCCAAGATTGTACATCTAAAAGAATGTAATCGATTCGTGATGGGCAGCCTAACCTATTGTAGGTCATTGCCCCGTCACGATCGGATGTAGTCCGTCCATTTAGAGCCCGTAAGTTGTGTTCCAGGGTGAGGGCATTCAACTGGATTGCTCTGGCAGACCATTTCTTAATAGGAGCCAATGCTAAAGGGGGAATTGTCTGTCTCCAATCCTCAGAACGTAAACCCAGTACATCCTCATCATCCAAAGGTTCAAATGTACTGTTAAAATCACCCCCCACAAAAATTTGGGACCTGGGCGGCAGTTCTGAAAGCTTAACATCCAGCAGCTCAATTATTGGCGAGGTTAGACCACCCTGAACCCCTCTTGCATAAACACAAAAAAGATGTACAATACCCCCATGTGGACTTTTCAGGTAAATGTGAAAAATATCATTAGAGTAAACTTTATGTGTAATGACAGTGCAGTTTAGATTAACCTTCACCCAGATGAGCAAACCACCAGAGGGGCGTCCTTTCTCTGAGGAAACTGCTGGGACAAAATAGGTAGAATACCCGTTTTTGTATTGCGGGGATAAGGACCAAGTTTCCTGAAACATACAAATTTGGAAGGAATCAATAAAGTCGCTACATTCCGGGTTAACAAGGTTTCTCCTAAGCCCTGCTATGTTCCATGAAAGGATATTAATCGGGGTGAGGGGTGCCGATGGTACCTTAGTTGTGACTGTAAGGCTAAGTTCAGATTCACCCAAACTAGGGCAAATAGTTTCCATATTCGCTTGACCCCCCCTACCACTTCCAAGTACAACCAATGGAGAAGTTACCACCTCCCTCGTATCATCATCACCAGATGAGTGGGTTGGATGTCAATCAACTGCTTCCAGACCACTATATCGATTGAAACAGGGTATTGGAAGAGGATTGTGCTGTTGACCAAACCATACCCCATTGAACTGATTAGCACCAAAAGGGGGCCTACCAGCTCTTCTTTGTACTGTATTCCATCCTCCATCAAGACCCTCATCCCACTGGTTTATGTTATGATCCAACAGAGGCTCCCCTCTCATTCCCCCTCTCATATACTTAGAGGCTCTCAACCAGCTCCACCTATTACTGCCATGATCTGCATCCATATAAAAATAGGAAAGGGGTTTAGCTAAAATTGAAGAGTTGTTGTTACAAGGCGGCCCAGCACAAATTTGTTCCACTGATCGTGAGTCCTCAAATGTCACAACCACACAGTCGCCCTGGATTTTTTTTTGTTCTCGCCAACCCACGGTGCTCTCTCCACCATAAGCAGATTAGTATGGATATTGGGTGGAAGTGGGTAGTTTCTATCTAACCAGTGGCAGACTTTGTTTTTTAGGGCCCAAAATGGTTCTGATGTTGCGGGGGCAAGTTCGGGGACACCTGTCAGAACTATAACATAAGGGCAGGCGTCAGGTGGTAGACTAATATTCCGGCGTACCTTGGGGTTCACTGGGAGTGATGTAAGGGATTTAGGAGCAGGGATAATGGGTCCATCTTTTTCCAGCGATTTGCTAGGGACATTAGAAGGCAACTTAGTGATACAATTTGCATTGCTCTTAGGGGTGGGGGTTTTGGGCAAGCACGTTTTGGGCGTGGGATTTTTCCCTTCAGACTGTTTAATCGGTAGAGGCGGTTTTGACCCAGCCAAAGCTAGTGTACCAGGAGCTTTTTGGGTGGGAGCATTAGGCTGGATTTTTAGATCCCGGTTTAAAGTCTGGAGCTGATGTTCAATGCCCTGTAATCTGATCTCCAAAGAAGAAAGTAAAGACTTAATAGGATCAGATAAGGAGCTCATAAATATACCGTTCCTATCTTCTGTACCCTCTGAAGTTTCATCCAAGCTGCTCGCCTCAAGGATATTTTCCCCACTAGTATTTGAGGCTGTATCGTCAGGAATGCCCATCGATAGGGGGCGGGATACATGAGGCGCCTCTAATCTACCAACACTATTACCCAAATGATCCAAATTAGCTCTCCCCTCCTCAAGCCCACCACTGGTATTGGCAGCACCGCTGGGGCCTCCTGCCTCATCATAAATAACTATGCGGTAGCCATTGTCCTTACAATGTGGTTGGGTGCGTTTAGGGATAGTACCTTCCTGTATGCCCCTTTGTGAGAGTGTCGTATCTTGATGGTCAATAGCTAACGAGGGAACCAAAGAAGGAGTAAGGGAGACTGCTAATAAGGGGGTAGAGGAAGGGTTGTATTCAGGAATACATTGGGATTTAATTGGTGTGTGCGCAGAGGCTATAGGGCCTAGTGAGGACCTTCTCGCTTGTGCGAGATCCTGGGACACCCTTCTTTCCATGAGGGCAATTCCCTCATCAATTAAAGAGTTAGTGCGCACAAAGAAATTATCTAGTGTGCCTGTCAATTTAGAAGCTCCAGCCGCAGCTTTGCTTCGTGTTTCACGAGTGCACATCACTTTGGCTGGAGAAAAATACCTGGATGAGCTGATCACAACCCAAAGACCCTAGTTCCTTAATACCTCAAATAGAAATAGTGGCACACGGATTTGCTCACGTTACTAAAGGCCCCCGTGATTATGCATAATACAATACAGTCACCTGAAACAAAACCAGGAGTTTGTGCCCAGACCAGACCCTACGGGCCTCGGAGGGCCTAAGAGGGCCCGCCCTTTGCCTGGGCTTAGCCCCAGGCGCTCCCGCGCGCTCCCGCGCAGCGGTATAACGAGTCAGTAAAGTAGGGAGGAGGGGCGGGGGCGTGGCAGGCAGGGAGAGCGGCCCAGGTGTTGCGGGTCAGTTACCCACGCAGGGGCTCCTGGGAAATTGAGTCCCTGTGAGACAGCTTGCAGCCCTGCTGCCCTATCAGCGCTCCCCACGGCTCAACAAGCAGAAGTCCAAAAGCCCTCAGACGCAGTCTCTGCTCAAGGTCCGACAGCGATGCGGGACCCGCGAAGCGGGTCCGGCGAGGTGCTGGCTTCCTTTCCAGGGGTCAAAGCAGCAAACAAAGGTCCGTCCCGTGGCTCCAAGAACAGCACAAAGGGAATCCCACAGGTGAGGGCGATATGCAGGTATTTGAACCAACGAGGCGGGGGCGTGGCAGGCAGGGAGAGCGGCCCAGGTGTTGCGGGTCAGTTACTCACGCAGGGGCTCCTGGGAAATTGAGTCCCTGTGAGACAGCTCGCAGCCCTGCTGCGCTATCAGCGCTCCCCACGGCTCAACAAGCAGAAGTCCAAAAGCCCTCAGACGCAGTCTCTGCCTCAAGGTCCGACAGCGATGCGGGACCCGCGAAGCGGGTCCAGCGAGGTGCTGGCTTCCTTTCCAGGGGTCAAAGCAGCAAACAAAGGTCCGTCCCGTGGCTCCAAGAACAGCAAAAGTATTACAGAAGTGTCACATTCACAGCAGGGATATTATAGATTAACCCTTGGCAAAGCACTACTCTACGCTCGCGTGGTTTGCAAACTTTGCACTACTTTGCAGTACGCAAACTGCACGTAGCACAGTGCAAACACTTGTAGGGTAGCGGTCATTTTTTTACTTGCTCGCGGTCCTCAACGTCAAGATAGCGACCGCGAGCAAGCAAAATGACATCCCGGCGAGACTTTTTCCTTGTTCGCGATCAGCAACATCAAGTTGCCGATCGCCAGCATGGAAAACAAACCTCCCGGCAAGATTCTCAATGCGGGGTCAGGTTTTTCATTGCGAGTGGTCGCGTATGCTCGCGTCCGCTCGCGATGAGAAACTACCAGTCTGCTTTGAGAAAGCTGCTGCTCGAGTAAAAATCTACTCGAGCGGCAGAATTTTACAGCTCGCACTGTGCAAGATGCCGTTTTGAATTATTGCACAGTGCCGGATGCTTGTCCGCACTGTGCAATCATTGAAAACGGCTTCTTGCACAGTGCGAACAGGGTACTACGCAGTTCACGTAGTGCTACGCGTAGCTTGCGTAGTGCGAAGTGCACTTCGCGAAGCTATGCGTAGCACTACTTTGCGAACTACGCCCAGGCCTATTAAATATAGATACGGACCGCTGCTGATTTTCGTAGGTTTTTGAAAACACACTTTTCGGTCTCCAGGGAGCCGAGGAGCGCTTGTGTTTCTGTGTTGCTGCCGAAGGGCGCTGAACTCTCTCTTTAGGGCTGGCGGCCACAACCCTGGACCGGAGGGGCCTAGTCAGAGCACTGTCACAGCACTAGAGTGCACTGAATACTGTAAAGTATTTTGTCATGTTTCTAGTGGTACAACCTCCCACTCTACACACAAACACTCTTTGAAGTCTAAAGTGTTTATAGAGCGAGAACGCACACTGGTGCAGATAATGTTTCTCACTCTGAAGCTACAGGCCCTGCCACACGTGATGCATTTCTGAGAAGCATACACACTGAGTGCCAGCACTGGGCCTAGCTTCAAAAACATAACAATAGAAATGTTTCTGACACTAAGCCCTGCAGGCACACACCGGGTATATTGCTCAGAGGTGCTTGGTACTGGCAGGGCCTAGCTTCAGAAACATTTCTATCTATATGTTGTTATATGACATCCCGTTATTAATGTAATACCTGCACCTTCACAATAGCTTTATTAACCTTCTTGCTTCACAAATGTTCTTGAAAATGCACCATTTACCCACTCTTTTTTCAAAATGTTCTTAGGGGGAGATCCACACGAACCCCCCTTAAGTTGTTTGAGCTTGCTCGCTGCGCTCGCTTGCCACGGTGCACTCCGACAGAAAGTTTACGCTCACCACTTTCAAATGTCACCAGCCACCACTGTTCTGGACCCGATATTTTCAGTCCTCCTGCACCATGCAACTTGTAAGCAGGGTCTGTATGACAAGCTCCTTCCTCTGTACAAACAATATTGAACACTTCACCTTTAGCAGCAAAACTAATATTTTCCCACAATGCATGCGCAATATATAACATGGCAGTTTCAAATCGAACAAAGAGAGTGAACTACAACTTTCATTTGGGCTTTGGAGTTATTGGCACAAACTCAATTGAAGCGCCCTTTGTATACTTTTCAGAATGAATACATGAATGTAAAATATTTAGAGATGTATGCCAAATATTTCTAAAAACGAAATCATTCAACAAACTTTGTTTAGATGAACTATTTTCTGTCGTAAACATGTATAACTTATGCAAATGTGAGTGAGACTAGCTAGCAAGCCTGCAAGATCTTATGCATGAGATATGTGGAGTAGGAAGGGTCCTTTAATTGTCACTAAACTATCATTTGATACTCCTTACTTTCTCACAATTTCTAGACATCTCGAACATTGAGTGGAATAGACCGGGATCTTTGGTCCCTAACACAAGGAAGAAACCTGCCCCTGTTCATTAACTGAGAAGTAAAAGGCAACCATTACTCCGGTATAGTGACCCTCTTATGCTATGGGCCCACCGTTCTACTGCACCTCTTTCACTAATGATAGATACACACCCTTAAGCATGGCGTTGTTGTACAGTGGTCCCCTTATTAAAACACTATCATAAACGTAGTTACTGGATGGGAAAGGAAGGACAAGTAGAATGGCAGTTGCTTGAAAGACAAGGCTTTTTTTCAAGAAATGCCAGATCTCACTTTTAACTCCTTTGACTTTTTAGTCTCTAGTAAGTGATCCACTGGCCCTTTTATATGTTGTGTGCATCTTATCACATGTACTCTATGTTGTGTCTTTAAAAAAAATTAAAAAAACTCTATTATACCTGAACGTGACTGGAATCATGTAATGCTGCTATATTTTTTTATGGAATGTTTTTATCATCTGTACTTTTATGACCGTAATTGGCGGTATAAAGTTTTTGTGACTGACTGACTGACTGGCTACCTGCATATGCCTCACCAGAAGCAGGAGTGTGTATAGCTCAGATCCCAAATCTTAACTGACAGCGACATGGTCACCGATGGAGTCAGGAGAGAGAGATATTCCATGCCCTGCCACCCCACACCAGGAGTCAGAAGGAGAGAGAGAGAGACGTTGCATGCCCTTCCACCCCACACCAGGAGTCAGGAGGAAAGAGAGAGACATTTCATGCCCCGCCACTCCACGCCAGGAGTCAGGAGGAGAGAGAGAGACATTCCATGCCCTGCCATCCCACACCAGGAGTCAGGAGGAGAGAGATAGAGAGAGACGTTCCATGCCTTGCCACCCCACGCCAGGAGTCAGGTGGAGAGAGAGAGACATTTCATGCCCTGCCACCCCACACCAGGAGTCAGGAGGAGAGAGAGAGCCATACCATGCCTTGCCACCCCATGCCAGGAGTCGGGAGGAGAGAGAGAGCGACATTTCATGCCCTGCCACCCGCACCTGGAGTCAGGAGGAGAGAGAGAGACATTCCATGCCCTGCCCCCCCACACCAGGAGTCAAAAGGAGAGAGAGAGACATTCCATGCCCTGCCCCCCACACCAGGAGTCAGGAGGAGAGTCAGAGACATTCCATGCCCTGCCCCCCAAACCAGGAGTCAGGAGGAGAGAGAGAGAGGCATTCCATGCCCTGCAACCCACATCAGGAGTCAGGAGGAGAGAGAGAGAGAGACATTCCATGCCCTGCCCCCCACACCAGGAGTCAGGAGGAGAGACAGAGACATTCCATGCCCTGCCCCCCACACCAGGAGTCAGGAGGAGAGACAGAGACATTCCATGCCCTGCCCCCCAAACCAGGAGTCAGGAGGAGAGACAGAGAGGCATCCCATGCCCTGCCCCCCACATCAGGAGTCAGGAGGAGAGAGAGAGAGAGAGAGAGAGAGAGACATTCCATCCCCTGCCACCTCACACCAGGAGTCCGGAGGAGAGAGAGAGAGACATTCCATGCCCTGCCACCGCACACCAGGTGTCAGGAGGAGAGAAAGAGAGAGACATTCCATGCCCTGCCCCCCACACCAGGAGTCAAGAGGAGAGAGAGAGAGAGACATTCCATGCCCTGCCACCTGCACCAGGAGTCAGGAGGAGAGAGAGAGAGAGACATTCCATGCCCTGCCACCCACACCAGGAGTCAGGAGGAGAGAGAGAGAGAGACATTCCATGCCCTGCCACCCCACACCAGGAGTCAGGAGGAAAGAGAGAGACATTTCATGCCCTGCCACCCACACCAGGAGTCAGGAGGAGAGAGAGAGAGACATTTCATGCCCTGCCACCTGCACCAGGAGTCAGGAGGAGAGAGAGAGAGGCATTCCATCCCCTGCCACCCCACACCAGGAGTCAGGAGGAGAGAGAGAGACATTCCATGCCCTGCCCCCCCACACCAGGAGTCAGGAGGAGAGAGAGAGAGAGACATTCCATGCCCTGCCCCCCACACCAGGAGTCAGGAGGAGAGAGAGAGAGAGACATTCCATGCCCTGATCCCCACACCAGGAGTCAGGAGGAGAGAGAGAGAGACATTTCATGCCCTGCCACCCCACACCAGGAGTCAGGAGGAGAGAGAGAGAGAGACATTCCATGCCCTGATCCCCACACCAGGAGTCAGGAGGAGAGAGAGAGAGACATTTCATGCCCTGCCACCCCACACCAGGAGTCCGGAGGAGAGAGAGAGAGACATTTCATGCCCTGCCACCCACACCAGGAGTCAGGAGGAGAGAGAGAGAGACATTTCATGCCCTGCCACCCACACCAGGAGTCAGGAGGAGAGAGAGAGAGACATTTCATGCCCTGCCACCCCACACCAGGAGTCAGGAGGAGAGAGAGAGAGAGACATTCCATGCCCTGCCACCTGCACCAGGAGTCAGGAGGAGAGAGAGAGAGGCATTCCATCCCCTGCCACCCCACACCAGGAGTCAGGAGGAGAGAGAGAGACATTCCATGCCCTGCCCCCCCACACCAGGAGTCAGGAGGAGAGAGAGAGAGAGACATTCCATGCCCTGCCCCCCACACCAGGAGTCAGGAGGAGAGAGAGAGAGAGACATTCCATGCCCTGATCCCCACACCAGGAGTCAGGAGGAGAGAGAGAGAGAGACATTCCATGCCCTGCCCCCCACACCAGGACTCAAGAGGAGAGAGAGAGAGAGACATTCCATGCCCTGCCCCCCACACCAGGAGTCCGGAGGAGAGAGAGAGAGACATTCCATGCCCTGTCACCTGCACCAGGAGTCAGGAGGAGAGAGAGAGAGACATTCCATGCCCTGCCACCTGCACCAGGAGTCAGGAGGAGAGAGAGAGAGACATTCCATGCCCTACCGCCCCACACCAGGAGTCAGAAGGAAAGAGAGAGAGACGTTGCATGCCCTTCCACCCCACACCAGGAGTCAGGAGGAAAGATAGAGACATTTCATGCCCTGCCATCCCACATCAGGAGTCAGGAGGAGAGAGAGAGCCATACCATGCCTTGCCACCCCATGCCAGGAGTCGGGAGGAGAGAGAGAGCGACATTTCATGCCCTGCCACCCGCACCTGGAGTCAGGAGGAGAGAGAGAGACATTCCATGCCCTGCCCCCCCACACCAGGAGTCAGGAGGAGAGACAGAGACATTCCATGCCCTGCCCCCCAAACCAGGAGTCAGGAGGAGAGACAGAGACATTCCATGCCCTGCCACCCCACACCAGGAGTCAGGAGGAGAGAGAGAGAGAGACATTCCATGCCCTGCCCCCCACACCAGGAGTCAGGAGGAGAGAGAGAGAGAGACATTCCATGCCCTGCCACCCCACACCAGGAGTCAGGAGGAAAGAGAGAGACATTTCATGCCCTGCCACCCACACCAGGAGTCAGGAGGAGAGAGAGAGAGACATTTCATGCCCTGCCACCCCACACCAGGAGTCAGGAGGAAAGAGAGAGAGAGACATTCCATGCCCTGCCACCTGCACCAGGAGTCAGGAGGAGAGAGAGAGAGAGACATTCCATGCCCTGCCACCCACACCAGGAGTCAGGAGGAGAGAGAGAGAGAGACATTCCATGCCCTGCCACCTGCACCAGGAGTCAGGAGGAGAGAGAGAGAGAGACATTCCATGCCCTGCCACCCACACCAGGAGTCAGGAGGAGAGAGAGAGAGAGACATTCCATGCCCTGCCACCCCACACCAGGAGTCAGGAGGAAAGAGAGAGACATTTCATGCCCTGCCACCCACACCAGGAGTCAAGAGGAGAGAGAGAGAGAGACATTCCATGCCCTGCCCCCCACACCAGGAGTCCGGAGGAGAGAGAGAAAGACATTCCATGCCCTGTCACCTGCACCAGGAGTCAGGAGGAGAGAGAGAGAGACATTCCATGCCCTGCCACCTGCACCAGGAGTCAGGAGGAGAGAGAGAGAGAGAGGCATTCCATGCCCTGCCACCCCACACCTGGAGTCAGGAGGAGAGAGAGAGAGACATTCCATGCCCTGCTCCCAACACCAGGAGTCAGGAGGGGAGAGAGAGACATTCCATCCCCTGCCACCGCACACCAGGAGTCAGGAGGAGAGAGACATTCCATGCCCTGCCACCTGCACCAGGAGTCAGGAGGAGAGAGAGGGAGAGACATTCCATGCCCTGCCCCCCACACCAGGAGTCAGGAGGAGAGAGAGAGAGAGACATTCCATCCCCTGCCACCTCACACCAGGAGTCCGGAGGAGAGAGAGAGAGACATTCCATGCCCTGCCACCTGCATCAGGAGTCAGGAGGAGAGAGAGAGAGAGACATTCCATGCCCTGCCCCCCACACCAGGAGTCAGGAGGAGAGAGAGAGAGACATTCCATCCCCTGCCACCACACACCAGGAGTCAGGAGGAGAGAGACAATCCATGCCCTGCCACCTGCACCAGGAGTCAGGAGGTGAGAGAGAGAGAGGCATTCCATGCCCTGTCACCTGCACCAGGAGTCAGGAGGAAAGAGAGAGACATTTCATGCCCTGCCACCCACACCAGGAGTCAGGAGGAGAGAGAGAGAGAGACATTCCATGCCCTGCCACCTGCACCAGGAGTCAGGAGGAGAGAGAGAGAGAGACATTCCATGCCCTGCCACCCACACCAGGAGTCAGGAGGAGAGAGAGAGAGAGACATTCCATGCCCTGCCACCCCACACCAGGAGTCAGGAGGAAAGAGAGAGACATTTCATGCCCTGCCACCCACACCAGGAGTCAGGAGGAGAGAGAGAGAGAGACATTCCATGCCCTGCCCCCCACACCAGGAGTCAGGAGGAGAGAGAGAGAGAGACATTCCATGCCCTGCCCCCCACACCAGGAGTCAGGAGGAGAGAGAGAGAGAGAGACATTCCATGCCCTGCCCCCCACACCAGGAGTCAAGAGGAGAGAGAGAGAGAGAGATTCCATGCCCTGCCCCCCACACCAGGAGTCCGGAGGAGAGAGAGAGAGACATTCCATGCCCTGTCACCTGCACCAGGAGTCAGGAGGAGAGAGAGAGAGACATTCCATGCCCTGCCACCTGCACCAGGAGTCAGGAGGAGAGAGAGAGAGACATTCCATGCCCTACCGCCCCACACCAGGAGTCAGAAGGAGAGAGAGAGAGACGTTGCATGCCCTTCCACCCCACACCAGGAGTCAGGAGGAAAGAGAGAGACATTTCATGCCCTGCCATCCCACACCAGGAGTCAGGAGGAGAGAGAGAGAGAGACGTTCCATGCCTTGCCACCCCACGCCAGGAGTCAGGTGGAGAGAGAGAGACATTTCATGCCCTGCCACCCCACACCAGGAGTCAGGAGGAGAGAGAGAGCCATACCATGCCTTGCCACCCCATGCCAGGAGTCGGGAGGAGAGAGAGAGCGACATTTCATGCCCTGCCACCCGCACCTGGAGTCAGGAGGAGAGAGAGAGACATTCCATGCCCTGCCCCCCCACACCAGGAGTCAAAAGGAGAGAGAGAGACATTCCATGCCCTGCCCCCCACACCAGGAGTCAGGAGGAGAGACAGAGACATTCCATGCCCTGCCCCCCAAACCAGGAGTCAGGAGGAGAGACAGAGAGGCATTCCATGCCCTGCCCCCCACATCAGGAGTCAGGAGGAGAAAGAGAGAGAGAGAGAGACATTCCATCCCCTGCCACCTCACACCAGGAGTCCGGAGGAGAGAGAGAGAGACATTCCATGCCCTGCCACCGCACACCAGGTGTCAGGAGGAGAGAGAGAGAGAGAGAGAGACATTCCATGCCCTGCCACCCACACCAGGAGTCCGGAGGAGAGATAGAGAGAGACATTCCATGCCCTGCCACCCCACACCAGGAGTCAGGAGGAAAGAGAGAGACATTTCATGCCCTGCCACCCACACCAGGAGTCAGGAGGAGAGAGAGAGAGACATTTCATGCCCTGCCACCCCACACCAGGAGTCAGGAGGAAAGAGAGAGAGAGACATTCCATGCCCTGCCACCTGCACCAGGAGTCAGGAGGAGAGAGAGAGAGAGACATTCCATGCCCTGCCACCCACACCAGGAGTCAGGAGGAGAGAGAGAGAGAGACATTCCATGCCCTGCCACCTGCACCAGGAGTCAGGAGGAGAGAGAGAGAGAGACATTCCATGCCCTGCCACCCACACCAGGAGTCAGGAGGAGAGAGAGAGAGAGACATTCCATGCCCTGCCACCCCACACCAGGAGTCAGGAGGAAAGAGAGAGACATTTCATGCCCTGCCACCCACACCAGGAGTCAGGAGGAGAGAGAGAGAGACATTCCATGCCCTGCCCCCCACACCAGGAGTCAGGAGGAGAGAGAGAGAGAGAGACATTCCATGCCCTGCCCCCCACACCAGGAGTCAGGAGGAGAGAGAGAGAGACATTCCATGCCCTGCCCCCCAAACCAGGAGTCAGGAGGAGAGAGAGAGACATTCCATGCCCTGCCCCCCACACCAGGAGTCAAGAGGAGAGAGAGACATTCCATGCCCTGCCCCCCACACCAGGAGTCCGGAGAAGAGAGAGAGAGAGACATTCCATGCCCTGCCACCCCACACCAGGAGTCAGGAGGAAAGAGAGAGACATTTCATGCCCTGCCACCCACACCAGGAGTCAGGAGGAGAGAGAGAGAGACATTTCATGCCCTGCCACCCCACACCAGGAGTCAGGAGGAAAGAGAGAGAGAGACATTCCATGCCCTGCCACCTGCACCAGGAGTCAGGAGGAGAGAGAGAGAGAGACATTCCATGCCCTGCCACCCACACCAGGAGTCAGGAGGAGAGAGAGAGACATCCCATGCCCTGCCACCTGCACCAGGAGTCAGGAGGAAAGAGAGAGACATTTCATGCCCTGCCACCCACACCAGGAGTCAGGAGGAGAGAGAGAGAGAGACATTCCATGCCCTGCCCCCCACACCAGGAGTCAGGAGGAGAGAGAGAGAGAGACATTCCATGCCCTGCCCCCCACACCAGGAGTCAGGAGGAGAGAGAGAGAGAGAGAGACATTCCATGCCCTGCCCCCCACACCAGGAGTCAAGAGGAGAGAGAGAGAGAGACATTCCATGCCCTGCCCCCCACACCAGGAGTCCGGAGGAGAGAGAGAGAGACATTCCATGCCCTGTCACCTGCACCAGGAGTCAGGAGGAGAGAGAGAGAGACATTCCATGCCCTGCCACCTGCACCAGGAGTCAGGAGGAGAGAGAGAGAGACATTCCATGCCCTACCGCCCCACACCAGGAGTCAGAAGGAGAGAGAGAGAGACGTTGCATGCCCTTCCACCCCACACCAGGAGTCAGGAGGAAAGAGAGAGACATTTCATGCCCTGCCATCCCACACCAGGAGTCAGGAGGAGAGAGAGAGAGAGACGTTCCATGCCTTGCCACCCCACGCCAGGAGTCAGGTGGAGAGAGAGAGACATTTCATGCCCTGCCACCCCACACCAGGAGTCAGGAGGAGAGAGAGAGCCATACCATGCCTTGCCACCCCATGCCAGGAGTCGGGAGGAGAGAGAGAGCGACATTTCATGCCCTGCCACCCGCACCTGGAGTCAGGAGGAGAGAGAGAGACATTCCATGCCCTGCCCCCCCACACCAGGAGTCAAAAGGAGAGAGAGAGACATTCCATGCCCTGCCCCCCACACCAGGAGTCAGGAGGAGAGACAGAGACATTCCATGCCCTGCCCCCCAAACCAGGAGTCAGGAGGAGAGACAGAGAGGCATTCCATGCCCTGCCCCCCACATCAGGAGTCAGGAGGAGAGAGAGAGAGAGAGAGAGACATTCCATCCCCTGCCACGTCACACCAGGAGTCCGGAGGAGAGAGAGAGAGACATTCCATGCCCTGCCACCGCACACCAGGTGTCAGGGGGAGAGAGAGAGAGAGAGAGAGACATTCCATGCCCTGCCACCCACACCAGGAGTCCGGAGGAGAGATAGAGAGAGACATTCCATGCCCTGCCACCCCACACCAGGAGTCAGGAGGAAAGAGAGAGACATTTCATGCCCTGCCACCCACACCAGGAGTCAGGAGGAGAGAGAGAGAGACATTTCATGCCCTGCCACCCCACACCAGGAGTCAGGAGGAAAGAGAGAGAGAGACATTCCATGCCCTGCCACCTGCACCAGGAGTCAGGAGGAGAGAGAGAGAGAGACATTCCATGCCCTGCCACCCACACCAGGAGTCAGGAGGAGAGAGAGAGACATTTCATGCCCTGCCACCCACACCAGGAGTCAGGAGGAGAGAGAGAGAGAGACATTCCATGCCCTGCCCCCCACACCAGGAGTCAGGAGGAGAGAGAGAGAGAGACATTCCATGCCCTGCCCCCCACACCAGGAGTCAGGAGGAGAGAGAGAGAGAGAGAGACATTCCATGCCCTGCCCCCCACACCAGGAGTCAAGAGGAGAGAGAGAGAGAGACATTCCATGCCCTGCCCCCCACACCAGGAGTCCGGAGGAGAGAGAGAGAGACATTCCATGCCCTGTCACCTGCACCAGGAGTCAGGAGGAGAGAGAGAGAGACATTCCATGCCCTGCCACCTGCACCAGGAGTCAGGAGGAGAGAGAGAGAGACATTCCATGCCCTACCGCCCCACACCAGGAGTCAGAAGGAGAGAGAGAGAGACGTTGCATGCCCTTCCACCCCACACCAGGAGTCAGGAGGAAAGAGAGAGACATTTCATGCCCTGCCATCCCACACCAGGAGTCAGGAGGAGAGAGAGAGAGAGACGTTCCATGCCTTGCCACCCCACGCCAGGAGTCAGGTGGAGAGAGAGAGACATTTCATGCCCTGCCACCCCACACCAGGAGTCAGGAGGAGAGAGAGAGCCATACCATGCCTTGCCACCCCATGCCAGGAGTCGGGAGGAGAGAGAGAGCGACATTTCATGCCCTGCCACCCGCACCTGGAGTCAGGAGGAGAGAGAGAGACATTCCATGCCCTGCCCCCCCACACCAGGAGTCAAAAGGAGAGAGAGAGACATTCCATGCCCTGCCCCCCACACCAGGAGTCAGGAGGAGAGACAGAGACATTCCATGCCCTGCCCCCCAAACCAGGAGTCAGGAGGAGAGACAGAGAGGCATTCCATGCCCTGCCCCCCACATCAGGAGTCAGGAGGAGAGAGAGAGAGAGAGAGAGACATTCCATCCCCTGCCACGTCACACCAGGAGTCCGGAGGAGAGAGAGAGAGACATTCCATGCCCTGCCACCGCACACCAGGTGTCAGGGGGAGAGAGAGAGAGAGAGAGAGACATTCCATGCCCTGCCACCCACACCAGGAGTCCGGAGGAGAGATAGAGAGAGACATTCCATGCCCTGCCACCCCACACCAGGAGTCAGGAGGAAAGAGAGAGACATTTCATGCCCTGCCACCCACACCAGGAGTCAGGAGGAGAGAGAGAGAGACATTTCATGCCCTGCCACCCCACACCAGGAGTCAGGAGGAAAGAGAGAGAGAGACATTCCATGCCCTGCCACCTGCACCAGGAGTCAGGAGGAGAGAGAGAGAGAGACATTCCATGCCCTGCCACCCACACCAGGAGTCAGGAGGAGAGAGAGAGAGAGACATTCCATGCCCTGCCACCTGCACCAGGAGTCAGGAGGAGAGAGAGAGAGAGACATTCCATGCCCTGCCACCCACACCAGGAGTCAGGAGGAGAGAGAGAGAGAGACATTCCATGCCCTGCCACCCCACACCAGGAGTCAGGAGGAAAGAGAGAGACATTCCATGCCCTGCCACCGCACACCAGGTGTCAGGGGGAGAGAGAGAGAGAGAGAGAGAGACATTCCATGCCCTGCCACCCACACCAGGAGTCCGGAGGAGAGATAGAGAGAGACATTCCATGCCCTGCCACCCCACACCAGGAGTCAGGAGGAAAGAGAGAGACATTTCATGCCCTGCCACCCACACCAGGAGTCAGGAGGAGAGAGAGAGAGACATTTCATGCCCTGCCACCCCACACCAGGAGTCAGGAGGAAAGAGAGAGAGAGACATTCCATGCCCTGCCACCTGCACCAGGAGTCAGGAGGAGAGAGAGAGAGAGACATTCCATGCCCTGCCACCCACACCAGGAGTCAGGAGGAGAGAGAGAGAGAGACATTCCATGCCCTGCCACCTGCACCAGGAGTCAGGAGGAGAGAGAGAGAGAGACATTCCATGCCCTGCCACCCACACCAGGAGTCAGGAGGAGAGAGAGAGAGAGACATTCCATGCCCTGCCACCTGCACCAGGAGTCAGGAGGAGAGAGAGAGAGAGACATTCCATGCCCTGCCACCCACACCAGGAGTCAGGAGGAGAGAGAGAGAGAGACATTCCATGCCCTGCCACCCCACACCAGGAGTCAGGAGGAAAGAGAGAGACATTTCATGCCCTGCCACCCACACCAGGAGTCAGGAGGAGAGAGAGAGAGACATTCCATGCCCTGCCCCCCACACCAGGAGTCAGGAGGAGAGAGAGAGAGAGAGACATTCCATGCCCTGCCCCCCACACCAGGAGTCAGGAGGAGAGAGAGAGAGACATTCCATGCCCTGCCCCCCAAACCAGGAGTCAGGAGGAGAGAGAGAGACATTCCATGCCCTGCCCCCCACACCAGGAGTCAAGAGGAGAGAGAGACATTCCATGCCCTGCCCCCCACACCAGGAGTCCGGAGAAGAGAGAGAGAGAGACATTCCATGCCCTGCCACCCCACACCAGGAGTCAGGAGGAAAGAGAGAGACATTTCATGCCCTGCCACCCACACCAGGAGTCAGGAGGAGAGAGAGAGAGACATTTCATGCCCTGCCACCCCACACCAGGAGTCAGGAGGAAAGAGAGAGAGAGACATTCCATGCCCTGCCACCTGCACCAGGAGTCAGGAGGAGAGAGAGAGAGAGACATTCCATGCCCTGCCCCCCACACCAGGAGTCAAGAGGAGAGAGAGACATTCCATGCCCTGCCCCCCACACCAGGAGTCCGGAGAAGAGAGAGAGAGAGACATTCCATGCCCTGCCACCCCACACCAGGAGTCAGGAGGAAAGAGAGAGACATTTCATGCCCTGCCACCCACACCAGGAGTCAGGAGGAGAGAGAGAGAGACATTTCATGCCCTGCCACCCCACACCAGGAGTCAGGAGGAAAGAGAGAGAGAGACATTCCATGCCCTGCCACCTGCACCAGGAGTCAGGAGGAGAGAGAGAGAGAGACATTCCATGCCCTGCCACCCACACCAGGAGTCAGGAGGAGAGAGAGAGAGAGACATTCCATGCCCTGCCACCCACACCAGGAGTCAGGAGGAGAGAGAGAGAGAGACATTCCATGCCCTGCCACCCCACACCAGGAGTCAGGAGGAAAGAGAGAGACATTTCATGCCCTGCCACCCACACCAGGAGTCAGGAGGAGAGAGAGAGAGGCATTCCATGCCCTGCCCCCCACACCAGGAGTCAGGAGGAGAGAGAGAGAGAGACATTCCATGCCCTGCCCCCCACACCAGGAGTCAGGAGGAGAGAGAGAGAGAGGCATTCCATGCCCTGCCCCCCACACCAGAAGTCAGGAGGAGAGAGAGAGAGACATTCCATGCCCTGCCCCCCAAACCAGGAGTCAGGAGGAGAGAGAGAGACATTCCATGCCCTGCCCCCCACACCAGGAGTCAAGAGGAGAGAGAGAGAGAGACATTCCATGCCCTGCCCCCCACACCAGGAGTCCGGAGGAGAGAGAGAAAGACATTCCATGCCCTGTCACCTGCACCAGGAGTCAGGAGGAGAGAGAGAGAGACATTCCATGCCCTGCCACCTGCACCAGGAGTCAGGAGGAGAGAGAGAGAGAGAGGCATTCCATGCCCTGCCACCCCACACCTGGAGTCAGGAGGAGAGAGAGAGAGACATTCCATGCCCTGCTCCCAACACCAGGAGTCAGGAGGGGAGAGAGAGACATTCCATCCCCTGCCACCGCACACCAGGAGTCAGGAGGAGAGAGACATTACATGCCCTGCCACCTGCACCAGGAGTCAGGAGGAGAGAGAGGGAGAGACATTCCATGCCCTGCCCCCCACACCAGGAGTCAGGAGGAGAGAGAGAGAGAGACATTCCATCCCCTGCCACCTCACACCAGGAGTCCGGAGGAGAGAGAGAGAGACATTCCATGCCCTGCCACCTGCATCAGGAGTCAGGAGGAGAGAGAGAGAGAGACATTCCATGCCCTGCCCCCCACACCAGGAGTCAGGAGGAGAGAGAGAGACATTCCATCCCCTGCCACCACACACCAGGAGTCAGGAGGAGAGAGACAATCCATGCCCTGCCACCTGCACCAGGAGTCAGGAGGTGAGAGAGAGAGAGGCATTCCATGCCCTGTCACCTGCACCAGGAGTCAGGAGGAAAGAGAGAGACATTTCATGCCCTGCCACCCACACCAGGAGTCAGGGGGAGAGAGAGAGAGACATTTCATGCCCTGCCACCCCACACCAGGAGTCAGGAGGAGAGAGAGAGAGAGACATTCCATGCCCTGCCACCTGCACCAGGAGTCAGGAGGAGAGAGAGAGAGAGACATTCCATGCCCTGCCACCCACACCAGGAGTCAGGAGGAGAGAGAGAGAGAGACATTCCATGCCCTGCCACCCCACACCAGGAGTCAGGAGGAAAGAGAGAGACATTTCATGCCCTGCCACCCACACCAGGAGTCAGGAGGAGAGAGAGAGAGAGACATTCCATGCCCTGCCCCCCACACCAGGAGTCAGGAGGAGAGAGAGAGAGAGACATTCCATGCCCTGCCCCCCACACCAGGAGTCAGGAGGAGAGAGAGAGAGAGAGACATTCCATGCCCTGCCCCCCACACCAGGAGTCAAGAGGAGAGAGAGAGAGAGACATTCCATGCCCTGCCCCCCACACCAGGAGTCCGGAGGAGAGAGAGAGAGACATTCCATGCCCTGTCACCTGCACCAGGAGTCAGGAGGAGAGAGAGAGAGAGACATTCCATGCCCTGCCACCTGCACCAGGAGTCAGGAGGAGAGAGAGAGAGACATTCCATGCCCTACCACCTGCACCAGGAGTCAGGAGGAGAGAGAGAGAGAGACATTCCATGCCCTGCCACCCACACCAGGAGTCAGGAGGAGAGAGAGAGAGAGAGACATTCCATGCCCTGCCACCCCACACCAGGAGTCAGGAGGAAAGAGAGAGACATTTCATGCCCTGCCACCCACACCAGGAGTCAGGAGGAGAGAGAGAGAGACATTCCATGCCCTGCCCCCCACACCAGGAGTCAGGAGGAGAGAGAGAGAGAGAGACATTCCATGCCCTGCCCCCCACACCAGGAGTCAGGAGGAGAGAGAGAGACATTCCATGCCCTGCCCCCCAAACCAGGAGTCAGGAGGAGAGAGAGAGACATTCCATGCCCTGCCCCCCACACCAGGAGTCAAGAGGAGAGAGAGACATTCCATGCCCTGCCCCCCACACCAGGAGTCCGGAGAAGAGAGAGAGAGAGACATTCCATGCCCTGCCACCCCACACCAGGAGTCAGGAGGAAAGAGAGAGACATTTCATGCCCTGCCACCCACACCAGGAGTCAGGAGGAGAGAGAGAGAGACATTTCATGCCCTGCCACCCCACACCAGGAGTCAGGAGGAAAGAGAGAGAGAGACATTCCATGCCCTGCCACCTGCACCAGGAGTCAGGAGGAGAGAGAGAGAGAGACATTCCATGCCCTGCCCCCCACACCAGGAGTCAAGAGGAGAGAGAGACATTCCATGCCCTGCCCCCCACACCAGGAGTCCGGAGAAGAGAGAGAGAGAGACATTCCATGCCCTGCCACCCCACACCAGGAGTCAGGAGGAAAGAGAGAGACATTTCATGCCCTGCCACCCACACCAGGAGTCAGGAGGAGAGAGAGAGAGACATTTCATGCCCTGCCACCCCACACCAGGAGTCAGGAGGAAAGAGAGAGAGAGACATTCCATGCCCTGCCACCTGCACCAGGAGTCAGGAGGAGAGAGAGAGAGAGACATTCCATGCCCTGCCACCCACACCAGGAGTCAGGAGGAGAGAGAGAGAGAGACATTCCATGCCCTGCCACCCACACCAGGAGTCAGGAGGAGAGAGAGAGAGAGACATTCCATGCCCTGCCACCCCACACCAGGAGTCAGGAGGAAAGAGAGAGACATTTCATGCCCTGCCACCCACACCAGGAGTCAGGAGGAGAGAGAGAGAGACATTCCATGCCCTGCCCCCCACATCAGGAGTCAGGAGGAGAGAGAGAGAGAGACATTCCATGCCCTGCCCCCCACACCAGGAGTCAGGAGGAGAGAGAGAGAGAGGCATTCCATGCCCTGCCCCCCACACCAGAAGTCAGGAGGAGAGAGAGAGAGACATTCCATGCCCTGCCCCCCAAACCAGGAGTCAGGAGGAGAGAGAGAGACATTCCATCCCCTGCCACCGCACACCAGGAGTCAGGAGAGAGAGAGAGAGACATTCCATGCCCTGTCACCTGCACCAGGAGTCAGGAGGAGAGAGAGAGAGACATTCCATGCCCTGCCACCTGCACCAGGAGTCAGGAGGAGAGAGACATTCCATGCCCTGCCCCCCACACCAGGAGTCAGGAGGAGAGAGAGAGAGACATTCCATCCCCTGCCACCGCACACCAGGAGTCAGGAGGAGAGAGACATTCCATGCCCTGCCACCTGCACCAGGAGTCAGGAGGAGAGAGAGAGAGAGACATTCCATGCCCTGCCCCCCACACCAGGAGTCAGGAGGTGAGAGAGAGAGACATTCCATGCCCTGCCACCCGCACCAGGAGTCAGGAGGAGAGAGACAATCCATGCCCTGCCACCCCACACCAGGAGTCAGGAGGAGAGAGAGAGAGGCATTCCATGCCCTGCCACCCGCACCAGGAGTCAGGAGGAGAGAGACAATCCATGCCCTGCCACCCCACACCAGGAGTCAGGAGGAGAGAGAGAGAGACATTCCATGCCCTGCCACCCGCACCAGGAGTCAGGAGGAGAGAGAGAGAGACATTCCATCCCCTGCCACCTCACACCAGGAGTCCGGAGGAGAGAGAGAGAGACATTCCATGCCCTGCCACCGCACACCAGGTGTCAGGAGGAGAGAGAGAGAGAGAGACATTCCATGCCCTGCCCCCCACACCAGGAGTCAAGAGGAGAGAGAGAGACATTCCATGCCCTGCCACCTGCACCAGGAGTCAGGAGGAGAGAGAGAGAGAGACATTCCATGCCCTGCCCCCCACACCAGGAGTCAGGAGGTGAGAGAGAGAGAGGCATTCCATGCCCTGTCACCTGCACCAGGAGTCAGGAGGGGAGAGAGAGAGGCATTCCATGCCCTGCCACCCGCACCAGGAGTCAGGAGGAGAGAGACAATCCATGCCCTGCCACCCCACACCAGGAGTCAGGAGGAGAGAGAGAGAGACATTCCATGCCCTGCCACCCGCACCAGGAGTCAGGAGGAGAGAGAGAGAGACATTCCATGCCCTACCGCCCCACACCAGGAGTCAGAAGGAGAGAGAGGCATTCCATGCCCTGCCACCCGCACCAGGAGTCAGGAGGAGAGAGAGAGAGACATTCCATGCCCTACCGCCCCACACCAGGAGTCAGAAGGAGAGAGAGGCATTCCATGCCCTGCCACCCGCACCAGGAGTCAGGAGGAGAGAGAGAGAGACATTCCATGCCCTACCGCCCCACACCAGGAGTCAGAAGGAGAGAGAGGCATTCCATGCCCTGCCCCCCACACCAGTTGTCAGGAGGAGATAGAGAGAGAGAGACAATCCATGCGCTGCCACCGCACACCAGGAGTCAGGAGGAGAGAGAGAGAGACATTCCATGCCCTGCCACCCCACACCAGGAGTCAGGAGGAAAGAGAGAGACATTTCATGCCCTGCCACCCAAACCAGGAGTCAGGAGGAGAGAGAGGCATTCCATGCCCTGCCCCCCACACCAGTTGTCAGGAGGAGATAGAGAGAGAGAGACATTTTATTCCCTGCCACCCGCACCAGGAGTCAGGGGGAGAGAGAGAGAGACTTTCCATGCCCTGCCACCCGCACCAGGAGTCAGGGGGAGAGAGAAAGAGACATTCCATGCCCTGCCACCCGCACCAGGAGTCAGAAGGAGAGAGAGAGAGACATTCCATGCCACCCGCACCAGGAGTCAGGAGGAGAGAGAGAGACATTTTATTCCCTGCCACCCGCACCAGGAGTCAGGAGGAGAGAGAGAGAGACATTCCATGCCCTACCGCCCCACACCGGGAGTCAGGAGGAGAGAGAGAGAGACATTTTATTCCCTGCCACCCGCACCAGGAGTCAGGGGGAGACAGCAGCTGGAGGGGAGACACCACAGAAAACCCCAGACACCCTTTGCTAAATACATTCGCAAAATAACAGCAGTTTTCTGAGAATCTTGTGAAGTGGTTCAGTCAGTGTCAAACCGAGTTCTTGACATAGACTAGAACACCCCAATGCCCCTCAATTGACACCCCTTCGTGCTCCTCTCTACAAGATCCCTGTATTCATAATGGGAAGATAAGCAATGTCATACCTCTGGCTGGGCAAGGTGGGCAACTAATTCTGGTGAGTTTTAAATGCAAATCTTGACTCGCCTTCAAATCCGATCTTGGAAGCTAGTATTTAATCAGATCAAAAGGAAGCTGTCAAATATATAAACCGTAGTCTAATCACAAACATGTAAAACGCATTGATTAAACGTACAAAAAATACCCGAAGTGGTACATGGACTCCACTGGTACTGGTATGAGCTGAGTGGACTGAGTGCATGGCCATTAAGCAGCATTACACAGGCTTGAATCTTGTCTGACACCCCTCTATGGTTGCTAAAATGAGAACCATTGCGTTGAATGAGGAAACACAAAAATACGTTTAGTTCCAAGTAATGTTTTTCTCAGAGTACCACACTTAAAATTGTGCTTGTTATGAAAGACCGCACACTAGTACTGATGTTAAGAGTACTGCTAAATTGCTCTCAATGCCATCGCCTTTCATTATACTATCAGTGAACGGGGAGTGGAACTGCTCTTTGTCACAGCGCCGCATCAGTGCATCAGTGGGCAGACAGGCATGGCTGGCTCATGAAAGTCTCAGACACGACCTTATGAAATAAAGAATGCAGATTAAATAAAATACCAGGTTAAGACCCAAAGGAATACATTCTCTCATCGTGTGGTTATGATACACGCTTGTGATGCCTGTGGTGTAGCAATGTATGTCGAGGTGATCCGGAGCTGATCAGAGGCCTTGACTTGAATTAAATATGTTGAATACATTTTGTAACGTCATTTCTAACAGTTGTTTTCATTTCATGTTCTAAAAAAAATATTCCGTGTTACGTTCTGCACCAGAGTCCATATACACCTTATTGTATTCACGAGTATACTGAGTTCGGTAACAAAACTTTATTCGATAGAAAATTCATCATAAAAGTATACAGTTTATACAGTACATTAAAAACATAAAAGAGTAGAGGGACAGCACTCGTATATTCAACCATCCTCATATACTACACAATTTAAATTATCTAAAATCAGACTCAAGACTGTTTACATAAAAATTCTTAAAAGACACTTCCTGCCATAAGGCTGTCCGGCGGTTAGGCTAAATGGGGCGTAAGCTTGGCCCTCCTTGTACGGGTCTGCCATGCGCTACCCAGAAATTTGGCTACCCCACACACCATAGCAGTAGAAGATGTGTCAGTGCGAAGAACCCGTAGGGCCATTTTGTGACATCTAAGGCCCAGCCCCATGCATAGTGGTTTCAGCCATATTTTCCTAGCAACCCTATAAGCCGAGCAAGCAAAAAGAAAGCGCGCTACTGACTCATTAGGGGCAGCACAGCCAGGGCAGGATTTAGTAAGAACACCTTTACTTTTCCACCCAGAAGAAAAGTCATTCACCGGTAACAATAAACACCTGTTCTTCAGCGCCAATATACCAGTGGGTGAACGTGCAAAAGAAAACGCAAATACACGTTATGTTATGTAATTTCTAGGCCTGGATGAGACTTTTAGCTGTCTTGAAGAATGTATGCCACAAAGTCAAATAGGCCTCGAGCTTGGGTGAAATTCTGACTTCCGCAGAGATTACCGTATGGGACAACTACTACTGCTCTACATCTCCCCTATAGACCCTTTTACTCATACATGAGCAGAGGTATACCTGAGATATTCAAGCATCAATTTTGCTTTCTTTCTCACTAACCCAGCTCCGACCACATTCCTTTCTGAACTACTTTTATTTCCACCTCCCCAGCCCACATTTCTGACAAGCACGCACCGTTTCTCCTAATCAAAATACGTTCGCATCGATGCATTATCTCTGTTATTGTACAATTGGGGTTTTACCCCAAAGGATAAGCGGAGGCAGGTTATGGAGAGAGAAAAGCTTTTATTAAACTTCTGGGGACAAGGATCGCCGGGAGCGAGGTCTCCGCGATTTGCGGGCTCCGCGCTGTGTCGGCAACATGGCGGCTGCGTGCCGCGTCATCACGTGAGCGCTCGGCAACTAAAGCGCACACACTACATATCTCCCTCCTTTAATGAACCACAAACATGAGAACATGCATCAAGTCCCAGAGTCTATCTGCATACATGCTCATTAACTTCCCCCATCTCATAATCTCTGTATTTCACCGGTCTTACCACTGTTGTGCCACAGCGGGTACATCTCACCGGGGTGGCTGGAACTTCTTCTGACTCATCTTGGAGAGCTCTTGATCTCTGTGTTTCACCACTCTCAGGGTCTTCCCTCGGTGATGTTTCTCTTTGGTTCTCCCGGTGTTCACCAGCGCATTGGTCATCCCACTTTCTTACTACCTCTCCTCTCACGTCTTCTCCCACGTTCACTGTCTCTTCTCTCACTGGTACCGTCTCCCCAAGGGGTTCATTGAGAAGAACACTTTCCTACTTGGTCCACTGCAGAATCTTGTTGCATTTGGACATCCTATCTTGTGACCACACCTTTCCATAACTCAATAATGCTGCGCTGCTGTAAACTTCTTTTGCTTGTAACGGATCACTGAATTTGCTATCTCCTTTCCTTTTCAGCTGGGCCAGCTTGACTCGGACCCACTCTCCTCTCCCAACGTCGTCTCTTTAGCATTGCGTCTTTTGTTGAAATCTTCCTTTTAAACCCTTTGTGCTCTTTCCAGATTGTGGTGGACCACTGCGGGAGACCACTTGCTCATGAGCGTGCATTCCTTCCATACCACAATGTCCCTGGTGAAAGGATCCCGACCCCTTAGGATTTTGAAGGGACTTTATCCTGTGCTGGTTGGAGTGATACTATAGGCCCACAATGTGCTTTTCAGTTCTTTCTCCCAATTCTTTCCAGCTCCTATTGCCGCTTGCACTGAGCCCATGATGACTCTATTGAACCGTTCGGCCAATCCATTCCCAGCGGGATGATACACAGATGTGTGCTTGATCTTGATCCCATTCCTGTTCATAAAGGCGTTCCACTTTTCTGATGTAAATTGGGGTCCATTTTCACTTAATATGGAGCGGGAAATTCCTTCCCTTAAGAATATTGCTGTGAGAAATTCCAGCACTTTTTCCGTGTCCATTTCTTCTTGTATGTCTATCTCCGGCCATTTGGAATACCTGTCCACAAGTACAACTACATACTTTGGAATTCCTTGGGCATCTAATACCGGACCGAGAATGTCTATCGACAGCTCTTCCCAGGGATTGACAGGGTTGGTGAACTTGCCCAAGGAGAGACGCAACAAGCTTTGTGATTTATCCGTGTTTTGGCACTGCATACACTCCCTTACGTGCCTCTCTATTTGGGCATCCATCGCTGGCCACCAGTACGTTTGTTTGGTTTGCAGTTTGGTTTTTACAATGCCCAAGTGCCCTTCATGTAGGATGGCAAGTAGACGCGGCACCAAAATGGAGGGAGGAACTACTTTGCCTCCTCATAACAAGAAAATCCCTTGGTCTCCAACAGATCGCTCCTCACGTACTTCGAAGAACGTCCTGTGCTCCGCCTTTAAATGTCTCTTTTCCGGCCATCCCTGGAATACGAATTTCTTCACCGCCCTGATGTCATTGCTGTTCTCATAGGCTGCTTTCCATTCCTGTGCACTTATCACTTTCTTGTGGTCCTCCATGAAGGCCACACAGATGTTCTCTTCTTCAGTGCCCGTCGGTGCTTCCTCCATGGTTGATGCTCTGCTTAAATAATCCGCCACCTTGTTTTGTGTTCCTGGGATATATTCGACATCGTACCGGTAGTCCAACAATTTCAACATCATCTTTGCTATGTGGGGGGTTGCATTCGCATGTCCACTCAACGTGAGTACTTTGATCAGCGGCTTGTGATCTGTCCTGAGCCTGAATCTCGTGCCCCAGAGGAATTGTCAAAACTTCTCCATGGCCCAGACTGTTGCCAGCATCTCTTTTTCTACGACACTGAACTTCTGCTCCGTGGGCGACAGGGACCGGGACGCAAAGCTGAGGGTGGACACCTCTCCTTCTCTTGTTTCTTGCATTAGGACAGCTCCTAGTCCCTTCTCACTCGCATCTGTGGTCAGTATTGATCTTGCCTGTTGGTCAAATCCTTGTAATGGGACCGCTGTACAGATGTCCTCCTTAATCCTCTGGAATTCTTCTTGTGTCTCCTCTGTCCACTCAAAAGACGTTCTGTCACGAAGGAGTTGGCGTAGGTGGTGCAAAATGTGGCACAAATTTACTATAAAACTCAGTCATCCCTAGGAACGAGCGCACTTCTTCCTTGCTCTTCAGCGTTGGTGCATTCCATATGGCCTTGGCGTTGGCATGTTTGGGCGAGACACCCTGATCGCTGATTTCGTGGCCCAGGTAAGTGACCGACGCCATTCCAAAATGACACTTCTCCCATTCAGCTGTGAGGCCATTGCGTTCCAAGACATGTAACACCTGGAACAGTTTTGCATCGTGGTCCGCTCTATCTTTGCCCATTATCAGAATGTCATCTTGAAAGTATTGTACCCCTTCAGTGTTCTTAAACAACTTGTGCATCAGTTTCTGAAATACGGCCGCTGCCGACGCGAGGCCGAACGGCATCCTGCGAAACTGGTAGCATCCAAACGGGGTTATAAATGACGTCAGCTTGCGGCACGGTGTAGGGCTATTTGGTGATATGCTGAGGTGAGGTCGATGGTGGAAAACCATTTCACTCCCTTCGTTTTGGCCAACATTTCGTCAATTCTGGGTAACGAGAACTTTTCAACTATGATGTTTTTATTCAGCTCCCTCAGATCCAAGCATAGGCGCACTTTGCCATTCGGTGTTCTCACTACCACCAGTGGTGCCAACCATTCTGCACTATTTATCGGCTCGATGATCCCATTATCTTCCAGCCTTTGTAATTCTTCTTGTACCATCTCCCTGATGGCGAAGGGAATGTTTCTCACCTTGTGGCACACAGGCTTGGCGTTTGCTTTGAACTCTATCTTGTGGGTGAATTTCGTCAATTTTCCCACCTTGCCTCCAAATACTGTGGGAAAATCCTCCTTCAGGCTGGTGACATTTGGTTGTCGCCCTGGACTGGTCATCAACACCTGTGTGGCTCCTCCCGGATCCAACTGTATACCCAGATCGCCTTGGTCAACCCAAGCCAGGACTGAGGGACCTTTCTCGGCCACATATAGCTTACATCTCGCACTGCGATCCATACCTTACATTGTACTATGGTATACGGTGATCCCGAATCTGCTACCATTTGTATGCGTACACCCCCGATGGTCATGTCACACTGCGGTTTCTTGGAGCGGGCGCAGTCAATACTAAGGGGCCCATTACAATGTCGGGCGGATTGCCACCGCCAACCTGGCGGAGGCAATCCGCCCGACACTGTTTACCTAATTTCCCCCCCGCCATATTAGTATGGCGGGGGGGACTGCGGCGGACGGATAGACCATCCGCCGCTTTTCCGCCCCGGTCGCCTTGCGACCGCGGAGGAAAGGGCATAATATGTTGGCGGTGTCCAATGGACACCGCCAGCCATATCATGATGCGTGCAAATTGGTGCCTTTCCGCGGCGGCAGACGGTCTTTGCTTTGGGGGGCCCCTGTGGGCCCCCGTGGTGAAGACCGAGGTGGGGGTGCACAGGGGGGGTACCTATGGTACCCCCCTTCATTTGCATATACAAAGCGGCAGGCACCGCGTGGTGCCTGCCGCTTTGTATATGCAAATGCGTAAATGCATTTTTAGCATTGTGGCGGGCGGTGCAGAGTGCACCGCCCGCCACAATGCTAAAAATGAAGGATGTGCCCGCCATTGTGGCGGGCACATCCTAATTCCCCCAACGGGACCCCCGCAGTTATGGCGGGTGGTCCCGAATACCAATAGGGTGGGCAGACAAAGTCCACCCATCATCCTAATGAGGCCCCTAGTATCTGTTCTTTAATGCACAACACACTGTCCTCCTCTTCTACTTCTTCTTCTTCCCCGTCCGGTTCCTGTGCGACATACTTGACTGCCGAACTCCTCCACTTGTGATGACATACATTTTCATAATGCCCTATTAATCCACAGAACGTGCATTTGGCACGGAAGGCTGGGCAACGTTTATCATGAGCTGCGTGGGACTGGCTGCCGCACCGGTAGCACCCATTCTTGTTGTCGCTTGGGGGTTTCTTCCCTGGCGATGGTCTAGGCGTCCATCTTGCCAGGATTTTCTTGTCTCTCGTTTCTGCTTTACCCTTGTCCGGCGGGTCCTCTAAGGTGATTTTGTTGACCATAGACCTTGTGGCGGTTTCCTTCTTCGCTGCCTCTGCACATCTTTTTGATAGTTCAGCTTTCTTCACCATAGCTGTGACCTCCTTCAGGGACGCATCTCCATTGACCCACAATTTATCTTGGATCGCCGAGTTCGTGGTGTGCATGACAATCTGATCTTTAATGAACTCATCATGTAGAACGCCGAACTTGCATGTGATCGCCAGTTTCTTTAATGCTGCTACGTACTCATCGATGGACTCTCCCGCTGCTTGCTTTCTCTGTTGGAAGTTGTACCTATCTTGGACATGCACACCGCCGGTCTATAGCGGTTATTCAGATCTTCAATTGCGTGTTTGAATACATCGTCGTCCGCTGCTTGTCTTGGCGTTGGGACCAGATTCTGGGACACTCTAATGCCTTCCGGGCCTAGGTTATGGAGCAGTATCCTCTTCCTTCTCTTGCTGGGGAATGCTTCACCATTTTCATCTTCCAGCGACTCCAGGTAGTTCATAAAGTATTCTCTCCAGTCCTCCCATTTCATTGTGGGGTCAGCTGGCCGGGGTAGAAAGGGGACCGGTGTCGTAAGTGAGGAGGATTGGGCGCACATCTCTGCTCTTCTCTCTGGTGCTTCTCCCTGTCCTCTGGGGCTACCTGGTGCACCTTGTCTGTGTTGGCAGGTGGGGCTCTGTTGGGGTGCGGATTCCCTCCTGTGCTTTGCTGTGTCTGCTCCGCCAGGGTCCTAGTGGGAGAACTCGTGGCCTGGAGTATGGTGGCTGGTGCTTAAATGCCCTGCTGGGTGTCTTGCCTCCCTGCAGGTTTTCCCTTGTCTGGGCTGTCCTACTCACAGTGGATGCTGCTCTCCAGCAGGGTCCAGGATGCCTTGGAGACTTCCTCTGCACTGGTCTCAGCAGTCACACAGGGCCTTCACCGCCTGGTTGGTGTACTCTCGGGCTCTGTCTGTTTGGCTGCCTCATATGCTCCTTGCTCCAGCTTGTGGGCTGGTCTCCTTCCTGTGTGGAATCTGTGCTGGTGACCTCAGCCTCACTCCTCTGCCACGCTCCTTTCTGCACTTTGCTCCCCTTTGTGGCCCTCTCCAGCCTTGTGGTTGTCTTTGGTGAGTAGTGGAGGAAGGGGCACCACCTGGGCGTGTCTCTGCCCCGATCCCACCCTCGTCGCCAGTTGTACAATTGGGATTTTACCCCAAAGGATAAGCGGAGGCAGGTTATGGAGGGAGAAACGCTTTAATTAAACTTCTGGGGACAAGGAACGTCGGGAGCCAGTTCACCGCGATTCACGGGCTCCGTGCTGTGTCAGCACCATGGAGGCTGCGTGCCGCGTCATCACGTGAGCGCTCGGCAACTAGAGCGCACACACTACAGTTATCACACCATTACCACACATGAGTTTTGGTCACTTAACAGAATCCAGATTTTTTCAAGCGCCTAATTTGAGCCGATTGTTTCCGATGCTAGGCACCAATACCTAATTGTCAGCACCAGAGCCTGTCACATTGTGCCGCAAGGTGGAGCTGTCTACCTAATTTAAAGGACCACAACAACAGTCAATTATTAAGTCATTATACATTAAAATGAATATTACCTGCCATCCTAGCCATTCTTATAACTTTGGGGGCCTGAAATAGTCCGAACTGTCACACTTGCAGGAGTGTGAATGTTAGAACTTGTGTAGTTACTATCATCGCTGGTGCCAGCCATATGGAAATCAGTATTGACCCTGTGCCTCATGGGTACAGTCCAGCCCGAACTGCCAGGGTTCAGGAAAGACCTGGTTTGGCAGTTCGGGCTGGACTGTTTCCATGAGACACAGGGTCAAGACTGATTTGCATATAGCTGGGTCTGAACTGAGGTGGCGAAGTGAGCTAAAGAATGATGATGGATTCAACCCAGATCTGTGACTAGGAGTGAGTGTCTGAAAAGTTTCAGTGCTCTGGCCATCATCTCCTTGTGTTTGCTTTGTTGTTGGCAGGGTATGCCCAGACGTGGGTCCCTTGCTCACTTTGCCACTGAATTCAAGCTAGCCTGGCTGATGAAGGGTGTTACCCAGAAACCAGTCCCAGGATGCTTGTTTCCTGTTCAGGGAAGACCTGGCTTCGCCGTTCGGGCTGGAATGTTCCCATGAGGCACAGGGTCAAGACTGATTTGCATATAGCAGGGTCTGAACTGACGTGGTGAAGTGAGCTAAAGAATGATGATAGATTCAACCCAGGTCTGTGACTGGGGGTGAGTGTCTGAAAAGTTTCAGTGCTCCCTCCATCATCTCCTTGTGTCTACTCTAACATAACTGCCAGAACCCCTTTCAGAGGGCCACAGGGCATGTAGGGGCTACTGGGCCCATCCATGGTGGTTGAAGCCTTTTATTCCAGATGTCCTGGGCCCTCTGAAAGCAGTTTTGACAATTGGGGGCAAGCAGTGGGGTGCACATGTACGAGCCAAAGATACAGAAGTATAATATCTACAAGGCACTGGCTGAAACATGTAGACCACACTAGACGCTGGAGGTCATAACTTACACTCCAATTTACGTCTACCTGCCTTTTATCTGCTAGCAGAGGCCCAGTTCAATAAAATAACTTACCCTCGGGTGCTGGGACCTTCTGCATAGCTTTTAATCTTCACCTTTCTCACCCTTTCACTGCACACTCAGCAACATACCAGCTCCGCAGTCACCTGGCGTTGAAGCACACCCGGGGCACATTCGGTGCCACTGTGGTGGGCCCGATGATGAAGCATGCCACCGACCAGGTCGGTGGGTGAGGGCTTTATAAGGAAAACTACGTTCTCCTTACTTTACGTACAAACCTGAGTCTTCTATCTTCCCTAATTAGCTAGTCCTTTTTGATACATACATATAATCCAGGGGATACGGTCTAGCCTATCTAGTCCTCTCTCTCTCGTTGATTTAAGAAGTGAAAATACATTGCATCAAAAAGCTAAAAAGACATATAACTCCTGATTCCGTTCATATTTATTTTGAAGCACAGGGAGGGAAGTCTATAAATGTCTGTAGTCAACGGCATTTTGACCTCATCATCAGCAGGGCAGGGTAGTGACCACCCAATATCTAAAGGTAAAAGGCAAAATTGTAGCTGGGCTGATGGATTAGGCAGAAAGCCTGTCTATTGTGAAAATAAAACACAAATGTGGGGAGAAATTTGGACTTGCCTAGTAAGTATCAAGAAAGGATAGAGCAGGAGCCAATCCCTGGGGTATCTTAGTCAGTATTCAGTCAAAATATTGAGTTGGAAATGTCAACTTACACTAATATGGAGTTTTAAATATCGTGAAGCAGAAATATCAACAGCGAGAATATTGTGGTCAAGAATACTGAATTTACGGTAAGAAATATCAATTTTAAAAATATAGAAGTCATTAATATAGTTTGCAAAAATATAGGGGTTGATTCTGATGTCGTTCGGAAGGGCTTCGAATCGGATTTGTGTTTGCCGGTTTCCGATCCGAAACCCTTGTTTCTGACCAAATTGTCCACACTTCCCAAAGACAGAGTACGATACCTGGAAACTGGTAGGGATGTCTGAATCGGTTCAGAAAGGCATTGGGGCAGGTTGCGTCTCTCAGAGCCGAATTGTACAGCTCTATGGACTCGGTTTCCGAGCGAGCAAATGCAATGGCCAATTCGGACAGCCGTTCCGAATCGATTTCTCCAGAACGAATCGGCTGCTGGTATCTGTCTTTGGGGGCCCAATGCAGGCCCCCCTTCCCCAAGGGCCTTCCAAATCGGGCTCGTGGGGGTACCCTAGGGACCCCTGTTTCCAATCATACACATGTGGCAGGCCCCATGGGGTGCCCGCCACAGGGTTTTTCCCAGCCATCTCTTCTCGTTCGGAACACAGGCTTTTCCATTGAAGTCAATGGGAGTCTGACCGAAACGTATCAGGAAGCAACCGGATACATCAATATCGCTTGGTCAGACTCCCCTGATCCGAGTCATCCGGAAAGCATTCCGGAACCAATTTGGTAGGAATGCTTTCTGAAGGACATCAAAATCGACCCCATAGTTGTTTAAAATATCGATTTTTAAATTAGTGTTATGTATTTTAGTATATATTTTAAATATATGTGATGTATTTTTTTGTATAAGTATTGTTTTTGTTTTTTAATATAGGTCTTACACTTTTTGTAGTGATTAATTTTATTTTTATTAAATGTTGCATTTTTTGGTTTTGTAGCAGGTTGTGGGTTTATAGGGGAATAGGGTGGGAAGTAATTTATTTATAATAAATTAATGAATATTTTTTATTTATTGAATTCTACTTTTATCATTTTAATTGTGTTTTAAATATTTTGGGGTAAAATGTAGGTGTGGGTTTTGGGGTTTATAGGGGTAAAGGTTGGGAATAATTTGTTCGTAATTAATTAATAATTAGTGTTTAATTAATATTAATGATTAATTAACAATTAATTATGGTAATTCTGTAATTAATTTTAGGAGCGGGTTGTGGGGTTTATAGGGGTAAAGGGTGGGAAGTAATTTATTTTTCATTAATAATTATTTGTCCGTGACTCACACAACCCGCGTGAATCACGTGATTTTCATTATGCAGGCTAATTTGAGCAACACTCTTAGAGGGCACCAGCAATACACCGCACGGGGCACTTGGGTTCTATTAGACACTGAATCAAGTGAGATTTATGAATTTTTCAAACCTTTATTTCTTACTCTTGAGTAATTTCATTTGTAAATATGTATGCATTGTTGGCCAGTAAGTAACTTTTTGCTGCAATATTTGTACAGTTGTTTAGCATGTGCAGTATTAGCTGTTTATGAGTCATGTAAATTTCAACATACTTTATTTTAAGTAATTCGTTTTTGTTGGCTGCATTTCCAATGTATTCACAGCAATATGTACCGTTCCAAGATTGCAATTGTCATGACCACGAGAGTCCTATTTTGATGTTTATGTTCTACACACTATTTACGCTGTGCTGCATTTGCTGACCTTTTCACGTGATCAAGCCTCTTTCGAGGTGAAACGCGTTGTGAATTAAACAACAGACACTCTGATGATTGTGTTTTCTGGTCTTTCCTGAGAGCATGCTTGACTTTTGATTTATGCAAAATATTGGATTGCCGGTTGCTCCACCGGCATGCGCGCTACTTTCCACGGGTCTCACCGAGTCCGGCAGGAGCTTTGTTTGGAGGATTAATATAATATTTGTAGGTATTTGTGATATGTATTTAACATTATAATGTGTTTTTATTTTTAATATTAAATACATTTTTATTTTTAGCATATTTATATTTTTTACGTACTTAAAACATTTTTTTTTAATTCTGTCGATGATATTTTGTTTGTATTTTAATTTTGAACTGACTGCAGTGGGAAGAGTAAATGTTATCCCTTCACTATCCAACACTTTCCCTACTGCTGCACTCACTGGAGTGGGCATAGTAAATTGTATCCCTCCACTATCCAACACTTTCCCTACTGTTGCACTAACTGGAGTGTGAATAGTACTTTTTCCCCTCCGCTATCCAACAGTTTCTATACTGTTGCACTCATTGGAGTGGGAATAGTAATTTTTAACCCTCCACTATCCAACACTTTCCCTAGTTTTGCACTGACTGGAGTGGGAATAGTAAATTGTATCCCTCCACTATCTAACACTTTCCCTACTGTTGCACTCACTGGAGTGGGAAATGTAAGTTTAATTTTCTGAATAGTTTAATGTTTTAATATATAATAGTATGCTTTTTCGAAAACTTTTTATGTTATTGGTATAGTATGTGTATATATATATATATATATATATATATATATATATATATATATATATATATATATATGTATATATATATGTGTGTATATGTATATATATATATATGAGAACAACATCCAGCTCACACAGGCACGAACCTCAGGCTGTGAGGATAGGGCATTAGTTTATTGTCATAGGTCACCCTCAACCCTTGAGACAAGAGACGCGTTTTGGCTTACTGGAAGCCTTCATCAATCTGTCAAATTTATTTGTTACATTATTATATAATTTTAAAATGATAAAATACATTAACATTATTAATTTAATATTTGTTTTAAAGTAAATATTTATATATATATATATATATATATATATATATATATATATATATATATATATATCACTTATAATTTGTGTGTTTAACTTTTTAAATGAAGTTTATTTGTTTAAATGTGTATTAAATCTAATTTTATTTAATTAATTTTATTTATTATATATTTAAAATTTATGGATGTCATATATATATATATATATATATATATATATATATATATATATATATATATATATATATATATATTATATACATATATAACAATATTTTGTACAACTATATTATGACACAAATATTTTTTCCTGATATTTTTGCACTTACCATTATAAGTATAGGATGTAAATATTTTTTACATCAATATTTAGGTCACAATATTTTTGTATGAGGATATTTTGAGTGTCGATAATTTGTCAGTGTACCGGCCCAGTCAACCCCATAGGAACTATAGGGACATCTGGTCCAAGGACCTTCAAAGGATTGGATGCTTGGTACCTCGGTGTAACAGAGGCCCTGGAACAGAGAAGGAGAGCTATTTAGAATTGGTGTATAAGAGATGAGGGAAGGCCCTAAAACATAGTGTTGGTAGACATACCGGAATGTGGTTGTAAAATTAAATTAGTGGGTAGAGTCCCTCATGGGGGAACTGGGACATTTGGTCCAAAGCACTCCAGAATTGTTGCCGTTCTACAGTTGAGAGGCGGCCCTGTGGATGAAACATGGGCCAATTGTATTAGAACGAGTGAATGGGATAAGAAAATTAAGGTAGAGAGGCTCGGTGGTCCTAAATTACATAAATGCAACCTACCCTACCTGATTCAGAGTGGTAAATGCAGGTGGAATCATGTGAAATTCACGAACCCAAGTGATGTGTCCACATGATCGAGGAGGACATGTTGAGCGTCCTTAATCACTATGAGTAACCCGGAAGTGAGGGTCGGGGTAAGAGACTGGTGTGCGCATACTCATACAATGATGCCGGGAGCAGTGTGCCTGTTGTGCACATGCTCTGGGTGGAAAAGTTAACTCGCAGCAAGCCTGGAACTAATCTAAGTGGCCCATACATCAGGAAGAATTTTAATAACGTACTATACAGAGACTACACCACGAACGTCATGGCTAGGGCAGATGAAGGTGAGGAACACAGTGAGCCTCTTACTGACTTCTGCATAGTGACATTAAGGATCGCACTGTGGAAGGGGCTAAATTAGTCCCAGAGTTAACGTGTGAGCAGCAGAGAGAGTGTAGAGAGGTGTTAAAGATGGTTTGACAATCTCTTCTCGCTGATGCCAGGGTTGACATCTGTCTGTGTGCATGATATACACACAGGTGACAGTCTGCAGTGAAGGGCTGAATGTACAGAATGTCTGACCAAGTTCTAGGACAAATGAAGGCAGAAGTTGCCAAAATGTTGGACCAGAGAGTCTTTGGGAGATCTCATAGTCTTTGGTCTAGCCCTGTGGTTCTGCTACCGAAGCAAGGGTCTACTGACTTAAGGTATACAAAACTGGTGCCCATCCAATCCATCAAGCAGATGTGCTTGCAAATTGGTTAGGTACTGCAAAGTTCTTGAGCAGCTTGGATCTGACCAGCAGTTATTGGCAGATCGCTTTAGCAACAATTGCTAAGGAGAAGACTGTACTTTCTATGCCAGAGGGTGCGTATTAGTTTAATGGGATGCCCTTTGGGTTGAAATACTGCCACTTTTCAGCACCAGGTGAACCATGTTAACACATCATTGGAAGAGTTCTGTGTGGCCTACTTTGATGATATTGCGGTGTTCAGCAATTCATGGAAGAACTACCTGAGGCACCTGGAACAGGAGTTGGAAAGGATACAGTAAGCAATATTGTCCATCAAGGCAACTAAGGGCCCGATTCCAATCTCGTTCGCAAAGCAAACCGAACGATTCGAGTCCAGAATGCTTTCCGAAAGACTCAGATTGGGGGGAGTCCGACCAAACAAGTACGATGAATTTGAATGCGTGCGTATACGATTCAGTCGGACTCCCATTGATTGTGTACCGAACGCATACACAGGATCCCATAGACAAAGGGGGTGGTTGGGGATAATCGTACCCACTGGGACGGACACCCCTTGGTGCCTGACACACTGTGCATGGTTGGGAAGAGGGGACCCATGGATACCCCCACAGACCCGATTCGGAGGGCCTCTGGTGAAGGGGGCCCTGCTATGGGCCCCCAAATACCGATTCCAGCAGCCTTTTTGATCAGGGCAAACCGAATCAGAAAGGCTGTCCAAATGATTCATCGTACTTGCTCGCTCAGAAACCGAGTTCATTGAGCTGTACGAATTGGCTACGGAAAGGCTCTATCACTCCAAATACCTTTCGGGACTGATTCGATCAATGCTAAAGGTTTCTAGGTATCATACTTGATCGTTTGGAATTGGGAACGAGTCGGTCGGAAACAAGGGTTCCGGATCGGTTTAGATAAAACCGAATCCGATTCAGAGCCCTTCCGACCGAAATCGAAATCGACCCCTAGGTGTCAGGTAGGGAAGTGCTCTATAATCTACCTTGGGCATGAGGTGGGGAACTGGAAGGTTCACAGGTGGATGCCCAGATTCAGTCTGTGATGGAGTGAGAGGTACCTACTACCCAGACGTTTTAAGACTCAGTGGGTACCATAGGACCTTTGTGGCAGACTATGGAAGTACTGTTGCCTCATTGACTGCTTTGACCTTTAGGAAGCAGTCCCGGATGGTAATATGCAGTGCAAAGTGTCAAAAGGCATGTGAGGAACTCAAGAAGATGCTATGCACTGCACCAGTACTGAAGGCACCGGACCATAGTCAACCTTTCATTCTACAAACCGATGCCTCTGGCAAATGACTTGGAGCGGTGTTAGCTCAACTAGATGGCAAAGGTAGAATGTGTCCAGTAGCCTTTATTACCAGGAGATTGCTACCCAGAGAGCAGAACTGGGCGACTATCAGGAGGGGGTGTTTTGCCGCAGTGTGGGCCTTGCATACTTTTTGTTTGTATGTTTTTGGCACTAAGATTGTGGTGCAAACTGATCATAAGCTACTGAAATGGTTGATGTCTGTGAAGGGAGAGAATTCCAAGTTGCGGTCTATTTCTATGCAAGGGTTAGACTTCGTGGTGGAGCACAGAGTCAGACTGAGGCAAGGGAATGCTGACAGACATTCCTGCCAGTTTAACCAAATCTGAACATCCAACCTCTCCAGGTTAGGAGATGGTTCAGGGTATTCTGATATGGGAGGGCCATCTGTTAGGATGGAAATAGGTGTGTACAACTGTCTGAGTGCCCAACCGTACTGTTGTCCGGATACTTAATGCAGATTTTTTTGTCATAGGCAAACATGGATCATGCATGTGCGCCATCACATAGCTCTGTCACATGGATTACAGTCTTGTTGGATCATGAGGGGTGCTCAAAGCTCTACCCTCATAGTAATGCAACGTAGCTGCCTTCACCAGGAGTTACAAAAGAACTGGAATGGGGTAGCCCCGTGTCCCCCAGAACCTGGGAATTTACAAAATGAACTACAAGTGGTTCTGTTGAGTGACCAATTTATTAACAATCCAGAATAATATGTAACAAGAAACACACCAAGAGAATTAGTATCTGATTTTAACAGGACAAGTATGTAACTTATACCAATAAGTCACGCACTTGTCTTTTCAGTGATGAACATGTTTATGTGACAGCCTTGCATATACAAAAAAGATAAAAAGAATAATATACTAATCGTTAAAATCAAATAATAATTCTCTTGGTGTGTTTCTTGTTAGATGTTTATTATGGAATGTTAAGAAATTGGTCACCCAACAGAACCACTTGTAGTTCATTTGTTCACCAGGAGTTAAGCAGCACAAGCGCAGTGATTGCAGTACACTGTGTAGTGATCATTAGTAGTGAACAGATCCTTTTTTAACCCGTGTCACCGGAGTGAGGCCTAAAGGCTCATTCACCTTTTGAAGAGTTCAGCTGCTGTGTACTAACTCATCCTTGGCCTTTATTGGGTAGATGTGGAATTTAGCACGGTGCAGGAGTATTGATTTCGCACTGGAAGTATGTGTGCCTGGGAATGGTACAGTACACATATACATATACTATGTAGTACATGTAGGATTAGTGCATGTGCTGAGTGTATGTATGTTTGCAATCAATACATGACATTAAAGATGTAGTGCTGTGCAGCGCATGCACAATTAAAACACTTGCTGGGAGTATGTGTACTTCCGTGAAGTACAATACACAAAGGGTGACGTTTTTTGCAGAGCGCACATGGTAAGTGTGTGTGCTGGCGGTGTGTGTTTGCAGGTAGCACACACTGATACACTATCAAAAATTCTTCAGTGCTGAACAGCGCATGCAGACTGAATGTGTGTGCTGAATGGATATGTGTGCTTGTGATGGTACAATACAGGGAGGTGGTACCAAGCTGGACAGGGGCAGCTCCTCATCTATGGCAGAGAATCGTCGCCCCACTGCCGAAATGCAGCAAACAGAACAAAAATAAAATGACAGTAAAACAATTTTATTGTCATTTTATTTTTACTACCAGTCCGCTGAGTCTAGGGCGGGTGGGGCCATGCTGCAGCATCACACATCACGGAGAATAGGAGTCTTAGGGACTGAAAGTGCACATGTCAATTTGGCCAGCCGTCCACGGCCGGCCAAACTGACATGCACACTTGGATATCGCCAGGCTGTTCCTTGGAGATGTCCTAGTGCTTAAGGGCACAGGCTCCCAGTCCTTACTGGAGCACAAAACCAGGCCACTCCACCCAATCCCAGCGCTTCTCTCATGCTGGGAGTAATAGCATGAGAGAAGAACTGGGATTGCGAGGGGTGGGGAGCCAGTACTCATGGTAATTGTGTGCCGGGACGGGAGCAGAGGAGCAGCGCGACATAGGAGCAGAAGATCGTGGGGGCCAGCAGGGAAGGTACGTTTATTTTTTTTGGGGGGGGGGGTTCTGTCCCCCTATCTTCGATTGGCAGCAGCCGCTGCTGAGGCTGGACAGTAAGTGTGCTGTATATGTACACTGAGTTAGAATGCCTGAAATGCTAAATTACATGGAGAACCTGGGTTCCATTTTGGGAAGACCAAACCTGCCTGGTGAAGACATGAAGAGGAAATGAAACGCCCAGAAAGATTTGTGTATTACTGCATTCCAGTGAGGTTGGTAGGACACACACTGGCAGAAAGGGGGAGAGACTTTCCTTACACTTCAAAAGGCTGCTTATTATGTATTCAGTGATCAATCAAATGGAGCGTGCCTGGACACATCTCAGGAAGGGTGATGGGGCTGATAAAGAAATCATACAGAATAGGGGTGAGAGACTTGCCTGATGTGACAGACAACCTTTCATCCGGAAAGAAGAAAAAGTGAACTACCCACTACAAAAGAAGCAGACTCCAATGTAAAACTTTAAAGATGCAGACTTTAAAATACAATTTTGTGTCCCAAAAATGTGTTATCTTTGAAGCAGATGGGCTATGTGAGAAGGCGAAGCTCTGCATGACTTAGGCCTATGACCAGGACTGGGGGCCAAGGCCAACTATTCTCCTTGCTGGGTGAAGGGACAACACATAGGGAAAACCAAGATCCCCTGTCCTGGATTCTGGAGCACCAGAACCTGCCTGCCTGCCAAGACCAGTGTGCCCTTTGAGGAAGAGAAGTGCGTTGGATGGAGCGAGGTCCAGGAAAGGACTCCCTGAGTGTGTGTGAGGAGAACAGCTGCATACAGATCAAGTCATTGCCTCTGTGTAGTAACAGTACAAACACTGTATGCCAGGAGAGGGCTGCCATGAGCGATAATCATTAGTAGTGTATAGTTCTTCATACATGCTCAGTGTTTTGCTTTCCCAATGCCTCTAACACAGAACACCTCCTACTTTCGAAGTGCCATGGCAGGAGTTGAGCAGTCAATCAATCAATCAAGATCCTTTTTTTGGTTGCAAAAGCCATCAAAGGTACACAACATCCATGCAATACATGCAACAATTTTACTTCATTAAATATCCTTAATACATAAATATACTCACATAAAAAGTTAAAATATAATCATAAAACGTAACCCCAGCAGACCAAGTGCAGTGCTGTTTCATTACAGCTGTTTCTGTCAAAATATCAAGATAGTCCCGCATATTAATAGTCCTATATTTATACGTCTACTTTTTATTAATTAAAACTAAACCCTGTTTTCAAAAATATATAAAATTAATGATCATTTATAAAGTACACTATTATAAAAACAAAAAAAGTGCTTTAAATTTGGACTGGCCAATCCGTAATAACTATATAAAACACAATTTACCTAAGACATATATGATTAAAATGGTTTCCATAGGACAACCTATGTACTAAACTACTAAATTTACAATACTTTCAGAAGCTTCTCCTACTTTATCTAGGTATTGAACAAAAACCAGTGCATGTAAAAGACAACAGGGCAAGGTGTGTCAGTCGTCAAAATTTGCTTTGCCTCTCTGAGGTGTGGTACGTCCAAAGCCAAGCAGATAGGGCGCACACATTTTCTATGCACATCACGGAATTCAGGACACACAAACATAATATGGTCTACAGTCTCAAATTAATTCCACAAGCTAGCCATGAGTCCAGCGAGGAAACATTATTCAATTTTTTTCTGAACGATCGAAGGGGCAAACAACCTGTTCTCACTCTGATAAACAAGCTCTTGGCCAAAGGTGGTGTTATATTGTCCATGTAACTTTCAAAACAGGAGTAGGTTTAAATGCCAGGAACTTCTCGGTAAGGTGGCCTGTAGTGCCCCTGGTTGTTACTTCTTGCCACACTAGTGCCCCGTAAGATGATTTTAAGACCTGGTTGTCTGCCTTACACAGTAGTTTGGGCAAGTCCCACACTCTGCTGAGACCAAATTTGTTTACACCAGTCACAAACAAACCTTAACCAGGGTATCTCCAAGACACGATCCATATTCTTTACATCACTCAAGCAATCTCTATAATTAGCTAATTCTGGGGTAGTCCAGATATGGATCCAGATTAGTAGTGACTTTAAATGCCCCACATCAGATATTCTTTTCATCCCTGTGTCAAAATAAAGTAGGACCAAAGGGTACTTACGTCATGTTACTGTAGCCCCAGACTTCTGCGTCACACAATGTGGCACTCTGAGCCTTCGCTCAATAGACTTCCAAAGATGGGGAAATGGAACGGGAGTATGTATTCTTCTGGAAACTTAAAATGGCCTTAATCATATGAGATATCATTAGAGCTCCTTTGTTTATTTGGTGAACTCACCTAAATTTGTGCGACACTGTCTCGCCCAAACAATCGAAAATAAAGACCCTTTCTAAAGCGATCAGCTACTGAACAACTCTTATTGACACTCTTACCAAGGACCATAAATTTGTTTTTTGAAGTATTCAATTCCAAACCACTGTGATCGCAGAACTCCAAAAATGTATTTAGCAGATTTTGTAACCCTATCGTTGACTCGGAGATTAATAATTAATTGTCTGCAAACAGGGGTATTGGTGTTTTAACCCTGTTGAGAGTAAGAGAATCTTTAACACACTTTGTCAGTTCCTCGGCCACATCATTTATATATAGGGTGAAAAAGGTGGGCGCCAGAATGCACCCCTTTCAAACCCCTCTGGCAACTGGGATGCGCTTTGTCAACCCACCTCCGTCACCCCACCTGACCTGTGCGTAATTTATTTCATGTAACCTGGCTAGTAATTCAGGTAACCACCTAGAACTACCATGTCGGCTAGTACTGGCCAAAGACTCTCGCTGGGTATCAAATTGAATGCAGCAGAGTTTTTGGTTACCCAGCAGGACATATTTCCAATAAAGGAGGGCAAATTTAAAAAACCTAATCTAAAGTGCAAACTTTAGCACACAATCCTGCCTGAAAGGGAGTTAAAATCCTCTGATCTTCCATCCACTTTTGTAATCTACTTAAAATCTGTCTGGTGAATATTTTTTTAAGGTTATCTACTACGCTAATAGGCCTATAGTTAGATGGACAGTTGTCATCTCCCTTTTTAAAAATAGGGGTTATTTCTGCCCCCTCCTGGTATCCGGGATCTCCTCCCCCCTTGCTATTGCGTTAGGAAGGATATTCACATAACTAGCCCACAGCCTAGGTTCTGATTTATATAGGTCAACAGAAATGCAATCAGGACCAGGGGCCTTTAGCACCTTAAGACTATTATTAGCAGAGAGGGTATCTTCTAGACTGAAAGATATCTCACTGGTTATACCATTTCCCAGCTTGATCTCATCGTGCTTGGGATACTTCTCAACCACATTAGGGGCTGTTTTATAGCTGGAGCCTGGGAGTATAGTTTTGCAAAATGTTCCTACCATCGTTCTGGTGGGTTATTATTCCTCCTGGGTTTAAAGCTTCCAGTTGTCCCAGTTGCAATAATATGCCAAAATGTCTGGCAAAACATTCTATTTAAGCACCTGGAGCATGTCCTGCCAATTATAATCCTCCCACTTTTGTTTGCAAGAATGATTGCACACTTTTATCCGGTTAGGCTGTGCAAATCTCGAGTCAATTACGGCCCCTAATAGATCTTCTCACCACATCCCTGGCCTGCTCACAGTCCGGTGAATACTATCTTGGGTCTTTGGGAGGGGCTTTTATGTTACCACTAGATTTTTTGTGAAAAATACTCTGTAAATTGCGAAAACAAATCTTTTATGAATATCTAGGATTGGTTTGGCCTCCTCAGAGGAATTATCATAATTAGATAAACAAAATGTATGAACCACCGATATACCTTGGCATGAATGTTCTTATTAGCCATAACCTTAGGCTAAGAAACTCTTCTATAGTTGTTGGCGACAACAAGTTCAGGAAGCACAGTGCTCTGGGCGGACAGTGATCTCGAAAGGTGGCCAGTCCTTTCTAGATGTTTCAAAACTGTTGCCTTCAGTATCTTGAAGTTCCTTGAATTTAGACTCAGCAACTCAGTTCCACTTCATGTTGTGTCTTAGCTCCTGACAATGGGTTAGGGAACATAATTTCGCTCCCATACCGGAAGCACTGCTGAAAGGCTTTGTCGCACAAAAGATTCCAAAAATTGATCCAGTTTTGTAATTTTAATCCATTTATTCCAGTTCTCAATTTGTAATTCCTTTTCGTCGGTCACATGAAAAACCGTTATGTATTTAATTCTGATGCGATAAATATGCCCATCCGGGCCTTATTTTTACGGCAGGAAACATACATAGTTCATCCTCAATAGTATCATATTCCCAATGCATTTTGGTTGCTTTTATCAACGTTCGTCAGGGGTACACTACAAACAACAACATTTTAGACTTCATGTTATAAAACGCATATCATATCATTGCAATATCATTATTCGTTGTGTACTTTGTTAAAAAAACTCAATCAGCGCTTTCCCTCTAGTGCCTTCCAACGCTAAAGTACTCTACATCAACTCTCCTCCATTGTCAATTACTTTTCCACGTGGATGGAGGGCGGACCCCATTTCCGGAATGCACGCATTCTACTGCCAATACTGATGATATTGATTATATGGATGAAATGGAGTGCACTCCACTCTATAATTGTGATGTACTTTGACAGCCCAACCAGGAGTAGCACCCACGGATTAAAAAGTTAAGATGAATGAAAATCAAGGTCACATGTGAAACCTACACTCCTCACTATGGGGAGCAAGTTTGAACTGCTCCAAAACAGCAATGAACGTGAAAGACGATTTGAAGTACATAAACAAGAGAGAGACGTTATATCATACAGTTATTTAGTGGATGCATTTTAACCTTGCAAGTCCTGTTTAATATGTGTACTTTTTAATTTACTAAAACTCAGAATGTAATCTTTTTGAATAGGCGCAAATTTATACATCGTAAGGGTGGGCGGAGCAATTTAGTTAATGCTGAGGGACTGTTGAATCGAGGGAGGGGACAGATTAAGGTTTCACATATAGGTGATCTCAACATACAGGAGCCGTACCAGTGGTTTATGGGTCCCGTAGTAAATTGGTAAAATTCAGGAAACAGTAAGGGGCGGGTCCCAAAACGTGATGAGCTTAAAATGGTGGCAAATGTGACAGAGCCGTTAACCGGCTCGAGGAATGAGAACTGGGTTTACGAAAATCTTCACAGGTACGAGAGGGATTTTTATTTAATGTGGAACGAGAGGCAATGGGCAGGTTTTCTCATCTAAGCTAGTGGGGAGACAGTTTCGTAGATGTTTTCTAACGTGGGATTGTAAAGTATAACAGCAATGGAGGAGAGTTGATGTAGAGTACTTTAGCATTGGGAGGCACTAGGGGGAAAGCGCTGATTGAGGTTTTTTTAACAAAGTACACAACGAATAATGATATTGCAATGATATGATATGCGTTTTATAACATGAAGTCTAAAATGTTGTTGTTTGAATTTGTAGTGTACCCCTGACGAAGGTTGACAAAAGCAACCGAAATGCATTGGGAATATGATACTATTGAGGATGAACTATGTATGTTTCCTGCCGTAAAAATAAGGCCCGGATGGGCATATTTACCGCATCAGAATTAAATACATAACATTTTTTCATGTGACGGACGAAAAGGAATTACAAATTGAGAGCTGGAATAAATGGATTAAAATTACAAAACTGGATCAATTTTTTGAATCTTTTGTGCGACAAAGCCTTTCAGCAGTGCTTCCGGTATGGGAGCGAAATTACGTTCCCTAACCCATTGTCAATTACATTTCCACGCGGATGGAGGGCGGACCCCGTTTCCGGAATGCACGCATTCTATTGCCAATACTGATGATATTGATTACATGGATGAAATGGAGTGCACTCCGCTCTATAATTGTGGTGTCTTAGCTCCTGGCAGTCTTTCCCTTTCCTCCTGTTTCTATCACACTCATTTTCCCTGGCTGTTCCTCTTCACCACTGTGTTCTCCTGTGATTTAATCTTAAACCCATAGTGCCAATCTCTACTCTGATTGCGTCCAACTTTCTATTGCCCTCCTGCATAACTATCATGGGGTTCTGGTGGCGATAAGCCTTTTGCCTTTTTTACAAGTTAAGGTTATGCCATTTAACGTGGTTTAATGCCACCTTGTAAATAAGTCCCCTTTTCATGCATCACTTAGAGTGAAAGTGGAGGGGAATGGGTATTGCGGTGGGTGCAACAACCATTCCAACACAACATTCAGTGCTTTTGACTCTGCCCCCTATTTACAAGGGTGACATAACTATGGCATAGGGAAAACCTGGGGGCATATTTACAAGGAGTTATTGCCACCAGAACATCCCTTTTTCCAACTTTCTGGGGCTGTTAACTCCTTTGCCTTAACTACAAGGCGATGTTAAGCCAACTAACATAATTTAACAACACATTGTAAATAATGCCCCAGTTCACGCAGCCCTTAGTATAAAAGGGGCGTGCAATGGGAGTTACCATGGGTGTTCTGCCGCAACACCCATTGCTTTTAGACGCTGCCCCATATTTACAAGATAAGAGGCAGCGCCAAAAATATCGCCAGAGATAACCTGGTATTAAGCAGGCAAAACAAGGAGAAATTTTTCATTTCCTCTCATATTTTGTTCTTTCTATGTGTGCTGCATTCTGCAGCACTCAGAAAAGAGCAAATATGTAAAGATTCTTTATGTGCAGGAAGGTGTCCTTTCCTACACAAATACAATCACCACAGCAGCACGGGCACCCTTGCAACATGGCGCTGTGGGGGCCTGCACTAGGAAGCTTTTATAGCGCCAGTGCTAGGGGTAATGCAGCGGTGGGCCACATTCGTGTGAATATAGTGCATATCTTTATTTTGAAACTGATGGAATGCTACTTTGCCAATTTTGGCATAACACCGCGCTCCGCCAGTTTCTAGTAAATACGCCCCCAGGTATTACCTGACAAAACTTCTTCTAGTTTTTGCTGTTTCTTTGTTTGCAAAAAAAAGACATGGCTTGGTAGTTCGGACTGGACTGTTCCCATGAGGCACAGGGTCAGAGCTGATTTGCATATAGCCAGTGTCTAACCCAGGGTGGTGTGGAGTGCAAAAAAACGATGGATTTAGGCCCAGATCCTTGTACTGGGGTGAATGTATGGCATTGTTCTACATTCTGTCCATCAACTGTGTTTTTTGCAATTTTCACCCCGAGTGGGCTGGGTATGCTCAGACGTGAGTCCCAGGCTCTTCACACCACTGGAGTCAAGCTATCCAGGCTGAATGAAGGCTGATAGCCAGAAACCGGTCCTTGGATGCTTGATTCCGGTCTGGGAAAGTCATGGCTTGGTAGTTCGGACTGGACTGTTCCCATGAGGCACAGGGTCAGAGCTGATTTGCATATAGCCAGTGTCTAACCCAGGGTGGTGTGGAGTGCAAAAAAACGATGGATTTAGGCCCAGATCCTTGTACTGGGGTGAATGTATGACATTGTTCTACATTCTGTCCATCAACTGTGATTTTTGCAATTTTCACCCCGAGTGGGCTGGGTATGCTCAGACGTGAGTCCCAGGCTCTCCACACCACTGGAGTCAAGCTAGCCAGGCTGAATGAAGGCTGATAGCCAGAAACCGGTCCTTGGATGCTTGATTCCGGTCTGGGAAAGACATGGCTTGGTAGTTCGAACTGGACTGTTCCCATGAGGCACAGGGTCAGAGCTGATTTGCATATAGCCAGTGTCTAACCCAGGGTGGTGTGGAGTGCAAAAAAACGATGGATTTAGGCCCAGATCCTTGTACTGGGGTGAATGTATGACATTGTTCTACATTCTGTCCATCAACTGTGTTTTTTGCAATTTTCACCCCGAGTGGGCTGGGTATGCTCAGATGTGAGTCCCAGGCTCTCCACACCACTGGAGTCAAGCTATCCAGGCTGAATGAAGGCTGATACCCAGAAACCGGTCCTTGGATGCTTGATTCCGGTCTGGGAAAGACATGGCTTGGTAGTTCGGACTGGACTGTTCCCATGAGGCACAGGGTCAGAGCTGATTTGCATATAGCCAGTGTCTAACCCAGGGTGGTGTGGAGTGCAAAAAAACGATGGATTTAGGCCCAGATCCTTGTACTGGGGTGAATGTATGACATTGTTCTACATTCTGTCCATCAACTGTGTTTTTTGCAATTTTCACCCCGAGTGGGCTGGGTATGCTCAGACGTGAGTCCCAGGCTCTCCACACCACTGGAGTCAAGCTATCCAGGCTGAATGAAGGCTGATAGCCAGAAACCGGTCCTTGGATGCTTGATTCCGGTCTGGGAAAGACATGGCTTGGTAGTTCGGACTGGACTGTTCTCATGAGGCACAGGGTCAGAGCTGATTTGCATATAGCCAGTGTCTAACCCAGGGTGGTGTGGAGTGCAACAAAACGATGGATTTAGGCCCAGATCCTTGCACTGGGGTGAATGTATGACATTGTTCTACATTATGTCCATCAACTGTGTTTTTTGCAATTTTCACCCTGAGTGGGCTGGGTACGCTCAGACGTGAGTCCCAGGCTCTCCACACCTCTGGAGTCAAGCTATCCAGGCTGAATGGAGGCTGATAGCCAGAAACCGGTCCTTGGATGCCTGATTCCGGTCTGGGAAAGACATGGCTTGGTAGTTCGGACTGGACTGTTCCCATGAGACACAGGGTCAGATCTGATTTGCATATAGCCAGTGTCTAACCCAGGGTGGTGTGGAGTGCAAAAAAACGCTGGATTTAGGCCCAGATCCTTGTACTGGGGTGAATGTATGACATTGTTCTATATTCTGTCCATCAACTGTGTTTTTTGCAATTTTCACCCCGAGTGGGCTGGGTATGCTCAGACGTGAGTCCCAGGCTCTCCACACCACTGGAGTCAAGCTATCCAGGCTGAATGAAGGCTGATAGCCAGAAACCGGTCCTTGGATGCTTGATTCCGGTCTGGGAAAGACATGGCTTGGTAGTTCGGACTGGACTGTTCCCATGAGGCACAGGGTCAGAGCTGATTTGCATATAGCCAGTGTCTAACCAAGGGTGGTGTGGAGTGCAAAACAACGATGGATTTAGGCCCAGATCCTTGTACTGGGGTGAATGTATGTTCTACATTCTGTCCATCAACTGTGTTTTTTGCAAGTTTCTATGTTTGCTGCATTATGCAGCACAAATAGAAACACCAAATTGCCATTAGTGAATGTTCATGTGCAGGAAGGTTTCACTTCCTGCACTTAAACAATCATTTAAAAATGACGAGTTATAACTTCAATGCATGCTGCACAAAGCAGCACACGTAGAAGTTACAAATCGCCATCATGGATTATTTATGTGCAGGAAGGGACACCTTCCTGCAAATGAACTATCATTCCCTGCAACGCAGACACCCTTGTACAATTGTGCAAGGGTGCCTGCGTGGCGCTAGGCAGCTAGATTTAGTGCCAGCGCTAGAGGAAATGCAGGGGTGCCTCACTTTCTTGTAAATACGGTGCATCCCAGCGTTTTTAAACTGACGGAGCTCTACATTAGCAATTTTGGAGTTACACCCCGCTTCCCCAGTTTATTGTAAATATGCCCTGAAGTGTACAGTGAAGAAGCGAAGAAAGAAAGTTAACTGGCTTATGCCATTGCAAAGGCGTACATTTGGAGGGGCATTTCAAGAGACCAATCCTTAGGACAATGCACCCATTCCCAAGTGGTTTCTCAAATTGTTTCTTCTTACCCAAATGCTCATGATTTCACCACAAAAATTAGCACGAATGTTTTTGAGACTCTGGACTGGTTAGAACGTGTCCAGCAAGTAAACAATCCACACCACTTTAGGCTTTTAATGTCATTTTGTACAGACTCATTTTGAAACGCACTGAAGCCCTTTGTGGATCATACACCGCGGCGGGTGAAGGTTTGGACCGCACCTGCGAGCGACAAAATGATTATCAGGCCTGGATTTAGTCTCTGTGGCTCAGAAATGTTGCCGGTGGTTTTCTTTTAACCACAGACATTAGTTGGAGTGTTTAAATACTGTGGAAGGAGAGGCACCTTGCATCTACTGTGAAGCATCTCCTCCCTCAAGAACTGGAAAAAAGCACAGGTAACTGGCGTCGGCTTTCTCTTCACTGTCATTTGTGGATCATAAACTACAGACTTAGATTTAGTACTAATGTAAATATAGTAAGATTTATCGTCGAGTGAGTCGTTCTGAACAATGGACACTTCTGTACCAATCAATTTAAATGGGAGGAATGAAGATCGCTGTTTAGCAAAATGTATTTTATTTGCAGAACTAAACTTATGCTGCAGGGCAACAAAAATAAATATGCCCAGTGTACAGCTTTGCAGAAAATGCCCCAAATGAATTATGGGGTTTTCTGCTGAGCGCGCTGTTCAGTGTGTGTTCACGTCAGACAGGCCGTTTTGACTACCTCAACAATAGGCAGCTGAATACATTTCGTGGGGATGCTTGAAAAAGTAAATAAGCTTTGGCACAGCCAAAAGAGTGTAGCTTTGAGTTTTATATTTGGCTCTGCCAATGATTTTTCCTAATTTTGTATAGCATTAGTACGACCAATGCTGTACAGCATGAATGAAAGAAATAAAATACGAATCTGCGGCAACAATTTGCATGAGCATGCATACATCAGAAGGTATGTGCTTGCATGCGTCATGACGCATGTCTGTGACACTGGAGCCATTTATTTGTATTTACTGACCAGAGATAGATCAGTAAAAAAAATATATATTACTGATGCAGAAGGAAAAGCTGAAATTTGCTGTTTTGCGTCAATAAATAAATAAATAACAGAACAATGAAAAAGTTGTCTGGAGCATGGCAAAAGGAGAAACAGGTGGTGGAGAAGGAAGGGAAAAGAAGCACATGAGGGAGGGAGCAACACAGATGTGGGGGAGAAAAGCACATGCACAAGAGAAAATAACATGGAGTGCAAAGAACAAAAGCACACAATGGAGACAGCTACAAAACACATGCACTCTCATGGAGTGCTGAAGCAAAAAGAGAATACTAGTTCCCTATTTGTAAATAAGAGACTTTGCTCTAGGGGAGGTACAAAGACAAGACAGACAAGGGAAGCCATCTAATAAGAAGCATGCAGATGAGTGTGACAATAAAGCCAACTAATGGCAAACAATGAGTTTTAAGTCCACTTGTAGTTCTTGGTAAATTGACAATAGGTATTTTGCAAACAAACAGCTTTGCTGTCTGATATACTCGATCCAAAAAAGTAGTATTGATTTAGCAAAATGAATAAAGTGTGGATGCAACAATTATTCTGGATAAAGATGTATCTGAACAACATAGGAAATAGATTTGGGCCCCAATTTATTAAAGTTTGCTTGAATGAGTGAACAACGTAATGCATGTGCGCATAACTTGTACAGGGGTGTAGTATACATAAGAAAACGTTTTAGTCAATTCCAAATGTAATACAAACGAGTGGTAAGCTAAATGCCATTTGGATATAGTGAGTACCACCTCAGTGTAGTTTATGGTCTTAATTAGAATTTGTGGGACGGGATACTCCATCACAAACGTGGCAGTTATCCCATCCGCTGTATTTGAAGTGCATTAAAAACCATGACACTTGTGACACAGCGGATAGAATATCCACCACGTGTTGATAGATTATCTTGTCCCCAAACTCTAAAATAAGGTACTTTGTGGGTATTCACAAGCATGTATAAAGGTATTTCCTGACAACTTCTGCACACCTTTGTTACATCTTAAGGGTTTAGGTGCATGTGTTGGAGCAAGCAGCAGACAGCATTAATACCAGTTTTCATAGGGTTACAGAGGAAGAAATAGTTTAAACGATAGAAGAAATTATTTTCAAAGTTAGTTAAATATAGTCTAATGTCCTATCCATAAACATGTGCATTTTCCACAATGCAAAAATATAAAAATGGCTTCAGAAAGCTGGCATAAGTGCCTTTTCTTATACGTTCCATGTTCCTTTAGACAATCAAAAGTGTAATCTTGTTGGATAGCAATACTTAGTACGATAAGGAGGTACAATCCACCAACAATTATCGAGATAACTAGCACCAGCTGTAAATTATAACTGACTTCCGAAATTGGGACCGTATGCATGTTTTTACTCTCAAAACCAAATGCAGCATACTTTTGTATCTTTGCTTGTGTGGTTAAATGAAAAAAATTGCCTTTCTTTAATCACAAGTTGTGTTTCTACAGAAATATCTGTGAACATGAAAACAGCTGTGTTTGCATGTCTTATTGGAGCTGCCTTTTCCATACCAGTCCCTGTAAGTAAAGTGTCATCTTTAAAAGCATTTGTGTCTTCCCATTGTACATGTACCTGTCAATACATTTATGGCAGAGCATGAACTCTAAGGAACAAGTTATTGCTGGATAGTTCTGCATTACATCATGGCCCAAGCAAGGGCTAAATAGATCACTTGTTTGGTGAACATCTTCCACAGGGATGTGTTGAGCTGAAGTTTACACGTTTAATGTATCATCATTGCTGACTCTGCCTTAGAATCTTCTGGGAACAATAACGGTGATCATTGAGTTAGGATTTAACAATAACCATTTCTTGAATGCAGAGAAACAGTTGAGATAGAGAAGGGGTGTGCAAAGTGTGTGCTATGTCCGCATACGATATGAAATACTGTTTTCAGTTTCAGGAATATTATGAGTAGGGGACTGATTTGAGCAGAAACACTTTCGCGGAAGACAAGTTCAGACAGAAAATGTACCACAAGGAACATTCTTTCCTCAAGCAAATCCCGTTTTAAGTAACATGCGCCCACAAAATATAATGGAAGCCATTATTTCCTATAGGAGGGTGTTGCTGTACCAGTGATTGGCAATGAGTGGTGCTGAACCTACTCCAAGTAGGAGCTGGTGTTCATTTACTTTTGTTTTGGATCGATTTTGGCTGTAGTGGAGGTTGTGAATAGTAATTGGCTTACTAGTTTGTGGGTGGTTAATTCTGTCTTCCTAAACTCACTCCTTAGCCCACCCTGTACCCTTACTTGTTCCTCCCTAAACTTGTCCCATTTTGTAATTAGGATTAAACTTTTTAAAGCCACTCATCCTTATACCACCCACAGTTACTACTGAGGGGCTGATTCTGATGCGGGTTGGAAATGCTTCCCGACTGAATCGGGTTGGAAATGGTTTCCAAACCACTCAGGTCGGGACAGTCCGACCGATGGAGTACAATGCACCCGGATGCTTCCCGATACGATTTGGTTTGACTCCCATTGACTTCAATGGGAGCATATGTTCCTAACTGCATGATAATTGGGCCCTGGGTCATTCCCGATCCGATTTGGAAGGAGCAAATGCCATTAGGAGGCCTTCCTAACCGCATCAGAATTAGGCCCTCGGTGGGAAAGCTTTCCGACCCGCATCAGAATAAGGCCCTAAGTAGTAAACATGCAAGAATCTTTCCATGGGAAAAATAGGAGAGGAAGAGATGGAGGTTCGCACTTGTAGATTTGTGAACTGCATTTTGTAATAAATATACAGTCCTGCTGTAGTACTACTTCATGTACTGCAAAATGCATTGCAGGCATTATATCTTTAGCCCCTATTGGAAGAAATGAAATATAAAGAGGAAAATATATCCTTGGCTTCTCCTTGGAAATGCATGCACACTGGGTGAAGGAAAATGCCATGGCTGTCCAATCCTTCTCCTTTTTGGAATAATTAGCTGTAGGACTCATTACTATGTTCTTTGCATGCACATTCCATTTCACAGTCTCTGGCATGAGCAGGCACTGGTAGAAATACTATGTAAGGCCTTCGTCATTCAAGTACTTACATGTAGCACGTCAAGTGTTTCCAGATTCACCATCTAGACCAAACCACATCATTTTTAACCATTCTACTGACAAATGAACACTACAGCTCACAAAATGCACTAAGGTCTTACATGAAGGCCACCAAGATCATAAACCTAGTGCACTATAACAATGGAGCAATATGCCAACCATACTTGAAAAGGCATATGCAATCAATAAGTTCACTTTTTTCATCAAACATATGTATGGTGTTTAAAATTAAATGAAATAAATACAATACACTGAGTTTTTTTTACAAAAAAGTAGATAAAAAGTCAACTTATTACATACATTAGGTTATATTTTATCAAGTTTCTTCTGAATTACCTGCCCTTATGTTTCACTGCAGACAGTGGCCCAGATTTACTAACACTTGACACAGTAAAATGCAATAGAACACAATGCAACACAGCAAGACAACTTGCTGCACTTCATCAATTGGAGAGAGGAGAAATGTGCCATATTTACTAAGATATGGCCAGAGTGGTGCCTAGCCTCAGTGTAGGCACCCTTGCACCATAGTGCAAGGTTGCCTGCGTTACAGCCAGTATTGTTTTTGAGGAGAAAGGGAAATCCTTCCTGCACAAAAACAATCCTTACTAGCATTTTCCTCTTCCTATGTGTGCTGCAAAATAACGAGGAGAAATGAGCATATTTATCCTCATTATGTCTCTGTTGGGATTGCATAGCTTTTTGACACATTCTCAGTTTTACTATCCTTAGTAAATCTAGGAATGCACTAAAATCCTTTGCGGGAACACCTTCCCAACACAGAGTAAATCAAGGCAGCAATTTTGCCATACTGGGTAGTTGCTTAAAATTGCACACACAGGCTGCAATGGCAGGGTTGTGACATGGTTAAGAGGTCTACTTAAGTTGGTGGTACAGTCAGCGCTCTATGCACACAGCAGGATTTAATTCACAGGCCCTCGAGTACATATAGTGCCACTTTACTAGGGGCTTACAAGTACATTAAATGTGTCAGGTGGGTGTAAGCACATTTTACCATGTTTAAAGGAGAGAGCACAAGCCTTTAGCTCTGGTAAGCAGTGGTAAAGTGTGAAGAGTCCTAAACCCAGAAAATACGTAGTCAGCAAAAACAGGAGGCTGGAAGACAAAAAGTTGGGTGAAAATCAACGCCAAGGATATTTGATCCAACAGGCATTCATTCAAACCAAACATAAAAATGGTCCCTATGAAGTGCTTTTTAGCTTCTTGGAGCCAGGCCTTCAGTTTATCAAAATATGAAAATGAAATAATATTACCTTGCTTAAACTTTACTGGCTTCATGTGGACTTCAGGATCCAATACAAATTCCCTTAAGGACTTTTAAACGTCTGTAGTCTTCTGGACCATACAATCTGCAAAATGATTAGCCACACTATAAGCTAGAAAGCTACTGTCTAAAATCCGTGCAGTCTTCCATCTTTGCTCCCAAATATTTTACAACCTACCTTGGGCAACCATACATTTTCTTTTTAAATGCAGACTACTGTGCAGAAAACCCTCTTGCCTCAAATCCCATCACTACTGAGTGCAATTTTTTTGGGTAACAGTTTGAGGCTGCTTTAAAAAAAAAAAATCTCTTGGGGCTGATTTAATTCTTGTCGGACAGACTAATTACCATCGCCACAGCAGAATACTTTACTCCCCCCATGGTAATGGTACCTCAGCCACCATATTTAGAGATGTCCACTCACCCCTTTGCTCACCTTCTGCATTTCTAGGAACTGCCATCAGGGTGGTTACTGGGAATCCAATGCAAGTGTGATGGATGGCTCGTTCAATATGGCAGAGCCTTACATCAAACGTACCACTTTTTTTTTCAAAAAGAAAATCCCAAAGTAGGAAGTTCTCTTTGAAAACTTTAAAACATAATGACACCCCCTCCACAGGAGAGCATTCTTCCATCATTCGGTGGTCATTTAACAGGGTTCATTTCCTTATCGTCATATTTTTCATGGTGGTGATCAGCAGTGAAAACTAGCCAGGCGTCCGCCCACTCTAAATGGGGTGAGTGGACACATGGCCAATCCTCTGACAGATCTTACCCTTTAATGCCATCGGGGGTGAGTGTAGGCAACAGAGACAAAGTAGTCTCCGCTGTCTACACACTGAAGGTCCGCCCAACTCTAAGTGAGGTGGGCTGACCTTCAGGTTGGTGGAAAGGGTACTATGTTACTGTGGCAACAGAGTACCCTTTCCACCAACTATAAATCAAGCTGTTAATCTTTATTGAGTTGCAAGTCAATATAAGTAGCTCAGACAACCTAAAGGAGAAGACCTTAGAAGACCTTACAATCACACATTTCAGGACCTTTATGTCTTGTGTTCAATGTTTTTGAAACATTCCTGAGGGTCCACTTTGCTTTTTTAGGTCTGGCTTGACAGCACAGCTATAACTTATACCTGGCATGACAAACACAAACATAAAATCTTAAAGAAGCACTGACCAGGGGCTTTAGCTTCTTCTGCTTGTTGATTCCCTTTGCCTAAGCTTTTGATTGTGCAGAAATGGTGTGCTTTCCCCGAAAAAGAGTACTTGCATTACACTTTTCCTGTTTTGGAAAACCTTTTCTCAAAACAGTAGGCTTGCATTAGTTATGGGAAAAAAAGCCCATGATGTAATTTGGCAGATACTGAAAGTATGATCTGTTCTTATGAAAAGTTACAACAAATTAGGTAGGCCTGGTTTGACATATTTATTCAGAAATGCATTTGTTAAAATCGTTAGGTGTGTAAGAGTGGATTGTTATTGCACTTTGGTAAATCATAATCAGGTATTTTGTTATATGGAATCTCACAGATGACAATAGTAACCAAGGCGTTTGGTGTTGATTGTCATTTCTGACAAACATTTGTGATAAGTGATTTGCATTGATGGACATCCCAGTAGGGCTGCTTAGGTGGAGTATGTATTGTATTGCGAACTGGGGGCCTTATTTATAGGAAAGTGACTCAGTATGGTGCCGCAAGTCATTTTGCTGCTACGCACTGAGTCACTTTAGACGCACATGGATCAGTCATATCCACAACAATATGACGGATCCCTGTGCTCCCCCCTGCGCTGCCACACAATTGGCTGCCATGCGTGGATACAGGCACCCTTGCGCCATGGTGCAAGGGTGCCTGCGTTGAGGGGAGATTATTTTTGTGTAAGACCACTGCACTGGAATGATATGATTCTCTGCCCGTGACACTTCCCCCATAGTTATCGATCTGTCACAGTTTGCCCATAATCCACCATCTTCTGCATAACGTGCACAGTAAAATATATTTCTAGTTCAAACAAATCACAAGTTACTAAACACATTGCCACAAATGTTTTTGCACACTAAAATGCCCATTTCAGAGGTTAACTGGTGACCTTTCATTTGGAGATTTCTGCATTTATGTAATAAACTGATTCTAATTAGGAGAAAGCTTTGCCCCGATGGTGTTAATATGCAGACAAATGACAAAATATTAAAGTGATACTGTCACAAAAAATGTTACATTATGCAACATAATTTCCTCTTCCTAATGCATAATTTTGATATCCCTGTCACATAATTTGGTTTCTCCCAGGATGCATAATTACATTGACCCTAGCAAAAGTCCTATCTGGGACATTGGATAAAGTTATATCATATGTACTAGGTCTGATCTGTTTAGTATGAAAGGTTACGACAAAGGCAATAGGCTCAACTTATTTTTGTGAAAAGTATGTGCTCTAGCCAACATGCCTTTAAGAATGGATGGGTACTGCAAGTGTTAAAAGTATGTAAACACATATTTTGTCAGGTGGAATCATAGAGGTTACTGTAGTAATAATATATTTTTTTATTGATTTCTCCATTTGACAAACACTGGCAGTAGAAGATTTTCACTTGTTATGTCCTTTGAGGGGGTGGGCGGGATTTTATTTCTTGGCCATCTGTTACTCTGTACATATTTGTAATTTTATTGTGAAAGCATATGTTGAAGTCAGTAGGACTTTGAGGATGGATTACTTTACAGTGTGTTACTGCCTGTAGACAGGTATTTGTGCACATTGTATGTCATAGATTTCCATAGTAGGCAAGGGGTTTTCACTTTGATTATCCACCATGGCAATCCCTGGAAGTAGAAGATCTGCACAGTGATATGCCTTGTTTGGCAATCTTCATGTATATTGCATATATTTTGACCAAATGGAATTTATTGTACATTTCTAATTCTCTGAATGTATCTCTGATGGCTGTCTTGTGGGAATGTCTATGATCAATACAGTAATCATAAGTTAGTGATAATTACAAGTTAACTATAAAGCATATTGGCTCCATTAGTTCATTGATAAAACGTTTGATAGTTGCCCTTGGTTTGATCTGCTTAGCTTGTATATTGTGGGTGAGTGGATGAATTTAAGAATGAGTAAGTGGGTGGATGAATGCATGAGTGCAAATATGATGAAGTATTAAGTACTTCAACTCACCAGTAACTGAAGAGGAACTTTTAAACCAGACCTACTCGCACAGTCTGTGCTTAATTTCGAGCTTAAAATTGCAGTCTAGACTTGGAAAGTTTGGCAAAAACAATATGTTTGACGTACGTATAGCATTGCGTTGACTTTGCCAGTGCTTGTTTATGTACTATGGAGTGAGAGGAAACAAAATAATGTAAAATATGAGCAATGCAGAAAATAGGGATTCCTTTTCGATAACATTACTTTTTCAAGTGCTTATGCTCCCTCTCCAGTGCTCCCTGGCTGCTCTCTGAATGCATAATATTCCCTCTTGCATTACAAAGGAGGCTCAGAGCCAGTAAATGTTTGACAATGTCTGAAACCAATGACTGATGGAGAAATAGAAACCAATGGATGAGGGACGGTGAACCAAAGTCTCTTAAAGCAAGTAGAGAATATACCATGTTTGCTGTGCATGCTGCAAGCTCTATAAAAATAAAATCTAAAAATATTAGGAGGGTGTCTTGAAATTTTAAAGCTCTATAGCCAATCCGGTTTAACTGATGAAAGCAGTGTTGTAATTTATTTCTATATTAATTTTGCTTCTAATAAAGGTAAACAGAAACCATTTATTGTTGGTCTTTAAATGGTTTACAGTATCGGTTCTAGGTTCTCTATAACTTTGGTACCACACAGTCTGCATGAAAACCCGTACACCACAAATCCAGTCAAGCAGCTTTTAAAAGAGATTTCATGCAAGACGTATCCCATAGGCAGAGCGCGACCTAGAATACTAAATTCTGAAAACCTTGCTATTTTACGAAATCTTTCCCTTAAGTTTCCTGTCACAAATTAATGTGAAATTGGAAAGAAAAATAATTACATCAGTTCCTTAGGTATATCCTTTATCATCCAGTGACATTCAAAGAAAGTATCTTATGACTTATTCTATAATGTTTGCATAAGCTTGTCTATCTAAAATGTAAGTGTAGATGAAGATTCATTTTACAAAGATGGATGACATTGACTTAAAGAGTTGTCCAATACATTTTGTCAAAAAGAAGGACAGGACCTGTTAGACCTGGCACTTTTAGCACGTTAATTCCCAAACTTTTTGCCTCCTATTTTTCTGACCCTATTTTTGTTGGCATTAGGACTCCCATGTCCTGGTTCTGAGTAGAGGGAGTGGTGATCGGCTGAGTCCCAGGGTGCCCAAAACCCAATCCAGGAGCCTGGTTGGTTCCATGAGTGGGCACCAGGAGGGTGGCCTAGTATGTACCAGGAGGCTATACCCTGAGGGGCATCCCATAGTGTCAGGAGGGCTCCCAGCAGTTCTGATGTCTGGCAGCACCACTCCGAGTGGAGTGGGTGCATGAGTCCAGAGAAAGTGGCAGGGGCGACAGTTCCCAGTGGGAAGACCAGTGGGTCAGGGGTTAACAGTTCTGAGGCCAGAGCACCCCAGGACTGAATCTGGTGAGGCCACGTCTAGCATGGAGGGTCTTCATGCGCTGTCAGATGGACAGGAGGTTGGAGACCTTGCTAGGTTGACTCTCGCACGACTCATGAGGAGAGTGTTTCCCTTGAGGAAATGGTTGGTTCTACCACGGAAGTCCTGTCTTGCCAGGCACAGGTCCAGCCTAAGTGTACAGACCCTGGGTTGAAGGGTCACGTTCTGGGTGTTCCCCATGACCTGTAGGAAGGGGCGGCTGCTATCTGTGCCTCTACCAGTTTGTCTTTGGACGTCCCACACCAGGTGGAAGGGTGCAGAGCTCCAGGAGGGGGGGGGCAGAGGTAGAGAAGCTTCACCCCTAACTCCTGTCCAGCCTCAGGGTACAGACACTGGTGTTCCAGTGTCAGGATGCCAGCCCTGACCTGGCAGGAGGGAGAGTGGACAAAGGATGCAAGGCACATGGGGCTACCAACCCCACACTCTCTGATGCCACAGGGGTTAGAGAGCCCTGAGAGGCATGAGGTCTGGCTCTCATCACTGACAGTTGTCAGTGGCCACTGTGGCTTGCTGCCCTGGTAGACAGAGTTTCCCCTGGGATGGACCGGGCCACACCACTGTGTCTGCCATGTTGGTACTGTCTGCCTGCTGGGACACATTTGTGAGCTAAGTAAGTTTAGGCACTGCACAAATGGGGTCTGCAGGTGAGGAGAAAGGGTCCCAGTGGGTTAGCTTAGTGGGCCCTGAGAGTGTGGACAGAGGGAGCCAACTGGGTTCAGGAAGGTGTAGAACTGGAGTATGCCCCTGATGTTGAGGGCCATGTTCTGTCGCCCCAATTCAGGAAGTACATCAAGGTATTGATTGGTCTCCCCTGGCTTCAGGCTGGTGGGTGTTGTGTTACACCTGGCCCTTTTTGCAGGTTTATCGCCAACATTTTGTCTTTTCCCTCCTATTTTTCTGACCCTGTTTTTGTCGGCAAAATAACTCTGGGCACTTTACCACTGCTGATCAATGCTAAAGTGCATATGCCCGCAATGTAAATTATGAATAAGATTGGCTATCCATGATAGGCGTATTTGATTTACTGATAAGTCCCTAGTAAAGTGCATGGTATGTGCCCAGGGACTGTAAATCAAATGCTACTAGCGGACTTGCAGCACTGGTAGTGACACCCACATGAGTAGGCCTGTAAATGTGTCCCATACCTGCCACTGCAGTGACTGTACACACAGTTTTTAATGCCCTGTCGCCCTGGCAAGCGCACCCACTTGCCAGACCCTAAAATTCCCTTTATTTACATGTAAGGCAACCCGAAAGTAGATCCAAGGTACCCCAATGGGCAGGGTGCAGTGTATGTGAAAGGTAGTACATGTGCTGGTGTATTTTGCATGTCCTGATAGTGAAACACTGTGCATTTTTTTTCACTGTTGAAAGGCTGTCTGTCCCATAGGTTAACATGGGAGCTGCCTTGTAACATCTTACAAGCGTAACTTTTCATTGTTACAGGATGAGAAATGGAGTTTAGGCTCAATGAACTCAGAATTTAATAACGCATGTAAGTAATGGTGGTTTTTAAATTGTGTGTATGAAAATGCTACTTTTAGAAAATGGGCATTTTCTTGCCTTACCATTCTGTGTGCCTCTGCCTGTTTGTATATTCACCATCTGGTTTTGGAGTGACAGGAGCTAGGGATGTGCATTCCCTTTAGACAGTCACAAGGGGGCTTGAGATGTGTCCTGCCTTTCCTGGTTGACTCATAGCTAGGCTGAATAAACCTTTCTGTATTTAGAGTGGTGAAGGAGTTTTCACTAGCACCTGAATAGGCTGTGACTCCTCTGCACAATGCAGTCTTCACCCACTGTGGTACACCTGGACCAGGGAGGACAGAACAGGTTTGTACTGAGCTCAGGGACTCTGAAACAAAGACTGGAATGCAAAAATGGGGTATAACTATTGGACCTAAAACCCCAGAACTTTAGATCACGCCTGGAAACAAGAGGGCCTGCCAAGGAGAAGAGCTGAACAGCTGTGTAAGGAGTGCTGCCCTTTAATATTTGAAGGGTGGGTTGGCCTGTCATTGCTGCTTCTATCTGTGGGCAGAGGAAAAGGACTACCTCTTTTTGCCCTGCTATGGTATCCTGCTTGACAAGATCTCCAAGGGCTTGATGCAGAGCTTGCCTCCTATTGGAAGTCTCAGGGGTCAAAAAGTATCCTGCATGGAAGGAGAGCTGGGAGAGCTGTGTGAGGAGCAATGCCCCTTTTTGTGTGAGCAGTGGGTTGGCCTGCAGTTGCTGCTTCTGTTCGGAGCAGGAGAAGGACTGGACTGTTCTTCATCTTAAAACAAGAAGGAAGTGCTAGGAGAGCGCATTATATTTCCCTAATCTTACCAGAAGATAGAGCATGGCGGGCGCTCCTTTTTTCTGTCAGAGCAGACAAGGTGCATTGCTTCTGTCCCCAAAATCATATCGGAAAAGTGTGAGACATTGTTCCAAGCGCTCCTAATCTGCCTTGAGCGCACTGCTGATTTCCAGTGGTGCTTGAGGTGCGTTCCCTGCCCCGTTCTAGAGGGCAGGTAATCTGCTTTGCGAGGGGGTGGTGTTCTGATTGAATGCACCAATGACAACAGCACCAGCTTGCTGCACAAAGCCTATGCCGGTCTCCCCAATGCATTGCCCGGCAACAGGGAAGCACCCGAAATGACCGCACCAGTGGGTGGGGCCTGTCAACCTGACGACGACACACCGGCATAGTTTTCCCAAGGGTCTCAAGAGGAAAATAGCCCCATGCCCTGTGGGAAAGCCTGACATCCCTAAAAGAGGGTGATGCCGTCCCGCACTCTTACGTTGGTGGTGCTGTATTTGCAGAAGAGGTCGCTTTCCACCATTGTGTGCCCACTCCCCTTACCTGGGAGCACTTGCTCTTCGGCAGTGGCCTTCATTTGGTTCCCCACTGCAATTCTCGGGGTGAGACCTCAATGAGGATCCCCGCTTTGTGACTTAAAAAACAAACTGCCTGAGGTGATTTTCCAGTGGGCACTCACTGAATATACCATATTCTCTGTAGTAGGGGCACAGTTGCTTCGGTGCAGTACCGTTGGTGCAAATTCACAGAATCTAACATAATAGGAGCACAGGTACTATGTGCCCTATCGTTCTTTCACGCTTCAGGTGGTTATGTTACTGAATGACTGTTACTGTTATTATGCTTAGGGTCATTTGGTGATTTATGTTGATGCATGTGCTTACTCCTAATCTGATTTGCGTTCTTACTTTCAATTGGTGATTTATGTGTTTCTCTCCTTAACTAACTGCTGCCTTTCATGCCCTGATAGTAGGATTTATGTCATTTTTCCTTTCAATGATGGGAGAATGAATATCATGTCACAACCTGCATATTGTGTACAGTGATGGTGTAGGATGTTTTCATGACGTGTGCAACCTATAAGTATTTACTGTATTGCACTACCGGTGATGTTATGACAATTGTCTAGTTGGCAATGTGATTTATGTGATTGTGGTCTATGTGTTATATATATTATATGAGATATTTTAATTTTATCCTGCGAGGAGTCTCTTGTGTGGTGTACTTATTGTGGCACTAGTCTGTGTGTGTGTTGTGCAAATGCTTTACACATTGCCATCTGGGACACGCCTGACTGCTCGCACCAAGCTACCAAGGGGGTGAGAAGGGGTTATCTTGGGTTTGTAACTCCCTTACCCTGATTAGAGTGGTGTGTTCTGTCTGGCTTAGGTACTTACCCCATGCAAACAGAATCCCCATTTCTGAAAGGTCGCAACTCATACATATGGCAGGCAAATCATCAGAGATATCATTTGTGGCATTCAAATTATTGTTTGCATGGATTTTACCAATAAGTTATTTTAAACAAACATATGGGGGGGGGGGGGTTGTGGTCACACCTGTAAAAAGTTAAACCCAAATCGACATTTTTTAGGGAAAATAATTATGATGATTTGGTAGATTAGAAGTTGAGGGATAGTTATATTAATAGTCCACCTCATGGTTTGGCCATAATAGCCCTCTCAATGAACACTTTTCCTATGTCATTAGCTCATTTGAGAAAATCTACATGCATTTGTTGTAAACCCAATAATGATCACGTCAGTTTATCAGTATCTGGCAGTCCACTCATAGTGTCGTCAATGTCAGAAGAATCCCTGGTTGGCTAAAATCGGAGATGATTCAGGCATAAGTCACATAGAAACATTGATATTGGCTAACTGAGCATGGCTAATTTTGGTTGATGTTCCCAATGTAGATGTAATGCTGACTATATTATGCCCAGTAATGCTTTATGTTTGCAAATGAAAAGCGCACTGTGAATATAACACAAGTTATTATTTAAATATTTCACCTGAAATACTAACACTGATATATCTATTTTTCCCTAAGCTGGAAAAATATGGGGGCAGCTCAAGCGGACAGGTAATCTCATTGTGTTTGTCGTTTTTTACCAAGATTACTAAATTCTGCATAGCTGCGTAACTGATCAATGCCTTTTAATGAAAACAAATATTTTTCCCTTCAAGGTCTTCTATCCACCAGTTCAACAAATTCCAGTATTTCCACAATTTCCACAACTTCCACAATTTCCACAATTTCCACAATTTCCGCAATTTCCACGATTTCCACAATTTCCACAATTTCCTGTGAATCCATTTAATCCTGTCAATCCCTTGAACCCACTCACCCCGATCAATCCGCTGAATCCTCTCGGTCCTGAGGTAAACCTTTCATATAACTTAATCAATTCTATGTTATCAGAATCCTAATATTGAGTATGCAATTAGGTGTCAGAAAATGCCTAATGAGGCAGATTATATCTTAATGTCATATCATAGCAAAGTTAGGTCAGAGTACTGAATGATAAGCACATAGTTCAATAATTATTTTACTAAAGAAAACATAGCCCTCGATGGCAACTTTGAAAGGTAGATCATATTAATAATATACATTTATGAGAGCAAGTCTAGCTGCAAAGCAATGGAGTGCTGTACATTGGTGGGGGTAAAGGGAAGGGAACATGAAAGGGGAAAGTGGCAGGTCCAGGGAAATTGCAGAGTGGAATTTATCATCTAGAACAAAATATACAGTAAAGTATTTTAAATGTGCATGTTTTCCTTTTCTCTTAGATTCCCATCCCTATTCCAATTCCTGTTGATCCAGCACAGGTAAATATTAAAATCTATTGAGAAAATATGGCAAACAAAGTAGCAGCAGATCTGAACATATATGACAATGGTTATTTTATTGATATGCTCCCCTCTTGCTCAACACCACAATATAAAAAATATTGTATGACATGGGGAATTTACAGGATGACCCCCCAAAAGAGAAATATTCGTTCAGGGTTTGACAGGAGGACATCCGATTTCCGTGATCCAAAGCCTTTAGTTTGAAACTATGCTCGCTCAGCTTGTAAATGCTCAATCGTCATTTCATGGTATCAAGGCCGACAATACATTATAAAAATATGACCCCACTGTACTGTATACATGGCTGTAATTAAAGTAACTGTTTATTGTCCTTGAATAATGAATATTAGGGTACTTATTCTTTCCCTTTTATGCTAATCTGATTTATCAAGTGTCTGCGTTGTAGGGTCTGAAGCTGAGCATAATCCTAATAATTTAATTTGGAAGAATATACATTTTAGGATAATAGTTTTTTCTTTACTTTTCGGCACCTAGAAACAAACATTTGGATCACCTAAAAGATGTCATCCGTGCCCTCTATATGCTCAAGTCATTGAATGGGTATATTGTATTTCTCTATATGAATGTTGTTCTTGCTTCCTTGAAGATTTGACATTGAGAACGGATCTATACTATAGTAGAAACATTGTATGCCTTGTTGCTCAGTCTCTGAGTTACCAAATGGGAGGCCTTATATGTTATATAAAATGGGTGGACATAGTTTCAAAAGTTACTTTCAATGCTGGCACCAATGGAAAACTTCACAATTATTGGGACGTTTGCTCAACTTTGCTTCAATACAATTTTCACACACCAAAACAGCATTTTGTTTGTGGATTCAGTTACTAATTCTGTTAGTTGCAGATTTTTTTCCCATGAATACAATTTATCTGATTCTTTCCCCCATTTTGTTTATAATAAGGCACCATAGATTTCATTATGTTGATGAATAATCAAAAGTCTTATTTGCAACTGCAAAAAGGTGTGGAAGAAAGACAATTGGCACTTAATGGCACCCTACCTTTGAATGGACACTCTTATTGGGTTAGCCCGCAAGGGTCTCCAACAAATAGTTAATGAGCTACTGTAGCTCTCCAGCTACCTCTCAGGTGCTGACCTGTGTGCAGCCCAGCTTATTAAATCAGATTGCTTTTGCTGGTTGAATTATTATACTTATAAACAAAATCGAAATGATATACAATTAATAAATATTAGTTGCTCTCAATGCGTTTCATTGAACATAAGTAGCTCCCAATACAGAAAAGGTTGAATATTCCTGACCACTTTCCACTCAAATGCAGAACACGTGCAAATGTCCTAACACACATGAAAAGCATAATGTATCTGCCCCATTCGTGTGGCAGGTTTTGACCCTCCCAGCATAGCTCGTATTGCGAGCAACATAATGTTTATGTTGCTCACTGCCGATGACTGTGATGTGATAGCAATATCCCCAGACCTATAATATCTGTGATGATAAATGGGTGGGATTATAAAACATATTAGGATGACACTTGGCATGCAAGAAAATCCATTATTCATGACAGCCCAATTCAGGAATTCATAATGAATATGATAAAGATAAAACATAAAACATGAAAGCCAATCATGATGTTCTTTCTTTTTTTCCTTAGGCTTTCCCATTGAATCCATTTTTTGTAAGTAAATATACATTTTTCTCCTATGTTTATAGCCGTTGAGCAAACTTGAATCATCATTGTTTAATTTCGTGTATTTGGTTTGTGTGAGAGCGAGTAAGGACACTTCTAAATTGCACTACACTGCTGGGCAGTATCAACATACCTTTTCCTATATTCAAGAAAAAGTGGTTTTCTTGGTCAACTGAAATTTCCAGACACATTCGAAATGATCAAGAGTGTGACAGCAGATGTCCATCTGCTATGAAGGTGGACTTCCCTACTCCTGCATGGCAGTGGCTCACATTTCTGAGATATTTACTATTGTCCACCAGGTCAGCTTAGGCTTTTCTACTAGAATGTCTGTCTCTGCCAGAGAAGGAGATGCTTAGGTGGGGACCACAGATACAAATACAGCTGAAAGAACGAATGCATGGTTTGCTGCAGGTTTTTTATACATAAGTAGCTATGGTTATGGGTAATCTTCCAGATGAACCAAGGAGGACCAGCGAGATTGAACCTATGCTGGCTACCCACCTGTTTACAAAAAGAGCACAGGGACTGCACTACATCAGGTGCTATACATATTGGGGTTCACTCCATTTCTGGACCCCATAGTCAAGGAATCAAAACTTGTGCTCAGGGTGTAACATTACTGGGCCAAACCCCCATTTACTCAGGCTTGCAACCACCTGTAGGACAAATGAGACACAGTTTCTTACATGTTGATGTCTTGCCATAATGACTCATAGGAAATTGGTATAAAGTACTCCCATTGGGATCCTTCAATTAGAGGTTTTCATGTACCAAAATCCTGTGGATTGTCCCCTAACTCTGATAGAAACACAAAACAGTGGGACAGAAACACTGTAATGAATGCATATGCACACAACTTTACTCATGTCATAAATGAAAAATAGAGGGTAAGTGATCGGGTAGGTTAACATTGTAAGACCCCTAGAGAGGAAGAGGCCAGGAGGCGGACGCTATATATGCCACACGGGACCTGATAAACACGTTGATGTTTTGTCAGAGGAATGTGGTGCTAAGCCTCTTCCCACTATTCAGAAGAGATGCCTACAATTCACTTCTTCGAAACAGTTATTAGGTATGGAGTCACAAATACCTTTTAGGAGTCAATACAAAGTTACAGACTCCTAAAATGGCATTAGTACATGATAAAAACATTGTTGCAAACATGGAATTAAGAAAATAATTTTACTGGTATAACACTGCTTTTACTTTTTTTCAGGGTCTGTTTCCTTTCGGTCAAGCAGCGGTAAGCTAAATTAGCACTGCAACATTTTATATGAGTATATTTATCTTTGTAAGTGGTGATGCTCGTAATAGGCATAAACCAAACTCTTTGGGGCCGAAGTTGGGTGTTTAGTACGTGAGTGCGTGCCTAATCTACCAGATGTAAATTCTTGCTCCTTTTTCAGTTTTAGCACATTATTTTGAAAATTAAGAAATTATTGGTATGAACGCTGAAACTCATTATTCACTGGTATTTATTTACCTTTATATTATTTAACTTTTGTGTTTGGTTATTATCTATTATTGAGAGATGGTAAAATGTTTCTTTTTAAGTGTTCTGTGTTTTCACTCCTTATTCTCCCATTCTGTCATATCAGTTGAACCCTATCACCAATTTTCCACTTTATCTTCATTTTCTCATCTAGTTCTGTCTTCTTGCTTTCATCCTTATTATGTTTTTCTTTATCATCTTTTCTTTTGTTTCTGCTGCTTTATGAGTGTATCCTTTTTAATTAATAAATTTTGTAGTGGATACATCGCTTTGGTTTGTTTCTAGTGAGATATTGCAGTAATTTCCTCACCATTTTTAAGAATAAACAAGCAAGCAAATGACTCCTTTGAAAACTAAGGCTTGAAGGAGAGTTTGTTATCAGAATAGAAGCTGACATTTATAACTATATTCTAAGGTATAAAATATTGGCTTAGTGCCTCTGGAAACAGCTACTATGGAATTCCAATTTAGCCTATGAATTAGCTGTATATTATAAGCATAAAACATGGAGGATAGTCCACATGAGTGAATGAGCCTGGCTGGAGAAGTTATGTAGAGGTTGAATAAAGTAGAGCTGAGTGAGGAGCCCTGGGGAACTCAGAAAGGAAATTTGGCTACAGAAGAGCAGACAGTTAGCAAACAATACCCTCTAACTATGATCCGAGAGAAGGGAAAAAAAATCAACTTTAGAGCTCACCCAATGAGCTCTTCCCAATGAAATCTTGTAACCAGCACAAGAATGAGGTCCGCAATGCCCATGTGGAGCTCATTCTCCACTACTACACTACTACTGCTATCATTGCCACTTTAGTGCTCTGATATGTACTGAAACCTGCTTGAACAGGCTCAAAATGAGAACTAGAGGTGATCAGGGAGGATAGATGTGTGCTTACCTCCTTCTCTGCTACCTTAATAACAAAAGGTAGTAACCATATTTGTCAGTAGTTACTTAAGTCAGTAGCACCTAAAGAGGTGTTTTTTAAAGAGGGAAACACAGGAAAATCTCCATTCTGGCTATACTGGAGCAGAAGTAGTGCAAGAGTTAATTAGTGACTGAATCTGCGGCACAAACTACTGGCACTATTTGATTAAATATTCTGGAAGGTAATAGATCATTAAAATAAACAGATGTAATTGCTTTGATCAGTTGGGTCATGTGGTCTGAATACCACAATATAAAGTCAGATAGCAATTTGATTGGAAACTACAATGAGTCTATAATGGCTGGAGACTGCATGACCAGGCTAGAAGAATAATGTTAAATTAAAGTATTGTAGATAGCCAGAATTGTATCCCTAATGAAGTTGGTTAGAGTTTTGAAAAGCTCCAGCAGAGATATCAATTTGAGAGAGCAAGGAGGTTTGGAAAACTTCTGCTCAATCTTGAATATCTCCTAAAATGTGCTGCTTGCCTCCAAGATGTGAGCTTCTTGGAATTGTGTCCCGGCCATAATGATCTCCTTCTTGTGATTTCTGGCAGTAGCTTTGTAAAAACCCTTTGAAGACAGAGAATAGTTGTGCCACCACTCTTGTCCAACACTTTACAACCTCATTTGGCTACCAGGAGAGGGTAAGTAAAACAAGGAGCCAGGGGTTATGTCTATAAGAGAGTAACCTTTTTAATTGCGGCCAACGCATCCTCGGCTGCGGCAAACTACATATTGCTGCAATCAATATTGGATGATGGATCATCAGGCAGGACATAGGCAGTATATGAAGATGGGCTATGATTGTAGAATTGTCAATTTTAGAGAAATTGACGTTAGCCTTGATGGTGGCATGGTGAGACAAGGTGATGGGGTTGTCATCTTCATGAGTCAAAGAGAAGAAGATAGTCGCATTAGACCATGGAACAAAGGAATACACTAGATTGGATACAAAGTCTGCAGAGGCAAAAGTATACCCAGAGCATGTCCTGCCTCATGTTTGGGCTCAGACACTAATTGGCTCAAGCCTAAAGTCACACATATCTCATTACAGCCTATTAGTGGCTGGATGATCAGGGAAGTCAGCCTATATATTGAAATCCTCCACAGCCAGGAGTTTTCAGGCAACCACAACATATAGGGAAATGCAATTGGAAAACTCAGTGTCTATCTGAGTGTTGTTACCCTGAGGGTGGTACTCCAAAGTATCTATGTGGTTAGAACAAGCACTAGCAGAAATATTGAGGAAGACATGTTCCAATCTGAGCACACCTTTAGTGACCAGGGCGCAAAAGGTCAGGGATACAGATTGAATGATTGCAAACCCATGTTAATCTTCTGGCCACCATAACCACAAGATGTAGCAAGTGAACTCTCCAGAAAATAGATATTTTTGATTCAGGTCTCAGTTATGAATAAAACATCAACAGCATGGTTTTGCATGAACAGGTAAATGTTGTCATTGTATTTAACTAGCGATCTAGTGTTTAGTTGGGTGGTGCACAGCCTGATATTCTTATAAGTCTGAAAATGAGTGCTGTTTGTTGGGGCTTTATTAGAGAGCAGCCTATGATGTTTATCCAGTTGGGCAGCTGCATGTGGGTCAAGGACAGGTCTCTTCCCAGGGCTAGAATTGGCAAGCTGGGTATTCCAGACCAGGGGTGTGGGCGACAACTATGAATGGAGCATGGATGGTTGCAGATGGGCTTGCTTTTATTTGGCTTTGGCATGACACGCGAGTGGACGGTGTTTCTGCATATGCTCCACCAGCCCACAAACAACTGGGCCAGTGAGCTGCAGAGGAAAATGGTTGCCTAACAGGAGAAGTAAAGTGCAGTGCACAAAAGTGGAAAAACTATCAATTAATCACTGACCCACACAAATACCTCACCCAGAACCAGAAGAATAGTAACAAGTCAGGAAGCACACTCAACAAAATAGGAAACTACGCAGTATAAAATAAACAATTTAGAAAAGCTTAAAAGAGCTAGTTAAATCAATGCTAAAATCACCTGCTAAAAAAAGCACAAAACCAGCAATTTGTCATTAGATAGCATGAGGTCATATAGTAGAACTGTTCATATAGATCAGGGCCTGTCTGGGCATGCTCAACCAGGTAGACTGGTGAGCAGAAGAGAAAAGGGGATTGATGTACTAGGATCATTCAAAGAAAGTAGAAAACTGCAGTATTCAATAATTTTAAATGCCAACAATGCATTACTGACCCACGCAAGTTCCCTCACCCTGAAGGATAGAGACAAGTCAGGGTACACAAACAACATCATTGGGAACTCACACTATAAAAAAACAACATTTAAAAAAAGATAAAGAACGAGTTATCTCAATGATAAAGCTTTTGACAAAGACACACGACCAGCAATTTGTCTTTCATTAACAAGGGCAAACTTATTTTCCTGTTTCACTGTTCAGGTTATTTGTTATTTGTAGAGCGCGACACTCATCCCAAGGGATATCAAGGCGCTTATACCAGTGCTGATAATTCTGCGGAACTGACGTTAGAAGCGGATGCATTAGAGTTTGGGAAAAATATATATTTTTAGTTTTTTTCGGAACTGAAGATAGTTGGCGGTGTGTCTTAAGTCCTGAGGAAGCTCATTCCATTTCTTGGCTGCTAGATAGGAGAATGAGCGGCCTCCTGTCCTTACTTTATGTATGCGTCTTGTACTGCCGAGGGCTGATTGGAGGGATCGTAGATTTCTTGTGGGAACATACAATTCGATCTTCTCCTGCAGTATTATGGGGCCAGTTTTATGAAGAGCTCTATGAGCATGGCTAAGCAGCTTAAAAGCAGCTCTCTGACGCATTGGTAGCCAGTGCAATTTCTTCAGACAGCCTGAAGCAGACTCAAGCTTTCCTTTGATGCAGACAAGTTTTGCCGCTGCGCTCTGCAGTACTTGTAGGCGAGTGAATAGATGCTCGTTCATGCCTACAAATAAGGTGTTGCCATAATCCAAGAGACTGACCAGCAGAGCTTGTGTAACCGAGCATCTGAAATCCAGGGGTATCCATGGGAATAGTCTAGCTAAAAGCTTAAGGATGGCGAAGCCTTTGCCACAGAGGGATCGCACATGATCCTTCATGGTCAGGGCGTCGTCCATAATGACGCCCAGGTTTTTGGCGTGTTGTTTTGGGGTAGGAGCCCTACCTAAAGTGGGTGGCCACCAAGTAGGGTCCCACACTCGTTTGGTGCTGCCGAACAGAAGGATTTCGGATTTTCCGGCGTTCAGCTTCAGGCAATGTGTATGCATCCACTGTGCCATTTCAGAGAGACAGTTGTGCAGTTTAGATTTGGTGATGTCTGGTTTTTCGTCTAAAGCCACCATCAGTTGCGTATCATCCACATAGGAGCAGATGCCAATGCCCCACTTCCTGCCAATTTTAGCTAAAGATGACAAATAGACATTAAAAAGGGTGGGGCTTAGTGAGGCCCCTTGGGGGACACCGCAACTGATGGGGCTGGGTTTAGAATGGAATTGGCCCATATGTACTGCTTGGGTGCGGTTTCTCAAAAATGAGTATAGCCAGCTTAGGGCAGTAGAGTGAACTCCTTTTTCCTGGAGGATGTTCAGCAGGCAGTTATGGGAGACCATGTCGAACGCTGCCGACAGGTCAAGCAGTATCAGAGCCACCGCCCCACCTTGGTCGGTGCATAACCTGATACTGTCCGACACTGCCAGCAGCGTTGCCTCCGTACTGTTATTTGCTCTAAAGCCTGTCTGGGAGGGGTCCAGGAGATGATTCGTTTCCAGGTAACTGGTCAACTGGCCATTCACCAGTTTCTCCAGAATCTTAGAAAGGTATGGGAGCTGGGAAATGGGACGATCATTTTCGGGGTTGTGGATGTCCGTCTCAGCTTTTTTCAAAAGGGGAATCACTGAGGCATGCTTCCACAAGTCCGGGAAGATGGCGGTTCTTAAGGACTTATTCAAGAGTTGGGTAATCAAGGGGCAGAGCGTGGGGGCAATTTTAGAGAAAACAAAGTGGGGACAGGGATCCAGTGGAGAGCCAGATTTTACTGTACTCATAGCTTTCAGAACCTCATCTGCTGTGAAGGGCTTGAAACTGCCCAAGGTTGGAGTGGCTTCCGAGTCGGGGACGGCCCCAATGGTCTTTACTGCGTTAATTGCGATAGAGGTATTTACTACGTCTGTTATGCTAGAGGGGCTCTGGGGACTAAAGGAGGAGTAGATCGTTCTGATCTTTTCAGTAAAGAAGGCACTGATTCTTTCACAGGCCTCTACCGAAGGGGTAAGGGTTTGAGTAATGCTAGACGGTTCGTTAAGTTCCTTAACAATTCTAAAAAGTTCCTTGGCCGAGTTACAATTTTCCTGGATGCACTGTAAAAGTAGTTTCTTATTGTATTTTTTATGGAGAGATTATAGGACCTCCGCTTGAGCATATAGCTTAGTTTGTCAGCTTCATTTTTGGACTGCCTCCATAGGTGTTCTAGTTTCTGGCACTCCATTTGAGGTTTTTTAATTGTGGGGTGTACCATTTTTCCGTATGGGGGTCGTTTCCTGGATTTCCGAATAGGGGCCAGCTTGTCTAGTATTTGATAAATCTCAGATTCGAGAGTGGCTGCGTCTAAGCATACTGAGGTATCGTCTCTGAACTCTATGTTAGCATCCAGGAAATGTGTATCAAAAGTCGAATCATTAACTAGCCTCCAGGCTCGGTTAGAGATCTGGTGGGTTGCCCTGGGTTTCGATGATTTAGTGGGTAAGTCCAGTGTAAAAATTATGAGAGAGTGGTCAGTCCAGAGTAGTGGCATTACCTGACAAATATTTGTGGCTTCGATGTTGGTGAAGAGTAGGTCTAGCGTATGACCCGCTATGTGGGTTGGACCCTCTATCCACTTTTAAGATTGAGGATCCCCATGTCACTCTCCAGTTGGGAGACAGCTAGGGTGTCCTTTTTCTCATACTGTATGTTGAAGTCTCCGATTACTAGGCAGTTTTTATATTTTAAGCAAATTGGTAGGAGTTGGGTGAGCAGTTTGGTACTAAAGTTAACTTGTTGGCCTGGGGGGTTATAGATTACTGCTCCTGCAATTTATATAATTGTTATATTAATACACCCACCAATTCTGCAAACATTGGGGAAAGTTTTGCATTCACAAATGTATAGCTTGGGGATGTTTTATGGTGTTTCCAAGAGATGGAATCTTGAAAGCTCATATGCGTGGTACCACAGAAACAATCATTGCTGTGGGAACCAGTTCTTTGTAGGTAATTCTTCTATATTAGTTTCTGATGCAGTGCTTAATTTGAGCCGATTGATCCCGGTGCTCAGCACCAGTACTTAATTCTCAGCACCTGCTATAATGACAGTTCACCACATGGTGGTACTGTCTCTCTGATTTTGGGGACCAGATGAGACCCGATGATGAAGCATGCCACTATTACAATGGGTGAGGATCTAAGAAAAAACTATTGTAGCTTTTCGACAGGGTAAAGCATTTCCTTATTTACTAAATAACACTTGCCACATTGAGAAAAATTAAAGTGTTGCCAGTTCCAGGCAATATAGTTCATAGAATACCATGTGTATAATGAAAAAAGAATTAACCTTTCTGAACAAAGGTGTTTGACCATTACTGCTAAAAGTATTCATTGCTCAGTGTACTCCGAAAAGCCAAACTCTTCTGAAGATTGAGAATTACTGTGTAACATACGTAAGAAGAATGCTTACATACAATACCATACTCACGTTTAATTTTCTATTTTATCAGTAATATGATCATTGATAAAAATCAACATTTAAAAGTACTTCCTATGAATTAACTGCCAGCATACACCTTTTAATATCAGAAAGTCACACAATGAATGTTCTTGACATGAGAGGATATGGCCTAAGTGCCTTGTATAACGTTGATAACATTTTCAGCAGTATACTTGTTAGAATCAAGAACTTGTAAAGTCAATTCTCCCTCATTTCACATACTGTGTGTTACCATATTTTACCCATTCTCCTTTATTCACAGGCCAAAGTCTATGTGTCTCTTTCTTGATTTTCATATACATTTCCTATATTTATATGTAGAGCTCATATTATATATATTTCAACCACCATGTTGTTTCGTTGATGCACACAAAATCTCAACCTTCTCTGACTTCATGGCCATGATGATCATATTCTCAATCTTCTTGCCTTGCTCCTTGCAATCGTTTCCCAATGCATAGATGCTTTACATCACTACAAGGGAAAGAAGAAAGCATACAGATATAGAATAAAAATGTATTGATTCAGACGGATTGTAGTAAGGGTTCAAAGACCCTTTGAAGTAACGATGCCACAGATAGATAGAGCAGGTGAAGTTTCAGCAGTAGCTAAGGGACACATGCATCATTGCAAATACAGGTTGCAAAGAGGTAGATTTGCAAAGAATCTGCCCCTTTGCGACCTGTATTTTTGCATTTGGGATGCACAAACACAAATGCAAAAATCGCAATTTAAGTTATTGCTAAATGTGCGATTACTTAAATTGCGATTGCATTTAGCAATGCATTAACCCAAAAAATATTGCGATTTCACAATTAAGAAATGCAAATTACCATCAATTCCAAGGATGTGTGTGTGCAACATGTATTAACATTGCAATTTCAGGGGTGAATCAGGGTGTCCTTTTGGCACCCTTGCACCCTTGAAATTGCATGCGCAATTTGCGAGTACCTATTTGGTACTCGCAAATTGTGCATGCAATTCCCATTGATTCACATGGGCCTCTAGGCCCATAGGAATGAATGGGAAGAAATTCCTTCATTGCGACTTGCAATTTGTAAGTCGCAATTAAGGAATGTGTAGTAATCGCAATTTATTTTGCGATTCCTACATGCATAAGCATTTGCAATTCCTAAATTGCGATTTCTTAAAAATCGCAATTTTGGAATCGCAAATGCATGCTTTGATGCATGTGGCCCTCAGTCTTCTTTATGTCAATGGTGCTGGGGTGGGTCAGGAGAAGATTTCACATGAATACCCCTTGTTGAGCACAAGTAGATATCATAAGTCCAGCTGCAGTACTAGGTGTCCATATGTATCTACCAAAGTGGTAAAAATGAACAGTCTAAAACTAATGTGTCTATTTGCCTGAAAATGAGGCAATAAGGTAAGAATTTGCAGGAGTAAAAGAAAATTGAAGTAGTAATGAAATAGGAACAATGTACCTTTCCATAATACATCTGTGCACATCTGGAACATACTCAGACTACTAAATTTGGTATATTGGTACTTCTTTGATTTTTGTTCGTTTTGCATGTCACTGCTCCTGGGGTGATAATAGTAATTCGATTTCCCTCATTTTGTTTGCAGGGAGTCCCTGGAATAGCTGGTCAACCAGTGGTAAGTCAAAATGCAGTGCTTATATACCTCTACATCATTCTCAATTACTTATTTGCCTAACTCCGGTCGGTCGTATGCCGTAGTTTACTACCCCCCACCCTGCACCACCCCCGTCCACCCCACTGCCCCGCAGCTCTACCTCGAGGAGACGCTACTGGGATGCAGCCCTGCCAGAGCTGCACCCGTGAAAAGCCCCAGGCCTAAACAGGTTTCACAGCGAATTCTTTAGAGTGTATATGCCGCTACTGGGCAATCATTACCTGGCCACAATCCAGGCTGCGCTGAAGGAAATGTGGCAGTCCCGGGGCGGTGCAGTTTAAAGGCACATAAATGAGCCTTAGAACTGCATCGCTGCGGGGACCATCTATGCACGTTCCTGCACCGCCTGCAGGAACAGTGGTGCATGCACACATGGGGACATAACATGTGCCCCTCCTTCATGCACCCCCATGTACAGGGGCAACTGGGGGACTCTTTGTATCCCTACTGCTTTCAATCTACATACTGTGGAGGTATCACAGCCGTAGAAGTCCAGTCTTACCATGCTGCCTCACATCTTCAGGTGCTTGATGAATGGTGGTACAGCCCCAGAGACGACCCAGCATTTGCAGTTGAACGCTGGGTGATGGGTGTTTTAAAATTTGTTCAAGAACAAAAAATGAACACTGATTAAAACATCAATTTACATGATACAAGTACATAAAAACTATTAAAAATATTAGTTCATCAGATACCATTTTTCTCAGAGATCGTAGGAACCACCAAAAACCCACAATCACATTTAAGTAGCGGAAACTCACTATAACATCAATTGCAAGAAGGCAAGACAATGCACCATATTTTAAAAATAATGGTCCTAAACATTTTCGATGCTTAAGTAACAGAAAAGGGCAATCAATTAGCACATGAATAACAGTATATTTCCTTTGTAAAGTGCATATACAGTATCCTTTATTTTCCTGTATTTTGTCTGTCAAAATAGGAATAACCTTTTAATGGTTAAGGGGTATACAATATTTTAAATTCTTTTTATTTAACATAAACATCAAACAATAAAACATGACCATTGATCCAAGGCATCAGCAGAGCATAATTGGAGAGCATAGTTTCCAACATTACAGAATTATGTAGGAGTACATAAAAAGGGCTCAGGTCACATCCAGTTCCTCCCGAATTGGGTCAATGTCTGGTGGAGAGCAGATATCACCACGATAAGCATTCCAAGCGTCCCAAATTTTCCTCCACTTGCGGGGTCGCCCCTTAGCAACATACACTGATTTCTCCCGGAACATGCACCAGTCAAGGTCCTCCATCCATTTCTGTAACTGAGGAGCTCGACCAGCGCTCCACAACTGAGCTATGTTTCTCTTGGCAATCATACATACGAGGGTGACCCAAATCCTACCATGAGTGGAGAGGTCGGTAGGTTCCCATACATTGAGCAGGCAACGACGTGCCTCATGTGAAATCGATACTTTCCACACCTCACTCATTTTTTCATGTATCTTACTCCAATAATTATGGATCATCGGGCATTCCCACAAAATATGCAAAAATGTTCCAGGCAGACCACATCCCCTACGACAATCTGCGCTTGAGGCGAGCCCCATACGATACAGACCGGGGCCAGTGGTATAGGACCGATGGAGAATCCTAAGCTGTACCAGACGAAGTCTCATGGAGATCGCCACCTCCCGGGGGGAGGAAACAGCCTCTGCCCAGTCCTCATCCACCAGTACCAATCCATCTGCAATCCATTGTTCCCTGACCCTGACTAGGGGATCCTCAGTATGGTTAACCAGTTTCTTGGAAACCAGAGAAATCGCCTTGGTGGGGAGGAACCCATCCAGAATTTGATCCTCCAGCGGGGAGGCCAGCGGCGGCCTCTCACCACATGGGACAGCCGCCGCCAGCGCGTGCTTAATCTGTAAATATCGATACCTCTCACTATCATTCAGTTGGTGCCTGTCTTGCAATTCTGCAAAGGTCAAAATCCCCTCCTTACCCCACATATCTCTGACCTGCGAGATGCCGATCAAGTCCCAGCGATCAAAGCCCTTCGACTTCCACAAGCAACCCAAAGCTTCAGAGCTCCACAATGGCGTGGCCATCGTTATCCTACCGACCCATTTAAGAGCACGGTTAGCCTCGTGCCACACCCGCGTCGAGATCGACGTCGGACCAGGCAGAGGGTACCTGCCACGTCTAGCATACAAGACTCTTAGGAAGTCCCCCCCGGCAGTTGTACACGATCCATGGCAAAACCGGGGTCAGCCGGCGAGCCATAGACCGCATGATTAATAGGGGTCAACTGGGAAGCCCAATAATATTTCCTGATATTAGGAAGTCCGATCCCACCATCATACCAGGGCAACATCAATTTGGATAGTGCGATCTGCGGCTTCCCGGTCCAGAGAAACTGGCATTGCAGTGACTCTATTTCATTAAAATAGGACTGAGGGACGAGGCCAAGAGAGTTCTGCAGGGCGTATAAAAAACGTGGAAGCGCCTTCATTTTAAATAAGACCGCGCGACCAAGCAAGGAAAGCGGCAACTCCCTCCATTTTGCAATATCACAACGGAGTCTAGACAAGGGGGGACCCAGATTGGCATCAAACCGCTCCTTAGGATCTTTTGAAATGTATATACCAAGGTAACGAAAACTAACCAGTTCGATTTTTACCGGACAATTAGCGGGGACTCTAGGGGGATCTCTGCTCAACGCGAAGAGAACCGACTTCGCCCAATTAATAGCGAAACCCGAATACCTACCGTAGATTGCCAAAATATCCATAAATACTATGAGGATCTGCCGGGGGTAAGTCAGATACAGAAGCATATCATCCGCATTGAGCGAAATTTTATCTTCCCACTCCAGAGTCCATCGCAGACCTTTAATTGACCGGTCCCAGCATACCCAAGCCGCGAGCGGCTCAAGGGCCAGGGCAAACAAAAGTGGCGAAAGGGGACATCCCTGACGGGTGCCCCTCCCCAGTTGAAAATCGCGGGACTTATGGTTATTCACCACCACTCGGGCCAGCGGAGCTGAGTTTAAAAGGCGGATCCAGCGTATAAATTCTGGCCCAAACTCGAGCTTCTCCAACACTGCAAACAGGTAAAACCATTCCACCCTGTCGAACGCCATAGTGGCGTCTAGTGACAACAGTACCGCCGGCTCGTGAATGCGAGAAGCGGACGCCACCACCCCATGGAGTCTACAAAGGTTAAGAGCAGTATTACAGCGTGGCATAAAGCCGGATTGATCCGGGTGCACCAATCCAGAAACTACCTTTACCAATCGGATGGCAAGCAACTTGGCCAATACCTTGGGCTCCGCATTAAGAAGAAAAATCGGTCGGTAGGAGGAACACTCCAATCTAGGTTTGCCATCATTATAAATCACAATAATATTGGCTATGCGTTGGTCATAGGGTAGTACGCCACTCTCTCTACTCTCAATATACATATCTTTTAAAAAAGGAGCCAGACGGTCCGCATGCAGTTTATACAATTCTATTGGAATACCATTCGGGCCCGAGGCTTTCCCGGAGTGGACCCCCCGGATAGCCATTGCGACCTCGTCATTGGTCATCGCGGAATCTAGAAACTCTCTAGGCTCAACGGACAGTACGGGCATCGGAATATCTCTGATAACCTCCGCATTCTCCTCCACAGTATAAAGGCCTGTCGAAGTATAGACCTCCTCATAATATCGAGCAAACTCATCCACAATAGTCTGCGGGTCAGACATGACACCCGAGCCCGCTGTCGCGACCCCCAGTCTCCCTTTTCCAGCCACACTATCAATTTCCCCGCCTTATCACCATGTTCATAAATTCTACTTTGCGTGGCGGCCTGTTGTTCCCTCCCCTTATCACGCGCCAAGCGCTTGTACTCATCTTGAAGAAGACCAAGGCGGTGGACCGCCCCCAAATCTCTGTTAGCAGCTACCTCTCTCTCCAAAGCCGCAAGCTCCGCCTCAATCCTATCAATTTCCGCCCTACTCTTCTTCTTCTGCCCAGAGATAAGAGAGAGCGCCTCCCCCCTGACAACTGTCTTATAGGCCTCCCAGAGGGAGCAGCTAGAATCGACCGTCCCTGAATTCTCACTGAAGCATCTGTCCGTTGCACATACTAACTCCTTTTTTGTGGTAGGGTCTCTCAATCTCCAGGCACTATTTGTTGCTATCCCAGCCACATTGCCCTGCCCAATTGTAAGTTGAAGCCAAATCGGCGAGTGATCTGATAGTCCTCTAGCGAGGTGACGCACCTCCCGAACAAACATTGCCTGTGACGCAGGCACCAATACATAGTCTATTCTAGAGAAAGAGTGATGCGCCGCAGACACATGTGTATACTCCAATGCACCAGGGTGCCGCAGTCTCCACCCATCAACCATGCTAGTAGCAGAGAGGAAGTCCGATAGCCACCTACGAGAGGGCAACAACACACGAGAGGGGTTCCTGTCAAGCTCACCATCAGACACCGAATTGAAATCTCCTCCAAGCCCGATAATACCAACGGGCAATGACAAAAACAGCCTGCTAAGATTGCGAAAGTTATCTGACTGCAACGCTGGGGGAACATATATAGAGAGGAACGTAACCAACCGTCCCTTCTAGAGCCCCGATATGCCTACGTATCTACCTCGATTATCAGACCAGGTCGCTTGTATAGTCAGTCAGTCAATAGGCTTTATTTCGATAATCAAATCTTAAAAAGCAGTACATAGTATAAAGAATTCAAAACAGTACATTCTTTAAGATTTCCATTAAAAAAAATTGCATTTATAAATTAGCTAAAACAGACACAATTAATAAGTCAGATTAAATAATTAGTTTAAGCCTTCTTGATCTGATCACCCAGGCCCAACTTAAAAATTTTGCAATGCCACACACAAATAAGGGCCTAGTGTCGTGCTTTAAAATTTTCAGAGCTACCATACAATGCATCGTACCCAACTCCTTGCAAATAGGCTTTAGCCATCTAGTTCTAGGGGCTTTATAGACAGGACATTCAAAAAGTAAATGAGGAACCGACTCAGTCCTCTGGGGACAGAAGGGACATGTGGAAATGGTTTGCACCGGGATTTTCCAGGTCGATGTCAATTCTTTCGGGGAGCGCACCAGACACGCCCCAATGAAATTACCTTTTGCATGATGGTTTATGTAGTTCATTATTTCTCGCTCAGTTCAATTCAAAGTGTTCATAGCCAGTGCTGTATTATTAGTTTCAATTCGTATCCCTAGACACGTGTTTCATGATTCTTCAATCGTCAGTAGGGAAAAAAAGCAAAGTTCATAGGTTGCAGGGCATGCTGCCTTATCTCTCAGGACCAGTTCCACTCACAGCATGAAGGTGCAGGCCCCGAGCTCGTCAGCTCACAGGAATTTGATACTTTCAGGGAGGTGGGAGCGCACCAGACACGCCCCAACGAAATTATCTTTTGCATGATGGTTCATGTAGTTCATTATTTCTCGCTCAGTTCAATTCAAAGTGTTCATAGCCAGTGCTGTATTATTAGTTTCAATTGGTATCCCTAGACACGTGTTTCATGATTCCTCAATCGTCAGTAGGGAAAAAAGCAAAGTTCATAGGTTGCAGGGCATGCTGCCTTATCTCTCAGGACCAGTTCCACTCACAGCATGAAGGTGCAGGCTCCCGAGCTCGTCAGCTCACAGGAATTTGATACTTTCAGGGAGGTGAGAGCGCACCAGACAGGCTCCCGAGCTCGTCAGCTCACAAGAATTTGATACTTTCAGGGAGGTGGGAGCGCACCAGACATGCCCCAACGAAATTACCTTTTGCATGATGGTTCATGTTGTTCATTATTTCTCGCTCAGTTCAATTCACAGTGTTCATAGCCAGTGCTGTATTATTAGTTTCAATTCGTATCCCTAGACACGTGTTTCATGATTCTTCAATCGTCAGTAGGGAAAAAAAGCAAAGTTCATAGGTTGCAGGGCATGCTGCCTTATCTCTCAGGACCAGTTCCACTCACAGCATGAAGGTGCAGGCTCCCGAGCTCGGCAGCTCACAGGAATTTGATACTTTCAGGGAGGTGGGAGCGCACCAAACAGGCCCCAACGAAATTACCTTTTGCATGATGGTTCATGTAGTTCATTATTTCTCGCTCAGTTCAATTCAAAGTGTTCATAGCCAGTGCTGTATTATTAGTTTCAATTCGTATCCCTAGATACGTGTTTCATGATTCCTCAGTCGTCAGTAGGGAAAAAAAGCAAAGTTCATAGGTTGCAGGGCATGCTGCCTTATCTCTCAGGACCAGTTCCACTCACAGCATGAAGGTGCAGGCTCCCGAGCTCGGCAGCTCACAGGAATTTGATACTTTCAGGGAGGTGGGAGCGCACCAGACACGCCCCAACGAAATTACCTTTTGCATGATGGTTCATGTAGTTCATTATTTCTCGCTCAGTTCAATTCAAAGTGTTCATAGCCAGTGCTGTATTATTAGTTTCAATTCATATCCCTAGACACGTGTTTCATGATTCCTCAACCGTCAGTAGGGAAAAAAAGCAAAGTTCATAGGTTGCAGGGCATGCTGCCTTATCTCTCAGGACCAATTCCACTCACAGCATGAAGGTGTCAATTCTCTCAATGGTAAAATACCCAATCTAAATTTAATAAACAGGGCCCTGTCTCTAGATTTTGATATTACATCGAGATGGGATTCCCGAAAAAACACATCCTTTACCAAGATAAAGTCCCTAGAGGATCTACAAAGATCAGGGTTCGAACTTCTTTTCCCCGACAGCCAGTCCCAATAAATCCTCTTTAGGGTAGATTTAGGCGGGGCTGTCCTAGAATACCATGATTCCCAAAGCCCTAACTCCCCAAGCAGTGATTTTACATCCCATAGCCACCCAATCTTTGACCATCCAGGCAGTTCTAATATCTCCCTAAGACCATCTGCATAACTAGAAAGTTCTGGGACTCTCCAGAGGCGAGCCCAGAGGAGCAAAGGGCGCAGCCTTGCCTGGTCTTTAATGGGGCGACATCCCAATTCCAAAAATAGTGGTAAGGTTGGGGTACTATAAGGGAGGGACAGCAAATCTTTCAGAAATTTGGATTCTGAGCATGCTAACTGGTCAAAATTCTCCAGACCCCATAACTCAGCACCATACAGTGCCCCACTAACTCCTCTGGCTGAGTAGATGTCCAATACAGGAGCTATAGGTTTAAAGGATGATGAACGCTGCTCTTTAAGAAGAGCCCCCACCACCCTTTTATGGCTCAACAGCATCTTTTGAAGGTGCGTTGACCACCTCATTGTGTCTGACAGACGGATGCCCAAATAATCAAATTCTTTGACCCTTTCCAAATGTACCCGATTTAATAGTGGTGGTTTCCCAAGCTTTTTCGGAGGATTAAGGATCAAATATTTGGTTTTATCTGTATTAATTTGAAGGCCCCCTTTCTCACAAAAAAACTTGAAAGCTGTCGAGGAGAGTTTGTAAGCCCATGGGCGACTTAGAGATGAGCAGGGTGTCATCGGCAAAAAGTAGGGTAGGAACACTCCTGCCCGCCAGGGATGGTGAATCAGACGGATTTTCCATAAGATGTTCCACCACTCCGTTCACGTACAACGAGAACAGAGTGGGGGCAAGCACACATCCCTGGCGGACACCCCTATTTACCGGTATTTTTACTGTCTTCTCACCCTGCTTGCCCCACCTCACCTGAGCAAAGTTCCCCGAATGGAGCTTGATCACCAAAGATAACAGATAAATGGGCATTCCTAAATCAAGCAGAACCTTCCACAATTGGTTCCGGGGGACAAGATCGAACGCCGTCCGCAGATCAATGAAGGCGAGATATAAACTGCCTTTGCCCAAGGTAACCACTTTCCAATACAGAAGCATCAGTCTGAAAGTTTGCTCAATAGTCCCAGTACCCGACCTGAACCTAGCCTGCAGATCTGAAAGATTTTTTTTATCCTCTATCCACTGGAGTATTCTCCCCAGAACCACCTTCCCTGCCACCTTCTGGGATGAATCAATTAGGCTTATAGGCCTGTAGTGTGCAGGGTCGTCCCTATCCCCCTTCTTAAAGATAGGAACGACCTCAGCACCCATCCATGAGTCAGGAAGGACTGCACCACAATAGGAGGCATTGAGTAATGAAGAGATGAGTAGCCCCCATTCAGTCAAATTTAAACGAAACAAATCCCTGGGTACCCCATCCGGACCCGATGCTTTGTGGGGTACTAGGGAGGAAATTACCCTCTCCACCTCCTTAGGTGTAAAAGATTGAATTTCACTAAACTCAACCTGGCTCATTTGAGGCGGGACAAACAACCCACCGAGGTCGGCCTGGGAGGAGGAGTACAGTTTAAGGAAGTGGTTAAACCATGCCTCCTCCGGGATATTACGAGTTAGCAAGGAGTCGACCGGCCTATTTCTTGACCTAACTAGATTCCAAAAACCCCTCGGGTCCCTCCCGGCACTAGCCTCTTTCAGGTCTAACCAGAACTGGTCATCCCACTCTTTTTTTGCGTTAATAATTTTTATAAGCCTTCCTACCCACCCCAATCCTCTCCGGACTCCGACATTTCTTAGAAAAACATCCATGAGACCCTCTAGATTCTCTACACAACTTCTTAGGAGGATCCTTATTATGAATCACAAATAGCTCACCAAGAGCTTGTATAGTTAACGGAAAGGAGTTTTTTACTAAGATTCCGACTCCCCTGGAGCCCGAGGTGAAACCGGCATGAGCCACCAGTTTGTATACTCTCCGGTGTAAAGCCATACATCGCTTACCCAGAAGGTGGGTCTCCTGTACCAAAACTACATCTGGTGACCGACGTCTGATTAATTACCCCACCATAGCGCGCTTGATCTTATCTCTCAAACCATTCACGTTCCAGCTAAGGACGGACACACCCAAACCCGGCCTAGCGGAAGCCATACTCATCCCCGGATAGTCTAAATGCATTTCGGGACATCCATGGAATGCAATGGTCATAAACAAAACACAAACAAACAATCTAACCACTAGAACTAACATCCCAACCCCCCACCCTGCACCCCTGCATGCAACATATGCACATCCCCAACCAGCAGCCTGTCTCCCGAAACTAACTAGGTAATCTAAAAGTAGAAAATGGAGGAGGACCTGACAACAGGCCACCAACCTCCACAATCCCAACTCGCAAACAATCCCATCGATAAAATTCGAGAAAACAGGAAAAAGGATAACTCCAAAAATATTCAGTGTATCGATGGTAAAAGAGTACGCCCCAATCAGACCAGCACCCCCACCACCCAGTTCAGATCACCCCCAACAGATGGAAAGTCACTGTTACTCATTGTCCGTTCTGGTGTCTCCCTCCGTAGCCGGCCCCTGCACAAGATCTAGCCAGTCCGCCGAAGCCTCAGGGTGGTCAAAGAACCAAGTTTTATCATCACGCTCGACCTGACGGCGGGCCAGGAACGGCATAGAGTACCTAATTTCCGAGGCTCTCAGTCTCCTTTTGATTGCCATAAAGCTTTGTCGCTGCCTCTGGACCGTCTGAGTAAAGTCAGGGAAAAAAAAGCAGCGTAGCGTTCTCAAAGGCCAGGGGACCGGAGGATCTAGCCGTCTGCAGAATGGCGTCCCGACCCCAAAAGTTCAATATTCGTGCGATCAAAGGACGAGGGGCAACCCCGGTCTTAGGGCGTCCACCAGGAACTCTGTGGGCCCTCTCCACCGTGAAAAAGTTACTGAGGCCTTTGGGTTTCAGATGTTTCAGGATAAGATCCTCAACAAAAAGGTCCGGGGCCTGTCCCTCCGAGTTCTCCGGTGCCCCAAGGATACGTACGTTGTTGCGTCTCGCACGCCCTTCATATTCATCCAGCTTCCTATCGAATTGAATCCGAGACCCCGTCAGGGCTTTCACCTCCCGCTGTAGTTCCGACACATCGTCCGTGAGGCTTGTTGTCTTAATTTCAAGCGACTTGACCTTCTCCGATGTTTTGGACAGGTCGGCACGGATGAGGCCCACCTCGATGGTCACTGTGTCCAATTTAGAATCCACCCTGCCAAGGGAGGATTGCACTTCGGTGATCGCCACCATTAGATCCTTCATCGTCTGGTCCTCACCAGAGGGGACACCGTCCTGGCTACCCGATTGAATGCGCCTCTCCTCCACTGGGGAGCCCTTGGAGAAACTATATTTTTCCAGTCTATTGGACTGAACCACTCTGGAGCTCCTCGTTGTTTTCGGCGGCAGCTTCTCAGTGTCGCCTTTCGCCACCATTGTCGCTCCAGGCTGGGCAACCCCTCCGCCGTTCAAGCAAGACCTACCAGCGCGGGCAGGTCCGTCCAGATGGAGAGCACAACGCAAGCCAGTCCAGGAACGAGACCCAGAGGCCCCGCCGGCACAGCTCGACGTCTGTGTAATCAGTGCCACCGAGCACTTCCGGTCTCACACGCCGTTGTTGGTGAACTCCAGTGCGGGTGCTGCCACACGCTAGGTTCCAGTCGTTTTCCCGGATGCCCAAAAAGTTCGGAGGACAGTATAAGAGCACCGGAGCTCCAAATTTGTTCGAAATTTCACCTGGTGGCTCAGGCACTGGTCCCCCACCCGATGGTGGGGACAGGGCTCAGGATAATGTGCCGGATGGCAAGTCAGGATGTGGCGGTCGGCGGATCCGATGCTCAAGCGGCCATCTTGGTAGCTGGCGCGGCTCCTCCCCCGGGTATACAAATTTGAAAAATTTCTGATGAAGTAAAGGGTCTGGCAGATATGAGTACATATCTGACCACCCCAGGGAAAACAGTCAATTGGATTGAGGGTTTCTAATATACGTACTCCTTGTCTTTCCAATAAGTCAGAATCCAGGAGTAACTTCTTATGTGCAAAGGGCTCCCAACTAACAAAAATCTCTGCAGATAAAATGTGATCTTTGAGTTTTTTAACTTTTTGTTTTGAGAACCAGAGCCCATTTTAACTCACTTTGTTGAGCTTCAATCTAACATACCTGTGTTATTCTTTCAGGACTATTCAAACGAGTGATATTATTTAATAAGTAGATGTCCTTATGTATCTACCAAAGTGGTATAAATGAACAGTCTAAAACTAATGTGTTTATTTGCCTGAAAATGAGGCAATGAGGTATGAATTTGCACATTTGCTTCAATTTGTTTTGCCCGAGGCAAATAGGAGTACAGGAGTGAAAGCAAATTGAAGTAGTAATGAAATAGGAACAATGTGTCTTTCCAGAATACATCTGTGCACATCTGGAAAATACTCAGACAACTAAATTTGGTATTTTGGTTCTTCTTTGATTTTTGTTAGTTTTGCATGTCACTGATCCTGGGGTGATAATAGTAATTCAATTTCCCTCATTTTGTCTGTAGGGAGTCCCTGGAATAGCTGGTCAACCAGTGGTAAGTCCAAATGCAGTTCTTATATACCTCTACATCATTCTCAGTAAACGTTCTTCTGGTATTATTTTGAACTTAGGGCCCTTACAATTTGCTAGTCGCAAATTGCATTGTTTTGCGACTTGCAATGTACAACTTGCAAAATGTAATGTACAACAGTGTCTCAGGCACTGTTTGCCATTCCTAATGGGGGCGTAAATTGCCTGCCTCATTAAAATTCATGAGGCAGGTGCAATTTGCGACCCCATTGGGAATGGCTAGCACTCCCAGGGATGGTGGTCTGCTGGGGTCAGCAGCCCACCATGTCTGTGACTGCTTTTCAAATTAAGAGGTTTTTTTTTTTAAATGCAGCCAGTTTTCTTAAAGGAAAATGGGATGCATTAAAAAAAAAGATAAATTAAACGTTTCTATTGCATTTTTTAAGAGTAGGCAGTGGTCCGTGGGATTATTGCCTGCTCCTAAAAAATTATTTTGCATCCAATCACAAAGGGTAGGGGGTCCCCTGGGGCCCTCTTCCAGTTTGTGAGTGGCTTACCACCTACTTTAAGTAGGTGGTAAAGTGCGAGTGTTTTGCGACGGCAATTGTGGTTGCAAAACAATCATACATTGAAGTGCGAGTCGCTATTAGGAAGGGACGTCCTTGGCACAACCCTTCCTAATAGCAAGTTGCAAACACTGTTTTGAGAGTCAGTAATAGGTTACAGACTCACAAAATAGGGCTTGTACATGTGGGGCAGACCAATTTTGCCGTTGGAAATAGTCTGATTTCCCGTTTGCGATCACAAGAAAATGGTCACACATCTGGACCTTAGAGTCCGATCCACAAAAGGATAAAGTCAGAAAAAAGTTTGCTTTGGCTTGCTCATATGTTTGAACCAGGCCGCTAACTTCTATTAACAGGTATCACCAGAACTAGTCACAGAAAGACTTGTAGACTTCCTTGTGTATGTGTATGCGTAAAATGTATCCATGTACTGAGTTCACATTAGAAATGTTATCTGCAAAGGTAACATGTGCATATATAAACATTTATCTTTCCTTCTACTGCATTTGCTGCAACAATTGTACACTATCGCATACCACAGGAGGAATATTTTAAGTTTTGGATATCAAGAACAAAGGAGACATTTAATTGTGATTTTTGTTAAGATTGGGAAATGTACATGTCAGAATCTAAAATCTATGGCCAGATCTCAAAACATTTTTTATTAGCACCATTTCATGTTCGTGGTGGTGACTTTAAGGCAGTGCTTGCACCAACAACATTTTACAACTATGCAATTACTCAGGAGTCTGGAGATGGTAATGTGTGGAAAGAACATTTGTGTACACTTGTTGTGTGGTATTATGTTGCAATTATAATCTGTTGTACTTTTTGTGCTGCTGTGTTTTTATGTTGCTTTAGTGCACTGTGATTTTATTGTATTGGAGTGCAGCTGTTGTGCTATGTTCAGCTTCCACTGTTTTTTGTTAAGTGCTTTTTGTGTATTTTTTTTGTATTTACATTCCTTATTCAAGTTTTACAATAACAGACAAAAACACTGAGTAAATATCTCTCACTAGTTACAACACTTTTTTGTGTATGTTATTGTTTTGTCATGTTACTTTGTATATTTTTTTGAGTTATGTTTGTCCCTTTTTTAGATATGTCAACAAATGGCACTTACCTTAAATGTTTTTGGGAGAAGCTGACATTTACCACCAACTAAAGGCAGAAGACTGTGGCTTAACTTAGCACCCACATTATTGTCATAACGCCCATACTGTCAAATCTTCCTTATTTTACACTGTAGGCACAAAAAGTAAAACATTTTTTGCAGAAGCTGTTACGTGTTTTTGTTGGTAAGTAAGGTAGTGTTTGATACAAACCCCTGTTACCAAAGTAACATGAAAGTACAATTTTAGGGTGGTAATGTAAGACAAGCATTGAGTACTAAAATATAAGTTTATTTGCGAACATGGTACAGTGCTTACCAATCCAAGTGTGGTGGTCAATTGCTTTGCTGGCTTTTATCGAGCCCTGTACACAACTAGAGCCATTTTGATGGACTCACAGGTCGCAAAGCTTTTAGATGATCTACCCCTGAATGCTGTGGCAGCCGCAGCTAGGGCGTTGCTAGAGGTTCCCCTCACAGTATAAGAATTGGATGCACCAGTAGCGGCACCTCGAGGGAGTGCTGCGGGGTGGTGGGGCAGGGTGGGGGAGGGGTAGGGTGGGAGGTAGTAAACTCCGGCATACGGCCGACCGGAGTTGAGTAAATAAATAAATAAAATAAATTACATTGCACGCTGCATTGCCGATTTGGCGTTGCAGCGTGCGCAATGTAATTCATTCTATTTATTTATTTACTTATTTGCTCAATTCCGATCGGCCTTATGCCGGAGTTTACTACCCCCCACCCTGCCCCACCCCCGTCCGCCACACTGCCCCGCAGCACTACTTCGAAGAGACGCTACTGGGATGCAGCCCTGCCAGACCTGCACCCGTGAAAAGCCCCAGGCCTAAACTGGTTTCCCAGTGAAATTCTTTAGAGTGTATATGCTGCTACTGGGCAATTATTACCTGGACACAATCCAGGCTGCGCTGAAGGAAATGTGGCAGTCCCGGGGCGGTGCAGTTTAAAGGAGCATAAGTGAGCCTTAGAACTGCATCGCTGCGGGGACCAGCTATGCACGTTCCTGCACCGCCATGCAGGAACAGTGGTGCATGCACACATGGGGACACAACATGTGCCCCTCCCTTCATGCACCCCCATGCACACGGGCAACGGGGGGACCCTTTGTTTTCCTACTGCTTTCAATCTACATACTGTGGAGGTATCACAGCCGCAGAAGTCCAGTCTTACCATGCTGCCTCACATCTTCAGGTGCTTGATGAATGGTGGTACAGCCCCAGAGACGACCCAACATATGCCGTTGAACGCTGGGTGATGGGAGTTTTAAAATTTGTTCAAGAACAAAAAATGAACACTGATTAAAACATCAATTTACATGATACAAGTACATAAAAACTATTAAAAATATTAGTTCATCAGATACCATTTTTCTCAGAGATCGTAGGAACTGCCAGAAACCCACAATCACATTTAAGTAACGGTAACTCACTATTTCATCAATTGCAAGAAGGCAAGACAATGCACCATATTTTAAAAATAATGGTCCTAAACATTTTCGATGCTTAAGTAACAGAAAAGGGCAATCAATTAGCACATGATAACAGTATATTTACTTTGTAAAGTGTATATACAGTATCCTTTATTTTCCTGTATTTTGTCTGTCAAAATGTGAATAACCTTTTAAAGGTTAAGGCTTTAAATATTTCTGATGAAGTAAAATGGTCTGGCAGATATGAGTACATATCTGAGCACCCCAGGGAAGACATTCATTTGGATTGAGGGTTTCTGATATAAGTACTCTTTGTCTTTCCAATAAGTCAGAATCCAGGAGTAACTTCTTATGTGCAAAGGGCTCCCAACTAACAAAAATCTCTGCAGATAAAATGTGATCTTTGAGTTTTTTTACTTTTTGTCTTGGGAGCCAGAGCCCATTTTAACTCGCTTTGTTGCACTTCAATCTAACATACCTGTGTTATTCTTTCAGGACTATTCAAACGAGTGTTAATATTTAATAATTTAAAAAACGAATTTTAATTCATATACGCCCAAGAGAACAACCTTACTTCACATCTAATACTCTATATCATAGACGCCTTTGGAAAATTTAAACTTGTTTTAAGCACATGTTTTCCAATGGGACTAAAATATCCCTTTAGCTATACATAATATTTCAGATAATTAGAGTGCTAAAGGAGAGATTTTGTGCAAAAAGTCCTTTAAAAGTGCTGTAAGTGACAGGTCCACATACATGCTATTAACCTTCACCAGTCAGACCATTTGTAATAATGCCCTAAATCTTATGTCCTGTAGATGTTCATTCGAATTCAGCCTGGCGGTGAAGTACAACCTTAAATACTTATAGGACATAACTTGTTCTATTTTTGTATTATTGATATACCAATTGAAATTGGGTACTTTTTTCCAGAAATTTGGACTTTTGTCTAATCAAAATAAATTCTCAAATGATTTCTGAAGGCTTCCCGAAGTATAATCTAGAATGAAGAAGTCATCCATATACATCAAACTGGGAACAAGAATTGCTTCCAATTTTGGGGAAAAAGAGTTTGTTTAATTGAGATGTGTAAGGAGATTATCTATGTATAGGCTAAATAGGATTGCGGTTAACACACAGCCTTGTCAAAGGCCATTATTAACTTGTATTTGTTTTAGTTAGCCTACCCATTGATCCCTCTCTACATGAGTCCAGTGTGTGGTATGTAACGCCTGAATCAAGGACATCAGGTGCCTTGGGGCCTTCCAAGTCGCAATTTATCCCATAGTATTCCCCTGTCTACCGTATCAAACGCCGTGGGGGAGTCCACAAAACAACCACACAATCTTTGGTTTATTTCTATAGATTTTCAAGTAAAGTCTATAGTGCAAACCAATGAGCCTAAGAACTCTTTTTCTAGCCTTTTGAGCAATATTAAAAAAAAATTTTTTGCTGACACATCCAAAAGACTGATTAGCCTATAGGTTCCTGTAATTCTGCCATCTACTTTCTTGAATACAGGTTTTCTCACAGAGCTCCTCTAAAACTCCGGAATAATTTCCGTTTCAGCTATCCATTGAAATAGATACTTCAGATTCATTATTGGTTTTTAGTACAATTGCTGGGATGTTATCCAGACTGGATACTCTACTTAACTTAAACCTGGCTATCATATTCTTGATCTGTTCTTTAGAAAATATCTCAAGAGTCTCTGGATCAGCTATTTAGGCATATCTCTGATCATTTACAGAAGGCGGGCTGTATTTTTTTTACATGTAACACCCAATCTTCTTCATCAGTTCAATGAGTGGGGAGCAAAGTGTGTGCGTCTGCTATATTATTCAAAAACTCCCAAACTTTTTGCTGAACCCCATCCTGTATGATTTCCAACATTTCACTCCATTTTCTATCATAAAAACATACATATATATTTGTAATCAGCGTCTTACATTGTCTTTGCAACAGTCTGAATAGTGTCTTGATCCTCCAAATAGTGTGTCCTTTAAAGAGACTGTAATTTCCTTAAACGTTTTTTGTACTTTTAACACTCTTCATCAAACTATCCTCCTATATGTCTGGTTGCCCAACTATTCCTAGTGTTACCCTTTAGAATTAAAAATATATGTAGGCCTCTAAGTACATGGTACATTAAGGATACAAGCCAATCTAGTTTATTAGAGAAAGCATTAAAATTAGCACCAGGTGAGAATGTGATTTGAAACTCACTAGTGGCCTGATTACAACTTTGCCAGCCTTGGAGTGGGCTGCCAGGCCAGCAGCCTGCTCCAAGGCAGCCAAAGTCAACCGCTGCCCACCAGACTCCAAATATTTTCTTGGTTTGGCAGGCGGGCTATGGGGCGGTCCCTGGCGGTGCAGTTTAAAGGCTTATAAGTGAGCCTTAGAACTGCATCGGTGCGGGACCGGCTATGCATGTTCCGGCATGGTTGTGCAGGAACAGTCATATATGCACACAGGAGGACACAACATGTGCGCCTCCTTCATGCACAGGGGCAACAGTTGGACCCTTTGTTTCCCTACTGCCAGTCTTTCATGGCAGACTCACCTCCATGAAAAGGCTGATGGTGGGGAAACATGTAATATACATGGCGGTGCTGCAGCAGCACCACCATGTATATTGCTTCCCCAGACCTCCACGGCACAGCCAGGAATCGTGGATCACTGGCGGTTACATCGGTCCCAAAGCGCACCGACTGCTGTACTCGTAATATGGAGGGCAGTGAACTGGTTCACCGGTCCCCGACTGCCACTGCGCCTCCACCGTGAGTTTGGCAATCCTATGGACCACCAAACTCGTAATCAGGCCCTTATAGTTCTTGCAACTGTTTTGCGACGCACCGGGTACTTAATCTATGAGGAAAGTCCATTAGTAATGGTAAAACTATTTGACTTAAGACTGCTTCCTATAGTAACAAAACCCACTGTAAGACTCAATGATCACTCCCTTCATGATGTAACATCTTAAAATCCTTAAACAGCCTAAACTTAATGCAGGGGATAAAAACATAATCAAATGGATGTGACTGAGAGCCAAAGCTAAAAGTGGCAAGGGCCAGATTATCAAGGTTTGAGTGACCATTCAGACTTATTAGGCCGCCCCTGCTCAACCAGTCACCAATAACATTCGAATCACTCCCTATGGCCCCAGTTGGAAAATGTGCCTCTTGAATATTATACATCTCTAGTTTATCATACAATAATTAATCTAGTCTAATATTATCTATTTTAGCAGTGAGGTCACCTGCTATAATCACTGCACCCTTGCTAACTTCTGTGGAGATGAGTAATAACTTTGCTCCCAAGCTTTCCAGAAATTCAGACAAATTACACACTGATCATAGTCATGTACATTCCAAATATATAATGTTATGCTCCTCGATAATTCAGTATGCTATGACAGCCCTGGCTTGTCCAGGGAATGGTTTCAACATATTTGCTATGGGGATAGAAACAATTGCTTATATTTAGTGGACTAGGCTAACCCTCATTTTTACATTTATTTCTCTAATTGTTAACCACGATGTTGAGAATCTCTCTAGATGTATTAACGTGAATTGACACACAAAGCCTCACATTCCTAGAAAGATTGTAAGAAAAGTTCTGCTCTTGGTTAAAACAAACCTGATTACCTGCCAACCCTCCAGTATGCCTTAAAGCCCCTTGGTGCTAACCACTTTGTGATTTTATTACCGAACTTAGTGACACTGATAATCCAAGAAGTTTAAGCTCTCTTCTGCTTTGCAAATTGTATAAACTGCAAAAAGAGAAATAACATCAACTTTACTTAATTCTCTTCCATCATTATTTGTCAAACATCTCACAGATTTTGAAGTCAGCAGTTCCGATGTCTAATAATTTAGGAACTTGATTGAACAAGTCTGCTTAGAGGTCACAGTGTTCTTGTTTTTTCCCTTTGTGGAGAATATTAAACACCAAGGGATACTTTGGGTAATTTGAACATGTTGTATCTTTCACTTATTCCGACTTTGATTCCTGACCTTCCTTTTTGTTCTTCTGGGAAGCATGGGTTGAAACTTTTGGCATTTTCCTTTTGTGGAATGGTTTTGAAGCAGATGGGATTTTAATTTTCAATTTTGCAAAAGCCCCATCATCAAAATTAATTCGATTACTAAATTGCGCTGGGAGTTGTTTATTTGTCTCCTTTATTTTTCTGTCCATTACCTTACCTGTCTGAGTAGGGTTTTGGCTTGAATTTTCTTTGTCGTTCCATGCATTTTTTTCCATAACTATCTTCTAATATAATGCAGGTGTTTTTGGTATCTTCTATTTTAGACTCTAAGTCTAACCAGCATAGGCGGGTCATAGATACATACAGAGCCCTTCTCCTCATTAGTATTATTGGAGGTTACCTTTGGGCTTTACTGACAGTGATTATTTTATCTTCCCTCACATTTATTCCACCTGTTTGATCTCTTGAACTTCATGTACCGGCCCTATAAGAGTAGGTAGGCAAATATTTACCTTTTGTAATTCCATATTTATTGTTTTGTAGTAAGGAAGTATGGGACTGTTGATTTGTGTTTAGCACAACCAAGGCTTCCAAGATGCTTTTAAAAGTGCCTTGGATAAGCAGGATTACAAATGTAGAGCCGACAACATTGTCGAGTTGATTTCCCCCAACATTCAGTAACGATGGTGAGGTAACTTTGTCTTCACTCCGCTTATCATGACCCAATGCCATATCAACTAAGTTGCCTTGAACCTACAGCAATGCAGAGGCTGTACTTTCTGTACAAGAACTTGCATTTATCAATGATAGTGATGTTATTAATTGTAGCCTTGGCAAGGGTGACAATCATGGTTCAGGGGTTCCTTCATATAAGCCAAATGATCTTGCAAAAGTTCATACTTCTCTGAGCCCCCAAATCAATACTTATATTTACAGGCTTATCTGATGGAGGTATTTTTCGACTTGTCTTTCCCTCCTTTGCTGCAAGAAAATGTCATGATGCATATTTCCTTATTGACTCTGATAATGGTGATCTAAGATCCTTGTCTTTTGGATGTAAACAGATTATCCACAACTCATTATCCTTACTTGGCTGGTTCACAACAGAATCTCACTTTCTTTGCTTGGGGGATTACTTTATCCCACCACTTTATAGTCCAGCCGGATCTCGTGGGACCTTAATGTATGCATTTGAATTTGGGGTTTCACTATATCATTTCCCATCTATCATAGCTTAAGTTCACTACAGACTTGCACCTTACACACAAGCTGCACTGGCACCACCTTCACTAGATTCTGGTCTACCATCCTATGGACACCGAACTCGACTGGCCAAATGGTCATCAGGAGGGCTATTCATCCTTAGAGACTAGCATAAGGAACGATGGGCACAAATCCAGAGCCGAATCCCAAAAATCAGGGGCATGAGCCCACAAGTAGCTACCATATTACAGGTGAACCTATATGGTTCTCACCTTGGCAGTACAGGAAGGTGCAGTCCCTCGTCCACTTGGGGATACAGTCCTCAGAACTGTGGAACTTGGTGGCTTTGCCCTGCCGTAAGATCCATTACTGCCGATACTCAAGAATTGTCCTCTTGGGTGCCACAGAGTACACCACCCTGGTCGTGCACAAGCCAACACAGCAATAAAGGCAACCTTCAACCTGCAGCCTGAGAAGCCTTGAGCTGCCACAACCTTCCACCAAAATCCCTGAGACTACTTTGGGCCCTAAATGATCTGTCTTGGTGGATAGGAGATCCCTAACAGTGGGCACAGGCACCCAGGGTACCAGCACCAGCTTACTCTTTTCTGCTTTGGATATTGCAAGCCCTCGGGTGACCAGGGACTTAGGGTGCTCATGTGGAACCCCCACGCTACAAGGTCCACAGCGGGTGATGAGTACAATTTCAATCCTGTACTCATCACCTCGGGCCCCAGCGTACCCCCCCCCTTTGCGTGCTCTCTCTGACAGCACGCCCACTATCTCGAGCTCTCTGATTAAGAATATTTGTGCATATTCAAGCAGATGGATTGCAATTGAGAGACACCAACTCCACAACACTTTACCACAGTAACACACCACAATAAACAACAAAGCAATGTAAAAACGACACAACAAATATACAGCAATAACACCACAAGGTTTAGCAAAACTAAACAAGTCTCTGATATTACCCAGCATGCCAACACAAAACACAATACAACAATGCACCACAATAATACACCTACTGTATACACAGAATCACGCATTTCCCAATGCATTCTGTTAGGTTGTCCTGGGTTTTAACCCCTTTGCTGTGCGCGTCGGCCAATGGCCGTTGCAAGCACTACCTCGGTAGCCGACGCAGCCCTGCCCACTCTTTGAAACCGCCGCACCGTGGCGGAATTCGCGCCGCGGTTAAGCAGTTAAAGTGTGGTGCTTTTATGCTGTACTGTGGCTTATCATTGGTTCAGTTTCTGTTTGTGTCCTGTTATGTTTTTGATGTGTTAATATTTTGCTTTATATTATATTATCGTGCTCTGTGGTGTACTTGAGAACAATTACAAAATGCAGCTAAACTTCTAGCCTAGAGCAGCACATTCCTTAGAAGTTTCAGTGGCAAACGAAAGTTTACTATTGTCGAAAAATAGGCTTAAAAGGTGAAGAATATCTTCATGATGAGGGAGAGGTGTTGTGCAGCGGCCTAAGCGGCTGACTCTGGAGCCTGGGGGTTTCGGTTAGATCCCTGGCGCCGGCCTCACCTCAGCATCACGTGACTCTAGGCAAAAACTCCCTTAATCTCCCCAACGACCCCCAGCGCCTCATAACCTTAAAGGGTATTATGTTCGTGCTTTACAAGTATGGATTATTATGACGAATCTCAGGTGACTTTGTAGACCTGTCTCACTTTCGGTTTCAAGTGCTGCTAGTTTGTTCAGCAGCCTTTTGTTTCTAATATCCCTCACTGGGCATTAATTGTAGACATCAGCACTGGAAAATCAACTCATTTTTTCTAGCGAATGTAGTATGAACATAGATCCTACAATAGTTGTGTTTAGTGAACTGAAGAATAATTGCGCAATAATCCGTGACTTGCAAACCTCCTGCAATGTTATTTTTATTTTTGCAAAAAGTCCCCGTGCTACTTCAATGGCAGTAATAACGTCACTTTCCAAAATACATTTGGATATTTTTGAAACGTAAATAAATATTGCACTTATACCACTAAAATGTTTATTCTGATATTCAGTATTAATGAATTATTTTGCATTGCATGAGGCATTGGGCCTGTGATGATAATACTAATGATATTTTCCTTATCTAAATTGTAGGGGCTTCCTGCAGCTGCCGGTCAACCATTGGTAGGTAAATTTAAGTTGATAATAAAAAAACTCACCTTTTTTGTTGTTCAAACACTGTCTGCGTTATTTTGGCATCTATGAACTTTGGGGCTTATTTATGAGAGGCTTGTGGTGCTGAGTGTCACCTTTTTCGAAGCTTCATCCGTGCATGCCTCTCAATCATATTTATGAGACCACGCAAAACCACTTTGCGTGGCTTTGCATGGCCGAATATATATGGAGAAAGACAAAGCAGCACAGGAGACATTCCATGGGCATTGCAGTGGGTTTTTCCACGCAGCACCCAAGGATTTGGACGCTGCCAAGATTTACTAAATCACTTAAACCTGGGGCAGCGCCAAAACCTTACGCTTCCCCAGAGCAGGCATAACCAGAAGCAATATTTTTATTTCTCTTTGTTTTTTCCTCTTTCCATGTGTGCTGTATTCTGCAGCACACGCCTAGACAGATGAAAACACCTCTTGAGATTGACTTTGTGGAGGAAGGTGCCCCTTCCTGCACAAAACAATCCTGCCTGCAACAGAGGCACCTTTGCACCAGCATGCAAAGGTGCCTACTACGGGCCCGCTTTACGGCACCACTGCTAGCCAGGTGTATGCCTACACTTCATTGGTGCTCTCCTGCGGCTCCCCCGGTAGAGCCATGGAGGGGGGTGGTGCCTAAGTGGGGCTTGGCGGAAGAAGATGGAAGAGGGAAGTTCATCGACTGTGCAGACTTCCCATATCCGCACTAGCACAGGGGAAAAGAACAGGCATGCACTGTATTTCATAAATACGGTGCCTCCCTGCCCTTTAACATTGGCGTAGGGCAGCGCGGCAAGACTTGCAGCACTGCCCAATGCCAATTCCTCATAAATGAGGCCCCCAGAGCTCAGTTCAAAAAGCCTAAAGATAACAAGTCAGAAATCAGATCCCTTGATGTTACTCATATGTTTCATGAGGGTCTAACATTTTAGAGGTTCCCAGATGATGCAAGAACTTCCACAGGAAATCTGCTACACTTCTACGCCAATATGTAAAATGTATCCAGACATATTTTCCAAAAGGCAGTACATTCTGCATACAAAAATGCAGTGTAAATGTGCATTTGCACTAGCGCTGGAAGAGATTTTTATTACACTGGTGTAATGAGAGTAAATTCAGTAACTACGCATTACTTTTGTGATGCGAAATTACGCGTTTACATCAGCTTGAGTAATTAGGATTCATTTGAGGAACAAATCACATCGCAGGAGCGCAGGAACAATGAACTAAGAGAGGCTGCTGGCCACTACTGTTCATTTCGTGTAGCATTTAGTGCTATTTTATTAGTGCAAAATATATCCTCTGATCAATTTTGGACACAAAGGTGCATTTCGCCCTAAGAAACTAGCTCTAAATGCTGGATTATGCTTCTCACACAATTAGGCATAATTACAAGTAATTTTGAGGTAATTATGAGTAATTATGTTAGATTATATTACACCAATTATGCTCATTTACACCTGGAACGTTTTCTTTTTTCCAAGAGTAAACTATTTTCCCACTGTACAAGTGCTACATATTCAGTTTTTTTTTCTAGATTTCTGCTGTAGAAAAATGGCACTTAGGGTATGATTTACAAACGGCATTTTTAAGTATGAAAAGCAGTATTCACTAGCACTGCTACACATACTACAAAATACTATTAACAAATCAATGGCCAGAGATCTTCACCTCTGTCTCACCTATTTTGTTCACGGTGAAGATCTCCACACTAATGGCAGAGATCCCCGCACCCATTGGTCTATGTTTTAGCAGCAAATGGGAGGGGCAGAGGGTACTGGATTAGGGGAGGGGGTTAGGAAAATGTAAGGAGGGGTTTAGAAACTGACATGCTAAAACATCTACATAAGAATAAGGCAACTGAAATTCACAAACTCCGCTTCAAATTCCCCTAGTAACTCTAATGGTATCAGACAAGCTTAAATATACTCCAGACCAGCATTAGAGTAAGTGAAGCACTACACATGGCCAACACTCACATAAAAAACAATGGAGGTAGGAAATCATCAAACACCCCATATAAATGAATGTTAATGAAATTAAATCTATCTATCTATCTATCTATCTATCTATCTATCTATCTATCTATCTATCTATCTATCTATCTATCTTTTATGTGAATTAAATTAATTCTAAATGTACTATACATATATATACATACATACACACACACACACACGTTTCAGTAAGAAATCATTTATTATAATTATTGTTTATTTTTATTAAAAAAGAAATAATAAACCTGGATTTAAAAAACACATGTGTAACAATTTCTATAAATATAAAAAAATACATATAATAAGTATTTAAATTAAATAGTAGATATGACCTAATGGCCAGAGTTGCAGAGATTCCAATTTTGGCCTCGCCTCATCATCCAGTGATTCTGGGCAAATCATTTAATCTACCTGTGCTCACAGGGTTTCCCCTCTGTCTGAATGCCCTTTTTGGGAGAGAACTTCATGGCTACAGAAGAGTTCTTAGTGAATGCTCTTGTTTTGTGGACTCTGAATTAATTGACCAATTCTTTTATATCAATTCTGTGAATATTATTTTTCCAATTATTTTTTATTGATTCCATTCTTGACCTAAACATTAGCATAATGGTTTCAAATTGGTAAGACCCTCCCCTTCTTTGTTATGTAAATCTTTCCAATTTCAAACTTTTGAAGGCAATATGTACTCTACAGCCTAATAGCCGAGCCCATTTTAAAACATACATTTTTTATATCTTTCTTTCAGGGAGCGAGGCGTGTTCCGGCTTTTGGGGTAAGCGTAATTAACTAGTCAATTGCATACATAACATCAAAGAGCCAGTATATATTTAAATGCAGTGAGACCCACAGCAACTTTGCAGATACCTGCATGAAACACAAATTAATCACAAAAATATGCTTATGGGGCATATTTAGAAGGGGAGTTGTGTCGCTCTTACAACACGCAACGCGGTGCAAGCGCGTCACAAGTCACAAGCCCAAACTGCGATTTGTGAAGCCACGCAAGGCCACTTTGCGTGGCCCTGAGCGGCTTCGTAAATCTGGTGATCCTTCCTGCACAAAAGCAATCTTGCAAGCAACAGTCACCCTTGCGTCATTGTGCAACAATGCCTGCGATGGCGCTAGGCAGCCAAAACAGCTTTTAAATATGGCACAATCCTGCCCTTTCATGCAGTGCAGCGCAGCAAGATCCCTTGCTGCGCTGCATCACAATCTTATGAATATGCCCCCCAATGTTTGGAAATGGTATATAACACCTCTCATTTTATATTGGTGATACATACTGATCAATAATGAAAAGATATGAAACAGGGTTCAACTGAAGAAACAATCTAATGCCTGATTAAGTGCAATTCATCTAGGGTTCACTTGACTTAAGTAAAAACGTATTATTCTGGCCAGTTTTTCAGTTATATTTAATTAATGTCCATTGCATCATCAGTATTAATTATGATCTCCTTGGTCCTCTGAGCATTCCTGTGTTTTTCAATAATGGATATCATGGCGTTTGTACAGTTTCAGTAAACGTGGAGGTGTGCCAAGGCCACCCCGATTGTTCCATGAAAGAATGATGAACGTTTAGCTAGCAATAAATCAAGTTTCACTTTGCAAAACTATATAGAACACAATGAAAACATGCTAATGCATCAAGCACTACTAAAAGTAAAACAATAATTTATAAGACACTTGGCAACGTTGGCAGGTTCAACTAATGTAAAAAAAATGCAAAATTGATGACTTGATGTGCTCATAACATTACCAGCAATGAATTAAGGAAAGTGTAACTTGACACTTTCTTAACCTTAGAATATTAAAACTCACTCCTCCGATCACGCATGTGTAAACCCCTAGAGAAGGCTCTTAAGATTCAACACTAGGGCAGAGAATTAAACACTGGAAAAAGGACGAAAAGAGGAAAGAGAATGTCTGGGACACAAAGAACAGTTCAAAAATTACAAATGTTCAGTCAACAGTAAATAACAAATATTTGCCAGTAGGTGGCGTGCAAGGATAAGCAATGGGTTCCTCAGGTAAAGTTTTATTATTGTTTGTTTCTAACAGATGATCTCATGGATGGGCACGCATTTATAATGAATCGAATGTTTCAGAATGATCTTTTGTATATCATGTTAAAGGAATTTGGCTACACTATATGTTTTTCATTTTTGAAATGTGAATGAGAGAAGAGAAGGAAGTATAGAGATGCCAAGAGTTTGATAATACAGTGTAGCATTACAAAGTGTTCTCTAACCCTCGGGAAGCCACTTGCTGGTCAGCATGTGAATATTCTGATTGAACGAAGTCTGGGCACGATTACGAGTTTTTCGCAGTAGCGGCTCCTAGAGGGAGTGGTGTGAGGCGGTGAGGCGGGGGAGGGGCAGCGTGGGGGATAGTTTACTATTGATGTGTGTCAATAAATTAAATTTCTTACTTTCAGTAGCATACTCTGATCGAAATATTAGCTGTGTGAAACAGAGGCATATTATAATAAACAGTAAAAATATTATTACCTTAAAATTGTATTTAAAAATGCCCAACTGAAAATTGCAGCGCCCTTTCTCTCCTGTAGCAGAGTCTAAAACATTCTCAAAGTTATTCATCAATATAAGGGCTCTAAATAGGGAAGCAATCATCAATCAACAAAAACGTTCCAAAATATTTCTTTACTCATACTTTTACTTTAGTGTGATGTGATTGGACCGTTCTCTTACACCTAGATCCTATTTTGAAATGTATTCTGGATTTCCATCATCAATGTTTCAAGAGGGGTATTTCTTTTTTCTTTACAGAGGAAAAGATAGGTGGTATCCATCAACAAAACCTCAACAGTACAATATTGGTGAGAAAGTTATGGTTTTAAATTGCAAATGTATTTATCATGTGCATGAACTGTCAGTGACTTTTAGAACGCGCTCATCCACAGACTTAGGGGCATATTTATCAAGCAGTTGTGTCGCCCTTGCGCCACGCATTGGGGCACAAGGCCCACGCAATGGAGCACAAGAGTGATGCAACTGCTAAGTAAGGTATATCAAGCCACACAAGGCGACCTTATATACATCCATAGATTGTGGCACATTTCCAGATTTACCAACACTGATAAACCTGGAAATGTGTCAAAATGCTACTCCTTCCCAGGTGAAGTGTAGCGAGGTTCTCCCACTTTTTTCTCTATCTATGTGTGCTGCATCTTTAAAAAGAGGAAAATGCCTCAGAGGATTGTTTTTGTGCAGGAAAGTGTCTCTTCAAACCTGCTTACAATGGTGCCTACGTTGGCGCTTTGTGGCACATTGTGTGCCAGCGCAGGGAAAAGGCAGAAATGCACCATATAATGTTAAATACTACGCATTCCTGCACTTCCCTATCACGTAGATGGCTTGCTGAACTGCATGGTTTTTTGATAAATGTGCCCCTAAGATTGGCCAAGCCAAGATGTCTAGCTGTCATGTACTACCATATGCAAACACCGGTATGCCACATCTTGTTTGCATATGTAAATACATCAAATCGATTCCTATTGGTTTGGTGCTTCGATTTAACATTTCAAAGAGCCTGAAGGGTTCTCATTTTGGTTCCATACTTTAAATGCACAGTAAAATAACTCTCAGTGTGGGTCACGTTCTTCAATACCTGCTGTCCGTCTTTCAAAAACAGCTGGAATATTGATGTACTACAGGCCTACCCTTCAAACGCTAAGGTCCTCATTTATGAGGTTTTCCCGTAAGGCAGCGCCACAGCCCTTCCTGCTGTGCTGCCCTACGGCATAAGACATGGGAAGGAATGAACTGTATCTATCAGATACGGTGCATTCCTGTCCTTTTCTTCTGCGCCGGTGCACAATGGTCTGCCAGGCGCCACCGCAGCCACCTTTGCACCAATAATAATTGTTTTTGTGCAGGAAGGGAAATCTTCTTGTACAAAAACAATCGCAGGAGGCTTTCTCCTCTTTCTGTGTGTGAGTACAATGCAGCACAAATAGAAAAAGGAAAAATTAGGAGAAATAAAAATATTTTTCCTCGTTGTGTCTCCCTTGCGCCTCCCCTTGGGAGGCGTACGTTTTTGGTGCTGCCTCAGATTTACGGTTTCTCATGAATCTAGGGCAGTTTAGTATTGATTGGGAAAAGACATTCTCACACTTAAGTAATGGCTCACTCTTAGTGATGAATAAGTAAATCATGCCTGTATTTTTAACTACTTCTTAAAAAAAATTGTCTTCATGATCGTCGCCCGTACACATATGATACTTAAAATCAGCCAAAATGTTTGTGGATCTGTCTACACATTAACATGTAATATCTTGAACTGAACAATAATTTCGTAGAAACAATGCCATAGTTAAAAAGTAGAATGTTTTTTGAGAAACGTAACATTTGTCTGTCTCTTAAGTGAGGAATATATATTTTCTTCGACTTGCTGCAGTTTTGTGGCTGGATTGCTGACAGACAATGAGAAAAGTATGACAGGGGTCTGAATGCAAGAAATTGTGACTGAAAACTCATTTTGACTAATTGAATCATTTTTACGAAGTCAAATGATAGCCAAATACATGACAGAGGAATGCACAAAGGGATATATTTGGTAACAGCATTTCAGTATAATTAACAGCCTGTTTTAGAGTAGGGAGGAAGAATTACTCCATTGTGTGTTATATACCCCATTCGCCTTACTACATGTGCCAAATGATTTACTCAGTTGTAGTATGGTGTACAAGATATGCTTCATGTTTGTGACTGAGCAACCCATCTGCGAAACTCAGAATCGTGACCACAGTCTGTAAAAATACAATCCCACTATATTCTGTCATTCAACATGACTAAACCACCCTCCAACCTCTAACTCAGATCCTTAGACCTTAGTTTACCATGGCTGCCCAAGACTATTGACTTGGTGACCTATAGAAAGGTAATCAACCATTAACCCCTTGGGCGCGGGCGCGATTCTGCGCCTGTGCGGCACATTCCGATCGTGGGTGCAGTCATGCCGGCCGGGAGCCGTCATCAGCACACAAGCACTGTGTGCCATGACGGCTCCCGGCCGTCATCAGCATTGAAGGGGTGAAAGTCAAACTGAAATGGTAACATAGCACAAGAAACCTGGAAAAATATATGTAATAATTAAACCACCCTCCTGGACGCCAAATCCAATTGCATTGCGATGGGATTCTTCTCATCTAAGAAGTCCTCCACTTCATCATATTCACAGGGTGACCATCTTAGATTGGGTGCTTCTTCTTAAAATCCTAGCTTAGGAGTCCAATTTAAGGGCAGTGAGTCAAGTTATACTCAAGTAGTGAAATTGAAACCTGTTGCTTTGTCTGGAGTGGAAGAATCTGATCCATTATGGGGCAAAGCTGAACTTTTACTCCCAATTGTCTAGCCTTGACAACAAAGTTCATATTGTAAAAAGTTTCTGAGAGGCCCTAGAGTAAACAAGGCCATTGTATCGCTGGTGCGTCCCTTTTTTTTGATGCACCAGCAGCGTATTGGGCTTGCCCATATTTAGAAGGCCACTTAAAGTCACCCTGCGTGACTTTTCATGAACTTGTAAATATGTTTCCCTTTCACGCATAGCTCTATATGAAAGGAGCATTCCATGGGTGTTGCAGTGGATGTTCCCATGCCACATTCATGGAACCAGACACATTCCCGGATTTACAACGTTTTATAAAGCTTGGAATTTATCAGAATCCCATGCCTCCCCAATGGGGGCGTAAGAGTAGCGCACTGAGGAGAAATTATTTTATTTCTCCTTGTTTTCCCTCTCTCTATGCCTACTGCATTTGCCAGCATGCATGGAAAGACGGAAATGTGTTTGTGCATGAAGGTCTCCCTTCCTGCACCAAAAACAATAATCTGTGCAACACATGCCCCCTTGCAATGTGACACAAGGGTGTCTGTGTTGGCGCAAGGCTGCTGTTTGTGCACTGGTGCAGGGGGGAAGGACAGGAATGCACCATATCTTGTAGATAAAACACATTCCTGCCCTTTTAATTTGACGCACGGCAGCACAGCATGAAGACTTGCTACACTGAAGTGTGTCAAAATATAGTTAATGAGGGCCAAGTTTCTTGTCTTTGTCCGAGGCAACCAATCAAAACACGCCGCAGTAGGCTTTTGCTGCGCAACTGGCTGTACATTTTTGTAACTGATTTTCCTTTTTTGAGGTCTCAGTGAAAAACAATAAAATACCACATTTGCAAGGAATATTTTACTGCACAACAGATTTGATCTGTTTAAAAAATTACAAAATAGGAACTCTCTTGTAGCGTGCATTTGAGAGTTTGGCTTGTGCAAACTGCACATAGAAAAATGATGTATGCATGACATGCAATTGACAAAAAGCAAAGCAGAAAAAACAAAGGACTTTATGCATATCTGATTGCCTGAAGAACCAAGAGAAAATGGTAGGAAACAACCATGAAGACAAAAGTCCACATATCTTTTGCGTATTCACAACGTGGAGCAAACATTCTGTTACAAATATTTCTGCTCATGAATTGCTCCAATCCCAATGAAGAAAGATGCAAATCAACTAAGGGCCAGATGTAGGTAATTCGTATTTACCGATTCATAAATACCGAATTTTACCGATTCGGTATTTATGAATCGGTAAATATGAAGGTGGGAGATGTAGGTATTTTTAAAAATAGAAATACCGAATCGTTAATATTCAGTATTTACCGATTCGGTAAATACCAAATCGGTATTTCCTATTGATTCCTATGGGTTGTGAAGCCCATAGGAATCAATGGGAAATACAGATTCGGTAATTACCGAATCGGTAAATACCGGTTCCTGCCAGGGTGCAGGGGGTGTCCCTTTGACACCCTCTAGCACCCCAAATACAGGCATGTGTGCTAAGGGCATGTCTGTCTGTCACATGGCATAGGTGTGCATGCACACATGTGCATGCACACCTGGATTCGGTATTTTACCACCCAATTGGATTGGGTGGTAAAATACCGAATCTGAAAGGCCTTTGGGACTCAGAAGAGTCCCACCTACATCTGGCAGTTACCGAATCGGTAAAAATACCGATTCTGTATTTTACCAATTCGGTAAATTTACCGAATCGGTAAAATTGGCCCCCTACATCCCAAATACCCATTTATCGGTCGGTAACGGCCGAAATCGGCCGTTACCCGTCGGTAAATGGCCACCTACATCTGGCCCTAAGTTTCTAAAGCACACCTGATACAATGGAACAAGCATTGTAGGAAAGATTTATGCTAGATATATCAATTAATCATTTGTTATAGTAATGGTAACAAGCAAAAATAATTAAAATATTTATAATGGAGCATGGTGTTCTTAATTGTGTGCAGTAATATTGATAATAATATCTTCACAATGGCGGCTCCTCCACTAAGGCGGAGGAGCTTTGCTTCACTGCTTTTCGCTGTGTAAAAGAAAGAAAAATAAAAAGAGGTTCCTGCTGCGGCAGCTTTGGAGGGCAGCGCTGCTCTGAGCAGAGGGAGGAATGGTGGGCACACTCTGCAAGTACTCATGATTGTTTGGCCAGCCGTCTTGGGCCAGCCAAACAGCCATGCGCACTTTGTATGTTCAACACTTTGCATGAGAACATGCCCAGGCTCCCATTACCTTGCTGTGTGCTGAAACACGGCACTCAGACCAATTACAATGCTGTATTGCAACGTTGTGATTGGCTTAGGGGCGCTTGGGTGCTTCCTGTATCTAGCCCGACGTGAGTGACGATGCAGGAGAGAGACGGCGATAAGGTAAGTTGATTTTTTTTTAGATGCCCCCAGCCAGACACCCCGATCCATGCCAGCCGCCACTGCGTCAGCAATATTACTGATCTTTTCTATTCTATCCCACGTATTGTAGGAATGTTGCACTATTTCATAATGTCTATTAGTAGACAACTGGTACTCAGTGTGTTTTATTTAAGGTGAAAAGTTTGTGGTTTCTCATATGGATACCTTGTCGGTGTTTGTGGAAAATGTGCGTATTTATTTCATAAGCACAGTTTGCTACGCACACTTATTTATTTATTTATTTATTTTTCACATTTTTAAAGCGCACTGTTACCCGGAGGTGTCCTGCACTTATGTGAGTTAGTTTCATTGCACAAATTGTGCACATTTAATTTTTAACCATTTTAAGTGATGTGTTAGCCCAAACACTTCCACAATAAAAAAGCAACACTTAAGTATACATATTTCGCCAGAACAATAGTATTCCAATTTGATTTCGACTTCAGAAGAAAATTACAATTTGTTTTCTAGGGGCAAATTATTGCATATATCAACTTGTGGAGGTGTTGTGTGTGCAGGTTGCAACTGATATATTAAGTTGTGCAAAGTAATATAAATTCACTTAGTTATTCCTATGCAAACGCTGGTAACAGTGCCAATAATAATGTAGATTTCACCAACTCATTAGTGCTGCCCTTTCAGGAAAAGCTTTGACACATATGAATGTGCTAGTTTGTAATAGATTTGGTGGCCATCTTACCGAAGGTTTATCCTTTGCACAATTGTGCTCAAAGCATTTCCATTGCATCTGACACAGCGTAACGCACCTTAAGAGGCATTTCACGTAGAATGGCATTGTTGCAGTTCTGGGAGAGGACATTAAGGGGCATATGTACAAGGACTTAATGCTGCCTTAGCACCAATATTTTTACGTTACAGCAGCTATTTTTTATTGCCTTATTTACAAATTTTTTCAAATTCAAAATAGACTTTATTCGGTGTATTTCAACCATAAAAGTACAATAAAACATACAGTACATACATCAAATTACATTGTAAATCCAGAAAGTAAAAGGACTGTGTACATTACATACAATAATTCTTTCATTGGTCCAAACATAATCGCAGTTTAAGAGCCAATTTTAAAAATTCAAGAACTTGAAGGACACTATTACTGTATAGCAGTTGTAAGTATAAAAAGGCTGGTTGTATCTGATTAAAATTCATTTTTTTTAAAAGAGAAATTAAAAAGCGTTTACGAGGGAATTCATAGTATTTACATAGAAACATAAAGTGCATCATGTCCTGTGGAGACTTTCCGTCGCAGCCACAGGACGAGGGAATTTTACAGAAGCTCTCCTTTTTAGGTCTGATAAGCAGATGTTGAAACTGGTTAAATCTAAATCTTGTAAGCAAGAACTTATCGTGAGTGCTGAAAGTGCCGAGTAAATAAGGCTCTGTTGTCAAACATGTTTTGACCATGATGAATGTCCTCACACTTACTTTTTGTAGCTCAGCACCCTCCCTCTCAGCCTTCTTGCACTGATAAAACATCTGCTTGACTAGATCAATGTCCGCCTTCCCAATTCCTGATGGGTGTTCAAACAACTCAGGGCGGCCCATCTCAGTAAAACATGTTTTTAAATACTTCAGCCAGGGAGTGCGTGACGCGTTCTCAAGAGCCATGAAGTCATTAACAATCAGGTGTGTCAGGGGGATTTCCTCACATAACCACATTTTCAGCCAACATAACAGAGGTCGTAGGGACAGGATATCGCTCAAATACCCCACTCCTAGTTCCTCATGTACCATAAAGTTAGAAGTAGAGGCCGAAACACACAAAAGCCGTTTATAAAACAAATTTTCTGTGGTCTGAAGTTGTTCCCCGACCATATAGCCCCAGAGCTCACTCCCGTATGCAGCGGTTGCTACAGATTTTGCATCATATAATTTAATCATAGCAGCCGTAGGTTTTTTACCAAGCTTTGACGCAAAGTTAAAAATGGAGGCATTGACCTTAGACACATCACATTTTTTTTTAGCAAGTTGCGGGGCCCAAGATAGTTTAGAGTCAAAGAGTACTCCTAGATAGGAGAATGTACTATAAAATGGTATAACTGCCTTATCTAGTTTGAAGGTGTATTGTCTCTTTGGCTGTTTCCCCACCTGCATAATGAAAGATTTGGAGTTGTTCCCTAACAAATCTCTATCTTCCATGAACTTTTTGAATGCGTTAAGTAGCAATTGAAGGCCTTTTTCCGTTCTTGCTAACAGCACCGCATCATCTGCGTATAACAGAACAGGGATGCTTCTATTCACCACTCTTGGACTATCAGATTTCACCTCCCTTAAAACGCCATCCAACTCATTTATATAAAAGTTAAAAAGGAAAGGGGCTAGTATACAGCCTTGCCGTACCCCCTTCCCAGTTCTGAAATCATCGGTTACAGATAAGTCTTGGGACTACCTTATATTTGCGCTAGTGTTGTTATGGAGGTCAGCCAAAAAGTTTATGATATCATTGTCCACTCCTTTGTCCCTCATGGACCTCCACAGCTTCCCCCTGTTGACACAGTCGAAAGCTGAGGATAGGTCCATGAAGGCCAAGTGGACTGCACCCTTTTGGACTGTAGTATATTTACTTAGTATTAGAAAGAGGTTCAGACATTGAGTTGTGGTCCAGCGGCCGTTACAAAAACCATATTGGGCGATGGACAAAATATCATTGTCCCGTGTCCAATCAGAAAGTCGCCGCAGTACTATTCTCCCCACAAGTTTTGCCATAGAATTAATCAGGGAGATAGGCCTGTAACAGAGGGGACTATCCCTGTCCCCCTTTTTAAATATGGACAGAATGGTTGAGAGCCCCCATGATGGCGGGCATCCCACCTTTGCGGCTGCGTTGATGACCGCCACAATAATCGGTGCCCAGAAGTTGGGATCAGATTTAAAAAGATCCGGGGGTATCCCATCCGGGCCTGGTGATTTGCCCGCTGTGAGCCCCTCTATTCCCACCACGACCTCTCCTATACTAACATTCAAACAAGTACCCCCTAAAGTACGTCCAAAGGGTACCACATTAGTTTCACTTCCCCCATACAGTTGTTCAAAATGTGCAACCCATTCCACTTTAGTAATGACACATTCTAACCCTTCCCCTGAGTCTTTCACCAGAAGGAAAATCTAGCACTATTTTTCAATGTTTCTGGTTCCAGAATCTCAGCCCAGGCCTCATTCTTCAGTACCTCCTTTCTTGTTACAATAACTGATTTATACTCTTTACGTGATCTCTGAACTAATTCCTTGTTTCGGGGTTTTGACATCAAGGCTACTCTGAGATCACGGGCCGCTTTAGAGCATTCCTTGCTGAACCACCTCGGGCCAACCCTCTCTTTGCACGTTAAAGGTTCTGTCATTGAAATAGCTATTTTATCAGTTAAGCTCTTAAAATCAGATAGAACCTGGGTTGGGTCGGAGTCAACCTGAATGCATCTAGCGATGATGTCACTACAATTAGTTTGGATGTTCTGGTATATGAGGGCCGGAGTGCACATAGACCATTTTAGGCGGCGTCTACCATCAGTTACTGTAACCCTACCCTTACCTAGGTTTCGTCTTTCTGTGGCCACCCAGGGCCCCCTTAAATGTATGGTCAGAGGCTTATGGTCACTAAGAGGGTTACTATCTATGGAGAATGAACGCACGAACTCCTGCATGGGGACAGTTAACAACATGTAGTCAATAAATGTTCCCTTCCCATGCCCTTTAAAAGTTGGGGTAAAAAAGCGCTTTAAGGGATCACATAATTCCATTGCAATGGTAAGACCATGTTCATTAAGTAAATTATTAAAAATTCCCCCCTCAACGGTGTGTTCCAGATGTAATCCGTTTATTCTGGGACAATACAGTTCCGTAAGATTTTTCCCTGGGAGGTCACCACAGGGGTGAATATTAAAATCACCCATGATCAGCAAATTGTGTGAACAGTCCCTCATTGAAATATCAATGTACTCACTTAAGGTTTCTAAGTTGCCAAGACTTGTAACATTATTAATAGAATTATAAAAGTTGATCAGACCAACCTTACATGTTGCCCGCAGATAAAACTAGACCTTGAATGTCAAGGTTACTTGATGGCCTGATAACAATTGTACATTTCAGTGCTACCGATATAAACATTACCATACCCCCCTTTGGTCTCCCCCGAGTTACTGGTACAGCAGGTACAAAATATGCCTTATAACCTTCAATATACATATCACATTTTACTGACCAAGTCTCTTGTAAACAAATAATTTGGAAGCCCCTAATGTAGGCTAACCAGCTTTCATTCTGCATTTTGTTTTCTAAGCCCGCCACATTCCAACATATAACATTATTTTTTGGTATAGATGATGGAATCACCTCTATCTGTTGAACTGCAGGCGTCTGAACGGTACTCTGACCCTCGAGACCCTCAGTCAGTCGCAGGCATCAAGCCCTGAGAGCATATCAAATCGATTATGTAGGGGAACATTGTAACCTCTATTGTTCTGATTGTCGGCATTAAAGTTTACTACTGGTGTCCGCCAGCCGTCAACGTTTAATGCCGGTGTTTGCCAGCCAATCAGCCCACTAGTATTGTTATTGTACATATATGGTGTTACCGGAATTGGAGTCTGAGCTTGTGATATAGGTCTGTACCCACGAAAATTATTAGGGGGGTTTTTAGGTAAGTTCTGATCGGGCGCGTAAAAGTATCCCAAAGGACGCACACAGACACTATTTGCATTATAAACAAGTGAGGATGCACGTAGCAAGACTGTGGCGACATGTTGGGGGTGCTGAAAGTTAACTATCACGCAGTCCCCCGTGGTTGATTTCCTTGAAGGACCAACCCAATTTACTCTTTCAGTGGATATAATTTGGTCGTAGAAATGAGATGGATAGCCGCAGTTTTTATTTAGCCATCCCACCGTTTTGTTTTTTAGAGAGTCTTGGGGTTCTCCATGAGGTTGGGCCGATACTTCCTCGTAGCGCGGAACATTAGTTAGTACCACCACATATTGGACACATTCAGGAGGGAGATTCACATTCCTGAGTCTGGCCCTCTGTGGAGCCGCTACACAATTGCCTAGGGAGGCAGGGGCCTGCTGAATCGGCTGGTTTATTGGAGCTGTGGGAACCACAGCCACAGTGCCTACCATAGTTTCAGGGTTTGACTGCCGCTTCTGCTGCACATTCTGTCTCCTGGCGTCAATCTCCTTCCCGCTCCCAACAGCGGTAGTTTTAGCGATTGTTACGCCTGGGGCAGGGGTCATATATCCCGCCACTAAACTGCCCAGTCTTTCTACTTCAGAAGCTACTTTGTCCAATTTGGACATTAATGGAGTAATTAGATCTACAATTTTGGCCTCCAATTTACATGCTATTGTATTTATTAGTGCTTCTAAGTTGGTGTCGGACAAGATCACACTTCCCTCGTTATTACTACCCACATTGTTAGGTTCATCCAAAACCTGGTTGCTTGCACTGTTAATAATGGTGGCTTTGGAGTTGTTGGGTTGGTTAGTGTGAGTTTTAGTTTTTACAGACTTTCCCCCTCGCCTCCCCTGAGTCTTTCTACACTTCCTCACAGGTCTTTGTGAAGAAAGGACCTTCACTGACTCTTCTACTGCGGAGTCCTCCTCCGATGTAACAAGCAAGTCCACGGACTTCTCGGAGTGCACCTGTACCTGTACTACTGTGCTATGGCCCTCTCTACTGTGTGCGGCATGTTCTAAGGTGCCTTCTGGACCTTCTATCGTCTCATTAGACACAATGTCCATAGCAGGGGGAAGACTTTTACTACCTAGTGAAACCCTGCGTTCATTATTGATTTGCGTAACTTTTTTTACCAAGAAGTTATCCATGGTGCGCAGGCCCGATGCCGCTGGGTCCGTGATAATTGTGGGCATGTTAACAAGAAACAGGAAAGCTGTATTAACCCAATCTCAATCAACAATTACCCTACAGCGCTAGGATGAGATGAAGTGCACTATTCAGAGTCTTACGTGAAGGCTTAAAGGCTCTATGTTCATAGAGCCAGAGTCCGTGGCCCGTCCCGTCCTCTTCCGGCCACTGAGGGCCAAAGAGGGCCCGCCCTTTGCCCGGGCTTCGCCCGGCGTCCCGCTCGCGTCCCGCTACGCGAGAGGCGATCCTTGATAAGGGGACGTTGCGGGCGGGGGGCGTGGTGTCCAGGGGGCGTGGCGTCAATCACAGCACTGCGCTATGGCTCCTGGGCAATGCAGTCCCTGTCGCTTGCTCCACTTCCCCCGAGCTCCTCGGCACTCCGGATGGCCCCGGTGAACAGCACAGCACAGGGAACGTTCAGCCCCTCGCTCCCCTACGCGCAGCGGCACCCGCGAAGCGGGTGCTGCAAGAGGTGGTATCGTGTTGGGTTGGGTAGCGGTAGTCTCTCTCTCTCGAGAGAGAGAGACTAAAGGGCAGAGCAGGTCTCCTCACAAGTTCCTCAATCCACGGGTCCCACACCTACAACCGCAGGCATCCACACAGTTTGTCTCCCACCGTTGATGCAGAAGCCCCGGTCTTTTACACACCTGACCGGGCGGGGGGCGTGGTGTCCAGGGGGCGTGGCGTCGATCACAGCACTGCGCTATGGCTCCTGGGCAATGCAGTCCCTGTCGCTTGCTCCACTTCCCCCGAGCTCCTCGGCACTCCGGATGGCCCCGGTTAACAGCACAGCACAGGGAACGTTCAGCCCCTCGCTCCCCTACGCGCAGCAGCACCCGCGAAGCGGGTGCTGCAAGAGGTGGTATCGTGTTGGGTTGGGTAGCGGTAGTCTCTCTCGAGAGAGAGACTAAAGGGCAGAGCAGGTCTCCTCACAAGTTCCTCAATCCACGGGTCCCACACCTACAACCGCAGGCATCCACACAGTTTGTCTCCCACCGTTGATGCAGAAGCCCCGGTCTTTTACACACCTGACCGGGCGGGGGGCGTGGTGTCCAGGGGGCGTGGCGTCGATCACAGCACTGCGCTATGACTCCTGGGCAATGCAGTCCCTGTCGCTTGCTCCACTTCCCCCGAGCTCCTCGGCACTCCGGATGGCCCCGGTGAACAGCACAGCACAGGGAACGTTCAGCTCCTCGATCCCCTATGCGCAGCGGGACCCGCGAAGCGGGTGCTGCAAGAGGTGGTATCGCGTTGGGTTGGGTAGCGGTAGTCTCTCTCGAGAGAGAGAGACTAAAGGGCAGAGCAGGTCTCCTCACAAGTTCCTCAATCCACGGGTCCCACACCTACAACCGCAGGCATCCACACAGTTTGTCTCCCACCGTTGATGCAGAAGCCCCGGTCTTTTACACACCTGACCGGGCGGGGGGCGTGGTGTCCAGGGGGCGTGGCGTCGATCACAGCACTGCGCTATGGCTCCTGGGCAATGCAGTCCCTGTCGCTTGCTCCACTTCCCCCGAGCTCCTCGGCACTCCGGATGGCCCCGGTGAACAGCACAGCACAGGGAACGTTCAGCCCCTCGATCCCCTACGCGCAGCGGCACCCGCGAAGCGGGTGCTGCAAGAGGTGGTATCGTGTTGGGTTGGGTAGCGGTAGTCTCTCTCTCGAGAGAGAGACTAAAGGGCAGAGCAGGTCTCCTCACAAGTTCCTCAATCCACGGGTCCCACATCTACAACCGCAGGCATCCACACAGTTTGTCTCCCACCGTTGATGCAGAAGCCCCGGTCTTTTACACACCTGACCGGGCGGGGGGCGTGGTGTCCAGGGGGCGTGGCGTCGATCACAGCACTGCGCTATGGCTCCTGGGCAATGCAGTCCCTGTCGCTTGCTCCACTTCCCCCGAGCTCCTCGGCACTCCGGATGGCCCCGGTGAACAGCACAGCACAGGGAACGTTCAGCCCCTCGCTCCCCTACGCGCAGCGGCACCCGCGAAGCGGGTGCTGCAAGAGGTGGTATCGCATTGGGTTGGGTAGCGGTAGTCTCTCGAGAGAGAGAGACTAAAGGGCAGAGCAGGTCTCCTCACAAGTTCCTCAATCCACGGGTCCCACACCTACAACCGCAGGCATCCACACAGTTTGTCTCCCACCGTTGATGCAGAAGCCCCGGTCTTTTACACACCTGACCGGGCGGGGGGCGTGGTGTCCAGGGGGCGTGGCGTCGATCACAGCACTGCGCTATGACTCCTGGGCAATGCAGTCCCTGTCGCTTGCTCCACTTCCCCCGAGCTCCTCGGCACTCCGGATGGCCCCGGTGAACAGCACAGCACAGGGAACGTTCAGCTCCTCGATCCCCTATGCGCAGCGGGACCCGCGAAGCGGGTGCTGCAAGAGGTGGTATCGCGTTGGGTTGGGTAGCGGTAGTCTCTCGAGAGAGAGAGAGAGACTAAAGGGCAGAGCAGGTCTCCTCACAAGTTCCTCAATCCACGGGTCCCACACCTACAACCGCAGGCATCCACACAGTTTGTCTCCCACCGTTGATGCAGAAGCCCCGGTCTTTTACACACCTGACCGGGCGGGGGGCGTGGTGTCCAGGGGGCGTGGCGTCGATCACAGCACTGCGCTATGGCTCCTGGGCAATGCAGTCCCTGTCGCTTGCTCCACTTCCCCCGAGCTCCTCGGCACTCCGGATGGCCCCGGTGAACAGCACAGCACAGGGAACGTTCAGCCCCTCGATCCCCTATGCGCAGCGGCACCCGCGAAGTGGGTGCTGCAAGAGGTGGTATCGCGTTGGGTTGGGTAGCGGTAGTCTCTCGAGAGAGACTAAAGGGCAGAGCAGGTCTCCTCACAAGTTCCTCAATCCACGGGTCCCACACCTACAACCGCAGGCATCCACACAGTTTGTCTCCCTTATTTACAAGATGCCACTAACTGGAGTTAGCAGCACTTTTCCTGCGAAAACGTGAATTTTAAACATCCCCCCTTCTGTTAGCGAGAGTTAACGAAAATGAGATGCAAAGTGGGTGTTCCTGCGCAAAACCTGCTGCTAAACCCACTGGCAGTTTTTTAAGACCAGAAAATGGCTGGTCTTAAAATTGGTGCAGACACTTGGGGCCTCATTTCAGAGATTTTGGTGCTGGACAGCGCAGTAAAGAATATTGCTGCACTGCGCTGCGCCAAAACAAAAGCTCAGGAATGCGCCCAGCAATAAGATAGGGCGCAGTCCTGGGCCTCATCCATGAAAAGGGTTGCATCGCTGCAACAAAACAGCGATGCTGAACTTTTCACTGTGCCCTCCTTGTGACACCCTGGATGCACCATATTTAGTGCACTCCATGTCGCAAAGATTTACAGATATGTCAGTGATCCTGATGTATCTGTTGGCGCTAAAGTCACGCATTGCTGCAATTTTGTCGCAAGCATGATGCAACTCCAGCAATGCATGGGGCAGGCCTATCCCTGTGGGACTGCGTTACCCATATGCCCGCCATGAGGCCGGCATAAGGTTTTGACACAGTGGCATCCGAGAATTGTTGCAGTGAAATCTCATAGATTTCACTGCACCACTCCTACGAGGCTTTGTTGTTTGGGAATCCCACCCTGCATACATCGCATCTGACGTAGGTATAATGTAGCATAGGGGTTAACAAGGTCACGGATATGCCTAGATGAGTTTCTTTGTACAGAGTCTAGTTTGGCGTCCAGGGTGTCTGCTGTCACCTTCTGGCACTGACACGGATGAGCTGCCAGGGTGTCACCGCAGTTGGAGCTCCATCGGTGGAGTTTGCGTGCTGCGGTGTTGGCATCTGTAAGCGTTGGCGGAGTGGTAATGCTGAGGGATTTGCGAAAAAGTTATTTGATGGCCTTGATCCAGCTGTGGCTGGGAGGGGCTATGATGGCGGTGGTGTATGGTGGGCATGGTAAAGGCGTGATGTATACTATGACGGTTGGTCCAGGAGAGTTCGGGGAGTGGTTGTTGTTGAAGTTCCCGCTAGTGGAGAAGACGGGGTCAATCAAGTGTCCCGCTATGTTGGTTGGTGCGGTGACTAGCTGCTTGAGTCCGATGTTGGCGAGGTTGGCGAGGTTCCCCAGGAGGGTGGTGGTGTTCTGATCACTGGTGTTATCCAGGTTGAAGTTGAGGTGTCCGAGTAGGATGTAGTCAGTGGATGGGAGAGACTGGGGTCTACAATGGCATCGGTGAATGGGGGTTATTCGCTGGGGGGCTGTAGACGAGGGTGCTGCGAAGGGTGGGGTTTGTCCTGATCTGTAAGTGGAGGTGTTCCATGGTAGCAGTCGGGCCATTAGAGTGCGTGATCTGTTAGAGTGTGCTTTTTTAGACAATGGCAATGCCTCCTGCTATGCACTCGGGGTGATCTGTGTGATTGAATTTGTAGCAGTCATGGATGGCGATGTCTGGTCCGGAGCAGAGAATAGTCCACGTTTACGTGAACAAGGCAATGTTTGAAGAGGTGGCATTGAGGAGGTCACAGATTTCTGTTGCGTGTTTATGGAGGGACCGCACATTGAAGAGGACACAGTTGAGCCGGGCTGCTGCTCTTTGGTAGGCTGGGCAACAGGAGGCCATGGTGTGCTGATGTGGCAGAAGGTGCGTTTGCAGTTTCGACAGGCGCAGTGTTCAAGGGAATTCTACTGTGATGCTAGATGGTTGGCACTGTGGCTTCCAGGACTGATGACGAGGAGGGTGCTGGCATTGTAGCGGAGCATTGTCAGAGAGGAAGGGTCCTTGGTGTTGGGCACAGCCCAGGGGCGGACGGACGCACACAGGCTTACCTTTGGCACCCCAGGGGTACGCCCTTTGCGCTTGGCCTTACAGTGACCAACATTAAGTAGAGCTGCGTTGAACTGGACAGCTGAGAGGTGGGAAACACGAGAAAGGACACTGAATGGGCAGGGACGCAGTGGGGGAGCGGGGTTGTAAATATATATATTTTTTAAATCTTACCTTGAGGCAGGGTCCTGCGTCTTCTGTGCTCATGCTCTCCTGAGTCTGCTTTCAGGAACAGGAAGCAGGCAGCCAGGCTCCCTCCCCTAATCCAATCACAATGCTGCAATGCTTGTTCTTGAGCACCGTAACAAGGCCCTCAGCCAGGGGCTGGAGGGGTAGGCATGTTCTCCATGCAGACTGTAATGCAGCCTGCACTGCAAAGGGGGAAGTGTGCATGACTGCTTTGGGTGGCCTGAGAGGGCTGACCAAAAAGTAATTGCGCACTTGAGTGGGAATACAACTCAGCCCCTGCCCTGCTCCGTGAGTAGAGCAGCCCCACCACCCTCCTGCCCACAAAGGGAACATAGCATGAGAATATGAGAAAGTTATCATCATGTTATGTTTCCTCTTCTTGCACTGCTTGATAGCACCCAAGTGGCAGAGGAGCTGCCACTTGGGGTGTGTCACCCGCAGGCTCTAGGCCTTGGCCCGACTCAACCCCTGGGCCTCCTACACTATGCGTCCCAGATTCTCTTCACCTGGACATTGACACTGTGGCGCAATCTGCTGCACTCTCTCCAAATCTGTGACTCAGCCAGTTGGAGCCTCAGCCAGGTGGGATTTCACAAGCCTGGGTACAGAAGTCGCCACCAAGTGCGCTGGAGAACCGCCGGATGGCGGTGATGCAAACAGGGCCCCTTATGCGTGAAGTTGCGGCGTTCCCACTACACAAGTGCGGTCCAGATCAGGGGTATGACCCTCCACCGCGTCCGGCCAGCGCAGCATCCTCCAGCCTGTGATGCAGAGAGGCGCTGCCCACCATTGGTAAATCTCCTCCATGCATCCTGGTGTAATGGTGGCATGTGGAATTTGATGCAGACCTCTCTATGTTGGTGCGCAGGAGCACATCTACCGTTCACAGCTCGAAAGGGCACAGGGCAGTCTTCGCACACAGGTCAGCAACATGTCTCCATGTGACCTGGCAGACTTCACCACCATGTAAGGGCGATTGCCGAAGCCTCAATGTCTACCGCCAAGGCCTGCAACTCCACAGCCCCTCAGCTTCCCACTCCAGTTCCCAGACGCAGGCACAGCAAGACCTCCGGGCCCCGGTGACTGTCCGCGCATTCAAGGTTTCGGCAGCCATGGTGTTGTAAGGAGGGCGCTATGAAAAGTGATGCATCGCAGGTTTCCCTCAGCGTTGGGCCACTTTTCATATATGTAGTCCTGATTCTACATTTCCTCTTCCCCTGCGACTCGGGCTGGTCATCCTGGCAGTTGGGGGGTTTGGGGAGGTTGTTGATCTGTGCTGCGCTTGTCCCTGCCTGCTCCAATTTGCATGCCATTGTTTTTCTTTGATTTTTTTAATTGGAGGTGGACTTATTGGCTATTTTTGCCTCTAGAGGCAAAAAAGGTGAAGTTCTGCTGACTAGCGTGAGTTTTTTGCACACAAATTGGGCTTTTGTCAGTTTTCACCCGCTAACGTCAGAATTTGTATCGCCTTCACGCTAGTGTTAGCAGCAGTATTCACCGGAGCTACCTGAAACTATCACCATGTAGCCATGTATTGGAAATACATTGCTAACAGGGTGGTAGTTTTTGGTGATAGGCCATGTTAAGAAAACTGCAGTTAACTAACACTAACGCTAGTTAGCTGCAGTTCTTCTACATATACTCCTAAGCATCTTCCTTTGTGACGCCTTGTGTGCATGTGTGCAAATCTTCTGAGTGTAGCCTGAGTGAGGAATTAAAATTTGTGCAAATGTATGTGCAGTCTGACTGTGGTATTGAGATTCGTGCAAATCTGTGTGCAGTCTGACTATTGTATTACAACTTGTGCGTGACAAGCCCACATCCTAGTTTTGAGTGGGCCTGCTGGTCACCCAGAAGGGTGGGTACAGTTCAGTTGTGTGAACACTTTAAGTTCTTCCACAATCAATGTGGTGGTATAGGCATCAAGGGCCTCATTTAAAGACTTTTTGAGTAGGACAGCATAGCAAAGCACCTTAAGTGTTAAGGGGTCAGGAATGTGTGTGGTCTAGGCATAGAAAAGGGTTTTTAGGTTTCAGAAATGAGTATAGTTTGAGGGTAGTGAGAGATTTTACTGTTGAGAAAAGGGTGAAGTGGTGGGGTTAAAGGGGTTTTAGGGTTCATAGATGGGAGTAGTTTAGGGGTCAGTGATGGGTGTAATTTAGCTATATTGAGGACTTTTTAGGTTTCTGGGATCAGTGGAATTTAGGGGTAGAAACAGATTTTAGGTTTCAGAAATAAATTGGTGCAGGCTAGGTGTGGTGAGAGTTTTCAGGGGTAAGGGATTGATGGTGTTTAGGGGCCGTGAGACATCAGCGAATTAAAAGCATCCTAATTAATTGTTGACAATGTAAAATATATAAATATGAGAAAATGTTCCCTGAAGTTAAGCACTGAAATAAACACCATCAGACAAAACTCTTTCTGAAAGTAAGACTCGCAACCACGCTGTATTTTTCTCTGGGGCTGACCTTCTGGACTCGCTGCTCTCTCCTCCACGGCCGGGCTTGGCTCCGCCCCCCTGTTCCTGCTGGCTGTTTGCTCACACTGTCGACCGGCCGGGCTTGGCTCCGCCGGTCGGCTTGCTGCTTGCCTACAAGCCCCAGGATCCTTAGGGGCAGGAGGACGAATCTCCACGCACCAGGAGGTGCATAAAGTCACGCTCAGGGCCGAGTTCCCTGGTGGTGTAAGACGCTGTATTTTTCTCTTGGGCTGACCTTCTGGAGTCGCTGCTCTCTCCTCCACGGCCGGGCTTGGCTCCGCCCCCCTGTTCCTGCTGGCTGTTTGCTCACACTGTCGACCGGCAGGGCTTGGCTCCGCCGGTCGGCTTGCTGCTTGCCTACAAGCCCCAGGATCCTAAGGGGCAGGAGGACGAATCTCCACGCGCCAGGAGGCGCATAAAGTCACGCTCGGGGCCGAGTTCCCCGGTGGTGTAAGACGCTGTATTTATCTCTGGGGCTGACCTTCTGGACTCGCTGCTCTCTCCTCCACGGCCGGGCTTGGTTCCGCCCCCCTGTTCCTGCTGGTTGTTTGCTCACACTGTCGACCGGCCGGGCTTGGCTCTGCCGGTCGGCTTGCTGCTTGCCTACAAGCCCCAGGATCCTTAGGGGCAGGAGGACGAATCTCCACGCGCCAGGAGGCGCATAAAGTCACGCTCGGGGCCGAGTTCCCCGGTGGTGTAAGACGCTGTATTTTTCTCTGGGGCTGACCTTCTGGACTCGTTGCTCTCTCCTCCACGGCCGGGCTTGGCTCCGCCCCCCTGTTCCTGCTGGCTGTTTGCTCACACTGTCGACCGGCCGGGCTTGGCTCTGCCGGTCGGCTTGCTGCTTGCCTACAAGCCCCAGGATCCTTAGGGGCAGGAGGACGAATCTCCACGCGCCAGGAGGCGCATAAAGTCACGCTTGGGGCCGAGTTCCCCGGTGGTGTAAGATGCTGTATTTTTCTCTGGGGCTGACCTTCTGGACTCGCTGCTCTCTCCTCCACGGCCGGGCTTGGCTCCGCCCCCCTGTTCCTGCTGGCTGTTTGCTCACACTGTCGACCGGCCGGGCTTGGCTCCGCCGGTCGGCTTGCTGCATGCCTACAAGCCCCAGGATCCTTAGGGGCAGGAGGACGAATCTCCACGCACCAGGAGGCACATAAAGTCACGCTCGATCCCTCGTCGCGCGGGACGCCCCGGGCTAAGCCCGGGCAAAGGGCGGGCCGTCTGTGGCCATCCGAGTCCGGAGAAGGCTGGGCTGGGGCCTACTCCCTTAGTGCCATCTAAAGTTTCCTATTAGTCTCACGACCACAAACATATTGTGTCTTCTGGCTCTTCATGGTAAATGTTGACTATCTTGGGGTCAGCTGTGATTGTTTGTGGCCGCCAAAGCTCTTTTTTTTTTTGTGTGCCTAAGCTAGGGAGGGTCCAACAGGAGAAAAGCTGACTCTATTTTTCTTTCTTTGAACTATTTTGGACTCTGCTGATTTGCATTGGAAAAATTGATATTTATCATGACTGCTAAAAAATTAAGGTCTGGGCGACTATTGGTGGGTAGGACTTGCTCCAAGACCAAATCAAATTCCCTACGAAACAAGGACGTTTCTGTTACGCTGTTAAAAGGAAAATGTCAACTATACAGTTTATGGGAAAGGGGAAAGGACAGAGTCCCAATAGCGGGGTCAAATACTGTAGATAAAAATGGAGAAGGAGATGGAGAAGGACGAACAACTGTGAGTGGTAACAGCAATCATGTTGATCCAATTGAATCAGCAAATATGGTAGAGGTTGCTGATCTCCTTACTGTTGGGGAGGGTGGGCCCCTAGATCCCCTGAAACCCTCGGGTCTTCTGACGCAAATCCCTGGGGTTAAAAATAAAAATAAAAAAAGTCCTCTGACCCTCCATGGACCCTTAGGTTCTACTTTTAAAACAGTGGAGGTGACAGTGCATAGACCCTTACTCTCCCCCCGTGAAATCCTAAAAGAACCTCTCGGTCTTTCCCTGCCTGTGGAGGCTCGAAGTAATGATTTCACTCTTCCAGATCTAGATATAGAGCTCTGAAAGAGATATATCACTTACGATACTAGTAAGACCACAGAATTAGTAAACACTCCAGCAGTAATAGCCCCCACAGGACCCCAATTATTCAGGTGTACTCCTTCCAATAAATCCCATTATTTTATATCACAGTCAAACATCTCCACGAGCCCTTATCTTAACATCACTGATATCCATCTTAACCAACCCACCAGGTAGGATAAACCAGTCTCTAATTCCTTATCATCTCTAGAACATTTGCTTTCTTCCATCTTAACGTTACTAGAAAAATGTGTTGGTGGTTCAGATTGTGTGCTGGAAACTGTAACCCAAATACTAAAGGTATTATTAAATAGTAAACAGGGGAAGGAATCTAGCATAAAATACAAGTCTATTCCATTAGGACCGAAAGTGAAGAAGGATAAGGTGGCAGAGGATAAGCTTGGGAATTTTTTTCAAGATTCAGTCCTAATTGAACATGATGGTAATTCCCAACCTATTGAACGAAAGAAAACAGTAGTGAAGTTGGGGAATATCCTTGAAACCCCATCTAAAGCTCCAGCAGCTAATTGTGTCATTGAGCTTGATCAAGAAGTAAAAATCATGGTGGACTCTGAAAAAAGGACAGATACGGAGTTATTTCCAATTTTTAAACCTCAGATAAATGAGGGGAAAGAGGGTGTTCTGGATTCATCATGTGATGGAAAACAGGAAAAAATTGGGAAACTTAAAAAGAACAGAGGGAAAAAGAGGAAACCAATTCGAAGATTTGCAAAAAAGAGGCAAAGAAAAATTAACTTTGAAGAACATTTAGACACCTGTATTGGAAAAGATCTTTCTCAGGGATCAATGCTTAATGCATCCCAAGATATGATCCGGCAAGTTAAATTAGACCAAGAGATCCTGAAACCTATAGATCAGGTGACAGGTCCATTATTGACTCATAATGATCCACCCCCTAACACTATACCCCCGATGTCAGCTACCTATAATATCGTAACAGGGGGGTTACCATATACTACAATTGTGGAGCAGATAAATCCAGCTAGTCAAGTATCAGTAGCACTCAATCCCCTGGCTAAGTCGCACCCTGATACGATTGGAAGAAAAGAGGCTCCAAAAATGTCAACTGATGTCCTTGAAAGGGAAAGTATAGATACTCTCCATTTAGATTTTTTTCCCTTTGTCTGATACGGATCTCATATTAAATAGATCCTCGCTTCTTAAATGCTTCTTGGAGATCGAAAGTCTGAAACTTATCCAAACTAATGATATAGACTTAGTTTCCATTTTGAAAACAGAGGTTGGGAATATAACGAGGCTAAAGTTTTATTCAAAAATTGTTGTAAATCATATCCTTCAATGGTCAGAAGGGTTACAAAGTAGGGGGATCGATGTCACTCCTTTTCTAGAGAAACCATGAAACAGAAGTTTTGTTAATAAGCCCCTGCTACTCCAGCCAGTCTCGGGCAGCAGAGATTTTCCTTCCGAAATTGAAGACTTCAAAATCTATATCTCAAAAAATGTACGACAGGTGACATATATAAATCAGAGAAATTATTTGTGGGAAAGGATTATTTTTCGTTAGATGGCAGAGCTACTCCCTCTAGGAGAGGCCATGCAAGGGGCGGGGTGGCTTGTTTGCTGTCTAATAAGATAAAATGGAATTTTGCTCACTATATAGACCCTAGCAATCTTTTCCAGGCAATAACATTGTTTAATTTCGACAATGTTGAAAATAGTAAACCATTTATTTTGATAAACGCTTATATTCCCCCAGATGCCTGCCATAATACACTTCTAAAGAAGGTCTTTTCTTATATAAAGAAAATCATTGATGCAGATCCTTCCCCTCATATAATTTTGTTAGGGGATCTTAATTGTAAAATCTCCAACCTCAGCCTGGAGTTGTTCAGAAATAAGGACAAAGAGGAATCCTTGCAGATTCCTCAAGCCCTTTTTCCAGGCAACATTAGGACAAATAAGAGAGGGAAACTGCTTCTTGAGGAATTGACAGAAATTGAAGGTATTATAGCAAATGGAAGGTTATCCTCAGATACACCGGCAAACTTTATATAATAAATCAAATAATAGTGAATCCATTCTAGACAATGTGATAGTGGGAAGTACCTCCTTCTCCCTTTTGAAAGATCTTGTGGTTTCTAATACACTATATAGCGACCATAAAGTACTAACTATCACTGTAAATCTAAATCCTTCTAAGACGGACCCATGGTCATTAAACAGTGAATTGGTCAGCGTTGGAAAGAAATCAGGAACATGCCACTGGGATATTAGGGCAATTAGGGGTTTGGAGAGTATTTTAGAGGCTGCTGTGGATAATTTGGTTAACTGGAAAGGATTTGAAATAGCATGTTTTTCTGATTTTATGAATATGGTGATTTCCATTGCAAAAAAATCGAATCAAAAAGGAAATACTAAAGTAATTCCTAGATCCCTTCGTTTACTTAATATTGAAATAAACAAATTAGTAAGGGAACAGTATTTGATTTATTCGCCCGAAAGATATCATAGAATAGTATTACTAAAAAGAAGGATAAGTAGGGTGAAGGTAAAGATGAAAAAAGAGAGGGGAGATACTTTATGGATTAAATTGCGGGAAGCTGCGTTTAAAGGTCAAGTAAGAACATTCTGGTCACTCATTGGGGAGGTTTGTGGAGTAAGATCTAGACCACTTCCAGTAGCCATTGAAGAGCATACATGGGTTGGTTACATCGAGAACCTGTATGCAAGTAACGGAACGGTGGTTGGCTGTAGTGGAGTCAATGAGGATTGCTCTCCATATGGACCGCCTTCTGGAAAAGACATTGAACTGGCCATTAAGGGTTTGCGTTCCTCTGGGGCTATGGGTCCGGATGAGCTTCCAATCTCGGTTCTAAAACAGAATAGCGAAATGTGGAGCAAAATCCTTTTTCCGGTATTTCGTTTTTTTTTCGCAAGTAAAACCGTTCTCCCATCTTGGAAGGGGAGCATATTAGTCCCCCTTTTCAAGAAGGGAGACCGTGAAGCTCCACATAACTATCGACAAATTGCCCTTTTGGATGCCATAGGTAACGTCTTCGCCAAATGCCTTCTGAAGCTGATTAATGATTGGGTGGTTAAGGGTGAAATTCTACCCCTTGAACAGACTGGGTTTAGGCAAAGGCATGGAACCATGGATAATCTAACGGCATTGCAAGTTATAACTGAAAAATTCATTAAGGTCCGAGGAGGGAGAGTCTATGCAGCCTTTATAGACTTATCCACAGCATTTGATAAAGTAGATCTTCCTTTGCTGTGGAGGAAACTATCAGACCTTGGCATGCCGACCACCCTTCTGGAGCTAGTTCGGGCTCTTCACTCTGATACTTGGTGTAGAGTCTTGATGGGAGGGGAAAGAGGTCTATCCCAAGCTATTACTACGGCAAATGGTTTAAAACAAGGGTGTTTATTGGCCCCTTTATTATTTTCCCTGTACATATCCGACCTCCCCTATGCCCTGTTTTATGTGAAGGTATCGCCCCTATATTGGGGGGTAAATCGATTGTCTGTCTGCTATATGCAGACGATATATTAATACTGGACTTAAGACCGAGGGGATTAAATAATCGTCTGCAGGCATTACATGAATATGCAGAGACCCATCACTTAAAGATAAATGTGTCAAAAAGTAAAGTGATGTGCATGACGGGAAGGAAAAAGCTGAAATATGGGAGTTTTGCCTGGTCTGAAGGTGGACAAAAATTGGAAGTGGTAAAATCTTATGTCTTCCTAGGAAAAACACATAGCAAATAATACTCGGAAAGCAATGGCACAAGGCAAAAGTTTAATCTCCCTCTATAGATCTACAGGCAGAAGACACTTTGCCCTTTTACTAGAGGTTTTCCGTGCTAAAATCCCAGCTTCCTTACTGTACGGCATTGAATTACTTGACCTAGGAAAATGGGGCTTTTTAAATATAACGAAAGGTAAAATCTTACGGTATTTAACCTCAGTAAATACTGCCTGTTCTGTGGCCACCCTTAGGTTGGAATTTGTTTTGCGTAGTAGTTGGGTTCAGGGCCTTGCAGGGATAGTGCGATGGGTTTCTAGCCTCGCAAAGGGAGAACCTGGTACACTAAGATCTCTTATTCAGAAAGAACTATTAGGAACTCTAAAAGAGCATTCTTTAATTGTAAACATTTTTAGAATTGCGGTTGACCTGCTTCAAATAGATGAATCTGTACTTTTTACTTTATCTCCATATCAGCTAAAAGCCACCCTGAAACTGGCTTCCTGGAAACTAAGCTTCAATATGGATAGGGAAGCCCGCATTTCAAAGAAAGGTGGTGTTCTGACTATTGACTCCTGTCTGATAAGAAAAGTACAACCTTATATTACTTGGAATCTCCCCCACGGAGTACGCCGTTTTTGGCTCTTATTGAGGCTGGATTTTCTCCCTCTGAATAATGTATTGTCTAGATGGTATGGTTCCTCAGCTATGTGTAATCTTTGTAATAATTCAATTCAGGATGTTACTCATGTGCTTTTTGTCTGCCCGGCTCTACTTTTACATCGACGTAAGTGGATGAGACCAATTTGCCTACAATTAAATATTTTGTCTGCCACCGCATTTATAGACGTCATTTATAATCCACCTAATGAAATGTTCTGCCACAGCATTTTTAACTTGTTAAAAGCTTTTTAGACATATATTTAAAAAAAAATGTATACGGATATTACGATCCTTTTAGAGATTTTACCCGATGTTCTTAAAATGTTATCTCTGTATTATATATTCGATTGTATGAAAATGTATAATTTATCTCTGTTCTTCTTTTATGTGGATCTCATTGGAGTTCCAAACCATAAATAAAATAAATTGAATAAATTGAATTGAATACTTACGCCTTAAAAAATGAGCATGCAAAAGCCAATTTCGAACAAAAAAGGCATTCTATGAATTAATTTCTATGAAATGATAAATGCCATTCATTCTGAAAATTCCCCATAAACACTTTAAGTGAAATGGTGTGTTAGTAATTGTATTCCATGTAATCATTTTTCTAAGAAATTGCATATAACCGGTTTCACAAATAAAATAAAAGAGCAACAAATAAAAAGCATTTATGTTTTTTAAACCAGCTGATTTTTGTCTTTGCAGGTTCAAACACCATGAAATGCAGAGATATCTCATTTTGAGCCAAAATTCCTTTGGATCAGTACCGAACAGCTTTAGGTGGGCATCCCTACTGGCTCTCCTCTACCATCCAAAAGACAAAGGCTCATGGCACACAAGAAAAGACCAAATAAAATGTGCCTTTCCTCTCTGTAGTGCTTGAAGAAAGTATAGTGTAGAAGTACACATTGCTAAATCAAATTTTCTGTGAGAAAACTGTTTGTCTTATTTTCTAAAGTAATTTAAAAATAAAACACATAACTCTTTAAAAAAAAATGAAAACTGTGCTAATGTTTTTGACAACGAATTGAAGCAAGTTAGAAGGGAACACTACCTAAAAGTAAAAATGATGTTGAAAGTGTTTCCTGTTTCCATCCTTCTCTGGACACGTTAATTGATTTGACAATTTTCACAAAAATGAACTGCATTTCTGAAATTCTGAAGTTGGGTACATGTTCGACTGCGAAACCACACACAGACACACACTTAATGAGTGAGTAAATAAATAGAGGAGTGAGTGAGTGATTGAGTGATTGAGTGTCAGACTGTGTGAGTGGGTTAGATTTTAGGGGGGGTGTATGTGTGGGTTTGTGAGCAAGAGACGGAAAAAGCTGAGTGTGTGGGTTTGTTGACCAAGTGTTTACATGTGCAGATGCGCCTGTGGAATCATCATTAGAGCATCTGCACATGTTAAGGGTTATCACTGACTTAGCACCCACCTCTTCAAGCTCTCCTCCTTGCTTTGCATTCACCGTGACACAGCAGTTACATGCAGGGTAACAGAAAGGAAACCTGCCAAAGAAAACAAGGCAAGCCTAATGTATAGAAGCAGGGAAAGAAACCTGTAAATGGACTAAAATACTGGTTGCTTCTAGAGGAGTGATCTAGGTTACCTCACAGGGTGGACACAAGCATGACAACCCAATGTCCCTGTGCAGGACATCAGGTTGTCATTTATTATGAAAGCCCGATAAAAAGAGGGGAAAATGACTCATTCTGTACCTGAACCCTAAGTTAGCATACACAAAAAGTATACTTAAATAAATAAGACAACTAACTATTGTTTCAGCGAGAAATACAGTAGAGATTTCTAAGCCAATAGAAACATGAAATGGTCGCAATGATTTCACTTATGTATATATCAAACACAAGACAAAGGATAGGGGAGGGGTAAGGCACCAGAAATCAGGGAACAGGGCTGCAGTAAAACTCTTATTTCATACAGTGAAACAAGATGTTATAGAAAATGCATGGATAAACGCAATGGGAAATTGAGGGCACATGCACCACTAACCTCAATAGCACCACAATTTAGGGAAACAGCCAGAAATTAACCAAGTAACCTGTTTGGGTAATTGCTCACACTGGTTTAACAGACAGAATTACATGCAGTGTGATGTCAAACTGTGTGTTTATTCTTTCAGAAACGATAGGAGGGTGAGTCAGGGAGCAGGAATTATTATTATTTTCTTTAAATACATTTTATTGAATCTCGAAAAATTATGAATACAAAAACAGTGCATTGCCTAGTGAAAAAGATCAATATAATAAGGGAAAAAACATAATGAGTAAGAATTAAAGGGAGCAAGAATTAAGCGCAAAGTAGAAAAAAAGCATAATTTAGAAGCAATGTAAGGCAAACATTATAGTTTTAAGGTGATAGAAAGAAGAAAAGAAGAGAGAGAAGAGATAGAGAAGCAGAAAGAGAAAAGAAAAGAAACACATTTCCTTGAAAAGATACAGGTGTAAAGTAATAAAATAAAATACTAAATGCAACAACAGTCCAAGAAGTAAACAATATTCAGAACAACAATATAAACCTCTTATGAGAGAATATGTCATGCAAAAGTATACAATCAGGTAGAGGAAAGCACATGTACCTTAGCAGGGCGTGATAGGTACGAAGCGGCATCCATAATTTGTGTGCTTGATAGATAACTGCAGTGAATCAATCTTGTATCTGTCTAACCTGTGATGAAAACAAACTGAGTTCCTCCAAGATAGGAGGTGGGCTTGCCAGTAGACTTTGAAGTGGATGTGAAAGAGGAAATAGCTTTGGACAGCAGTAGATCTAGTGATTGACCAATTGTCTTTTTCGAGCACCAACTGTCATGGGCACTACCTAAGAAAAGTAGGTTATTAAAAAAAGGTACATGAATTCGAATAATGGCAGTAATACGGTTTCATATTGAAAGCCAAAATGTAGACAGAGTGAGACAGGTAAAGAACATATGGAGGTCTGCACCTGGCACAGTGAGACATCATCAGCGTCATGTTGCATAAGCTTGTGTTTAAAAAGGCAAGCTTGGGTGTGGAAAAGTCTGCTGTAGAAGAAGTAGTATTTGTGTGAGACTAGCAGTGCAAACAGTGGAATGAATTTTTATCGATAGTCTTTCCCCTATCGAAATTTTGCCAGGAGAGCCCAAAATCCATCTCCGTTAAAGTCTCAACATGCGTTTTGCTCTATTAGGGTCCGGTGTAATTAGAAGCTCATAGATGTGAGCCGCTTTTGGATGAATAGTATTGGCAATTGGGTGAGAAGGAGAGCAGGGATGAAATGGGCCCAGAGGAAATTGCTGCAAAATAGTGTTATGGATCAAGGTGCATAATTTGCTATTTTGGGAGTGCACAGGGGCACATAGATCATAGGTGGAAGAGAGTTCAGAAAAGGGAAGAGGGGAGCCAGCATTATAAAATTGAGAAATGAGTAAGTACCTTTGTTCATCCAGGCCTTCACAGATAAAAGTCTCCCTCGTCGTCCAGGCCCCATCTCCAGCAGGAATGTTTTGACATCAAGCAATTGGTGGACAGATAAAGGGACAGATGACACAACACTGGAACAGGTTTTGAGGGAAAGGGAAGCAGTAGATAAAGTGGTGGAGACGAAAAAAAAGTTAAACATGACAAGCTTTTCTAAGATGTTGGACTAAAAATAGAAGATGGGCCATGAACATTTTTAACTAAGAGGAACTATATTGGAACGTTTGCTGGGTAAGGTTTGGTTAAGAGAGATCATGAAGAAGTACCAGAGAAAGGGAGGCAACAAGGGAGACACTCTCTCAGAAGGTAGATCTGATTCCAAGAAGGTCCTTAAAGTTGCATGAGGGAACTAAAGCTTCAGGAGTGATCAAAGACAGGAGAGGAAAGAAATGCGAGTAATGAGAGCAAATTATTATTAAAGATTTGGCTGGAGGTGGAATGTAATAGATAAATGTTATATTAGGAGTCCCCTGTAGACACGTCATTGTTAGAACAGAAACAGAGCACAAAAGCGAGCGTAGAGGGAGGGAAGAATATTTATCAAGCCCTATCTGAAGAATTGCATAAGAAGATCAAACCAATTGTGCTAAAATGTGCATATTTGAGAGTGACAGGTTATGCGCTTCTGAAAAGTGAGGGTTTGGTTTAGAAACAAATCAAATCCATTGTGCTGGTTTGAAAGGAGAACAAATATGTGCTCTTTTTAGTTCAGATAGTTTTATTGAAAAGAAAACAAAGTGACCATACAAACTTTACACTATAAGTCTTATAACATCATGTTCCAATCTTGTTGCCTAGAAAGTAAAGGAATTAGACTAATAATACAGAAGTGAGACATGAAAAATGCACAATAAATAAAACACATATACATTCAAAGTATATAAAAGAAACTTATGGAACTACTAGGGAGGTCAGGGTGGTTTGGGAACCTCATGTTGAGAAGGTTCTAGTAAAGAACACCGTTTGGCATTATCATCAATAAATGTTGTGATAGGTGACCATAAGTCAGCACGTTTTGTAGCCATGTGAGGAGGGTACACAAAGGCAGTGTCCAACCTATGATTATGGCAAACAGTGTACCACCAAGCTCTATATGACATTTTCAAAAAGTCTTTCCAATTGACAGTAATTTATTGAAAGGCAATCACTAATAATAAATCAATAATCTTGACATTAAGTGAAACTGTGTCCCAGATAGAAGAAAGACTGCCCAGGAAGATATGAATGAAAGAAAATGGAAATGTAGTGTCATAAATTAAGTTAACTTGAGACCATACTTGCTTCCAAAAGGTTTGTACCTGTGGACAAATGAATAACATATGAAATAGGTCAGTGTTGGGAGAAGAACAAGTCCAACATGTGTCCGGAGTGGCTGAAAAACGTTTACATAAAGTGGCTGGCGTGAATAGAATTATGTTATAAACAAAAAATAATGTTTGTGTGGTATTTGCTGCTCTAGAGGCTTTATGTACTTTGGAACAGATGCTTTTCCAAAGTGAGAGTGGCCAGCATACCACAAAGTCTCGCTCCCAAGCCTCTTCAGTTTTGGTTTTCTGTCTATCAGTGTCAATACCTAGTAGGTGGTTATAAATAGTTGAGGCTTTGGGCGTGGTCATTAACAGGGCGTGAATTCGTAAAGAGGGATCTGATTTATTGGAAGTGGCTGGCATGACAAGGAAGTGGGAGTAAGTTTCCAGTACAGATTTTTTGAGTATATTGTACTTATGGATAAAGAAGGTCGGTAAATTGAATATCTGCATGAGTGTAACAAAAGGCAAAAATTCTGAGTCTGAGAATAATTGATACATCCATATCAAACCCCTTTCTCTCCAAGTCCTCCAATAAAAAGGTCTGTTATGGATCAATACATTTTTATTATGCCAAATTGTTGTGTTTAAAAAGGAATCCTTAGAATCATGAGTAGAGTGAGAAGGTAAATCGAGTAGTTTGGCAGTATGCTTTAATATAGGAGTGGAAATGGATTGTGGTTTGGCGAAAAAGAAAGATATTCACGAAATCAATAAGGAGACATAAACAGGCGCTCGATTGAAGTCCAGAGAGGACAGTCATCTGCAGAGTCAAGCAACCAAAGAGAAGCCTGACTTAGTAAGAAAGCTCTTTGATAAGCCTATAAGCCTGGAAATCTGGGAAGTTAACTCCGCCCTCTGTTTTAGGATGAATTAATTTTAAAAACTACATTTGAGGTTTCTTATTATTCCATAAGAAAGAGGATAAAATGGAGTTGACTTTTTAAAATAATTTGGAAGTAATGGGGACTGGGATGTTTGAAATAGTATATAAAACTATGGGTGATAGCATCATCTTTATGGTATCTAAGCAGCCCCACCAAGACAAGTAAAGGGGATGCCATTTAGAGGTCAGTTCTGAAATCTTATGAAGACATTTATTCATACGTAATGTTACCGTTTCTGAAATTGAAGGTGTAAAGTGTAGACCTAAATATTTAATATGACTTGGACTCCATTTAAATTGAGAAGCTTGGAATTGTGAGCTAAAAGTATGTTTTGTTAGAGGTAGTATTTCGCATTTATCATTATTTAATTTGTATCCAGAAATGAGTGAATAAGATTTCACTTCCGCTAAAAAATCCGGAATTGATTCTTCTGGTTTGGACAAAAAAAGCAGAATATCATCGTCAGCATAGACTGCGAGTTTGATGTGAACATTTGGTATTTGAAATCCATAAATGTTTGGGTTTTGACGTAGTTTGGATAAAAATGGTTCTAAGGCCAGGTTAAAAAGGAAAGGAGATAGAGGGCAACCCTGACGCACCCCTCACCTAAGTTAAAAAATGAAGAAATTAAGCCATTGGCACAGACTGCTGTACGAGGATTAGAGTAGAGGAGAGATAGTAAATTTATAAAATTGGGGCCAAATCCAAACCATTCAAGGGTGTAAAATAAATAATTCCACTCAACTCTATCAAAAGCCTTCTCGGCATCCAGTGCAATTGCCGCCAAAGGATGGTCAAAATGTGAAGATTTCGATAAGATATCAAAAAAGAGCCGGGTATTGTCTGTAATGACTTTCCCTTTGACAAAGCCAGATTGTTCCTTTCCTAGTAAATTTGGTAAATAAGAGTCAAGACGTATGGCCAAAGCTTTAGAAAACATTTTATAATCAATATTAACCAGTGAAATAGGTCTATAGTTTTTACAATATTTACAGTCTTTACCTTCTTTGGGGATAAGATAAATATGGTCTTAGAAAAATGAGCCAGAAGAATTTTTTGAGGCACAAAAAAAATTAATAAGTGAATGCACTCTGGGTATTAAAAGCTTAGAAAAATAGGTATAGAATTCAACGGTGAAGCCGACCGGACCAGGAGCTTTGTCTTTTTTGAGATTTTGAAGGGCTTTTAGAAGTTCATGCTGGGATAGGTTCGATTCTAAAGGGAAAAAATCCAAAGGAGCCTGATGAGGCTTATGGATGTTAGAGAAGAATTGCGATATTGAGTGATCTGTAGGCTGGGTTTCTGATGAGTAGAAAGATTTGTAAAAGAGAGAAAATTCATTTAGAATCTCAGCATCTTTAAATTTTAAGACTGAGTGCTCATCGAAGACAGAATCAATGTTTAATATGTTTTGGTGAATCTTTAAATAGTTGGCTAAAATTTTCCCTGCTTTGTTTTTACCTTCATAAAGTTTTGCGCTGGATTTTAATAAGTAAAGTGAAGCATCTTCTGTTGATTTCTTATTAAATTTCAATTTAGCATTAATGAGGGTCTTTAAACATTCTTCTGAGTGTGATGTGTAATATGAATGTTCTAATGCCTTAATGTCTTGAAGGAGGGCCATAGTAATCTTACGTGCATCTTTTCGTTTCTTTGCAACGTAACCTAAAATAAAATCTCTTGCTGACGCCTTGAAAGCATCCCAAATGGTTGCGGGAGATAGGGAATCTGTATTATTTCTCTCAAAATAATCAGTGGAAAAGGAGGTAAAAGCTACAGTGAATTTGGGATCTAAGAGGAGTGCATTATTAAAACGCCATCTTCTGGGAGCGTTATTTCTGGGGAGTATATCAAAGCCAATTGAAACAGGTGCATGATCTGATAAGAGAATAGGACCAATTTCTGCATGAGTAAGGGACTGTGAAATCTTACCGGACACGGAAACATAGTCAATTCTTGATTGGGTATGATGGGTTGAGGACTAGAAGGAATATTCTCTAGTAGTCAGGTTACAAAGACGCCAAGCGTCAAGCAATTTATGTTGATGCATAGTGTGAGTAAAAGATGTATGTGACTTGTTGGGTAGGAAAGACACTTTAGAGTTTCTGTCTAAAAAGGGGTCTAATACCTGGTTACAGTCTCCAGCCATAATAAAATTATCTTCAATACAGTGAGAAATATGCTTAGCCAAAGCAGGCCAAAAGGAAGCATCTCCGCCCGTAGGTGCATAAACATTAATAAGAGTGACTAGAACTCCCTCTAGTGATAATTTAACAATCAGCCACCTCCATTCATCGTATGATTCTTGCGATAGCAATGTAACTTGTAGAGATTTACGACATAATATCACCACTCCATTTCGTTTACCATCCCCTGGAGAAAAGTAAGCCTCACCACCCAACCATTTTTCAATTTGAAAGATTCAATATCCGTATGGTGGGTTTCTTGTAAGAAAACAATATGAGCATTTAACTTAGCCAAGTGTGACAACACTCTCTGTCTCTTGATAGGAGAGTTTAGTCCCCTAATGTTCCATGAGATTAATTTAAGCAACATGAGATATTAAAATGGGATGATAAAAACAGCATAAAGTAACAATCCAATTCAACAAGATAGAAAAGTTAACAATAGAATGATCCGAGCTTTTAGTGCAACAGTCCAATTCGTTGCAAAAACACTGTATAGCAATAAAAAGATAAAAGAAAAAAGAGAGAATTAAATAAGTTCAAGACATTGAGACATATAGTGAGTATTTAAGCAAAAACAAGAATAGTAGGAGAGAATAGCCATATAAGAGCAAATAAATGTAGAAGTCAAATGATAGAAGAAAAAAGTGGAAGAATATATTGCAAAAGACAGAACAAAAGACAGTACGGATAATAGACCTTCCAAAATGGAACATGAAAGTGGGTAAAGGTACAAAGGCCACCATAATAGAGATAGAGGGAAAATTGGAAGGTAAAACAAAAAATAGAAGACGAAACAAAAAACATACCTACAATGAGGGAACATGAAAGCGAGGGTGGGTGGAACCACATGGAACAAGCCGAACATCGGGTGAAGACCGGATCAGACCAAGGAAGGGACAAGCCATACTGTAAACATCACTGTATAGGCGAAGGATAAAGAAAATAGAAAAACTTAGTAAGACATTTAATATTGATGGTTACCCCGAAGACGGCGGATGGACTCATGGATGAATGATAGTCTAGTTTATAGTGCATGAAGGATAGTGGGATGGGTTGAGTGGCGGAGACTGGTTTGTGGACTTCGTGCTAGTTGTGGGAGCTGATGGGAGGTGGTCTGGCGGAGTCTCCTGGGAAGCCACGTCGGGGTGGGAAAGCACCACTGTGCGCGGTAACCTCTGGTTGATTAATACCGTGCAAGGATCAGTTGAGTTTGCTGTGATTATTTGGGGGATGGGGGTGAAGTTATTATTCGGAAGTAGGCGGTCGCCCGTTGGCATTGAGGACCCCCCCCCCCCCACAGCCCATAAGGCTTGCCTGCAGTGACTACTGCTAGGCTTAGGTGTGCGTTGCGAGTTGGGATGGTTTGGATGGGGACTAGCAGTTTTGTTCTAGGTCCTGTCCTTGGGGGGGTGGGGGAAAGGTAGTTTGGGGATTGGTGGGGCAAGATGTTTACCGGTGTGTTCAGCTTTTTACAAGGAGAGGAGGAATGGTTGTGGTATGATGATGGGGGCAGTACCTGATTTGCGCTGTGTTACATGGAATGTACGGGGACTACACACGATGACAAGGCGCTACAAGGTCAATGCATATTTGGTTAGATGGGGTGTATATGTAGCGTTGCTGCAGGAAACACACCTTACTAAAGCGGAGGGACTAGCGCTGCAGCGTAAATGGCGAGGACAGGTTTTCAGTACCTCCTATTCAGCATTTGTAAGGGGGGCGCTGCTTTGGATCAGGGCGGGGGTTTCTTTTCAGATGACCAAACAGACAAGACTCTGAAGGTAGATTTGTGGCAGTTAAGGGCGTTTATATGGCAGAGATGTAGTGTTTTGTAGCATCTATGCACCAAATGTGGACCAGGCGCGCTTTCTGGATCGAATGTCTAGCACGTTGGCGCATTATCTAGCGGGCCCGATAGTGCTGGGTGGAGACTTTAACTCAATAGCGGACCCATCTAAGCATGGGCGGATTTTGCGAATTGGCAATCCGTGAAATTGCGTATTTACGGATTCGCAATCCGCAAAATCCGCAAACTCTCGCGAATTTTGCAGATTCCTTTTTTTTTGTGTTCGCAAGTGTTTCTGCCATTTCGCAAGGGTTTTTTACCAGTTCGCAAACGCGAACTTACTTGTCGGGTAGCAACGGTCGCGACCATGTTGTTTCTACCTCTGGTTCATCACAGCACCCTCTGTTTCACCACTGCCACCCTCTGTTTCACCACTGCCACCCTCTGGCTCACCCATGCCACCCTCTAGTTCATCACTGTAGATTATGGGGGGAAAAGCACACCTGCCCTGCCTCAACTGACATGAATGAATTAGGGGCTTATTAATGTGTCACTGAATTTGAACTTCCAGGCTGGCACCTGCTTCCTTATCTGTAATTGCTTTCTGTTGCAGTGTAATTTTTTTAACAGGACCTTTGATGTATACTTGTAGCTATTCTCTGAGCCTGCTTTGAGGGTCAGAGCAGGGTCATAGAATAGTTGCAAGTAGGCAATTGAACTCTGAAGGGGCCCCTCAGGAAGCACTACAGGGAATGGTTACTAATGATAAGATTGAACTTTTGCACCTGCTGAGTGCTTTCAGTTTTGCAAAAATCCAAATATCCAGCAGCATCCACAAAAAGTAATCCTTCCAGGTCAAGATCCAAATCAAAGTGACCAGCACATGAAGAAAGCACTGGGAGGAGCCTGCTGGACAGGAACAGGAAGTTGGAGACTGTGGGGCACTTCCTTTCTCCCCCCCCCCCCCCCCCCCCCAAAATGGACTCCTTGCAAAGAAAAAGTGCAGGCAAATGTCAACCTGAGGAGTTATTCTGATAAAAATCATAATTTTCAAGGTTTATGCTGCCTGCTGGTGGATTTCTTGTGCGAAATTGCAAATTTTGCAATCTCGCAATTGCGAGATTGTCGCTGCCCGCCGCATCTACGTGTTCGCAAGTGTTTACTCCCGCGAAATTGTATAGTATTCTAGTTGGCAAGTGCGACCAAGCAAAAAATCCGCTTCGCACGGATTTTACGAATTTTCGGCAAGTTCGCGAGAGTTCGCGGATTGCGAATTTGCCGAAAATCCGCAAAATCCGCGAGCGGAACGGATTTTACGCCCATGCTTAGACCCATCTTGTGATCGATCACACCCCCCACTGAGGGAATCCCCGGTGCACAGACTGTCCAAATATAGATCTGATTGGCAGACCAGGTGGGACCTGGTAGATGTGTGGAGAGCGCACCACCCGCAGGAAAGGGACTTTTCCTTTTTTTCAGCGCTGCACGAACTTCATGTTCGGCTGGACGCGATCTTATACTCAAAAACGGTAGTGCCCGGCATAACCCACTCTGAGTACCTTACGAGGACTCTGTCTGACCACAATCCATTGATGGTCACTATGCACTGGATGAGAGAGACATCTGATATCCCGACTTGGAGACTGCGACCTGAGACATTGGAGGACCCAGTGTTCCAGCGAGAAGTAAGAGAAGGGATAACCCATTATTTTACTCAAAATGCAGGTTCGGCTACTTCCAGAGCATTGGAATAGGATGTGTTTAAGGTGGTGGTAAGAGGACTTTGTATTTGCAAATGTGCTGGGGTGCGGAGGGTTCTGCTGCAAGACGTAGACAGAGCAGAAGTTGCATTACGAACAGCAGAACAAGTGAGGCCTGGGCGACCAGAAAGGCAAGTAGAAGTGGACAAAGCTAGGGTAGCAGCGGCCCGGGAAATAGAACGATTGCGCTGTTTTGATTATAGGAGTTATGTTGAAAGACCCATTCGGAAGGTGATAAAGCAAGTACGCTGTTGGCATGGCTGGCTAATCCGAACCTGAGGGGTTCTCCGATTCTGGCACTGGAGATGAGGGATGGTAGCACAGTACATACGCAGAAAGAGATCGTGACTCAGTTCCAAGAGTATTATGAAACACTATATGAGAGTAAGTTGGAGGCAGGAGAGGTGGAAATTGACTCCTTTTTGAGGAGCCTGATATTGCCACAGTTGGAGGAGGAGCAGGTGAAGCACTTGGGTAGAGATATAACAACTGAGGAGGTGCGGAGTGCCGTCAAACATATGGCACGTAACAAGACCCCAGGAATAGACTGATTGCCCATAGAGTTTTACTCGCAATGTATAGACTTGCTGGCGCCGAAAATGTTGGAGGTCTATAGCGAAGCCCGAGAATTGGGCTATTTGCCAAGGTCAATGCGTGAGGCACTCATTATTCCACTGTTGAAACCAGGACAGGGAAATATGGATACGACTGCGTATCGCCCATTGTCCATGTTATCCACGGATTATAAGATCCTCAGTCGAATACTGGATTCCCGCCTGCTGCAACATATGACCAGTCTAATACACGAGGATCAGGCCGGGTTTATCCCAACTAGAAATACCACCACGAATATACGGAGGTTGGGGAAAATATTGGGGGGAGTCCGCATTGATTCACCCATGGCAGCGATATTATCGGAAGACATAGAAAAGGCTTTCGATAGCTTGGAATGGCCATTTCTTTATAAAATAATGAGGGGCTTTGGATTGGGAGACGCCTTTGTGGGATGGACAATGGTGCTATACAATTCGGCGGTGGCGAGAGTGAAGGTGGGAAAAATGATCTCACCCCAATATGGAGTGGCTCGTGGGACCCGGCACTATCTCCGCTATTGTTCGCATTGGCTATAGAACCCCTCGCAGTACAAGCCCGGTTAGGACAATGGTACAGGCCTGACGTTCAGGGGGGAGCAACACTACATTTCGCTATATGCGGATGATTTGCTGATGTTTTTGGTGAATGCGGAAAATGAGCTAGCGGGGGCGACACAGTTGCTTCTAGATTTTGGAAGTATTTCCAGACTAAAAGTGAATTGGACTAAGACATGTTTGTTTCCGGTGCAGCTGGGGAGGGTGGCTCCTGCGGTGCCGAGAGCCAAGAGGTGGGAGCCATCCTGTTTGGCCTACCTAGGTGTGCATATATATCAAGAAGCTGACGCTATCCTGGATGGCAACATAGGCAGAAGTATTCGGGCGCTGTAGGGTAGCATGACATTCTGGAGTAAGCTGCCGCTGTCCGTGATGGGGAGAATAGCTCTATTGAAAATGGTGGCACTTCCTAGGTTGTTGTATTTGTTTAGGACACTACCAGTGTGGGTTCCATGCTCGTTGTTCAAGCTTTTGAAGTCCATGATAGTGGTTTTTCTTTGGGGATCAGGTAGACGTCGGGTGGCACTAAAGACTTTAATGAGGCCGAAAGCTGAGGGCGGGCTGGCAGTCCCCGATTTGGAACTCTACTACATAGCAGCACAACTTCAGATCCTCACACAAGAAGTTGGGAAAGAATTTAGAGGCCCAGAGCATCTGAGGGGTAAAGTTATACTGAGGCATATCATATCTTTTATCATACTGCAGCAGCGGCTGGATCTCAGGAATCTCTCCTTGGAGGAGAAAACGTTGGGGTTGTGTTGGAATCGGATTCAGAGGAGAGCAGGTGTTTCTCACCCCTTTGCCCCGTAAATTCCACTGGGGATGGTTACAGCATTGCCCCATGGTGGAGACTTCTCTTCTTTGCAGGACTGGGAACAAGCAGGGATTCAAGTATTGGGGGACTTGTATGAAGATGCCATGTTACTCCCTTATCAAGCGGTGCACGAACGATATGATCTCCCTAGGCGAGGGTTCTTGGTGCACGCAGCCCTGGTACGGGCATTACAGAAACACTGGAGGGGAGGATTGGTGGAACCTGAGACAACGATGGCATGTCAGTATGTGGTGATGGCAGCGGGCACGTATAAGGCAGTTACATGCCTATATACGAGTGAATGAATGAAGGACTAGCTCCACTAGATATATTAAAACTAAAATGGGAAGAGGGCATTGGGAAACCTATTCCAGAAACTGTATGGGGGCAAATCTTGCGTAGAGCGTGGAAGAGCACCAGAAATGCCCGGTTTCAACTGGTGCATTTTTTTATAATACATAGAGCATATTTGACACCGGGTAAGATAATGAGATATTTTAACAATGATAATGCGGTATGTCCTAGATGTGCTGGAGTAGGAGTAGAATTAGAACACATGTTGTGGGAATGCACGAAACTGGGGGATTATTGGAGCAAAGTGGGGGATCTTTTGAGGTTAGTTACAGAGCGCAACCTAACTTATGACATGGCCACGTGTATCTTACATTGGTTCCCACATACGCCCAAAACCAAGGTGACAAGCAAATTTGTAGATATGGGGCTGGTGCTGGCGAAAAGGGAAATAACAATGCACTGGAAATCCAGGGAGGGCCCCAATGTTCGGAGGTGGAGAGTAGAGCTGCTTAAATGGGCCGGGGCGGAAAACTTTATTAGACTTCGGTTCCTTTGAGGTGGTCCACTGACTCAGTACATTATCTGGGTATACAGCTGCACACGGATCCGGAGGTAGTTATGCGCGAGAACTACGGGACTGCCATAGCACGACTAGAGGATAGCGTGAATGTTTGGGTGGGTCTCCCTCTTTCTTTGGTAGGTAGGATATCGATCATGAAAATGATAGTACTACCTAGATTGCTGTTTTTATTCCTAAATGTCCCTATGGTCTTACCGAAATATTTTATTAGTCTTCTTAAATCCTTGATGATAAAGCTAGCGTGGGCAGGGAAGCAAGCTAGGGTGCAGTGGAACGTTCTGGTTCTACCATACCACCTCGGAGGTCTGGGTGCGCCGGACTTTGAGCTATATTTCCGAGTGGCGCAGGTCGCGCATGTCCACAGCTGGATACATGACAGGGAGAATGCGCCGTTTGTACAGCTTGAGAGGCTTTATGCAGCTAAAACACACGGAAGGTACAGAAGGTCTCAGAAATACAGAGGGAGAGAAAAGAAAATAGCAAATCTCTCTATTGGGACCTAATAGTGTCCTCTTTACATGCCCAGAATACACAGTTAAACTGGAAACAGCCAAGAAAACAAAAACAAGAGAAGATACACAAAGTGTCTAGTTGGGGGACTAGGTACCAGTAGGTCTATAATAAATTTTTTCCCCTCGGACCCCCCCTTAACCGTTTATCTCTCAGGCTTTATGCAGCCCCAAAGCCACTGCCAGCTATAATACTTGAACCGGTGGATAGACGTACGGGATGGCTAGACTCATTAAACTCGCCCAGACATGCTTGGCAGGTGATGTTGCAATATTATGCTGGGGCGCTTTTGTACTCCCCGCTGAAGCACATTGAATAGATGGTTTGGCTCCCTCCGTGCACTGAAAAGGGGGTAATCACGGCCCTGAATGACTTGGGCATAATTACGGCAGGTGACATGTTTGAGGGGGGCGCTGAAATCACTAGCGGGCGCGCTTGCACCAGAGGCTACACCCACAGGGCTCCAACGCTTCCAATTCCACCGAGTTAGAGAGGCTTGGCGGGAGCAACTTGGAGATGACTTAATAGAACCCACAGAATTGTTAGAACTCACGCGTGTGATTAAAACAACCTCCCCGAAAAAAATAGTTTCCGCCCTTTATATTAAAAAAAAGACCCTGGGGGGTGGGTTCTGCAGGGCCCAATAATGCTTGGGAGGTGGGGCATGTGGCCCTCTTCCCCTATAAAAGAAAAGGACCTATGGGATGTGGTCCCTAGGGACTAACAAGGCTTGTGGAAGAGGTCCGCTTGGGAAAGGGTTTGCTTTCGTATGATAATAAAATATAACTTTACGTTAAAAAAACACTACAAATTCACTGAAGTGAAGTAATGTTATAGCTAAGAGTGATTAAAAGTTCTGTTTTTATTTTAAAACCTTAGAAAATCACAGAAAAAACAAAGGTTAAACTAATGTTATAGTTAGGTGAATATGTGAGTGACAACATTAACGTCTTAAACTAAAAAACACAGACATTTGTCAGTTATAGTCAGCAGAAATAACTATAACTTGTGCATCCATCATGCACTGCTTAGGACTTCACATATTATATCACTCATGACATGTTCTATGACATCACTAATGAAATCTCAAATGACATCATTGATGAGGTCACTGATGACATCGTCCAATGAGTGTGGGGGGTTGGCAGCAAGGCCTGCCCTGCGACCAGGTCTTATGATCAAGTTCGTAAAGGCAGCCACTGCCACACTGCGCAGGACCTTCTGTCATGAACATCTGGGGGATGGCCACAGATCCTGGCCTGCAGCCAGACCATGCGGCCACCCCCCTGTATGCAGTCAATCCAACTCTGTGTATAGCCTTCGGACATGTGCGGTTGGGGGTTGGACACATGGCCTGGCCCAGTGGCCAACACACCCAAAGGCAGCTAACCTCACATTGCAAACTGCCTTCTTGCATGCTGGGCAGGAGGTTGGACACAGGGCTGGACCCCTGGGACCCATCCCCTTGGGCCTTTTTTCAAAAAGGGGATGGGTGGCACATGGACCCCTTCACCGGACCATTTAAAGTCTGGGGACCCCATCCCCCACAGGCCCATATGTATTTTAAAGAGGTGGGAGTCGCATGGCCCCCCTCCCCAAGCCACATTGGGCCCTAGGGAACCTTATTATTTTTAAAGGGGAGGGGTCTGCGTGGACCCCTCTCCAAGCTTTCTTATGCCCTGGGGACCCCATCCCCAGGGCCATTACGAAAAATGTGGGTGACCTGGAAACCATCCAGGGCACCCACTATAAACTTGTTGCTGCTGACGCCCACCCTGTGGCCCAAACCAGCTGCTCGCATGCAGTGGGAGCTAGGGCTATTGCCTGCAGGAAGCAGCTACTAATGCAGCTCACTCTGAGCAGAAGCAATATTTTTATCTGTTTCCCTGCTCGCATCAGTGCAGGCAGGGAAACAGATCAAATGACCGCTCCCAGTGGGAGGGAGCATTTTTAAAGCTCTTGCCCGCTGGGACTGGACTTGGTGTTTGCTCCCGCTTGGTGGGAAATTCTAAAATACTCCAGCCATGCGAGAGGAAACACAGGTGTGGGCAGAAAACTGCTATGTCCAAGGGATGGACTCCCTGGGACATAGCTGTAGAGCCAACCCCAGTGGATGCGGTCCCCGGGGCCATTGTTGGCTTAGGGAGGAGCGTTGCGTGGCCTCCCTCCCTTTAAGTAATTGGCTCTAGGCTTGAACTCTCTGGGGCCTTTTAAGGCTCGAGTAGGGGGGATATAAAGTAATTTTGATCCTCAAAGGTGGGCTGCTGAGGCCTCTGGAGGCTTGTGGAGTGGGCTGGGAAGCCCCCCCCCTTCCCATATAAAAGATTTTTGGCCCCCAGGGTGGGCTTCTCTGGCTTATGGAGGCTCAGGGAAATTGCTGGGTGGCACCCTCCCCTTAAAAACTATTTTCAGACCTGGGTGTGGGCTCCGCAGGGCCTTTACAGGCTCAGGAACGGGGCCACAGAATCTCCCTCCCCTTTATGACCACAGTCGGAGGGTGGGCTCCCTGCGGCTTACGGTTATTAAATGCAGCCTGTTTTTTTTCCCATCCCATGAGAGTCTCACAGGATTGCAACATTTTTTGATTATTTTCTTTTTCGGCCCCAGGAGGAGAGGGTCCTTCTGGGCACCCCCCACCAATGGAACTCTGTGCTTGTCAGCTGGACTATAGGGGACCTCTTGTGGTTGATTATGTGGCTACAGGAGTATTAAAGAAGGATTGTTTGGAAAAAACATGTATTATTTTTGACATATTAATTATTATGCATTTCCAAGTGTGTGTTTATAACGATTACTTTGGGATATGGTTATTGATAAAATATTGTTGTGAAAAAGCCAGTAGGTCTGCTGTATATAGGTTGGTGTGCTGATATCTTGCTATAGTCAATAGGCAAGACTTTTATATTTCGATGCTCTGACCCTTTGACAAAGACAGTAGATCTGCCTTACTTAATATGACTTCTCTTTAGATTGTTAATTTACATTTAAAAAAATCATAGAAGTTCACTGAAAAAAACAAAGGTTAAAATGGCATTCTATTTAAGTCTGGTATAATAGTATCCTACTTCACATTAAACAACATCAGAAATTCACTTGAAAACAAAGGTTGAAGTGGGCTATACTTAGGCGATAATGTCAGTTAAGACCTAATATTGTAAACTAAGATAACACTGCAATTCACGATTTATAGTTAACTGAAGTAACTATAACTCATACCCTCCTCATGCACTGATAATTACCTCACATATTACATCACTCATATTCTACGACATCATTGATAACATCACTGAGCTCATTTGAAATGACATCATTGATTACAGCAGTGTGACTGACAGGAGCAAGAGTTATGGTTACTATAGGGCCCAAGTTATAGTTACCTAAAATAACTACATCTGGCAACTTTCAGTGGTTTTCTTAGTTTAAAACAGTAATCTTTAACTGATATTATATATATATCATGCATTTTGAATGTTGTATGACAAGATCCTAAGACCTTCTGAAAAAATTCCAGAAAGGATTATTACAGTGTAAATGTTCTACCCCAATAGTTTGTCAGTTTGGTTAATCAACATAAAAGTCTGTGCCTTCAAAGGTAATCTGTGAGATTTCATTTTACAAAAGGTAAGTCTGCAGGCTTATTGTAGTTCCATAGAAATTCACCCATAAAGGCTTATTGGCTTTTTACAGTCGCTTTTTCCATATGTGTTTCATACTAAATAAATGACACCTACCGCCATTGCTGTAACTTTGATCAAAATAGATAAAAACCCTGGCATTTGGTATAACTTTTCCCAATGAACCAATCTGGCTTCTATCCGACTTTACCATTCGCTTGTCATATGAACTGATTCAGAATTATATTTAGAATAAGCTTTCTCACAATGGAATCATCAGGTATGTATTACAAAAATTTAAAAAAATACAGTTGTGAAAGACATATTTAATCCCCCAACAGGGACCAATAAGGATATCACAATGTAAATCGTCTATCTCCATAGTTTATTCGAAAAGGTCACTAATGCCAAAGCTCTTGCCTACTAGTGTAATCTGTGAGGTTCCAGTTAACTCAATACCTGCCTACAGGTTTTGAGCACAGTGTAATTACAATCCACCATTAAAAAGCCAATTGACTTTATGACATGCTTTTAACAATAAGTACATCAGGCCTAATTGATTTATCACAACTTTCATAATAAACAATTCAAACCTGCACAATTTGACATAACGTTTCCCAATGAACTATTATGGCCACCAGCATTTACCATTGGCTTGACACCATAAACCATACAAGCGGTATTCATTTACAAATATGTAAAAAATTACTATTGGCAAAACAATATAAAGGCACTCTCAAAAGGGCCTAACAAAGAGTATCACAATGAAAATCTGTCCACGCTTTAGCAATGTCTCTCTTGGCCAACGTGAGGCCAAGTTGCATCAAATGCCTTTTGTACACGTTGCCACCCATCCATTACATGTAACAAGGCAAACTGTGGCGTACGTGGGAGCTCCCACCCCAATACTTCGGATAAACAGGCCAAGCCCCCCCTCCAGAACCGGTCCAGGGATCCACAACTCCAGACTGTATGCAAAAACGTCCCTTCCTCCTTGCCACAGCAGAGGCATTCCGGTAAGGCAATCAGTCCCACCTGCCAAAGCCGAACCCTTGTAAAATAAACTCTGTGTAAGTATTTAAATTGGATGAGACGGAGGCGCATTGCTATGGCCGCACCCCTGGGGGCAGCCAGAGCCTTCCTCCAATCCTCCTCCTCTAGCTCGCCCACATCCTCCTCCCATGTCTTCCGGAGCTTCTGCAGCATGGGTGAGCAGTGCGCGACTAGTGACTGATATATGCGGGATATCTTCTTCGTCTTCAAGTCCCCCATGAACACTTTCGCTTCCAGGGGGCTAAACTCAGGGAGGGACTCCAAACCCTCCAGGCTGGGGGACAGTGCATGACGGAATTGGAGATTAGGAAAGTTTGAGCTATTAGTATTGTAAATGACAAATTAGTTATTATGTGTTGGATTTGAAAATAGCAAAAGTAATAGTTTGGTCATTTACCATGTTAATAGTTTTAACTTTTGCAAAGTGACACCTATAGCATTTGTAATGCAATATGTGTTGTATTTACGTGACTTAGATGTATTGGTATTATAAATAACAAAGGCTTTTAATTTTTTTTAAATAATTAAAACTTAAGTAAAAGTTATTGTTATTTATAATGGCAATAGCTCAAAGTTTTGCAACTAACATTTGTGAAGATTATGTTTAGTGTATTTTATCGTGGCGAAAATCTAAGAATTGAAGTGAAATATTAACATTTTTTTGTAACATTTGTAATAAAGCTTGAAACATTGATAGAACACATTTGAACTAGCTGTTGTTGAATGGTTGTACATATTGATGCTGTGGTGGTGGTGATTGATGTTGTGGTGGCGACGAGTGATGCTGTGGTGCATAATGGTGTTGTGGTGCTCCTGAGTGATGTTGCGGTGCTCCTGAGTGATGCTGTGGTGGTGGTGAGTGATGTTGTGGTGATGTAATAGATAGAGTGAGTGCGATAGATAGATATAGTGAGGGCGATAGATAGCGTGAGGGTGATAGATTGATAGTGTGAGGGCGATAGATAGATAGATAGATAGAGTGAGGGCAATAGATATACAGATAGAGTGAGGGTGATTAATAGATAGAGTGATGGCGATAGAGTGATGGCAATAGATAGAGTGAGTGTGATAGATAGAGTGAGTGCGATAGATAAGAGTTATGGCTATAGAGTGAGGGCAACAAATAGATAGAGTGAGTGCAATAGATAGAGTGAGAGCAATAGATAAATAGAATATGGGCTTTAGATAGAGTGAGGGCAATAGATAGAGTGAGGGTGATAGATAGAGTGAGAGTTATAGATAGTGTGGGCGATAGATAGATAAGTGAGGGCGATAGATAGAGTGAGGGTGATAGATAGATAGGTAGAGTAACTATGTTGTGCGTAATTATGTGGCACTGAGTGGTATTTGGAGTGTATGTTGCGTTGAGTGCAGTGAATATGTAGCATATAATTATGTGGCATTGAGTTGTATTGTGTGGAGTGTGTGTTGTATTCAGTAGAGTGTAATTATGTGGCACTGAGTGGTATTTGTAGTATATGGTGCATTGATTGCAGTGTGATTTTGTGGCGTGTAATTCTGTGGCAGTGAGTGGTATTTGGAGTGTATGTTGCATTGATAGTGCTGAGTGCGTGTGTGTTGCACGCTTAATTTTCTTGACAATAAAGAGAAGAAAGTAACAGCACGGAAGGATGGTGTCGAGGGTGGCCTAGGAGTAGAGGGTAAGCTCTGCTACAGAGCTGGTTGAGTTGCAAGCATGGTAGTGTTTAGGGGCTGAATGATATGAGGAGGCTAGGGGTGGAGGGTGATGTTAGTTAGGTGAATGGGAGGTCAGAGTTTATGTTCTGCATGCTGTACACTGAGAAAAAGAAGATTGCATGCAATGTGTAGGTAGCTGCGCATGTGGCTCAGGGTGCTTTTGACTGCGAAGGGGTGTAGTATAGGGAAGTAATGTGGGTTGTGGAGAAATTTGGCATGTACCAGTGAAAGAAAGTCATGGTATGGTGGCAGCGAAGTTTTATACGAACAGCGATGCTTAAAGTTTGTAGCATATATATGTGAGAGATGTAAGCATCTGACTTGCTGTCTGTTTGTACATGTTTGTTGCGGGTGTAATGCTCCAAAGATGCAATTGTTGTAGTCTAATACATCATACTTGTAAAGTAAACACCAGTGGCAAATGAATTGCGATGTAAAGCTGTCTACATTTAAAGCTGAGCATAATGCTAAAGAAGTTTATACAAATTGTTTTTTTGTTGTGTTACGTTTGTGAAATTACAGTAAAAAAAAAAGAATCAAAAGTGCATAACGGGGAGGAGGAGCTTCGCGCGCACCCGTGATGGCCGCGTGAGCACAGGGCTCCCGAGGACCCTCGCTGCCTCCCGCATTTATCCTGTCCAATATCCTGATCTGATGGAAGATCATTGAAGACATAACCCGGCTGATGTACTAGCAGGTTTTTCAATCGAAATCGGACGCAGGGTCCCCGAGCTTTGCCGTCTTGAACTTTGCGGCCTCCTCCATGGACCAGCCTGGACCTTGAGTGGTGGCAGTGCCCGGGTCGTAATTCAACAACAACGGCTCGAGGAGGTCGGCCCTCGGCCTCACTTCACTTTCGGTTTCGTTTCTCCGGCGCACTGCCTCATATATGCGGTGTGTCTGTTGATCGGACTGATGCCAACTCATTGAGTTTCGAGCAGATGACTGTTTGTCTGTGGTCTCCACTTGGCTCAACTTGGTTCCCGTGTGTGACTTTTTACGGAGCCATTTGGACCAGATCCCAAGCCTCCCTACGGGGCACCCGACTCGCCATGATGGGCAAGCCTGAGGGTGAGAAACGGAAGGTTAAGACCACCATCCGGGGAGGTTCTACCCAGACGAACGTCATGGATCGCTATACGCTTTCTAAAGGATCCCCCGGTGGTGCACCTAAGACCCGGGAGGAGGTTGTCGATGATCCTGCTGTGTTGGCGGACTTAACACTACAAGACGTGATGGGCGCCATTGCTGGGATACAGTCCTCCATTGGCCAACAATATAAAGCCCTGGCTCTGAAGTTGGACACGGTGGCTATCGATGTCAACCTCATTCGCACTGACTTAGCCAAGACGAATGAGAAAGTGAAGTCATTAAACCTGAAGACATCCAGCCTCACCACGGACGTGTCCGACTTGCAAACAGAAGTGCGCAACTTAAGATCTGCCAATTACTTTTTTGCTCGTCGCTTGGAGGATTTTGAAGGCCTTGCGCGGCGCAATAACGTGCGTATTATTGGGGTCCCGGAAGAATCAAGTCCACTCGCCATTGATCTTCGAGTGGAGGACCTCATTCTAAATCATTTGGCTCCAAAGGGCCTAAGCAGATTTTTTGCCATCGAACGTGCGCACAGAGTGCCAGGGGGACAAGCGAAGCCTGGTTTCCCCCCCCCGTCCGATTATTGCACGGATCTTCAATTTTACAGATCGCGACGCTATTTTGCAGGCGGCACGGACAAGCGGCCCTACGCAGTTCGAAAACGCTGCTGTGAATTTTTATCCAGACTTTTCTCAGTCGGTCCAGAAACAACGTATGGGATTTCAAGGTGTGAAAAGGCGACTGAGGGACATGGAACTAAAATATGCTATGTTATTCCCGGCCCGACTACGTGTTGAGTATGACAATCGAACATTTTTCTTTGTCAGGCCTGAAGAAGTGAGTGATTGGTTGGACACTTTGTCGACACGCCGCGCTGGCCAAGAACATGCTGGTGGTGCGGAAGGGGGACTGATGGGCCAAGAATGACTATGGTGACCGTGTCCGGAACCATTTTCAGCGTGATCAGCCGGAGTTTCACTGACTTTCTTTGCTCATTCCATTCGTATCCTCGGAGGTAGCGGGGATGGCGGGACCCTTTCCTCCTCTGGGGTTTTCTTTGTGTAGATTAGTTCATGTTTGTATTTGCTAGGGCGACAGGCACACTGCAAATTGGGGTGGCTTTTGAGTCGGTGCAGGGGTGCAGGGTGGGGGGAAGTTGTGTTGGGAATCTTGGGGGGAGGGAGGGACAAGTTCAGGGATTGTTTGTTTTTTCTTTTTCAAGGCAAGGTACTTTCATTATCATTGACGTTTGTGTGATGCTCGTTTTGCGATGGGAGTTCATTTTGGATTTGGATGGGGGGTAGGGGGTTGAAGGTATTATGCTGGAATGTGAATGGGTTGGGTGATCGCATAAAGAGAGGGGTGGTTATGCAGCTGTTGCGGCGCCTTTCGCCTGATGCCGTACTGTTACAAGACACGCATTTGATAGGGAACACTTGTCATGCTCTTAATAGGAGGGGTTATCGTCTGGCTGCCCATTTGGGATTTACGTCTAGTTCTAGAGGAGTGGGTATTTTGCTTAAGGTTTCCCTCCCCCTCGAAGTTGATGATGTGATCCTCGATGCCAGGGGTCGATATGTTGCACTAGTCGGGCGGTGGGAGGGAAAGCCAATCTCGTTGGTGTCAGTTTATGTCCCCCCAGGCTTGCAATCCACGACATTTACGGACCTGGGGCGGATGGTTCTGGGTCTCCCCGAGGGTGTTTTGAAACTGGGTGGTGATTTTAACTCCGTCATTTCTGGCAGGATCGATCGCTATCCCCCCTGAGATCTTCCTTCTGCACAATCCTGGTTAGGCGACTTCCTGGAAACCCTGGGCCTCATAGACTGTTGGAGACTAATGCACCCAGAGCAAACACAGTTTACTTTCCACTCGGGAGCTCATGGCAGTCTTTCTCGATTAGATTACATCCTGATACCGGCGGCACTGTCCCCCTCGATTGGAGAGGTTAGACACCTGGCCCGGGGCATATCGGACCATTCCCCTATTTGGTTTCATTTTAATCTTAACATCGGGGCCGAAGGCAGGGTGGCTCCGATTAACCCATGGTATCTTCTCAACCCCAAGACGCACACTGAATTGGTTAAATCATTTGATTTGTATTTTGCTGAAAATGTTGGTTCTGTATCATCACCTGTCTCGTTGTGGGAAGCTTTTAAGACTGTGATCAGGGGACAGGCATTGTCTTTGGTGGGGTGTGCTAAGAAATGTAAGAACGAGGCAGTTGTTCAGCTCGAAACTGAAATCACAGACCTGGAGACTGCATTGGAGCGGGGGGTATCTCGAGAAGCCTTACATGTCCTCCGCCTTAAACAACTAGAATATAAAACTTTGGTTACTGATGCGGCAAAGACGATGAGTAGGGAACAGCAGGGACGGCTCTATGACGTGGGTGATAAAGCAGGGAAATTGATTGCCTGGCTGGACAGAAGGGAGAGAGCGAATCGAGTGGTTCCGGTGATTGTAACGTGTGATGGTGTGAGTGTAACTGATCCAGTTGACATTGTTGAATGCTTTGCTGAGTATTTTTGAGAGGTTTATGCTCCGGTGTCCGACAGGCCTGAAGGGGATTCGCACTTGTTGCTTCGGGACATAGCGCTCCCATGTTTGTCCGACTCGGAGCGTGATTGCCTAGATGCCACGCCCTCGGTGGATGAAGTGGCTCTCGCGCTGCGCTCCCTTTGCTCTGGCAAGGCTCTGGGTCCCAATGGCCTTCCTGTGGAACTGTATAAGTTACGCCCTGATACTTTAGCTCCCCATCTACGTGCTATGTTTTTGGCTGCGCGAGACAATGGCTCCCTCCCTAGAGATCAGCGTCTTGCGACCATTGTGGTGATCCATAAGGAGGGTAAACCACTGGATCGTTGCTCGTCTTATAGACCCATTTCGCTCTTAAATGCGGAGCCCAAGATCCTCGCCAAGTTGCTTGCTAATCGTTTGATTACGGTTATCGGCGACTTGATTCATCCGGATCAATCTGGTTTTATCCCGCACCGTAACACGGCACTAAATTTACGACGTCTGCATGGTGTTCTCGCGAGGGCCCCAACGCTGCGTGAACCGGCCATCTTGGCGTCCCTGGACGCCACGATGGCCTTAGATACAATCGAGTGGTCCCATCTCTGGGCGGTACTCGCCAAGTTTGGTTTCGGCGCCGGTTTTATCGGTTGGGTCAAACTCCTGTATGAAACACCACTAGCCCAGGTGGTGGTTAATGGCCGCGTCTCCGTGCCTTTTACTCTAGGTAGGGGCACGCGACAGGGCTGTCCGTTGTCCCCGCTCCTTTTTGCTTTGGCGTTGGAGCCTCTTGCTGCTTGGCTGCGGTGGGAGCCCTCGCTGAAGGGTATACGCTGGACACCGGAATTTGAGGATCGCATTTCCTTATACGCGGATGATATTTTATTGTACCATACCTCTCCCCAAAAATCGCTTAATGTGTTGTTTTACGTACTTACCTCCTTTGGGAAGAACTCGGGCCTCATCATTAATTGGTCGAAATCCTACATTTATGTACTCGCGGGTGATGTCCCTCTTTTACCACGGGGCTGCCCCATCCAACTGTCGCAATCTGGCTTTAAGTACCTGGGTGTGTTTATCTCTATGGATCCGGCGGCTCGCTACGAACGTAATTTGCTTCCCCCACTTCAGCGGCTACGATCCGATGTAGCGCGTTGGCGTAAATTACCGTTGTCTCCACTAGGGCGTGCGGCCCTTTTTAAGATGATGTCCCTACCTCGGTTCCTATATGCCCTCCAGAATAGTCCTGATGTCATCCCGTCGACGTATTTTCGGGAAATAGAATCGTTACAGAGGCAACTAATATGGGACGGACGTTCGCGTATAGCTCTTCCGAAATTGACTCTCCCCTGGTATGATGGCGGTATAGCGCTCCCGGATATTCGTAGATATTATTGGGCTTCCCACCTTGCGGCTATCAACCACGGGATGTATGGCCCGGCGTTGAACCCAGCATTTGAGATGGACAAATGGCTGCTCCCGGGGGGTGATTACTATAGGGCACTTTATTCAGGACCCTCCCGTTCACAACTCACGGGACCTACCGCTATAACTGTGCGAGTATGGCATAGCGCAACGGCGGCTATGGGCTGGAGTGATAAATTAACGAGTTCCACACCGCTCTATGCCTCTGCGAAGTTGGGTGGCCTCTGGAGGACGAAGGGATTTGATAAGTGGGACGTGATCGGTATAAGTAAAGTGCGTGATCTCTGGGTTAAAGGAAAGGTTAAGGCCTTCTCTGAACTGCAAACAGAGTATAAGCTGAGTGACAGGGAGAGATTTTGTTACATCCAGGTGCATCGTGCTTTGAATTCTGTGTTGCCAGTGGGTAGTGCTGTTCCGGATTCCTCCCCCCTCGAAGATCGTATACTAGACGGCTATGTGCCGGATAGCACTATCTCTCTGTTCTACAAAAAAATGATTAATGATAGATCGGGTCTGCTTGATCGCCTTCGTGAGGCCTGGATTGCTGATGGTATTGAACTGGATGATGAGGATTGGCAGTCCGCGATCTCCTCTCCCAAGGAGGTGGCAATTCCGGCCCGCCTCCGTCTGGTCCAACTTAAGATCCTCCACAGAATCTATGTCACTGGCCCCCGTCTAATTCATATGGGTTTTTCTACAGATGGCATGTGTCGGCGTGGGTGTGGTCTCCTTGGCACATATCTTCACATCATTTGGGAATGCCCTGAGGTGGTGCGATTCTGGAAATGTATACATGAGATTATGGATGATGTCACGGGTGTTGTTATGATGCCGGAAGCCCGGCAATGCTTATTGAATGTATGGGGCCCGAATGATTATGACGTGTCACAGCTTCGGTGGGTAACCTTGGCCAATATGGTTGCGAAGAGAGATATTGCCCAGTTGTGGGGATCCCCGAGGCCGCCTACAGTGACTGCTTGGAAAGAGAGTCTGGACTGGTGCATGTTTCAAGAGAAAACAGTGTATATTGCCAGAGGCAGACCCCGAAAATGGGGGAAGATTTGGACTCCTTGGAACACATACCGTGGAGATATTTGTACACCCCCGCTCACCGCCTCCCAGAGTCCTCCTCAGTCACCCTGACCTACATCCCTTCCAGCTGTGATATGTCGTACTGTTCCTATGCAACTGTGCCTCCCTCCCCTCATCTGTATTCAAAGACTTTTCTTCTCCTGTTCACATGTGTCTCCCGTCCTCCTTGAACACATATCTAATGTCTGTATTCATATTGTACTGCCTTGCTTGTTTGTTTGATGTTTTGTTCCTTTGTGTTTCAAATAATAAAAAGTTACAAACAAAAAAAAAGTGCATAACGGTAGCTTAAATAAGAACGTGATGTTTCTTCACAATAGCTGCAGAAGTACAATATGCATGTATAAAAACGAGGAAAACAGATATGAAGGCTGCAAGTGTTCCAAACCGCAAAACAGCATAAGGTGTAACGCACCTGTAACACACGCTGTTTTTTGTGAATAAGAGATCTGATCACTTATGTAAGAGCGCAATTGCGAACGAAGTAACAAAAGTGAATAGGTGATTGTTAAATACATTGGCATGACGCTTAAGGTTAGCTTAATAACGTGAATAGGCGACTGTTAAATACATTTGCATGCCGCTTAGCATTCATTTTATAGACGCAGTTTTGTATGTAAGCAGTAGTAAAGAATGTTAGCATTGCAGTTTTGGTAATGCCTGTAAGAAGCGTTGTTATTGGCTGTTTAGGTGCAGGCGGGACTATGCATGTGACGTATCTACACCAGTGAAGCCATTAGGAAAAGATATGAAAGGTAGAAGTTTAATACGCTGTAGTTTAAACCAATGCTAGCATTGTGGCTCAGCTAATGCCTATAAGATAATACTTGGTATTGGCTAGTTAATCGTGGGTGGGACTATCTGTTTGACCTATGAGCACAAGTGAAAGTAGTCCAGAATAATGTAGAAACATGAAGAAAGTTGTTACGAGCAGACGTGGAAGAATTACGTACAATGCAATGTATTTGGCGTTCAGGTAGTTTTAGTTTCTATTTTAATTTTGTTGTTGCTGCGTAGGTCTAGAAATTTAACGGCAGTTAGTAATTTGTAATCAGCAAGGAAATCGAGTGACGATTTCGGGGAAGACGCATATAAACATTGATTGTCGATATTTTACATGTAAGTAGCAATGTAATAGCTAAAACATGCGTTGTTTTTTAAGTTCTATAGTGACATCACGCAGATTTAGACGATGGGAAAGTTTATTTGTTACTGCTTGTAGACAATATGCGAGAGAGGCAGGCATAGTACTTGATCATTGTTTGTACGTGTTGGTAGCGTTTGTGCTGCTTTTAAGGTGCAAGACGTGTACTAATGAATAGAGCATGCAAATACGTAAAAACAGCATGAGGCTTAACGCAAGTGTAACATATGCTGTTTTTTGTTTGTAGGAAATGCAAACGCGTATGTATGAGCGCATTTGCAGATTAAGTATTTAATTAATACTTCGTATTGGCTGTTTAATTGTGGGCGGGACTGTGTTTGACCTATGAGCCCAAGTGAAAGTAGTGTAGAATAATGTAGAAAGATGAAGACAGTTGATACGAGCAGACGTGGAAGAATTACGTACAATGCAATGTATTTGCCGTTAAGGTAGTTTTATTTCTTATTTTAATTTTGTTGTCGCTACATAGGACTAGAAACTTAACGACATTTATTAATTTATAATCGACAAGTAAATTGATTGACGATTTCGTAAAGACGCATGTAAACATTTCTCTTCAATATTCAAAATCTAAGTGGCAATATAGTAGGTAATACATGCGCTGTTTTGTAAGTTCTATAGTGACAGCACGCAGATTTAGACGGTGGAAAAGTTTATTTGTTACTGCTTGTAGACAATATGCGAGAGAAGCAGGCCTAGTACCTGATCCTTGTTTGTATGTGTTGGTAGCGTTTGTGCTGCTTTTAAGATGCAACACGTGTACTAATGAATAGAGCATGCAATGCAAATACGTAAAACAGCATGAGGCTTAATGCAAGTGTAACATATGCTGGGTTTTTTGTGTGTACGAGATGCAAACGCGTATTTATGAGCACATTTTCAGATTAAGTATTTAATGTAGAAACTGCAACGTACAAATTGCTTGCTAATGTTACTAAGACAATTGTTAAATGTTAGTTAGTTTAGGTGAATATGGCATACTTTGAAAGTAAACACCAGTGTCTAGATAAGAAAGGTCAAGAAGGTGAACATGTGGTAACGTTTACCAGAGTGAAAAGAAACATGATGCCAGTGAGGCAGCTTTTGAAGTACCTTCGTGAGTTGTAACTGAGCTGTGTTTAATGAAACATAAAACAGAATAACGTGTCACACCTGATAGTACCACATATTTACAATCCTGCTTGCATGATAATCTAGTAAATGAAACAAAGCAGAAGAAATGTACTTGTAGTGGAAGTTGTCTTGGCAAGACAGTGGGGAGGTGTTGTTGACTAGTGGAGGGGGGAGGTAGGTGGTGGCTTATGTGCGGAGCGGCTGACACGAGAGTGATAAGTGCGTGGCTGTTGCGTGAGATTGTATGCGATCTGTAGCTGGTATTAAATTGGTGGTGGCTTAGAGGAGGGATGTAAGACGTTACAACGCATACTTTTACAACGCCTACCTTTACATCGCAAGTTTTACAACGCATACCATTACAACGCATAATGCTTTTGGGCGCTGGATAGTGAATAGTTTAATTTACTGTTCCAACTCCAGTCCCCGTGGATAGTAGGGAAGGTGTTGGATAGTACATTAAACCTATTCCCTGTATACCCTTAGGGGAGTATTGCGGCAGATGATATGGCTTTGCAGGACAGTGGGGAGGTGTTGTTTGTGGTTGGTGGGGGCAGGTAGCAGCGTATGTGCGGAGCGTCGGACGGAAGAGTGATGTGTGCGTAGGTGTTCTGCTGTTAATTCCCCTTTACACTAAATGAAATAAAGTAACAGCACAGAGAGATGTTGGACAGGGGGCCCAGGAATAGAGGGTAGTGTCTCGTTTACAAGTTCTGTTGTGTTGCAGTTACGGTAGTGTTTCGGGCTGAAAGAGATGAGCGTTTAGAGGTGCAGGGTGATGCTAGTTAGGTAGATGGCAGCTGACTTGCTAGGTTAGTGTAGAAATGTTGTTGAGAAGGATGGGGGAGCAAGTAGTGGACTATGTGCGGAGCAGCTGACGGTGGTGAAGGACATAAAGGGTCTATGAATGTAGGGTGTGTTCCTCAGGGGGGTGCGGGAGGAGCAGGTGGTAGCCTATGTGCGGAGCAGCCGACGCGAGAGTGATGAGTGCGTGTGCTGTTTAATAAAGTTTTGTGTTTTTATGACATGACTGGGGCAGGGGTGGAGGGTTATAGTAGGTAGGCGGATGGAAGTTAGCTTGGCAGGACAGCGGAGAGGTTTTTTTCGGGAGTGTGGTGGAATGGCAAGTGGTGGCTTATGCGCCGAACGGCTGACTGAAGAGTGAAAAGTACGTAGTTGTTGTGCAAGATTGCATGCGAAGTGTACTTGGTATGCAGAACACTGTACAGGTGTTCTTAGGAGGAGGACATGTGATAGCTTATGTGCGCAGTGTTCGACTTGACAGTGATAGAGCGTGGGTGTTACGCGCAATTGCATGAGATGTGTAAGTAGCTGTGCATGTGGGTAAAGGTGTGTCAGACTGCGGGGAGCGTTTAGAGGTGCACGGTGATGCTAGTTAGGTGGGTGTTGGGGGGGAACAGGTGGTGGCTTATGTGTGGAGCATCTGACACGAGAGTGATAAGTGCGTGTGTGTTGCGTGAGATTGTATGCGATCTGTAGCTGGTATTAAATTGGTGGTGGCTTAGAGGAGTATTGCGGCAGATGATATGGCTTTGCAGGACAGTGGGGAGGTGTTGTTTGTGGTTGGTGGGGGCAGGCGGCGGCGTATGTGCGGAGCGTCGGACGGGAGAGAGTTGTGTGCATAGCTGTTGTGCTGTTAATTCCCCTTTACACTAACTGAGATAAAGTAATAGCACAGAAGGATGTTGGGTAGGGGGGCCAGGAATAGAGGGTAGTGTTTTTTTTACAGGTTTTGTAGTGTTGCGGTTACGGCAGTGTTTTGGGGCTGAAGGGCATGAGCATTTAGAGGTGCAGGGTGATGCTAGTTAGGTGGATGGCAGCTGACGTGCTAGGTCAGTGTAGAAATGTTGTTGTGAGGGGTGGAGGAGCAAGTGGCAACGTATGTGCGAAGCGGCTGACGGTGCTGAAGGACATGAAGAGTCTATGAGTGTAGGATGTGTTGTTTAGGGGGGTGGAGGAGGGGCAGGTGGTGGCCTATGTGCGGAGCAGCAGACGCGATGAGTGCATGTGCTGTTTAATAAAGTTTTCTGTTTTACGACATGAGTGGGGCATGGATAGAGGCTTCTAGTAGCTATGCGGATGGAAGTTAGCTTTGCAAGACAGCGGAAAGGTGTTTTTCGGTAGTGTGGTAGAAAGGCAAGTGGTGGCTTATGCGCCGAACGGCTGACTGAAGAGTGAAAAGTATGTGGATGTTGCGCAAGATTGCATGCGATGTTTACTTGGTATGCAGAACACTGTACAGGTGTTGTTAGGGGAAGGGCATGTGGTGGCTTATGTGCGCAACGTCCGACTTGACAGTGATAGAGCGTGGGTGTTGCTCGAGATTGCATGCAATGTGTAAGTAGCTGTGCATGTGGCTGAAAGTGTGTCAGACTGCGGGGATATGAAAGATATGAAATGATTGTGGGAAGAGGAGTAGTTTGCCATGTATCAACCAAAGAAAGTCATAGTGTGTTGGGGGGGGTCAATCCGTAAACAAACACTGCTCTTGAAAGCGTCTGTGCTTGTCAGCAAGTACTGAAAATGCCCTGGAGATTCATTCGTTTCCTGTAAAGCCGTAATGGAAAGTGTTTGAATCGAAACAACGTTGTGTACAGAAGTACAGAAAATGGCATGTACAAGCATCCGTTTTATGTAAAACTGTAAGCATTTCATGTGTTTTCACGGCCGCGCTTACAACAGCAAAACGCCAGCGACCAGCAGTACACGTAATGCGAAGGACAAAAGCAAAAGCGAAAGCGCGCACACACACTGAAATCTCCGACGGCTCTACGCGAGCGGCAGCAGCAAAAGCACGCACACATGACCAAATCTCAGACAGCAAAGCGTGTGCCCATCCCCTGTCTCAGATTCCCACGAAGTGAGTCACAATAGATACTTCGCTGGGCGCAGTGCTTCGCACTGCTTTCACCAGCTCGACCTAAAAACTGGGAGTGAGGCATGCCAAATTCCTTACAAAGATCCTGAAAGGACTTAAGTACCAATTAATGTTTTGATATTGGGATTTTCCCCCCAATGTGCATGTGGGTACATTCCCATTCTAATCTCCTGGTGGCCTGGATATGGTGTGTGCTGAGTATCTGTTTTTACTCTCAGTTCTTTGCAGTATCTCTGTTATCGCTTCAATGATCGCACTCAAATTTGACAGGTTCTCCACAGGCACACAGAGGTTTAAGGTGGGTTACCTTCCTGGCTAGGGTTCAACTTTGCTCCTGCTTTCAGGTTGAAAGACACAGACATTTTTTAGTTCAGGATACCAGGTGTTCTGCCAATAATGTTACTTTTTTCTCACGTTATCCATTTCGGGTCCTCCATCTCCAAACGATAGATCCGATGCTGCCATAGTAAAGACTCTTTGCCGGAGTGGCCGGGCGACTTGCTTGGCCCCTGAGATGATTCTTGGGCCCCATCGACGATGTCAGTGGTCCACCACTGCTTGCCGCGAAGGCCACTCTGCAGCAAAAGAGCGAAGGCTGGGCGGAGGCCAGGCAGTGAGATGGGATGCAGAAGGCTAATACAGTGACACTTGACAGTAGATGACCCACTGGTGAGGAGTTTTTCTTGGTGAGCGCGCTGGCAGGGAAACAGCGTTTACAAGGCTGCCATTACAACGCGTTCTTTTTACAATGAGGTCATTACAACGACCGCGTTGTTAGAACGCAATGCCTTTACATCGCAAGCCATTAGATCGACTTGTTGTAGGGAGCGCTCTAACCTAGTATAATTTACCATTCCAACACCTTCCCTACTGTTGCGCAGGCTGGAGTTTGAATAGTAAAAATATTGTGTTCTAACAACACGGTCATTGTAACGACCGCGTTGTAGCAAAACGTAATGTAATAGCATGCGATGTAACATGCTATATTCGCGGCGGTAAGCAAACAGGGTGCTGCCGGGGAGATGCGGACCGTGGCAGCAAAAAGAGAGCTATGCTGAGGGGCGAGGACAAATGATTAGAGCAGTGTGGTGATGAAAGTTTGTCCGAGGACCCCTGCATATCGGCAGACCCCCTGCTAAAGCCGCAGAGAATTGTCTGGCATGTGGCAGCTAACTCCCCTGGGGGGCCAGGAGTCAGTTGATGTAGTGGAGGTGGGGCCCTGTCTTCTGCAACTGCAACAGACCTACCAGGTGGTGCGGGTCTGTGGGATCCACCGCTTGCTGGATGCAGACAGCGCTCACTGCTGCAAGCCCTGCACAGTACTGCTGCATATTGTCTCTACACCTTGAGACGCGAGTCCTGTGGCCTACTATTGAAGCCACCCGTCCTTATAGAGCAACAAGCATTGCTGAGAAGCCCTGCGCCTGGGCTAGCACCTGCACCTGCAAGCTATACTGCCCCTGTACATTATCTGAGGGTACGACCAGGGGACCATGTAAACTCATCCCGCTCTTCACCCTGATACTGGACTCCTGCACCACAGTGGCCACCCAAGCTGGGGTACGCGATTTAAATGTTGTGACCTGGTGATATCAATGCCATGTTTGCTCCAATTGCATACATATCTCCCTCTGTGCAGTACCTGCTAGTTGATTCCTGGGCCCTGTCTGGTGAATGTATAGTTCTGTAAGGAACCTGGACTGGTGAATGGTGCTACGGGGTAGGGTGAACACCTGGTGTTCTGCATGTGTCCTGACCCAGGGATCTCCCATGCTCACCATTCTGAGCAAACTGTGCTCTTGAAGCGCTCCCTCTCGTGACCTGCCTGGGCTTGGAACGGGCACTAGTGGCAAAACCGGCGGCCCGTCTCTCTTTACTGCACTGCTGTACTCTTTGGAGGCGGCCCACTGCCCACGGACAGTGCTTGATGGCAGAGCCCATGTAGTGTGCTTTGATGACTCTGCTGGTGATAATGGGAAAAACGGATGGAAGCCAAAGTGCCTCAATTTTGAGTCTCTGCACTCTGCCAAATCTCTCCAGGATGCGCTCTCAGACCAGGAACAGGAAGCAGGATCTCAAGGTGCATCCGCATTAGAGACGACACTGATGGCCGTGCAGCAAAGTCTTCAGTCCATTGATGGGAAAATAGAGTCTTTTGAAGTGCGAATGGACTATATGTCAGCAAATTTTGACAAACAAACAGCACGACTGATAGCAGTGAAGAAGTGGCTATTTACCATGGAGGATGACTTACAATCAGTGATCACAAAATGCTTGAACAAAGAGAAAGTATTCACAGTCATACAGACGAAGAAAGAAGATTCAGAAGCGCGCTCATCCGAAAATAGTTTTCACATCACTGGTGTCCCAGAATCTACCAACTAGGGCAAAATGGAGACCTATGTGGAAATGCTGCTCACCATACTCTTTGGCCCTGAAAACCTGTTGCACTTGCTGGTGGTGGAGAGAGGTCATCAATCGCTCATGGCGCAGCGTCCTCACGAGGTGCCCCCGCATCCAATCATAGCGAAATTGTTAAACTACTGCGATCGTTAAACAGTGCTCAGGTTGGCACGTGAGAAGAAAGAACTTTCCTACCAGGGGAACCAGTTACCCTTCTTTCCTGACTTCACAGCGGCAGCACAGGGATTTTCTACCCGCCAAAAAACAACTCCAAAAGGCAGAAATTTAGACCCCTATAGACTATTGTCCAACCAACCCCAGAGCAGCAAAGTCCTTTCTCAAGACAATCATCCAAAGGTGACAAGACCAGTCTGCATAGGATATTTAAGATGATGGCACTTAGCACTGTACGGAAGCCTTGGCTATTTCACTAGCTGGATCTTTTCTGTTCCTGAGAAGTGGGACCTCAGTGGGGCAGAGGGGGGCCTGCTCTCCCTGCAGTGTGAACAGCCCACGTTGGTTGGTACATTGCTGTTATTTTCTCGGTCACCTCTGGACACCTGGAGGAACACTGGGAATCTGGCTGCCCCCATGAGGTTATTAGGAGTAGTAGTATATTACAAGCTCTGATGTATAATGCTATGATTTTACTAATAACTTTTTTGTTTTTAGGTTGTGGTGATATCTTTAGAAAGTTTGGGATGATGAAGTGGGTGGTTGGGGGCTTTTTTGATTGTTGTTGTCAATGCCACCACTGTGCTGTTTATTGCAATGCTAATCTTGTGCAACACACATTCCCCTTTCAGATACATAGTGCTGAAATCAATATTATGCCATTATTGTAGCCCAGCCCCGGGAACACGAAGCCTACTAAATTGGAATACACAGGGGCTTAGTAACCCTCTCAAAACTTGACAGGTACCAGGGCTCGAGTCGGGATACCACGTGGGTGGACGGCGTCCCCCCACTTATTTTACTGGGAGCTCGATAACAGGAGCAAATGGAGCCACACATTCACTCTTTGACATGTCTGGGACGAGATCAGAGCCCATTCAGAACGCTGCTCACGAACTGGCTTCTCTGATGCAATCGCATCTAAGGGGTGAGCGAGGGGAGGCAATGAGTCTGATGGTGCAAGCCACCTTTCGTGACCTCACTTCCTGTTGTGACATCAGCGTCCCCCCACTTCTTTTTTTAGGACTTGTGCCCTGACAGATACACTCCTGTCTCAACAGACATCATACTCAGAATACATTCTTGCAAGAAAAGCAGTTAACACGTAATAGAGAACCAGCCATTGGTGCCTGCTGGGCAATGTATAGATTGGCCTCTTCCAACTCTTCATGCTCCAGAGGTGTCATGATCCTGGTGAAATGAGGGGTGCCGTAAACGGTTGCCCACTCCATGGTGGACAATTCTATATATATATGACTCTTTGGTGCCACTGATAGCTATTATATGGGGGGGGCGTAGACCGTAACACATATTTAGATCCCATGCTGGACAGGTTGGCTGTGAAGGACTGGAAAGATAAGCAATCTGCCATGGTTATAAGGGACGGAATGGATAAATATGGTATTGTGGACATATGGAGGCCCCAACACCCTTTGCAGCAGGTAGGTACATACACATCCTCTGTACATGGGGTGTGGTCTCTGCTAGATTACTCGTTGGCATCCTGAGAGATATATTTCTGGACGGCAGAGGTCACACATCTGCCTAAGACTCTGTCTGACCATGTGTCAGTGACGTTAGTGATATCAATACCCACCCATACTTCTTCCCCATTCACTTGGAGGTTTTAGGCGACAGCACTCCTGGATCCTGTGTTACGGGAGGGACTCCGCTCAGCTATTGGTGAATATTTTGACAAGAATGTTGGCTCTGTGGATGGGACAGATACGCTATGGGAGGACTTCAACGTCATGTTGCTCTAATGTGAATTTACCTTGAAAAAACAAAAGACAAGAGGTGTTTGACAAAACAGGAACAGTTGGTTTAATCAAACACTTCAGCCAGGAGAACAGGTACAGAGTCGCAGTCAGAGAACTGTCTCAAAGTACAATCAATCTGAGCACCATTATGTACATTTCTTTGAGCCTCATAAAACGATTCATAGATCCTCTTTAGGAAAAGGAATGTGGCCTCATCATGGAGTCATAAATTACTCCCACCTGATAACAAATGCAGATGGGTCTTGACCTTATGTATACACAATGAGGGCCAGTGGGTAACATGTCCAGTTGTCTGACATGGGGAGCACGTGATCATTGTGTGTGCTGTGTGTGCTGTGTCCTGATTGGCTGAGTGTTTCTAACTTCATGTGGCATCTAACTTTATGTTTTTTTTGGGACCGCGCGCACTTCCAGCCATGTGTGCTTTATGGGGGCCAATCTCCATGGACCGTTGCGAGTTTGCTGCCTATCTGTGGGATTGATCTGGGTTTTTCCAGTTTGCGCATTTGTTCTGTAGGTTACATGCCATCCCACCTTAATCTGCCAATCAGTTGCCTCAGGCCTAGTTTGCTGCGACTGCCCGACCACGTATTTCTGACTCGGGGTTGATGGAGAGGTCATATAGGGTGATTTCAACAACGGTGATTCGATTTTGTTTTGTATACACATGTATTCCGTACATCGACTTTTTCAATACTGACAGTCACATTCAGGGGTGTATGCATTAGCATGCGGTGGGAGTATTGAGGGCAGTACACACACAATTGCAAAATACTGAGGATAATTTGAGGTCTCTCGAACATGAATATGAAGTCAACCCTTGCCATGCCACCCTTGCTACAATTCAGGAGTACATCATCACCTTTAATGAACTACCTGCACAAAAACTACACTTGTTATCCAAGTTACACACAGCTAGGATATTTTGCGAGGGTGGAAGACCAGGATGTAGCTTGACTGCCAAGCTGCCATCAACAAGGGGCCAAGAACATATTGTGAGGATCACTACCTCGGAGAATATCGATCATTACGACACGCCCTCTATACTTACTGATTTCACGAACTTCTATGCCCGCCTCTACAGTACCCATCAGTGTGCTACAGCGGCTGAGATAGGAGACTACCTGGAGGACGTGGCCCTGGCTTGGCTGTCCTCATTACACTTGAGGAGGCAAAATATTCCATAAGCTCCCCCCTTATGGTAAAGCGCCAGGACTGGATGGTCTCACTGGTGAGTTCTAAAAAGAATTCACTGACCTCCTGGCAATACAACTGCGTGCCCTGCACGAAGAAGCATACTATAAGCAGGCATTACCTCCTTCACTGCAAGAGGCTCTCATTGTGGCATTGCTGAAGCCTGGCAAAGCACCGGAGTATTGTGAGTCATACAGGCCACTCTCCTTAATATTATTGATGCAAATATCCCAGCATAGAAACTTGCCTGGTGTTGCCGGATCAGTCTGGTTTCATACTGACCTGTTCCACAATGCACAATCTGCATACCCTCTTTCCATTATTGCACCAGCTGCACCCCTCCCTGCAGGCAGCAGCAGTTCTGCTGGACGCTGCAATGCTTTTGATTCCATTAAATGGGGCAGCATTCCTGCACTGGATTTGCTTGCTCTACACTGACCAGGCATCCCGGGTCTATATTAATGGAAGCACATCTGAGGAGCTCCCCATCCATAGGGGTACTTGCAAGGGGTGCCCTCTGTTGCCATTATTATTTGCTATAACACTGGAGCCACTGGCCTGCGTGTTCGAGCAGCAGTATGTTGCTTCTGCACTACAATTCAGACTGCGTCCCCTTATTATCTACTTATATGTGGATGATATGGTGTTGTATGTCAGGGGCCCTCCTGCCACTTGTTGCCTGTAATTCAGGTTTGAACGATACTCGGGCATGACCATCAACTGGTCGAAGCCGGTCATATTCCCTGTGACGTCCAATACTCGGGTGTACCCTCTCGACGTTTCCTTGGTGTGGCGCATGGATACTGTTAAATATCTGGGGGTATGGATTCATATTGACCCGGAAATTGTGATGTGATACAATTATGGTAGGACCATTGTGAAATTAGAAGGAGAGGTCTCCAGGTGGTCTAGGCTGCCTCTGTCTGTAGCACACAGGATAGCAGTCTCAGGCAGAACTCCACATTTACAACTCGATGCATGTGGCCAAATGATTCGGTTTCTGTAGGCCTGGGTATAAAAATGCCTGAGCCAGAACCAGCAGTGCCACGCAGAGATTAAAATATGCAAGGTAGGAGTTTCCCCATACAAACAAACAAACACAATGATATTTATGGTTTTGTCAAAGTGTGACGAATCATCGGCACACTGTGCATAAAGCCTAACATGCGTCATAATCCCGGGCATAAGAGATGACACAATGGTTGTGGTACATGAAGACAAGTCATACAAAACAGTTGGGTGTGCTCATCTGTGCCATGGAGGTGCTCATTCTGCAGCTGGGAATTGTGAAAAGACTTCCAACCACCACCACCACCATGTAAGCAGGGCAGGAGAAGGGAGCATATTTTTTACTATGCAGATTTCTCTCATTAACCTCAGGGAGGATGGGGTCAACAGATACCACAGACTCAGGAGGGAGTACATCATAGAATTGATGAACCAGATAGCACAAAGGCTCCAGCCACCAAGTGCCTGGCCCACCAACATACCTCTGCAGGTCAAGCTGATGGCAGTCATCCACATGCAGGTATCATTTCAGATCACAACAGCCAGAATGTCAGGAATATTGCAGCCATCTTTTTCTGTTTGCCTACCCTCTATCCTGGATGTCATCATCTGCCTCACACCCCAGTACTGCTTCTTCTCCAAGACACAGCAACAGCAGCTGGAGACCGAACAAGGTTTCTATGCCAATACTGGATTTCCACAAGTGCTAGGTGGCATGGATTGCACACATGTGGAACGGGTTCTCCGGCAGAAACATTACACCTGTAGAGGAACCGGGAGCACACCTACTCTATCAATGTCCAGACCATCGTGGAACATATGGGGATGTTCGCCAATATGCTGGCAAAATACTCAGGGACTGGTATGATGCCTACATCTTGATGCACTGCATCATTAATGAGCGCTTCCAGAATGGGTGCGATGGGAATCGCCTACTTGTTGGTAAGCAAATCTGAAGTACAAAACAGACCTACTAACAGTAAGAAATGTATGCCTTAATAGCCATCTCTGTGTGAGTGAGATAGGGCCATATGTATCAGGGGTGTGCCTCGTGCTTGCACCATGAATCACGGTACATGTGTAATGCAAACTCCCAAGTCACACATATGAAGACACACAAAGCTACTCTGTGTGCCTTTGAATGGCGTAAAGGTACAGTGCAATGCAACACAGCACAAAATGCAGTGTAGAATTACTGTATGCAAGGGAGGGGTTTCATGGGCGTTAACGTGGTGTCTCCATGTAACTCCCACTGTTCATTAAGCATGTCATGTATTCCACACGAGGTAAACTTTATGATGTGACAAATTAATTGGTCTCCCCAGGTGATATGTAACAAGTAAAAATAACTGAAGTCATCCAAGTCACTCCCACTTTCTATGTGCGCTGCATTCGGTGGCACACATACATAGACGATCAGGCCTCTGAATGTTCATCATGTGCATGAATGTGCCCCCTCTTGCACAAAGACAATCCTGCATGCAATGAAGGCACTGATCACCATGGTGCAAATGTGCCTGTGTTTGTGCTAGGCAGCACACTGTGTGCCAGTGTAGGGTGAAAGGTCAGGAATGTGCTGTATAGCCTAAATACTGTACACTACTGCCCTTTTTCAGTGATGTAGTGCATTGCAGATAGGTGACTTACAGCCATGCACAGCGCCACTTTCCCAAATATCTTGGCTCTTGTTTCATGTGCATATAGTGGGAGCAACACACTGCAATGCGTAGACAATGATGTGCTACATTGATATGCACTTACTAATCTGTCAATGGCAGTAGAGACAGAATGTCAGTGAGTAATAATGTGTTACTTTACTCTGTGTGGATGGATGGAACCACATCAATGACACTGAGTAGCAAATCACAAATCAAACCATGTGGTATGCCAGACAAGCCACTATGTGTAAAAAGGCAACACAAGGGATAAGTGTGAGATGACTGTCTCCTCAGTGGCCTACCTACTATCAATATCATTACAAAAGGCCAATAAGGTCAGTGGTGTAAGAACAGGTACGGTGGAAATGAGCAAGTGTGTCTCACATGGCAGTATACTTGCATGGTGTCCAAAGTTTCAGGAACAACAGAAAGAAGTATGTGGAAAGACCATGTGTGGCATGCCATGTCAGTGTAGGCCCCAGAAATGTGTAAATATCAATACTGGATAACATTGAAGTTAGGAATCCTAAAGCTAGGAGTCCTACCTTTACTACTCCTAAACTGAGAAAAATCCTAGCTTTAAGACTATCGGTATTCACAGAAGGCATTTAGGAGTCCTAAAGTTCATCCAGCAGAAAGCACGGACAATGGGCCCCTATCGGTGGACAATGCCTCTGTCTCCATCTACCCTGATTACTCCTATGAAGTCCAGCGCAGCCGATCTTCATTTCTGGCGGTCAAGAAGGCCCTCCGCGACGAGGGCATACAGTATTCTCTTCTGTTCCCGGCTCGCCTGAAACTGATGGTTGATGGCAAGGCGTCCTTCTAATGCACACTGGATGACGCATGGCACTGGTTAGAGACGTATCGGGCTGGAACTGATGGTTATAGGGGGAAGGAGAAGACAGCAGAGACCCGACCGAAAACCCGCAGACGCCGACGAACTTTGAAACAGGCAGCGGCTAGCCAGACGCCGTCGACATCGCAGAGGGTCTTAGAACGGCGGGCGGCCCTTCAGGCGGTCTCCGTCATATCGGGAGCGACAGCTACTGCTTCGTTGGCGGACTCAGGATCTCAACGGGGATCGGAGGAGTTGGTGTCGGAGGGCTCTGAGGAGGGATCCCGGAAATTGCCTCATGTCACCCCGGGGACTGCTGATGGCCTCCTGGACAAATGAAAATTTCTGGTTCCAGTGTGTACGCAGTAAGAGGGTGTAATCCTAACTACAGCATGTAATGGGAGAGGGCCAGCTGTGGGCCTAGAGACGATGGCGGGGGGTTTAATCCACTGTGTCATGGCCTAGAGGGATGGCAGCGGGGATTGCTTGGCAGGGGGCCCATCTGGGACGGGGCAGCGCTAGGGGGGACTCCATGTTTGAGGCTGAGCGCGGCTGGAAAGGTGGTGAGATCGTTGTCCAGCTTGTCCTGGTGTAGGGCTACCGGCTCGACCTCACGCTAGCTGTGAGACTCTGGTAGCTACCAGAGAGTTCCCGTTATTTGGAATTGGGTTTGAATGGGTAACTACGGTTTAGCACCTGTTCTGGGGAGGGGAGGGATGAGGGTTTGTTGGGGATGTTTTGGGCTCAAGGGGACTGTCAGTGTGCCTGCTAGGCTAAGGGGAAGATTGTTCTGTTGTATGCTCCGCTATGGGGACCCGACTTCAGTTGAAATGTATCACCTGGAATGTGTGGGGGCTGAACTCCATGACAAAACATTACAAGGTACATGCATATTTAGTACGTAGGGGGATTCAGGTGGCCTTCTTGCAGGAAACTCACATTGATCAAGCTGAGGGGCAGGCACTACAGCGCAGATGGAGGGGCCAACTGTTTTATACCACCTAGGGGGACGTTGGTTTGGGTGAAGTGAGGTGTTCCCTTCCAGCCTTTGACTACAGTGATGGACCCAGAGGGGAGGTTTGTGGCAGTAATGGGGCGACTAGATGGGAGAGATGTAGCACTGTGTAGTGTGTACGCCCCGAATGTAGATCAGTCCGCTTTTTCTCACGGTTATCTGGGAAGCTAGCGTCATTCCTGACGGGCACAGTGTTTTTGGGGGTGATTTTAATTCAGTCACTGATACAGACTTGGACCGGTCCCATCCCCCGTTGGCCCAGTCTGCGGTTCACCGACTAGCGAAGGTGAGGCGCGAGTGGCAGAGCACCTGGGGTCTAGTTGATGCCTGGCGGACACACCATCCCACGGCTAGAGATTACTCATTTTATTCAGTACCGCATGATTTACATGTACGACTCAACAGTATTTTGTGTTCCCCAGGTGCTCAGGAGCTGATTTACCATAGTGAGTATTTAGCGAAGACAATCTCTGATCACAACCCTTGTCTGATAGCAGTACGGTGGTCTAGGCAGTGACAGGCGATCCCTACGTGGCGCTTGAACCCTGTGAAACTGGAGGACCCAGTTTTTAGTGCTGAGGTCCGGGATGGTATTGAGCATTACTTCACAGAGAACTCAGGGACGGCATCGAGTAGGGCCCAGGAGTGGGACGCTTTTAAAGCTGTAGTAAGAGGAGTGTGTATTTCGTCCACAGCGGGAACTCGTAAAACATTATTGCATGATATAGAGCAGGAGGAGGATCACCTGTGTCAGGCAGAGAAGGATAGTCACACAAATACGAAAGGGCAGGAGGCAGTTATTGCAGCGCGCGAAAAAGTGGCTGCTCAAGTTGAACGGTTACGCTGTTTTGACTATAAGGAATACTTGGTGCAGGCTCATGCGGGGAGAGATAGAGTGGGATCCTTACTCGCCTGGCTGGCTAATCCGGCACCCCGGGGTACTCCGATTTTATCACTGACTACGGCGGATGGGGACCTAGTACACTCACAGAAGGAGATTAATGATCAGTTCCTGATCTACTACACATCGCTCTACCAGAGCACGATGCGAGATCTGCCAGACGGAGTCAATGACTTTCTATCGACAGCGCAACTCCCACGGTTAGATCCTGCACGAGGGAACAAGCTGGGAGAGGAAGTATCACTAGGAGAGATCCGAACAGCGATCAAGCATATGGCTAGGCGGAAGACGCCGGGAGCTGATGGTCTCCCGGTGGAGTTTTATGCGGCGTATATAGATCTCCTTGCGCCGCATTTGCAGCCAGTGTACAGAGAGGCATGGGAACTGGGTAGGCTGCCATCGACTACCAGAGAAGCGATCATAGTACCGCTGTTGAAGCGAGGTGGGGATCCCTGCTCTCGTTCGGCATACCGACCACTTTCAATGCTCACAGTGGATTACAAAATTCTAAGTAAGATTCTTGCAACGCGACTTTTGGTACACATGTGTGCTTTGGTGCACCCGGATCAGGCGGGTTTCATCCCCACCAGGAACACAGCGGCGTGTATACGTCGGCTGATTAGGGTCATGGGTGATGGACACGATAGGGCGCTGGGCGGAGTGGCGTTATCGGTCGACATTGAGAAGGCCTTTGACAGCGTGGAATGGCCATATCTGTTTCAAGTGCTGAGGGTATTTGGTCTTGGGGATCAGTTTGTACGGTGGACTCAACTGTTATACAATTCTGCTACAGCTAGGGTTCGAACGGGGCCTGCCATCTCAGCGGCATATCAGGTAGGGAGGGGTACCCGTCAGGGCTGTTCCGCCCAGCCCAACCTCTTGGAAGGCAATGTGGGCGGGGCGATGAGGGGCTGCGGAGCAGCATGGAGTTCTGGCGAACTCTTCCCCTGTCGGTGGCCGGGAGGGTAGCGCTGTTGAAGATGGTGGCGCATCCACGTTTGCTCTACTTTTTCCGCACGCTACCTGTGTGGATCCCGGCGTCATTCTTTCAGAAGCTTAGGGTCTTGACTACAGGGTTTATCTGGGGCTCAGGTAGGAGGCGGGTTGCACTAAATACTCTGATGCGGCCGAGGGCAGAGGGGGGACTAGAGGTCCCCGATTTTGAATGGTACTATCTGGCGGCGCAGTTACAGTGGCTCACGCCGGCGGTGGCTCGAGAGTTTAGAGGCCCAGAAGGACCACAGGGTAGAGTGATTCCCCGACATGTGCTGTCATTTATAGTTCTCCAGCAGAAGATCAGTCTTGACGAGCTTACTCTTGAGGAGCGCACTCTCGGCTCATGCTGGAACCGGAGCCAGAAACTAGCAGGATTTCCCTGTCCCTATGCTCCGGAGATTCTTCTGGGCATGTACACAGCCCTTCCGCATGGAGGGGATTGGTCTGCGCTGGCTGTTTGGGAGGAGCTTGGGGTCCATATGTTGGGGGATTTATACAGGGACGGAACTCTGTTATCATTTCAAGACTTGCAGAGCACTTTTGAGTTACCGCGGGGAGACTGTTTGTTGCACGCTGCCTTAATAGAAGGAATTCAATGGCAGTGGAAGATGGGGTTATTGGAACCCCCGACATCACTGGGCTGCCAATATGTAACCATGGCGGCAGGTACGTTTAAGGCTATCACGTGCCTCTACAGGCGACTGTCGACCGAGTGGCTTCCACCCCTTGATGCTCTAAAAGGTAAATGGGAGGCGGATATTGGCAAACCCATACCGGAGACGACGTGGCCTCAATTGCTGCGGCGTGCTTGGAAGGGTACGCGCAATGCCAGGTTTCAATTAGTTCAATTTGTTACATTACATAGGGCCTATTTGACGCGGGTTAAAATCCTACAGTATTTCGGGGGTTCCCAATCACCGTGCCCAAGGTGTAACGCCGACGGAGCTGATTTCAGTCACATGTTCTGGTCTTGTACGGGGCTGGGGTCCTACTGGGAGGAGGTGGTGGCATGCTTAAATTAGGCGACAGGACGCGCGATAGAGGCGGAGATGGGGACTTGTTTTTTACTTTGGTTCCCACATACCCCCAGCACTAAGATTACTAGTAAGTTCTATGATTTAGGGTCGATAATGGCGAAAAGGGAGCTTACTATGCACTGGAAGTCGAAAGCAGGGCCTAATTTTCTGAGATGGAGAGCAAGTTTTTGAATTGGGCGGGTAGCGAATGGACACTTCGCTTACAACTAGCTAGGCGCACTGCTAATGAAAAAGCATTGGAGGCAGCAAGGGCTTGGGGGGCTTTGGTGGCAGAACTCCAATTCGCTACCAGGGATGATGAGGAGGAGGAAGAGGATGTAGAGTTAGATCAAGGGGAGAGAGTGAGGGTGGCGAAATCATAAGTAACGTAGTGTGGAATGGAGTACCAAGTTGCAATGCGAGGGGGGGCCGTTTTGCATATCCTAGGCTTAGTGGTACTAGCGCGTTAGTGCGGAGACGCAGGGAACATACACTTAATCAACGGAACTTCCTGCTTGATTTTACTTTCTTTTCTCCTGATTGATGGGTTGGAAGACAGGACGACTCAGTAGTTATAGATGGGGCCGGATAGGCTGGGGCACACTGACAGGGGGTGGGGGTAGAGGGGAGGGAGGTTAGGACTGTTGGGGAACAACTCAGTTAAGTGACTTTGAATGACACGTACATTGATTGCTGGGCCATCTGCGTAATGGCTGTAAAAGAGATGAATATTTGAAAGTCATGCATGTTACGGAAAACAATAAAAATTATTTAAAAATAAAAAAAAATCAATCCCACAGGAACATCTTTACATTTTGTTCGATGTTGGCACATCTATGGTCATGTTGCTTTGGTGCACAGTGACCATGATCTGACACTGATTCTGCAAGTGTTCCACACAAACACATTATCTCGTACAAAAAATGGCACAAACCAATAGAAATCTGGATACAATGTATCTCGTATCACAGTGAAATGTGTGTTGCTAAGCATGTCTGGGCAGGGTTCAGTTGTATATGTCCAAAATTGAGCATGATGCTGGTGTAGATGATTTGCAATATTCATATGCAGGCAGTGTTAGTAGCATGGACAGGCTAGGTATTATGGAATCAGCATCACACACTGTGTGCATATGCAACATATTTTCTATCGAAATTCAGCATAATGGGTACAGACAAGCTGCATACCTTTGTGTTCTACAGATACGACATGTCAGTTTGACTGACCATAAGGGTGGCCAAACACACCTGCTGTGTTACACCTACTATTTTTGTTTAAAGCATAACTGTGCCTGTATCAGTATGACAAAAGTAAGGCAGATATGTGATTACATGTATGACAGTCACATCAGAGTTGTCATCACAATCTGGAAAATGTTTCATATGGTAGGTGCAGCATATGTTTTTACGATGGACATAACCCTTCATGAGTAGTGTATTTTGCTCATGGCAGACAACAAATGCCATGGCTACATGTGTGTCTGTTCATGTGTTTGTTCATATTCTATGAACATAGAGATCTTCAATGTCTTAGCCTACCATGAAATATATCTGTTGTAAGTCAGCCTCAGTTGTACTTGGAGCCTCACTCAGAGTCATGTACAAGGGTCCATGCATCATATCCCAAAATGTGTTTGGTCAAATGAGTATTCCAGAAGCGTACGCACACTACTGGGATGCTATATACTATTTATGACGAATGCATGCAAATACAGCCTTGGGATGATGTGTGTACATAAGAATCTTTAAGTTTGACTCGCCATGATTTTCCCTACAAGTGTGTAGCAGAAGATAAATGTTACATTTCAGTACAATTGCCTGAGGGTAAATGTTAGTAATGTTCCCCAGGCATTCCCTACAGGGAATGGATGACAACCCCCCTAACCATTTAATGACTACCTGGCACAGAGTAAGTGGCCACAACAAGATGATGGATGGACTGCTGAAACTTTCCAACCACACACCCCAGTCACAGATCTGTGTTTAATACATCGTTCTTTTGCTGACTATGCCACCCCAGTTTGGACCCAGCCATATTCAAATCAGTTTTAACCGTGTTCTTCATGGGAACATCCCAGCCCAAACTGCCAAGCCAGGTCCTCCCTTGGCAATAAACCAGCATCCTGGGACCGGTTTCAGGGTATTACCCCTCATCAGCCTGGGTAGCTTGAATCCAGTGGCACAGCGAGCAAGGGACCCACGTCTGGGCATACCCATGGCCACTTAAGGCGAACATAGTAAACAAAACAAGATGATGGACAGAGTGATTAATCTTTTTAACCAGTCACACCCAGTCACAGATCTTGATTTAATCCATCATTCTTTTGCTCACTATCCCACCCCTGTTTGCTTCCAGCCATATGCAAATTAGCCTTCACCCTGTCCTCATGGGAACAGTCCAACCCTGCCAAGACAGGTCCTCCCTGGACTAGAAATAAGCATCCTGGAACCGGTTTCGGGCTTTATCCCTCCTCTTCCAGGCTAGCTTGGGTCCAGTGGCACAGCGAGCAAGGGACCCATGTCATGGCATACCCTTGCCAATTTAGGGTGATATTAGACCTGACAGGTAGGGAAAACGTTAGATAGCGTGAGTGAGTGCAACAGTAGGGACAGTGTTGGATAGTGTAGGGGTTACAATTACTATTCCAACTCCAGTGAGTGTAACAGTGTGGAAAATGTAGGATAGCGTAGGGGTTAAATTAACATACATATTAATTAAATATGTTTTGTATAATAAAAAGCATATTAATAATTAATTAACAAAAAATTAATGATAAAGACCAATAAAATAAAATGTATATTTACTTAAATAACATTAAATTACTTCCCACCCTATTCCCCCATAAACACACAACCAGCTACACATAAAAAACACAATTAATTTCATTATCAATTAATCAATTAATACAAATTAATTACCAATTAAAAATTAACTAACAGAAAATTATTATTCAATACCAATTAGGAAAATTAATAATGACTTCATTATAATACATTACTTCCCACCCTATTCCCCTATAAACCCACAACCCACTACACTTAAAAAAGAACACAATTAATTTAATTATCAAGTAATAAAAACTAATTACCAATTAATAATACATTTACAATAAATTAAGTAACAATAACAATAAATAAAAAATAAATAATGCATTAATTATAATTAATGTAATTATAAATTGGTCAATTAATAAAAAATAAATACAAATTAATAATTAATTAACAATAAATTAATACTCAAAAACAATATATGAATTCATTAATTATAAATAAATTACTTCCCACCCTATTCCCCTATAAACCCACAACCCGCTACGCTTAAAAAATAACATAATTAATTTATTTATCAATGAATCAATTAATAAAATGTATTTACCAACTAATAATTAATTAACAATAAATTAAGTAACAATAACAATAAATAAAAAATAATAATGCATTAATTATAATTAATATAATTATAAAGTAATCACTTAATAACAATTAATTAACAATTAATAATTGATTTACAATAAATTAATAATCAAGAACAATAAATAAAAACATATTAATTAATTATAATTAAATCACTTCCCACCCTATTCCCCTATAAACCCACAATCCGCCTTGATACTAAAATGCAAAATGTACTTAATTTTTTTTACAATTTTTACAAATTTCTAAACATTTAATACATATATTTAAAAATAACAAATATACATTACAAACATTTTTAAACATACATATAAAATACATACTAAAATACATAACACTAATATAAATATTGATATTATTAACAATGATATTTTTGCTAACAATATTACTTACTTTGAATATACTTACTTCGATATTACTTCAATATAAAAAAAAACATTACTTACCTTAAGGTCGGCATTCTGGTCACCAATATCCTTGACATCGATATTCTGTCTACACGATATTAAAAAATCTATATTAGTGTAGGTCGATATAAACAAATCGATATTTTGACTGCACACCACTCATTGCAGGACCTGTCAGACTTGCCAGGCAAGTGGTAAGAGTGGGTGGATCAAAAGGCTCCTCTCCAACCTTTTCCTGTGGTTAGCACCCCCTTTGAAAGGGTGGGCATTGACATTGTGGGGCCACTGGATAACAAGACAGCCATGGGCAGCAGGTTCATCCTGGTCTTGGTGGACCATGCCACCTGGTACCCGGAAGCCATCCCTCTACGCAATGTGATGGCCCCTGTGGTGGATCGTGTGTTGATGGGGATTTTCTCCTGTGTGGGGTTTCCCAGAGAGGTGGTGTCAGACTGTGATACCAACTTCATATTCAAGTATATGAAGTCCTTGTGGCAGGAGTGTGGTGTAATCTACAAGTTCACCACTCCTTACCACCCCCAAGTAATGGGCTGGTTGAGAGATTCAACCGGACCCTAAAGGGCATGATTATTGGTCTTGAGGAACCCATGAGGCATAAGTGGGACATCCTCTTACCATGCCTTATGTTTGCTTACAGAGAGGCGCCACAGATGTCCTTAGAGTTCAGTCCCTTTGAACTGCTGCATCGTCACCCTGTAAGAGGACCTCTGAGTTTGGTAAAAGAAGGCTGGGAGAATGCTCCCACTAAACCTCCCCAGGATCTATATAGCTACATGCTGGCCTTCAGAAACCAAACTAGGCGTTTCAACCAACTCGCCCACGCGAATCTGGAAGCCAGCCAGGAGGAGATAAAACAGTGGTATCATCAGAATGCCACTCTGATCGAGTTTCAGCCTGGACAGAATTTGTGGGTCATGGCCCCAGTGGAGCCTTGTGCGCTCCAGGATAAGTGGACCGGACCAGTTGAGGTGGTGGAGCATAAGAGTAATGTCACCTACTTGGTGAACTTGCGGTCTCCCAGGAGCCCTTTCTGGTCCTGCATGTAAACCACCCGAAGCCCCACTTGGGGAGGTCCGAAGTGGGCATGCTCCTAGTGATAGATGATGGAATGGAGGAGGAGACTGAGCCTCTTCCTGACCTCCTATCTGCAACCGAGCAAGATGGGTCAGTGGACGGTGTGAACCTCTCACCCACCCTGACTCCTGAGCAGCAGAATGACTGTCGCCAACTGTTGGGACAGTTTCCTGACCTGTTCTTCCTGACCCCCAGTGTCATTCAGTAGTGTGTCCATGATTTATTAAAACGAATTTCGTTGTGTGCACTACATCACCAAATGTGATGCAGTGCACGCAACAAAATTCATTTTATTTATTTATATGTTTACTTACCTGTTAAAGTCCGTAATCCATACATTACAACCCCCCACCCTGCCCCTCCCCCTCCCTATGTCACTGCCCTGCAGTTACACCTACCACCGGCCGTGGCTGGTGGCATGTACTGATAGTGAATTACAGCCAAATTCGTTTTTCTCTATTGCAAGGCTACCTGTTCCCATAGGCCAGAATGAGCAGTTTGATTATAACATCTTATAATCCTAACTGACCCAGGGAACAAGATAGAAAAAAACGAGTTTAGTATGCCTGTTAAAATACATCTTTTAGAGAGGGTGATTTTTACATTCTGTGTTTGAAAATACCACTTTTAGAGAGTATGTATTTTCTTGCCTAACAATCCAGTATACCTCTGCTAGGTTTGTGTATTCCATGTCTGGTTTGTGAGTGACAGGGGACTGGAGAGGGCCTTGGCTCCAGCAGTCTGATGGGTCAGGGCTGGGCTGAATAGGCCCAGCATTGAATAGAGAGTAGGGGGAGGAGATGTCCTTTCACTTGCCTGAGCCTTCATAGAATAGGGAGTAGGGGGAGGTGTTTTCCTTTCAGCTACCTGGGCCAGGTCTGCTTTCAACAATGCTATATCCACCTCCTGCCGGGAAGCTGCACCAAGGAGGACAGAACTGGTTTTGACTAGGTAAAGACGCTCTCTGCCATCAGAGAACAAAGGATTTAGTAGTATAAATATTGAGGCGCTGACCCCAGAAGTTTAGATCACTTCTGGGAATCAAGACGAACCTTTGCCAAGGAGAGAAACCAAGGAAACTGAAGGAGGAGACTGCCCCTGTGCTGTTTGCTGTTTGGGGTTGGCCGGCAGTGGTTACTTATTGCCAAGGAAAGAAAAAAAGGAACTTTAGGTGTACTTTAACTATCTTGAGGAAGATCTCCAAGGGCTTGAAGTTGAGCTTGCCTCCTGTTCGGAAGTCTCAGGGCCACAAATACTTCACCACCAGCTCCCCTGAATTTTCTTGCTGGAAATTCTACCTGCTGTTTTTGGGATCTCTAGAGACTGCCTGTCGCTGGGAGCTGGAAGCGCGACGCAGCAAGGAAGACGCATGCCACCACCGCAGCTGTTGCAGTTGCATCGCCGAAGAAGCGGGCCGCTGCCACAGCTGTTTACTGACGCATCGCCGAAGAAACTTGTTGCATCATCGAAGAAGTGTGTTGCATCACCGGAGAAGCGTGTCGCCGCCGCAGAGGTTGCCGTCGCATCACCGGGGAAATGTGTCACAGGGCCTGTCGCGCCTCACAGGTTTAACCGAGTTCACCTCACCTCCGTCGGGCGTGCACGCATCACATCCAAGTTGACGCATCGCATAAAAAAAACCATTTTGTTGCATCGCACCGGATCGCCGCAGCACATCGAGGCGCCATCTTGTTGCTTCGTAACCAGAACGCAGTAAGAAACCTACGCATCACCTCCTCTCTGGTAAGGAACCGACGCATCACCTCCCCTGCGCTGGAGTAAGGAACCGATGCATCACCTCCCCGGAAGCAAGGAACCAATGCATCACCTTCCCTGCAACTCTTTTGTTTGTTTTGCGTGACGCATCCAAGGTACTTTGAGAGTAAAGTGTTGCATTTACCATCTACATTGAACTAAGCTATTACTACCATTTTAAAGTAATATTCTTGATATTGTAATGTGGATTTTTGTTGTTTGGTCTTGTGTTAAGTCTAGTAAAGATTACTTATTTTTCTAAACTGGTGTGGTGTCTATTTGTAGTGTTTTCACTGTATTACTGTATGTGTTCACAAATGCATTACACACTGCCTCTGAGATAAGCCTGTCTGCTCGTGCTAAGCTACCAAGGGGGTCAGCAGGGGTTATTTCAGGAGTGTACCTCTGCTTTCCCTGACTAGAAGCAAGGGTCCCTATTTGGACAAAGGTGTAAACCATTGCCAACTAGAGACCCCCATTTCTAACAGGTGAACATAATGATAATAATAATAATAATAATAATAATAATAATAATATGGTCATTTATAAAGGGCAAAACAGCTACCTCCCGAAGGAGGTGTCCCGGGGCTAAAACAACAAAGCAACAGCACATTTAAAAACAAGATCAAATATCAAGTCCCCCTCCAAGATCAATCCAGGATAAAAAGCCAAGTCTTGATTCCTTCCTAAATAGGCATCCTGAGTCAATTTTCTTTAAAGCGGGCGGCAAGGAATTCCAGAGTTTAGCTACTTTAGCCACAAAGGATCTACCACCCCAGCGCTCCTTCCTGATTCATGGGGTGGCCAGTAGGTTCTGATTGCTGGACCGCAGTAGGCAAGATTGTTTGTAAACAGATAGTCGCTGTTTCAAATAAATGGGGCAAAGCCCATGGAACGAACGAAAGGCTAAGGTTAACGTAGCAAACACAACAAGATGATGGACGGAGTGCTGAAACTTTTCAACCACTCACCCCCAGGCACATATTTGGGTTCAATCCATCATTCTTTTGCTCATTTTGGACCCAGCCATATGGAAATCAGTATTGACCCGGTTCCTCATGGGAATAGTCCAGCCCGAACTGCAACCTGCAAAGCCAGGTCCTCCATGGACCGGAAACAAGCATCCTGGGACCAGTTTCGGGGTATCACCCTCATCAGCCAGGCTAGCTTGAATCTAGTGGCACAGCGAGCAAGGGACCCACATCTGGGCATACCCCTGGCCACTTAGGGTGAACATAGCAAACACAACAAGATGATCAACGGAGTGCTAAAACATTTTAATCACTCACCCCCAGTCATAGATCTGGATTGAATCCATCAGTCCCAGGATGCTTGGTTTCCGGTCCAGGGAGGACCTGACCTAGCAGTTCGGGCTGGACTGTTTCTCATGGGGAACAGGGTCACAGCTGATTTGCATATGGCTGGGGCCAAACTGGAATGGCGTGGCAAGTAAAATAACGATGGATTAAACCCAAATCTGTGACTGGGGGTGAATGTTTGACAACGTTCAACATTCCGTCCATCATCTTTTTCTGTTGTATTTTCACCCTAAGTGGGAAGGGTACGCCCAGACGTGGGTCTCGTGCTCACTACGCCACTGGTTTCAAGCTAGCCTGGCTGATGAGAGGTGAAGCCCCAATTCCAGTCCCAGGATGCTTGTTTTTTAGGGTCAAGGCTGATTTGCATATGGCTGGGTCCAATCAGGAATGACGTGGTGAGCAAAATAATGATGGATTAAATCCAGATCTGTGAGTGGGGGTGAATATTTAACAATGTTTAGCATTCCATCCATCATCTTTTTGTGTTACAGTGCAAGTGAGGCTAGCAATGTGTGCAGCCTTGTGTTACTCCAAATAGGGTATACAATGCAGAGCAACAATGCCTGGACTGTCTCACCTTATCCACTTGCACGTATGTTAATCAGCAATTATCAGCACGTTAGCATGACGCAACTAAAAATTCCAAACTATGTAAATCGGGACCATGCATTCAATTTCAAACATGGGCATCATCATGACTGTGATTTTGGGCCTGTATGATTTGGTAGTTTTCTGATTGTGACAATTGTTACATTTAGGGCACCTGACCCAGTTTTCCTGGTTCAAGTAGGGAATGTCTCAGTAGTGACATTATATTACCCATATATATCCATCTCTGTTGCTGGTGTTGGTTTGGTCAGGCACATGCCATCTGTTACAATGTCAGCCTATTTCTCAAACACATGTACATGTACATGTACAGGTACAGGACTGTTGCTGCGCCCTTGCTCTGCACACCCCTACTGAATCTCCTACTCACGACTGCCACACCTACCCTACTCCTGGCCTGCTGCCTGCTAGCACGCACTCGACTGAACACTGGCCAACATGGGGAAGAGAGACCCTAACAAGCGAAAGCTTAGTTTTGACAAGTCCTCCATGCTGGCTACGGATGCTGCGACTGGCTCCTTGTCAGATGCGATGCCTCCCCCTACTCAGGACAGCACCACCTCCTTGGTCACGGCCATGATGTCCGAAATGAGAGCCGGATTCAAGTCGCTCGACAGCAGATTTGACGCTTTGGAACAAAAACTTGCGGACATGGGCTCTAAAGTGCAAGCACATGATCGCCGACTAGATGTTGTCGAATCTCGTGTTTCAGATATTGAGGACGCAGACGCCAAAGCACTGAAGCGTCTTGAACGAGTTGAAAAGATCCTAAAGGAGGTAGCCATAAAAAATGAGGACTTAGAGGCACGCGGGCGACGCAATAACGTTCGTATTTTAGGTGTGGCGGAATCTACCCAAACTGGCCGGATGGACGTATTTGTGGAAAAGCTTCTCATAGACCTGTTCGGCAGGAAGCAGTTTACCCCGGGGTTTGTGGTGGAACAGGTCTCTGGGTCCTCGAACAAAGCCGGGTCAGCCGCCGCGTCCCATCATAGCCAGGATCATGAACTTCAGAGATCGAGATGCTGCCCTTCGTGCGGCCCATAAGAAAGGGGAGATACGATGGCAAGGCGATTCCCTGTCCTTTTATCCAGACTTCACCCTTATGGTTCAAGAAGCGTGCCGTAAATACACTGGGGTAAAGGCTACTCTACGCAATTTAGGTCTTAAATATGGTATGCTTTACCCCGCGCGCCTTAGGGTGGAAGTAGCTGGTAGGGCCCGCATCTTTGACACCCCGACGGAGGTCCAGGAGTTTTGTCACACTTATAAATCCAGTGGCAATCAGGCTGCTGACAACTCCAGGGCACCCTCACCGGCACAGGGCGATTCCCAACACAGTGTGGGTCTGTTTTCGGGCTCAGGCCCTGGCTGAAAATTTAACCCTCGCTCATGACTCTCCTCTAATGGCTTGGACAACTGATGGGCTGTTTAAAGGTCCGCTGGTTTGGTTGTTGCATAGAAATTGAATTGGTTGGCCCGGATGGCGTGGCGTTGCTACCCCCTATGGCGAACGCCTTTCTGCTTTGGGTCTTTGTTACTTTATTTTCTGCGGTGGACTTAGTTTACAATGTACTTTTACTGCACATAATGTTCCATTTCACTGCCACATTGGGTTGGGTTTTCCTCTTTGGGGTTTGTGAGAGGTTGGGAGGAGGGTGGGAGTGGGGGTTCGATTGGTTTTGTTTTTTTGGAATGTGTCACGATATTTTCAAAACTGCATTCTTTGCGCTGAGCTGCTCTTGTCATAGGTCACCTTCCTTCTCCCTGTACTCATGGCCAGATTAGGGTTGCAATTGGGCCCCTCGGAACTTTCGTTGATGTCCTGGAATGTTAGGGGGCTCAACAACACCAGGAAGTGTAAGCAAGTTTTTAATTACATTACTCGACATAGGATTGACGTAGTCTTCCTGCAAGAAACTCATTTAACGCCGAATACTACTTCACAGGTTGCCAGAAACTGGGGTACACACCGCTTCTTCTCCCACTAAAACAGAGATTCCAGGGGGGTTGCTATTTGCATACACAAACGGATACCCTTTGTGCTAACTCACACTGTCATTGACAAAGAGGGCAGATATGTCATTATTACGGGGACCCTCTTGAGTCACAAGATCACACTCGTTGGTGTCTATGGCCCTAACACTGACACTCCTACTTTTTTCAATGACTTACAGGTACAACTGCTTAACTCGGACCCTGGTTTCTTACTCATCGGTGGCGATTTTAATTTGCTGCTTAACCCGTCCAGAGACAGTACCGCAACTACCTCAGACACTAGACCCCACTCACGCCCAGTCCTGCGTGACATATTCTCCCACTTTTCCCTCATAGACATCGAGGCGCACTTGCACTCATCTGCACCGGCTTACTCGCACTACTCCGGGTTTCATGACACATGGACCAGGATCGATTATTGGTTGATTTCCCCGGAAGTGGTTGGGTGGGTTGACCACGTCCTTAGGCTCCCACGCGTCCTGTCGGACCATTCTCCTATAGTGCTGAGGCTGCAGGTTCCCCGGGCAGGTGGTTATGAAAGACGGTGGCGCTTCCCAGAGAAGGCTTTGTTAGATCCAGTCTTCACTGAAGAAATTAGGGGGGCCATTGAGGAATACTTTGAACTAAACACGGGTACGGTTGACACCTGGGCTGTCCTGTGGGAGGGATTTAAGGCAACCATCAGGGGAGTGTGCATCGTTAAACATACTGGAGTACTGTGCGATGTTCGCGCAACCATCTCTCGGATAGAACGCGACATAGCGACACTGGATGCAGAACAACTTCGACAACATACAGAGGAGAGGGAGCTTAGGCGATTACAATTGATGGTGGAGTTTAGAGAGGAGGCCGACAGCGAACTTCGATTTCTAGTTCGATCACACACGGCTAGGCAACATGGGGAGGGCGATCGCCCAGGTAAATTGTTAGCACACTTACTTTGCCCCCCTTACAAATCTTCCTACATCACAGAACTCAAGGGACCGACGGGGGACATGCTACGCACCACACCTGAAATCTGTGATACCTTTTTGTCTTATTACACTTCTTTGTACACTTCTACGTTAACTGATGACGCCACAGACCGAGAGAATTACCTTAATGAGATCGCAATGGTGTATTTGGATAATTGGATGAGAGACTTTCTGGCCGATCCTATCACGCCGGACAATATCATCGAGGCAATAGACTCCATGAAAGGCAGACGGTAATCCTGATTGTAGGTTACACGCAGGGAGTCGCGAGTGCAATCATTTTACACCGCGTGAAATGTACCCGTGCCGTCTTAACCCAGGAAGAGGACATTTCTCCCTGAACCTGTAACTTAGGCTGCTGTGAATTACAGTGTGCCGGCACGGGCAAGATCCGTGAGTAATATCACTATTATTTTTTTCTTTTTCACATTAAGTGCCTCACGGTAGGGTGCACCTTAGCGCGTGCATACCACCGGAGTGCCAATTATTAATGGTCCTGACGAATGCTGTGCGATCTTGCATTTATTGACAGCAGAAACATGTTGACCTACCATCTTATCTAAGGACACAGGTCTCCTAATTCAGAACCTAGTTGTGTCCGCTCATACACGTTTTTAATCTCAATACAGATTGGCCCACATTAAATATTTTGTTTGGGTTCCAACCTTGTATTTTTTAATCCTGCACTCACATTTGAATAGCACATCTTGAGTTAAACCACTGTTACACTCACCACCAACCCGCTCCGCTGTAAATCAGGCGTTGTAGCATGCTGGGGGGGCATTCGGCCACCCCAGCGGGGACCCAATGATGAAGCATGTCACCAACTAGTAGTGAGTGAGAGTCGAGGTAGACTTGCCCCTTCAGATGTGTGTCAACACATCAGTACACAAGGTTGCTACCTCCTGGTTGTCACTATTGGATTTTTCCAGTTTTGAAGTTTCCTTAACCGGGTGGGGGCTTTGTTAAGACTAACACATATATACTTCGTTGCACGTTTCTTATATTTCACTGAGTCACTCCTTAGTTGTTTCAAGATCCATGAAAGGGTCTTCAGCCCCTGGGTTAGATGGTTTTTTGGCTGATTTTTACAAGGCCTATAAAGATCTGTTGGTTCCCCGCTTAGTGGAGGTATATGCCGAGGCCCTTGAAACGGGTTGTCTGCCCCCCACTCTTCGAGAGGCGGTCATTGTGCTCTTGCCCAAGCCGGGAAAGGTTGCCACTCTATGTGGATCTTATCGTCCTCTGTCTTTATTGAACCAAGATTACAAGATCCTAGCGAAAGTCATTGCCATCCGCCTATCGCTACTAATGGAGTCCATTATATCCCTTCCCCAACCTGGCTTTGTTCCACATCGCTCCACCTCCCTCAATCTCCACACCCTTTTTTCCATTCTGCACCGTGTTGACCCTGACACCCCGGCTGCGGCGATACTACTAGATGCCGAGAAGGCGTTTGACTCTTTAGAGTGGCCATTCCTTATGTCTGTGATGCCCCGTATGGGGATACCTGAATGCTAAGTGAACACAGTGGAGTTATTGTATACTCTACCCACGGCCCGGCTGCGCCTGAATGGTACGATCACTACCCAGTTCCACCTGACGCACTTGACAAGGTTGCCCCCTGTCACCGCTATTGTACATTTTAGCGATGGACCCATTGGTCTGACACTTTCAGGAGAGGCATTTACACCGCGGCCTCCAGTTACGCACAGGCCCACTCTTAATTTCGCTTTATGCGGATGACACCATCCTCTATGTCCGACAGCCCCAGATCAATCTTGACCCTTTGATCTTGGAAATAACCCGATTTGGCAAGTTCTCGGGCCTTCATATAAATTGGCATAAGTCTGTTATCTTCCCACTCACGCCCAGCACAGTTGAATGGCCAAGCCCCTTCCCCCTCACGTGGAGTCAAGACTCTGTTAAATACTTGGGCATCCATGTACATTTAGATACAGAATCCAGCATCAGATTAAATTATGGCACTGCGCTGACTGCCTTAGAGGGACAGATTGAACCATGGAATCGGCTCCCATTATTCATGGACGGGCGCGTCGCAATCATCAAAATGATAGTATTGCCACGGTTTCTATATTTGTTCAATAATATACCTGTACCCCTCACTAAAAATTTTTTCACACAGTTACGTTCTTTATTATTGAGGCTGGTGTGGGGTAACAAGACTCCACGTGTGTCTTGGCGCGTGTTGACGCTCCCGTATGAGCGTGGTGGACTTGGTGTCCCTGATTTTTACCTTTATTTTTTGGTGGCACAATGTTCCTATGCATACCCATGGTTCCACCCTGACGCTCGGATTACTTATTTGAAACCGGAAGCTGACTTAGTTTTGACGGGTTCGCTCTCCACCACTCTGCCGTCGGGCTTTGCTAGAGACCCTCGAGATATTAAAACTGTCTCATCGACTTGTTGGGCGTGGGGAAGACTGGGCCGACTTATCGGCCTTACACAGTTGTACTCCCCGACCCTACCATTGCCCAATCCCACCTGGCTACCAATAACGGAGGAATCTGTAGTACGGCAAACGTTGACCAAATTCCACATTACTACCGTTGGAGATTTGTTCCCTGACGGTCACGCTTTCTCACTTACAGAGGATCACCGCTTTACGGAAAGAACGTTTAGGGACTCCTTTGTGCTAACCAGACTGCGCTCTTTATTGCGGGCCTCATTCCCCTCGTTTCCCCTCCCCCCTGAGGAGATGACCCCCCTCACCTTTCTTATTCCACACCCATCAGGCAATCATTTAGTATCTAAGTTATATCATATGTGCTGCGACCTGCTCCCTTCCCCGGATCAGAGAGTGCGGGCCGCATGGGAGGCGGATTTGGGCTAACCTATTTCAGACGATCAGTGGAAGTGGTGCTGCAAAGCGACCAAAGACATCTCTCTCAATAGTAAACACAAGCTCCTACACTTTAAATTCTTACGTAGACTATACTACACTCCAGCACGACTGCATAGAATAGACCCAGCAAGACCCCACGCTTGCCCCAAGTGCGGTGGACCATTTGCAGACTTTGCACACCTTTCGTGGACATGCCCTGTACTCCATGATTATTGGTCCCGGGTGCACAGCACGCTTAGTGACATGTTACACCTGAATCTGGTTCCCATCCCTGAGATTGCCCTTTTGGGATACATGGCCGAATTTCCGAGGACGGTGCGTAGACTGGCAGCGCTGAGTTTTTTATTGGCTAAGCGCGAGGTGGCATTGCGGTGGTGTGACCGACGCCCCCCGTTACACAGTTCCTGGCTCCGGAGCATGGCGCACTGCAACGCTAACAGTACAGAAAAAAAAAAGTACAAAGAATAGTAACAGTGATTACCAAATAGTGATTTTTTGCAAATCGCTATTTGGTAATCACTATTACCCATGTACAAAAGTAATATCTGGCCCATTTGTGATTTGTAGTGGGTCTCAAATAGATCTACCTCATGATGTTAATAAGGTACCTCCCAATTTGTGACCCACTAGGATTTGCAGCCATTACAGGAATGGTGGCCTGCTGGGGTCAGCAGACCACCGTCAGAAAAGGCCCTATTCTGACAATCAAACTGTTTGCGACTGAGAAAATGCTTCATACATCTAGCCCATACTCTTTATCTCTCTTCCTGTGATTTTTTCTTTTGCTGTCAATAGTTTTCAAAGCAACGCCAGTAACCCCCGCTGGGTAAAATAGTGCTTTATAAAAACTACAACCAATCAGGTAATTAATCAATATGGTATTCTTTCAGCAGGCAAATGGATGTTCAAGTGGACCAATAAAATGCAACTGAGTCTTGAGTACCGCATCTAGGATGAAAAAATAATTAAAAAAAGGGAAAAAAATCATTAACTCCTCGGAGAAAGAAAAAGATAATCACGGTGATCGGGAAGGGTAATGCACTGAAACAATCTTAAATCATATTAGCTATATATTATATTCTTAATTTGAAACAAAGAGACTGGAAAACAACCAGTGTGCTGGCCACTGCTTATCCCCGAACACTCATAGACAGATCCCAGACATAAACAGCACTTGCAACAGACAAACAAACAAGCCACAGTGTTGTTCCTTTTCTCCAAAAAACAGACATGGCTAAGGGTGTCATTAGATTTAATCCTCGTGGGTCATATGATTATTTTCAGTAACCCGAATGACACAGTAGGAGACACTTAGGTTTAACTGTATTATTACTACCACTTAGAGGACTTCCACATATGTGGTTGTAGACGCTGATATGATTTTTGTCTCCCTGCAAATAATTGTTGAAGAATGACATCAGTGAAAAACCATAGTCAGGTTAAAATTTCACAACAAAACACCTAGCCTACCATAGTTCTTTCCCATGGGGCAATGCAAAGCTAACATTGTAAATCATTCAATATATTGTAAACCAAATATCCCTCTACGGGTGGCCACAGCATACATAAACAAGCATTGCCAAAGTCAATATATCTGGCGCACTCCGCCAGCCTTTTGACAATTCTTGTTTTGCCGTGGTTTTTGCAAATCATTTTTGTTTGGGAAGTTAATATGTGTTTGTTGCTCTAAAAAAAGAAAACATTGACTAAAGGAGGAAGGAAAGAAAGAAAGAAAGAAAGAAAGAAAGAAAGAAAGAAAGAAAGAAAGAAAGAAAGAAAGAAAGAAAGACAGACAGACATAATGGAGGCAAGAAAGCAGGCAAGAGAAACGGAAGCAAGAAAAGAAGCAAGAAAGCATGACAGCAAATGAAAAGAAAGAAGGAAAGAAGGCAGTAGAGAAAGAACAAAAGAAATAAGAAAAGAAACAAAGGAAGAAGGAAAGAAAGAAAGAAAGGAAAAGAAAGAAGGAGATAAAAAAAGTGTTAAAAGTACCTCAAATTAAACATGATAAAGGCTGATTTTCTCCCTGATCACAATTTATTAAAGAACCATTGATGAAATGTAATCCAGAATAAATTTGCTTAGAAGCATTTTCTACTTATGAATTTGCATGTATAATATAGAAGCTTTTGGTTCGTGTACTGCATGCATAGTAAACAGAGAATAACTTAATACAGAACAGTTTCAAATGGATGCAATCTGTTATGCTGTGAAATAGGACACTTCAAAAGGAATTTACAATAGCATTGGTTGGAGACAGGAACTCATAAAACTGGAACATGGACTGTGCTCAGTGTCGGACTTGAACTTAAAATAGACCCGGGCACCAAGATAAAAGTGTCCCTCATTAGTGAATTAGCTAAAAAAAAGTAGCCCAGGTTTGTAAATTTGGGGCAGTTTAGAATTTATAAAAACACCCTGCATATGTGTTTTGCAATGTATAGAAGACTGTATGGATTTCAGCTTGCTGCAGTAATAGTTTTCTTTTACTATCAGTGAAATCAATCGTAAAAAGCAGCCCAGCAGACAATAAAATAGGCCCACAAACAGCCAAAACTACCTCTCACATTGACCTGTCAGAACAACCCATAGGGCAGTAACTGATTGCCCTATAGAGCAGTCTGACCCTGCCTAGGGTCTCATCTGATAGAAAGTTTCCTGCTATCACCACAGGCTCTAAGCACAAGGGCACACTAAAGTAATTTTAAGGTGAAAACAAAAAGACTGCCATTTAAGGGAACTACCTTGTGTGCGGATGTACTCATTGTGAAAGTGCAAAATGCAGTCACTCAAAGTGAAGGTAAGTAGTCGCTGTTGTGGGCTGAAGCAAAATGTGAATAACACAACAAGAGACCAATGGATGAAGAGAGATGGCTGCCAGTGCTTAATTTGAACTGGTGGTTTCCGGTACTGGGCACGGCACTTAATTTTCAGCACCGGGGCCTGTGACAGTCTGCCAAAAGGTGGCACTATCTGGGATGTATGACGTTACAACGCATACTTTTACAACGCATACCTTTACAATGCATTTTTTACAACGCAACATCCATTACAACGCATGCCATTACAACGAATTTTTAAAAACGACGTTTACAACGCATTCCATTACAACGCATACTACCTTTACAACGCATACCATTACAACGCATAACATTACATTGCATGTATGGTAAGTATTGGATAGTGTAGGGGTAAAAATTAGTATTCTAACTCCAGGGGGGTGCAACAGTAGGGAAGTGTTGGATAGTGTAGGGGTAAAAATTACTATTCTAACTCCAGAGGGGTGCAACAGTAGGGTAAGTGTTGTATACTGTAGGGGTAAAAATTACTATTCTAACTCCAGGGGGTGCAACAGTAATGTAAGTGTTGGATAGTGTAAGGGTACTATGTGTTGTAATGTTATGCGTTGTAATGGTATGCGTTGTAATGCCATGGGTTGTAGTGGTATGCGTTGTAGTGTCATGCGTTGTAATGGTTGCGTTGTAATGGCATGCGTTGTAATGGATGTTGCGTTGTAAACGTTTTGTTGTAATGATAGTGCGTTGTAAAAGTTGCGTTGTAAAGGATGTTTCCCCACTATCTGGCTAATTTAGAGATGACCACAACAACAGTTAATTTTTAAATCACTATACATTAAAAATTAATATTGGCTGCCAGGCAAGCCATTCTTATAGATTTGGGGGCCTGAAATAGTCCGAATTGTCACACTTGTAGGAGCGTGAATGTTAGTACTTGTGTTGTTACTATTATTGGCAACATGGCAGGGGGAATATGTTTATGTGGTACAAGCTGCCGTGACCTCCTGACGAGAACCAGGCACTAATTGTTTTGCAAATTAAGCACAGCTGAAACCCCTTTAAAATAAGTATACTACACGTATCATTTTTGTAAAATCAAAAGATCCAGACCTAAAAATGCGCATAGACAATGCGAGCACAGACGATCTTGCACACAGGCAATCACCCCAGGTAGCACTGTACACTTATATCATAGATTCACGCTGACTCTTACATATAGTTGTGGGTCCTTCAGCAAGTTTTGGGTTTTCGACTGAAAGCATTTGTTGACCCTGTACAACGATGAGCTGTCTCTTGGAAAGATTTGCGCTACAAACATACCATATACATACACACAAAAGTTTGTATACTTCAATATTTAATCCCACACTTACAATTGCAAAGACAAAGCCTATGTGTTTCCCACGACGCAAAGGTGTGAGTTTAAAGAGTCAGAACTGGTGAAATGTAGACACGTGGCAAAGGTCATTTGCAAGAGAGATGCATCGGTGGAGAAACACACACATGGATGGATGGACTGAAAATAAAATGAACGAATAATTTTACATTATGATGTTAACATGATTTACTCGTCTTTTGTTTGGAAGGAGTTTAAGTGTTTCCCCTGTCGACAGTTTGATACTGTTCCTCTAACTAGGGCATCCTGCACCTTTGAGTGCCATGTAGACTGAACAAAATGGTTATTTTCATACAAGAAGTGCTTTTCTGTGGTAAAATTCGCCTTTAGAAGCATACATACTTATACAGGGACACTGTTCATTGCAAAATGAAAGACTACAATGTGAGACAAGAAAATCCTCTCATGGGAAATATTTGATTGACTCTGGGACAAGAAAAACATGCACACGGTTCTTTCATTTAGACAATCGTGTTCTGCACACAAGCAGATTGCAGTACTAACTGACCCAGCTTTGACCTTTCTGAGGACATGAATTTGTTTACTCTGTAGCATCAGTGAACACAGCAGATGCCACGTTAGTACTGTGCAAAAGCAGGATACACTAAGTCTAACAATACGATGCAAAGCATTTAGTTGTATTACCTACACAGTTAATTGAATCCAACTTTCCTAATATAGGGAAGCTTGCAGATGTTTGTGTGCAGACCTTCTTCTGCATTCGGGCAAATGTAGACATTTCTAAGTACAGTCCCAAAATGAATTGGCCCCAGCCAAATCCATACTAATATTGTAATGTAATGTAATGTATGTGTCTTGTAAAGCGCACTGCTGCCCTGAGGCGTCCTGGCGCTGTAGACCGCTGGGGAACCCGTCCTGGCTATCCCTGTGAGATGGTCCCTACTGGGTATCTCCAAGGTGAAACCAGGCATCCCCGGCGAATGTGGGGGGCCGTTGTAGAGATGAGACAAGCTAATGCCCAGAGTTGCTGAGTGTGATCCCTGGTTAGAGTAGGCACCGAGGCGAGAATTATCGAGTCCGCTGACCCTGGTCCACGACCCTGCCGCGTCGGGAATTGAACCCTGGTCCCGGGCCGTTCTCTGGTTCCGGGTCTGCCGCCTCTAACCAGTGAGCCACACCACTCCACTATAAAGAGAGAGCCCAAACCTTTGAGGCGGGTTATCTCAGTAACCACAGCACCAATCACAACACCCAATACAGTATTGGAAAGGGCAGTTGCAGCAGAAGGACATAGGCTATGCAGACAGATAAAAAAATGTATAAAACAAATTGCAAAAAACTACATCATCCAGAAGGCCGAGGGCCAAAATAACATCAAACAGGAAATTATGTAATAAAGTGACTCACTATATTGAGACTGAGAGCCTGGAGCCAAATTGATCGTGAACAAGGGATATGCTATCCCGAAACGCGTAGATTCGTGCCTGCCTGCTTGAGAAACTCCATGCTGTGAGGATTAAATAAAAAAGCACATAAGTGAAGACAAACGCGAGTTCGTCCGTTTTTCTCCCAGCTGGGGGAATTGGTTGTGGATTTAAATGCGGCGTGGATCTGTAGCGGGTATTTACGAACCAGCGAGAGAGCGAAAAGGAAGCGAGGGGTATCAATATATATATATATATATTCGATAATCTCTCTCCACAAGGAAAAGAAGTTGGGTCGCACAACAATACTCCTTTAAGGTAAATTCCAGGTATTTATTTTAAACAAACTCCAAACACTCCAAAGTCCAAACACCAACGCGTTTCAATCTCTGACTGAGATCTTGTTCACGGTGCCGCCCTCCTTTTTCCATTTGTTTTTAAAGATCATGAGTTACATTGATAACCTCCCCCTTACTAGGAAAGGCATTAGGGTTATTGTAGTGCTATTTACAAAACAGTGAAAAATACGAACAATAACTAAAAAACAAGATAGTATAATTTGTTACAAATTATATAAAATAAAATGAAATTAACCAGTTTGTAATGCTTGATAAGTTGTAAATGATTTGATTCATTAATGACATAATCCGCTCATATGCTATAATGAACACTCGAATTCATACTCACTCTTCATTGTATTATTGATTTAGTTCATTTTTTTCATTCTATTTCTTTTTACTTCATCCTTTTCAATTAATGCCTCCAGTGGCCTTAGAATCATTATCTACATTGATCCAACATTAGTCCATCAAAATGTTCATATTATCACTACTACCCATAGTTTATAATACCAGTGTCTTTTGGTTATACCATATGTACAACTTACCAACTTTTTTTTTATTACAAAAACTGTTGTGCACTAAACTCAAATAACTAATAAATTTCCGAATTAGACATGATTGTGATATGATGCAAACAAAGAGACGTAGCTGTTTATCCTCTGCCTCTTTTACCTGATTTCATGATATTTCCAGTTTCAGAGTCTATTTACAAATGTATATACATTTCCTCGCTCTGGTTCAGACCGTACGGAATCATTGTTCGTAGGTTAAGTATGTATCTTGATTCTTTTTTTCTCAGCATGAGCTCTCTATTTCCTCCTCTCAGTGGTTTTTTTGCTGTATCAATGCCATAGATTTTTAAACTTTTCCAATCGCTGTTATGATGAGACTCCATGTGTTTGGCAAGTGCGTTGCTTCTCTCCTGATGAACAGTTGCCCTGACGTGTTCCAAAATTCTCTTTTTTAGTTCATTCTTTGTACTGCCCACATACTTTAGTTCACACGGGCATTCGATTACATAAATTACATATGGTGTTGTACATGTAATTAACTCATCAATCTTCCAGATTTTTCCATTTGCCAACATGATTTCTTGGATAGGTTTACTTATTTGACAAACCTTGCAATTAAAGCATTTTTTGAAACCTTTTCCTTTCAACCAGTCTTTCTTTTCCTCTTTGAAAAAATGGCTCTTCGTTAAACGGTCTTTTAAATTTGGTGCTCGACGATATGTTATTTGTGGTGTATCACCCACAATAGGACCAATGGTTGCGTCCATTTTTATGATCTTCCAGTTTTTCTTTAGAATATTCCTGATTTGTTTAGATTCATTCGAAAAGGTTGTTATGAATCTTATTACATCTTTGTCATTCTCTTCTTTTTCCCTCGTTTGCAATAAGCTGTTTCTTTCTTTTTGGCTTGCTCTTTCCCAACCTTTCCTTATGTGACCTTTTGAATATCCTCTCTTTTCAAATCTTTTACTCATGGACATACTTTGTTTGTCCCATTCTGATTCTTCCGAACATATCCTCCGCACTCTTAAAAACTCTCCATAAGGAATATTTTCAAACAAACACTGTTGATGAAAACTACTGGCATGCAGTGTCGCATTGGTTGCGTTTTTCTTCCTGTGTAAGGTTGTGTGTACTTCATTGCCTTTAATGTAAATTTCAGTGCCCAAGAAAATTATTTTGTTGTTACTTAGTTCATATGTAAATTTGAAATTAGCAGGTGATGAGTTGAGGATTTCGAAATATTCCTTGAATTCATTTTCTGAGCCGTCCCATACAATGAGGAGATCGTCGATAAAGCGTACCCACAGTATCACTTTATTCAACATAATGTCGTTTTCTGCTTGCCACGTACATTTCTGTTCCCACCACCCCATGGTGAGGCAGGCAAAGCTTGGGCTAAAAGAAAAACCCAAAGCAGTGCCTTTTGTTTGGGCGTAGATTTCTTCTCCAAAATAAAAGATGTTTTGGGTCAGGCACAGTCTCATCATTTCTTCCAGCATGGTGTTTTGACATGAATAGTGCATATTCCTGTCCTGGAGAAAGAATTTACAAGCTGTAATTCCCACCTCATTATCTATATTCGTATATAAGGATACGACATCCATCGATATTAATTTATACGAAGATTTCCAGGGAATTCCATTCAGCTGTTTTAACATATCCGTCGTGTCTTTTATAAAAGAACTTAACTTTGAAACAAATGGGAGCAAGAATAAATCCAGATAGTTTGCTATTGGTTCAAACAAGGAACCCATGGCGGAAACTATTGGTCTCCCTGGTGGTCTAGTTCGATTCTGGTGTACCTTTGGCAAGAAGTACAGAGTTGCAGTCACCGGGTCATCCACTGTGAGATATTTATGTTCATCAAAGTCAATTAAACCTAAGTCTAGCCATTCTTTTAATTTCTTATCCAATGATTCTTTCATTTGCTTGGTAGGGTCAGCTGTTAATTTCTTATAGTACATTTTGTCTTGTAGTTGATCATGGGATACTCTTGCATATTCCAATTTGTCCCATATGATAACATTTGTGCCTTTATCCGCCATTTTAATTTCAATGGTTTTGTCCTGACTCAATGTTGTTAATGCTTTACGTTCCTCAATTTTTAAGTTGTCAAAATAACACTGTTTTTTCAATTTGTAAATATCTTGTATCACGGCTTCATGAAAGATATCCACCTTGTTCCCTGGTGGAAATTGCGGGTAAAAACACGATTTCCGCTTTTTTTTACTTAAGCCAGCTCCAAGTTGTGTACAGGTCTGTTTTAATGTCAATTCTTGTGACTCGCTAATATCATTCAAATTCATCAATGTCATATAGCTTTCAGCGTCTTGGGCCAGTAAAGTACTACTCGTTGTAATGGCGCATTTTTTTGTGTGTAATTCACTTTCTCCTTATAGAGCATGGCTAGTTTCATCTTACGCACATATTTATATAAGTCTATTCTCGTTTGTGCTATGTCTAGATGCACTTTCGGGCAGAAATTCAGGCCTTTCTTCAATAATGTGCTTTCCGGTTCTGTTAATTGACGACTTGATAGGTTGATGACAGTCAATTCTTGATCTTCCTCTAGAATGTTTTTTCAATCTCATACTGCGTGTAAGAGTTCCCTCTCTTTCCTCGACGGTTGCCCCTTCTTCCTCTCCTTGTTTGTTGCCTCGTGGTTTTCCACGGCCACGTCCTCGATTTGGCGGCTGAAATCCTCTTGTTTGTTCCCACTGTCGTTGCTGCAGGACCATCCGCATATCCACCAAAAAAGACTGCTTTCTAGCTGATGTAATTTCTTCATCACTTTGTTCCATAGATACATTTGATGATAAACTATCCGAAGTGCTCGCATTGCATGGGCTATAATTTTGTTGCTGTAAGTAATCATATTTTCTCGCATATGTGAAAATTCGTCCTTCGCTATAATCCTTTTTGTCTCTCATAAACTTTAAGCATTTGCGATTTTGTACTGAGTCTTCATGAGCCTCAATTTGTTTTTCCAAATCCGTTTTAATTTTTTTTAAATCAGGTGTTAGATCAAGTGTTGCAATTTCTTTCTCCATTTCTTGGACTTCATTTTTTATTTTTTGTAGCGATATTTCAATATGCTTGACTAATATGTTCATTAGACCAAGTGATGAGCAAAGCAGGTATTCACCCCATTCCTGCAGTAAATCATTGCTCGAATCTTGATGGCTTGGCATTAGATGAAGTCTCAGGCCCCTTGGCACTCTTTGGACCTCTATATATTTTTTTAGCGTGGTAACTTCCCACCATTTATTAATCTCTTTTTTAGAGATTTTCTCCCAATTCTTCAGTTTAGTTTTTGCATCAGTCTTTTTGTTGATTCTGGGGTCTATTCCTTGTGTCCCCCCTGTTTCAAAGAATTCAGACTTGTCTAACAGGGTCTGTCTCTTTGCATCACGTGATTCCATTTTGTTTGCTTGGTTTGGAGTTTTGCCAATAATAATTTTTGTTTTACTGTGTTGTACACCTTGTGCTGGAATTGTCGTGACTCACTTAGCGAGATATGCGTTCTCTCAGCCTGACTTTCATTGAAATCCTACTACAATGGTGTTGATTTAATTCACGCTTCTCATTAGTGATTTGTCACGGGCTAACCGACATCTTGCTTGTTGCGTTTTGCTTAAAGGTTTTCATGCATTTCCCTCCCGTTTGTGAAAAAGGTTACCCGCTTACCTTGTCTTCGCCGAGTATCACTCCCTTCCCCCTTCCGGCAGTCGGGCGCATTCTCAGCTTGGACTTGGTTTCGCGTATTCCTTATCCACTCGCGGTTCAGGGAAGCAATTAAATATCCTTTGTTGCTGGTCACGTCGGTGATCCCCACAGTCCGCTTCCTTTAGAAAACCCTTTGATGCTCGTTTCGCGGTCCAGGCGCTGCTTCTTAGCCGTGCGTTATCCCGCGGTCGAGCAGACCGCCGTAAATTCGATAATCTCTCTCCACAAGGAAAAGAAGTTGGGTCGCACAACAATACTCCTTTAAGGTACATTCCAGGTATTTATTTTAAACAAACTCCAAACACTCCAACCATCAACGCGTTTCAATCTCTGACTGAGATCTTGTTCACGGTGCTGCCCTCCTTTTTTCCATTTGTTTTTAAAGATCTTGAGTTACATTGGTAACCTCCCCCTTACTAGGAAAGGCATTATGGTTATTGTAGTGCTATTTACAAAACAGTGAAAAATACGAACAATAACTAAAAAACAAGATAGTATAATTTGTTACAAATTATATAAAATAAAATGAAATTAACCAGTTTGTAATGCTTGATAAGTTGTAAATGATTTGATTCATTAATGACATAATCCGCTCATATGCTATAATGAACGCTCGAGTTCATACTCACTCTTCATTGTATTATTGATTTAGTTCATTTTTTTCATTCTATTTCTTTTTACTTCATCCTTTTCAATTAATGCCTCCAGTGGCCTTAGAATCATTATCTACATTGATCCAACATTAGTCCATCAAAATGTTCATATTATCACTACTACCCGTAGTTTATAATACCAGTGTCTTTTGGTTATACCATATGTACAACTTACCAACTTTTTTTTGATTACAAAAACTGTTGTGCACTAAACTCAAATAATTAATAAATTTCCGAATTAGACATGATTGTGAGATGATGCAAACAAAGAGCCGTAGCTGTTTATCCTCTGCCTCTGTTACCCGATTTCAAGATATTTCCAGTTCCAAAGTCTATTTACAAATGTATATACATTTCCTCGCTCTGGTTCAGACCGTACGGAATCATTGTTCGTAGGTTAAGTATGTATCTTGATTCTTTTTTTCTCAGCAGGAGCTCTCTATTTCCTCCCCTCAGTGGTTTGTTTGCTGTATCAATGCATATATGTGTATATATATATATATATATATATATATATATATATATATATATATATATATATATATATATATATATATATATATATATATGAAATTAGAGCTCCTCCTCAGCACGCTCTGCGCTCGCAGACACCGCCTCCGCGCCAGCATAAATGAGGAACGGATCAACCAAGTCAGCAACAGATGGTTTTATTACAGAAACAGAACCAGCGACGCGTTTCGAGCTGCGAAAGCCCTTGTTCACGCTGCAACATGTTTGAAAGTAATAGTGCTTTTTTATATGCTTATAGTGACAACATCACCGCCCCCTGGTGGTGATCACTGGTGAGCAACAGATAGTGAAAACATACTAACGCTGTTAGTCTTTCTTTGCTTTTTTTAGCACATAGTACATAGAGACAATGCAATTCCTGGTTAAATCTGCCTGTGTCTACCTGGATTTTTTTGCTCAGTGGAACAATCCACGCGGCGCGATAGGTGCAAGTAGGTTGGGGTGTGGGACTTGTAGGTAGGTATTAAATAGGTGTGCTTTGGGGGGAGGGCACTCTTTGAGGTTAGGTAATGGTGATAGCTTTTCTTGACCCACCCAATATATATATATATATATATATATATATATATATATATATATATATATCCTTGATTGTCTCGCTTTCACTCCACTCCAATAGAATAAATGAGCGTGGACCCAAAAGTTTGTGCAATTTCTTTATTTAGCCATTACCGCCATTACGCGTTTCGGGAGACCCCTCCCTTGATCACATGACAGCCTAAAGGCATCACCAATCGCTATTTAAAGTGCATGTGCAGAAGCAGCCCCTTAATGAACATGGAAGACATACTGTCGTTTTGGTACATTTTGCATATATAAAATCACATTGAATGTAAAATACAGACAAATAAAACGTGCAATTTGGAAATTTCAAACAGTTCCTTTTCCAATTAACCAACTTCACTCCATAAATGGAATTTATTCTGCTTGCTCCTCCTGTGCCAGCAGACTTAATCATTGCATCAATGCCAATAGTACCTTAACGAGTCTCCATGATTTTCCCTATCAACTTATCCAAGTGCCTAAATAAAATTAAATAGTGCTCAACCATTTGGTGATAAGTATCCTCATACAATTAAAATAATCAGAGTTTGTCAGCAAGGCGACATTCAATCATGTAACACTGTGTAATATGGAAATAAAGTGCATAGTGTTGATGAGGCAGTTAATCAAGCCTATAAATATTTATAATTGCCAGGACCAATCCTTAATTAAAACCATCATAAATATCTGAAGTATCAAAAATAAACATACTTTCTATGTAATGATTAAAAAGAATACCCAGTCCATAGTCCTCATAAATATGTAAACCATCACCACATCACCTACACAACATCATACACAATATTTCATATATATATATACACATATTTACACTTTGTGAATGATATCAACATCTTCCTGCACTATCCCATATCTTTTTCCCGTACATTTTATATCCTCATAGCACTTTTGTAGTATAGATACATTCCCTATAATGAGTTAACCTTTAAGTTCTTTTGCACTAGTGATCATAAGAAGATGTAAAGGTCCTCACTGGTATTAAGGCCGTTGGGGTGCTTCGAATCGAGCCTGAGTATGTATGATGTTTCCAATCTCCTCAGTTTGCTCTCTCTGTCACCCCCCCCTCCCCTGAGGCATGATAGTATCTATTGCAAAATACTTCAAATATTTTGGGTCACTGATATGGCTCTGCTGAAAATGCCATGCTACCGGGTAGCTATCATCTTTGTTGCAAATTGCCCGGATATGCTGTAGTACTCTCTTATGCACGGGCAATTTTGTGCTCCCTACATACCGCAGGTTGCAACTGCAGGTAAGCACATACACCGCAAAATCAGATTTGCATGTGATGTGTTGTCCTATTCTGCAGGCTGGGTAACCAAAGGCCGGGGTATAACTGGTAGTATTGATCCCGTGCTAACATGCTTTACATACAGCACATTTGTAAAAGCCTGTTCTATTGCCGCTAACCGTGGTGCTTTTCTTTTGGACTGGAAGTTGCTTCTTACCAAAGAAGAGCCCATATTGTAATTTCTCCTAAAGGTTATCGACGGCATTCTGGGCATGGATCCTCCTATTACCGGATCACCTTTGATAATAGGCCAATGTTTACGGACTATCTCCCTGATTTGTTTCTGTTGTTTAGAAAACCCAAGGATAGGCCGGATTGGTTCCTGTTCTACCCCTATAGCCTTGTCTTTGTTCCTATATTGCAAGAGATCTTCCCTAGCTATTGACTTTGTTTTCTCAATTGCCTCCTGGATCACCTCCGAACTGTACCCCCTGTCAAGGAACCTATCTCTACACTCACATTGTTTCTCCTCGCAATCTGCCTCATTACTGCAGATCCGCCTGATGCGGAGCATCTCCCCATATGGGATGCTCCTCGACAAATGTGGGGGGTGTGCACTGGAGGCGTGTAGGAGTGCGTTTCCTGATGTAGTTTTCGGTACAGAGTAGACCTGATCCCATCTGCTGTCACTTGTACCCTCACGTCCAGAAAGGTTACTGTTTCCCTACTCATCTCTGCCGTGAAATGCAGGTTAACATCATTATGATTCAATTGTTGTATAAACTCATTGGCACTTTCATTGCTACCATTCCAGACAATAAACGTCGGGACGGGCTGCTAGTATATATATATATATCCATACTTAATATTATAAAGAGAGAGCCCAAACCTTTGAGGCGGGTAATCTCAGTAACCACAGCACCAATCACAACACCCAATACAGCGTTGGAAAGGGCAGTTGCAGCGGAAGGACATATGCTATGCAGACGGCCATCATATATATTTAAAAGGTAAAAGAACCGTGCCAGCAAAGTAGTCCCTTGTGGGCGTGTCGGCATTCTGCTGTGGTTAAAGACAAAAGTGGTTCCGTCGGGTCAATCAATTGCTTTTACGTGAAGGCTAGGTTAGCTCATAACAGAAAGTAACAAATTTTAAGAAAAAACAAATTATAAGAACAAACAAATTTTATAAGAGAAAACCTCTCTGACAACAAATAAAATTCAAAGTATTTTTATGAAAAAACAAAGTCACATTAAAATACCGGAATTACTTCATTCCACTTCAATTCCAATTATAAGTGAAGAAGTGACTATTGGTGAACAAAGTGAATAGTGCAACAATTTCAGTGACACTTATTTACAAATATATACAAAATTATACATGGGAAAAAGGGCAAGGGGAAATATTTTGGCGGTCAGAGTTCTGAATTAATATTCCAAGGAGACAGATGGTGACTGTGACTGTTCCCGGAGGGTTCTTGACCAATATTATGCGTCGACGTTTCGATCCTAGTGTGCCCCGATTGGTGGTCACGCGGATCTTTATCAAGACAAGAGAGGGGGAGATACCAGGGGAAGGGGGGGGGGTTGGGTGTTGTTATTTGTATTGAATTCCGGATACACAGCAGGCAGCAGTCACACGCTGTGCATAGGCCAATCGGTCAATCTCATATGGGGAACCGCTTTCACATAGAGCGAGGAACCGGCTTACAAGTCTCGCAATCACTCGAAGTGATAACAACACCCAACCCCCCCCCCCTTCCCCTGGTATCTCCCCCTCTCTTGTCTTGATAAAGATCCGCGTGACCACCAATCGGGGCACACTAGGATCGAAACGTCGACGCATAATATTGGTCAAGAACCCTCCGGGAACAGTCACAGTCACCATCTGTCTCCTTGGAATATTAATTCAGAACTCTGACCGCCAAAATATTTCCCCTTGCCCTTTTTCCCATGTATAATTTTGTATATATTTGTAAATAAGTGTCACTGAAATTGTTGCACTATTCACTTTGTTCACCAATAGTCACTTCTTCACTTATAATTGGAATTGAAGTGGAATGAAGTAATTCCGGTATTTTAATGTGACTTTGTTTTTTCATAAAAATACTTTGAATTTTTTTTGTTGTCAGAGAGGTTTTCTCTTATAAAATTTGTTTGTTCTTATAATTTGTTTTTTCTTAAAATTTGTTACTTTCTGTTATGAGCTAACCTAGCCTTCACGTAAAAGCAATTGATTGACCCGACGGAACCACTTTTGTCTTTAACCATACATGCCCAGGTTCTGAGGGACACAGGGTTACCCCTTTTTGGTATAGGCATTCTGCTGTGGGCATGTGCTGGGGGCATGACAAATGCTGGGGCGTGTGGTACATTCTGCCCTTCATGCCATGTGAGTCGTAATTGCGCTGCATCGAGGGGCACGCTGGGGCCGTGACAAACGCTGTTGGCGTGTGTCCGCGCTGTGGGCGTGTGTCCGTCCTTCATGCCATGTGAAGTGCCAATTACGCAATTGCGCCGCATCAAGGGGCACGCTGGGGGCGTGACAAATGCTGGGGGCGTGTGCTACATTCCGCACTTCATGCCATCTGGGTCGTACATTAATGAGATCGTCTGCTGTGGCCGTGTGCTGGGGGTGTCACAATGGCGTTCACCTCGAAGCGTGGTAAGTAACCATTTGCAAGACTCCCTTTGGGGACTGCCCGTTGTCTCACACATACTGGGGGTGCCGAATGCAGTGTGTGCCTTGGCCTGGGTGCGTCTGAAAGGGCCGAACGCAGTGTGTGGCTTGGCCTGGGTGCGTCTAAAAAGCACTCGGGCCGAAGAGCGTCGTTGTGGGTCAAAAAAAAATAGGAATAACAGGAAACAATCATTCAAGACTAACACAATTCTAATTGTTAGACGGTCGCCGCTGGCCCTCAAGCGGGGGCACACGAGACTGAGCGTTTCTGCGGGGACAATTACTGCAGCCTCTCATGCGCGCTGTTACTGAACTATCACAATAAACCAAATTACACGCGCCTGCTAACATCAGCCAGGGCTGTAGCGGGGCCTCAAGCAGGGGGACACGCGCCTGCTAACATGAACCAGGGCTGCAGCTGGGCCTCAAGCGGGGGAGCACGTGAATGACAGTATCTGAATACACACATTACACACATTCTATTTCATACCCGGACAACATCGGGATGGGCTGCTAGTGCCTTATAAAGTACATGTGCTGCACGTTGTCTTTCCTGGCACATATTGCAGCTTAGAATTTGCACCATGAATTGGCGGTGAGCCGTTGTTGGTAAAATGCACACCATTCTCTGTGCCATCCACTTGTATATATTGATGTGCAAATAAATTGCTGACTTTAGTGCCACTAGGTCTGGATAATTATATGGCGAATATTCACTGAAAGGTCTTTGATCAATAATCCATTAGAACAGTTTTCCTTGTCATATTACAGCCGTATTTAAAGTAATAAATCGAAGTTCCCAATAAATCTGATAGGGCCGTTAACTAGAGTTACTAGCCCCTTGGTAGTGGGAGCAAGGCAAGTCTATGACATTTCAATTGGCTGTTTTACCTGCTGTAAACAGGCAACAGCTCTGAGTAAAGTAGTTGGTAAAAGCTAGTGGAGATGGGTAGAACAATCTGATTCCTGCATGTTACTTCCCAAAATTGCAGAATTTTCATTATTCCCCCCACCACTGTAATTACTGGGTCTCCCGGTATGGCGGGGAGGAGGGTGGGAGGCAATAACATCTGAGATACTAGGCCACTCATAATCTGGGCGTTGGAGTACACGTGTAACTAATGGCTGTGGATATGATTAGGAATTCCCATAAAGTCGACCACTGACCTAAATAAGAACTCTAGTTCATGCTTAGGGACTGATTTTGAATCTATTTGTAGTGGCAGGCGTGCTACAAAGCGGCCACTCGTGGGTGCAGGTAGGCCTCAGGAGTATTACTTAACCCGTTAACTGTGGCATAAATTCCGCCGCAGTGCGGGTAATTTCTTGCGTGGGTGGGGCCGCATCGTCCAATGGACGTGCACAGCACTATGAAGGTAGTGCTCACGACGGCCGTTGGCCGACGGGTGCAAAGAACGGGTTAAATAATGGATACGCACTCGAGAGATATGGGTCAAAACTCCGAGCGGACATGCGCCCTTTTATTTGACACCTTTGGATGTGCCTGCCCTCCGGGTGACTGTACGTGATGACGGGGTGAGGGGCCAGGTTGTCACTAGGGATGTTGCACGGGTGGCTATTGGAATCTTCCAGCAGGGTGTCCATGAATTTTGATGAAGCCACAATAGCGGAGATCCTAAAAACACCCTCCCTGCTAGCAGATACTGTGATCATGCAGACCCTAAAAAATGTTGATGAATGGGAAGCACTAGCAGCCAGTAAAAAGGAACAGGTTCGCACTGCTCTCCATGGGGCCTTCATGACGGAGTATCTCAGAAAGAACAGCACACCACGGGGTTGATAGTAACAAATGAACCGCGCATCTTCCTTAACAACAAGGAATTTAGGAAGAGTTGGTCACACATAGCGTGGAAATGTACAAAAGACTGGCTTGTACTTATTATTAGCACGGCCAGGAAACTAGTGGACCTACTTTTAGTTGATATCCAAACAAGCAAGAATAATTTGAGGACATCAGTACACATTACTGTCTTGAAGAAAAAATTGCAAGAAATAAATAATCAACACAATGAATATAAGGATTATTTGACCCAATCGAAACTGACGAAACTAAAGAAGGATGTGTAGAAGTTCAGTCATGAGACCACATATCCACATGTGACAGATGAGTATTATAATAAACCACAGACCTAAACTTCAAATAGGAGACAACAGAGACCTTCAGTTCAGGAGACGACAGAAGCAGCAGCAAAAGTGGAGATGAGGGAACATCGGTGAGAGGAGCTCGGCAATTCTATGGAGAACCATGATTACCTGCTCTATTGCCCCTATTTTGATACTGGCAGCAGCCCTTTTATCCAAAGGGTTTCCCGTACCAACAAGGACCACCGCCTTTTTTATATAGAGGCCGGACCCGTGGGAGAGGACAGCAAAAAAATCTGAGACAAGGCGCCAGAGTCCAGTGGGAAGACCAAACACCCAAAATAATGGTGACAAGAAGCAAGGGGAAAGAACAAGGACCATCCACAAGCAAATAGCACCCAATGTGGTAAATCTGAGCAGTCACACCTTGACGCCAGATGAAGAGAACGTCCTAGTCAAAGGATTACGGTTTATACCCACGCCCAAGAATGACCTTTTCACCCTCTGCATCGAGGTGGCTCAATATTTCTGGAAAATTAAACATAAAGGCTTCTTCGAGGGAAAAGAACACGACAGAGAACGTCTGACCAACTGCACGGGCCTGAGAAAGAAATCCACTTTTGAACCACCTACCCAGGCTGTTCCTTACCATATCGAGGTGTTTGAACAAGCAGTCCTGAAGGAAGTAGATGCCCTCAACTATATAGAGAACAAGGGTTTTCAAAGTCTGAAGCAAGGTGAGAAGACAGCATTGGAAGACCTGAAAAGGAACACCAATCTGGTTATTAAGCCAGAGGATAAAGGGGGAGCAATTATCTTTATTCACCAGGACAAATATCATGCAGAATGCATGCGCCTCCTCTCAGATAGAGACAGCTACGAGATCATCACAAATGACCCCATATTCAGACTATCCATCAAGATCAAAACTATGGTTGAAGAGCGGATCGTCAACAATTAGATAACAAAACATGAGGCTGAATTTCTAGTGGGGTACACCTCACGAACCTCAAGATTTTACACCCTTCCAAAAATCCATAAGAACAATGACCCACCACCGGGAGGACCGATTGTGTCAGGTATCGGTTCGGTACTCGAGCCCCTTTCACAGTCTGTGACTGGTTCCTTAAACGGATTGTCCAAACATCAACATCATACCTAAAAGACATCAAAGATGTGTCATGCCTCCTTAGAGACATGGAGATTGACCCAGTAGAAGATTGACTGATCACAATGGACATAGAGGCTTTGTGCAGGAGCATCCCCCTAAGACGCACGTTAACAGTTGTGGAGCACATACTTCAGGAAAAAGAATGGGACTACATCACACCACGCAGTTTCATCATGGAATGTGCAGAAATGGCCCTTACAGAGAACTTTTTTTATATATAACAACACCATATACCACCAAATCATAGGCACGTCTATGGGCAGCACTTTTGCTCCCAGTATGGCATGCCTCTATGTACACCAATTTGAGGAAGACTTCATATACAACTCAGGAAACCCCTCCAGACAACAACTGAAGATGTGGCGCCGATAAATCGACGACATCCACATAGTCTGGCATGGGAACCACCAACAAGCTACCGATTTCTACGAATGGGTAAGAGACGAACACCTCAAATTTACGTGTAACATCAACAAGAACAAAGCAGTGTTTTGGACCTGAGTGAAGAAGGTCTTAGCACGTAGGTCCACAACAAACCTACGGACAAAAACAGCCTTCTCATGTATGAAAGCTTTCACCCAAGAGCACTTAGACAGAACCTCCCAGTTGGTCAATTCCTCCACGTGAGGAGGAACTGTTCATCACTAGAAGCCTATGACCATCAAGCCCAAACTCTAGAAAACAAGCTGATCCAACGCCATTACCCAAAGAAAATGGTTACAAAGGCCAGAATAAGAGCCCAGAACAAGAACCGAGAGGTGTTGCTGGAGCACAATGAGAAACAAGAGAGTGACAAGATAGTGCGTGTCACTACATACACCCCGATTTCCAACAGAGTCCAATACATTAACCGGAAACATTGGCGTATGCTGAACGGGGCAAGAAAACAATGGACAACACCTATGTTTGCCTTCAAAATGAACTCAAGCATCCGTGCTGCCATTGTCACTCCAAAGTTACACCACCCCCCGCATAGACACAAACTACCCTGTGGGATAAGAACAGACCAGTTGGCCACTACCCCAGTGGAAGCTGTGTAGCATGTCAATTTACTCAGCCTACCAAAGAGGTCAATATCAATACAGACAGACTTTGGGCCTTGAAGAATCTGACCAACTGTAACACTGAGAATGTGGTTTACCTTATAAGGTGTCCCTGCAATCTCCTATACGTAGGCATGACACTACCTAACGTAAAGGTCAGAATCAATGAACACCGTAGTACCATCAGATACAAAAAAAAGCAACACAAAGCTTACATGACAGTACCTGGAGCAGGGACATTGCGACAGAGACCTTGAATGGGTTGTGCTGGAGAAGATGCAGCCTGGAAGATCCCAATCTACAAAGGCAACTGCACATTTGAGAACAGAGGTGGGTGTACCGCCTAAAATCAAGTGACCATAGTTTAAACAATGAAATACCATGGCTCGATATGAGTTAGATCCTATTTGAAGCAGTGTTTTCATGAATTACCCACAAAACAGACCAGAGATCAACACTGGTTCATATAAAAAGAAACATATGTGCAACCACATGGGCAGACGCCTGGTTCACAGGGTACAGAATGTGGCTCCCCAATGTTCATGCACTGCAACCACACATGTTACTAGGGGCGCGAGAACAATCTCCATCTTCCCTCTCTATGGTTTCTGTCCTCAAGGATAATTGTAAGAATGGTCCCTATTAATGTCTATTGATAAACTAAACGGGCCATCTCTCCTGTACCTTCCTGGGTTGGGGAGCGTATAAGCTTTAAACTCTGTGCTTGCTTTCCATTTTTACCATCCCCACCATTGGCACAGGGTGGCTATGTACGGGTTAACATAGCTTGCTGCTCGCACCATGCCAAAATGCATGCGCAGCACTCAGAGCACTCCATTGTTTATGTGCCCATGCGTAATTCAAGAAACATCCAAGCAGGATCAGTGCGCACAAGCCCATTGGTCGGGTGACGATGCCTACATCAGGCTGTGGGTTTCAAACAGCGGAAGTACGATATATTTCAAAAGCGCCTGGCTCAGAGTCTGTCGATGACCCAGGTGTATTCAATTAATAATTAATTACTAATTAACCATTGTACTGCTCATATAACTACCGCGCTGCTTCCCCAAGCCATTCACCAGCGGGGGAGCAGCGAGGAAGGACCTTAGGAGCATCGCGTGGGACGCACCTTGGAGTCGTAAGGGAATGAATGGATGTGTGATTGAGTTACATGGTGGAATAAACAACCACTATGAATAAGTGTCTGTTATAGTTTGCATTTCTCTAACTTTTACACCCTTAACTCTTTCAAAAATATAACCTGGCATTTAGAGTTTGAATACAGGTGTCCCTCTTCCCCTCCTTTCCCATGGGATATCCCTACACCTATAATAGGGTAAGAGTGTGAGCTGGTCTCACAACTGTTTTACTATTGAGCACTGCATATGCAGTGACACTTGTGCTCACCACATGCACCTTACATGTACCACATGCATGTGGTTTATCTGTCTGATTCGTTTCTGACCAGTACGAGTGTATTTTAAATTGTTTCACTTATGCTGTGATAATTCATTGTTTTGCAGGAGTTCTGAAAAAGGCCTTGGTAGAGTTGAACTAGAAGCCAGCCTACGCAAGTGGTTTTATCTTTGTTTCTTAGGGACAGGTTTCTCACACCCTGATGAATGCCATGGAGCCTCCAGGCTGTAGTGGCAGAAACATCTTGGCAACACATATGGAGATGGGGTACTAGACCCCTAGTCTCCACCATTTCTTTTAATGTCGAGCACACTCTGCATCATAAAAATTTCACGCAGGACTGTGCATCAATTTGTAAACATCACTCACTCACTTTTTTCAGCACGGACCCTCACTTAGTTATAGAAGTGCCTCCCAGTCTCCAGGTGTAGGCCCGCCCTTTATCAAACGCGGTTTTTAAAGGGCGAGGACAGCCGATGATGAAGCATGACACCTGGTGGTGTGTGAGGCCAGTCCATACATTTTTGGGAGATGTCCAGCACCACCTGAATCACCGGCAAAATGTGCCTTAACTTTTACTAATAATTAGACACACAGTCAGGGCAGCTTCTTGTTGTGTTATATGTGTTAGTTGGAGGCCAGCTTACCCAGTCTGCCCCATAGCCTCCTGTTTCCTCCCCTTTTGAACAAAAAGGGTGTTTGTGTATATTTATATACTAGCCATCCCATATTGCCAAAGTGTATGTGGATATTTTGTCCAACTTCCACGACTTTGCCAAACGAGAGGTTGGGGGAAATTATCTCCTCATGCTTAGTCAGGGGTTACCGGCAGAGAAATTGAAGAGGACTGTGTATCTGGGAGCACTTCTGTGGCTCACCAAATGCTCCAGGCTTCAGAGAAGTGAGGGAGATCACAGCTCTCCTACTGCTCAATTCACAGTCTGAACACTGGGAAAGCTGTGAACAGCCCAGAGCTCTTTCAACACACAGATTGCAATTGTGAACTGAGCACTCAGTGAGCTGTGAACTGTTCACAGTTCTCTTTGTGCTCAGCTCAAAACTGTGAGCTGAGAATTGGGAGAGCAGTGAGCAGCTGACAGCTCACTGAGAGCTCAATTCACAACTGATGTTATGTTATGGTGTTTTAATACACACATGCATACCTTGGATTCTTGGCACTGTAGAACTACATAATAGGAAAAACTGTGTAATAAAAACAAGGAAAATCATAAAGAATTATAGATCAAAATTACAAATTACAGATAACATTAAGTTTTTTTTATCCATTCTCTAGCCAATGCAAATTAAAAGGTGTTGTCCCAAAAGGAAGCTATTTCATTCCTAAGGACATTCAGCAAATTTCTATTGGTAGCAAGCAAAGTTAATGTTGGGCTGTATTATTAAAGTGTATCCCTGATTCAAAGAGGAGAGAAAGAGTAGCCAGGATGGTGTACAATCACTAGGGTATTCTATGCCTCACAAGAAGTCAGTGGAGGAATCTCAAAATGAGTGCAATATGGTCACGATGCGTGCACAGAAACACACAGGGACAAAGTCAAAGAAACAGCGAAAGAGGAGCAGGAAGAAGGGGTGTGAGCAAAGGGGGTGGACATAGTTACAGGGAAAAAAGGAGCATAGGGAGAGGGATACAAAATGAGATATAAAGACTTAAGAAAGGGATAAGGTGAAAGGATATGGGACAGAATCAGTGACAGAAATACACCCACACAGTCACTTTCACGCAATCACACAAGGACTATCATAGGCCATCCCATTCTTTATCAAATGAACACACATCACTTGTCAATACCCACATACTCACCATCAGAATCCCATACACACACCAACATTCTACAACACTCCCAGTATCATAGGGCCACTTACTCACCATTGACCACCAATACTCTCACCACCACACACAAGTGCAACCACTATCAGATGACCACACAACTACCATAATGTGATCACATATATATTGTGAGATGCCCATACACACAGTATCATATGGCCACACAGCCTTCATCATGATGGAATATATCCCCATCAAACACCCATACACCCTCCATCGAAGACCCAACAGCCATAATCATAAGCCCACACGTATTTTACAGCCATGTACCAGCATCATATGCCCAAACACTTACCATCAAATTCACACAAACCCATGCAGCCCATCTATGCCCACAGCATAAATTCTCACCAAATTTTGTAATCCTAAATTTACAGTCGAAACCCATTCCATTTCTTAAGAGTTTACTGAAAACTAGAAAATCATTACACAACCAAAGCAGGCATGTTGGATTTCTATTAAAACCAAAAGAAAACCACCAGCACCAACCCATTTCCAACAATCCCCTCCAAGAATGAGTTAACAGCCACTGCATTCCTTCAAACATCTATGAGAAGCTGAATTTATGGATCTTGTCAAAACTAGCAGGGCAGTCAGCTGCTCCTCTGAACCTTGTCCACCAAAAATCTTCAAGAACTTCCTTTTAACAACTTCTGCTGACTCCCCAGTCAACAATACCTTAACAACAGGAGTTGTTCCAGAAGACTTAAAAAAGCATACACACACAGATTATTAAAGAAAACAAACCTGGACCCTCAAGACCTAAGCAACTACAAACCTATTGGAAACAGACCATTCCTGGGCAAACTGAAAAAGCAGTCTTCAGCCAGATGTCACAATTTATTGAAGATACCTCCAGACTTTCCAACTTCCAAACAGGATTCCTCCCAGGAAGAGGCACTGAATCAGCCCTAATTGCAATCTGGGATGACTTTAATAACCCAGTAGACCACAAGGGGTCTCCTCTCTAATTCTTTTAGACCTTTCAGCTGCCTTCAACACAGTTAATCATGAAACTCTAATCCAAAGATTACACAAATCCGGCATTGAGGGGACCACTCTTGATTGGATCACATCCTACCTTCCAAATAGAACAAATGTCATCCATACTCCTCCTTTCTCAAACAAACCCTACATAATAAAAGTAGGAGTTCTTCAAGGCTCTATCATCTCACCCATGCCTTTTAACATCTACATGAAGTAATTACCAGCAATGATCAATGAATTTCATTACAAGACAAGGAGGCTAACATTATGCATTAATCCTTTAATGCCTATGCAAACTCACAACAGCCGCTTACATCATAAAGGAACAATAAAGAACTACATGACATCACGCCATCAATATAAGCCATGAGCAGGAGTAGAGCTGCCTCTTTTAAAAGCGGCTCACAACAGATAAGTTGTCTCTCTCTACCTTGCATTAGATATCTAATATTTTATCTTATTGTAGTTATTATGATTGTCAATATGCTTTTACTGATTTACTCTCATAAATATGTATATCTATATGCTGTATTTATGAAGCTTTAATCTGTATATACTATACAAGTGAATTTTCCCATTCCCTCAACCCTCAATCCTCCCCAACGACTTCCAATCTATGGTTGTCGCTTTTTTCCCCACCCCTCGACCCCCTCTCCTTACTACTAGGAGATCTAGTTGTATGATTTCTCCCCGGTCCTCCTTCTGCCGTTTTCGCCTCGACCTTAGTTTTATACCCCTCGAGTTGCGCTGGTAATTTTATGACCCCGTACGCTTATGGCAAGCTTAATGTCCCTTAGTCACCTCGTTGTGATCATAGCGGCTCCGTGTATTCCCCTCACATCGGCAAATTAGAGGAAAGGAATGAACCTCGGCAAGGGCGGCGCTATGCACCACGCCTCCTAAGGTCCATTCCTCCCTTATGATACACCAGCTGTCTCGAGCGCGTCGGTTGCCTCCCGAAGCTTGTTCCGACTGCACTTCTCCGCCGAACAGCTGTTCTTCCGCTTTTTGCAACCTTTAAAGTCCTTTTCCCTGCAATATAATACTAATAGTTATAAAATTAGAGAATTTCAGACCTATACCTTTTCTCCTAATTCTGATAATGTAAAAAATATTTTTTAAAAAGGGGGGTTTTATTCAACAATATACTTACTTAAGGACATAGTTTAATTATTTAAACAATACATAATCACTTACCTTTTTCATTATAAACATTAGAACTAAATAAAAATAATAAAACAAAAAAAAGAAGCCCAACCCCCCCTTTTATTTTAAACCCCTTAATCTAATCCACGTACTTACCTGCTATGTCTGACATGGAAGCAGACGACGCAGTTGCTAGCTCGCCTAACCATAATAGCGATGCATTCAAAACCTTCCTTCAAAGGGAGATGAGAACTTGTATGTTAGATACCTTGAAAGAGGTCATGTCCAATAAAAGATCCCTTCTACTTGATGATACTCCTTCTGACCCCGAAGTTGAATACTCTAAGGCCAATAAAAACAACAAAACACTGCCTAAGCACTGATGGAGGTCGCGCTACCTCTTATGACATGGGAGGTCCAAGCACCTCACAAGGTATGGGAGGCCTTAGCGCCTCAAAAGGTAAGGTTGCCCCTCGCGGCACATTCAGGTTGGGTGTCCCTAGCGACACAAATTCGGGGGGTGCCCTCAGCGGCACACGCATCGACAGTGCACGTGTTGATCCTAGCTCTGATGAAGACGAGTTCTTCAATGACCCCGACGTAGAATTGGTCCTTGACCTTGATGAGCAAGACATTGATGATTTGGATCTTAACACCTTTTCAGAGGCAGATTCTTCCCCCTCTTCAAAGGACGCGATCCTTGACACTCTAGGTGGAGAAATGTTCTCCCCGACCAATATCTCTCACCCTAACAGCTCAAGGTGGTATCCACATGACCACGTTGCAATGTTTGTGACTAAATGGCTTAGGAACTCTCTCGAGAGAGAGAGAATCCCGTAACACTATGAGGTCTGAGTGTCCTAGACCATACATAGAAGACAAAGTATGCCAAACACCTAACCTAGACCCTGACCTTATTAAGTTCTTATTCAAATTAGGCAAGGATCCCAGGAAGGGCCTCGAAAGGGCTCTTAAAGCATGTCAGGATCGCCTTCTTGACCTCTTAGGCCCCCTTACTAGGATCCTCGACTTAGTCGAGGAATCCCACATTTCTAACTCTCCCGTTGATACCAATCTAATAAGGGGATGAGCCAAAGAGCAATAGTACTCTTTGGTAACGCAAATTCCTCACTCAACATCGAAAGAAGGAAGACTGTCCTTAATAGAATAAATCCAAAACTCGGCGATCTCGCTGAGAAAGAACCTTCTTCTAAACCCAATGGCCTCCTCTTTGGAGAGGACATGATTAAAACGCTTGGTAAATATGTCGCAACTTTTACCGCTTTGGACAAAGCTCAAAATAACATGAAAAGAGTTTTTCTGACAAACCTTTTTGGTCAGGCCGGAAGAAGGGGGCGCTCTTCCGGCCGTGGAAATTTCCGGCCCTTCTCATCAGGAAGAGGAAGAGGCTCTACCGGTAGAGGCTTCTACCCCTCCAACAACAGACAATACTACCCACAGAGAGGAAGAGGTTTACGTGAAAGAGGTTTTCCCCCCCGTGGTGCTTCCAACAACTCTACTCAAAGTAAGTACTTCTCTCTCTTCTTCCCCTCCAAAGGTCGGGGGCAGGCTCAAACATTTCTTTCACGTTTGGGAGTCCTTAACACAAGACCCCTGGGTTCTCGAGACTGTCCAGGGTTTCAAAATAGATTTTACACAGATCCCACATCAATCTGCTACTCCCAAACCTCTGGTTATTCCTTTAGAACACATAGAAATCGTCAAAGAAGAGGTCTCTTCTATGTTGAAGAAGGGCGCTATAATCGAGGTATCTTGGTCTCAAAAAAATTTTGTAAGCACCCTCTTCTTAGTCGAGAAGAAGCACAAGGGTTGGCGACCGGTAATAAACCTTCGGGAGGTAAACAAATACCTCGTTTATCGACATTTCAAGATGGAGGGCATCCATCTGCTCAGAGACCTTCTCCTCCGGGAAGACTGGCTGGTCAAATTGGATTCAAAAGATTCCTATTTCACCATACCCATGGCAAAAGAACATCAACCCTTTCTCCAATTTATTTGGGACGATCGCCTCTTTCAATTTCAGGCCCTTCCAGTCGGCCTTTCATCCGCCCCTTGGTGCTTCACCAAGGTCATGAGAACCATTGTTTCCATCCTGAGATCCAGAGGTATTCGCCTCATCATCTACTTAGACAACATCCTTATCATGTCCCAATCTCATGCACAGATATTAGAAGATCTCCAAACCTCCATGAACCTCATAGAGGATCTCGGATTCATTATAAACAGGGAAAAATCCATTCTTTTACCCTCCAAATCTCTGGAGTTCCTAGGTTTCACGGTAGACATCTCCAGCTGTCTCCTCTTACTTCCAAAAAAGAAAATTACCAAAATTCGCAAAGAGATCAGGTTTGCTCTAAGGCAACAGTCTCTTTCCCTCCGGGAATTAGCCAGACTTATCGGTCTCCTTTCTTCCTCGATCCAAGCTATCTTCCCAGGTCCCCTGAACTATCGTGCTGTTCAGAGAGTGAAAGCCAATGCTCTCAGATCCGGACTTTGGTACGGAGACCATGTTTTTCTGGATGAACAAGCCAGACTAGAAGTCTCTTGGTGGCTGGACAATTTGGACGCTTGGAATGGAAGGGCTATCTTCAGTTCAACTCCAGACTTCGTTTTAGAGTCAGACGCCAGCCTTCGCGGCTGGGGAGCACGTCTCCTCGACCAGAACACTAGTGGGATATGGACCCCTTCAGAGTTATCTCACCATATATATTTCCTAGAATTGACGGCCGGTCTCTATGTCTTGATGAGTTTCAGACACTCTCTTCAGGGCAGATCCGTTCTCCTCAAAATGGACAATGTTTCCGCAGTCTCCTATATCAACCGTCTCGGTGGTACGAGGTCTGCCGACCTATCAGACCTAGCCAAGAAACTCTGGATGTTCTGTTTGGAACACAAGATATCTTTGAGGGCAGAACACCTCCCGGGGAAATCCAATTTCTCAGCGGATTGGAACTCGAGATTCCTTCTAGATTTCAGCGATTGGAAACTCGATACGTCTGTTTTCAATTCCCTAGTTCACTTCTGGGGCCCTTTCGATGTAGACCTGTTCACAAGCCGTTTGACCTTCCAACTTCCTCAGTATTTCAGTTGGATGCCAGACCCGGGCGCTCTAGCTGTGAACGCTTTCCTCCAACCTTGGGCTCCTCTCCGCCCAACGCCTTTCCGCCATTTGCTATGATCCAAAGAGTTCTGCAGAAAGTGAGACAGGAACAGTGCTCTCTGGTCCTGATAACCCCTTTCTGGCTGTCTCAAGCATGGTTCCCCACAACTCTGGAACTTTCTTGCGACATTCCCTTCCTGATTCCGGCTACTCAAGGGCTCCTTCTAAATGCAAACGGAGAAGTTCACCACCTGGTTTTCTCAGGGAACCTGAACCTTCTTGCCTGGAAAGTGTCAGGCAATCTAACCAATTGTCTGGACTTTCGTCTTCGGCTCTCACTCTCCTTGGAGAATCTTGGGCACCTGGAACACACTACAGATATAATAACATCTGGAAAAAATGGTCTAGTTGGTGCTTGGAAAGGGACTTGGATCCCGTGGAGGCTCCTATCGTCAATATAGTGAATTTCCTGGTGGAACTTTTCGACAGTGGTCTTTCCTATAGATCTATTAACTGTTTTAGATCTGCAATTTCCGCAGGACATTCTCTTGTCAACGGTAAGACGGTAGGTAAGAACGTTATCATTTGTAGAGTTCTTAAAAGTATCAGGCTTAAAAGGCCCCCTTGGCCTAAATATCAATCTGTTTGGGATGTTAAACTCTTGCTTGACCTTTTTTGCTCCTGGCCTGATAACTCCCTTCTTAACAGAAAATGTCTTTCAATTAAACTTGCCTCTCTCTTATGTCTGATTTCTTGTCGCAGGGTATCCGACGTCAAAGCTTTAGATATCTTCTATAGATGTTATGACATGTTTGGTGTTAAATTTGAAATCTATAAAAGAACTAAGACCATGTCTGATTTCATTTTTTATCCTCGTTTTGATCTCTGCAAAAAACTCTGTGTAGTTGATTGCATGAAGGAATATGACTCAAGAATGAAAGACCTTCGTCCACCTGATGCAAATCAACTTCTTGTCTCCTATGTCAAACCCTTTAAACCCATCTCATCCTGCTCTATTGCTAGGTGGGTTAGCTATGAACTTTGCTGGTATCGATCTTTCTAAATGTCAGGCTCACTCTCTAAGAAGTGCTATGTCCAGCAAATCTTTTTGGTCTGGTTGTAACTTGGACGTTATCCTTAAGTGTGCAGACTGGTCTAATGCTTCTACCTTTGCGCATCATTACTGCAAATCTATTGAACATGTTTCTGATGCTGTTATTCAGGGCTACCAACATGCATAATGTAGCCTCCTTGTCTTGTAATGAAATTGCGATTCTCCTATTAACATGACCAGAGAATCTGGATTTCATTAAAGACACTGAGGCTAACATTATCCCCCACTTCCCTCCCTTAGATGGAGTATGTTTTGGATATTTTGTTCAATTGGACATTTATAACATTTAATGTTTTTGATGTGTATTCAATTTTCAAATTAAAGTTTGCTTACATCGATTGTCATTGCTAACTTTCTGAATTCTCCTCGTATGTTAACGGCTCAAATTTTTGAAGTTCTTCATTTTATTTTCAGATAATTCAAATTAATGGATCTTCACGGTTTTTGCTTCCATGGATTTCAAATTTCTTCACCATCCTTGGACCAAGTTGCAGCTTGATTTGACTTCTCATTGTTCGTTTCGCATTTAAAAGAGGCAGCTCTACTCCTGCTCATGGCTTATATTGATGGCGTGATGTCATGTAGTTCTTTATTGTTCCTTTATGATGTAAGCGGCTGTTGTGAGTTGGCATTGGCATTAAAGGATTAATGCATAATGTTAGCCTCCGTGTCTTTAACGATATCCAGATTCTCTGGTCATGTTAATAGGAGAATCGCAATTTCAGTTCATCTACTATAACTAAGCAAACAACACACAAATACTTCTAAACCTGGAAAGCCCAAAATAAGTTGGAAACTCAAAATCTTCAGTTGCCTCTGAGTCATTGATCATTGGATGGCATTGACCAATCTCTAACTGAATGTGTCCAAAACGTAAATAATCACCTGTGGAGAATGGAAAAATTATGACCCATTCGGAGCCTGGCCTGTCGATCTGGGGCCATCGCCTATAGTATCCAAGGAGGTAAGAAACCCTCAGAATTAAAATGGACTCTAAGCTATCGCCCAAGTGGATAAGTGAGCAAGTTAAATCTTCATTACCATAAAAGACTCTGTGACACATCTTCCCACACATAGGATTTCCACACAGGGTCTATGCCACTATCTCTCTTGTACTGTCTAAACTTGATTATCCCCAATAGCCTCTATCACGGATCACTCTATTAACTATGAAAAGACCACCACAAATACAGAATGCTGCCAGACTACTCCTTCAGGTAAAGCCACAGCCCACATCTCCACTGCCTTTAGGGCCCTTCATTGGTTATCAGCTTGCAGAAGATCCACCATCAAGCAACTGTGATTCACCCACATAGTAATATATGGAAAAGGACCACTTTCAATCAGGAAGAAAATCATCAAATACATACAACAGAGGAACCTCCTCTCCACATTGGTGCCCCGCCTCTATATCCCAGCATACAAGGAAAAAACACATGGGTGGAACTACTTTCTCTGTTCAAGCAGCTAAACTATGGAACTCATTAACCCCAAACATAAGATCCACAGACAACCATCTTACCTTTAGAAGATTATTAACGAGGTGGCTCTTCCCTACATGACCATCATAGTGAAAACACAAATGTATAGCAATAGTTTGCAGAAGACACCTGTGGTGCATATACGTGTGTATGTAAACCTGTATACTTTAGATATATATACACATTCGGCCTGGCATAACTATATAAAACATACATTGGACAAATCAGAATCACAATTATCATTAAAACTATTATAGTACTAACCCATTTCTAAGGCAGAGGAAATCTTCCATTAGCTTCCACAGCAACAACATGAGCCATAGATGTTCAATACAATATGAAACATTTTCAGCAACAACTCATGCACTAGTGTATGCTAGCAAGCTTAAATGGAACTTCCAGCTGAAGGGCACTTCAAAATTATACTTTAGGAACAGGATGAAAGTTTAATTCACAATACATGCTCTCCAAGGAAAAATAACCAATGACATCACTGTGTCCTGTGCTCTGCGAAGACTGTACGGAGAGAAGACATGCAGAGGGATATTGAGTGGGAGGGTTAATGAGCATGGACAAGATGAACAGAACAACAGAGAGCATCCATTTTAATAATACCCGCCATCGGCAGGCTGCCGGTGGTGGGTTCACCGCCATCATAAGTCCATGTTCCGCAAGCCAGATCAGGATGCGGGCAGTGTGCCTGGCGGGCCCGACAGAAGCAATCATTACGATTGCCTGTCGGACCCACCGCGCATCCACAAAATGGTGGCGTGCCTAGCAGGCCTAGTCCACCAGATTTGGATGCTGCATTCCCACCAGCCTGTCTATGGTTCAACCACCAATTAAAGGCTGATGGGGATGTACTTTGGGGGCCCGTTGCAGACCCCCCTTGTGCCGGGGCATGTGGAATTTGCACTTGGGGACACCTATGGTGCCCCCTTACAGTTCCCCGCACCAAGTGGCAGGCACCGCGTGGTGCCTGCCATGTAGTGCAGGGAAATGCACAACATGCATTTTTACCATTGCGCCGGGTGCTGCAGTAGGCAGCACCCGCCGCAATTGTAAACATGCACAATGCGACCTCCACAGTGGTGGCCGCATAGTAATGTCATGTGATGGACCGCGGGTCGCAATCCCCGAGACGATTGAGGATGGACTGCAGTCTATCCGCTATCGTAATGAGCCCCATAGTGTAACGACAAAAATGTGGCATAGCTAAACTTAACTAATACACACACTTTTAAACCTCTAAATATAACTTTTTGGAGTACAACATTATTAATTCATCGGTCACGACTATATTCTGAAGAAAAAACATTAGAATTCAAAAATAATTTGTCACCCAAAATTGCACATATAGAAAAGGATTCTACACAGACAATAACCACATGATACCTTTTAACAATAAAACCAATTAAATCAATAGCCATGTTCAAATCCATTAATTATTAATACAGAGTATTACATTGCTCATCAACAAAATTGTCAATAATGCATGTACAGTTTTAAATCACATGCATCATAATCTTTATTTCACTATACTCGGGCCATATAATACAGCCAACGACCAAGTACTAAAAGTCCCTGCGCTCAAAAGTCAAAGCGCAAATGCTCTAGCTCTAAAGTGATTTAAAATTCATAACAACCTCTCTTGGGGTCATGACTCTAAGGCCCCAGCAGATTTAAGGTTTGACTATGTCAACAATCCGGGGTGCGGGGGGCGGCCACTTCTGCAACCCTGCAGCCCCCACAATACTTTTTAACTGTCAATAGATTCCCTGGCCTTCTTTGGCTCACCACAAACGAAAGACACATGCAAAAAGGTTGCATGGGACATTGTGGGGTGCTCCAGGCCAGAGAAATGAATGGGTAATGAGAGGCTAGCTCTGCTCTACCTCACCCACATACAGATGGCATGTTTCCTTTTCGTCTTCCTCCTGAGGTGTTCCGGTGCCACTTGGGGCACCCTCACAGCCTGGGCATTGGTAGGGACCCCGATTCCCGCATTATGGTGCCAGTCCTTTTCTCCCCACCCACCCTGTGTTCACTGTGGGCAGAGATAGCATGCGTTATTTTCTCTCCCTGGCCCATGTGCAGCGCTGGCTGGGGCTACAGGCTCTGTGCTGGGTGCCTCTCACTCACTCCAGACATGGGCACAGGAAGTGGGGCTGGGCATCCAACCATGAGGGAGCACAGCTGTGCTCTGTCCTGTTTGTTGTGTCCAGGGAGATGGGGTCTGCCAGGACAATGGTTCTGGGCCACTTTGCTTCTTTGCACTGCGCCCAGAGGCATGAGAATCCTGGAGCTTGGGCCAGGTTTTGGTGTGTGAAAGCAGAGGCTCTGCCGACGGTGCTGTACACCAGAGGGACACACGAGCTGCCAGGAGCAGTATCGCTCTGATCTTGGTCCAAAAAAACGTATGTTTTAGCACATTTTCTGAAAACTGCTGACACTCACGTCAGAATTTTGTCTGTTTTTCTTTTCATGGTGCTCCTTAATCTTGCCCCCTCAGGTTCCTCCTAATCCTCCCACATTTGTGACACAAGGACAATTAAAGAGGAAGAGGAGGAGGGGTGCCAAATGTTGTTTCGCTCAGCGTGCTACCTGAGCAATGGCCATCTCTGCCTGAGTTGTATAATGAGCAGGTCAGAGGGCCCAACGCAATCCTCCTCCCCAGTAATAAGTAAAAATGTTGCTTACACTAACCCCAAGTCCACCCCGGGGGTTTGAAGAGGAGATCATGATAGAGCTGCATGCACTCCATTTCTATACCTAGGCACGTTAAAATGGGCCAATCTTTAAAGGTGCATTGGTTCGATTTTCTTGATCTTTGGCTAATGTTACTGCTGGTGAAGTGCCCTAGCTTTTCCAACAGGTGTCCTGGCCTCTAACAGGGTGCACCTTGCTAGGAGCTGGGCTTACTCGCTCCCTTCAACAGTTTCTCTCCTGGGGCTCCTCTCCTGCTGATGAGGGAATCTTGTGCAGACCCTCCACTACCAGCAAGCAGATCACCATCCTGCTCACACTCCTTCCTGGCTGCCTTGCAGGGCACTTGTGGGGAAGACCTGGCTTTTGCAGTTTGGGTTGTACTGTTCCCATGAGGAACAGGGCCAAGACTGATTTGCACATGGCTGGGTCTGAACTGGGGTGGCAAAGAGAGCTAAAGAATGATGACAGTTTCAACCCAGAATTGTGACTGAGGGTGAGCGTCGGAAAGGTTTCAGGGCTTCGTCCACCATATCCTTGTGTTTGCTTTGACAGCGGAGCCCAGACCTTCCCCCAGCTAGTCTTAAGAGGGCACAAGGGGGGCAGTGCCTTGGATTCTGGTGAAACCCATCTAGTCCTGGTGGCCAGGGACAGACAGAGTCCTTTGTTCATCCAGGGCATCAGGTGGTTTCTCCTGCTGTTGTCATCGTCCAGGTCCAGGGTGTTGTTTACAGTCTTACTAGAACAAAAGTGGGTTCAGCCCAGGTATTTCCCTATGGAAGCGGCCAGACTTACAGCAGTGATAATAGCTTTTGGAGATATTTTACTGCATGGGCATGAGGAACATTAACTTTTACATGTTCTATTTTTAAATAACATGCACACTGCATTTATGAACAATAAGGCCCAGGTAGGGTTTTTTTTTTTTATATTGAAAAGGAAAGCTTGGACCGGTCAAAAGGGGCTATTTTGACAGATCAAATTTACAGTTTAAACCTGCCCTAAGCATGATAACTGCACACAAAGGGAGTCTCTCAAGTGCAGATCTCACATGTGTGCACACAGGTATGCCCACATGTGCACATGTAACCAGTCCAGTGCCCCATGAAATGACAGTGTGATTCATGCAGTGATGCTCACCCAGGGTAAAGGTCTAAGAACCTGGCGATCAAAAGAAAATAATTATGGTGGACTAAATTGGTTGAACACATTTTTAATAATATTATTTATATCTTTCTCTACCATTAGCATCTACCTGTCTTTTAGGATGTCATGCTGTGGTTATTTGGTGCATGCTGTGTATCATACACAGGTGGACATATATCTTTGTTTGGGGATTTAAGCAGTTTTAACCCGATTGGATTGGAATGTGAGTGTAAGGAATAAAGGGTGCTTAATATTCAGATATGATAAAGCTCTGTGTGCATAATCTCAAAGCACCAGATGAGTACAACTCAGAGCTGCCCTTATGAAGAATGTTGCACTCTCAGCCGCAGAGTATCTGAGTTCAAGTTCCGTAGCTGTAATTTCCTTCTGCAAGAGTTACTTACTGTAGGGCCTCAGAGCAGGTAAACAGGCATGAGTCAGCAGTGGCACATTAGAGTGTGTAAGTGCCAGCCAGGGAAAGGCATAGGCTGTAATTAGAGAGGGAGTGAGAGAGTAAGAGAAAGAATGAGAATGAACAACTTAGACAATGTTTTCTTCAGCATTTCTTTTTCAGAATTCTGGATGCAATGACAGAAACAGGAAAATACTAGTCGAGTGGCACACTATGCCCAGCAGAGAAAAGTTGAATAACTCACACATTCACCCCCAAGCTGTGCTCTGTTAAGAAGAGAAATTCAGCAAGTCTACAAACGGGTGTGCTTCACACGCCATGTTTGTAGAGTTGCGGCAAATCTTTTCTTAGTAGAGCTGGGCAGCGGAGTGATTGTGTGACTTAGCTAAAGTTTTCAGGTTAATCGCAGCGCCCGTCAGGAGCTGCAATTAACAAGAACACTTTAACAAAGTCACACAATCACCCCGCAGCCCAGCTCTGTTATGAAGAGAAATTCAGCAAGTCTACAAACACGACGTGTGCTTTTCACGCTGTGTTTGTAGACTTGCTACATTTTTTTTGTTACTAAAGTGCTGCTGTGGGCAGATTGTGAGCTTTTGTTGAAAGTATTCATATTAATCGCAGATCGTGACGGGCGCTGCAATTATTATGAATACTTAAACAAAAGCACACAATATGCCCCGCAGAGCGCTCTAGGTACTAAAGAATAAGCAGGTGCCCTCCATAATCCCACAGGCTGCCGCAAGACGTATCTGCTGCTCCCTCATCTTCTTTTCAAATGTGTTTATTCCCCCCAGGAAATACCAGTTTTTCGCACCGCTCACTTCATTAAAAGCAGCAAATGCTCTTGAGGGATCATGTGCTGTGTATGCATGCTCCACACAAGGCACTGCACGCCGTTGGCAACAGAGGTGCGCGGCGTGCATGCACGCAGCCTAATGGGAACAGTGCACAGGTCGGTCATAATTTCAAAGAGCAGATAGCACCCATGTACTATAACACCTTACTGAAAATAAATGATCCATCCACAGACGGGAAAGAAAATTAAAGAAAACGAAAACTTCCAGTCACCTCATGAAATGGAAGTCCTTCATTGCAACATGCAGACAGATCACTACATCAACCAAAGCAAAGTATTATACCAATACCATCAGTGAAGCCACCAATTGAAGCTGAACACTTTTTAAAAACAATCAAGCACTGCATAAACATCCTTACAGTCCCACCTATTCCTCACTCTACAGAAAGAGTAGTGCCATCAACCTCTTCTTAAGTGACAAAATACAGACAGTACATTGACAATGCCAGGTTTACCTCATCTACTAAGCCCACTTCTTCCCATAGAATCTTAAAATGGTCAGCCTTCAAAGCTCTATCTCTTGCAAATCTTGCCTACATACCTAACTCCTTTCAAAGCCACTTCTTACAAAGGTGAACATGATGTCTTACCCTCGTCTTTCATCAAAGCTCTCTCTGGCTCCCTCACTCCATTCATCTTCCTAGAAGCTCTTAAAACAGTCCAGATCCTCTGACTCCTATAGAAACCTAAATTAGACCCTGATGACCTCACCAAATTCTTGCCTATCATTTCATTTCATAAATCTTTATTTCGGTGAGTTATCACCATAAAAGATATTGAAGCAACATTTCATTAAGAATTATTAAAACATTAAAACATTATAACATTGCACGTCCAGCGGAGTCCATAAAAGTATTTCGTAGTACAAGGTATCACAGTTTTACTGCGGTTGGATTCAGAGACCGGCCTTGAGGCATTGTCTTCTCAGAGACCACATTGAACTTAGGTATTTAGCCACAGCAAAAACAATGTGGTCCGTCAGGTCAGTTTTAAGCACTCTGAATGCGGCCAGACACTCCACAAACCCCAAATTCCTGCATACAGGAACAATCCATTTCTTACGAGTTGCGCTATAAGCCGGGCAGAAAAAAATTATGTGCAGCTCAGATTCCTTAGACACTCTGCAAGCCGGGCATGAGCTAACGGCGTGTTCACTCCACTTGCTAGTAAGGGCTCGAAGTGGAAGAGTCCCGTGCCTCCATTGCAAGTAGAGTTTCCTGAGTAAGGCAGGGTATAGTTTGTCCAAGACTGGTTCAAAACTGTAGATGTCCTTGATACGTAAAAATGACTCCGTGAGTGACCCAAGGTTTGGTCGACGACAGAGTACCGCTATTTTACTGTCGTGGTAAACCTTTGCCAGACTCTTTTTGGGAATTAATGGACAGGTGGATAGGGGGTCAGACCAAAGTGTCAGTAGGCCTAGACCCTCCAACTCAGTTCTAATGAATTTAAGCCATTTGATTTTCCCTGCATTAGGCATAGCAAGCACCTCCTGGAGCCCCTGCCTGTAGCTAATCAGTTCTGGAACCGCCCACAGCCTACGCCAATAAACCAAGGGGCGCAGTGCCAGATCTTCATCGACAGGTCTCATCCCCAAATCTAACCTTAATGGGACAAGAGGCGTGCTGGGGGGAAGTGCTACCACCCGCCTGATGAACTTATTCTCCTCTTTCACTAGGTCTGGAGAGACTACATGGCCCCAGAGCTCACTGCCGTACATGGCAGCCCCTCTTGCCTGTGCCCTGTAGATCTGGAGAGGTGGGCCAACGGGTTGGATAGATGACCTATTTTTACCCACGAGCTTCATAATCCCACCCGAGTACTGTACCAGTTTGAGTCGTGCTTTCTCTTGGTGTGGGCACCAAGACATTTTATCGTTTACCGTGCCTCCAAGGTACTTGAAGGTTCGGACCCTTTCGAGTCTACTTGGCCCGATGTGGGGGCTAGAGCGGAATTTTGGTGGGGGATTGAAGGCCATAAATTTGGTCTTTAGAGTGTTAATTTCTAGACCGTGTTCCCCACAAAAGTCCACAAAACCATTAAGAACACGCTGGATCCCCATCGGAGACTTTGAAAGCAGCAGGGTGTCGTCAGCGAACATAATCGCCGGCACCCTGGTGCCTGCCAGCTTAGGAGCGTCAGAGTTATCAACCCCATTCAGGTGAGAGATTACCCCGTTGACGTAGAGGCAGAACAGGGTCGGTGCGAGCACACAGCGCTGCCTTACCCCCCTGTCAACGGGGAACCTGTTCGATAGGGCCCCCTCCTTTCCACACCTTACCTGTGCAAAGTTAGCAGTGTGGAGACGGATAATCATATCAAGCAAGCCCTTAGGGACCCCCAATTTGGCCAACACCTCCCAGAGTTTTCTGCGGGGAACCAGGTCGAAGGCCGCCCGTAGGTCCACAAATACAGTGTAGAGGCTGCCACCCTCCAACTGTACCGTTTTCCAAAAAATAAGGGCCAACCTAAAGACCTGGTCTATCGACGAGACCTTCCTTCTGAACCCTGCTTGATATGGGCTCAGAATGTCATGTTCCGTCATCCAATCCGACAGACGATCCAGAATTAGCCTACTGAAAAGCTTCTGGGAAACGTCTATCAGGCTTATTGGCCTGTAGTTGGCTGGGAGCAGAGGCGAGCCCTTCTTGAATATGGGCACTATCTCTGCCCCAGCCAAGTTGGGGGGATCGTCATGCCATTCAAGATCGCATTGAACAACACCCTAAGATACGGGGCCCAGATCTTAACTTCGTGCCTGAAGAGGTCACCGGGGAGCTTGTCTAGGCCTGGCGCCTTTTCAGCAGCAAGGCCCATAATCGCCATAATGAGCTCCTCCAAAGTAAACCCATCCATAGGGGATGTACGTTCAGTGGGTTGGGCCATTGCTACTTCGGATTGGTTCCCCAGTTGGTCCAAATCGGCAACGCTGTACAGGGTTTTAAAATGGTCCTCCCACACAGCAGATGCAATGTTTGCGTCTACTGCCGCAATAGGTTCAGCAGAACCATGTTTGACGTTCTGCCAGAATTTCCGGGCATCTCGTAGTGCGAGGGCAGCCGTCATTCCAGACCAGTTGTCATGGTCCCATTCTATTTTAGCATTGCGAAGGACAAGCTTGTAGGCCAACCGCTTTTCCCTAATCACACTGAGGGTTTCCCGAATTTTGAGGGACTCCAAAAGATCGGCCTTTGCTCTCCTGCAAGAAGCGTTGAACCATGAGGCTCTTCTCCCCTTGGCCTTTTTCGTCCTAGCCACAGGTTTCAGTACCTCTGCCAGGTTAGAGCAGAGCTCAGAGTGAATGTCCCCAAGCACAGTGAACTCAACAGAGGTGGATAGCTGGGGGATAAGATCCACAACTTTTTCAAGGGCAGGCACCACAATCGTGTATAACCTCTGGATATCATTGGGATTCTCCAGAAGTTTTGGCCATCTGATTCTACGTCTTTTGCTAGTTGCAACTAACCCGGCAGGAAATGCTGGATTTTCTTCTTGGGTACTGGTGGGCATTCCCTGGACCGCGAACCTCAGCGATAGTACATTGTGGTCGCTGTCGGTCCTTGTGACTATCCCAAAGTCCCTCACTTTAGCCCAATCCTTCGTTGAAACCAGGATATAATCTATCGGTGACTCCTGGCCCACTCTATTACAGGTGGGCTTAGGAGGAATATCTCCCTTGAACCGCCCATTACAGGCCCTCAGTGAGTGGGATAAGGTAAAAGATGTTATTTGGGTGACTAGAGGTGACCATGACTTTACAGGGGGGCCCGGCAAGGTGGGTATCTCCCAAAGATCATCCTCTTCGCTAGTTACCCCTTCCAGAAAATCCGGGAGGGGCTCATACTGAGTATTAAAGTCCCCCCCAACTACAAGTGAAGGACAGAGGGTGGCAGAGTCGAGGAACAGAGCTAGATCCTCAATTGTCCCCGAAGTACCTGTTATCCCAGCCGGTCTTGAGTATACATTTATTAATGCCACACTCTAACCAGATGCCCACTCCAAAACAACGCACTGAAAGTCCGCTGAGTTGGTTTCAAGGTTTTTCGCCCTGCAACCGAGGTGGGAACCTACCCAGATCAACAGGCCACCAGACGGTCGTCCCTTCCCACCCCATTTGGCCGGAATGTCAAAAGAAGCGTACCCTGTATGGCACTGTTTTTCCCTGGCCCACGTTTCCTGGAACAAGCATATGTCATGTTCCTCAATGAGTTCCACCCACTCAGGGGAGTCTAATTTATTGGCCAGCCCGGCAACATTCCATGAAAGTATGGACACTGCGCCGAGAGCCCCCACCTTATCATTGGTGTTAGATAACGAGATGCACCGGCCTGCCCTGCACTGGCTGTACTTAGGGCAGGGCAGACCCTCTGTTGGCAGCGAGCATATTGCATACGGTGCCTTTGGGAGAGAGTTAGCCTGGGTGTTTTGACCACCTGAATCTAGATGGATGATTTTATCAGTCATTGGGTCAGGGAGTGTACCACCCGCACGATATTCAACAACATCCCCTCTGTGTACTTAGTAACTCCTATAATTAGATTACTGTTTCCAGGGAGACATTGTAATGGTCGAGAGGCAAGGCGCGGTGAAGGGCAAGACAAAGAACAGTATGGATCTGCTAAGAACGGTGTATCAAAAGCCCTGTGAGAAAGTCAATCCACGTCCTCAAGGCACCCAAATCTGTTGTAAGTGGGTGCCCCATTCCACCCGCCATGTGTGTCTTGCCAGAAGTTGGATAGCCCACCCTGTACACAGTTTCTCTCCGGAATCCAGGTCCAGTTCCCCCCGTATTAGGATGTGAACGCGGGGGATAAAAATAAGTTAGGGGTCTAGGTGTTATGGGCGAGTTTACTCCATGATTGTTCCATGAATAAATATGGTGTGCTGTGTTGGGGTCTTCGAAAGAGACGATAACACAATCACCTGTGATAGATCACTCACCTACCATTCCACAGCAAGATAATTAAAAAACAGAAACAGCCTATGTTCAATTCCAAGATCGCATCAATGCTAACCATCTGCATGATTATCAGTGTGGCTTTACATCTCTCTGCAGCATGGATGCCACTATTGTACACACTGTAGACAATGCCCTGTTGACTACATATGAAGATGATACCTACCTCCCAATATGGTTGGACCGTTCAACTTCCTTTGACACAGTTGTTCATTCCATTTTCACATGCACCTTAGATTATTTTGAGATTCACTGACAATGTCCTTTGTGGGTTCTCCTTCTGCCTATTCAACCACAACCTGTTTGTCCACCAGGGCGCCTACAGGAGCCCAAAAGATCTGATTCAACTGTGGAGTCCCCCAGTGTTCCATACTGTCTCCTTTCATCTTCAACCTCTAAATGGAGCAGCTTGGTGCTCTACTTACATATAACAGAATCGAAATTCACAAGTATGCCAGTGGTAGCTAGCTCTGTGTGAAAGTCTCCTCTGCTTCAGACATCCAACACCTCAAAGACTGCCTGCACATCATTAAGACCTGGATGTCCAGAGCCTACCTGACGCTCAACCCAACCAAAGCAACATTCCTATTATATGCAAGGAACAACAAACTATAAACAGTACAAATGTGACTTAATGGCAAGGACCTTGATGGCTGCCAAACCAAGATTTCACTGAATGTCAATTCACTGCAATTTACCCTGGACACAAACTTTAAGGTTTTCGGTATTCACAAAGGGCATTTACGAGTATTAAATGCCCTTTGTGAATACCAAAAGCCGTTAAATTGGACTTTCATCTCAGTTTCAATCAATCAATCAATCAGGTCATTTATAGAGCGCACTACTCACCCGTAGGGTCTCAAGGCGCTGGGTGGGGGGGGGGGGGGGGTGCCGTTACTGCTCGAACAGCCAGGTCTTGAGCTTCTTCCTGAAGGAGAGGTGGTCTTGGGTCAGGCGCAGGTCGGTCGGCAGTGAGTTCCAGGTCTTGGCGGCCAGGTAGGAGAAGGACCTTCCTCCTGTTGTCGCTCTTCGGATGCGGGGGACGGCGGCGAGGGCGAGGCTGGTTGATCTGAGGAGGCGCTTGGGAGTGTAGAAGTTGATCCGGTTGTTGAGGTAGCTCGGGCCTAGGTCGTGTAGGGCTTTGTGTGCGTGGGTGAGGAGCCGGAAGGTGATTCTCTTGTTGATCGGGAGCCAGTGCAGATCTCTCAGGTGTCCGGAGATGTGGCTGCGACGGGGGATGTCGAGGATGAGTCTGGCCGAGGCGTTCTGGATCCGCTGTAGTCTCTTCTGGAGCTTGGCGGTCGTTCCGGCGTAGAGGGCGTTGCCGTAGTCCAGTCGGCTGGTGACGAGGGCTTGGGTGACCGTCTGCCTTGTCTCGATGGGGATCCACCGGAAGATCTTCCGTAGCATGCGCAGGATGTTGAAGCAAGACGAGGAGACGGCGTTTACTTGTCTGGTCATGGAGAGGGAGGAGTCCAGGATGAAGCCCAGGTTGCGTGCGTGGTCCGTCGGTTTGGGTGCGGTGCCCAGAGCGGGGGGCCACCAGGAGTCGTCCCAGGCGGAGGGCGAGGAGCCCAGGATGAGGACCTCCGTCTTGTCCGAGTTCAGTTTCAGGCGGCTGGTCGTCATCCATTCGGCTACATTTCTCATCCCTTCGTGCAGGTTGGCTCTGGCGGTGGCGGGGTCGTTGGTCAGGGAGAGGATCAGCTGGGTGTCGTCGGCGTAGGAGATTATGTTGAGGTTGTGTTGGCGTGCGATGGCCGCGAGGGGGCTCATGTAGACGTTGAAGAGGGTGGGGCTCAGTGAGGATCCTTGAGGGACGCCGCAGATGACTTCGGTGGCCTCTGACTTGTACGGTGGTAGGCGGACTCTCTGTGTTCTTCCGTCGAGGAAGGAGGTGATCCATTCCAGTGCCTTGTCCTGGATTCCGATGTTGCCGAGGCGCTGTACTAGGGTACGGTGGCAGACAGTGTCGAAAGCCGCGGAGAGGTCCAGGAGGATGAGGGCCGCTGTTTCTCCGTTGTCCATCAGAGTTCGAATGTCATCGGTGGCAGCGATGAGGGCCGTCTCGGTGCTGTGGTTCGCTCGGAAGCCTGACTGTGAGGGGTCGAGGGATCCATTCGTCTCGAGGAAGGCGGCCAGCTGTTTGTTGACGGTCTTCTCGATGACTTTGGCCGGGAACGGGAGGAGCGAGATGGGACGGTAGTTCTTGAGGTCGGTGGGGTCTGCTGTGGGTTTCTTGAGAAGAGCGCTGAGTTCGGCGTGCTTCCAGCTCTCAGGGAAGGTGGCGGTGTCGAAGGAGGTGTTGATGATGTCCCGCAGGTGGGGTGCGATGACAGCGTCGGCCTTGTTGAAGACGTGGTGAGGGCAGGGGTCAGTCGGAGATCCGGAATGGATGGAGTTCATTGTGCGGATGGTGTCTTCGGTGCTGATCGGAGTCCAGGTGCGGAGGGTGGTGGTGGGTGGCGTTGTTGCGGTTGTGGCTTGCGTTGGTTGGTTGCTGAAGCTGTTGTGTATGTCCGTGATCTTGTTGTGGAAGTAGGACGCGAGGGAGTTGCAGAGGTCTTGCGACGGGGTGATGTCATTGTTTCCGGCGTTGGGGTTGGAGAGCTCTTTCACGATGTTGAAGAGTTCCTTGCAGTTGTGTGCGTTGTTGTCCAGCCGGTCCTTGTATGTATTTTTCTTGGTGGCGCGGATCAGTTGGTGGTGTTTCCGGGTGGCGAGCTTGAGGGTGGTCATGTTGTCCGTAGTTGGTTCCCTTCTCCAGACTTTCTCGAGGGCTCGACAGTTCTTCTTGGAGTTCTTGAGTTCGTCGGTGAACCATGGTGTTTTTCTGCTGCAGGGTCTGCTGGGTGGGGTTCTCAGAGGGGCGAGTTCGTCCGCGCAGTTGTTGATCCACTTCGTGAGGTTGTCGGCGGCCTGGCTGGGGTTCGCTGAGCTGGCGGGAGGGTGCTGGCTCAGGGACGCGGTGAGCTGGTTGGCTGTGATCTTGTTCCAGCTTCTTCGGGCAGCCTGTTGCCGGTGGTGGTGGATCGTTGTTCTTCTGAAGGTGAAGTGGACGCAGCTGTGGTCCGTCCAGTGGAGTCCTGTTGCGTGGCTGAAGGTGACGTCTTTGCTGGATGAGAAGACGGCGTCGAGTGTGTGTCCGGCGAGGTGGGTGGGGGTGGATACCAGCTGCTTGAGTCCGAGGTTGGCGAGGTTTTCGAGCAGGCTGATGGTGTTCCGGTCGTTGTTGTTCTCCAGGTGGAAGTTGAGGTCCCCCAGGAGGATGTAGTCGGCGGAGGGGAGGGCGTGCGGGCTGATGAAGTCGGCGATGTCCTCGCTGAATCGTGTGCGTGGACCCGGGGCTCGGTAGATCAGGGTGCCTCTGAGGGTGGTCTTCGGGTTGGTGTGGATCTGGAAGTGCAGGTGTTCAGCGGTGGTTAGGGTGTCGTCGGTGTTGGTAGTGATGCGGATGGTGTTCTTGTGGATGATGGCGATGCCTCCTCCCGTCTGGTTGGCGGTGCGGTCCCTCCGGATGATCTTGTAGCCCTCTGGGATGGCGATGGCGATACCTTTGTGATTCGAGCCCTAAGAGGGTACAAGATTTGAATAATCTACTTTTGCATATTTATGCCAAATTTCAGTAAAACTATGTGAATTACGTGTAATTATGCAAAATGCAAATCTGTATTTCTTGCTATATTTTAGCACATAATGTATATTTGTGTCAATTTTTGATGTGGGGACACAGTTCACACTAAAAAAATACTGCAAAAAACTCAAAAGCACTGCAAACAGTATCAACTCACAATCTGATGTTCCTGTGTCTTGGCTGTAAATTTTAATAGGCAATGAAATGTTCCTGGTAACTTTTTAACTAGATCACAGCTTATGTATGTAAAACGGGGAGTTGGTGTAATATTGTGTAAAATGCGAAATTCCCAAAATTGTGCGAATTATGCTAGTGTGATTTAAATTTCACCCAGGTAAACTCCAGGTATGATTTCTAGAACTGCTAGTTTCCTTTTTCTGGGTTTTACTTATCATGCATTTTTTAAGGAAAAAATGACTGTGGAATTTCTTCGCACTAGGTAACAATTGTTTATTGTTAACAAACTAAACAGAACTTTTCTATCGATGTAGACCCGCTGGGATGCAGACTTGTGGTCAGGGGTAAAACACAGATTATTGCAGTGATTAATGAATCCAGTTAAACATCGGATCTGGGTCTTTATAGAGCATTAAATATTGCTGGTTTTATATCTTTCTTTAATCAGATCAGTGTCCACCTCTAACTGGAGCAAGAACTAGGACTCTATTTAGGCCCTGATGAAACGTTGGGCAGTTAATTTCATCCTCTGAGTAAACCTTTTTAGGTCTCGCTGGCGTTGCAGCGCGAAGCGCTGCCGCCAACGAGACTTATAGCCGCCTTCATCCCTGTCAAGGGAGTAACAGCTGTGAACGAGCCCGATACAGACCTGGGCACGAGCCGACCCAGGTCTGTGAACGCGCTTTAAGGTTGAGCAGCTTGTGCACGTTTGTTGGACGTCAGGCGCCGCAAGCGCCGCCAGACCAATTATCCCACCATGAAACTCTACTTCCTGAGGCACAACAAGACCAATTATCCCAGCAGGAGTCTCCACTTCCTCAGGCGCCGCAACAATTATCACAGCATGAGACCCACTTATCACAGCATGTCAACAGGCGCCCCAGGCTGCTGGAGCACTCAACTATAATTAATGTGCAGTTGAGTGCTCCAGCAGTGTGGGGCGGCTCTCTGCATGCTGTGATAATTATCACTTTGGGGCCTCATGCTGTGATAATTAGGGCGGCATGCTCTATTTGCAGCACTGAACATTTTCAAAGAAGGCGAAGCAGCGACATTCATTGGAGACACTCACCCTCACTAACCCTCCCGCCCTCACCTCCCTCACTCGCCCTCACACCCTCACACCCCCTGACCCCTCACACACCTCCTCACCCTCACACACCCTCACTCTCACACACCCTCACATACCCTCACACACCCTCACACACCCTCACTCACCCTCACACACCCTCACACACCCTCTCACCCTCACACCCCCTCTCACCCTCACACCCCTCACCTTCACACCCCCTCACCCTCACTCACCCCCTCACCCTCACACCCCCTCACCCTCACACTGCCTCACCCTCACACCCCCTCACACCCCTCACCCTCACACCCCTCACCCTCACACCCCTCACCCTCACACCCCTCACACCCCCTCACCCTCTCACCCTCACACACTCTCACCCTCACACACTCTCACCCTCACACACTCTCACCCTCACACCCCTCACATACCTCACACACCCTCACTCACCCTCACACACCCTCACTCACCCTCACACACTCTCACACCCTCACACCCTCACCCTCACACCCCCTCACCCTCACACCCCCTGACCCTCACACCCCCTCACCCTCTCACCCTCTCACCCTCACACCCCCTCACCCTCACACACCCTCACCCTCACACCCCCTCACCCTCCTCACTCACCCTCACACACACTCACACACACACCCTCACATACCCTTACCAGCATAGCATAACAAAACATAGCATAGCATAACGAAACACAGCATAGCATAGCATAACAAACAAAAGCATAGGATAGCAAAAGCACAGCATAACAAAGCATAGGATAGCAAAACACAACAAAACATAGCATATCAAAACACAACAAAGCATAGCATAACAAAACACAACAAAACACCATAGCATAACAAAACAAAGCATAGCAAAACAAAGCATATCATAGTAAAACAACAAAACATAGCATAACATAACATAACAAAACATAGCAGAACAAAACATAGCAGAACAAAACATAGCATAACAAAACATAGTATAACAAATCATAGCATAACAAAACATAGCATAACAAAACATAGCATAACAAAACATAGCATAACAAAACATAGCATAACACAGCAAAACATAGAATAGCATAACAAAACAAACCATAGCATAACATAACAAGGAATAGCAAAACAAAACATAGCATAGTAAAACAAAACAAATCATAGCATAACAAAGAATAGCAAAACAACACATAGCATAGTAAAACAAAACAAAACATAGCATAGCATAACATAACACAACAAAACAGCAGAACAAAACAGCAGAACATAACAAAACATAGCAAAACAAAGCATAGGATAGCAAAACAAAACATAGCATAGCAAAACATAGCATATCATAGTAAAACAACAAAACATAGCAGAACAAAACATAGCATAACAAAACATAGCATAACAAATCATAGCATAACAAAACATAGCATAACAAAACATAGCATAACAAAACAGCAGAACATAACAAAACATAGCATAACACAGCAAAACATAGAATAGCAAAACAAAACATAGCATAGTAAAACAAAACAAACCATAGCATAGCATAACATAACACAACAAAACAGCAGAACATAAGAAAACATAGCAAAACAAAGCATAGGATAGCATAGCAAAACATAGCATAACATAACGTAAAGCAAAACATAGCATAGCAAAACATAGAATAGCATAGCATAGCAAAACATAGAATAGCATAACATAACACAACAAAACAGCAGAACAAAACAGCAGAACATAACAAAACATAGCAAAACAAAGCATAGGATAGCAAAACAAAACATAGCATAGCAAAACATAGCATATCATAGTAAAACAACAAAACATAGCATAACAAAACACAGCAAAGCATAACACAGCAAAGCATAGGATAGCAAAACACAGCAAAGCATAGGATAGCAAAACACAGCAAAGCATAGGATAGCAAAACACAGCAAAGCATAGGATAGCAAAACACAGCAAAGCATAGGATAGCAAAACACAGCAAAGCTTAGCATAGCAAAACACAGCAAAGCATAGGATAGCAAAACACAGCATAACATAGCGCAACATAGCGCAACATAGCGCATAACATAGCGCAACATAGCGCAACATAGCGCATAACATAGCGCATATATTTAGCGCATAACATAGCGCAACATAGCGCAACATAGCATAACATAACGCATAACATAGCGCATAACATAGCGCATAACATACCGCAACATAGCGCATAACATAGCGCATAACATAGCGCATAGCGCATAGCATAGCGCATAACATAGCGCATAACATAGTGCATAGCGCATAACATAACGCAACACATAGCGCATAACATAGCGCAACACATAGCACATAGCGCATAACATAGCGCATAGCGCATAACATAGCGCATAACATAGCGCATAGCGCATAACATAGCGCATAGCGCATAGCCCATAACATAGCGCATAACATAGCGCATAGCGCATAGCATAGCGCATAACATAGCGCATAAGATAGCACATAGCATAGCGCATAACATAGCGCATAGCATAGCGCATAACATAGCGCATAGCATAGCGCATAACATAGCGCATAGCGCATAAGATAGCGCATAACATAGCGCATAACATAGCGCATAGAGCATAGCGCATAACATAGCGCATAACATAGCGCATAGCGCAACATAGCGCATAGCATAGCGCATAGCATAGCGCATAGCATAGCGCATAGCGCATAACATAGCGCATAGCGCATAACATAGCGCATAACATAGCGCATAGCGCATAAAATAGCGTATAGCGCATAACATAGCACATAGCGCATAACAGCGCATAACATAGCGCATAGCGCATAACATAGCGCATAGTGCATAACATAGCGCATAACATAGCGCATAGTGCATAACATAGCGCATAGCGCATAACATAGCGCATAGCGCATAACAGCGCATAGCGCATAACATAGCGCATAGCATAGCGCATAGCATAGCGCATAACATAGCGCATAACATAGCGCATAACATAGTGCATAACATAGCGCATAACATAGCGCATAACATAGCGCATAACATAGCGCATAGAGCATAGCGCGCAACATAGCGCATAACATAGCGCAACATAGCATAACATAACGCATAACATAGCGCATAACATAGCGCATAACATACCGCAACATAGCGCATAACATAGCGCATAGCGCATAACATAGCACATAACATAGCGCATAACATAGCGCATAACATAGCGCATAGCGCATAGCATAGCGCATAACATAGCGCATAACATAGTGCATAGCGCATAACATAACGCAACACATAGCGCATAACATAGCGCAACACATAGCACATAGCGCATAACATAGCGCATAGCGCATAACATAGCGCATAACATAGCGCATAGCGCATAGCATAGCGCATAACATAGCGCATAACATAGCGCATAGCATAGCGCATAACATAGCGCATAGCATAGCGCATAACATAGCGCATAGCATAGCGCATAACATAGCGCATAGCGCATAACATAGCGCATAACATAGCGCATAACATAGCGCATAACATAGCACATAGAGCATAGCGCATAACATAGCGCATAACATAGCGCATAGCGCAACATAGCGCATAGCATAGCGCATAGCATAGCGCATAGCATAGCGCATAGCGCATAACATAGCGCATAGCGCATAACATAGCGCATAACATAGAACATAGCGCATAACATAGCGTATAGCGCATAACATAGCGCATAGCGCATAACAGCGCATAACATAGCGCATAGCGCATAACATAGCGCATAGCGCATAACATAGCGCATAACATAGCGCATAACATAGCGCAACATAGCGCATAACATAGCGCAACATAGCGCATAACATAGCACATCGCGCATAACATAGCGCAACACATAGCGCATAGTGCATAACATAGCGCATAACATAGCGCATAGCGCATAACATAGCGCATAGCGCATAACATAGCGCATAGCGCATAACAGCGCATAGCGCATAACATAGCGCATAGCGCATAGCATAGCGCATAACATAGCGCATAACATAGCGCATAACATAGCGCATAACATAGTGCATAACATAGCGCATAACATAGCGCATAACATAGCGCATAACATAGCGCGCAACATAGCGCATAACATAGCGCAACATAGCGCATAACATAGCGCATAGCATAGCGCAACATAGCGCATAGCATAGCGCATAACATAGTGCATAACATAGCGCATAGCGCATAACATAGCGCATACCATAGCGCATAGCGCATAACATAGCGCATAACATAGCGTATAACATAGCGCATAACTTAGCGCATAACATAGCGCATAACATAACGCATAGCGCATAACATAGCGCATAACATAGTGCATAACATAACGCATAGCGCATAACATAGCGCATAGCGCATAACATAGCGCATAGCGCATAACATAGCGCATAGCGCATAACATAGCGCATAGCGCATAGCGCATAGCGCATAGCGCATAACAAAGCACATAGCGCATAACATAGCGCATAACATAGCGCATAGCGCATAACATAGCGCAACATAGCGCATAACATAGCGCATAACATAGCGCAACATAGCGCATAGCATAGCCCATAACATAGCGATTAGCGCATAACATAGCGCATAGCATAGCGCATAGCGCATAACATAGCGCATAACATAGCGCATAGCGCATAGCGCATAACATAGCGCATAGCGCATAACAGCGCATAGCGCATAGCGCATAACATAGCGCATAGCGCATAACCTAACCTAACCAAGCATAGCGCATAACCTAACGAAGCATAGAGCATAACCTAACCAAGCATAGAGCATAACCTAACCAAGCATAGAGCATAACCTAACCAAGCATAGAGCATAACCTAACCAAGCATAGAGCATAACCTAACCAAGCACAGAGCATAACCTAACCAAGCATAGAGCATAGCCTAACCAAGCATAGAGCATAGCCTAACCAAGCATAGAGTATAGCCTAACCAAGCATAGAGCATAGCCTAACCAAGCATAGCCTAACCAAGCATAGCATAGCCTAACCAAGCAAAGCATAGCCTAACCAAGCATAGCATAGCCTAACCAAGCATAGCATAGCCTAACCAAGCATAGCATAGCTTAACAAAACACAACAAAACATAGCATAACATAACAAAACATAGCATAGCTTAACAAAACACAACAACACATAGCATAACAAAACAAAACAAAACATAGCATAACAAAACAAAACATAGCATAACAAAACAAAACATATCATAGCCTAGCAAAACATAGCATAGCATACCAAACACAACAAAACATAGCAAAGCATAACAAAACATAGCAAAACAAAGCATAACACACACCACACACACAACCACGCACACACAACCACACACAACCACACACAACTATCTATCTATCTATCGCCCTCACTCTATCTGTCTATCTATCTATCGCCCTCACTCTATCTGTCTATCTATCGCCCTCACTCTATCTGTCTATCTATCGCCCTCACTCTATCTATCGGCCTCACTCTATCTATCTAATCGCCCTCACTCTATCTATCGCCTTCACTCTATCTATCGCCCTCACTCTATCTATCGCCCTCACTCTATCTATCGCCCTCACTCTATCGCCCTCACTCTATCTATCTATCGCCCTCACTCTATCTATCTATCGCCCTCACTCTATCTATCTATCACCCTAACTCTATCTATCTATCGCCCTAACTCTATCTATCTATCGCCCTCACTATCTATCTAATCGCCCTCACTCTATCTATCAATCTATGTATCTATCAATCTATCAATCTATCAATCTATCAATCTATCGGCCTCACTCTATCTATCGCCCTCACTCTATCTATCGGCCTCACTCTATCTATCGGCCTCACTCTATCTATCGGCCTCACTCTATCTATCGCCCTCACTCTATCTATCTCCCTCTATCTATCTATCTATCTATCTATCTATCTATCTATCTATCTATCTATCTATCTATCTATCTATCTATCTATCTATCTATCTATCTATCTATCTATCTATCTATCTATCGATCTATCTAACACCCTCACTCTATCTAACACCCTCACTCTATCTATCGCCCTCACTCTATCTATCGCCCTCACGCTATCTATCTACCTATCGCCCTCACTCTATCTATCTATCTATCGCCCTCATTCTATCTATTTATTTAGATACTGATTGCCATCACTCTATCTATCTGTCTAGCTATCTATCGCCCTCACTCCTATCTATCGCCCTCCCTCTATCTATCTATCGCCCTCGCTCTATCTATCTATCCCACTCACTCTATCTATCGCATCACCACAGCATCACTCAGCACCACCACAGCATCACTAAGGGGCACAACAACATCACTATGCGCCACCACAGGATCATTGAATGCCACAGCATCACTAGTCGCCACCACAACATCACTCAGCACCACCACAGCATCAATCTGTGCAACCATTCAACAACAACTGGGTCAAATATGATCTCTCAATGTTTCAAGCTTTATTACAAATGTCACAAAAAGAGGTTAGTATTTCACTTCTGTTCTTGGATTTTCGTCACAATAAAATACACTGAACATATTCTTCACAAAAGTTATTTACAAAAGTTTAAGCTATTGCCATTATAAATTACAATAACTTTTATTTAAGTATTAATTATTAAAAAAATTCAAAGCCATTGTTATTTGTAATATCAATACATCTAAGTCACGTGAATACAACACATATTGCATTACAAATGCTATAGGTGTCACAAGTTATAACTATTGGCATTGTAAATGACAAAGCTATTATTTTTGCTATTTTCCAAACCAACACATATATAAAAAATGTGTCATTTACAATACCAATAGCTCAAACTTTCCTAATGCGAGACCTTATGCATTGCAAATGCTTGTTTTACAGTAGGCTTGGAATTATGAGTTTGACTTTATTTAATGCATCCTATAATTATCGGATGTGTTAAATAACCCAACATTCGTTAAATTTCGGCAGCTCAAACCTTGTGAAATTTAACAGGGGAAATGTGGATGGTATATACTCCACCATGCATCTATATTGTGGAATAAACACCAAAATCTGGATGTTATTCCCGAATAACTTGCAATAGGTGCTTTTTATGGCACTCGATGAATACCGAACCCCAGGGTATCGTTATTTACCAGGTGCGATAAATAGCACCTGGTCTTGTAATCAAGCCCTATGAAAGCACATTATTGCAAGTCACAATACTACAGACTTCGAAGGGTAGACGGAACGAGCTGCTGAAAATATGCGATTCTGGGTGACATAGTGGCCGGAAGTCGTGTGGATGTGCTGAAGTTGGATGTCGTGATAAAACGAGCTGCAAGGGGTTATTTGGCAATGCCTCGGGAGGCGTCAGAAACCACAGAGCCAGGTCCCCACAGTAATTCCAGGTTTGGCGCAGACAGTTAATCATCTGTGCTGCGAATGTGCTTTCGTCATTATCTAATTCTGGAGGGCTGGGTAGACGACATGCATTTTTTTAACATTTGCTCGTTCAGGTCTTCTTCAAATGTTAATTGTTAATATTGTGGCGATGTTGCTAAAACTGCATTCGTTCAGTAAAATGATTATAGGTGCTGCAAGCTAGCAGATGCTCATTTGATCTGATAAGCACGCATTGTGTATGTCAAACTATTTTCTGACTAGAAGTATTTGTTCTTCAAATTGATAGAAATGTGTAATACAAACAATGTTATTGTTAATGGACCCTTTATTAGATCCCACATTTTTCATACAAGAAATTCATGTAAGGTACCTCAAGGAACTACATATTGAGTTGTTTTTCTAAAGTAAGTCAATATGCATTTTGGGACATTTTTCGCGCCACGTATATTGTCTTTGTTTGACAAGCTGGAATTTAAAATGTAAATTTCATACATACGTTCCTCTGCGTTAAAGTAAAAAATAATTTTGAAACTATCCAGGAACACAGAAAGTCATATTATCAGGCCTCAACATATGCAGTAGTCAGGAAATACATTTCTCTTTCATTTTGGTTTTGTTGATGGTATGCTATACTTGATGGTATGCTATACTTTCTCTTGACCCATTTTCAGACGGGCTGGTGCATTATTTTCTACGTTCTTCTGGTGTTGCTTCTTTCTTCTTATACCATTTAGCTTTCATTTTCCCTCCTTACCAGAGCCCAATTCAAAATGGCTGACAAACAATATCTTGCTTAACCCATCTTATTGCATATGATTTCACAAAATTCACTATTTCGAGACTTTCCTAAGGTCATGCACTAATATATCTCTCATACTTGTAATGCTTGTAATATATAGGCTCAATGGGTTATAGTATCACTTACTAGCAGCGTTGGAAATAAGGGGCATCTATCTGAATCCCAGATCTCTCAGTTATGGAGCCGGATCCATGATTCACCTATGAAATATGCTGACTGTGTTTCTGATTAATCTGGCAACACTGGAACACATTCAAAAGTACCCATACTTTGGGTAATTTGTGATCAGAGCAGTAATTTGGAGCAGGTGGGGGAGGACTCCTACTTTCAGTTTGAGCTGGGCCCAATACAATTGCCTCACTTGAAAGGCGGGGAGCAGTAGTAGCTCGAGAGAGAACCTACAGGTGCCAAATCTTACCTGCTCAGGAGACACAGGGACAGGAGTATTCCAGCGGACCTACGCCCAGCCGGACAGCGTCTTCGCCGACCGCCACCACCAGACACGCCATAGCCGCCCCGGGACTCCAAATCCCGGCAGCCCTAGCGGCGGCGGCGGCGCGTTCCCTGACGCATGACCAAGGCGTCAGGAGGGGCGCACAAAAGAGCAAGCCCTCGGTGGAGCGGGGGGAGCAGTAGTAGCTCGAGAGAGAACCTACAGGTGCCAAATCTTACCTGCTCAGGAGACACAGGGACAGGAGTATTCCAGCGGACCTACGCCCAGCCGGACAGCGTCTTCGCCGACCGCCACCACCAGACACGCCATAGCCGCCCTGGGACTCCAAATCCCGGCAGCCCTAGCGGCGGCGCGTTCCCTGACGCATGACCAAGGCGTCAGGAGTGGCGCACAAAAGAGCAAGCCCTCGGTGGAGCGGGGGGAGCAGTAGTAGCTCGAGAGAGAACCTACAGGTGCCAAATCTTACCTGCTCAGGAGACACAGGGACAGGAGTATTCCAGCGGACCTACGCCCAGCCGGACAGCGTCTTCGCCGACCGCCACCACCAGACACGCCATAGCCGCCCCGGGACTCCAAATCCCGGCAGCCCTAGCGGCGGCGGCGACGCGTTCCCTGACGCATGACCAAGGCGTCAGGAGGGGCGCACAAAAGAGCAAGCCCCCAGCGTCGCGGGACGCGAGCGGGACGCCCGGGGCTAAGCCCGGGCAAAGGGCGGGCCCTCTGTGGCCCTCCGAGGCCTGAGGAGCCTGTGCCTGGGCTTGAACCCCTGCCCGTTTCACCCCAGCCTAAAGGAATAAGGTGCTCACGGTAACCGTAAGTTGGACGTCTATTCTTTTACTGTTCCCACTGACCAGGTTATTCTGCCATCTATATAGGGGTGTCATGAACTGCCGGGAAACCAGAAGTATGGCCGCAGCAGGCACTAAAAAACTAACTGGGACCCTGGACGATTTTATTGTCCGCACCAATGCACTCATCGACGAGGGGATAATACTAATGGACAGGAGAGTATCCCAGGACCTAGCTAATGCCAAGAGATCTTCGCTGGGCCTTATTGCCCAGGCACATACTCCCATTAACTCCCGGCATAATATTCATAACTCAGTCGATCACACTGAGGTTGATAGGGAACTAGATGTTTCAAATTCACAACTGGACTTGGAAGCTACCCCTAATCTCAACATTCTGACAGAGAGTGGATTAAACGCCACTGAGCTAGATAATCTTCCCGTGGTAACTAATACAAATCAAAGGGGTTTGATAGAAGGGGCAATCCCCAAACGAAAGGCAAATAACTCTACCACCTCCAAAGGGAAAAAAGCTAAAACAGCGCAAACTGTCCGGCTCCAACAACCTTCAAACGTGGATCCGGGTATTGTTTGCGATAATTTGCTAGTTCACTCCAATGATACAGGTGGGGTGCATCCCACAAATTTTGGCTTACCGATTAGTCTTCCAGACGATACCATCCTAGATAGTAGTCTGGAGGAAATTCTGGAACTCACTGGGGAAGTCACCAAGCTAGCTATACAGAATCAAGATGGCCATGGGCAGAATATGGTCAATAACATAATTTTTAACACGATAAAAAGTCTTCTGGAACCCATAGAAGTTAGATTACGCGGCTTGGAGACTATCCTGAAGAATATCCACTTGAAAGGCCATCATCCCTCCGTTTGTTCGAGCCTCATCTTGTTTTGGGCCATCTGGAGCTTACAATCTTGATACCAACTCCATCAAGGAAACAAAGACATTCATACTGTCAGCTCACAGGGTCTTGAACTAAACTATAATTTGGAGGCAGATATTTGAGTTTTCCAAGCTCTGTGTGCAAGACATAAGCATTCTCTTATTAAGGTCCTTATATCTATCTATCTATCTATCTATCTATCTATCTATCTATCTATCTATCTATCTATCTATCTATCTATCTATCTATCTATCTATCTATCTATCTATAAGTATATATCACCTATTGGCAGTAGCCAGTAGGTAGTTATACTTAGGACCTCGTTTCTATTCAAAAAGCATTTTTTCATTTGCCAATATCTTTGGCGCCATTTGACTAATCTTCGTGAAAGTTTTTAAAAAAAGGTTCGCTAAGTTCAGCTCCTGTCTTGAAAGTTTCGGGGTGATTCGTCGAGCGGGGGCCGAGAAAAAAAGGGGGTCCGAAAACATGTTTTCTCCATATTAATTTACATAGGAAACTTTAGACAAAGCTACAGCCCGAACTCCTGAACGGAATTACATCACGTTTTGCAAAAAGGTAGGTCATGGTTCAGAAAGCGTTCTTTTTTTTAAAATGGTGTAAATTCGTTCAGTAGTTCCTGAAAGATGACAAAATAAAAAAATATCAATATCTAGTGGCCGAGGAGGATTTGCAAATCCTCCCAAGTGCAAGCTTCATTTTGATTGGGTGTCAACTCTCCAAACCGAGAAGTGTTGGCAGCCATCTTGTGACTCGGTAAAACGTGGCCCCCCGCAACCACCACCTCCCCGGGCTGTGCTTAAAATAAAGTAGTGGGGGGGTTTAAGCCCCCCCACACGCCCCGGGGACCACCCCCTGGGGCACTACTTAAAAGAAGCTGGGAGTTCGTAGTGGACCCCTGGCTCTGAGGACCACCACCACCCCGGGGCTATGTTTATCTTGGGAGGGGGGCCATGTGGCCCCCCTCCAGGCCCCCCTCCTGGAGCCCAAATGGCCTTGGGGACCACCACCTCCGAGGGCCGGCTCCAGTAATGTCCCTGGGTACCCACCCCCGGGACATTGCAGTTTGAAATGACAGGGAGGGAGCACGGCTCCCGACCTGTCATTGCAAGACTGCTTTGCTTCATGGTAGCGAGAGCAGGAAACCTGCTCTCACTTCCATGAAGCGAAGCAGTATTGCTTTTGGAGAAGGGGAGCCACAGCTACCCTTGTCAAAAAGCAATGCTGGCTCCCGCAGGAGCCGGGGTGCCGACTGGGACCACAGGGGGCATTGAGGCCCCCCACGGTCGCCATCAAAGAGGTCAGGCCCCGGGGGATGGGGTCCTGGAGCTCCAACCCTGGGGCCAGAAGTGCCCAGGAGGGAGGGGCCAAACAGAAGGCCGGCCCCGGGGTTGGGGGCCTCGGTGCCATAATTGACCTCAGGTGAGGGGCTGTGCGGCCCCCCTCTAAATTTAAACATAAAGGCTGTCCAGGGCCCGGGGGATGGGGTCCCCGGGGCAAAAGTGTCCCAGGGAAGGGGGGCCACGAGAACCCCTCCCTTCTAAATAAAAAAAAACAAGGCCATGCCCAGGGGGATGGGGTCCCCAGGGCCGAAATCAGCCTCAGGAGGGGGTCTGGGCGGCCTCCTTCCCATTTAAAAAAAATAAATAGGTCATAAAATATTATGACACAGCCCCCCTCCTAACAAAAAAAGAAACGCTGGCATCTCGCCAGAGGCCCCGCTTCCTCCCTGCACCACTCTGCAAACACGCCTCCTGGAACATTCAAAGTTGGGGGATTAAGTCCCCTTGAATCCTGAGGGTCCCCGAGGGGCTAACTAGCCCACCAGGTAACTCCAGTAAGCCCCACACAGTGGGATTGCTGAGAGGTTGTCCGAGGCCAGGACCCTTTTTACACCACTCTGCAAACGTGCTTCTTGACGCATTGCTGGTGAGGGGAAGAGGTCTTCTTGTGTCTGGAGGACCTCAGGACTTAAGTGGACTTCGTCCCAGAGGGGCGTTTGCAGAGTGGTGTAAAAAGGGGGAGTGGCCTTGGACTACTGTCAGCAATCCTGCTGTGTGGACCAAGATCTAGCTTTCTATGAAATCTAGTTTAAATCCATTTAGCGGTTTTGGCTGTAGTGGTTTCTAAAGTTCTTGTGGAAAAAAACATGTGGAAATTGTGTTTTGGGACCCCCGTAATCTCGACCCCTGCTTGGCAAATCACCTATTACCTACTGGTTTCCATAGGAAAATAATTTTTTGACTTGCCTCTAACTTTGGCGTCATTTGATCAATCTTCATAAAAGTAGGTTCAGGGAAAGCTTGGGGGTGATCTGAGCAGTGGGGACTGAGAAATAGGGGCGCAAAAAGGGTGCATTTGTAATGTTAATTCCCATAGGAACGCATTGTCGAACCTACTGCCCAAACCACTGGGCGGAATTACACCAAATTTGACAGAAAGGTAAATGTTGTTATGCAGTTTGTGCTTTTTGTTATTTTGTGCAAATCCATCCAGTAGTTTTTGAGAAATTTAAGCAGAAAAATATAGATATATCTCTGGCTGCTGATATATCTCTGTGGTTTCACAATTAATCCCAGATGCATGCGCTATCTGGAATGCTGTGATTGTCTGGATTGAGGCTGCCATTTTAACATTCAAGAACGATTCCCAGGGCTGAAAAGATGTGTGAAAGCTAACATAAGGAGTCAGGATGGAGAGACTCTGACCTCATGTTTGAGAAATGGGTGGGTTAGTGACACAAGTTGTGTGTCCAAAATTGCTTTTTTTAATTGTGTGTGATGTTTGCAAATATCGCAGCGACACCACGCCTATTGGTGAAAATATAAAACAAATATATATTTGTACACACTCACCGGTCACTGTCACAGACTCATGTATGCACTCACAAACTCATGCAGACACATACACACATTCACCTACCCACTTGCATCCAGTCACATACCCAGTCACATACCCATTCAGGTACTCATGAACCCACTTACAGACTCACTCAGATCGTGATGCACCCATGTGCACACCCACTCAGAAACTCGTGCACCAACTTAATGACCCATTCAGAGACTCATGCGCACAGTCTCAAAACCACTTAAAGACTCTTACACCCACTCACCAACCCACCTGGGAAGACATGTACCCACTCACAGACCCACTCAGATACTTATGCACCCACTTACAGACTCACTCGGAGAGTCGGGCCCCAATGTGCATCGTCACAGATCCATCCAGGCCCTCCCTCTCCCAGTCTTAAACCCTCTCAGACACTCATGCATGTACACATTCACTTACCCACTCAGAGACTTATGCTCTCACTCACAGGCCCATTGAGACACTTGTATACCCACTCATAGATTCACCTAGACACTCATATACCCACTAAGACCTTCAAACACCCATACAGTTACTTGCACACCCACTCACATACCCACTCAGAGATTTATGCACTCAGTCTTTTGATACACTCAGAGACTCACGCATCCTCTCACAGTTGCAGTCAGAGACCGACACCGATTCACAGAACCTCTCAGACACTAAGGCTCCCAATTATAGACCCACTGAGAGACTCATGAACTCACTTACAAATGCCCAAAGGCACTCATGCACCTACTCACGGATCGACTGACAGACTCATGTAATCATCACAGACCCATTGAGACTCTGATGCACCTACTCATAGATGTACTGAGACAGTCACACAGTTTGTTACAGATCCATTGATGCACCATCACACAGATCTTCTCAAAAACTTATACAGTGAATGAGAAACGTACTGATGCAGTGATGTGTGCAGTCACAGATTCAACTGAAAGAGTTATACACTGTGTTATAGAGATATTAAGAGAAATATACATGCTATTATAGAGTCATTTAGATAGTAAATGTTTCAGTTATAAGTTTTGAATGTGGTGGTGGCTGAAATTCCATTAAAAAAAAACAAAGGTTACAAGGACGATGTTAGATCTGGGGGTCTCTAGTTGGCAGAGGTAGGCACCAGAGTCCAAACAGGAACCCTTGCTTCTAGTCAGGGTAAGAGGATACACTCTTTAGATAACCCCTGCTCACCCCCTTGGTAGCTTGGCACGAGCAGACAGGCTTATCAAAGGCAATGTGTAAAGTATTTGTACCAACACTCACAGTAACACAGTGAAAACACCACAAATGGACTCCACACCAGTTTAGGAAAATAAAGTCTCTTTATCTAAACTACACAAGACCAAAACGACAGAAATTCAACATACACAGTTCAAGAATATGACTTTAAAATAGTTCTAGGGTTTGCGTCAAAATAATCCATAGTTGCGTCACGTTTAGCCCAAAGTACCTGTAGATGTGGCAAAAGTTCCAAGTGGAAGCTGCAGCGTTGAAAAACAAGCGATGCGTAGCTCCTGAGAGCCTGGGGAGGTGTTGTGAAGAATCCGGTCTGAATGGGGAGGGATGCGATACCTTGTATGGATTCCGGTGCGCAGGTTCGGTAGGAAGTGTCTTGCACAGGCACGATACAGCGATCTTCAGGACGGCGACGATCTCAGGTACGGCGGCGATGCACGGCGCAGCGTCGATCTTCTCCTCTCACGGCCCCTCGATGCGATGGCTCTGCGACGATGTCAAATGGGTGAGGTCCGCTGCACTCCACAGTAATTATGATAGCCTTAAGGGTAATCAATGAAGTTCAATCATTCAGGGTGCTCAGGGTGAACCCCTTCTGTCCAGGGGGGCAGAAAATCAATGTTGCAAGAAGGACCTTACAAGCGTAAGGTGAGAAGCCTGAGCACTCCTATGTGCTAGATAAATGCAAGTTACACAAGGATATTCGAATGTTCAAAGTTTTATTCACGTTGTAGTTAGGTACATGTGATTCATCCTTCTGAATCAAGAGTAATCCTTTAGGTAAAGATGGCTCGAATTAAACATTGCGTAATGATTCCATAATCACAAAAGTTCAATACATCGTGGTTGGGAATATGAACAACATGAGTCAGTATACCCGATGCATTTCGAGCTAAAAAGCTCTTCTTCAGGGGGTCAATGTGTTCTAGGAAAAAGGAGGAAAGTCCGAAATTACTAATCAGGACCCGAGTGATATGAGAGTAATCAAAAATAGTGAGAAAACAATGTTAATTAAATCGGGTGATAGCGGATGGAGAAAGTGACAAAAAATAGATGGGGGACGTGAGGTTAAAAATTACGTTCTAAAAATAGCAAGAGAACTATGGGCGGCGTTTCATCGTGTTTGCAGCTTTGAATCTACGCGTTTACCGCATTACACTTTGGGTAAGCGAAACTGTTTCACCGGCAAGACACGATTTTAAAATAAGGAGCACCAGGCTATTGATGTGCACTTTTAGTGATCTTCACTCGTAACCTTTTGTTCATTGTTGACATGCAACATTTACGATTTTCACTTGAGCATTCCATGGCATAACCACCATATACTTGGGGGTTTTCTGCACACAGTTCACCCACGTTATTATTCACATTCCAAGTTATAATCTCCACGCCATATTTCGGTAATTCTCGGGTGTACTTATAGTCACTAATAGTTCTCTTGCACTATTTTTAGAACGTAATTTTTAACCTCACGTCCCCCATCTATTTTTTGTCACTTTCTCCATCCGCTATCACCCGATTTAATTAACATTGTTTTCTCACTATTTTTGATTACTCTCATATCACTCGGGTCCTGATTAGTAATTTCGGACTTTCCTCCTTTTTCCTAGAACACATTGACCCCCTGAAGAAGAGCTTTTTAGATCGAAATGCATCGGGGATACTGACTCATGTTGTTCATATTCACAACCACGATGTATTGAACGTTTGTGATTATGGAATCATTACGCAATGTTTAATTCGAGCCATCTTTACCTAAAAGATTACTCTTGATTCAGAAGGATGAATCACATGTACTTAACTACAAAGTGAATAAAACTTTGAACATTCGAATATCCTTGTGTAACTTGCATTTATCTAGCACATAGGAGTGGTCAGGCTTCTAACCTTACGCTTGTAAGGTCCTTCTTGCAACATTGATCTTCTGCGACGATGTCCACAGCGACGTGATACGGTCCGCAAGCAAGCGGTGTGACGATCTCACCCAGCGACGACAGGCTCTGCGACGATACTCGCAGCAACAGGAATCTTCCCACACCGGGGTGATGCGCTCCGCAAGCAAACGATGCTTCGGTTCTTGCAGCAGCAACGGGCGCTGCGACAATCTTCGCGGTGACGGGAATTTTCTCGCACTGTCAACGATGAGCTCTGCAAGCGAGCGATGTGTGAAAATTGCAGATCTTCTTCTTTTCTTCTTGTCCAGCTCCCCAAACAGCAGGCACAACTTCCAGAGGCCCCACAAATGGATCAAGCACTCTAGGAAGGGCAGAACTCCCTCAACAGAGTTCAGGGGAGAAGCTGGGGGTGAAGTCCTTTTGTTCCTGGGACTCCTTAACAGGAGGCCAGCTCTCCTCAGGCCCTTGGAGATCTCTTCTCTTCAAGCAAGAGGACACAGCAACAGCAAAGTCCTTCCCCTCTCCTTGGCAGCAAAGCAACTGCAGGTCAGCCCACAAACACACAGCAGGACAGTCCTTCCTCTTCAGTCTTCCAGCTTTCTCCTTGGCAGAGGTTCCTTCTTGATTCCAGGATGATCTCATTTTCTGTAGTCTGGGTAGCCCTTTTTATACCAATATTCTCTTTGTTCTCTCAGGGCAGAGAGGCCTTGGCTTAGTCAGAACCAGTTCTGGTCAGTCCTGGAGCACTTTATTTACTTGACTTCTTCTTTCCTTTGAGAGAGAGGGGCAGGGTCAGCAGCCGCCCAGCAGGAGGTGGAACCAGCATTATGGAAGGCAGGCACAGCCCTATTCAGGCCCAGGTGCTATCCCTTCCTACCACTCAAGATGCAGATGGAGCTATTCAGCCCAGGGATGACCCACTCAGTGCCTCTGGGAGCCACCCCAGCCCCTGTCACTCACAAACCAGACAGTCAATTCACAAACAGGCCAAGGAACACAGAAAGTTCAGACAAAAAAAGAAGCCACTTTCTAAAAGTGCTGTTTTCCAACACAGGATTTAAAAAACATCCTTCCTAAAAGATGTTTTATTAAATTCTGAGTTCAGGGCATACCAGACTTTTATTTTCTATGTTGCTCCTATGGGAAGATATGCAGGTAAACATTGTACACAATATTCCCCATTATAGCCTATGGGCAAGATAGCCTTACTATAGTGAAAAACGGAAATGGCTGTAATTCACTACCAGATCATGTCACACACACTAGTACATGCTCTACATTTTACATACACTGCACCCTGCCCAGGGTGGTACCTAGGGCCTTCTATAGAGGTGTCCAATGTGTACAAAAAGGGAAGGGTTAGGCCTGGCCAGTATGGACACTGGTCAGGTTAGCATGGCAGTTAGCAACTGCACCCAGGCACCGCGGTGGCTGGCCTGAGACACCATTTTAGGGATACTCATGTGGGTGGCACGATCGGTGCTGCAGGTCCACTAGTACTTCAAACACTAAAGGGGTCTTGTCCATATCTGGCCAGGAAGGACAGTGAACTGGTTTAAAAAAGAAAGACCTGGCACCCAATTAAGTTGCTGCTATTTATTTAGAAGCAGACTTAGACCCTCGGTTAAATCAATTCAGAGGATCTGTTGAAACTAATCATAAGTAGGTTACAAATAGTTTACACAAAACATACAGATATTTAGTGCATCAGTTATGTGAAAAAACACCAACAAAACAGGTTCAAACAAAATTAAATCAAAAGCGATGAATTATAAACGTTTGGAATTGTGACATAAATCATGAAAAAATTAAAGTTAATTTAGTAACTATTTCGAAACACTGTTACATGTAAAAGTACACCAGAGCAACTTGTTCATCTCAATGGCCCTAATCCTCATTTATTTCCTCATTTTTTAGGACCAATCCCACGGAGGGCTATATTTTATATGTTTTCAGCAAAGCTTAGTCTTAATAGACTGTACTCAATGTTGTTAAGCCTTCAGTGGGTGATAGGGGTTCATTCGTGACAAATGTCGAATGCCGACGCGTTTCCAAACCGTTCAAGTAATTCACGGTTTTTCTTCAGGGCAGGACTGGGTACCTAAAGATAAACAAAAAGTACAAGTACTTAGCAACCTCTCTTTTCTCTCTATTTATATGCCTTGTTTGCTAATATGGCAAAAATGTACCTTCATGTAATTATAGATATCCTCTATACGGAGTACTGATTTTGTTTGCTGGTTTGTTTTCGGGTATTCAGATCTGCATGGGAGCAAAAAGGGGCAAGGGCTTGTCACTTGTCTCTGCATTTAGTGTATTGCGCTATCTGTATGCGCAACATTTTGAGCATACTTACTATGTATTAACATTGTCAATGCACGCTAGTGGCCACACGTCTTTTCACATTGTTCGCCGATGTTCCGCTAATCTGTGATGAAAATGCTTTGGGCGAAGTGCCCAAAGCATCTAAACCAGCAAAAATGAAATCTAGTACAGCGTCAAAAATATAGGAGGTAGAGGCAAAAAAAGTGAGGGGAAACCACGCCAAAGATGCCAGGTCTAACACATGTCCCCTCCAGCTGAAAGTGGGGAGAACTACCCACCCTCTTGGGAGTTCTCATCGCTAAGGCGGAAAAACCTGGACAGACCATCAGCGTTGGCGTGTTCTGTACCAGGGCGGTGTTCCGCCGTAAAGTCCATTCCCTGTAGGGAGATGGACCACCTCAACAGTTTTGGGTTCTCACCCCTCATTTGCATCAACCATCTGAGGGGCCTGTGGTCTGTCTGAAAATGGAAGTGAGTCCCAAACAAGTAGGGCCTCAGCTTCTTCAGATCCCAACCACAGCAAAAGCTTCCCTTTCAATCGCACTCCACTTCTGTTCCCTGGGAAGTAGCCTCCTGCTAATGAAAGCTACAGGTTGGTCCAAGCCCTCATCGTTGATCTGTGAGAGTACTGTCCCAACACCATGCTCTGAAGTGTCTGTCTGCACTACAAACTCACTGGAGAAATCAGGCGCCTTAAGCACAGGTGCTGTGCACATGGCAGTCTTCAGGGCATTAAAAGCAGTTTGACAGGCATCGGTCCAATTCACTCTCCTGGGCGGCTTCCTTGAAGTCAGGTCTGTCAAGGGGCAGGGATGGTACCGTATCCCTTGACAAATTGGCAGTAATACCCGGTGAGTCCTAAAAAGGCTCTCACCTCTGTCTGGGTCTTGGGTGGCTCTCAAGCAAGAATGGTATCAATCTTCGCTTGGAGTACACCACAGATCCCTGCCCTATCTGGCATTTTCTGGCCTTGATAGTGAGGCCTGCCCTTTGCAGAGCCTTCAACACTTTGCAGAGGTGTTGCAAGTGTTCTTCCCACGTGGAGCTGAACACAGCAATGTCATCAAGGTATGCGGCACTGAATTCCTCTAGCCCGGACAGTACTTGGTTGACCAGTCTCTGGAAGGTGGCAGGGGCGTTCTTCAACCCAAAAGGCATGACAAGGAACTGTAAGTGACCCTCTGGCGTTGAAAATGCAGACCTCTTCTTGGCCCCCTCAGTTAAGGCAATCTGCCAGTACCCAGATGTTAAGTCAAACGTACTGAGGTACCGGGCAGCGCCCAACCGATCCACAAGCTCATCAGCTCTGGGGACGGGGTGTGCGTCAGTCTTGGTGACCGATTGAGCCCACGGTAGTCCACACAAAACCGGAGTTCTGGAATGGCACCGGGTGCAGCAGCCTTTGGTACTAAGACCACTGGGCTAGCCCAGGGGCTGCTGGAGGGCTCAATTACCCCTAAGGCCAACATCTTGGAAACCTCCTCCTTGATGCTGGCCCTGACCTTGTCAGCTACCCTATAGAATTTCTGCTTCACAGGTAGACTATCTCTAGTGTTCACATAATGGACGCACCAATTGGTGACACCTGGGGTCAGGGAGAACAGTGAGGCAAACTGACCCAACACCTGGCGACAGTCCCTCTGCTGTTCTGGGGTCAGGGTGGGCGAGAGGACCACACCATCCACTGACCTATCTTGCTCCTTGGCTGCCAGGAGGTCAGTAATAGGGTCACTGTCCTCTTCAATTCCAGCATCCATTGCCAGGAGCATTGTCACATCAGACCTCTCAAAGTGGGGCTTGAGGCGGTTCACATGTAAGAATCTCAGGGGTTGCCTGGGAGTCTGCAAGCTAACCAGGTAGGTTACTTCGCTCTTGCCCTTCACCACCTCATATGGCCCAGTCCACTTGTATTGGAGCGCACAAGGCTCCACTGGCGCCATCACCCACACTTTCTGCCCAGGTTGAAATTGGACCAGAGTGGTATTCTGGTCGTACCATCTTTTTATTTCTTCCTGGCTGGCTTCTAGGTTCTACCATTAAGAAAGTATTATCTTAAAAGGAGGCTCTGTGAATGTTCTGGTACCTCCGGCTCCAGGCTCTATATATCGCCGGCATACCGACGGACAGGTAAGCCCTCCGATGGGACTCTGTGTGGTTCTTGTTTGTTAAGCTGTTTATTGCTTTGATCCTTTGCTAAGTGGGCTCCTTTTGACCGAAATGTTTAGGGTGTTTAAGTCGCCTGATTTAGTGACTCTGCAGCAACTTTGTTTCAATGACAGTCAGGCCTCACCTGATGTTTATACACTCTCAGACATCCTTTTGGTGGTTGGTAGACTTTTTGTATGTTAAACTAGTCTATATTCCTGCCGGCTGGTTATTGAGTTAAAAGTCTTTCTGATGACTTTGAAGCTTCATAGAAGCCTGGTATGCAGGCAGTTCTAACTAGATCACATTGATTAAGTCTAGACTATTGAAGTCAACTAGTATTATGGCGGAAATAATCTTTTATATTTTAACCCCTTTCATGTGAGTTTCCCTCTGTAAGTCTGGCTCTCTACATAATTATTTAGCGGGGGTATTCACAGTTCTGTGACACTCCTTTTAGCTCCTAAGATATGTTATTACTAACAAATAGTTGCTACCGTCTTTTCTAGAGTGGTGCCCCTTTCCTGAGCGGTTGCCAGGTAGAGATGTGGTGACTTACCCAGTGATTACGGGTGAGTTCATATTTAGTTTTTTATGGTTTTTCATGTGAAGCGCAACAAATGTTGTAGATATACCGACGAACACTACATCTTTATTGTTTTTTGTTTGTAGGCAATGGTCTTGTTACAGGCACATCAAGAATATTCGTGTCTCCGTATCCTTTTGAGTTCTATCACTTGCACATTTTTTTGCAGCAGCATCATAGGTCTTGATGAAAGCCTAGCCTACTTTTAGGCCCAATGGCTGAAACATGTTGACCAAGTAGTTTTCTGTCCACCACCGCGGTTATGAATGTAGACCGTTGGTGCACTGCGTTTTTAATCCTGGCAAAGCACGTCTCATAATAAAGGTTATTTGACGTTCTTGAGCCAGTTTCATGTTCACTTTCCCCACAGTTTATTAATATTTTCCGCGCTGCGAACACACTCATACTGTTAGCTCTTCATTTGTGGATTTAGCATATCCTACACTGAATTTAAAACATCCCTGAGCTCCTCCCTCTCAGAGAGGGGGTTGTAGCCCCCAGAGGAACTAGGTTTTTCCTTTGGGAGGAGAATCCCAAATGATGAAGCATGTCACCTCTGGTGAGTGAGGGATTTCGTCCTGTAAAGGGATATGCCCAAGGTTAGTTGCATTGGGCATATTTGTTTAGTTTCCCATGGGCTTTGTCTAATTTGCTTAAACAGCCAGTAGTGGTTTTTCACACTTTTTCAACACTCTTACAGACCTCAGGATTTCGTATGGTTGTTTGTTCTGGCTTCTGGTTCTCCTGAGCGAGCTTCCTGAAGCGCTTTGTCTGGTTGTGAAAGGCCAGCATATAGCTGACCCCATCCTGGGGGGTTTTCCTGGGGGATTTCTCCCACCACTCCTTCACCAGAGTGAGATGTCCTCCAACAGGGTGGCCATACAGAAGTTCAAAGGGACTGAACCCTAAGAACTTCTGAGGCACCTCCCTGTAGGCAAACAAAAGGCATGGTAAAAAGATGTCCAACTCCGCAAGGCCCATAATCATACCTTTCAGAGTTCGGTTGAACCTTTCAACCAACACGTTTCCTTGAGGGTGGTAAGGAGTGGTGAACTTATAAGTTACCCCACACTCCTCCCACAGAGACTTCATGTACCTAGAGATGAAGCTGGTACCCCGGTCGAAGAACACCTCTCTGGGGAACCCCACACGGGAAAAGATCCAATCAATGCACAGCCCACCGCGGGTGCTGTGATTGTCCTGAGAGGGACAGCTTTCAGGTACCGGGTGGCATGGTCCACCAAGACCAGGATGAACCTGTTGCCTAAGGCTGTCTTGGGGTCCAGTGGCCCCACAATGTCGATGCCCACCCACTCAAATGGGGTGCTCACCACAGGAAATGGTTGGAGGGGTGCCTTGCACTTTCCTCCACTCTTGCCACTTGCCTGACAAGTCTGGCAAGTCCTACAGAATGTACCGACGTGCTTCTTTGCCCAGAAGAAGTGGATGACAAGCCTTTGGAAGGTCTTGTCTTGTCCCAGATGTCCTGCGAGAGGCACGTAATGAGCCAGACCCATTAGGAGGGCCCTGAAGCGCTCGAGTATCACCAGCACATGGGCTGCACCGGGCTCAGCGACCTTAGGCTCACTATAAAGTAACCAATCTTCCCAGTAAATGAGATGATCCTTGGACTCTCCACTTGCTGCCTGGTCTGCAGCCTGCTGCCGCACACCAATGAGAGAAGAGCATTTCATCTGCGCCTTGCAGAACTCTTCCCTGGAGGGGCCACGTTCTTGCTGCCAATGGGTCAGCTCCGGTAGGTCCCCCAGTTCAGCCACTTGTTCCCCGGTAGGATCCATGGCATCCCCCTCAAATTCTGCTAATTCCTGGGCCATGGGAATGGCGGGGGAGGGTTTCCCGCGCTCCTGCCCTCTCTCTTCCTGGCAGGCCCCTGGGCCACCGTTTCAGGCTCCAGGTCTGCTGAATCACCCTTACTGGCTGCCATAGACTGAGTGGTCACACAGATCCAGTCAGGCAGACCCAACATCTCCATGTGAGCCTAGTGTTCCACCTTCTTCCATTGGGAACTCTCCAGGTCATTTCCTAGCAGACAGTCTACAGGCATGTATGGACTCACATCACCATTCAAGAGACCTGAGAACCCCCTCCACTCAAAGGGAACCTGCGCCACTTTGCAGAGGCACACTGAGTTGTCAGCTGCAATTACTTGGTGAAGTACATTGGGAATGTCCTGCTCTTCAGACACCCTCTGACACCTTACAGATGTCACAGTGGCTCATGTGTCTCACAGAGCCTCCACCCCCTTCCCATTGATGTTCACCCACTGCCCGTATTTCTTAGTGTTGTCGGGCAGATAGGTTTCCTGGACCATTTCTCGGTCTCCTAAAGAGACAATGGTCATTACTGCTGGTCCCTCCCCTTCACTAGAAATTAAATCCTTCCCAAAAGCTACACTCACTAGACCCGGTGTTGAAGCACCAGTGGGTGCAGGGGGTTTCTTGGGACACTTAGGGGCAATGTGTACCACCTCATTGCAGTGATAGCAGGTCGAGGGACCCTGTTGTCCCACCTGGCCCTAGGGGCCAGGTTGGTCTAGGGTTGGAGGTTGGGACTCCTTTCTCTGCGAACTGTTTTGGGGCTCTTGGGAGAACTCCTTTTGGTTATCCTTGTTCCCCCCACTCTTCTGCTAGGGACCCTGCCCACCTTTGACTGTGATACGCACAATTCCTCTGTGGACCCTGGTACTGGTCCAGCGGTCCGCCTCCTTAGCAAGGTCAATGGGGTCTGTCAGCTTGCTGTCTAAAAGATGCTGGAAAGATACAGAAGACACAGCAGCAGACCAAGGTCAAGCACATAGATTCCATCAGTTTCTAATATTTTACATAGGTGCAGCTACTCCCGACACCCGCTGCTGGGGGATGTCTAATATAAAGAATGTCCACAAAAAAGGAAGGTGCACTCTACTAAGAGTCAATCAGAAGGCAAGTATTTTTTTCAAAAGTTCTTCTCTTTATTGACATCGTTTTTTTTCTCATAAAACCGGCACAGCCAACGCATTTCGTTCCCCTAGTGCCATGGGAACTTCATCAGGGCTTACCCAGAGTTTAACCAGGACACGTATGACCTGCGACAAATTCACGTTTGTCCTCTGTATGTGATGTCAACAAAATTGTATAGTCTTAAACATTAAGTCAGAGTAGATCTCTATCATGTATCTAGTTGTTTTCCATTGCCAATATCATGGGGTCAGAGAATATTAAGTAACAGTGTTGTTGCTCCCTTACTACACCCCCCCCAGTGAGGATATGCAACAATTGACGATATAAAGGCACCAACAGCGAGTCCTTGAGTGAAGAGTACTCCTATTATCTGACACAGGATCAAGTCAGAAACTACGGAATTCAAAAAGAGGATGCCCAAAATGTACAGTGATTCTCAAAGTTCAAATTCAAGCTATTATCTGACACAGGATCAAGTCAGAAAATACGGAATTCAAAAAGAGGATGCCCAAAAAGTATAGTGATTCTCAAAGTTCAAATTCGAGATCCATTTACGTATAGGAGTCCTGAACGGCATACTAACCAGTACAGTATACGTAAATATTCAAGTTGTCTGCTGTTTAGAACCAACGGCTCCCATGCGGCTTAATAGTTGAAACTCATATAGATAATAGTATAGTACGGCGTCGTCCCCTTCCCTCTTCCGAGTCAGTGGCTTTTTAGCCGAAAAAAATCTTTGCGTCCTTTAATATGGTGCAACACTCCCTATGGCCTGGTGCCCAGCAGAGGGCTTGGCACGAGCAGGCAGGCTTATCAAAGACAATGTGTAAAGTATTTGTACCATCACTCACAGTAACACAGTGAAAACACCACAAATACACTCCACAGCAGTTTAGAAAAATAAAGTATCTTTATCTAAACTACAGAAGATCAAAACGACAAAAATCCAACATACACAGTTCAAGAATATGACTTTAAAAGAGTTCTAGGATTTGCATCAAAATAATCCACAGTTGCGTCCCGTTTAGCCCAAAGTACCTGTAGATGCGGCAAAAGTTCCAAGTGGAAGCTGCAGCTTTGAAAAACAAGCAATGCGTCACTCCTGAGACCCTGGGGAGGCGATGCGACAGCCCCGCTGCAAGCAGCGGACGTGTTGCGATGAATCTGGTCTGTATGGGGAGGGATGCGATACATTTTATGGATTCCGGTGCGCAGGTTCGGTAGGAAGTGTCTCGCACAGGCATGATGCGACGATGTTCGGGACGACAACGATTTCAGGTGCGGCGGCGATGCGCGGCGCAGAGTCGATCTTCTCCTCTCGCGGCCCCTCGATGCGATGGCTCTGTGACGATGTTGGCAGCGACGTGATGCGGTCCGCAAGCAAGCGGTGCGACGATCTCACCCAGCGACGACAGGCTCTGTGACGATACTCGCAGCGACAGGAATCTTCCCGCACCGGGGCAATGCTCTCCGCAAGCGAACAATGCATTATCTTCACGGCAACAGGAATTTTCTAGCACTGTCGACGATGCGCTCTGCAAGCGAGCGCTGCATGAAAATTACAGATATTCTTCTTTTCTTCTTGTCCAGCTCCCCAAACAGCAGGCACAAATTCCAGAGGCCCCACAATTAAATCAAGCACTCTAGGAAGGGCAGAGCTTCCTCAAAAGAGTTCAGGGGGGAAGCTGGAGGTGAAGTCCTTTTGTTCCTGGGACTTCTTAACAGGAGGCCAGCTCTCCTCAGGCCCTTGGAGATTTCTTCAAGCAAGGGGACACAGCAACAGCCAAGTCCTTCCCTTCTCCTTGGCAGCAAAGCAACTGCAGGTCATCCCACAAACACACAGCAGGACAGTCCTTCCTCATCAGTCTTCCCGCTTTCACCTTGGCAGAGGTTCCTTCTTGATTCAAGGATGATCTAATTTTCTGTAGTCTGTGTAGCCCTTTTATACCAATATTCTCTTTGTTCTCTGAGGGCAGAGCTTAGTCAGAACCAGTTATGGTCAGTCCTGGAGCACTTAGTTTACTTGAATTCTTCTTTCCTTTGAGAGAGAGGGGCAGGGTCATCAGCCGCCCAGCAGGAGGTGGAGCCAGCATTGTAGAAGGCAGGCACAGCCCTACTCAGGCCCAGGTGCTATCCCCTCCCACCACTCACAGCAATGACCCACTCAGCCTCTGGGAGCCACCCCAGCCCATGTCACTCACAAACCAGACAGAAAATTCACAAACAGGCCAAGGCACACAGAAAGGTCAGAAAAGAAAACAGCCACTTTCTAAAAGTGCTGTTTTCAAACACAGAATTTAAAAACCATCCTTCCTAAAATATGTGTTATTAAATTCTGAGTTCAGGGATACCAGACTTGTATTTTCCATCTTGCTCCTATGGGAAGATATGCAGGTAAACATTACACACAGCATTCCCCATTATATTTGATTTATTTAGTGTCTCTTGTATAGCGCGCAGCTACCCCAACGGGGTGTCCCGGCGCTCCAGAGGGTGGGATAACTCTTTCTCCATGAGAATTTAGCAGAAAAGGTATGTTTTTAATGCCTTACGAAAGGGGAGTTCTTCCTGGATTGAGTGAATGGCCTGCGGAAGTTTATTCCAGTGGGATGCGGCGCATGTTTGAAAAGTTTTTCCTCCTGATCGCATAGGTAAGGAGGTTTTTAGAACTGGATCGCAGAGATCTGATGTTTTTGTATGGGCGTAGACAGGAAGAAAGATAAGCAGAGCCCTTTCCCTTTCCCTTGATTGCCCTGTGAGCCAGTGTGAGGGTTTTAAATTCAACCCTTTTCTGTATCGGTAACCAGTGAAGTGAGCGGCGATGTGGGGAGATATGTTCTCTGAGGGAAATCCCACACACTAGTCTGACTGCCGCGTTCTGTACTGTTTGAAGCCGATGGCAAAGGCCTGCTGCAAGTCTGATATACAGACCATTAGCATAGTCCAAGTGAGATGTAATCAATGCTTGGACAATAGTTTTCCTTGTATTACTAGGTAGGAAATTAATACGTTTTTTGACCATCCTTATCTTTGAGAAACAGGTGGCAGAGACTGTTTGAACTTGAGTGTGAAAGGAGAGGGTGGAATCCCACCTGACTCCAAGGTTTTTTACGGATTCTTTAGGGGTGGGGGCATGCTTAAGTCATGTGGCCACCACAAATAAGAGTCCAGGGGAGATGATTGGTGGAAAAAAAGGACATCCGTCTTTCCAGCATTAAGTCGGAGACAGTTGTTATCCATCCAACATGCGACTTTGCGTAAACAGTCTTTTAATGGATCAAATGTAGACTCAGAGATGTTGTCATAAGAAAATAGCAGTTGGATGTCATCCGCGTATGAGGTGGCTTTGATTCCAGATTGAGCAATCAGCTCGGCCAGGGGGGAGAAATAGACATTAAAAAGGAGGGGGCTCAAGGAGGAGCCCTGAGGGACTCCCCACTTGAGTGGTCTGCTTTCTGAGGTAAACGGGGGAGTGAACACCGCCTGAGTACAGTTGGACAAAAAAGAAGACACCCATTTCAGGGCCTGGCCTTGGATGCCTTTAGAGTGGAGACGGTCGAGGAGAACAGGATGAGAGACGGTGTCGAATGCTGCCGATAAATCCAGCGGTAACTGCAAACACAACAATGATGGACAGAATGTGGATCAATGTCACACATTCACTCCAGTCCAAAGATCTCGGCCCAAATCCATCGTTTTTCCACTCCACACCACCCTGGGTTAGACAATGGCGATATGCAAATCAGCGCTGACCCTGTGCCCCATGGGAACAGTCCAGTCCGAACTACAAAAGCCATGTCCTTCCCAGAACGGAAACAAGCATCCGAGGACCGGCCCGGTTTCGAGGTAACACCTCTCTTCAGCCCGGCTAGCTTGATTCCAGTGGTGTGGAGTAACTGGGACTCACGTCTGAGCATCCCCAGTACACTTAGAGCGGTAACTGCAAACACAACAATGATGGACAGAATGTGGATCAATGTCACACATTCACCCCAGTCCAAAGATCTGGGCCCAAATCCATCGTTTTTCCACTCCAGACCACCCTGGGTTAGACAATGGCGATATGCAAATCAGCGCTGACCCTGTGCCCCATGGGAACAGTCCAGTCCGAACTACAAAAGCCATGTCCTTCCCAGAACGGAAACAAGCATCCGAGGACCGGCCCGGTTTCGAGGTAACACCTCTCTTCAGCCCGGCTAGCTTGATTCCAGTGGTGTGGAGTAACTGGGACTCACGTCTGAGCATCCCCAGTACACTTAGAGCGGTAACTGCAAACACAACAATGATGGACAGAATGTGGATCAATGTCACACATTCACCCCAGTCCAAAGATCTGGGCCCAAATCCATCGTTTTTCCACTCCACACCACCCTGGGTTAGACAATGGCGATATGCAAATCAGCGCTGACCCTGTGCCCCATGGGAACAGTCCAGTCCGAACTACAAAAGCCATGTCCTTCCCAGAACGGAAACAAGCATCCGAGGACCGGCCCGGTTTCGAGGTAACACCTCTCTTCAGCCCGGCTAGCTTGATTCCAGTGGTGTGGAGTAACTGGGACTCACGTCTGAGCATCCCCAGTACACTTAGAGCGGTAACTGCAAACACAACAATGATGGACAGAATTTGGATCAATGTCACACATTCACCCCAGTCCAAAGATCTGGGCCCAAATCCATCGTTTTTCCACTCCACACCACCCTGGGTTAGACAATGGCGATATGCAAATCAGCGCTGACCCTGTGCCCCATGGGAACAGTCCAGTCCGAACTACAAAAGCCATGTCCTTCCCAGAACGGAAACAAGCATCCGAGGACCGGCCCGGTTTCGAGGTAACACCTCTCTTCAGCCCGGCTAGCTTGATTCCAGTGGTGTGGAGTAACTGGGACTCACGTCTGAGCATCCCCAGTACACTTAGAGCGGTAACTGCAAACACAACAATGATGGACAGAATGTGGATCAATGTCACACATTCACCCCAGTCCAAAGATCTGGGCCCAAATCCATCGTTTTTCCACTCCACACCACCCTGGGTTAGACAATGGCGATATGCAAATCAGCGCTGACCCTGTGCCCCATGGGAACAGTCCAGTCCGAACTACAAAAGCCATGTCCTTCCAAGAACGGAAACAAGCATCCGAGGACCGGCCCGGTTTCGAGGTAACACCTCTCTTCAGCCCGGCTACCTTGATTCCAGTGGTGTGGAGTAACTGGGACTCACGTCTGAGCATCCCCAGTGCACTTAGAGCGGTAACTGCAAACACAACAATGATGGACAGAATGTGGATCAATGTCACACATTCACCCCAGTCCAAAGATCTGGGCCCAAATCCATCGTTTTTCCACTCCACACCACCCTGGGTTAGACAATGGCGATATGCAAATCAGCGCTGACCCTGTGCCCCATGGGAACAGTCCAGTCCGAACTACAAAAGCCATGTCCTTCCCAGAACGGAAACAAGCATCCGAGGACCGGCCCGGTTTCGAGGTAACACCTCTCTTCAGCCCGGCTAGCTTGATTCCAGTGGTGTGGAGTTACTGGGACTCACGTCTGAGCATCCCCAGTACACTTAGAGCGGTAACTGCAAACACAACAATGATGGACAGAATGTGGATCAATGTCACACATTCACCCCAGTCCAAAGATCTGGGCCCAAATCCATCGTTTTTCCACTCCACACCACCCTGGGTTAGACAATGGCGATATGCAAATCAGCGCTGACCCTGTGCCCCATGGGAACAGTCCAGTCCGAACTACAAAAGCCATGTCCTTCCCAGAACGGAAACAAGCATCCGAGGACCGGCCCGGTTTCGAGGTAACACCTCTCTTCAGCCCGGCTAGCTTGATTCCAGTGGTGTGGAGTAACTGGGACTCACGTCTGAGCATCCCCAGTACACTTAGAGCGGTAACTGCAAACACAACAATGATGGACAGAATTTGGATCAATGTCACACATTCACCCCAGTCCAAAGATCTGGGCCCAAATCCATCGTTTTTCCACTCCACACCACCCTGGGTTAGACAATGGCGATATGCAAATCAGCGCTGACCCTGTGCCCCATGGGAACAGTCCAGTCCGAACTACAAAAGCCATGTCCTTCCCAGAACGGAAACAAGCATCCGAGGACCGGCCCGGTTTCGAGGTAACACCTCTCTTCAGCCCGGCTAGCTTGATTCTAGTGGTGTGGAGTAACTGGGACTCACGTCTGAGCATCCCCAGTACACTTAGAGCGGTAACTGCAAACACAACAATGATGGACAGAATGTGGATCAATGTCACACATTCACCCCAGTCCAAAGATCTGGGCCCAAATCCATCGTTTTTCCACTCCACACCACCCTGGGTTAGACAATGGCGATATGCAAATCAGCGCTGACCCTGTGCCCCATGGGAACAGTCCAGTCCGAACTACAAAAGCCATGTCCTTCCAAGAACGGAAACAAGCATCCGAGGACCGGCCCGGTTTCGAGGTAACACCTCTCTTCAGCCCGGCTACCTTGATTCCAGTGGTGTGGAGTAACTGGGACTCACGTCTGAGCATCCCCAGTGCACTTAGAGCGGTAACTGCAAACACAACAATGATGGACAGAATGTGGATCAATGTCACACATTCACCCCAGTCCAAAGATCTGGGCCCAAATCCATCGTTTTTCCACTCCACACCACCCTGGGTTAGACAATGGCGATATGCAAATCAGCGCTGACCCTGTGCCCCATGGGAACAGTCCAGTCCGAACTACAAAAGCCATGTCCTTCCCAGAACGGAAACAAGCATCCGAGGACCGGCCCGGTTTCGAGGTAACACCTCTCTTCAGCCCGGATAGCTTGATTCCAGTGGTGTGGAGTTACTGGGACTCACGTCTGAGCATCCCCAGTACACTTAGAGCGGTAACTGCAAACACAACAATGATGGACAGAATGTGGATCAATGTCACACATTCACCCCAGTCCAAAGATCTGGGCCCAAATCCATCGTTTTTCCACTCCAGACCACCCTGGGTTAGACAATGGCGATATGCAAATCAGCGCTGACCCTGTGCCCCATGGGAACAGTCCAGTCCGAACTACAAAAGCCATGTCCTTCCCAGAACAGAAACAAGCATCCGAGGACCGGCCCGGTTTCGAGGTAACACCTCTCTTCAGCCCGGCTAGCTTGATTTCAGTGGTGTGGAGTAACTGGGACTCACGTCTGAGCATCCCCAGTACACTTAGAGCGGTAACTGCAAACACAACAATGATGGACAGAATGTGGATCAATGTCACACATTCACCCCAGTCCAAAGATCTGGGCCCAAATCCATCGTTTTTCCACTCCACACCACCCTGGGTTAGACAATGGCGATATGCAAATCAGCGCTGACCCTGTGCCCCATGGGAACAGTCCAGTCCGAACTACAAAAGCCATGTCCTTCCCAGAACGGAAACAAGCATCTGAGGACCGGCCCGGTTTCGAGGTAACACCTCTCTTCAGCCCGGCTAGCTTGATTCCAGTGGTGTGGAGTAACTGGGACTCACGTCTGAGCATCCCCAGTACACTTAGAGCGGTAACTGCAAACACAACAATGATGGACAGAATGTGGATCAATGTCACACATTCACCCCAGTCCAAAGATCTGGGCCCAAATCCATTGTTTTTCCACTCCACACCACCCTGGGTTAGACAATGGCGATATGCAAATCAGCGCTGACCCTGTGCCCCATGGGAACAGTCCAGTCCGAACTACAAAAGCCATGTCCTTCCCAGAACGGAAACAAGCATCCGAGGACCGGCCCGGTTTCGAGGTAACACCTCTCTTCAGCCCGGCTAGCTTGATTCCAGTGGTGTGGAGTAACTGGGACTCACGTCTGAGCATCCCCAGTACACTTAGAGCGATAACTGCAAACACAACAATGATGGACAGAATTTGGATCAATGTCACACATTCACCCCAGTCCAAAGATCTGGGCCCAAATCCATCGTTTTTCCACTCCACACCACCCTGGGTTAGACAATGGCGATATGCAAATCAGCGCTGACCCTGTGCCCCATGGGAACAGTCCAGTCCGAACTACAAAAGCCATGTCCTTCCCAGAACGGAAACAAGCATCCGAGGACCAGCCCGGTTTCGAGGTAACACCTCTCTTCAGCCCGGCTAGCTTGATTCCAGTGGTGTGGAGTAACTGGGACTCACGTCTGAGCATCCCCAGTACACTTAGAGCGGTAACTGCAAACACAACAATGATGGACAGAATGTGGATCAATGTCACACATTCACCCCAGTCCAAAGATCTGGGCCCAAATCCATCGTTTTTCCACTCCACACCACCCTGGGTTAGACAATGGCGATATGCAAATCAGCGCTGACCCTGTGCCCCATGGGAACAGTCCAGTCCGAACTACAAAAGCCATGTCCTTCCCAGAACGGAAACAAGCATCCGAGGACCGGCCCGGTTTCGAGGTAACACCTCTCTTCAGCCCGGCTACCTTGATTCCAGTGGTGTGGAGTAACTAGGACTCACGTCTGAGCATCCCCAGTACACTTAGAGCGGTAACTGCAAACACAACAATGATGGACAGAATGTGGATCAATGTCACACATTCACCCCAGTCCAAAGATCTGGGCCCAAATCCATCGTTTTTCCACTTCAAATCCAGCAGCACCAACACCGCCCTCGATCCTGCATCAAGTTTCCATCGAACAGCGTCGGCCATCTCAATCAATGCCGATTCCGTGCTGTAACCTCGTCTAAAACCATGTTGTGAGTTGTGGAATGACCCATGAGCTTCCAAGAAGTTTGCCAGCTGCTGTTGTACTAATTTTTCAAGTACTTTGGCTGGAGCCGGTAACAGGGAAATGGGCCTGTAATTGGCCGGCTCGTTAGGGTCAGCGTTCACCTTTTTCAGAATGGGGACAATGCGTGCGTGCTTCCACGAGTCTGGGAAAGTGCCAGTACTTAATGAGTCGTTCCAGATACTATTCAGAACTGGATTAAGACTTGGGGCCAGGGCTTTATATTGTTTGGCCGGCCAGGGGTCAGTTGGTGAGCCAGATCTACACTTTGATAGTTCGGCCAGAAAACGATCAAGGAAGATCTCTTCAAAATCCGAAAAGATCTGGGGAGATTCTGGGCAGAGTTTTAGATGAACTGTAGGGGTATCAATGAGGTTGGTGCTATTTTTGCAGGGAAAGGAATCGTAAATGGTGGCGAGCTAGCTAGCCTATGGGCAAGATAGCCTTACAATAGTGAAAAACAAAAATGGCTGTAATTCACTACCAGAGCATGTCACACACACTAGTACATGCTCTACCTTTCACATACGCTGCACCCTGCCCAGGGGGGTACCTAAGGCCTTCTATAGGGGGGTCCAATGTGTACAGAAAGGGAAGGGTTAGGCCTGGCCAGTGTGGACACTGGTCAGGTCAGCATGGCAGTTAGCAACTGCATCCAGGCACCGTGGTGGCAGGCCTGAGAAACCATTTTAGGGCTACTCATGTGGGTTGCACAATCAGTGCTGCAGGCCCACTAGTAGCATTTGAATCACCAGCCCTGATACACTTAGTGCACTTTACTAGGGACTTCCTGGTAACACAATATTCCAATCATGGATAACCAATCACTGTAACAATTTACCTAGGGAGCACTTGCACTTTGCCACTGATCAGCAGTGGTGAAGTGCCCAAAGCATCTAAGCCAGCAAAAACTAAATCCAGCACATCGTCAAAAATACAGGAGGTAGAGGCAAAAAAGTCAGGGGAAACCACGCCAAAGATGCCAGGTCTAACAGACGCTATAGTTAGGAACTAGCATTTAAAAAACCTTAACAATTTACTGAAAAGACCAAAGGTTACAGGGATTCTATGGTTGGGAATTAGCATTTAAAAAAACATAGACATTCACAGGCAAAACCAAAAGTTACAGGGACGTTATAGTTAGGAACTAGAATTTAGAAAAGCCTAGAAATTCCTGAAAAAAGTGAAGGTTACAAGGACATTATAGTTAGGCTAATATTTCACTTGTACAAAACCAGAGAAATTCAGCAGTTATAGTTAGCTGGGCTAACTATAATCATGCCCCCTCAATACACTGCTTATTACATCACTCATGATATGGTCAGTGAGTGACATCTCAAATGACATCACTGATCACACCCATTAACTGTGAGTGTTTTTAAAATGTTACATGAGTTTTAAATATATATACAATGCACTCAAAGGAGTAGGGAAATATAAAAATATATAAAGACAGTGGCACGTGCTCCCTGTGAGAAAACTGCCATCACTCACAAAATTGTGACATTCTTCATCATAGGGCATGCAACAAACACACCTGCGCAGACCAACGCCAGGGGTGGAGCAAAAGGGAAGGGAAAACATTACAAGCAATGACATTTCTTGGGATCACCGAAGAAAAGGTGCAGCCAGTGAAAGTTAAAACTAGCTTGGATGTGTCCCCACTCTCAATGTGAGTGAGGGAATCCTTTCCCCTTTATTTTCATAGACCACAAATTGTGTGTTGATCAAGGTATCTCTGCATTACTAGGAACATATTCCACAGATACCAGAGGTAAGATCAGAGGGGACCTCCCTTTTTGGGTCCCGAAGGGTCCTGATGAATGCCGAATTGACCTATTTTTATGGTCACACCTTTAACTGCAGAAAAATGTCGACACCTTGGCAATAAGGAGGGGTGAAGGAATCTTAATTTTCCCCTTTCACTTCCATCTTTCACCTTTTTAAACCTAGCCGGATGGCCCACAGAATAAATTTGTCTTTTACACTAGAATGACACTGGTTCAATCAATGCTTATTGAAAAACGTCCCCCACCCTTCATTCTGTTTATCTCTTTCTGAGACAAAGTGAGCACAAGTGACTGAGCGAAAAGTACTGCACAGTTTCCATGAACCCTGATAGGACAGGGTAGTCAAGTTCAATAGTTGCCAAGACCTATTCTCTTCTTGGTAAGAGGAGTTTACAGTGGCACTGTGAGCTAGCTGGTACACAGGCGAACATACCCGGTAGGAGTGTCTGGAATCAGCCTGGACACCAATCCCACAGTGTATGTTCTCTAAACGCACAGATCCTACATAGTTTTATAGGAACTACACAACACTATGTGAATGCAACAAGGGGGCACAACTTGTACCCCCCTATGTGCATGCACCCCCAGTCCCAGCCCGGCATGGACTTCACAGTCCATGCCGTGCTGGAACTTCCTTTGATGTTCCCATTGCAGTGCCTATTTTATAAGCACCGTCCTGGGAATGGAAAAGATACCTCGCTCCAGTGACTAAAAACATCATATTAAAGCAGGCGGTGGGGCGGTGGGGAGATCAAACTGCCACACAGCCAAACTCGTAATCAGGCCCTTACTGTCCGTTGTTACTACAAACAACCATCCTGCTCTGAAGGGGACAGATTTTTTAAATTTTATTTTATGTGTACATTTTCAGAAATAACAAAGAAAAAACAAAGCAAATGTATACAATCCATAGCAATGGAATGGCATAAACACTGTTTACAATTACGCTGGCGTGACTAAATAATACATAACTCGGCTTTATAGGCAATTACATGACAGTATAAGTAAAAAGATACTTTCCATGACAGTACAAGGCGGGCATAATCGTTAAAATATGGTACATCAGAGAGTAGCTACAGTCAGCAGATAAGCAGTAAGGGGACCCCAGATATCTTGTGGTTTCGATGACGTGGGCAAATCTTCTGCGTAACATGTGAACTGATCCCGACAGGAGGTTAAGTATTGCAACCATAGTTTAGTGGCAGGTGCGGGTCTGCCCCCCAACAAATAAAGACTCTATGTTTTGCCATTATAATGCCATAGCCACAAACCTCCTGTGAGAAGCCTTAATGTTAGTGGCCAGGCCTAAGAGACATAGTTGGGGAGTACAGGCCATGGGCAACCCCACCATCAAGTGTAGAACATATGTGACTGACCCCCAATATAAATACACCTTTGGGCATTCCCAAGCTAAGTGATAAAAATCAGCATTAGTCGCCCCCACAGTGCCTACAGCTGTCAAATTCACGCAGACCATATTTATAGAGCTGCGCTGGTGTGTAGTATAATTGATGTAAATATTTAAAGTGTACCAATCTTAGGTTACCATTTGCTGTCAACTGCCCCGTCAGACGGCAACATCCAAACCATTCTTCTTCTGATATGGGATCTGGAAAAATCACATTCCATTTGGTTAGTGCAGACATGCCTAGTGCAGCCTCATCCCTCTGCAATGCCTGATATAGTCTCATGACCAGCATGGCTCGTGAAGTGGTTGTATACAAGAGCTGCAGGGCTTCCACCTTAGGCGGTCTCACAGGAAATTGCGGATATAGCGCACACATTGCAGAGCGCAGCCAAGTATAAGTAAACAACTGCATGGTCGTGGTGCCGCTTCCTGCAACAATGTAAGTTGAGGCTATGAATTGACCACCAGGAAACACATCCTCCATTTTTGTCATATCCATATCTTTAAGGGTCTTAAGTGCACCGGGCCCAGCAGTAACAGAGAGTTCTGTATGGTATAGCAGCGTCATGCGGGGTGCATATAGCGGCAGTTTGTGTGCTTGTTTTCCCAGTTCCTGCCAGGCTTTGGCTGAGGTTTGAACAGTGTCAAACTCCCCTTTCTAGAAGACTGTGTGTCTATTCACTATCATGGCTTTGAGCGGTATCGGGTGCACAGCGCCCGCTTCCACCGCAACATGGGGAATAAAAGCTGGATCCTGCTGCCAGTAGTAGGCGTAGTGGGCCTGTGCACAAAGATAGTATAGATGAAAATTGGGCACCGTGAACCCCCCTTGGTAGTAAGGAAGTGTAAGTGTATCCCAGTGAAAGCGAGGCTTCTTACCTCTCCATGCCAGCATAATTAGGAGGGAGAGGAGTGTATTCAAATAGTGGATGTGTCAATTATGCAGGGATATTTAAAAATAAATACAGAAAGTGCGGAAGAATTACCATCTCCATTAACGCTATGCGATCTGCGAATGACAGGGGTAACTTGATCCAGCGAGCCACTTGCTCTTCGAGTCGCGTGATGGCTGTGCCATTATTGGAAAGTATGATGACTTGCTGATCTCTATGAAGCCATATTCCCAATTATTTCACAGTGTCAGTACACTATACTCAGGGATAGTCCAGGTCTATTTGTGGTGTGCAATCCGTGAGAGCCAAAATGACTGATTTAGATCAATTTATTCCTAGTCCGGAAAACCACTCACACCGGATATACTCCCTGATGAGGGGTGCCAGGTGTGTAGTGTGTTCACGAACGTAGAGCACCAAGTTCAAGTTTCAAGTTTTTATTAGTATGTTTTCGGCTCTCAAACGAGGGCCACATATAACAATCATATAATAAAACACCAACATCTACGATATTAATATACAATGATGAACAAAAAGAAAAGGAAAAGAATCATTCAAGAGAACACCACATGAATACAGACCGGGGAATCCAGAAATTATCACTACAAATTTCATTAATAAATATCTAAAAAACTCCTAAAAAAGTTAAAAATTTTGAAGCAAAACATTTCATTGGGTGGACAATAGAGGGCATGAAAAAAAGTATTTACATTAAGAATTCCTAATTGTAGGCAAATAGATCTCAACCATTTAGAACGAAATGGGCGTAATATAGGGCAAATAAACAAAACATGATTTCGGTCTTGGACTGCCTTATTACAAAAATTGCATATGGGGGATGTTTCATACCACTTTGCTAAAAGAGAATTTAAAGGAAGTAAATCATGTCGCAGGAGGAACCATAACCTTCATACTCGATGTGGGATATTCCAGGAGACATACTGCTGTGCCTGCTTTATTGAATACGAATTTAGAAGAAGTTCACCACCCTTCTTTCCATATTGGGCAATCATATCCAATTTAAAGCAGAGTTCCCACGATGCATATTTCAGCTTGGATTTTAGTTGAGAAGGAGAAAGTAAAAACAAAGTATTTTCCTCCAACTCTAGCAATTTTACAGCTGTTCTGAATTTTTTTACTAATAATGAGAACTCATTTAAATTGCCCAGTAGTTCCTTTTTTATATATGCCCGTAAGGTACCCAAATCACCTCTGGCCAAACAGGCCACCCATCTTACTAGGGCAATCAACCCCTGTACCCAACAGCTCCGGAGGCCAAATTCCAGCCTACATGCAGACACGGAGCAAGCTGTATTAAAAGAAGAAATTCTTCTCAAAACCTTTCCCACCATTAACTGCAAAAAACCCCAATGTCTTAATTCCACCAATTCTAATCCATAAAGCAGAGTGGCAGGGATTTTTGCATTATACACTTCCAGAAAACGAGCAAAGTGTCTTTTCCCTGTAGCAGAATATAGCGAACATAACCCCATATCATGTGACAGTGCCTTACGAGAGTTATGTTCAATATGAGGTCTTTCACTTAGGTTTGCCGAGATTATTTTACCTAAAAAGGGGTAAGTTTTAACCACCTCTAGTCTCTGACCACCAATAGCCCATCGAAAATCTGCAGATCTACATTTTTTCCTTCCAGTAATACACATGATTTTGCTTTTGGAAACATTAATCTTCATGAAATGTTCCTCTGCAAATAAGTGTAAAGCTTGTAGGCGATTAGATAAGCCCTTGGGAGTTAGATCTAAAATGAGGATATCATCCGCATACATAAGAACAGAAATGGATGATCCTCCAACCGCCGGGGCTAAACCAACACCTGCAGCAATAGAAGCAGGAAGGTCCGCAGTATATAGAGAAAACAACATGGGGGCCAACAGGCACCCCTGTTTTAACCCATTTAAAGATGGAATGGACTGAGAAAGACCCCTTTCTCCACCTTGCAGCACCTTACACCAGGTATTCGAATGAAGGGATCTTACAAGTTCCAGTAGATGGGGCGGCATACCCATTACAGCAAGCTTTCTCCACAGCGTTGGACGGTCCACCTTGTCAAACGCTGTGGAGAAGTCTATAAATGCCGCGTATACCCCACCTCCCCGGATTCGTACATATTTGTCCGTAATCACTTGGAGAGCAGTCAAATTATCAAGTGTACCATGTTTTTTACGAAACCCAGTCTGTTCCAAAGGTAAAATATTATTTGCCTCCACCCAATCTTCAATTAGTAGTAGAAGGCATTTAGCAAAAACTTTTCCAACCGCATCCAGTAGAGCGATCAAACGATAGTTCATAGGTTTGTCCCGCTCGCCCTTCTTAAATAAGGGTATCAATATGCTTCCCTTCCAAGAAATAGGGACTGATCTTAATAGGAAACATGCTTTAAACAGAGGGAAGAGAATCCTGCTCCAGGTAGTAACATCCTGTTTCAATACTGAAATAGGCAACTCATCTGGTCCCAATGCTCCGGAGGAGCGCATACTCTTAATCGCCAGAGCAATGGAATCCTCAGATGGAGATTCCATAGCAGACCTACAGTCCCATAGAATATCACTATCCTTACCCTCTATGTCATTTGATGCATACAGGTTCAGTATAAATGAACGCCACACATCCTCAGGAATAGAAACAGGGGTAGGGCAAGTTCTTACACCACATCCCTTGCCAATTATGGACCAGAATTCTCTCGATTTACTGTAAATGGAAGCCTCCCTTAAACTGATCCAGAGGGAGTCTTCTTTTTCTTTCTTTAATTTTGCTCTCACTCTGGTCCTCCTTCTTTTTAATAGGGATAGCTTATTTTTAGTTTCCATAGATCCAGAGAGAAACTGTTGCCTCACTAACTTATTTATTTCTTTATTTAAAGGCAACAATAAGCTAGGGACAAAAGTCGTTTTCCTGGAGTATCTAGGCTTCTTTGCGATCGCAGTGAGTTTTTTCATAAACTTTTCAAAATGGAAAAATTCCATACCCTGCCATTCTTTTAATTCGAGTATGGTTTCTGCAAGAATATTTTGCAAACCCTTCATAGTCGTCGGGTTCCACAAACATCTACCCGACTTACAAAGCAAAGAGACTCCTTCAGTATTTAAAGACCATGTATCCGTGACCTGAGGTTGTAATAAAAGCGTTATACTGATCACGTTATGATCGCTCATAATTGTTTGAGAGACCATTAAGTCCTGAATAAGGAAAAAGGAGACATAGTCCATAACTACGTAATCGAGGATAGATTCTCCCTTAGGGGACCTATGAGTGAATTTGGCTGGATTATCGGATGCCATCCTACCATTTACAATCAACCCCTCTGAATGGCTAAGTTCTTGCAACAATATCTTCCCTCTTTTGCTAGTTTTTATTTTACTTGGAAAAGTAGATTGTGGTATATTGTAAGCCTCTTCTTTAGACTTATTTCTAAACAAATTTATGCTTGAGTGGGACACTTTACTATTTAAATCGCCCACAATTAGAATATAAGGGGGCTGGTCACATTCTAATAGCTGTTTAACATATGAAAACATTTGCTTCAGTACAATATTAAAACCATCTTCAGGCGGAATGTATGCATTGATGATTACTAGAGAACGCTGGCTGCCTACACTGGTTAAATTATTAATAGTTATGGCTTGAAAAAGGTTGCTTTTATCAACATAATGAGAGAATTGCCATTGCAATGCATTAGACAAGAGGCAGGCAATTCCCCCTTTTGCATGACCTTTTTTTGCTGGCGCGGCTGCTGCCTCTAGCACAAAATAATCCTTTCCACCATAGACCATACTTATACCAGGTTTCTTGGATGCATATCACATCCGCATTTAAAGAAAATAAAAAATCAAATTTCTCCGGACTATTAGACAACCCTGCTGCATTCCAGGATATAACTTTTAACTGACTGCTAAAGATGTTGAAACAGTCTTGGATTATCCGAGTTATTACTAGACAAAACTCCTGGGAGCCAATTCCACAGATGATTATCTTCTATTAAAGGGGCAGTCGTGATCAGAGGAGGTATAATCTGGGAAACCATACGTTTACCTCTCAAAACCTTGATTTGTAGGTCTTCAATAGATTTAGACCTATTCTCCTGCCTAACACCCAGCTTTGTGGCCCCTCCTCTAGGGAGGATATCCTTTCCGTTATGTAAAAAGGGTAAGACATCTATCCCTCTACATTGAAATGATTCAGCCTGTTGTAACACAAGATTAACTATTATTTTAGAGTAAAATTTCGCCCGTACACATAAACCATTTTCATACCTTACTAAGGAAACCAAATCAATGTCATTTGACTGAATGAGTTTTAAACAATCAATATCCTTAAAACAGTTAAGCAACCAAGACCTGTTTAGGTATAAATCAGAGTCAAATAGTGGCAAGAAGTCCAAAGTCAAGGTATCCACATATGAATTAGACAATTCTTGTTGTGAAGAAGAAGAGTTTGTGGCAACCTCAACCGGTAATTGAAAAATAGGCGCGGATGGATTAAGTGCCCCTGGTACAGTAGGCATAATTCTCATCACTTCTTCGATTGGAACACTGGACGATGGTAAAGTGTTCTCTTGAAACGTAGAGCACCATGTCGTCTGCATACATAGAGACTGCTAGAGGGTGTTGGAGAAAACGTAAGGCAGCATGAGCATGGCGCTGCCTCATGATACAGGCTAGCGGCTCGCGTATGAGTGTACATAGGAAGGGTGACAATAGACACCCCTGCCGTGTGCCACGCTGTATAAGAAATACCTCCGACAGTTGACCATTGACCCTTACACACGCAGTGGGATATTTGTAGGTCAATTTAATCCAGTTGGTAAAAATAAAGAGAACACCCATACGATGCAGATTTGCAAACATATTTGACCAAGAGACAGAATCAAAGGCTTTTGCAGTGCCAAGGAGCACAGCAACTGCTGTCAGGGTGGGATCAAGGACATGCATGACCGCAAAAAGTGTCTGCAAGTTATGGGATGTTGAACGAGTAGGAACAAACCCAGATTGATCGGGAAGTACCATAACTAGAAGGAGTAGCTTTAACCTGGTTGCCAGAACCTTTGTTAACATTTTATATACGTATTTATTAATAACAGGGGCCGATAGGGATCATACCTGTCTGGAGGCTTTTCAGGTTTTAGCAAAGTGTCCACAAGTGCCTCACGCAAAGTCGGAGGCAAACACTTATTCTCATACGTTTCTTCGTATAACTGGAGGAGACAAGGAGCTAGTATATCTATATATTCCTTATAAAACTCTGCTGGTAGCCCATCAATGCCAGCCGATTTCTCATCAGGCAGCGCAGTAATGGCATCCCGTATTTTGTCAAGGTAATAGGATGCCTTAGAAGCTCTTGCTATCCATGTGAGAGCCATACCAGTGCTATGTCGTCAAGATATTGTGTTAGTTCAGCATCATCTGCATACTGGTGATGGGCATACAACGCAGCATAATAATGTGCAACATTTTGAAGTATATTAGGTGTGTCGTAATACGTTGTATCACCTGCAATGATTGCTTTAACTAGATAGGCCTTGTCTCGGGGTTCCGTTATACGGTTGGCAAGCGCTCTACCAGGCCTGCCGCCTTCACCATAGTACCTAGCTATACACGGCCGTGACATATGTTGTATCTCCTGATCAGCCACATCATTATATTCTGTGAATTTAGTTTTAATGAGTGCCAGCGTGGTGGGATCGGCAGTGGCATCATATCTACGCTCAAGGTCACTCAGCTCACGCTCAAGCGAAGCCGTAGTGCTGCGCAACGATTTCAGAACCCCAGCCTGAAGACCAATGCAACCCCTACGAATGGTCACTTTAAAAGCCTCCCACAGTGTCTCTACCGTCTGAACAGATCCAGTGTTATGTAAAAAATAGTCAGAGATAGCCTCACGAATCCCTTCACAGAATACCTGGTCTAGTAGGGAGGACAGCTGCAGGCTCCATTGAAATTGGGAGGGAATATAAGATGGTACGGTTATGCTGAGATATACAGGGGAGTGGTCTGATAGTGTCCGAGGTAGGTGCCTTATCTGTACTGCCCATGTATTGATATCCTGCGTGAATAGCCAGTAGTCAATGCGAGACCATGCTTGTCGAGCATATGAATGACATGTGCCCTCTTTAGAGCGGGATGGAGCAGTCGCCAGATATCTGTGAGCCCAAGGGTAGGCATACTGTCATGAACCGACTCAGTAGCTTTTTTGGGTGAGGGGTCCGCTGTGGACAGCCTATCCATTGCAGAGTCTAAAACAACATTAAAATTACCCCCGCATATAATAGTGGAGGGAGGCAGGTTATAGAGCTTAACCATAGTGCATCATAAAAAGCAGGGTCATCAACATTCGGTCCATACAAATTCACAATGACCATCTGTGTACCATATGGTATTCATTGTACTATTATGTATCTGCCCATCTTCTTCTACATGAATTGATACAAAGGGGACCTCTTTCTTAATAAGAATCATCACACCCCGCACATAGGAGGAGTAAGATGCAGCTAACCTCACCCCCGCCCATCTGGTGGCTATGGTGGAAACCGCCCGCTTAGTGAGGTGAGTCTCTTGAAGAAGAGCTATGTGGATGTGATGACAGTCCAGGTATGAGAGTACCTGTCAAACTTTTTTGGGGTTATTAAGCCCTTTGACGTTCCAGCTCAGCCACGACATCGTCAAGACTTTGGGAACTCTCAAGTCTGATATTAGCAATATGTCTGATTGTGTTGCAGCCTAAGTATGAGTGTTGTGCAAGCCAGGCCCGGCCGGTGTGATTTGACCAATGTTATATCCATGAAACATTTCTCCCCAACATCCCCTTCCACCGACTTCAGCAATGGAAACTTACTGTGACACTCCCCCCTTCAACAAGAGAACAACTAGGCTGTTGCATGCCTGAATCGGTGAATAGAAAAAATGAGAAAACGGAAATCAATACAACAAAGGCACCAGGTGGTGCTCTAACATAAGGAAGAACTCTGTGGGGAATTCCCATACAGTGGAACACTAGTAACCGTTGGCACCCCGTTTGAAACAGGGTGGGTTGAGATATAAAGTGTCAGGCTAAACATTCATGAGCACGGAGACAGATAACTGTCTCTAATCCATAAGTACTCTTATATACCATCATGACATAACAGTCATCCTAAAGTATTAAGATCTTGAGCAACATGTAGTTTACATAGGACATTCATAACATATAGAAAGTTGCTAGTAGGGCCTAGTGTGGCATTAGAACAGCATACCTTGAGTAGAACAGCAAGAGCAAAAAACATATATGAGCGAGAACTGCAATCAGTGAGCGATACAGCTATAGAGGTCAACCAACAGTGTAAGTCTCACGTAATCATCCTTCAGAATCTGAGTCTGCACCCCTCTCACGCGTCGGCTCCCTTCGTTCAATCCGTCGGATGTATTGAAGTGCCTCTTTGGGTGTCGAGAAAATGTGCGCTTTCCCATTGTGTTGAATCCTCAGACGGACTGGGTATAGCATTGCATATTGGATGTGTAGGGATTGCAATTTTTTCTTGACAGATTGAAATTCCCTACCCGCTTGCACTACCACGGTGAAATGGGGAAACAGTTCCACTTTCATTTCTATAATTCAGAAGCTTGGCTATAATGGAACATGGTGGTGCTCCTGGCACAGGGCCGGCAGCCAGAGACCAGTGGGCCCTTTCCACTATTAACACTTTTGAACAATTTTCCACTCCCAGTAGCGTTGGGAGCAGTATCTCGACATATAATTCCATAGGCCCAGTATTGGTGGATTCAGAGATGCCAGTTATTCATAGATTGTTCCTGCAGGGTCCAGCTTCAAAGTCCTCATTCCTGTCCTGTATCACCTCCAGTAATTTCTCCATGTTAGCACAGGATGTGCCGACCACCTCCACACGATCCTCTGCAGTAGAGATGCGCTGCTCGGCCTCCGCAATCTGAGGGCCATGTTTGTTCAACTTTGCCGCGATATTGTCTATGCACATGTTCAGATGATCTATCTTAGCATCAATGGTATGTAAGTCTGTTGCGTGTTCATCATCAGACGCTTCAGTTTAGTGCTTGAGCCTGCTTTAGGATCGGGCTCAGTGTAGGAAGCATTTGGAGTACGGGGCTTAGAGGTCTTTTTAGGCTCGAAATGTAGTTTGCTCTGCTCCTTGTCCGTTCTTCCCATGTTTAGGCATGATCTAGAGTGAATACGCACAGCAGGAGTGGGAGCGTAAGCGGGAGCCAGAGGGTAGCACACCAGGGACCTCCGAGGTCGCAGCAGCAAAGAGCACCCCACCTCCGGAGGCACCCGAGACGTAGAGTATAAAGAGATATTTGGTGCTCCTTCCACGCTGTGTCTTACACCAGTGCAGTCTGTTGCTCCAACCGTGAGCCACTAGATGTGCCAGATCCTGCAGAGTAGTGCGAACTGCCGCACAGTCGTTAGTATCTCAGTGATAGACATGCAGCAATTGCACACAGAGGCGTTTCACAGTTCAACAAGCAGAGTGGTAACGGCAGTATTCCTAACTCGTGCACAAGTTGTGCACCCATACACATGGCTTCCCACTGATTTGTGGACCTCTCAGTACGGCTGTCACAGGAAGCCCACCAGCAGCCACGCAAATCACAACAAGTCCGCACCGCACTTCAGTTTACCAGTGGACAGAGTGGTGCAGCAGCCAGTTAAGTGTGCAGTTTTCTGGGCAACGTCAAGAAGAATAGAGTTAAAGTGGAGGCACTACAGAAGGGGTCAGCAATAATGTAGGCGTAGGGGCCTCAGGCCTATAGGAGCAACAGCATGGTAGAGTAGCTCCAGAAATGGGGGTAAATCCCAGGCGACCCAACCACCTTATGAGCTCCCCAGCTTCTTGCAAGGGAGAGTGTCACAGGGTCCGCAAGAGTAGTGATCTTCCAGTGCCCTCTGCCCCGCACGCCATCCAGGTAAAGATGGGAGCCCAGGGCCGCCCGCACTGGACTACGATGTCATGAGGGGGAGGTCCCAATGGTGATAGAGGGCCACAACCACTCACCCATCACCCAGCAGCAGCCCCCAGCTCCTAAGACGGAGGCCGCCGAGGCAAGTGACTTGCCGAGCATCCAGGGCCCCACAGGGCAACAGCAGTAAGTGCACCGACAGCGCCGCAGGCAGGCACCCTAAAGTTTGTCTCACCACTCTCAAAATGCACTGGGAGTTTCACAATCCCACAGCAGCAGACCGGTCAGGGGGCTGCAGTGCAGGCACCTAACCTCCGCGCACCGGATCCCTTAATGGCGGCCAAGCTCCATGATGTGGGGGATGGGCCAGCGTGGCTCACAGATCCCCTGCGGCTCCGCGATGATGCATTGGCAGATGGGCAGCTCCACAACTCCAGACCGCTGCTGCAAGATCAGGGCACTTCGTCGGCCAGTCAGCAATCTCGCCTGGGGAGTTCAGACTGTAGTTTCATACCGGGGCCACCATCTTGTGCCACACGAGGACTAGACAAAGATAGGCATTTACAGGTACATTTTAGCAAAACCAACGGTCCCAAGGTGTACCTCGGCAGTCTGGGAGTTAGTATACCCTCAGCAGAGCCGTGGATGGCGCTGATACAACAGGATATTAGGCGGATGGTGATCTAGACCGGCAGAGCAGCACTAAAGTGCGGCCATCTTGCTACGGGCTCTCTGGCGCCCCCTGAAGGGGACAGCTTGCTATGGAAATACAGAGGTGTACATGTTTACCTGAGGATGCATCTGATCTGCTTTTAAATAAGGGTTTGTCTAAAAATGACCACACATACTTAGGCCCAGGCCAAATTTTTATTACGCAATCAAGGTCTTCCAAGATTCCTGACTATAGGTTTTACGGATTTCACTTATTTTTCAATAGGGGTAAAGACCAAAAGGAAGTAGATAATATTTGCCAATTGACAGGCAAAATTATACAATGGCGGTGTGTCAGTGCTGTACTTGATCATGACAGCTCAAAACTGTAGCGACTATCCGCGTGGATCAACTAATCCTCCACTCTGCTCCATGGTGCATCTTGACTTTTCAACATATTGATGGGGGAGGCTGGGTCAGGTTTGAGATGTAAAATGGTGTTTTATCCCTCTATGAAGTACGGATGGTCGAGGCACAACAGCAAAAAGCAGGCCCCTTTTTTCACAAACAGCTGTGTGCCACTGAGCCTATGTCATCCCAAATCACGATACTTCATCTTTGCTTCTCTTTAGATCAGAGGTTGCTTCGTTGCTGCCAAAGAAAGTCAGACAGTTGCTGAATGTCTTTCCCTTGGTTGCACTGAACCGCGAATCTGAAATGTTAAAGGAATACTCATTTACTTTGTGATCTCATCACAGTGAACTTTTACTTCGAAAGTATTTCATTTTTGGCTTTAACTTCCTACATTAGGTAACGACTTCTTTGCAGAGCATTTTCTTCTGTGGAGACATCTATTTGTAGGAGACGTGCTCCTTTATATGGCGACCTTTAAGGTTATGCATTTTCACTGTGTCACTGTACGACTTGACTGCATCAAAATCCCTACGCCTTCTCAAACCAGGCGTAAGGATTGATGCAGGGCTTTTAACATTAGACTCGCCTCTGTGTTCTAACGCATTGATGGAGTCCTGTCAGTCTTAGGACCAAATCCAGCAATGCATCACTTTAGTGCCAACAGATGCGTCAGAATTTCTGGTGCAACTGTGAATCCTTGTGCCATGAAGCACTGTATTGTAAATGCAGCGCATCCGTAGCGTCCATAGGGCATTTGCAGCAGGCGCAAGAAACCCGATGCATCAATGCTGGTGTGTCAGTTCTTGTAAATATGCCCTTTGGCAAATTGAGGTTGAGGCAGAGACAGGTGGTTAAAAGCTGCTCCACAATAATGTAGTCTAATAAGAGGTTTCCGACAGGTGAACGGCTGACATGGCGCACCTCTGCTATCTGCCGTTTGTTGTAATGCCGGAGTACAATTAAAAAGATACATTTTAAAAGTACCTCAGTGGATGAGCGCATGCACCTTCTTTGCAACAATACAGTGGCACCTGTACTTTAACAAGGTGAGACAAACAGTGTGTTTGGAGCAGAACAATTTGAGGTTTTTTTTGCATTGAAGGTTGAGCAAAGTCGAAGCCAGTGTCAGAGATGTACAGACATGATTTATATATGAAACATGATTTATACATATTTTGAGGGCTAACTCAAGAAGTGTTTTTAATTGAATTTAATTGACCTAGTAACTGAGTCCTTAGGGTTCATGATCATACACCAATAGGGCAAAACGATATTAGCTGATATAGGAGATGTGGCTTTGGGCCAGAGCTGCCGTCTCTAGTACTGAGGAAACAGGTTTGACCCCGGTCTCGAGTTAATATCCTGTGATTCTGGGCAAGTCAATCAATGTGTGTCTAACACTGTAAAGAAACTGTGATATAATCATGGTTTTAGATAAAGAACTCCAACGAGCTTGGGCCAAATTTGTGCGATGAAAAACTGCAAGGTAAGTGTTAGAAATGGGGATCTCTGGTTGGCTAAGGCTTGCGCCAAAGCCAGGCAGAGACCACCACTCTAGTCAGGGAAAGGGAGTTACACGCCCACGATAACCCCTGCTCACCCCCTTGCTAGCTTGGCACGAGCAGTTAGGCTTATCTCTGTGGCGATGTGTAAAGCATTTGCAAAACACATACAGTAACAACACACTAGGCACACCACAAAAGGAACTCCACACAAGGTTATATAAAAACAGCCTTTGTATTATAATAAAAACACATCAGATAGTAATCACACAATGTACACTGTGCCAACTGGCAGGGGCAATATTTACAAGGGATTATTTACAGAGGACAGGGCCACGTGGGCCACTGTCAGAATTAGCACTTGGTAAAGAAATAGTAAAAAGTAAGAATATATATAAACTTAGAACACAGCCAGTAATCACTGGCAGACACTATACTCAATGTCAACCTGTAATATAAGTCAAAACAGGTACAGTAGCACATAAGGTGAGAACTCTTTTCTGCGCCAACCTCATAAGCAAAAAATAGGATAAACCATAATCTCCTAAACATCAGGAAATACACTTAATAAAATAACCTGCAGTAGGGAATAAATCAAACCTAGACCACAGTAGAGAAATAAAACAGTATAGGAGAATAGGTAAATCCTAACAAGCATAAAAACACATCTATAGCATAAATCAAGGTGCATAAATCATTCTACAAACATTACATTTCCTAGCACCTATAAACATTACATTAGGGCCTTGCGCCCTATAAACCTAATAGTCCCCAGGGCCAACTGGCCATCTATAAGGGGCTCAAATGCCCTCTGTCCACAAAGTCAGGGCACGCTGCCAAGGCAGCGACAGTCACGAGGGTGCACTTGGCGCAAACCTAAACGTGGCAGCTGTCCACTACTTGCTGGGCAGCTGGAAAGCTCAATGAAGGCCTAAACATTGCAGCTGGCACTAAGTGCTGCGCAGCTGTGCAGGCCAAGGTAGGGAGAAATGAGTTTATCTCACTCCTGGATTAAAAGTACAGGTCCACCTAAAAGAGAAGTCATAAACGGTGCAGCTGCCCACTAATTGCTGGGCAGCTGTGAAGGAGAATTGCGGCATGGGCCCTTACTGGTCCTCAGGACAAATGTGCAGGATGGGGGAGTCCTCTAGGCTCTAAAAGGAACATGTGTCTTGGAGCACCTCCGGCTCCTGAAATAATGTTGCCAAGGGGTAGCACAAACCCCTGAGGACCCCAATGGGCCCTTTAAATAAATCAGCCAAATGTCAGAGCCCTCAAGGCTCTGGGGATCATGGGGCCAACAGCAACGGTGTGGGCCCGGGGGGCGGGCACCGACAATGTGCCCCGAGACCACCCCCCTCAACAAGAAAGCATGGGCCCCTCTGGGCCCGTGTCAGCACTGCTGACCAGGTTAGAGCCCCTCATAGGCTCTTCAACGAGATGGTGCAGGCCGTTGGAGCGGCCCGCTGCCAAGTGGGGCTGCTCGGGGAAGAAAACAGGGACACCCCCCTCCTTACCGGTCTGGTCTCCCTCTGCCGGCGGTGCCGTCCCCTCTCTGGGGACAGCGCAGGACTCTGCCTCCGGGGCTCCCCTCACTCGGGGGAGACCCGCCACATGACACCAGGCGCCAGGATGGGGCGCATCTTGACCTGGTCCCCCGTCTTGGGACCGGGACTTTGGTAGGAGAGCCCGTGGGGCTCTGCACGGCTTCTCCCCCACCGCAGGGGGGGGGGGGCGGAAATTACACGCCCTGGGCCTGCCCCGAGTCAGGCAAGGCCGCCTGGCTTCTGGGTCGGGCAGGGGCAGCATCTGCAGCACTCGCGGTAAATTCGAGCGCGGCTTGGGCCACGGCGGTAGAATGCGGGGTGGGCACCCGTTTTAGAGTTTAAAAATGAGAACTCGCTCAAAGTCGCGGGGTGGGCACCCGTGCACCAAAACAATTAAACAAGCGGGGTGGCACCCGTTTAAAGAAGTCAACAATAGACGGACATGATGCAGGGTGGGCACCTGCTTAGATTAAAATATAAAAACACGGGCATTATGCTGGGTGGGCACCTGCGATGAAGGGGCCACGGGGGGAATCCCTACGCTGGGGATTCCCTCTTACAGGGCCACGAGAAAAAGGAGCCCAGCGCTCCCATCTTACAAAAGGTCCTGGAGGCTGGGAAGAAAGGCCAAAGGGGTTCCAGGAATAGGGGGCAACTGGGGCAGAAAAGGGCCCCAACAGAAATGTCCTCCAGGCATCCAGGGACTGGGCAGAGCCCAGGGAGGCAAGCCTTCCTGTGAGCTCCAGCAGCAGCACATCCCTGGCAGATTGAAGTCCAAGAACATTTACTTGAGGTCACAGCCCCTCTTTTATACACACAAATCCTTTGTCTAAAAGGTGCAGGCAAGAAGAGAACCAGATGCAACTGGTTCTGGAGCACTTTGTTTTGCTCAGTCCCTCTTCCAATTCACAGGACAAGCCAGGGACATCAGACACACCACAGGGGGCGGAGCCAGCATTGTAGAGGGAAGGCCATGCCCTATTCAGGTCCAAGGTGTTCCCCTCCCTCCTATCAACATGCAGATCTCTCCATTCACCACCGGGGCAGACCCATCCTGACTCCTGGAGCCAAGCACACAGGCCAGCTCCAGCCAATCACAAGCCAGACAGTCAATTCACATTTACTGTACAGACATACCAACTTCTAGAAGTGACACTTCTACACTAGACACAATAAATCAGCGCACATCATCGCGCAGCATTTAATCTCACGAGTTCGCACATACCAAACTTGACCTTGCACTTCCCACGCATCAGGAACTACCTATGACACACATATCCCCATGCATAACTATGGGAGGGCAGGCCATCTCAGCACACACACTCAGAGTGCGCACGCACTTTACACTGGCCCACTGTGCTAAAGTGCGCAGAGGCCTAAAATCACTACCAGCATGCCAGAGGCTAAAGGCAAAAAGTTTAGGGGTGAACCTGCCAAAAAGGCCCAAGTCCAACAGTAAGTAGTACTCCTGTTTCGCATTGGTCAACATATTGAAATTTTTGTTTAGGGGTTCACCTCTAATAAATTCATTTAAAAGTGTGCTCATACTTCCAAAACACTTATTTTCCAACTCCCTATGTTAACAATTATTTCTCTGAGCCTGTTGAAAATTGCCCTTTCTAGAGTGCTTTCCTTAAATTTCTGCTTTTCCTCCTTCCCAGTTTTTCACTGATCTGGATGCTAGACTTAGGACTTTGAGCACGTTTGACACTGCCATGTAGTGCCAAAGCGCTGTGCTTGTGATGTACACACTGGTGATTGTTGTATACATGATTGGCTGATTCGAATTAGCTGTAAGTCCCTTGTCAAAGGGTAAGACATATACCCAGGGCATGTTTCTTGAATGCTCCTCTGTGGGCCGGCAGCACTGGTTGTGCACCCACGGAGGTTGCTCATCAAGTGTGCCACAGGTTTGTCCTTGTTGGGCCTGTGTGCACAGGTTACTGTTACTTACATTGGCATTTAAAAACGTAAGTGTCAAGGTTCTGCATGTCTCTTGCTAAATCAAATTTCTCCCTGGTGACAGGGTGCGGTGTGGGAAAGAGGTAGCGCATGTGAATGTGTGCGTTACATGCAAGAGTCGTGAATGGTATCAGGTGGCGTGTGCAGTACAACAGGGCCTGCTTCTCACATTGGATTAGCATGGTGGAATGTAGGGAAAGGCTATTGAGCAGTATTTCCTATGGACAGAATAGTAGCCGTATCGAGTTTGATATCAGTGAGTTCATAATGGCAAATCCTCTCCGGAACAGCGAGTGGGTCCGACACTACATGTGTGGAATGTCACTTTGAGGAAAGTTGACATTTCAATCCTCGTGGCTCTCTGTGTCTCCAATTCACATCTGGATGCTAGGGGGACAACTACATCAGTGCATTTCTGATAGAAGGCCAGAAAATAGGGGTTCAAGGGAAACTGTGTACCTTTGACACTGAGGGGCCTTTATGGGGCAGTTACATGGGGTGGAATTGGCACCTGCATTCCAAGGGCAGGGTCTTGGCCCCACTAAAGATATTGATCAAACCTCCCAGGGTAGAATGGCAGACAAGATGACATTTAGGGAGGGCATGGGCATTTTAAACCTGCCCTTTTGAACTGATCATTTCTTCAAAGGCCATGGTGAGTATAACTACTGGAGCTCTGGCCACTGAAAGTAGAGACACTTTTGGATTTGGAACAATACTACGCTGGTTTCATGCTGTGACATCAACGCAAGGGATCATTAGGGCTGGAGGTACTGCAACTTGACTATCCACAGACTTGTGGTGGCCTGGAGCTTGTTGTGCTCCAGGAAGGGTTTATCACTTGGTGGATTTTGCCTGAATGTTACTGGCCTGCAGCTAAGTTCCAACTGCTGTACGGCGAGTCCCTAATTACTCCCCAAGTGCCGGTTAGCTGGCCTCTTGTCCATTAGATGCCATGGACACAAAGTATCTCACTGTTTCCACGAGATCATAAGGATTGCACTGGGTTTGGTGGAAACAGGTGGAAGTGATCTTCGGTTGGGACAAGGACCGTCCTGAGGTACACCGTCATCACAATGTGCAGAGGAGCACCCGAGGTGCAGAGACGTGAGGACTTTGAGGAGTGTGGGGGAAGCTTGCAGAGTACAAGGGACCTATCCCTATAACCAAGGAAACCTGTGCTAGCTTGCATTCCGGAGCGTATGGTGTCTGAGGCGCGTTGGGGTAACCAGAGCCGGGAGCGGAGACTGTGTTTTACTTCCAAATCAGGCATATGACAGTGCTTGACATTGCGGATACTCTCATTGGACCCACGTCACAAGGTATTTTGTTGTCGAGAACATCTTGACGAGGCCCTAGGCCTTCGTGTACCATATATTCATTTGCAGCTGACTGCCGGGGCGGCGGTAGTTCACACCTATACCTGAGAGGACACATTTCTGCAGACTTGGAAGCATGCCGGCTACCTGGGTCAAAACCTTTTGTCTACGGGGAAGTAGCAATCCTGCTCTGGTGCAGGTGCTGCCGGGCTCCTGGAGGTCTAATATGATGGACAAAACTAAGTAACTGTTTCTTTCTGTGTTAGGTGGTTCTGACTGTCTAGTCAATGGGGCACCAGCAGTGGCAACGCATATCTTTGGCTGGTGTAGTTGACTGACTGAAGGGCAGGGTCATGAGGTGTAGTCAAAGACCTGTGACTCTATGACCTTTCTGCTAAGGGGAAAGTTTGACAACTGCATATAACTGTAAAGTGTATATTCATTGTGTATCGCGTTGCGATTTCAATGGGGAGGTTTAACAATTGCATAGAATTGTTAAGTGTATATACAATGAGTATCTCATTTTGATTTCAGTGTGTGTAGTTAAAAGACGAGTGTTTTATACATACAGTGTGGAGTCTTTTTGTGGCGTATGCAAGTTCAAGTTCAAGTTCAAGGATTTATAGAGGGCACTACTCACCCAGAGGGTCTTAAGGCGCTTGGGGAGGGGGTTCATTATTTATCGAATAGCCAGGTTGTAAGTTCTTTTCTGAAGGAGATGTGGTTCTGTGTAAGGCGGAGGTGAGTGGGGAGTGAGTTCCAGGTTTTGGCCGCCAAGTAGGAGAAGGATCTACCTCCCATGGTGGATCTATGGATATGCAGAACTGCGGCGAGGCCTTGATTGAAGGATCTTAGTTGGCGGGGGGGTGTGTAGAAGGAAAGTCGAGTGTTGAGGCATTCGGGCCCTAGTTCGTAGAGGGCCTTGTGCGCGTGGGTGAGGAGACGGAATGTTATTCTCTTGTTGACGGGAAGCCAGTGGAGCATGGGCGTCCGCAGAAATGTTTCCAGGGGGGGGCAAAAGTGTAACTTCATCACCAATCTCTGACATGATTGAGCACAAGTAATAAATAAATAAATACAAATCTAATAAGACAAAGAATTTAAATAAAGAAATAAACCCATAGGGGGGAGAGAATAATCTTGTGAGGCACCATAACAGACGACCTGGCAACTAAAATGAAACTGAGGGAACAAAAAATATTGGCGCCTGGCTGTCGGCGCCGCTGCTGCCACCCAGCTGCACCATCCACGTCACCACCAGTACACCGGACAGACTGGCGATCCACATAGCTGCAAGGTTTCAAATTGGTATGTTTGACATTTTCATAATTTCAGTGTGATTATTAGTGACATTTAAACAACTATGAGTGACGCTTTCTTGAAAGCAAAAATCAAGCAATGAAGACAAAGGAAACATAAATATCAGAAATTAGACCCATTTGAGCAATGAGAAATTCTAAGAAGATATAAAACTGCTGCAAACGCCTGCTGCAGCTGACTCATAATTAAAATGAAATTGTGAAAATGTTACTCATAGCAATATAAAGCCTTGGCAGCTATGGACATCTAGAAAGCAGGTCACATGGCTCCGCTAAGAATTAACACCAAAAAGGGCAAGGACCTGCGTTTAGACTGTAGAACCACTGGAGCGAAGGTGTGCAATAAGTGCCACTGACAATACAAGACAACAGTTTAGTGGAGAACACAGTTCTTTACTGGAACACGGCCCACCAATGTAGAAGGGGTATTGCTGGGTGCACATGCACTATTCAGAGTTGTAGTGGCATGAGCATCACCAGAGCCTGCCCTGATGTCCTGGCATAAATATTTCTAGTGTCACACAGCAAGTGATAAGTTACACACTAAGTGTAAATACACCAGACGACACTTCAGACAAAGATTGAAATTTGTTTTTCTGTGCATGGCACAGAAGCAGCATGGTGTTAAGTCGGGTATTCTGTCCGCCCTGTATTGATGCTTAAAGCCTGCAGCACAGCAAGTGTCGAAAGACCCCTAAATCCGAGACCCCACCTTCAGATCCAGATACACGCAGGTAAGTGCAAAAATAGACTGTGAGGACGCATGCTGATGAGAGTACCTGTCTGTGAACTGGTGGCATTGAGGCTGTTTGGGGAGAGCTCAAATAATAAACCAGGAGAGAAGAATCACTAAACTCTATGCCGCTCTCTGTGTCCCACGTGGGACAGTGAGACCTGGGCCCAGACTATAACAGGGTGTGAGAGGCCGGAAGACAGATCTCAACTGCCTCAGGCCCATACTATAAATGAATAAGAGTCCGATGACTTGCAGACTTCCGCGCCACAGTCAGCATATGTGTGATAGGTAGCATGATTGCTGGGCAAGCCTCAAGAGAGCCTGTGAGAGACACAAAGCGATCACACTAAAGCAGGCTGACAAATATTTTTTACATTATTTCAAAAATGTCACACAAGTATAATGAAGCAAGCGGCCCCAGGGTGTGGTGTGCGGTGTGCAGCAGAGACGTTTTAAGGCATGGGTAAAGTGGGCTCTGGCCCTGGGCCCCAGGCTTTCAGGGGGGGCCTTATAGAGCCAGCTCTGTTCTGCAGAGAGTCTTGCCCTGACGGTATACACCTGTTACAACGCATTTTTTACTCCGCACTACCATTACAACGCGACTTTTACTCCGCATACCATTACAACGCATTGCGCTGGGGGGCGCTCTAGGATAGGGAATAAGTATAATTTACTATCCAACACCTTCCCTAGGGTCCACGGGGACTGGAGTTAGAATAGTAAATTATACTTACCACTATCCAGCGCCCCAAGGCGCTATGCGTTGTAACGGTATGCGGTGTAAAAGTCGCGTTGTAATGGTCTGCGGAGTAAAAGTATGCGTTATAACGTCATACATCCTGCCCTGACTACCTTAAATAATTCTTAAACATAATACCGTTTTCCCTGATTTTATGTTTAATGTGGGTGAAGTGTGAGAGTCTATTACAGACATTTTTCAGATGAATGTTTTGTTTTTGATTCATGCAACATCCATAATTTTTTTTATTTTCTATCAAAACAGGACCTGACATATGAGAAATGGAAGGTTGTCACTGACATTATTTGCAGTATTATTCCTGAGCTGCTGCTGTATTACAATATTGAAAACCCGAGTGGTCCCTGAATATTTGATGTAAACACATTTAGAATTTGGACCAGTGACCTGACCAAAGAGGGCATGAAAGAGCTGAAACGGTATCATAAATTGGATGCTGTTTCGAAAAGGGGCCCCCAAAATTCGTTTGACCCAGGGCCCCCAAAATCCTTAAGATGTCCCTGCTGCGCAGCCCTCTTCTATTGCGAGTTCAGATAGTTAACATTAATTGGTTAATAAACTAAGAGACTAGCAGGTGCTATGTAGCAAACAGAAACCGTTTATATCATTTTAAAAACACAGACGTCTTACTGCATATATGCTTTGCCAGTTCACCCTGCCTTCGGCTGAGCCTTTCTACCTGCAGCATAGTACATCTTCCCCTCCACGCTGATGCTGTCAAGACTCCGCCTCAGTACGTGCTCTCTGAACAGATATCAACTTTTCCAGTTAGATACTGTCAGAGTTATGACATTTCCCTTCATGCCAAAGAAACTCTTGCAAACAAAGTGTTTATGATGCCGCCCGCAAACCAGCCAGTGAAGTTTCTGCTGTGGGCTGCGTGCCTTGGCGCTTTATGTGGCAACTGAGACAAAAAACAAATATGCATAAAGGTTACAATGCATTTCAGTGCGATCCGTGGCACTTGAGAGGACTGGATCCAGGGGGGGGGCAAGCGCCCCTCCTTGCCCCCCCCTGCGGACGCCCATGCAGTTGAGGTCTTTCAGGTGGCTGGTAATGTGATCTTGGCGAGGGACGTCCAAAATGAGTCTCGCGGATGCGTTTTGGATACGTTGGAGTTTTTTTGTAATTTGGCTGTGATTCCGGCGTAGAGGGTGTTTCCGTAGTCTAGTCGACTCGTAACCAGTGCGTGGGTGACGGTCTTTCTTGTCTCGGTGGGGATCCAATGGAAGATTTTTTTGAGCATACGAAGTACGTTGAAGCAGGAGGATGAGACGGCGTTGACTTGTCTTGTCATCGAGAGGGAGGAGTCTAGGATGAAGCCTAGGTTACGTGCGTGGTCTGTGGGTATGGGTGCAGAACCCAGATCCGAAGGCCACCATGATTCGTCCCAGGCAGAGGGGGATGATCCTAGGATGAGCACTTCCGTTTTGTCGGAGTTAAGTTTTAGGCGGCTGTTTTTCATCCATGTGGCTACTTCTTTCATGCCTTTGTGAAGGTTGGTTTTGGCGGTGTTGGGGTCTTTGGTGAGGGAAAGGATCAGCTGGGTGTCGTCAGCGTAGGAGATGATGTTAAGGTTGTGTTGATGCGCGATGGAAGCGAGTGGACTCATGTAAACGTTGAAGAGGGTGGGACTGAGTGATGATCCTTGTGGTACTCCGCAGATGACTTTGGTGGCCTCTGATTTGAATGGGGGAAGTCGGACTCTCTGAGTTCTCCTAGCAAGGAACGAGATGATCCAGTCCAAGGCTTTTCCTTTTATGCCGACGTTGTTGAGGCGTTGTATGAGGGTGCTGTGACAGACAGTGTCGAAGGCGGCGGAGAGGTCGAGTAGTATGAGGGCCACTGTTTCTCCGTTGTCCAGTAGTGTTCGGATGTCGTCTGTTGCTGCTATGAGGGCGGTTTCGGTGCTGTGTTTGGCTCGAAAGCCAGACTGTGAGGGATCGAGGGAGTTGTTGGATTCGAGGAAGGTGGCGAGTTGGCTATTGACGGCTTTCTCGATGACTTTGGCCGGGAATGGGAGGAGGGAGATGGGGCGGTAGTTTTTAGGTTCAGAGGGGTCTGCTGTGGGTTTCTTCAGGAGGGCGCTGACTTCGGCATGTTTCCAGCTTTCTGGGAAGGTAGCAGAGTTGAAGGAGCAGTTGATGACATCACGGAGATGGGGTGCGATGATGGAGTCTGCTTTGTTGAAGATGTGGTGGGGACATGGGTCGGTTGGCGAGCCAGAGTGGATGGAATTCATGCAGTGTTTTGCAAGATTGGTGTTCTGCCAATACTTTATGCTTGGGCCCTGAGGATAAGCCTGACTGCTCCATGCCAAGCTGCCTAAGGGAGAGCAGAGGTTATTGGACACATTTTTAGTACTCATCCTATCTAGAGCAGTGGATTCTGACTGGCTTCCATGAGTCCCTGCCAGCCAGAAACCACTGGATCTAACAGAACCTTCTTGGAAGTTACAGCTTATTAAATGTAATAGCGTGACTCCAATGGTATCTAATGGGAGAGGTAGGCCCTGGGGTAGTGAAAAATAAAGTTTGGGGTTTTCACTACTAAGACATGTACAACTTAAGAAAGACATGTCCTACTTTTTAAATAGACTGCACTCTGCCATTTGGGCTGCTCAGGGCCTACTCTAGGTATTACATATATATTAAAAAAGGAAGGTTTGGGCCCGGTAAAAGGTGTATTTTGTCAGGTCAAAGTGGTATTTAAAAATAACTGAACATATAAGTTGCAATGGCAGGTCTGAGAGAGACACTGTTTAAGGACTACTTAGTTTGGTAACACTGTAAGTGTTGCAGGCCCACTGGTAGAAATTAATTTACAGGCCCTGGGTAGATGTAGGAGCACCTTACTAGGGACTAATAAGTACATTAAATGTGCCAAATGGATGTAAGCCAATGCTACCATTTTTAAGGAGAAAGCATGAGCACTTTAGCACTGATTAACAGTGATAAAGTAAGCCGAGTTCTAAAGCCAACAAAAACGAAGTTAGCAAACTGGGAGGTTTAAAGGCAAAGAATTAGGGGAGAACCATGCCAAGGATGCCAGATCTAACAAGGCCGGACCCCCACAGTTACCCGCAACCAAGATTTAGGGTACTTTATACAGTAGGCATAAGTTGGTCCCTGTATCCAATTCAAGCTCCCTCAAGTTTCTACTCAATTTGTGACTTTCTGGCGCGACTAGATAACCTTTTAAGCACTATTTCCATCTAAATGATTTGATTTTTGTCATTTTGACATCAATTAATTTTCTAAAATGTAGTCTATTTTCCCAGATTGCTGTGTAAGTTTTCTGGTTTCATATTTTTACGTTAATATTGTGTGTGTGTAATGCATAAATAGTTTACACATTCCTTCTAGGTTAAACCTGACTGCTCTTGTGCCAAGATACCAGAGGGGTGAGCAAAGGTCAATTTGGGGTTTGCTTCGGTTTCGCCCTGACAAGAGTTGTGGTTGCTGCTTAAGTAGGGACTTACCCTCAACCAGTAACCCAATTTATCCCATTCACTACCAGGTTTAAAGGGATTTCTGTAATTTCACAATTTCGATTGTGCCGGTGGAAGTTGCTGAGTGCTGTTACCCAAGGTAGGGGGAAAGTGATCTGCCTCTGGAAAGCATTAATCACCCCAGGTCACTAATGATGGCATACTTGTTGAGAAGACGGAGGGAGGTGGAAGCACTCTGACAAAAGCACAAAAAGAGAGGACAGCAGCAGTCTGAGAGAGTCACACTTTGAGTGGCAAATCAGAAATGTTTAAAGGCATGGGCAAAGTAAGCTCTGGACCATGGCCCCGGTCTGTGGGGGGGAGGTAATTATTATTTGATCAAGCTATGTTCGCCACACAGTGCTGCCGTGATGACCTGCTTTTCTTAATGATTCATAAACATAGATTGTTTGAAATAACAATTTCCTTTAAATAATTTTTAATTCAGGTGATGTGTGGGAGTATTTTACAGTTATTTGGCAGGTACATTTTATGTTTTAAAACACCATGCAAAGTTCCTATGAGATCAAAACAGGACCTGAGACATGAGAAATTGCACTTTCCCTGATTATTAATGGGAATACATTCAGAATTTGCACCAGTGTGCCTGTGCAGTGTCAGTGACCTGGCCAAAGAGGGCCTGACAATGATGACATTGGATAATAAATTAAAAGTTGTTCCACACAGGGAACCGCGAGATTCTTTTGGCCCAGGGCCCCCAAACTCCTTAGGATGTCCCTGTAACAACTGTGCACTGAGGACTGCCCCTAGGGTGGAGAAGCACCACAAAAAAGATTTGCTTCCGGAGGGGTGTTTCACTGGAAGGGGGCAGTGCCCTAAGAGAAGGCAGCACACAAAAGGAGAAGTCGGAACAGTACCCTGAGGGGTTTCAGAGAGAGGGGATAGCACCCTGATGTACAGCACAGGATAGGTCAGTGGCACACATTGAGCAGTAGCCGAAGCAGGAAGCCTGAGCAGTTCCCTGAGAAGGGATGCCACAGGAAGTCTGCATCAACATTTCCAAGGTACAGTAGTGCACTGAGGGGACTATCAGTTTTATGGAGCTGCACACTTCAAGAAAGCTGCACATAGCGAGGGGATTTTCAGGGATGGGACTGCATCCCAAGAGAGAGCACTACATTGAGAAGTATACATTATATTGAGGAGGGAGCAGACTGACGGGAGAGCAGCTTGACAGGCAGAAGAAGGAAGGTGGCATCCTCAGAGAGGGCAGTATCATTAGGAGTCACCATCACTAGGGATTTATAGGGAAGGGCAGTAATGAAGAAATCACACCAGAGTGAGAGGGCAGCACCACCCTTATAAAGCAGTACTAGAAGTAAGAGTTCAGAGTAAAAGCAGCAGCCCAAGAGTATGTGTGTTTTCATGAGGGACAGTGGGGAATCCAGCTTAGAAAGCACCGCCTGGTGGTAGGGAGTATCCGGAGAGATAGCAGCACTCTCAGAATCCCTAGAGAGAACCTAGAAAAGAGAGAATGTCACCCTAATGAGGAGACAGAGGGAGCAGCTTGAGAGAGAACAATAATCCTATATAGGGCAGCACCCTAAAAGGGAGTTGGACCATGAGTATGGCAGGAAAGCACTTTCAGAAAACAAGAGAGCAGCACCCCATTTGGAGGAAACACCCAGATTCAGTGAGCATCAATGAGAGAGAGATCAAAAACAGCACACTGAGAGCGGTACACTGTAAGAGAAAGTGTGGGTACCATACTGGGGAGGCAAGAGACAATCAGTACACTTAGGAGAGAGGAGTGGACTGGCAATACCTTAGATACATAATAGCACAAGAGGAGCAGTACCTTAGAGAGCAAATAGGTGGACAGCCCTCTGAGGAGAAATACTTTAAATTAAATATAGATTGGGTCATTGGAAAAGGTATACTGGATGCCATAGGTCTAATCTTTGTATAATGAAAGTTTCTGACAAAGCACAGCAGGCCTGAAGTATTTATTGTGAAAATCACATGTTAAAGCCAATAGTCCTCTAAGGATGGGCGGATTAAGGATGAATTTTTGTTCTATAGTGTTAAAGTCCTTATAGACATGTACTGCGTTACAAGGATTTTTACAGAAATGTAGCAGGCAAGGATACTGGTGGAGGTTCTCTCATTTGACAAACCCTGCAAGTAGATCTACACTTGAATAATCCTTGTAAAACCTCATTGTAGGGGGTTGAATATTGTTTTGAGAATATTTATAATTTTCTGAATGCATGCCTGAGAGTTGCTTTATGGGAACATTTATGCAGAATTCAGTAGGCCTCAGTAAGTTATGGTGACAAGTCAGTGAAAAAGGCAATACGCCTGATTGGTTTATTGAGAAGATTCATGTCAGATGCCATATGTCTGATTTGATTATTTGAAAAGACACAACAAAAGAACTAGGCCTGCCCACTTTATTTAAAAAAAGGGTTTGTTAACGCAAATATACATTTAAGAGTGGGTTACTATTTGGGTGCATTGAAGGCTATAGACAGATGTTTTGTTAAATGGAATCTTAAAGATTATCTTAGAAAGCAAGGTGTTCAGCATTTGGTATCCCCTCTGACAAACACATGGGGCCTCATTTATGAGGCCTTGCGTCAGTTTTGCGCTTCCGATGCGTCACTTTTTGTGACGCATCGGTGGCGTAAAACATGCCTCCTGTTGCGCACTATTTACAAAGTGACGCATCTGAGCAGATGCGTTACTTTGTAAACCCCTGCGCTACATTATACCTGCGTCAGGTATAATGTATGCAGAGGGGGCGTTCCCCCGCAAAAAGCCTCGTAATAGTGACGCAGTGAAATCTATGAGATTTCACTGCGTCACTTTTAGGACACTGTTGCGTCAAAATCTTGCACCTGCCTCACAGCAGGCGTAAGACTGACGCAAGCCCTTTCACATGGGGCTTTCCCCATGTGAAAGGAGGCATTGCTGGAGTTGCGTCACTTTTGTGACACATTCCAGCAATGCGTGACTTTTGCGCTTACAGATACGTCAGAAATACTGACGTATCTGTAACTCCTTGCGCCATGATGCGTCATAGTGTAAATATGACGCATTATTGGTCTCGCAAGGAGAGCGCAGTGAAAAGTGACGCATCGCTGTTTTCACGCAGCGATGCGTCACTTTTCATAAACGAGGCCCATGGTGTTGAAGATTTGTAATGGGATAATCCTTGCTAGGCCATTTTCAGTGGGGTTGTATATGGTTTTGCCAGATGTATTTATGTATATAATTGTAATGTTATGACTATATACTTAATGGTTACCAGTTTATGCACAATACAGGAGATCTCACTTGGTTATGGTGACACACCACTGATGAAGGACATAGGGTTGGCTGGTTCATCTGTGCAATTTTTGCAATTTATGTAAGATGCCATAGGTCTTATCTGTTTATGATGAACACATGACAAAGTCAGTAGACTTAACTTATTTATTCTGAAAAAAACATTTATGAAAGCCAACAGGCTTTAAGTGTCTATTAGCTTTATGCTGTACTAGCAGCCCGTCCCGACGTTGTCCGGGTATGAAATAGAATGTGTGTAATGTGTGTATTTGGCAAGGGCAATTTATTTTAAAATCTTGCGGTAGACAACATTTTTTGTTTCATTAGAATCGGGACGGAGAAGGCCCAGCTGCAGCCCTGGTTGATGTTAGCAGGCGCGTGTAATTGGTGTAGTGATCTGCTGCCTGAGCCCGCTACAGCCCTGGTTGATGTTAGCAGGCGCGTGTAATGTCGTTGAATGAGAGAGTTATCTGCCGCGGGTAAATCCGTTTAATGAGAGAATTGAGTGACAGCGAGTAGGAGAGGCTGCAGTAATTGTCCCCGCAGACACGCTCATTTGCGTGTTCTCCCACGTGAGGCCCAGATGCAGGCCTGTTTGATGTTAGCAGGCACGTGTTACCCCGCTTGAGGCCCAGCGGCAGCCCTGGTTGATGTTATCAGGCATGTGTAATTAGTGTACTGATCCGCCGCCTGAGCCCGGCTAGAGCCCTGGTTGATGGTAACAGGCGCGTGTAATTTGGTTGAATGAGATAGTTCAGTAACAGCGCGCAGGAGAGGTTTCAGTAACGTTACTTACCACGCCTCCAGCTGAACACGTTTGTCACGCCCCCAGCACACGGCCACAGCAGACGATCTTCTGATTAATGTACGACCCACATGGCATGAAAGGCGGAACGTAGCACATGCCCCCAGCATTTCTCACGCCCCCAGCGTGCACCTTGATGCGGCACAATTGCGTTCTCATGGCATGAAGGCCGGACACACGCCCCCAGCTTTCTCACGCCCCCAGCTTGCCCCTTGATGCTGCGCAGCAACGTAATTGGCGCTTGTATGTACGACTCACACGGCATGATGGCGGACACACGCCCCCAGTGTTTGTGACGCCCACAGCATTTGTCACGCCCCCAGCACACGCCCACAGCCCACGATATGATGGCCGTACCACACGCCCCCAGCATTAGTCACGCCCACAGCACAACGCTGACACGCCCACAAGGGACTACTTTGCTGGCACAGTTCTTTTACCTTTTAAATGTATATGGTGGCCGTCTGCATAGCCTATGTCCTTCTGGTGCAACTGCCCTTTCCAATGCTGTATTGGGTGTTGTGATTGGTGCTGTGGTTACTGAGATTACCCACCGCAACGGTTTGGGCTCTCTCTTTATAATATTAGTATGGATTAAATACTGTAGATAGGTATGTTAGGTAAAGTGTTACAGGAAATCTCACAGATTACTGTCCTAGACACGTATTTTTTTGTTGATTACCCCCTCTGTCAAATCCTGGCAGGAGACAATGTAAACTGTTTCAATCCCTGCCAGACTCTTTCAGGAAATGTTGTATATTGTGTTACCTGTTCTAACTGTGTACATAATCTCACTTTTACAACTTTGTGCCTGATGAAGGCTTTCTGGGAAAACTCTGCTTAATAGATGATGCCTGAGTTATGATGAGCGGTAAGTGATAAAGGCTATAGGAATGACTGTTTCATTAGGAAATAATCTGATCTGATCTGTTTATATCAAAGACAGTATGCTTGACTCACTTTAGTTAAAAACACATGTTAACCCCTTCCATGCTGATGACGAACCCCAGCCGTCACGCTCCACGGTGCTCGTGTGCTGATGATGGCTGGGGTTCGTCACGGCCCCGCCCTGTTCTTTTGTTTACCGCACAGCGGCGGAATCGGCCCAGCATGGATGGGGTTAAAGTTATTGGACAGGAATGAGATGACTCAACTAATGTGAAATGCATTCATCAAAGCAAATAGGCCTTTATGGTGTTTTTTTAATTGTACTGTGTTGAAGGCTGAAGAGTGATATTTTGTGAAAAGGAATCTCACAGATTACCTTAGTATGCAAGGGTTTTGATATTGGTTTCTCCCATTAATTATCCTTTGGGGTATAATATTTGCACTGTGACAGTCCTCGTAAGTCCTTCCTGAGAGGAGTTCTGCCAGCATTCATTTAATAGGGATTTGAGATCTTGCTGACTCTTTGCCGGATGGCTGACTTGTGAGAAGTCTTATGTATGGTTGTTATAGTAGGTTGCTTCATTAAGAAAAAGTAATGCCCAGTGCCATCTAGCTTTAAGAGCCTAAGTGCAGTGTACCAGCTCGTGGAGACTGGGGTACTCAGGGCCTTACTATTAACAATAGTACATCTAGTGGTGTGACTGTAGCTCTGCTGCCCTGTCAATATATGTAAGTTGTAGAGAAATCACAAACACTCAACAGATTGCATAGAAATCAAAAGCACTCAAGAGATTCTCATGAAGAATGAATGAAACTGGTTTTCTGACCCATTGATTTTTTAAAGTATCTGCGTGTTTTTGAATGTTATCGCTCCCTTCAGATGCTTTGGTTATCATTTCGTGGGCCACACTCACATAGGCAGACAGAGACACTTTTGGGGCTCAGGGATTTGCTGTTGTAATTCTGTTGACCTACAGCTGAGTGGATAAAAAAGAGAGGGGCATATTTACATTAGAAGTGACAGAGCACAGCGTTAGCCTCCTTGGCTTAACGCAGTGCTTCTGAAACGCAGGGCTGCACCATATTTACAGCAATATGGTGCAACCCTGCATTTACCATGCACTGGTGCTAAATGTATCTGCCTAGCTGCCTAGCACCAATGCAAACAACTAGCAGCAACGTAAGGGAAGATTGTTTATGTGCAGCACGTTAAGTGGCTTAACGCTGACTTGTAAATAAGGCGCAGCCCCTATCGCCACCAATGTGCCCCAAAGTTGGTGCCCACTGTCTGAGGTTCTCTGGGGTACAAGCAGAAACTGTTTGGTCGCATTTGGGCACAGTGGGGTAACAAACGCTGAAGGTACCCCAGAAAACTACATGGAGGACACCACTCACACTCCTAACCCAGTCAGAAGCTCACAGGTCAGGGGCCTGCCACCCGTGCACAGAGCTCGGGCCTGCCACACCGCGGTGGCTGTGGAATCTACTGTTACGCCACTGGTGAGGCAGGCGGCTTGCTGGAAAACAACAACATGCAAGGGGCCGTCCATGAAACCACATGAGGGCACTTCCGGGCCCAAATATTTGAAATTTTTATGATTATGACTATGTGGTATGCTCAGAGGCGGTTCTGCTTGATTGTCAGTGATAATGATTCTCGATGAAGAACACACCTAACAGAGTTCATGATTAATGATGTGAGAAAACTCACTGAATAGAAGTAAACAAGACTGAGACAGTGTATTCTGACAGAGCACGCTCACTGCCAATGCAGCTCGCTGCAGCTCCTCATAGAGCGCACCTCATGGCAGAGTCCCCAAAGTGCTGTAATATGCATGTCTGATGCATTTAACTACGGTGATGAGGATACCAGCGCAAAAATACATCATTTTAACCCCTGGTGCGTGGTACTTGGCAGGGCTGGCTTGAGGCTTCTAATCTGCGAATATTTGAGTATTGAGTTCCTCTGAAGCAGACTGTGGAGTTGGCTGCATTAGCAAGAGCTTCCTGGTGCTATTACAGACACTGACATATGAGGCGTTCTTCACCACTGGTTTCCCTACATCTCTGCAGAGAGGCATGCACAAAGAGATAGATTATCTTTACATCTGCTTGAAATTAAAAGGCAAGTGGCCCTGAGGTCACTATGATGGTGTGTGAACCAGAGTGCATGCTCCTGTGGAGAGCACCTGAAAAGATCACTAAGAGGAGCAGAGAGCACTGAAGGGGAGCCTGAAGAGGAGGGGGTTAAAAAAAATCCGATAACATAAGCAAAAGTCCTATAACTCAAAAGAAATGTTCTTTTTAGAACGAAAGCCCTCACTCGCCCTAAGGTGCCATGTTTCATCATCGGGCACCTTCTCACACCAAGAATATGAATTCAATGGTGTGAGCTACAGCTTGTTGCTCAATCCCAAAGGAGGCAATGGAAGGAGCTTCTTGATATGTTTATATCTAGTCAACTAGGGTCCCTTGGGTGTGGGTGAGTTACAGTGTAGTTCCAGAGTGCAAAGTGGTTGTGAAAAGCAAAATTGAAACTACCTTACGGTGGACCAATAACTATATCAGCAGTCCCTAAGCTGCAGATTAAAACTTAGAGGGGAGTGAGACATTCAACCCAATCAAAACCAGGTCAACATGTTTCTGTACATCTTAGAACCCTATCAAGGGGTTCTGGGCATTCATGGGTGCTCACTCTGCTAAAAGTGCCAAATAATTATGTATAGGGCGGAGCTCTAGGCCCTGAGAGCCTAGAGCTCCACCCAATATATCAGTACTAGAGACTTGTATTCCACGTATCTTTTGTCCCTAGCACATTATTTTCTTCTATTGGATCCTGTTTTTCGTATCAGCTTCTATTGTTAAAAGTTTCTGTGGAATTTAACATTATTCACTACAGGTACCAGCTATCCAGACTCTCCAGGTTTATGAGGCCCCACTGGTTACTACTTTAGCGCCCTAATGAAGGTGTGACACGTAATTCTGGGTCCCCACACTGAAACGCGCATCAGCGCATTTTCTCTACACGACTGGTGCTATTCCTCTTCGAAATTTGGATATTGTTTGGAATATAAAACCCTATATAAAATGTGTATTTAATAATTTTATGGAATTACGATTTCACATGTATTGACACTTTCATTGCTCTGTATTACATTTATGTTTGTTATTTTTCATTTTCTCTTCCTGACAGTATATGTGTTTTGTTTTGTGGTCTACATTTAGTGGACCAGTCTTGTAATGATTTTTGACCAACTGTTTGTATGAATGAATTATGAGTGTGATCACCATCTGAATATCTGTATTTGTGGGTTTTTCATAAATATTACTGTGTTGGGCTGGGAGTTGTTTCAGTAGCAATATGTTTGTGTATATCTCTTTTAATGTATGTTTATTAGCTATGTACAAATCCTGCTAATATTGTGGTACTATAAATGTGCATTATAAACTATTATTGTATACTTTCAATAAAATGAAAAATTGTTCAGTACTTAGGTGGTTCGTCTTGCCCTTTTTTCCACACACTAGGTCCGATTCCGATCTTGGTCGGAAAACCCTCCGACCGAGCCAGATCCGGAGTGTTTTCCGACCGAGCCGGAGTTCTGCCGTCCGACCGAGCGAGTAGGATCCGGCTGTATCCTGCCGGACTCGGTTTGGTCAGATTCCCATTGGAGTCAATGGGAGCTGGTCATACGATGCATACTTGGGCTCCCATTTACTGAATGGGTACGTCTCGCACAAGGGTGCCCCTTACAGTGGGTACGTGTCGGTGCCATCCACACCGTACATGCCTGTGTTGGGGAGACCCTTGTGTCTCCCCCTGTGTCCAAGTCGTAAGGCTGCGGGTGACAGGGAGTCCGATGCGGACCCCCAAAGGCAACGTCCCGGACATTTTGCGAGCCGGAAACTTCAGCTCGCACTAGCTGTCCAACGCGTGCATCGTACCGGCTCGGTCATAATTCGCATCCATTGCACGGCACCGTCAGCTTATGGATGAGTCATACAGAGCGGTTCGGACCCGGAAACGACTCGGTCGGTGAATTTCGCATTGCTCTTATCGTACTTGCTCACGCGTACAGGTGTCCGAGTCGGGCGGAAAAAAATGCGTTCGGCTAGAACTTTTTCCGGCCTGATCGCGTTCGGTGCCCTTCTGATCCAGATCGGAATCAGCCCCTAATGGTTGGCTCGAACGTGATGAGGTTATTTCTTTCCCCTTGTGTAAATTAAGGCCCTTTCACTCTATAATAGAAATTGATTTCAGGCAGTGGGTTTGTTTTCTTGATTCCTCATGTAAGTGTAGTCAGCAGTCCGATGCTGGAGTTGATGTGGGGCTAGAGCCCCAGAGTACAGCAAGATCTAACATTGATAATAAATCACTATCCAGCCACTACTTTTATGTAATATAAAATGCACTTTACTTCAACCACACAATTATCAATCTCCATTTTATTGGACCTCAGATTATGGTGTAGAGACATCTTGGCACATTGGCTCTTTGCCTATGCCCCATACATATGGTAAGTTTGCAAAAGGATGGCATTATTTAGAGTTTTAGGGATAGGATACTCAGTTAAAAAATTATACATGTGCCATCCACCATAATTATGGTGCATTGGCTGTAATACGACAATTTTTCAAGGAGTGCCCTGTCCTCTAACCTCTAAATAAATTGTAAGAAGGTCTTCTTTTTAATAAAATATACAATAATTTATGTTTGATTGTTTTGGTCATTGTGGTGACTTTAATAAACAGGACAACTTGAACCCTCCATTCTATGTTATATAGACAAGGGTATAATTGTCAAATTAATGCTCATCCTTTTTGGAATATAATTTAAGAAATAAAATGTGATTAGGTAGGCTAATAGACCAGTTTTTTTGTATTCTCAATAGAGGTCTAATTGGGTGCAGAGCAGATCACATTTAACGAAGTTACGTGAATTCTTGGTCTCTCTGTTTTGAGGATTGAAGGAACCCTATACACACTAATTTCTGGGGCAGGTCTATGGATTTTGCAATGGAATGTAGACACTTCAGAGTCCTGATTGTTCTATTTACTTGTCTGGTGCAAATCCTAATGTTTGTATGGCACATACTCCTGCTTGTTGGGTCTTTTAGGCAGGCCAGGGCCATCTTAACACATGTTGTTAGAGTTACTTTTTCATTAAGCGGCATTCATACAGACAGCATGATTGCAACCTGAGGGGAAGATAGGATCTAAGTGATTCACAGGAGAGAGGCCTGCTTGAGTCTGATGTAACGCAAAATGTGCTACTCATTTTGTAGGGGTGCTTCATAATCACGAGTAGTTTGTACTCACATATAATCCCTTGTTGTGTTAACATGAGACAATAGAACGTGAACTGTAATAAAGTGAACTGTTGTGTATTAGGGACATTTCAATGTAAACGTGAAGAGATTAACGATGAAACCATAAGACATTAACGTGTAGAATTCATACATGCTGCTGACAATTGTTCACGTATTTGCTTATGTAATCAGTTAATTTAGAACTGCTCACTAAGGATTGTTAATTTTATATGCAATTTCATAATGCCTGTGTGCCATTTTCTTATGTTGGCAAATTTCTGTAGGCCTGAAATACATTTTTCGTGGAAGCTCTTGCATTAGATTTAATAGTTGAATTCCATGTGCATGTTGTATTTGTTCTTTCTCACGTTTCAGTTGCAGGTGGACGAATCATCCTTGTTAGTTAGAATAATGTCTTTGTTTTAGGAGTTAGGCTTGGGGAGAAGAGGATACATTAGGCATTGATACGGATAGTGGAGAACAGTTGTACTTTCTCATCGGAGCGAGCTTGGGAATCAAGGTCATCTCACCAAGCTTGGGAGCATTGCTGCCTGCTGGAAAGTTACCTATGAAGATGTGGCCTGACTGGATGGCGTGAGCCACAAGGGACCCTGGGATACTACCTGTAGTGTTGATGTATCGTGACTAGGAAAAGTGTAAGCGGACTTCTGCCTTACCTTTAGAGAGAGAGCACCTTAGAACGAGGTCTGTACTATTAGCTCTATGCTGCTTGACCCAACTAATGTGGAGAGACTTCTTAGGAAGGCTTCACATGCTGACACTTTAACTGACACCTTAACTGATCTTGCCTTGAGAAATACTATGTAGGGATGTCACATTAGTGGTAGTGTAGGGACAGTCTAATGCTTTACTCCCACAAACCTTCGATGAAGGGAAATCTTTTGTATCCTGATTCTCAAACTAATCATATTGTGCTTATTGTACCACCTTAACTTCATCCATAGATTTGGCTTTGTATTAGTTCCACTGTATTTCTACACTCTCACTTTGAGGTGCCTGTGCATCCAGTTATTCTTGGCTTTGTAATAAACCAACTTATCTTAATCAGTAGTCTGTGATTCTTAAGAGTCATAGTAAATTGGAACTGAAACGATTGTTCTGCTAACAATTTCTATCACCCCATGCTTTCATGCTGAGAAAAAATACCATCCACTTGAGGTTCCAGAGTGGATCTAGAACATGGAACCCGGCTGCTTCAAGTACATTCTGTTTTCATAAGATCGAAATGTCTGTGCGGGTCTAGAGGCCGAAATGTGGTCTTTGGGTCATCTAAGGACTTCCGGAGACCCGTGTAAGAGATAATGCAGGTCTACACATGTGGAGCTCAAGAGAAAAGAACCAGAAGAGCCACTCTGCAGAAGCTGATTGTCTCAGAGGATTCTTGGCCTTTTCCTTTTCCTTCTTGGTGACAATCACATGGAAATTGTTATTCCATCCGTCAGTAGATGTCAATGAAGAAAACTCCAATCATGGCGAAGGTACTCTTGGATAAAACTGGGCAACTAGATGGGTCTCGGGTCCCAGCAGCACTCATTTTTTCCAGCACTGATCTTCAGGACTGTAAGCCCTTAGCTGCCATGTTTCTTTGAGCTGGTAAGATAGGTTTTCAGCCTGCATAGCACTGTACCTCCCTGTCTCCTCCGGCTCTCAACAACGCAATTTTTCTCCGTAGTCCTGGATGTGGGATCCCAATTTGTGGGAGAGAACAGCCAACTAACCATTGATCTGGTTAGGTGGACAGCGTCTTCTAGATAACAGGGTGAACACTTTTCCATGACAAGTAACCTCCTGACAGCCAGGCACTAAGAATTGGTTTAGTACGTCAATTGATGGAGAATACAATTGTGTTCAAGACCTTCTTGCTCAATGATGAGATTCATCTCTTGGAAATAAGCATCCTGATATGTTTTCAAAGTTCTTGACCTTTTTTGATTACAGAAAATCAAAATACATGCACTTGATTATTATAATCAGCTCAGGCAGTCCTTCAGTCAAACAGGTATTAGTTGCTGATCTTCAGTCCTCCTCTGCCAGAGCTAACCACAGGGATAGGGATGAACATTCAGAACAAATCCTTCGCTTAGGAATTGCTCTGATCGTAGTTTGGGCAATAGTTTGTTAAAACAACGTTCCCTCAATTCTAAATGCAAAACTGCCCAATTAGGTGTGACTCTATTGGGTGTGCACAAAGAGTGTCCCTATCCAATTCACAGTTTTGTGAATTAAAACCAGACACACAGCAGCGAAGCTACTGTGCATGGACATGAGGAAAGGGAAGAGCAGCGCAGTGACATAGGTAGAGTTGGAGGGGTTTCGAAAAGACAGATTCTTTCATGCCTATGCTATCTATTTGTGGCAGTTTATTAATTTAGGTTAGACATTGGGTGGAGGACCCCAAGCTGGAAACAGACCAGCCAATCATGTACACCTCATCTACGCCACACACACACACACACACACATCTCACATTCTGAAAGCAGTGAGGTGTTCCAGGCATGGCAGACTCCATGGATTTAACATGGTTGGCCTTTAAACCTGGTCCCAAAACGCTGTTGAGGTAAAAATAAATCCTATATCCCAAAGGCCTACGTTTAGTTGCCATCAGCTGTTATTTGTCTCATGGTCTTCACCCAGGAAAGCAGTCACCAAAGATAAAAGGAGTACAACGCTGGAGCGCGCTTCACTAAAAGACTCATGTGGAACACCAGCATGGGGTTAAGGATAGACCATTCTTGGGAAGAGAACTCCAAGGTATCTCAGAAAGTGCTGTTATGAGAAGTTGGCACAATTTGACTGTGCACGGAACGTTTGACCTCACACTGTGTTTCAGGGCAGTTTTCAGCAGGGGGAGCGAAAGGAACACCCTTATATTTGTGGGGTTGTAGGAAAATAGATATTCGTAGAAAAAAAATATTTCCCTCAGAAGAAAAAAAAAGGAAAAAATACAAATTATGTCATGCTTACACGTGAGCATTCTTTGTCCTGAGGACAACCTATAGGAAGAAGTATTAAGGAGGAGGCAACAGTTTATCCGCCTCAAACATAGGTATGAACCTATAATAAATACATTTTCTGACTTCAGCCTATATCGATTTGGCTCATAGAACTTATCTAATGAACCAACTAACCAACTGACTGCCTGTAATCATGATTAACTGCAGATAACATTTAGGTAACATTTAATTTGTTTGCCGGAGTGCTGAATATACTTCAGCCAAAGCCAATATTAAAAACGGCTGGATTTGAAGCTTACTCCTCCATCCTGATATCAGAAGACAATGAATGGCTTTCGCAGCATGTTAAGTCAAGTGAGATAAATGTTTTAATGTTTTTTTCATTATATTGCCTCACTAGGACCTTGTCATGTAGTTGCAGCGATTTTCTAGGAAGTGAGATGTTTCTGATGACTGATGGAACTTTGCAGCATCACTCAGTCAAAGGCCACGTAGCCCGGGTGACCAAACAGACTCCCATGATCCACTTCCGCAAGGAAAAACAGCTTAAATGCGACTAACAAAGAAAACACAAGAGTGTGTTTGTTGCAATAAACTACTAAGCCTCGTGATTATCTGATCATCCGCAAAGGATTAGCAGGGCTATCTGTACTAACTCCCACTTTACTTACATTAAAATGAACTTTTTCAGCGCAAAAGTGTGCCTAACAGTGCAGACATACTTGTTCCTGTTCGCCTTTCATACCTCATTGCCTTCTGCATGCAGAATAGATTCGGTAGACACTAAAGAACATTCATAAGGAGCTACTATGTAGGCTACTGAGTGAATTCTCTCTCAATGTCCTTATTGAAGACACTGTTCAAATGTGAGACACAATTCCTTACACAATATGCATATTCAAATCTGGCAGAATTATTCCAGTCCATCCCGTGTGTAATTGTTTCTTAATGACAAATGTAACGTATTTATTTGCATCACACTTTATGGTCCGATAATGGGTTGTGTGAGCCCAAAATTATACAGAAATTAGTTTGCCAGATGTAACTCTTGACACTATCGCAAGCCAAACGTGAAAATGTGTTCAGAAAGCAAATATTGGGATGTTAGAGATAGTTATGCGATTTCCCTGTATCTTAAGAATCAGATTTTCGCGGAAAATTGTATCGTGTGCTATTCAGGTAAACTTTTCCATCAGGAAGCTCATTAAGGGTGTGTCATAATTACGTAATCACACGCTATCCTGCATGTGCTGAAGGAAGCAGACCAGACACAGGCTTAAAAATTAAGCGCACTGTGCAGTAGCCGCTTTGTGGAATGATCCTTTAACCGAGTATGCCCAAAGTCATTATTTCTTCATTTTTGCCATTGAGGTCTTTATCTGTTGTTTCTGCTCGCCTTTATTCGATTGTTGTATAAACATGCTCGTGCGAAATTACTGTTGCAGGTTCACTCAGATTTTTGCCCAAAAGGATCATAAGTCAGGGCCGTAGCTATCAATGGTGCAACAGGTGCAGTGGTACCGGGGACCAGAGAACTGAGACCTTGATTATTCAATATTAAATCCGTAAATATCGATAGTGCCGCAGATGTAGTGGAAATGGAGACCAGGGGGTAATTGACCACAATAGGTACCTGCTTTTCACTACCAAACCAGGAGGTGAAGGACCCAATTAACTTGCTTGCATTATGATAGCATCCCTGCTACGCCATTGTCGGGTCGAATAAGCAAACAGCCACTTCAGTTGCATGTACCTGCCCACATTATCCCTACCACGCACTATGAGAGTGTGGCGTCTAACAAAGCACTCAGTGAAGGCTCCTACAGCAAATGCAGATGGAGAGAGTGCCTCGTCATGCAAGAGCACACAGGTCTCCTCTTTGGCAAGGAAAGGATGCTAAATATCCTTGACCATATGGAGCAGCACAGAGAGAGCATCATTGAAAGAATGATAAGATATCCAATGTTATATCAATATTGTGGCTTGCATCCTATTCAGACTCAGCCGCGGTCGGTAGTGGGAGTAGGTGCTGGGCGGTGACGTGGGGAGGGGGAGGTGCAGGGTGGGGGGTAGTAAACTATGGATTACGGAGGTTTACAGGTAAGTACACATATAAATAAATAGAACACATTTCGTAGCGCGCACTGCTTCCCCAAATGCGATGCAGTGCACGCAACTAAATTTGTTTTATTTATTTACATGTGTACTTACCTGTAAACCTCCGCATTCCATAGTTTACTACCCCCCACCCTGCCCCTCCCCATGTCACCGCCAGGCAGCTACTCCCACTACCGACCGTGGCTGTTCAGACTGCTTTGGGACTAGAATTTGATCAATTTAGCTATAATTATTTGTCTTTGCCTTATAACTTCCGTGTAATTCACTACTTTTTCAAAGTCACTGTCAGCTTGTGATCTTTGAAACTGGAGGGGTGTGAGAAAGTCATCCTTTTTGCCCTGAGCACCCTCATTTTTTTACTGACAATGGTTGTAACTGACTCTGGCTGTGCCCTGGGCTCTGCCAGCCAGGCCCAGGTCAGTGCTCTGATTAAAAAGGTACATGGTAATTAGGTATCTTTGCAATTGGCAATGACGGACCCCTGTAAGTCCCCAGTATATAATAAAGCTAGGGTACTCAAACCACCTATATGTCCCTAGTATATAATAGGGCACGGATGTTTAGATGTCCAGTAGATTTCCAGCACTGAAGAGGGCAATGCTGTGTAACCTGCTGCCATTTGTAAAGGCAGCGGTGCTTTGACACTGTCTTTAAAAGTACATTATATGCAAATTGAAAATTCTGAAGAGGTCATCTACCTTATCTTTACATATAAATTACCCATAAGGTCTACCCTAGGTACCACAGGGGTGAGGTGTCATGTAACAATAAGCAGGGACATTATAAAAAATGTTTCATATGCCCTGTGAGGGAAAACCTGCCCGATTTGTTTTCCCCAGTGCGGATAATTAGTTAAATTTTTCAATATATTTAATATTTATCCAAATAAAACAGCGAATATTAATACAATTCATCAGGCAGAATGTAGCTATGATCATAAAACAATAGAAGCAGCAAAAAAAGATATAGGAAGGGTATAAAAACATAGTGGTCCAGAAACATAAGACAATGCAGTATATTTGGATAAAATACATACAAAAAAAAGATATCTGTAATACCAGTTTCATAGTGCAGCCCCCATTCATTAAGCTTTAAGATCATACAGGTAAGTGAGCCTGGCTAAAAACTGAAATCACAATTAGTTGTTATTCATATCAAGGCTATAACTAGAAAAGAGGAAATATATATTATACCAAAATTATAATATCGGCTAAGAAAGGTACAAAATGGCTTACAATATATACAGGTTTTGCTAGATGTATAGCCCATAGCAATCAATAAAGCGCTAGTTGCCGGGGGACACCGGCACAAGCCAATTTCTTCTATTCATTCGAAGTCCATGTTAGCATAGGTCCCCAGATCGCTTTACCTCGTTTCCTAGACTGCCATCTCCTTACAGTTATATAGAACTCTTTCCTGGTTATAACTATGGAATAAATAAGTCATAAGTCATAAGTATGCCAGGCAGTATAACTAGGGCGATCTGAACCTTTCCGTTTTGTAGCAATCAGCAGCTGGCTACTGCTACCGAGATAAAAATAAAAAATATATATAAGTATGTTCTACTTGGGTTTTCTCATCATTCCCTAGGAGCATCATGGATGAAGAGATGCTCACTCCTTGCCCTAATAATTTTCGAAGAAAGGCTTTGATTCCTCTTTTTAGAGGATCCAGTTTTTCACAATCGTGAAACATATGGACCACATCTGCTGGACCTTGCCCACATCTTGGGCAATGATCGTTTTCCCTTTCACCCCACCCAAATAGTTTGGCCAGGGTGAAATACAGGTTAAAGACTGTTTTGTAATGTTGAGCCTTCAAGTTTGCTGATAGAAAAACCTCTTGGCTAGGGCAATGGACATACTTAAATCTGTATCATTTTCCCATAGCTTCCTGGCCCAGCTAGACTCTACTTTTACTAGATCGCCCAGGGTAGCTTCTAAGAGAATTTTAGATATTTGCTTTTTCCGGCACTTTCTATGAAGAACAGCAACTAAAAGAGGAATCTTATCTGTGGAAAATACTTACGTTTGAGCTGTTTCATAGTTTCTTTCAATAGAATATTCTTAAAGTAGGACCCAGCATCTATGCCATAGCTCTCCTGTAGCTAGGTAAAAAAAGTCAATCGATCCGTAAGAAAGATATCCCCTATTTTGCTGATGCCAACTTGCTCCCATTGTCTTCCCATCCCATCAGAAAAGGGAGACGGGAAAGCTCATGATCGCCACAAGGGGGCATATCTATGGTACCTTGGTGGCTTCAACAGTTTACCTACTTTGTGCCATACGTTCCAAGCTGGTTTAAGGGACTTAAAACGTGTTTTCTTGTAATAACTGGCCTCAAACTGTCGTAATAATAAACTGTACTGCTCTTCTAATAACCAATTCATATATATAGAAGGGGGGAGCTTCAACTGTCTGTATTTCTGTATTACCCTTGTCTGATATAAACAAGATTCCCATCTGCTGAAGCATTGTGGCCCAGTAATAATAAAGCAAATTCTGAACAACCTAACCCCCTCTTTCCGGAGGAAAATGTAAGAATTTTAGAGATCGTCTAATCCTCTACTATTGCCATATGAAATTGCAAAAAAAGTGCATCAAGTTTTTTAATAAAATTAGTTTCAGCCTCAAGAGGGATGGAACGAAATAAACAAAGTATCTTTAGGAACATAACCATTTTAAGGACCTACACCTCCCAATTATTGAGAGGTGCAGCTTATCAATTCGCTTTAAATGTTTACTGATTTTAGCTATCAGAGGGTCCATATTTGTTAGCCAGATCAAATCCACACTTGAGTTTACCCTGATCCCAAGGTATGTAGCCACTTCAGTCCTACGAGGGTCCTGAAGAATGATGTTCTTGGTACAGACAATCTGGGTCATCTCTGTGTTTAGGAGATACCCAGCCTGCCTTCCAAATTCCTTAGCCAAGATTTCTACCTGTGCAATCGCACTCTGTGGATCAGAAGTCGCTATGGCTATGTCATCAGCATATGCCAAGACTTTGGTGTCGTAGCCCCTGACTGAAACCGGCTTGATTATCTGATTCACAAAACTTTCTCTAATAAATGGATCAATATAGAGAGCAAAGAGAATTGACGAGTAGGGTATCGTTCCCCTTGTGACCTCAATCATTTCAGATTCTCTGCTCATCATTTGTATTCTGGCATAGGGATGACAGTACATTGATTTGATGGCAGTAATTAAACGTGGTCCAAAGCCGGTCTGCTTTCAAATAAACCAGAGATAATCCCATGCGACCCGAGACTCAATCAAATGCTTTTTGTGCATCAAGAAGAATCAAGGCCATCGGCTCTCCTGTGACAGCAACTATATCAAATAAGGTAATAGCACGCCTGATATGGTCTGTGGTCCCTCTCCCCAGTATAAAGCCATGTTGCAACATGGCCTAAAAGACCCGGAAAGATTTTAGAGTACAATTATGTGTCCAAGTTGATTAGGGAAATAGGATGATACGACGCTGGGTACTCTGGAGATTTCCCTTTCTTTAAATAGACAATTATATTGGTGCCTAGCCAAGACTGAGGGGGCTGCCCCTTATGTTGAAAAGCCAGAAATAAATCTAATAGTAATGGAGCTGACTCTAATTGAAGCATCTTATAGATTTCCATGGGGATTCTATCTGGAACTGCAGCCTTTTCTGAGGCCATCATCTGGATGACCTCTGTGAATTTTCCTAGTGTAATGTCAGCTTTCAGTTCTTGCCATGCAGGAAAAGAAGCCCCTGCTATCCCCCAGCAGCTCTCACCCTTTCTGTATCTGAGGTTATATCCTGTGTTTCTCCCTGGTATACCTCCCTATAGAACACTGTAAATACCCTGAGGACCTCCTTCGAATCTGTGACGTATGTCCCATCCTTATTTCTGATCTTAGAAATGTTATTTCTAGTTGTTTTCTGCCTCATGCGTAAAGCTAGATGTTTGCCGGTTGTCTCCCCATACATATAATTTTCTTTGGTATAGACTTGATAGGCCTCAGCCACCTTTTTATTATAATAATTGTTAATCTCAGCTTTAATCTGAGTGAATTCTAACTGGAGTTGGACTTGCTGTTCTTTCTGTCTGTGGGCTATTGCAGTAGTGTGTTGCTCGTCGAGTGAAGCAAGCTATGCAGTCAGCCAGTGCATCTAGTCGCGCTGACTTTTTCTACTATGTCCCACAAAGCTAATAGCCACACCCCTTAGTCCTGCCTTAAACGTATCCTAAACTACATCCCCTGTGGCACTAATTGTATTGACATCAAAGAATTGAAGAGTCCAACCCCTAATCTGTTCCATCAATTGATCGTTAACCAATAATTTTCTGTCATATGTCCATATATCGTAACATCAAGAGCCAAGAGATTATTGTCAGAGAGTATTTTAGGTAGTTTCCTAATGCTTGTGTCATCAAGTAGTGTGATGAACACAAAAAATAATCTAACCTCACATATTTCTTGTGGGAACATGAAAAGTATGTATAACCTGGATCTAAAGGATTCCTCAGCGCCCAGGTATCCACTAAGCCATGACTGGCCGATAATGAGGTTAGTGACTTATACACTTGCATTTTGTTCCCCTAGTTCTTAATAATGGGAGCTCCGCCAGACCCCAAATGGTTATTCAAATCCCGCATATTATTAAGGGGTCTGGCCAGGAGGCCAATTCAACTCTAGTTCTTTCAGTAACCTGGGATTGTCTTGATGAAAACCATAAATGGCATATACCGTCAACCCTATAGGTAGTGTTACCACTGCCCACCACTCCCAATTATTTTACAAAACTTGCAGGGCAGGTGCCAAATTGTTTCTCACATGAATAGCCACCCCTCTAATCATGAACGTCTGGGTAGAGCAGGCCACCAGTATATATCCTGGAATTGAGATAGCTTCTCTCCTATGCCACGGAATATGAGATTTCTGTTGGCATATTATATCAAACCCCAAGAATCTTAATGTCTAGCCCACCCTAAGGCATTTTATGTTATCATTAAGACCACCAATGTTTATTTTACAAATAGAAATTGTACCCATACATATAACTAAAAAACAATCTAATAACCAGTCTCAAAATAGCTACAAAAGTATCATTTTTACCTTTGCTGGTTCTGTTTTTCCCTCTACTATACCAACCCGCCACCACCCCCACCCCTGTGCCCCCTCCCTGCCCCCACGCCAACCCACCACACCTGCCTCAACTCCCACCCAATCCCTCCCACCATTAACCACCCATATAACAAGAAAAAACAGACCTCCTTTGGTCTGTGGTGGATGGATAGTAGCTTCTCCAACCAGTGCTTAATATTACCTATCGATCCCCACCCAAAACCTGTTACCCGATTTACCATACACCCCTACCTCCATCTACCAGAACATTCAATTAATCTTTACATATATTTCACTCATTAAGGCCTTAATGACAAGGCAGGAGTATTGCCCACCCACATACCCTAAAATGATACGCCGCCCTCAGCAAGGAACTCCTTAGCTTTGGTTTCTGAGGTGAAATGTCGAGTCCGCCCCCCCCTCTCCAGATCACTTTCAGAAGGGCCAGATTCATTAAATATGCCTGTGCACCCTTCTCCTAAAATGGTTTAATCATTTGACGGAGGCACCAGGGCCACTCATCTGTTACGTGGCAAAAGTCCAGACTGGAAAATAATTAAAAATCCTCCGCAGATTGTTTGAGCTTCCGGCCTAGCCTTCTCAAAAGTATTCTGTCGCAGTAGAAATTTACCAAAGTACACTAGCACAGCACGCGGTTTTGTGTCTGCGATGGCCGGTTGTCGCAAGGAGAATGTGCACGTTGGACCTCATGATGCCAGTTACATCCATCTAGCTCTGGGAAGGCTTTATTCAGGAGCTCTACCATGTACAGCCGCATGTCAGATCCTTCTCTTCCTTCTGGAATTCCTAAGAACCGAAGGTTGTTAAGCCTTTGGTGGTTCTCTTGGTCTTCCAGCTCCCACTGGATGTCACTTAGTTAGGATTCATGAGCTTCCATTTGTCCACGGGTGCCGGCGATATCTGTCTCAAGGATAGCTGCTCTGATCTCTAAGTCTGTCAATCGTTCACTAATGGCATTGCACGTCTTAGCTATCTTCATGACAGATCCCTGTAACTTGCGTGCTGCAGCCTGCGAATGTCGGGTATCCAGCTGGGCCTCTTCATGGTGTGACATGACACAGTGAAGAATGGTATCCAAGGTTGGGGCTACCGTTGAGTGAGCCTCTTGTAGCCCAGTGGCAGCACCTCCAACCAGCTGGTCACCCAGAGAATAATCCCATTTGAGTTATTTGCCTTTTTTGCTATCACAGCCTCCCATTTTCCTGGTCACTTTACGTGCTGTAGCTGCCGAGTCCACTCCACTAGTACCTGGCAAGCTTTCCGTCTCACTAGATTCCATACTTGATTCTGGCCTGTCTATTGACCAGGTTCCACCCAACAGGGAGGAGAAGCAATCGGTCGTCCCTGTGTCATGGTCCTAGTAGTTACCCTCTTCCTCCAATCCATTAAAGCGGGGGACTAAGTGGCGATTCCGTTTCTCCTTCTGATTCAATCGTAGGGTATTTACCTCATCCCCTACCATTGAACCAGCCTCAGTTTTCAAGTGGGTTTTTCTCATTTCTTTGTTCTTGCCTAATATGTCCCTTGCATGCTCTGTGTTATCCCCTTGAGAGAATTCATGTGACTGGGCGCTTTTCCTTACTGGGTCTTTTAGGGTATCTCCTCACCCCCCCTCCGCCAACACGACTTTAGTTAAAGTTTTTACCTCCTCTTACATTACAGCTTGTGCCTCCGTCTCCCGTAAAGCTGAAGCTGCTTCATCAGTAGATGGAATAATCTCCTTGCCCTTCTGCGGGCATTCACCACCCAGCAGTTCATTCCGGTTGCTTTCCTGGGATGGTTGCAGGGAAGATTACCACCGATCCTGCCCAGGGGCTGTCTTGGATGATGAGCCGCGAAGCAGCTCCAGCACCGTAGCACCGGGCAGACGTTGCTGGGGAGGCGCAATCCCATCCCTCCCCTTCCCCTCGGCTGGAGTCCGGGTCAGGGCTGTATTCTCCTGTTGGCATCCCAATCACAAGGCAAATGTAAGAGCCATGTCTGTTGCCAGGTCTACAGCCGGAGCGATGAGTGTCGTCTGGGTAGAGGAGGGGGGGCTGGCACTTTCCCTCTTCCAGTGACGGGCTTAGTACCCATAGCAGAAACCGTAAACGCGATCAGCTGCCGATGCCGCCGGTCTCCACGAGCTTCCGCTTCCAGCAATCTTTGGTAAGCAAGCACAAGCTCTGCCTGCTGCAGGATAATCTCAAAATAGAGCAAGCTCCAGGTAGGTTCATCACCTAATAGTGCTCCGGTAGTTACTGCAATACCGAGCATGTTTAAATACTTGCAGCCATACAGGTATGGGCATCAATCTGATACCTGGTCTGGGAGCTAGCTAGTTTCAGGTGGCTGCCATATTTTTTCTAATTGTTTTGTAGCTAATTAGTTCCATAGGCTAACATTGGAATTTTTTATTTAAGTATACATTTTGCTAAGAAGAGATTTCGATTTTATTCAAGGACTTAAAATATTGGTAATGATAAATCCAACAACTTGCTACTGTTGAATTTATGATAACTAATACAGAAGAGAAGTTTACAACTTTCTCTTCTGTGAGCCAAAATCCAGACTTCTAGCAGCCTCTTGTGATTGGTCAGCCCTAACAGGCTTAGCCAAGCTGTTTTCATGAGGTGATAAGCGGCTTGCATAGAGCAGAGGTTATCTGATGGGGGAAGCTCTGCAGGTGCAGAGAACAGGCCAGGGCGAGGCCTGGGTAAATCAAACTGGGCTTTAAAGAGAGCAGGACATTAAGGAATGGCAGTTAGGACTAACACCTTTTCCTGCACCCCCAGCCAGATGGCAAACCCAGGACTATAAATTGCAGAAGGTCTGGAGGGAGAGTGTTAATGAAAATGAGTCGCACCAGTAGGTTGGTTTACCCAGTTCTTACTCTCCTGAAGAGGAATTCTCCATCTAGAATTTAAAGTTCAGTGCCTTGTGGGACAAGAACACACCACTCTTTGGAGGAAGCTGTCATTATTTTGGTGGCAGGGTGCACTTCGTTGGACTGGGTGCCACCCTGGTTGCCAACCCAAATCATTGAATAAATGAGAGCTGCATAGCAACTCAGATTTGCTGCCTGGAACTACAAGGAGAAGAAGGACTGACCTACTGGAACTCTGGTCTGCACCCCAAAGGATTGCAATCTGAAGCACTGCTCCTGCTGCACATTTGGAACTAAAGCCTTGAGGACTTTGCCTTGCTTCAAAAAGGATTAAGGAGTGCACTCTCTGAAAGCAACAGGTTAACAGAGCTTCCCTGCACCATTTCCCTCAAGAAGTCCCCAACCTGAAGTGTGTCCAGTGGACGTTTAAGGATTTGGACAGGTGCATTGTGGAAATTGTAGTCCTGAACTTCCAAAGACCATCTCAGAGCTACTAGACCCTTGAATTTGTGTTTTGAACACTTTGAACCCTCAAAGGGAACTTCAAAAAGAAGTTCCAGAAGTCTGGAGCAACTTTTGGAAAAAGCTCCATAAGTGGACGACCTTACTTCGAGAATCAAGCCAACTATCTTCAACCTCAACCCTCCCTGGATTTCAGGGCCATACCACTGAAAGCTCCGGAGCTCCAGACTTCCATGATTTGACAGGGGCCATGCGGTAAAAACCAATACAATGATGTTGCATCAAAATGGGCCTGCTGGAGGGGACCGCACAACGTCGAGAGAAAGACCTCCAGAAAAATTTCTACGACCGAAGGTAACATTTTGAACGGGGCTTCCCGCTTAGTGTATGCGACAAGGGCTCCAACGCGGTCACCCTCAAACTTTGACTTTAACCCAGTCAAGCATGAGCATATTTCTGAAGTTGGTTCCATGAAGCACTAGAAAGTTTTAAATCTTTAAAAATTCATATCTCCAGTTACCTATAATGGATGTTTGTTATTTTGGTGTCATTTTAAAGATAACAATATTTGCTATTTGTATAAATTGGTGTGGTCTTTTTATTGTGTATTGTGTCTTATTTATGTAATCTATTGGTGTTTTTACTGCTTCACATAATTGTCTGGTGAGTTATGCCTGCCAGCTACTAAGGGTTGAGCCAGGGGCTAATGCTTTGAGACCTTGACTGGACCTTATATTGCGTTGGTGGCCATATTGCTAGTGGTATGTGTGCACTTAACCCTACTAATAATCCATCTTCCAACATGGGTGTAACACAAATCCAAAATTCCATTAAGACAGGGAGATCAACTTCTTCTAGGATGGTTCAAGAGGAAGGATTTCATTCTCCACTGACATCCATTCTAACTCTTACTCCCTCATACTTATAATCACTCACACTCATTTGCACTCACCTACACTCATTCTCAAACTCTCACCTACACCCCTCGCTCTCATTCCCTCATGAATTCATTCTCACTTACTTGCTTTGTCACTTACACTCACTCACTCACTTTTACTCTTGCATTCCCAATCTTCCTCATTCTGATTTATTCTCACTCATCCTGACTCATTCATTCTCACTCACAGTTACACTCACTATCATTTAATTTCACTCATTATCACTCACTTCCTTCTCATTTCCCACACTTTCACTCACACCAATGCACACTGTCACATTCACACAAACACACTCACATGTGCTGTCTCTCTCCCCCACATAAAACAGTTAAGATATCTTCTTTTTACTTTCCTTAACTTTTTAAGTATACGTGTCGTCTACTGGCCGACGCCCGCACTCCTTTCACAGTGCATCTGTCTGGGGAGGGCTGTAAAGACCATCTGATGCTCAAACAAAAGATTTTTTTGTTGTTTTTGCTTTTTAAGATGGCTGCTGGAGAAGAGCTTCCCTAGTAGCCCAAATCTTTTTAGCAGCCCAAATCTTTTTTGGGGTGAAATGGTGATCAGCGCACATGACGCGCTAACATAATTTCCACTGAAAGTGAAGGGAGCTGATCGGCTCATTTCATTTTCACTGAATCAGTGTGCTGCCCCCACCCAAGGCCAGATTACTATTTCTGCTCCATTCCCTGGGAATGGATGAGGGTGTTCACCCCCTAACAATCCCCTGTAGTGAAGAAAGCCCCATGGACACCATGGATTGGATGTATTTTTCATTTTTTGAGTGAGCAGGAGTGAGCAGCTCCCTAGGGCATGCCCCTGAGCTCCGGCCAAAGGTTCCATTTGTCTTTCTTTCTCCCCGGGGGCATGTAACCTGCTAGACACCAGAGATTGGTCAATCACATTATTTATTATTTGGGAGAGAGTGCCTCCAATGCATAGGTCAGTGCCCCATTGGTCTTTCTGACCCCCCTGACGTGGTATGTGTCAAGTTAGGTTGAAGCCACTCACCTGAACTCCACACAGTTCCACTGGGGCGATGCTGGCCCTCCCTGAAAACAACTCTCAACTCAGACGTAGCACAACACTAGTTGAAAACTGCCCAAGAAAGGGAAGGGGGTTTGGAAGAGAGATAGAATACAGTGCTGGTGGATCAAGGTAAATCTGATTGAAATCACCTTACTCCAAGTGATCCGTCTCGAGTCAGCTGTTACTGCTACAGGCAGAAGGAATAACCTATGTGACGAGAATGATGGACTTAAGCCAACACTAATCTCAACCAGTACTTTGACAATTACTGTAAACAATTGCATGAGTTACAAAACACTTGTTTCTTACATAAATTCTATAAGTGTGATAAGATCCTTTTACAAGTGTACAGGCGCTCTCCAAAGGGAGTCGTTCTTGGCTATTCTGGTATTGCTTATAGTGTCAAATGTTAAAGAAAAGAAGGTGTCATCAAGATTCAAGAAGACTTTCTTTTGTCGAACATTTGAGACTATAAGCAAAAACACAATAGCCAAGAATGACTCCCTTTGCAGAGTGCTTGTACACTTGTAAAAGAGATCTTTATCCATCACAAAGGGGATTTGCAAGTTTGCACAAGTTAACACAGTTGATTCTCTGGAAGATAGTTGGATACAATAGACGGAGTTGTCCTAATTGAATTGAACTTGAACTATTTCTATTAAAGTGCCGGAATAGTGGTGTTACACTAAGTTTGGCTCAAATGTTAATGCGAAGTAGGTGGTGCTGCCACATGTGCTAAGATAAATAAAGGTTAGGTCTCACTGTTCTCTTTTTATTTTGCAAGTTCGTCATCGAGTTGGCGCTGGTACGACAGGTAAGTTCTTGTTGATGCCAAGCTTTTTTTGTGCAGGTGGAGTTCAAGCAAGAGCTTCCCAGGAGGAGTCACCACCGGTAAGACAAAGCCAAGTAAGCCCATGTGCTAAGGCCTCAGTATTTTTTGCCATGCTCTTAAGAACGGCACAATTGCATGTGCTCCTCAAAACCTTTCTGGGTTTCGAGGAGCAAGATATCCCAGGAAGGAACATGTGCAACCCAGATGGTGTATGGGGGGCCATGGGGCCTAAATGGTGAGCAGTGTTAGGTGGCCTGCCGGATGAACAAGAAAAGTAAGGAGAGTGCGAGCAGGGAACATGTAAGGGGGAATCACAAGGATAACCCTACCAAGACACTAGCGGGGTCAGAGGGAGAAGCTGGGCCACACTAAGGGCCCAGCGGGTGAAACCAGCGTAGGCTTGAGTGATGGTCATGACAGGATGGGTGTATTCACCAGGGATTATTACTTGACAGCATTTTGTTTGAGGGGAGCGCACCTGCAGGCCTCAACGTCAAAGCATTTTGCTGTTTGCAATCAGGAAAGGTGCTTTGTTCACCGGGGCCTGTGTGGGTCCTGTAGTCGACTGGCGCCCCATCACGGTCGGCCAGAGCTTTGACTTAGCCCCAGTCCAGCACAACATTAAGTAACCTTTTTAGCACTACTTGCTTCTAAACGTTTTACTGCAATTAGTCCTTTAAAATTCAATATCTCAACTTCTATACATTGGATTTTTGTTGTTTTGGTCTTGTTTTGTTTAGAATATAATAACCTATTTTTCTAAATCGGTGTGGAGTCCTTTTGTGGTGTTTTTATTGTGTTATTGTGTGAGTGTGTTGCACAAATTCTTTACACATTGCCTCTCCAGATAAACCTGACTACTCTGTGCCAAGATACCAGACGGTGAGCACAGGTTATCTTTTAAGGGCCTTATTACGAGTTTGGTGGTCCGACTGCTGAAGGACCGCGTTTGTGACTGCTAGGAGACTACTGCATCTGTGGCCTTCCAACCGCCAAGTTTCCAGCAGGGCCGGCGTTGTGGCTGCGGCGTTATTGCAGTGGTGGGCAACATATTTACCTATATTTTGATGCCTCTGGGTACATTCCGATAGCATATGTGTCAAATAAACACATATGCATGATATATGTGCAAAGGATCAATCAATCAATCAATCAATCATGACATTTGTATAGCGCGCTACTCACCCGGTAGGGTCTCAAGGCGCTGGGGGAAGGGTCCGCTACTGCTCGAAAAGCCAGGTCTTGAGTAGCTTCCTGAAGGAGAGATGGTCCTGGGTTCGCCGAAGGTGGATGGGGAGGGAGTTCCATGTCTTGGCTGCCAGGTACGAGAAGGATCTTCCTCCGGCGGTGGCTCTGCGGATGCGTGGGACGGCGGCGAGGGCGTGGCTGGTCGACCGCAGCTGGCGGGTGGGTGTGTAGAAAGTCAGGCGGTTGTTGAGGTACTTGGGGCCTTGGTCGTGGAGGGCCTTGTGTGCGTGGGTGAGGAGTCTGAACGTGATCCTCTTGCTGACGGGGAGCCAGTGCAGGTCTCTCAGGTGGCCGGAGATGTGGTTGTGTCGGGGAATGTCCAGGATGAGTCGTGCGGAGGCGTTCTGGATGTGTTGGAGTCTTTTATGGAGTTTGGCTGTGGTTCTGGCGTAGAGGGAGTTGCCGTAGTCCAGTCGGCTGGTGACGAGTGCCTGGGTGACCGTCTTCCTGGTTTCGGTAGGGATCCATCGGAAGATCTTTCGGAGCATGCGCAGGGTGTTGAAGCACGATGATGAGACGGCGTTGACTTGTCTGGTCATTGTGAGGGAGGAGTCCAGAATGAAGCCCAGGTTGCGTGCATGGTCCGTTGGCTTGGGTGCGGTGCCCAGGGCCGTAGGCAACCAGGAGTTGTCCCAGGTGGAGGGCGATGATCCCAGGATGAGGACTTCCGTCTTGTCTGAGTTCAGTTTCAGGCGGCTGTTCTTCATCCTCTCGGCGACGTCTTTCATCCCTTCGTGTAGGCTGGTTCTGGCGGTGGCTGGGTCGTTGGTGAGTGAGAGGATCAGCTGGGTGTCGTCGGCGTAGGAGATGATGTTGAGGTTGTGTTGGCGTGCGATGGCTGCGAGGGGGCTCATGTAGACGTTGAAGAGGGTGGGGCTGAATGATGATCCCTGTGGTACGCCGCAGATGACTTCTGTGGCCTTGGATCTGAATGGGGGAGGCGGACTCTCTGGGTTCTTCCGGCGAGGAACGAGATGATCCACTCCAGTGCCTTCTCTTGGATTCCGATGTTGCTGAGGCGCTGCACTAGGGTGCGGTGGCAGACCGTGTCGAGCGCTGCGGAGAGGTCCAGGAGGATGAGGGCCGCTGTTTCCCTGTTGTCGAGCAGGGATCTGATGTCGTCAGTGGCTGCAATGAGGGCGGTCTCGGTGCTGTGGTTGGCTCGGAAGCCGGACTGCGAGTGGTCGAGGGATCCATTCGTCTCGAGGAAGGCGGCCAGCTGTCTGTTGACGGTCTTCTCAATGACTTTGGCAGGGAAAGGGAGGAGCAAGATGGGGTGGAAGTTCTTGAGGATCCACCTACACATTGCACAAATCTGACCCATATGTAGGCAGTACCAGTAATAGGTACATGGTACCAAATGTCTTACCTGTATTTCGCTGAAGATGGGGACATATGCCTCGGGGTGAAGAGGCTCCTGTGTACGGGGGACCTGGATAAAGGAATCCATGTCGAAATGTCCTGGGAAGAACTGGAAAGGAGTAAGTATGCACCCCAAATCATTCGCCTCCGCCGACCTGTAGACATTGGTCCGACCGCTGTTGTCTGCTAGTCGGGAAGCCAAATTGTTATACAGATAACAGTGTTGAACCTCTGTGCAGCCCAATGGAAGCTGCCTACCCCTGAATACGACCCCAGCGGTCGGAAGTGTGCCAGCAGTGCTAGAGTCCAGCCACAGTCTTTGCAGAGGCAATCCGTACAGCTTGTAATACGGAAAACGAATCACTGCCCTTGTTCTGCCACTGCAAAGACAGTGGTCCACGGACTGCTAAACTCATAATAAGGACCTTAGTTTGTATCAAGCTTACCCTGACTAGAGTGCTGTTTCCTGCCTGGTCTGGGTGCATAGCTTAGCCAACCATGAATCCCATGTCTAACACATCCCTAGGTGCCAGCTGAGCTAGGGCCCAAAGTCCACAGATTGCAAAACAAGGAAAAGTTGATGTCTCCATGTTGCATTTTGGGCCCTTTCCTGTTGCATACTTACATCACTGAGATCCCATTTCTATTGCAAGACGTGGAAACACAGAATAATAGGACATTTGTTTGTACCAATTGGATTTCTTTGTACTTGTATCTTCCAAATCGAAGCCAGTGTGTAAGAAAGAAGATATACACATAACCACTGCTCCTGAACTCAGTATCTGGTGTACATTTCAAGAGTACATAGGTTTCCTGCCTATCCCTTATTTTCCAAATGAATTGCTCTATACTCGGTACACAATGTAAGACTATTGTAAGGTGTCAGCAGGGTGCTCCAAATCCCTTTGACTGTTTAAGATGGCTCCCGTGGGCCGTGAGCTGACGAGCTCTGTGAGCACCTGCGTGCTGAGAGCGGCACTAACCCTGAGGAAACTGCGGCAGCACGTCCAGCGACCTATGAACATTTTCCCCACTGATGAAAGAGGAATCTAGAAACACGTGTCTGGGGATACACTTGAAAAGAATACTGGTACTGGCACTGGCCAACAAACTGTGAGAAATGTGTGTGAAGCGAGTAACACTGAACCACATCGACCATGATGCATGAGGTAATTCAGCTGTGACGTGTCAGCAGGGTGCTCCAAATCCCTTTGACTGTTTAAGATGGCTCCCGTGGGCCGTGAGCTGACGAGCTCTCTGAGCACCTGCGTGCTGAGAGTGGCACTAACCCTGAGAAAACTGCGGCAGCACGTCCAGCGACCTATGAACATTTTCCCCACTGATGAAAGAGGAATCTAGAAACACGTGTCTGGAGATACACTTGAAAAGAATACTGGTACTGGCACTGGCCAACAAACTGTGAGAAATGTGTGTGAAGCGAGTAACACTGAACCACATCGACCATGATGCATGAGGTAATTCAGCTGTGACGTGTCAGCAGAGTGCTCCAAATCCCTTTGGCAGGTTCAGCTCAGTTGTTGGCTTTGGATACCTTGGGTTGTTGGAAAACGTACAAACCCTATTTATCTCTGTGACCATAAGCGTGTAGTGGACATACCAGCGTATTACTTTTGTAAGTCAGTCACTGTGACAAAAAGTTACAGATGAAAACGTTGTCACAAATATATGTTTTTACTACTCATTTTGCAGGTAGATTTTTTAGCATAACATTGAGGAATGTACACAAAGGACTCCATGCAGAATTCAGATTTGTGTGTACTTTTCAGAAATGCACAGTTGCCTGACATCATCCATGGGTTTCACATCTTTTTCCACCACAAATTGGAAGTAGGTTAAAAGCACACAAACTAGGAAAAATGGGCTACCTCTTAAAAAAAAGCCAAAAAATTGGTAATTTATTTTTAAAAAAATGCATGTTCCTGGAAGCTGAAAAGATGATGATTTTAGCAGAGCAAATATTTTGCTGATGCTCTATCTAGGGGAAAAACAGAACATATTTCGCAGAGCACTTTATTCCCATTTTTTTTTACACAAAAAGCTAAATTTAGCAATATTTTGACTATTTTCTCTTTTAGCTCAAAGGGAATCCACAACCCCTGGGTAGCTTTAGAATTCCCATGATGTTAGGAAAAAGGACACAAATATGGTATTCATACATTATGTGGGAGAACAAATATGGAAGGCTAAGCTCAAAGTACTCAAAATAGCCAAAAAAGGGTTCTGCAGTGGGGTGGAAAAGCATCAGCAGTTAATGGGGTAAGCTGCGTGTACCTGTCAGCTTCAGTTACTTAATCGCCTGGTGCTTCATGGACATTCAGGGCAGGCACACAGCTCCATTCCACCTTGAGCACTGAAGCACAGAACTGAAAGCTGGAATCTACATATTGCAAACATCCTGCCAAAGAGCCGTGCCTGCTCGTGTTTGAGCCACTTGCTTTTTCAACTCATACTCTCCAAATTATTCAGTAGGGTAGGGTAAATGAGGTTCCTGACCTCACCGTGTAATGTGACGAGAGAGGGTGGGCTGAAAGCCTAATTGGTTTGTATCCCTAGGCACTACAGGACTGAACATAAAACACCAAGACCTACCTTTATAGGTGACACTGCAGCACATTACAAATAGAAGGGCACCTGAGTGTGTCAAGACCCTGAGACCTGGGCTGGAACTTCATCATCCCCGGACAATCGGGTGAGGATGCATCTATGCTATGGAAAAACCTAGTGACGACTTCTCAGATCTGGATAACCATAGACCCATGTCTCGTCTTCCGCCTCCCACCACGATCTTGGAGAAACATCCTAAATTTCAAAGCTACCGCAATCTAGAAAGCAATTTTTTATTTGGGTTCTCTCACTCAGGATTCTGCCCTCTCTACAGCACAAAAGATGCTCTGGTCTCTGTAGTGGATAGCTTCAGCATGCCACTAGATAAGGGCAATTCGAACATAACTATAATATACAATGGTGGGCACTATATTTATATAGTAAATGGTAACATAATAGGTGTAATATTCACAGAAGACTGTAATCCTGAAAAAAATGAATTGTGCAAAATATTCAAAACCCAGAAATGCATTCATATTACAAAAACATTACCTGGGTCTGGTCATGTGACAAACCTAGGAACAAAAAATACTCCGGACTCATACAGCCCTGATTTTTGTGGTTTCTACTCCCTGTCCTTTGCACGGTTTTTGGTAGCCAATACAAGGTTATTGACAGACTAAGAGTGGGAATAATTGCCAACCATGTGATGTTAATTAGGGTCAAAGGGTGTAGGATGTCACTTCAGCAGCCACTAACGTTTTGATGAGTTGACATTCATCATGTGGACGTCTTCTGTTTTGACAGAAGTTCTGTTAGCCTTCTCTGAATAAATGTCTATCTAGTGGACTTTCTTGCTTTTGATTAGTAACGACCATCTTGAAATGAACTGAGGTTGGGAAGACCATAGTTATCTCAGGTTTAATTCTTTGCATGTAGTATTTTGATCACAGAAGGATGGCTGACCATAGAGATGCTTTGACAAGGTATGTTACAGAATGGAAGGAGATTCCACAAACAGGAAAGATTCTTTAAAAAGGGCAGTACGAATGGCATGACTCCTGCCAATACTGGACTGCTGGAATGTGGTTGTATGTCTCAAAATTGGAGTCAAGAATATCTATTTCCATATTACTGTTTACCAACATATCTTCAAAGTGAGCACAAACAGGCTAGTGTAGATTTACTGTTCTTAACTGCATACCTACCTACATTGACATTATGTTGGCGCTCAATATAAGTGACGGTCAATATATAAACTTAGATATGATGGTAGAACATGCCAATTGTTTTGATCACTGACCTGAAGCTAAGGTTTCTGGGAAATAGTGGTCCATAATATATGATAGTGGTTTTGTGTTAGAGGAATAATTTCTCTAGACCTCTTCATAACCATCGAATTGAATGGAGAAGTGTGGCTCACTGGTTAGAAGCGGCAGACCCTGAAGCAGAGGTCGGCCCGGGACCAGGGTTCAATTCCCGACACGGCAGGGTCTTGGGTCTATGTCCGCGGACTCGATAGTTCTCGCCTAGGTGCCTACGCTAACCTTGGGTCCCACTCTGCAACTCTGGGCAATAGCTTGCTTAATCTCCACAACGGCCCTAGCAGCGCCGGGGATGCCTGGCTTCACCTTGGGGGTGCCCTCTCACAGGGAAAGCCAGGACGGGTTCCCCAGCGGTATACAGCGCCAGGACGCCACGTAACGAGGTAACAGTGCGCTTTACAAGTATACATACATTACATTACATCACTGGCAGAAAACTGAATTTCTGTTACATTTGTCCTCCTGTCTGTACTATGAGAGCATAACATAGTAGTCAGAAAAATCTTGTGTCTATTAGAACAGCCCTAACAGAATGTCATATCTACATCTATATTGGTCAATCTACATCATTATCAATATTTATATTGAAATAGATAGATAGATAGATAGATAGATAGATAGATAGATAGATAGATAGATAGATAGATAGATAGATAGATAGATAGATAGATAGATAGATAGATAGATAGATAGATAGATAGATAGATAGATAGATAGATAGATAGATAGATAGATAGATAGATAGATAGATAGATAGATAGATAGATAGATAGATAGATAGATAGATAGATAGATAGATAGATAGATAGATAGATAGATTGATTGATTCTCTGGCTCAACTCTACAAGGTATGCCTTCACACCCACGGGAACCTAGTCCAGTGCACCAGCACTGAACATGAAATACAGGTTTTTGTAGCCCCATAGAACTCCACCGAATATATAAATGAGGTAGTCAGTGCTTTTGGGTTACTAACAGGGAGCAGTGGTAATCCAAACAATCGTTCATTAATGATTTACACACTCAAGATCACTAGAAACAGAAAATATTTCAACATATTTATTTTAAAATAGTTATTTTAGGATTTTGAGATATAGTGCACATAACGTTGATAACTTCACAGAAGATAATAAATTCAGCTACTCTTTTTAATAACAGTGAAAAACACGGAAACATTGTAACGTCACACTTTATAGTCCTTACACACCCACTGTGCTTTCTCTAAGCACTGTGCTAGTTCCAGCAGCTAAATAAATAATATGCATGAATCTCAAAAGTGGTGCGCATACTCAGACAGTGGGGTTTGTTGTCTGTTTGGAATAGCTTGTCAGCTATTTTGAGCACACGGCCACAATAACACAATCCAGGCACCAGTTTGAGAAGGCAGATTGGAATGCTTCACAGAGATTCAGGGAGTCTTGCTAGAGGCTTTTTCTGTTGCGATGGAATCTGGTACTGTGCTCATCTGCAGTCTGTGTTTATGACCTGGGTGAAATTTCTCTCCTAAGTGATCAAGTGGTAGTCCTTATATATTATATCTTATCTAGGATGGAATTTGCAATGCCACCTTATAAATGTTTTGACATAATCATATACAGCAGAGGATGTACTAGTTGGGTAAAAATATGTCAGTATGGACTACATTATTCAGGTTATGGTTGCTATTTGATCTCAAAAAAGGCGCCTGTCTCAAACTGATCTCACTCTGGGGCTTTTATTAATGTCTGTATCTGAATGACTTGACATGTTCACAGTTCTTGGAACCTCAATAGTAGACATGTTGACGATTCTGCATAATTTGGAGAAAAATGGCAGCCTTTATGATCTAAGATGGTGGCCTCCATTACCTAGAATCGATTTTGGCCTAAAGGTAAAGAAGCTGAACAGGCTAGCTAAAATGAGACTTTGGGGTTGATTCCGATGTCGTTCGGATGGGCTCCGAATCGGATTCGGGTTTGTTGAATCCAATTCGGAACCTTGTTTTGGACCAAATTATAAACACTTCCCAATGACTGATTACAATGCCTCTACACCGTTAGGGCTGTCCGAATCGGTTCCGAAAGGCATCCGGAGAGGTCTCGTCTTTCGAAGCCGAATCGTACAGCTCTATGGACTCGGTTTCCAAGCGAGCGAGAACGATGACTCATTTGGACAGCCATTCCGATTCAGTTTCTCCGGAATGATTTGGCTGCCGGAATCTGTATTTGGGGACCCATTGCAGGTCCTCCTTTACCCTGGGCCTTCCGAATCGGGCCCTTGGGGCAACCCAAGGGCCCCCCCGTTCCAACCATGTACAGTGTGGCAGGCACCATGGGGTGTCCGGCACTGTGTGTAAGGTTTTCCCCACCCACCCCTCCCTATAATGGAAGCCTGTGTTCTCGCTCGGAAAACACGCTCCCATTGAAGTCAATGGGAGTCTGGCCAAATTGTATCCGGAAGCATCCGGATAATCCAAATCGCTTGGTCGGACTCGCCCAATCCGAGTCTTCCGGAAAGCATTCCGGAACCGATTCAGTAGGAATACTTTCTGAACTACATCGGAATTGACCCCTACATCTAAAATGGAACTTGACCTGTATGTGCTTAAGAACCTAAAACTAAACGAAAGAAGCCTGAAAGCAAGTGAATAAAATAATAAAATTATGGAGGGAAACAGACATAAGATTTATGACATTCCTGGAATGGTCTCTAAGCTAAATAATCACTAAATTATCACTGAATGTGTTTTTTATTGATCTTGCTTATCAGACATATTCATTATACATTCAGAGAATAAAAGCACATGCCACGAATGTTCATTTGATAAGATAGTAATTCATCACTTGTTGCATGCTTAATAGCACATGTCTTCAAACTGAAAAGAAGGGGTGTCTACTCTAGAAGACATGATCCTTACAACAGATTGGTTGGTACACCCTTAAGTCACATTGGGGTTATTTAATGTTTCTGATGTCAAACTAAACAATTCAGTGGTCCAAGAGGGACCATTCCGGACACACTTGGAGGCCAACACGAGTTGCAAATGTCACCTTTTGCCTACCAGCCACGAGTGCGTCCTAAGCCTTCCAGTATATATTTATAGTCTTAAATGCTCTCATATATCTTGGCTTCAGCTTGCAGACTAAAAACAATGAATTACAGGAGCGCGAGACTGAAGGGATTTGTAGTCTGCAGCTGAGAAACTATTCTCTCTGGGAAAGGTCATTACAAAACACACGCAGGTACATATTACAGAGGCAATGTCGACACCACAGTTTAATAATAATGCTGATGTGCGAGATTCCACTTAAGACCACAGTGATTACGGAAGGTGCCGTTATCTTAATAATTATTTAACACTTAGTGAGTCACAGGGTTCTGAGCGGTGATTGGCTGACGGCCGTTTGGGTCAGGGTTTAAATGACAGTGAAAGAGTCTGCAGGTCAGAAGGAACCAACGCTTGACAACGTGTTTTTTCATCCGCTTCTGCTGCTGTGAAGACTTACTTGAGGTATGGCATTAAAATACTGATTTAAATGCAGATTTACCTATAGTGTGCAATTTCTTGCCCACTTGTATCTGGTTCAATTTGCAATTTTATGTGTAGATATTAAGATGTCAAGAAATTCGAGTCTCAAGAGTCTCCTAGGCCACTGCTGATTCATGCATTTACTAAGGAAGTTACATGGTTATCTTGAGTGTCGCTGATTTCACCCATCTCAGCCTTTCATCATTGAAACATTAGGAAATTCAGAGCCAGTTTTAATGGACAGAAATATTTGAACACAAAACGTTAGTTTTTCAAGTTCCTAGATGGCTTGCACTTGGCAGCTTCGAGTCCAACCAGGCAGACTCGGTCTTTCTTCTCCCCCAAATTGAAAAATGTAGTACCATGGAGTCTGTTATAATGGCGCACTGTATGCAGAGTCCTGCAAAACGGTGGTTGTAACCTTTAGAAAATATTGGGTTTTTGGTATGAAACATGGTCCAGGTCGAACTATTTTAAAAGTCCAGGGTTAAAAGTCAGTGTATGTGTTTGTTTAGGATCTAGATATATGTAGAATATTATTAAGGCCAGCTGCAATGATTTACCGGTTAATGGATAAATTACACTATTAATATATAAATCTTTGTTCTCGACAAAGTAATGTTTTAAAAAACAACTAGCTAACTTTTCACAGTACTTCTGTGAAGCCCCGCCCCTCGACCCATGCCAGCTGGTGGGCTGCAACGTTGCATGTTCGCTTGTTAGATAGGTGCAATCTTATGATTAGCACTTAAGCCAAATGCAGAAAGGCCTGTCATTACTAAAGGTGATTGCACAACCACCCATGCTGGCACCACACTGTCTGAGGCGGTGCCCTATCCTGCCTGGCCTGTGTGATGCAGAAGGAGCAAGCAGCATCGGTATTATGGGTTGGTTTGTAATACCAGTTTGTGCAGAGGAAGAATTCCCGCCAAAATCGACATTGCAAGCAAAGCAGCACACTTCATGCAGAACTGCCTCGTGGTTTCCCTGGGCATATTCGCTTGCTCAAGAATGGCTAAATATGCCTCCAGAAACAGCCTGGCACTGGGGAAGCGGTAGAAATTTGAGCAGAAACACACATTTTTTCCAGTGAATATAATTTAGAATTCCTTTAAAATTTTGTATTCAGCAATTTCTGATGCTCACAGTTTGGGTGATTCCTGGAGGATTACCTTACCGGAAAAAATGCTGTTTCTAAAATGTGGGTGTGGTTGTGTGTGCATGTGTGCGCATTTGTGTGTGTGTGTGTGTGTGTAGGTTCACAACAATAACATTTTAATCTCAATGTTTGCATTGAATTTGAATATTGCAACATCAGCTCCTAAAATGTGCTGAGATAAGTGGTATTTATGGCAATTAAGAAACTAACTGGAAAACGTTGTTTTCCTCCTTCACTGTTGATGTGTTATTCTTCATCAACCGTTTCCATCTTCACAGTGAGTAACAGCCAGAGCTAACTTTGTAGTTGTAAGTGGACTGGGAAACCTAAAAAAGTTGTGTTTCAGTCAGACTTCTAGAATCCTTGTGTACAGAATCTGGATTTGCAGAACTTCTCAACTGCAAAGTCTCCTCACAAATGCTGAAAAATGTCATGTTAATTGTCATTTTCTGGTGCATTTAAATGGTAATGTCATGTATGATCCAAAGGTCGTAGCCATAACAAAGGATGGAAAACCTCCATAACTTTAAGGAAATCACAAATATTACCAATACAGACCAAGTAGTGGCTGGGTAAGTTTTGCGCAACAACAACAACTGCTGTAATATTCTCAAAATAAAGCGGCTCAAGGGAACAGGGGGAAACGGCCACCAACGCCCCCAAAAGGAGAACTCTTCTGAAACCAGGGAGTTCACTTAACAAAGATAAATTGTCCCCGAGCACATAGATACAGATTCTTAAATTGTCCCAAGAGAAAAGATAACCACAATCAAAAAATTGCTCTTTCAAAAGTTCCTCAAATTAATTTCCTTTAATTTTCATTTCTTTTCTCTTCATATATCAACGAAATTCTTCATAGTTTCCTTCAAATTGACATAGAAATGTAGCCAATGCATCAAGGACCAATGCCAACACGTGTTTCGTCAGAGGGTAAAATAACCCAAATGACTTCTTCAGGGCAAAAGATACAGTCCAAATTTGAGGTCAGGTAAACAACTTCCAGAAGATATTAGTTCCTCAAATATTACTGAGAACTCAATCCATTTTCTATCTCAGAGTTCTTCTTTGTAGAGTAAAATATAATAAGGATCCAGGAGAGTACTCCTCACGCCGTCAGAAGGGGTTCGTTTTCTGTGAGTCTCACAGAAAACGAACCCCTTCTGACGGCGTGAGGAGTACTCTCCTGGATCCTTATTATATTTTACTCTACAAAGAAGAACTCTGAGATAGAAAATGGATTGAGTTCTCAGTAATATTTGAGGAACTAATATCTTCTGGAAGTTGTTTACCTGACCTCAAATTTGGACTGTATCTTTTGCCCTGAAGAAGTCATTTGGGTTATTTTACCCTCTGACGAAACACGTGTTGGCATTGGTCATTTATCTTCACAAATATTACCAGTGACCTCTCATACCATATTTACACACTTAGCTTTGAAACTGGGAAAGGGTTCAGTCAGTGAATGTGATGCAAACCTACACATTTTTCAGAGGTAAACTGGAAGGCTTTACTCCCTATGGGAAATTATGCCTAAAAGGCAAAATAAGTTAATTGTGCAAATGTCGTTTTCCACTACAGTTCTGTGGACAGTCATTAAAGGTTAGTGAAGGCGCTTAGGGACATGCTTGGAAATGTAAGACTTGCAGAGATTTTGAAGACTTTTTTTACAAATGTTGAAAAATGCAGATTTCTTCATAAATAGTGGGACGAACGAACTCTGTGATGCGTAGTTTTGCTGCATTATTTGTGAGTTTGGCCCTAAGAGGGTGGCTGATCCTAGTGAATTCAATGTAATGCAATGTAAAGGCGACTCTTGTGCATAAGGAACCAAATGAAGTCCACAGTGCCATGTCCATCTACAGAACTCGTCATAGACAGTCTCTAGAGAACAATAACTCACAGGTCCTTTGCTGCCTAACTCTTATTTATTTATTTATTTATTTAACTGTTTTGGATTGCACAATCCTGTGCTGGAAGACAATTCTATGTGCCGTGTAAAAAATAGAATAAAAATCGCACCGATTCTAGTTGCATCCAAACTTAAAAGTTGGAATTGTGAATCCCTTTCATCCACTTCAAATGCTCCAGTAAAACGTATTGCTGTAAATAATCTTAATTGCTTTTACAGTGTGCAGCAAAGCAAGCCTTTCTTTGTTCAGGTTGGTATCTGATATTTAAAAGCTCCGTACGTCCCTTCTGTCCTAGCGCATGGAACACATGAATGATGGCTGCCTGGCATGTGTCCAATTAACACACGTACAATGTCAGTCACACTTTGAGGAACATGTGTACTCCCCAGAGGGACATTTGGCAGGGGTCTAGGTGGAAACCAAGGTTCCTGTCCCCCAAGGAGAGAGTGCACCCCAGGGAAAGAGGTCTATTGCTTCCTACCACAGACATGGTGACTGGACCATGGATCAGATAAAGGCATCCTTCACTCTCCTGTGAGATGAAGTGTGGGCAGCCTGGAGCTAGTGTGCCTTGGGGGCAGGATATGCCTTTTACCCGCCAGTTGCTACCAACATTTGCCTTTATTGTAATCTAGGTGAGGTTGCATGTTTTATGGAAGAGTCTTTCCATGGAAACAAAACTGTGTGTTCCAAGTTGCCTGGTGCAGACTTACATCACAGGGGGAGCATGGAATTCTACTTCCACAGCCCCTCAGCCTGCCCTGACCGAACACCCACTCCACTTTCAGCCCCATCCTGTGACCTTCATTGGCCAAACCCCCCATGCCGATCTACCACTTGATGTGTGAAAAAAAGAGTTCTGTGCCCAAAGCTATGCTCCGAAGCCAGAGGCTGGTACAATTAAACCTCAGAGCACCAAATACCAAGGCTGTAGTCTTTAGTTAACTACTAGACACTACCTGTCTATTTTGATCACACTTGCAGGTTCCTGCTTTCTGTTTGTGACTGGTTTTCTGCCTTTGTTTTCGTTTGTCTTTCTGATCTGATATGAAAAATTAAGTGTTGGTCCTCAAAAACAAGTGTTGTGTCCCTCCTCCCCGGCAACCCCTGGCTCGAGTTAAGCACTGCTTAAAGCAGGTGGTAAGTAGTAGCAAAAAAGTCCCCAGAATCAGGAATAACCTGGCAGAAAAAAACAGAGCACCCCCAGATCTACATGGTTATTCCTCATTCCAGAAACTGAAAATCACAATAACATGGTGCACTTGTGCAATTACCGCATGAAATACGTTTCTCGAGCCCCAGTAATCTTGTCATCCCTGCACAGCGCAACGTGTAACAGGGCCATAGTAGAACAACCTCTTGAACACTGAAGTTGGTGATTTGTGGTTCAAAAATACCAAAACACCAGGTGCAATAATAAGTATCATTGAGGTGTGTAAAAACCAATTTGTGAATTGGTAGTCCACATTATGAAAAACAAAATCTGATTTCTTAGAATTCTCAAAGCTCTAAGTGCCTTTGAGAACTTCGAAATTCTTCCAGTGGAGATGGTAGTTGGCCATTGAAAGTGCAGTCAACACCCATAATTATACTGATTTTTCACAACCGTTTTGTAATTTACTTTCCCAACCTGCAAATGCAGGAAAATTGCTCTAGTCAAAGCCAGGAGTAACTGTCTTTCCAGAAGGGGAAAGAGACGATAACTGCTTCCTGTCGCATTTTGGATGGAAGGGGGTAGGAGTTTCTCAACAGGAGAAAGTATTTTTTATGCAAAGGAAAAATCAGGAAACATTTAAATGTGCTCGTTTTCACCCTATTTAGCGCCTAAATGCAAGTGACCTGGTAATCTCGGTGCATCTAGTAAAGGGAGTTGCTGGACTCATTGATATTAAACGTAATGTGAAAACACTACATCTCCAATCTTTTCTCTGGATTTTTTTCTTTTAAAAAATAGCCACTATCTCTGGGTGGGAAACAGGGTGAACCCATGGAAATTGGTGCAGCAATACTGAGTTCCACAGTCATTCCTCTTTTCTCAGGGTCCACCTTTGAATGGACCTGTAATTCCCCATCGCAGAATTACAGTTGGTTCCAGTACTGATAGCTGGTTGTGCCAAATTATATAAACACAACTCCAATACACTCGTAGTTGGGCGCTAAATCATGCTGATTTTCCAGCTAGTGGGAAATGTTAATGAATAGCAGTAAGAGTACGCCATTATTCTATAAAAATGTGGATATTTCCAAGGCAGTGAGAATTTAAGGATTTTGGGGGCCCTGGGTCAAGCGTATGTTGGGGCATCCATGTTCGGAACAGCTTTTCATTCAAGATCCAATCACACCTCTTTGATGCCCTCTTTGGCCAGGGCACTGACAGTGCACAGACACCTTTCTCCAAATTGTAAATGTGTTTTCATCTAATATTCAGGGACTGTAATGCGTCTTTCAGATAGTGTAATACAGCAGCAACTCACTAATGTTATTGCAAATAATCTCTGTTACCACTTTTAATATGTGACCTCCTGTTTCTAAAATAATGTTTTTATGGCTGTCCCATGGTGGTAAGATCCATAAACACAAAGGGCCTCATTTACAGTAGAATGGTGCAGGGCGGTGCCGCAAGCAATTTTGCAGTGCCGCACTGCGTCCTACTAAAAGTGCAGGAATGTGCCATATTTACAAGAATACAGTGCATTCCTGTACCGACCCCTGCATCAGCGCTAATAAAGCAGCCGAGCGCCAACGGAGGGACACCTATCTATGGAGGGGATTTCCTCCTCCTATGTGTGCTGCAGAATGCACCAGACATAGAAAGAAGAAAAAACTAGAAGAAATAAGGATATTTTCCTTGTTACACCTCCCTAAAGTCACCCCTAGGGTGGCGTTAGAATCTGACACATTCCCAGGTTTACGATTCCTCGTAAATCTGGGAATGCTTCAGATTCTGTGGGTGTTGTGTGGGAACACCCACAGCAACAACAATAGAAGTCCCCTTCATGCAGGGTTCTGCGTGAAAGAGGTACATATTTACAAGGCTTTGCGTGGCCTTGTAAATAAGCTGCGGCACATTGCACCACCTGAGCAACAAAAAAGTGACGCTCCAGAGGTGCCTAGGACCTCGTAAATGAGACCCATTATTTCTTTGCAAAATGTCTGTATTAAATACCCGCACATTAGCCATACTTAAAATACATTAAAGAAAAACTATGGGGCAGATGTATCAAGATTCCATTTTGCGATTTCTAAATAGCGATTTTTAAGGAATTGCTATTTAGAAATCGCAAAATGGAATGTATGTAGAAAATCGCTATTTTTTGCGATTTCTTAGTCTTCCTTATTTACGAATTCGCATTTTGAGAATTTGCAATTAAGGAATAATTTCCCATGCATTCCTATGGGCCAGGAGGCCATAGGAATGATTGTGAAATAATTCTCAATTTGCGATTCGCAATTTGCTAATCGCAAATTGAGAATAATTTCAAGGGTGCAGGGGTGTCTCAAAGACACCCTGCTGCACCCCTGAAATCTACATGTGTGTGCATATGGCGCATATACATGCCCTATGGGCATGTGTGTGCGTCACATGCCACCCTCACAAATGCCAAATAGGGCATTTTTAAAAGAAATCGCAAATTACCACCAACTACAAGTTGGTGGTAATTTGCGATTTTTTAACCCAAATTCGCAATTTTGAAAACCTACATACATCGCATTTAAGGAATCGCAAAATTTGCGATTCCTTAAATGCTTAAGCAAAATAAGGAATCGCAAATTTTTGCGATTCCTTACTTTGCGATTTTTTGATACATATCAAAAAATGCTTATAAGCCTTTTGCGATTCGCAAAGGCCGCGAATCGCAAAAGGCTTGATACATCTGCCCCCATATTTAAACAACCTATGTTTAATGATCATTCAAGGTCATCAGGACTGTCTGTAGAACAGAGCCAGCTCTATTAGCCCCTGCCACCTACTCCCCTAATGATGGGGCCCTGAGCCAGTGCTCACTTTGCCCATCCCTTAAATTGTCTTTGTTCCAAGGGCTCTTTTGATGATACCTGTGAATCCTCCAAAAATGAGAAAATATCTGCAAACGTCAGAGGCCACGTACAGTAGGAATTGTAACTTTTTTTGGGCAGGTCTATCTAAATCCTTCACAAAGAATTCAACGGTCGTCCGCCGGCTCTTGCGAGCATAGTTAGAAACCGGTGTTTTGCAAAGGAATAAGATACATTGCAGACATCGCCAGAGAAGAGTGTCGCCGTCGCATCATACGCCGTCGCATCATCTGGAAGCGCGTCGCCGCCGCAGCCGCTGTTGTCACATCACTGAAGAAGGGTGTAGCCGCTGCAGCTGTCGCATTGCATCGCCGAAGCGTCAGGCATCACCGGAAAAGATTGTCGCATCAGGCACCGTCACATCACCGGAGAAGCATTTCACAGGGCCTGTCGCGGCTCAGAAGAATTGTTGAGTCGCCGCAAGGCCGTCGGGCGTGCAGGCATCGTGTTGTATCAAGGAGAAGACGCCATTTTTGTTTCATTGCACCGGATCTTCATCGCATCACGGTGCTGCTTGTCGCAGCGCCACGGAAGCGCAGGAAGAAACCAACGCATCACCTCCCAACGCCCAGAAGAACCGACGCATCCGCTACGCATCAGTAGGGATCCAACGCATCATTGTTCTTGCGTGTAAGGAACCAAAGCATCACCTTCCCTGCAACACTTTTGTTGTATAGCGTTATGCATCTTAAGGTACATTAAACTTAAAGTATCGCATTTTACATCTAAAGAGAACTAAGCTATTTCTTCCATTTTTAACGTACAGTATTGTGGATTTTTGTCATTTGTGGTCTTGTGTTAACTCTATATAAAAATACTTATTTTTAGACTACAACTTGTGTGGTGTCCATCTGTAGTGTTGTCACTGGGTTACTGTATGTGTTCACAAATGCTTTACACACTGCCTCTGAGATAAGGCTGTCTGCTTTTGCCAAGCTACTGAGGGGGTGAGCAGGTTTTTTTTAGGAGTGTACCCCCTTACCCTGACTAGACGCAAGGGTCCCTATTTGTCAAAGGTACCTACCTCTGCCAACTAGAGACCCTCAAATCGAACAGGAATCCTGCTAGTGAGATAGTTTGGTTGAATAATGCGCCGACCCTGCAATCATCAACAAGTCATCAGTAAAGGCTCTATTTATTCGTGATAATTTGGATAAACACCAATTGCTTCAGGGCCTGTGCGTATTTCAGATGTGCCAGATTAGCACATTTAAAGTAAAGTTATTCTAAAACATGATTCTTTTTGTATTTTTCAGGAAATTTCTCTATTAAAAAAATGAAGATTGCAGCTCTGCTCTTCTGCCTTATCGGCACCTCCTGTTCCATTCCGGTAAGTGAATTAGAATAAATTGAGTTTTTTCTTTAACCTTGATTTAAACATATATTTCTAAAAGGTATTGCAGTATCTCCAGCTCATTTTCAATTAACTGTATTTCCAGATTATACCTCGACGCATATTTTCTGCAAGTGCCAGCAATGAGGTTTGTAGACAAAATTTCAAAACAAATGTTTCATTGTCAGATTCACACAGATCTTTTGTTATGATTCCCAAAATGTCTGACTTTTAGGGGATTCACTAAATTGCTTAGGAGTTTGTTGAAAATGTGTGAAAACATTTCCAGCCATACTCCCTCACCCAGCATCTATTTCTGCCATCTGTCCACAGACAGACACACATTTTAAAGATATGCATTAGCGCATGCAACTTTATTCTCATTTTTTCCTCACCTAAAAAAAAACATTTCGAATTGGCGAACCCCCGTTCTCCTACACACCCTTAAAATATTGTGGCGTTTTGCCCACCCTTCTAAACAAACTTAATTCAACGTTCCGAGGAATAAAATTACACATGGTTCGAAAAAGGGTAACGGCCATAAAAACGTTTATGAATGAACACAAAGTTCAAATTTGTGGCATGTGCTACGCATTTTGGAGGCTTAAACCTCCCCAAGGAATTTGTGCCAGAATTTCATAGCTTGATAAAAACAGTCCAAGGTTAATAATGTGGTGTTGCAGCATAAGTGTGGCAAAATAATTCTTACTCTCCTGACTACTCTACCTGTACTGGGCCCTTTACGATTAGGCAATCTGCAGCATTTTCATTTACCACAGAGGAACTGATCCTCTGATGAATGCTTCTCAGCCGAAAGGAGGGATGGAAATTAGGGTGACCAAAACATCACCTTAGCTGTCCAATGAGGACCATAAATTGACAGCTAACTCACAAATGTAAAATCAAGTTTAAGTACACCACTCTTAACTCCATGCTATAGAAATAAATAATTGCAACAGGAAGGCCCAATCACCTGAAGAATTTAAATCAGACTAGAATTATGCAGACCAAAAGTTCTGCTATGGCCACACAGAATGAAAGAAGCAGAACTTTATGTTCAGTAAAAGATGTCTGATTTTCCCTACAATGCACCTAAATCATTAGTAAAATAGCACAGTTTCAATGAAAGAATAAGCAAGACTCAATAGGAGGTTCAGCTATATATTACATTAATATGGTTATTGTATTAAAGATTCAAAATTCCTGAGCAGTTTTATGAGTAATCCAGGTAAGAATATCACAGATTGTAGTAGAATGTCATACATTTAGGTTAAGCTTCAAAGGATAGTTATTGAATAAATCAATTTGCAGTTTTACGGAATCCTACTACCACTTAGAGCCGAAGGGTGGTTTACCTACTAACAGCTCAAAATCATTAAAAAAGGGTAAAGAGTTCAGGTTTAACCTCCATTAAAGGCAAGTCCATTAGCATAAGACAAAAAGTGAAAACAAGAAAATGAAATTGGTTCGGCAAAGGAAAATCTCAGTCCATTAGCTACCAACTGTAGCATTCCGCAGAGGCAGTGCAAGTGCAAAAAACATGGTTCTCGAAAATCATCAAACGGCAACCGATGCTCTCACATGGGAAAAAGAGAAAGTATGGCGTAGCCCCTCCTTTGGGGTTTCTTCTTTTATAAAGTCTTAGTTAAGGTCCTAGTGATGCGGCATCACACCACTGTTGTGCGATTTCCATGTACTCAGATTCACATAATGCCACCTAGGACACTAGCAATTGTGAGATGATTTCCAATGGTGGTCATGGGAAACCAGAAATGTAAAGTCCTCAAAGCCTAACAACATTGGAAATATTAGATTGTCTCCGTGTATGATGGCAATTAAAATTCTGGTTCCCACAGGAAGATGTTCCCATGCACGTAAAGAATCTTTTAGAAATGTGAAATATTTCAGATGTACGCAACAAATAAGGCAACATTTAACAGCTGCAAAAGAACCATTGTATTAAGCCAAAAATAAGTCAGCATTTGAGAATAAACATGCTTGAAAAGGCCTTACGTTTGCATATAACTTTTAAATGAAATAAACTCTAATTCAATATCAAATATACTGTGATAAAATCATTTTATATAGGAATGAAGTAGAACTTTCACCAAGTATTATCACATGATATTAACTAATGTTAAGAATAGCCTACTACCACAATTTTTCTCAACTTGCACGAGTATAAAAATGTCTCCGTCCATGTAACAAAAAACAGTTTTTAATAAACTATAGAACTACTAGCATTGTCAGTTTAAAATTCAAGTTCATATCTATTATTTTCACAGTTTTTCACCAACTCTTCTACATGATGTATTATAATGGAAGGCAATATAAACTCTAGGCCACTTGGCACAATATTTCATAGGTAAATGCTGATAAACAATATTTTTATAAGTAATCGCATGAATGCAACTAGTTTATATGTATTAGTATTGTTTCATATATATTTATTATTCATCTTGCATTTTAAAACATGCATTAATGTTGCTTCTACTACACTTGTCTCAGTTTCATGAGTTACTGCATCTAACTCGTGCAAGGTGCACTTTCAGCTTTATTGTGGCTTCAATCAGTAAATGTGTCTTGTATTATGATTTTTGAAATCTTGCATCATCATTGTTTTTTTGAGATGTCACAGGGCCTTTAATGTAAATTGCCAAACAGTAAAGTGAGCTGTGTGTCACAACACTGCAGAACGGACAATTTAGCTTGGTTCCTGCCTTTCATGCCTAAACCAAAATGCTTGTTTCTGCTGTGAGAAGAACAGGTAGGCAACATACAGCCACATGATCTGACACTCAAGCTACATGTTCTCGAATCCAGTCTGGGCTGGACTTGAGCCCAAAAGCAGGCCTTTAAAAAGTCTTAATGCTAGACACACAAAGTAGGTGCAGTGCAACTCTTATCTCTGTAGTACACATGGAAATATATAATATCAGTTTGGAGGTTGTAGCTCTTGACCAGAACAAATTTTAAACAAAAATAAGGACCTAGGATACATACTCCTTAGCTGTAGTAAAGCCAGACCACATTGTAGCATCTCATCAGGAAATATCCCAGTAAAGCATTAGTTATGATTAGCAGACATGTCCACCTTGTCTTTATCTCATCCTAATCTGCTATACACACCTTTGGGGAACATTAGCCCTTGCAACCTTTCATCATTCACTAGGTTTTAATCATGTTGTTTTCAACAATACAAACATTCAGTTCAGGGTCTACTAATAAATTGGTTTTCCGTGCTTCTCAATCCTCCTTCCATTCCCTATGTTTGATGCCCATTATTTTGTGATTTAAATGGGCTAAACTATTCAGAAGAAACCCTTGGCATAGCATCAGTAAAGTATTCTCTGAACCTCTCAAAATGCATTTTGAAGAAATTATCAAAAAGAAACTGGCTTTGATTAAAAACATCTAAGTTCCTGCAATTTTTCTTGCCCGGGGCCAGGCACAAGTATCCCTAAGAGAAGTCTAAGAGAAGTCATCAGAAGTATAAAATATTTATCAGTGGCAGCACTAACTGGATATTGCTGGAAAAAAAAGAGATTGTACTAGTTTTATTTCAGGTAAATTTCAAATCACCATGATTTACAGAATCAAATAAATTGTCCGTCTGCACAGCGCCGGTCATTATTTTCTCTTTGTAATCATCTTTTTTTTTGTCTCATAGTTACTCCTGGCCCTGAGCCTCAGCAACGCTGGCCTTCTTCCACCACAGCTGCAGGTACAGTAAACCCCAAGCCAAGGGATAACACTGCACTGTGTGGGCATCATTACTGTTTTTGAGTAGCCATCTTAGGGCAGTTTTCTAACTTTTAAAAACTGCTGGAAGCAATACTCCTGTGTGACATGGTAAATACTAGACGCCAGAACTACAGAAACTATAGAGGAAAAATGGTAGGATGGGTGCGTTTGAGAGGAAAAATGTACAAGAGTGAATGATATGTTAAACTACAAGACAAAGAAAGGGGCATCTGTTGCAGAATCACTTAATTAATGTAAAATAGGGTTATCTGTGACCTAAATGGTAGAAAAAGTTCCAAGTTAAACACATAAGTGGAAAAGAGTAAAACATTACAACCTTTGAGAAGTTTCAGTTTTCCCCTCACACTTGCGAAGGTTGGTCACCCATACAGCCAATCACACAGCCACATACTCACCCATTCAGCTAATTACAAAGACCTATTCACCTATACAGCCATGCACACACACACCCAATCACTCACCCATATAGCCTCTCAACACAGCCACCCACTAAACCATACAAGCACATACACATACCAAACCACTTACATGCCCATTCACACATTCATACAGGCACTCCCATGTCCGCTCACTCACCCACAAAGCCATTCTCAGACACTCACTCTCCAGTACACCCACTTACATACCCAGTAACTCACTCATACAGCCAAACACCCAATCACTCACCCATACAGTCACTTACAAACCTGCTCACTCACCCATACAGCAACTCACAGAACCACTCACTCACACATACAGCAACTGACATAAGTACTCACACACCCATACAACCACTCACACACCCACTCACATACCCATACTGCCACTCACCCACCCACTCAGCTACTCAAACCCCCACTTATACACCCATACAGACACTCATACACCCATACAACCACACACATACACATCCACACACACATCCACTTACATACCTATACGACCACTCAGACACCCACTAACCCACCCATACAACCATGCACCACACAACCACTCACACACCCACAAAGCTAGTCAGAGACCAACTCACTTACCCAAACAGCAACTCATGCATACTCTCATACTCCTATACAGCCACTCAGACAACCAAAATACACTCATACAGAGAGTCACATATAGCCACTTAGATCACATATGTTAGAAAGAGTATAATTCATTAGTAGTAAATCTAGTGTACTGATCTAACTTTTGTAGTAGGTTAGTATATATGTTTAACACTCAAAAATGTTTAGAAACACTAACAATCACAGGATAATGTCATCGGTGATGTCCTCAGTAATGCCGTTGACCAAGTCATGAGTTATGTAAAATGTGAGGTCATAGGCTGTGCATTGTGGGGGTGTAAGTTATAGTTAGCTCAGCTAACTGTAACTGCTGAATTTCACTGTTTCTGTGAGTGAAATCTGAACCAAATTACCAGTAACCTATGTTTTTTCTGTGAATTTCTTAGGTTTTTTATATTTTTTTTCCTAACTATAACATCTCTGTAACCTTTGTTTTTTTTCCAATGATTTACTAAGCTTTTTTCTAAATGTTAGATAAGATGCCCATTACAAAGCATAGTGAGGGGAGATTGAACGGAGGGCCTGACCTGACATTGTGTTGCCCTCAACCAAGCTTGCTGTTCCTGTCCCCTTCCTCCTAGCCACTCATTGGCCAATTTCTTGACCCTGCTTCCTCATTACAGCCATGTGTGGCTGTTGTTCTGCCACTGCCCTACCTGCCTGCCCTAATCAGATAGCTTGCTGCCCCATCCACCTCCTTCCAACTCTCTGTTGTCCAAGTATATACACCAGCCCCCTCCCTCCTGCCCTGCATGGACCGATGTGCTGCCACTGCCCTCCATTTAGATTGATGTTCCAGCCCACCCCTCCTGCCCTCCGTTGCCCAAGTCTGTGCCCCATCATTGCCCTCCTGAATACCCTTTGAGCTTAGCTTGATGCCGCTATTCTCCTTCCCTCTACCCTAAGATGTCTGTGTGCATGCCCTGCTCCCTCTTTTCTGACAATCATATTCCATGGACCTGCCACCATACTATCTACTCTGAGTGTTCTGTTGAGCTTCCGCTGCCCCTGCCTCGCCCACTTGCCTAGCATGGTCAGATAGCTGCTGCCTGTCCCTGACACCTCCACCCTGCCTGTCCAAGTTATATGCCCCTATCCATTCCCTCCTGTCCTCCCTGGTCCATTTTGCTTCCACTCCCCTCTGCCCTCCTTGCTCTGTTGTGGTGCAACTGCTCCTCTTGTCTGCCCTGCATGGTCTGTTGTGGAGCCCCTTCCCCTGCCATCTTTTGTCTGTGTCCAACCCCTACCTCTTCCGGCTGTCCTCCTTGGTCCTTTGCAAATTCCCCTGCCCCCCCTCTCACCAACAATGGCTGTTGTGCTGCCACTAACCCTCGTGCTTGCCATGCATGGTCTTCCGTGCTGCCACAGCCCCTCCAACCTGCCCTGTGTGGCCATCTTGCTGCCCATGATCCCCTCCCACATTCTTTCCATTGTCTGTGTCTATGCCATTGTAGTCTCACTGTTGTCTTCCATGGTGTGTTGTGATTCTAGTACCCATCCTGCCAGTCCTCCATGGTCAGCTTGCGGCTCCTGCCCTGTCGCCTTGCCCCCTGCCCTCCGTTTTCCATGTGTAGATCCCTATCCCCTGCCTCCTACCTTGTCTGGTCTGCTGTCATGTCCCTGACCCCTCCCTCATGCCTTCATGGTCTGTTCTGCTGCAACTGTCCTTCCTCTCTGTCCAATATGATCAGCTTGCTACCCTTGCCTCTTTCTCCTCTGCTCTCTGTTGTACATGTGCTCTGTCCCCTCCCTATTGCTTTCCATGGTCCGTTGTGCTGCACACCCGTCCAGCTTGCCCTGCGTGGTGTATTGTGCTGCTGCTACCCCTGACACCTTCCCTGTAAGGTCAGTTTGGTCCCCCTGCCATCTCCCTCCTGCCCTATCTTATCTAAATCGACGTCCCTACTCCATTACTCCTGCCCTCTGGGATCCAACGTACCTTACCTGCACACATTTTGAACTTGGTAAGAGGGAGATTTTGAAAATAAAACCTGGGGAATAAATGTTCCACATTGACTTACAATGAAAAAGAGTAGATTTTAGGCAGGAGACAGATAAAATAAAGCCCTTTTGAGCTTAAAAACATTGGGACTCTCCTGCCTGAATCAGGTATGTTGGCATGTTTAGTTTTACTGCCACTGCCTCTTCCTTCTGCCTCAATGGTCTTTTATATTTCCGCATCCTCTTTTGCCTGTGCTGCGTGGTCAGTTTGTTGGCCCTGCCCTCCATGGCCCGTTGTGCTGCTACTGCCCCTCCCGCCTACACAGGGTGGTCAACTTGGTTTATCTGCACCTTCCTGTGTGAGAGGGTCTCATTCCCATAGAAATAATGGTTAGTCCTCTAAACAAAAAACATGAGGACATTTTACCTGAGTTTGCAAATAGCCACAAAACACTTCTAAATAATTTGCTATCTTCATGTTTTTTTATCCAGTTGATCACTTAATTATATGGGAGAGGATGTGACGTTATGGCCTGAGCCACAGACTTTGCAACTGGGTACCCAGGTTTGAGTTTCGACGACAGCTCGACATCCAGTTAATTTGGGCAAAGAACTTAATCTCCCTGAGCCTAAAAGCAAAATCAATGTGCCTTTGTGTAATGTAACTGATGCTCGTGTAAAACACTCCTATAACCAAGTGTTTTGAACACTTCTGTCATTGGACTGTACTTGGATGCTGTTGGGTGATATTTGTGCTATATTTGGGCTCTCTTTTCTCTGATGGCCATCTTGGAGACTTATTTGTTATAAAGCTCTTTAATTTCCTCATTTACAACAGTCTCCTCAGTAGAAAAGCTTTCAGTTTTCCACTTTGATTTCCTCAAGATGGCGTTCAGATATGCAATACTTTTGTCATTAATTCAGAGTGGTAGCACTCTAGATGGTCATTAGAAGTGTAGTAAAACTGCTGATCACCAGGTAGTTATATGGCAATCTGCTGCCAGTGTGGAGAGTACATGTTTCAGTCTGCATGTCAGAATGTTTGAATGAAATAGGAGAGGAAGATATTTGTGAATTCACTTAAAATGTGAACACATTTTTCTTTCTACAGCACTAACCATTATTTGTATGACAAACTGAACCCCCTCATTTTGTTCCTTTCTAAATTAAATGTTTTCAGTTTTACCAGTTTGATTCAGTCAACATGGCTTCAGGTATGCCATATGTTTGTCATAAGAAACACAGGTAGCACTCTAGTTATTCTTTAGAACACTCTGGGAGGCTGCAGTTGTACACAAGGGAATCAACTGACAGCCTGCTCCAGTTGGAAGTTGATGATTTACTGAGAATGTCAGGCTTCCTTTTCACATGGCTGGGAAACCTAGTGGGATTTTATAGAAAATATGGGCTCATGTTAGCTTTTGGAGAACCTTCCATAACCTCCATGGGAAAATCATGAGAAAACAGTTTTCTCTCAAACATGATTCATGAAATCCCAGCAGAATGTTTTTCCACAGGGTAAAATCACATATGAACACATCACAATTCCTAAAATTAGTATGGTACAATCAACAAATGATTTATATTGTAACTAAAATCTGTTATCACCCTTATACGGTCTCCTTTTTCTGACCCTCAAAACCTGCCAATCACTAAAATGCATTTGAATGTGGTGCTATCATGTATTTTGGTCTCAAGATGGCTGCTAACACTTCCTAGTTGAAGTGTTGGCAGCCAATCAGTTACCACCATGAGATCTGTGCATAGGCTCCGCACAGATATACAAATTTGGTTTTCCTTTAATATCTCCAAAACTAATGAGCGGACTTACAGCAAAGAACAAAAACTGTGATCTCCGGAACAAAATCTCCCTTTCTACCCAATTTTGTGCAATGCCATCCAGCAGTTCGGGCTGCAGGCATCCCTAAAGTCCCTATGAAAATTAATATTTGAAATGTACTTCCCCCCCCCCCCCCCCCTTTTCTCCACCTTCACTTGATGTATCCCCCGTGCACAACTAGAATCACCAGGGCACTTTCTTTGGAAAAGTTCATGAAGATTCGTCAAACAATGCCAAAGATATAGGCAATTCAATAAATGTTTTTCCTATGGAAACATGGTGCTAACTATAACTACCAACTGTTGACCGTCAGTAGGTAAAAAATGATATATATATATTTATTTTCCTCAACAATGTGCCGAAAGCAACGAGAGGGCACTCAACCGTGCTCAGCCATCCGGCAGTATGATGCAGCCTGCCTCTTTGCTCCAACTTGTTTACTCGTGCCGAAGCGTTTCAAGGCCTTAAGCCATTTCTGGCATTTTTATTTACATGATCGCCCCCAGTGGGCGTATGCATATGAGCAGGCTTCATTGATGCATGATGGACATTGAAGTTCCAAATGCGAGCATTCTTATATATATATGCTACAGAACTTGAAATTATATTTATACAAAGAATTGTTATTTTGCTCATGCAGGGTGCAACAGTGGGTCGATTGATTCCTGGAATTCTTCAGCAGCCACAGATACCTGGCCTGACCCAGGTGGGATTTGGACCAAGAGGACCATTTATAGGGCAGTTACCAAATCAGATTGCCTTCCCTGGGCAAGGCCTGCTACCCCAGGGTCCTGGTCAAGGTGCCCAGCAAACACAGCAAGCCCAGCAACAGGACCCTAACAACCCACAAATGCCTCAGCAGAACGGACAGCCTAACCAAGTAAGTGCACTCTCTTTTCTCCTCTGCCCTGCAGTCCAAGCCCCATAGACACTCACCAAGATGCTCTTTCAGTGGTGAAATGGCATGCATGATGTGCAGGATTACTTTTACCCATTTCTTTGTTTTGTATTCCATAATACAGCATTGTGTTTCTTTGTTTGTGACAGTGCGGGGGGGGGGGTTGTTAATCAAGTACAGGAATTAGGCAAGGTTCTTTGCTTGTACTATGGCTTTGAATGTGTGTGAACTGTTTCAATTTCATTCTCACTACATAACTGAGTTACAGCCTATAGTACTCCGACAGAAGTGCACACCTCTGAGCATATAGACATAGAGGTTAGAAGAGTGAGATGCAGAGATAGAAAAGGGGATAAAGAGATGTGTAGTAAATAAAAATAAAGCAGGCAAAGACACTGGATTGTAGAACATCTTACTCTCATGATGCAGCACTAATGTGACCCACTCATGTGGTGAAACATAGGTCCACCAATCCACCCTCTAACCTACCTAACCATGAAATGGGTGGCTACATTTAGTTTTCGTTTCTACTATATCCCAATATTTTCCATTATTATCTGATCGGTTCACCTCATGTTTTTAATTGTCTCATGAAGTTTTATCTATATGGGAATGTGGCTCAGACTCCTGCCATATGGAGCTATGGCCTACATGACACGTGTGCTGCGAACTTGTAAGGGTGGTAGCAGGACAAACTTTTCACTTAAGTTTGATCAATTTCTGTCAATAGCTGGGATTTAAATAAGAGCCTCATTTTTTAATGGGACCATCATAAGAAGCCTGCCAAACATCAGCTTGTTCCTGACTAAGTCACTCTTAGGCCCTGATGTTATTTAGAGGTTGGAGAACTTCTTGGTTTTGAAAGTTGGAGCCTCGGTGGCCCCTGCAGGAGAAACACTCTCACCCGGCATCAGAAATTGAGATATATTTAGGATCGGCGTTCTAATGCTAATTTTAATTTCCCACAACCGTATAAAAATCAAGGGCTGGCATTCCTTGCACAAGAAAAAGATCAATACACCTATCATACAGGGAGAAGACACCCATTTTGTCTTAAATATTGCTTTTTAAGAATGTCAGGTTTCTGGCAAGTAAAGCAAAATCCTATTGGGCCATCATGAACTGACGGCCCACCAGCAACACATTTTTTAAATTTTTGTTTTTTTATTGATTTTCACAATCTTATTGCACAGAGTTACAGTGCATTATGATAGATCACAAATTAAGAAACGTTGGGTATATGTCAACGTCCAGGCATGAATAAACCAGGTTAACTCTGAGTACAGTAATCCCGTTCAGCAAGGGAGACAGGAAGCCCACTCATTAATATTCTCTACAATCTCTGCGGTGTTACGGTAATCCCAGGTGTTTCCCTCTCCATCCCGGCCCCCGCAGAAATGTTTTGTGGTAGTGGTGGAGTACCACCCATGTCCCATGTTGACAGCAGATAGGAATGAAATGGTTGCCATATATCCAATGGCCAAGCCGCAGGTGGCTATAGCTTTGCATATGTGTCACTTTTGGTTTTGCACGCGGCTATAGCTGTGCATATGTGTCACTGTTGGTGTTGCACTAGGTCATGCTCTGCAGCTATGTGTGTAGCTTGGGGGTGCATTTACTGCCCCCCCCGCCCGCAACACAATTTCACAGAAAGATTTACTGCCATGCCAGTGACAATAACAAATCCCTAAATTTTCCAGGCTGGTGGACATGGGCTTGCAGAGGTGGAGCTTCCACCACCCCAGTAGTTTGGCAGCTCATCAGCCAAACACTAAATTACCTTCTCAGTCAATTTCTTTGTGTTTAGGACATGAACAAGTTGTTTTCTGTTAAATAATTAAACATTCTTTCTTATTGTTTCTATTTATTTTGTTCACAGTGCTGCTTAAATTATGTTTGATCTCTTCCACGAGTATGTATTCTTGAAGGTCATGTAAACGTATACTGGTATGCTCGCTTATCCAGTTGCACCTCATGTGCTTTCTTCAGGTTTAGCGAAAACCTAATGATGCACAAATACTAGACCTTGGAGTCTTTTGTGTGTTTGATGTCATGTGTAAACAATAGTCTGCCATCATCTCGGCAATGCTCACCCTGTCATTCTTGCCTTCATCCTATACCTGAGCTGGTCTAATAATAAAGCATGTTCCTCACAGTCTTCCCTTTCCTGTTGTGCAAACCATTTTTATGCCCATTTTACGGAATATCGAGAGATTAGGAATAACACGGCACACTAATAGTGTAGACAGAATTTTGTGGGACAAAATATCGAAATGTAGGTGCATACAGAAGAAGTATAGATTTACTATTCTTAACTCCACATCTGTGTACCTTGAAGATATAGATATCGACAAGGCACATATATATGGAGCTAGGTATAGAAAATATAAACATACTTACCTTTTGCTATTTTGTCCTTCAATATTATTTCCATGATATTTGGTGCCATCAAGATTTCTACCTCAGTATTCCAGGGACACGCCCATTCTTATCACTGTCAGTCAGATATTTTCCACATATCAACTAGCCATACCTAAAATAAAAATTTTCATAACCCATATTTATAATGTATCCTCATATTCATTGTTGTAGAAATGTCTTGTGTGAATAGGGTCAGACTCAACAAACCCCTCTCCCACCTAAAAAAATTACAAACATGTTTTTTGTTACTATTCTAACATATTAATTCACCTCTATATTTCCTGGTAAGTATCATGTTTATTTTTTTAATCAACGGTTATTGCATTAATGAAAGTAAAATTGTTTTCAGGTACCCCACTAATGAAAAGCCTTCCAATTAACTGTGCATATTCTCAATGTATTTTCCCTGCTTCATGTTACTGTGTTTTTTCCACTAGGTGATGCCATATATGGTCTTCCCACAAGGACAGGGGCAGGGACAGGTACATTTTAAGTCATATCTTTAGGAATACATTTTTGGTTGCTTTACTTGTTGGCATGTTCACACAACCAGGCTTTCACTGTGTGTGGGAAACATTGCCATGTTCTACTTCTTCTCAACATTCTTCCACACACATATGTCTCTCCTTTCATCAATTTGCCTCATTCCCCAAGGTTTCTTTATTCCTAGGGTCCTCTTGCTTCCCTATGCATCCCTCTCTCTTTAGTCTAAGCTCTTTTTATCAATCCGACTTTTAAAAATCTCCATAGTTGTATCTTTAAAAGCCATTTATTTGTGGATTGTATAGATTTTCACATTTTCTGCAGAAATTGCATGGCAATGCAATTTTGCCTATACTCATGGACAGTCTTGTGTGTACTTTGATCATGGAAGCGATCCTGTATCAAAGGAGATGAAATTTGATTTGCAGACAAAAATGTGTTTTTGAATTTCTCACATTTTTGGTGGACCAACAATGCTACTTGTCATACAAATGTCTGACGAATACCTTCTAATCTCAAATGCGTAACAAAGAACAGTTTGCCATCAAGATTCAGCATGAACCATACTAACAGTTGACTTCCAAAAAACAATGATTTTGAGAACACTAACGGAAATGCAACCGAAGTTCTTTAACAATAAATGGAATCCTCTGGCACTGGATCCTAAGGGCACCTTCATCACGCCAATAATCTCCTCGGATTAAAGGAATGAGGATACACCTCATCCTTAGTAGATCTTGAAAGGCACATTTCTATAATACCTTTTGGGCTTTTCAAAGCACATCTAGCTTGTGTGTAAATTCACATGTGGTTCATAATATTAAACTTGGAGGGCATATGCAATAACCTTGATTTTGAGAACTTAATCATGTTCAATTTAACAATTTTTCTTCATTGAATGGAACCCACAAAAATATAAAATCAGTGGACTCATCAAACCCAAAATGCAAAACAGTGCCAATGAGAATTGTAATTTTGGGCCACATTGTTTAGAGGAAAACTAAGTTCACTTAATGGTGAATTGAGTTCTTTGCTTATTAATAGCAAGTTCAGCTTCTTTGTGAATATACTGAAGATGCTATCTGTATGTTTAAGACAAAGTTCCCAGATGCACACAACTTCTGCCCTCAGAGTGAAAATGTGAATTTAAACACAAAGAGGCCGTACTTTGTAGAGCCCTCTAGGTTCCATCATCCTTTACCACGATGATGGCCACACGATCCTCCCCAAAAATTCCTCCTCAATTATATTTGAAATTGCACTCCTTCATTATCTTCCCCCAAACAGATGATGCAATATTACCCATTCTACATGTACCCACAACAACAACAGCCTCCACAGCAGGCTCCACAGCAACCAGGACAGCAGCAGCCCACTGATCAGGTACTAAACATTCATATTTTGGGGTGTAAATCTTCAGGCTTATTGGTTACATGATAAAGTATAGGAAAAATTGAGAAAATGAGTCTACCAAAATGGTCTTGATAAGAGTGGTTGTTCAAAGGTATGAATACATCATTTTTAAGCAATGCACTAAAAGTGTCACTTTACCCAGCACATTTTTAGGCCTAAGACCAATCAGTACATGGTCTACTGATCCCAATTTAGCTTTACAAAATAAACGAGAAATGATTGTGATAATCCACTTTTCCATCCTAAAACAGACAAAAGAAATAAGTAGCAATCTTTAAGGACCTTAATCAGAAAATGATCTGTGCACCTAAATTTGATTTTGGCAAGTTAGTACAAATATTTATAAATGCAAATTCATGTTTCTAATTTGCAACGTCATGAATTCTTTTTGGGGAGGGATCTTTAAAATGACACCAGTATAGAATCATTTAAAGTTGAGTAAATCTTCTCCCAGGAGTGACTTGTGGGCATACCAGGATTATTATTATTATTATTATTATTAAATTTCTAAAGCGCTCAGCTACCCGTAGGTTTCCCGGCGCTAAAACCAAAAAGTGAGAGGGGAAAGTCAGAGGAGAACTGTTTAGATATCAAATAGCCAGGTCTTTATCTGTCCACGGAACCTGAGATAATTAGGTTCAATGCGTATCTGAAAGGGGAGAGAATTCCAGAGTGAGGGGGCCAGCCAAGCAAAAGAGCGGCCACCCATTCTGGCTTTCTTGATTCTGGGAACTGACAGTAGGTTTTGATTAGAAGATCGGAGATTACGAGGGGGCAGGTATGATTGTGCAAGGGGGTTGAGATAAGCGGGGGCTAATCCAGAGTTAATTCTGTGGATGATGCAGAGGGCCTTAAATTTTGTCCGATTTTCAATTCGGAGCCAGTGCAGGGAACGAATGGCATTGGAGGTGGGAGAAGTGTTAGGTAATTTGCAGAGGAGTCGTGCAGCCATGTTTTGAACTGTCTGCAACTTGCGCGTCACCTCTTTACTGGCTCCCAGAAGAAGGATGTTCCCGTAGTCCAGTCTAGAAGTTATAAGAGCCTGGACCACTGTCTTCTGCGTGTCCAAGGGAAGCATCCAAATGATTTTTCGCAACCACTTAATGATAGTGATGCAGGTGGAAGATGTTTTAACCACATGGTTCTTCATGGATAGTTGGTTATCGAAGGTGACGCCAAGGTTGCGAGCAGTTATGGATGGAGTGGGGAGAGGGCCCATTTGTGAAGGCCATTGCCTAGGTCCCCATAAGGTGGTGTTGGGACCAAACAGAAGAACCTCAGTTTTGCCCCCATTTAGTTGTAATTTGTGATCCAACATCCAGGCTGCGATGTTACTCAGACCTGTACGGAGGGAAGAAGATGAGGAATGAGAGTCAGAGGAAAGGGAATAGATGATCTGGGTATCATCGGCGTACGAGTAAATAGTGAGCCCAGCTTGCTCTGCAATAGTAGCCAAAGGTCTGACATACAAATTGAAGAGCAAGGGGCTCAGGATGGAACCCTGCGGTACCCCGTACGCCGATGTAAGGGTTAGAGAAGCAGAAGACGAGGAAAAAACTTGAAAGGTGCGATCTGAAAGAAAACTAACAAACCAGGATCTGGTGGATACCTACAAAAAGCAATGAACAAACAGAGGTTTAAAGTTAATTTGCCAGCTGAAAACAGATGGAGCTTTAATCCAGTCAAGGGCAGGAATGGATCTGTTTTCATTGTACAAAAGGGGAGAGAACATCACCAAAATTGGTGAGATGTAGAGGAATGGACTTCTAATGGGGTAGCTGTTTGTTTTCAGTGTATTTACGCTAAACGCTACACCTTGCCATGCAGAAATCTATGCTTGTTGCATGTCTAAATATTGACTTAGGTGGGTATTCCTAGGAAGCTACAACAATTTTGTCTTTCCTGTAGTACAATTTGGAATTCTTCTTGAATGCCATTCCAGGCTTTCTGTGTGAATTAAGTTACAGATCTTGTCATTAACAATAACCTGATAAAACAGTAAACAGAAACTGCAGAGAAATCTGCACAAATGTTGCTCCACTCTTGGAGGGATTCAATTGCCATTTGCTGACTGTTAAATCTGCCCTAATGATGGCTATTTTAAGGAACACTTCTAAGTGACACCATATTTGCAACTTACACCGAACTACTAGTGTAAGGTATGATATGGTACATTTTTATTGTTTAGTTAATTAAAACAATAATGATATTAAAAGTACACCCCAGATTCAGATAAAAAACAATTAAAAAAACACTTCATCAAACATGAGTTTGTTATCAAACTCATCAAATTAATATACTTAAGTTAAAAACTAGATAATACAAAACCTAAAAAACGGAAATCACATTCTTGCCTTGTTACAGTAAAGCAGACAAGGTTTTCAAGCCACAAATGTTCCTAGGGCAGAACTGCAGTGCTGTTAAGTGTATAGACGGAGATTTGTTAGCGACCAGATTGCTATGATTACCAGAAGACATTCCGTTCAGGTTGTTTGCCATCCAGCATCTAGTATTGTTAGAGAAGTCCTTTGTACCCCATAGTGGCTCTGACCCCAGCCTTATATTTTCTGGACCTTTTGAACAGCGAAGAACTGGGCCCTTATAAGGTCAGCTAGAACAGGTTTGGCCAAGATCCAAGGATATTTTGTGGGAGACGGTTTACAAAAAAAATACTCCATTATGACAAACTTTCTTACAACTTCCCGGTGACTGAACTTTACTTTAGTAGCTTCACTTGGATTATCAGGGCACCAGGAACAAAGGCGATTTACTCAATCTCTTTAGACTTAATCCTATTCATACCAGGGAGTGCAGAGAATAATTTTCAGATATTTCTTCAGTTAAGGATGTTTTCACATCCGCGAGTGACATATTCCTATTGGGGAATTAATGTAGCATCCCCCTGTCATTTATTCCCTGGTGCACTGATACTTCTCAAGATGTTAGGGCGTTCCTCTCCACCCTAAAATGCCACTTGAGTATTCGTATCCCTGAAATGGGCACTGACACCTCCCTATATACCAAATCAACTTTTGCCGGCCTGCCCATCTCAACTGCATTCTACCTTCCAACTAAAGGGAGGAAAGCAGACATTATTAAGTTTGCATGTCTTATTTCACCTGAATCCAGAGGGACAAGGGTTGCTAAGGGCCCATTTGTTATTGTTTCTTTCCATGTCAGCTGAAGAAGATCTTGACATTCTTTAGAGGAACTTAGTAACTCAGCACCGGTGTCAGGATTTGTGACATCACTAATTGGCGTCCCCAGTTTGGCATTGGTGCCAAGCTCCGCAGTCAGAGGGTGTATCACCAACACTTCTGACTTCACACACCTGTTAACTGGGGATATTTGTTCCCGTGGCTCTTCCAGATCTTTGTTTGGGACCATGGGAGCTACGGTGCATTTCCTCTCTTGTAATCTCTAATTGAAATTATCCTTGTGTAGTGGTGCGTCCTAGAGGTGAATAAAAACTGGGAGACACCAAATCTTCTAGTTTTCTACTGCGTTTGGTCCCTTGTTGTTTGTTCAAAAAGTCTTGCAAAAATACTTATTTACAGTCAGTTTTCTCTATGTTATATAGTTTTCTTTTACTGTAAAGTGATTATAAAGCATAAACGTTGTTTAAAATACCTCATGAACAAATTTCATAACATTTTATTCAACAAAGTTAAATTTAAAAAAAGACTAGAATTATGTTAACAACGTTTTAAAAGGATAGCATCATTTGCTAGAAGGTGTACAAAGATACACACGTTATAAAACTGTTGGTGCAATTAAATAGTTAAAATAATTAAATAAGTAAAATAAGTTGAAAGTCTTTGTTAAAATCTGCTCTTTGTTAATATCATTTTCCATTTTCCATATATACGAGCATTGGTCTCACCTAGAATTTGCCACAGTCGCCTATTTACATTAGAAAATCATTTATAGTTAAGTGTGAAAAGATTGACGATACAAATTGTATGAAAATATCTAACCTTTCAATAACCGAAATTAAAAATTAACAACTTTAGTTTCCGATGCCCATGACTGTCATTAATGTCAATCCGCTCTCATCACTGAAAAGATAGGAAATGCAAGCATTTGAGGAAAGCCCTGAAGCACATTAATGATGACATTATACTGATTGTGATGTGCTTGCGAGAAACCAAGGGTCACTACCATTATTTTCAAAGTCGTGTAATTTTTTTTAAAGAGGGCCACACATATTTTCAGGTGTTGCACTCTACAAAATGACAACTAACTCACAATTAACATTTTTTTAACAGAACACCCCCTTTATCAATCAGCGTGGATTTGTTCCTCAGCAAGCAGCACCAGTAAGTGGATATTATTACAGGGGGTTTGTGCCCACATTTGAACAAGGTGCGATAGAAACATTTTGTAAAGGTATTCTGGCTGCCAGCTGGGATCTTACATCAACAAGTCCTTGTCCAATAACTGCCTGCTTATACCAAGGAAATGTGTGCCTTCATCTTGTCAACGGAGTAACTTGGTGGAGATGTAAACATACTATATGACTAGCTCCTTTACTACGTGGTCTCACCTTTTTTGGTGGGAACAGTGTGGGAAATTGTGGGAGATAATAAGACAGGAGTGTCTGTGCATTAAGTACGCCGTGACCTATGTAACACAAAGCAAACTGGTTAGAAAGTTTTAGTGTCTGAAGTGAAGCTGAAATCCATATGTCCAAATGTCAATTTTGGGTTACAAAATCCCAAACAGAAGTATATGTAATACCTTTTCAAAATGTAATTGAAAGAAGAATCCTGCTTTGCAGGTGAAGTACATAATTACTCTAATGCAAATTGATCTTTAATCTCTAATTATCGCAATACAGATGAGGGTGGAATTTCAAACTGCCCAATTAAAACACACTGCTGGTATTCTTTCTCTACACATATTTTGGCCAATAAGACCTGCCAAAATGCTCTTGGAGAAAATTGGCAAGGAATGGGTACGTAGCTTCAGAGATATCTCACTGTTGAGAGATTAATGTTTATCCCCGAATGTATGATGGTACAGAGCATTCCATTGCAAGGCATGCCTTTACCTCGCATGTGTTACAATGCGAATGCCTTTACCACACATGACCTTTACCACTCATTTCTTTATAAGAAATATGTCTTTACCAAGAATGCCTTTACTACGAATTTTCCAGCACAGGTCGTCAAGAGGAAGCGGAAGGGTCTTTCTGTTTGCTCTAATGACACTGATAGCCTTGACCACACCTGGTGCCTTTACCACCGTTACCAGCATAAGCCCGTACCACCAGTGCAATGTATATGCCTTTACCATTCATACCTCTACAACGTTAGTTCTTTGTAATGGCACGAGTGGTAAAGGCATATGCGTTGTAACAAAATGTGGGGTAATGGCTATTCGTGGTAACAGTGCATGCATTGTTCCGCATGCGTGGTAAAGGTACTGTGTGGTTACAGCCTCATTGTAATGGTTGTTTCCCTTACTTGCTGCAATATCAGAATAAGGCTTTATATGGGTTTTATCTTAGCCATTTTCTTAGTCCATATAATGAATAATTAAGGTGGGCTCCATAAACTTTCTAAATAAATAATTCTTATTTAATTTGGATAGGGTAAAAGGTAAATCTTTTAACTTAGCACATACATGCATTGAAGGGAGGCAATCACATTCACTAGTTCTGAGATTACAGGAGAAAACCTTCCTGTTTAGTTTTCCATTATTTTTCAAGTTTAGTGAAATTCTTGAAGAGAATTGTAGCTATTTTGACTTTTCTGTATGGCCCTACCACATTTCTTGATTTTTTTTCTAGACTCTATTCTAGTTGGTATTACAACTCAATGCATCGTGACACTGCTATTAGCTGCCTCAGTGTGTGTGATGTGGCCCAAAAATTGGATTTGTAAAATTGGTTTCACTCACTTTGTCTATTTAACTTTTTTGTAAGGACATAGCAGATGGTTCGGAAATGCATGAATGGCCTGGATGTTAAATTATATATGGGGGCTAAACTGTGTATATATACCACCCACATATATGACCAAAATAAATGGCTGCCAAGAGCACCACTCTTCCCTGGCTGAGCTTTATTTTTAAGGCAATGCAATAACACATGCTAAGGATAGGTGCACCAACTGTGTAGAAAACGTACTTTATATTGACAATTCACCCTTAAAGTCTACCTTATGAGCTCATAAGTCAGGCTGTCTCATATATTAAAAAAGTGCCACACTCTAAGTTAATGCCATCGCAGTGTCTTAAATAGCTAGTTGACTGTGTAGGCTTGTCCATATTTTTCATAAAACATGACTAGGTGGGTTTAAAATATTTAATTCCATAGCTCCACCTGGGAAAATCTAGCAGACTCATTCAAAGTTGTTGCCCACTTAATGTTCAAAATCTGATTTAATGGTGACATCAGATTGATACTCTGCCATATTTTCACATTAAGGCAAAGAAGAAGTGGTGCAAAATGAGGTGAGAACTGCAAATAATGAGATATTAATGGGTGGCAGAATGTCTATAATCACTTCCTGGTGCACAGGACACGTCTGGCACTAAACCACTACCTCTTTAGAAAATTAATGGACCTACGAACACTTTATCTGAATAGCAAGGCACAGCTGGAAGAAAATGACTCAAGGACTCATGACTTTACTACAAGAAAATTACTCCAATAATTTTAACTCCTGCTGCAACAAAGATGAGTGCCCACTCCTAACTTCCGCTGACCACCAGGGAACAGAATTGTTTCATGGGTCAGGGGTTTGTCCTCCTGTTTAGATGATCCTACGGCAGAAAAATGAAGGACTACTGTCTCCATCAGGGTCAATCTGACCACAGATGAGTGCACCCTGCAGGAGGCTTGGCCGGACAGTGATCTAATTCTTAGAAGCAGCCTGTCCTAGAAAGCTGAGGATTTGAAGGACTGACTAGAAATATTTTTTAAAGCATTTGTGGAAAGGTAAGACTATGGGGCCCATTAGGATGGCAGGCGGACTTTGTCCACCCGCCATTCCGACGTAAAACGGGACCACCCGCCATAAGGACGGCGGTCCCGTGGGGGCCATTAGGCTGCGCCCGCCAAACTGGCGGGTGCAATCCGCATTTTTAAAATGCTCATTACTAAAAATGTACATTGTGCACTTCAATGCACAACGTGACAGGCCCCGTGCGGAGCCTGTCACGTTGTGCATTGAAGTGCAGGTGGGGTACCATAGGTACCCCCCATGTGCACCCCCCACCCCCACCCCGTAGTCCCTGGGGGCCCGCAACGGGCCCCCACAAGACATTCCCGCATGCCTTTCCGTGGCTTTCTAGCCTTCACCCTAATATGGATGGCGGTGTCTGACAGACACCGCCACCATATGAAACTCTTTTCCGCCCGGTCAACTCCTTGACCGGGCGGAAAAGCGACAGGCGGTCTTTCCGTCCGCCGCGGTCCCCCCCACCATAGAAATATGGTAGGGGGAAATGGGTGGCAGACGGGGAAGGATGTCAGGGGGATCGCTACCGCCAGCATGGTGGTCTGCCTGACATCCTAATGGAGCCCTAAGGGTTTGGTCTACCTTTAAGTGGACAGTACTTTGTCCGTCAGGGTGGTGAAGATAATCTATGTCCTTAGTCAGAATCTTATATTAGTTAAGGTGCATTCTTTCTTTTGTAAGCCCATGTAAAGGAGGAAATGCTCCCAGAAGCCACCTCAAGTTTTCTCACTCTCCCCTTTACACCCTTCTTTTCTCCTCCCTGTACACCAGTTCTCTACCTTGTGATATTGCAGCTTTCATCTTTATTTTTGCATCTCCCTTTCCCTCACAGGCACTCCATAAATTCTTGCCCCTACTATGTTTCTCTCCCTGTAGACCCAGACCCATCCCTCTTCTACAATGATAGTATTATTATGAATAATATTGTTGATGTTGTATTGTTGTTGTAAATATTATTTTGGGACCTTTCTTTTAGGTTTTTGGGTTAGTTTTCTATTGTATTTGAATTGCTCTCACTGAAGTTGTTTTTTAATCCATTTGATATGAAAAATGCTCTTTATGAAATCAAATGATAAAATCAATTGATGAAACATATTTGTCATGCTGTAAATTTTGTAGAATGAGATCAGAATGTAAAAAGAGCATTGTTGCCCTGTGATTTTCCAAAATGGGAAAGGTATTTTCATACAATCAATATGGTCTCTTCATAGTATTTACTCTGTTCATAATCTCATAGGTAGTTCCAGGTGCACAGCAACAACAGCAACAGCAGCAGATGCCCAATGACCCATCAGCAGGAGGCGCACTTACAACCCAGACAATGGTAAAAAAGTCTCTCTCAAGAATGACCGATTGACTCAGAAAATACCACCCGCTCGCCTACCCATACACCTATACCAATTGTAAAGACACACCCATGACTAAGCTAGCTGGAGACAGTCGTGGTAGGGATACGCTTTCAGAAGGCCACGCAGCCAAGTAGATCACATGTGACTTCCGTGTTATGACCATATAGCGCAATCGAAAAATCTCACACAGAAAGAACGAAATGATTTCAGTGTCAATATGGATGTATAAAAACAAACACACATCACAGAGTTCCAAAGTTTAAAATATTTCTGCTTTCTTTTCATACATTCCTTGTTGATTTCTTTTACTTTGTATTTGTGTAGTCATTTAGTTATGTAGGTTTTTTTCTTGTGCAGCAAGTTTGTGCTCGCCTACACTAGTGTCAAGCCACCAAGAAGAAAGAGGCAGTGGTTGCTCTTATATATACAAATTTCTTGCAAACATTTTCAAAATGTTTAAGGATAGTTAGGAACTTCAGAAATATGTTCTTTTCTAATTTCGAAATGATGTTTAAAATTGGTGACAAGTGAGATTAACTTTAATAATTTAATAATTGCATGTTGAGACATTATTAGCTAACCATAATGAAGCTATTCAATACGTACTTGTTAATTCAACAAATCATATGGGGAGTCCTTCTTAACTAACCATATTATAGCTATTGAGCAGGAGCTAGTTAATTTAACGAATAATACATGTTAGATGTAAAATTAGAACGAGTCTGAATGAATCAATGACAAAAGGCCATAATAAGTGACAGTAGAATACATACCATTGTTAAACATAAAAACGTGGGTTCAAGGTGGAAATTAGAAATGTGGATGATGACAGAAGGATAACTGTTGTACAAATAAAAGCATTAACAATCTGTAAACAAGTACATAAATAGGGGTTTCTGAAAAGAGCTTAAGGTAGGCACCATCCTGGCTTCAGAATTCTGGAAATAACAGTCATTAAAAAATAACTGAAAGGACTAAAAGAATAATTCATTTAAAGGCCTGCAAGTTGAACTTATCCCACGTTTGTAGCAACCTGGTTGTCTGCCAAGTGATATATTAACCTTGCTCTATTGATACCCAATATTAGAGAAGCTATTACAGCCTATAGATTGCTGTAGGACTTAACATACAAAATATGTTTCTGTATGTGGAGAGCAGCGAAAATACTGGAAAATAGGATGCAAATATATTTTAACAGTGTTTTTGCTTGGCAATAGTGATACACATCTGCAAACAATTGATATAATAAAGTAGTTTGAAAATAATAATCGTCATCCTCATGATAAAACATACATTTTTCAATAGTCACAGACAAACTGTATTGCATATACTTGCTACTTACATGAGGAACAAACTAGCATATTTATGTGATAGATATAATGATGAATAGATCACCTCCAATTGTACATTATATAGTGCCAGTAAATGTTATAACCACATAGAGGGACACGGCTGTGGGTTAACATGTGTGCAGACCTACACAATCTGATCTCAATGCAAAGCAGTTGCAGAGGAACATGGGCTCATACATTTCTCTTGATAATAGTGTAACTACAGTAAACTTAATGACTGTTACCACATGCAGTGAGGCAGGTGTGTATATAGTATATACACTTCCTTTAATCATCTTGTCTGTCTTTCATTGTCACTGCAGCCCTTTGGAGGTGTGATGCCACAGTTCCATGGAGACAGGATGCACTTTGCCAATGGAGGTCTGATGCTCCCCACCACCAAAGCTACCCCTTCTGCTGATGCTCTGGCTTCCTCTCCAGAGCCAACTGGTGATGCCAACTACATGAAAGACAAGGTACTAGAGTATCAACTGTCAGGGTCTGTAATGCAACGTGTTGTGATTTGTTTTGGGATAAATGCATAGGTAAATTTGATTTATAGAGCTAAGGTAGATGATAACCTAGCTTTTTGATCACATGAGTACAAAAGGATTTTTACCAAGAGAATGAGATGTTGTAGTGGCATGGTAGGTTTTACTTTTTGATTGCTGTTGGTTCATAAATTCCTCTCATAAATCCCTTATAGTGCAGCATGATCTTTACTTTCAGCATTAAATATGCCATGCATTTTAGATTATATTGAAGAAAGCGGCGCCCTACATGAAACTCAGTCTGGCTTTAGGGCCGGCTTCAGTACCGAGACGGCCCTCATTGAAGTTGCCGAGTCTATCAGGTGGTCCTTAGATTCAGGGGCATCAGCTATGCTGGTGCTCCTGGATCTATCAGCTGCTTTCGATACTGTAGATCACAGCAGTCTGCTGACCCGACTTAAGGACATAGGCCTTGGTGACAAAGCACTCAATTGGCTACTCTCCTACCTCACTAATCGCTCCCAGAAAGTGGCCTTGGGCCCTTTCTCTTCTGGACCAAAAAAGCTGTGGTGTGGCGTCCCGCAGGGGTCGGCACTCAGCCCCCTGCTGTTTAATGTCTATTTGGCCCCGCTGTTCACCTTGATTGCCAAATGGGGGGTCAAGGCAATATCCTATGCGGACGACACTCAATTAGTCTTCCCATATACAGACACGTCCGAGGCAGCCTTCAGTAAAATCAGGGGCTGTCTTCAAGACGTGGCCAAATGGATGAACACTAATAAGCTCAAAATGAATGCGAGCAAAACGGAGGTGCTATTCTTCGGAAATCTTAAACATCCTCCGCCGGATCTGTGGTGGCCAATTGAAATGGGCCCTGCCCCATCGCCTGGCACACATGCAAAAAATTTAGGAGTAAAATGGGATGAGAACTTGTCTTTCTTACCTCATATACAACAGCTCACTGCTGGCTGCCTGCATAAACTCAAAAATTTGCGGAAATTTCTGCCTCTGCTACCAGTCGAGTGTCGTAAAATGGTTGTTCACGCCACAATCACATCTCGACTCGACTATTCTAATGGCCTCTATCTTGGTCTTCCTAAATACGCGGTGCATCGCCTACAGATCGTGCAGAATGCGGCTGCGAGATTGATAAACCGTGTCCCTTTTAGGCAGCACATCTCTCCGCATCTGCACAAGCTGCATTGGCTGCCAGTGGCAAGCAGAATTAAGTTCAAAGTGCTTACCCTGGCCTTCAGAGCGCTAAAAGGCACGTGTCCCAATTATCTTAAACTCCGACTCCCCCGTTACCACCAAAAACGAGAGCTGCGCTCAAACTCCCTGCTCAAGCTAACTGTACCGCGCGTGAGGAAAGCTAGACTGGGAGGCAGGTCCTTCTCGGCCGGCACGGCAAAACTCTGGAATACCCTGCCCCCTGCCATCCAATCCGCCACGTCAGAAGCCAGCTTTAGGAAACTCCTAAAAACTTGGCTTTTCACGCAATAAATCCTGTTCTCCCTCCTGATTACCCACTCTTGTTGTAGGACTCGCTAGCGCCGGGACACCTCTCCAGAGGTAGCTGTACGCGCTTAACAAGTTTCTGTATTATTATTTATTATTATCTATTTCCATGGAACAGTATATAGCACACTAACGTTGTATATTCATCTTCAGATCAGTATGAATAACCATCTCCTTTGTTTCTTTGCCTTTCTTGCTCGCCCTCCACCTTCGTCTAGCTCGCTTTACCTTCATCTCTACCAAGATCTTGTCCCTTTCAATATCTCATATTTATCACTTTTTTCCACCCGTAGCTCTCTTATTGGCTATCTCTTTAGGATCCTGATTCACAAAGGTAAACTGAGACGAAAGTCTAACTTTACAACTTTTCAGTATCCACAAAGGCATTTACGAGCAATAAAATTAGACTTTTGTCTCAGTTAAACTTAAGTTTTGGTCCTATGTTTAATTGAGACCAAAAGTCTAAGGACTCTCTATCGCTCTCCTCTTCTAGTTTTCCCTTAAGACTTTCTATAGGAGTTCGAAAGCCTGAACTCACTTCCCCAATATGTGCATGGAGCCACAAAACAAGGTTTCGCAGGCCCACTCTAAAAGCCACAAAATCTGCATAGCATGCATTCTACTAATATAAACATCCTAGCGTGTCATTTGATATCTAGCACTATATAAAGTCATAAATTAAATTAAAAAATCACACAGTCTGATAATCGGGCAGTTCTGCTTGTTTTACTATCTGTAGATCTTCTGCAGCAATGTCTAGTCCACTTCGTTTGCTGTAGGTTTAACAGTAGTTTCATTGGAGAAACACGCATTTCTATGCGCAATTAACTTTGCATATCAATTTAGGAACATGAAAATCTATAGAAGAGGAAGAGTATTTCACTGACTCGCACATATTGCAAGCACTTAAAAAATAAATGAAAAAGTAGGAAGTCTAAAGCCCGTACAGCTCACAAAGTAAAAAAAACGATGTCACAGTTCTGTCATGAATGATCCTTATTTATTACTACAGCAAACCTTATATACAGCACCAAATTGGCTGAGCTCACAGTTTGAAAACGTTTTATTGAAGCATTTACATGAAAGCACATAAAGTAAGACATATATCAGTGAGCAGTATACCTAATTATGAGAAGTGTATGTATGTTTGCAAATAAGATACTTTATTTTGCAGTAAAAGACTAAAAGAAAAATGATAAGAAAAAAGAGGAAAAAATTAGGAGAGAAAGCAAAGAAGAAATACATTCATGTACATTTTTTAAATGTAAGAGTAGCTGGATAAAAAACTTAACACATGGCAGCTGTAGCAAACTGTTTTTTATTTTGTCATTAGCGTCTAGAGGAGAAACACTTTAAAGTCTATGTTTGTCACCTATATGATTGCACCCAGACTGGAAGGATAATTTGGTAACATCCTTCTGGCAAGAGGTTATTTGCATGAAAGCAATAACAATAACAAGAGCAATTCATTTAGCACTGAGGGTAAGGATTTATATAACGGTGATAATGAACCCAGAAAATTATTCTCAAAAGAGAGGGGAAAGTTAAATTGGAAAATATCATAATGTACCTTCCTCACTTTTACATAACCAACATAAGTTAGAAACAGAAATATCAAACTTACATATGTGAACTTGGAGTGACAAGTAGTCTATTGTAAATGAAAAACAACAATTGAGTAATACTGGGCGATATGGAAATTTTAAATACCTTCAGCCAAATTTTGTTCCAACTTTTTAACTCAAACATGCACTGATTGTCATGTTTCCACAAGAGCTCAATTGATGATTTTAGTTATGATAACTGCTGGTAGATTAATTGATCTACAAATAGGGGCCGCTCTTCCTATAGTAGCATTCCAAATCAAATTGTACAAGAAAGCTGGTGAAGTATCATTATGATCAAGTGGAAATAAATGTGAATACCCAGATAAGAAGTAGAAAGGGAGATATGCAATAACACATGGTTCTTAAGAAATTTCCTGGATAGTGATAAAATGGGTTGTAATATTTCAAAAGGTATTATAGAGGATTTATCCCAAAGTTCGTTAGTCAAGTATATTTTGTAAACATATATTTATTGCCATTTAAAGATTTGCTCAGTTACCTGACATCATAGACCAGGTACTGTATACACCAGACCAGCATGCTGAGATTACAAACATGGGGGCACATTAGGATGTAGGGCGGATCGCCACCGCCATGTGGTCGGTGGCGATCCACCTTACATCCTAGCCTGCCCGCCATTCTTTTCCCCCCGCCATATTAATATGGCGGGGGAGTGCGGCTGACGGCAAGACCATCTGCCGCTTTTCCGCCCGGTCGACTTGGGGTTTTATATGGTGACGGTGTCCGTTAGACACCGCCATCCATATCAGGATGCAGGTGGGAGGAGCCTATCCATGGTGGCGATGCCGCCACGGAAAGGCATGCAGTTTCCTAGTTTGGGGCCCGTTGAGGGCCCCCAGGATGTTGGGGTGGCACACTACGGTACCCCCTACATGTGCATGCACAACATGGCAGGCACCTGAAAAGCACCACCCACCGCAATGATAAAAATGCAGGATGCGCCTGCCAGTGTGGCGGGTGCATCCTAATGTCACCCACGGGATCCCTGCACATATGGCGTGCCGTCACTTTTACCGTCAGGACTGCCTGCCATCCTAATGACCCTCATGGAGTACAATCATGTGGCACTTATCTCCAAGCATATTAGTAAACAGTAATACAATATACACTTCCACATCGTTATGTGCTGGTCAGTATTAGCGTGTGTGGGAATGCTATCAATCCATGACATCCTATTTACGGTATGTCTGGGGAGGCTGAGCCCAATAACAAGGTGGTCAGTGAAGGGGTAGTGTGCACAAGTCCTACTTGACTCCATAGGAATGCCAAAATATAAGGGGTGACTGGGAGAAAAAAATACAAAATAAAAGAATTGCAATAACCCGTATCGTAGGATGTGCATAACCAAACTGCAAAAAACTTGGCTCTGGGACCGAACGTGGCTCTGGGACTAAATGTGTCTCATGATAAGGGGGGTGTCTGGTATAGGACAGCAAATTGCACATGCTTTGTGGCAGTCAGGAAGACAGGGTCCAAACGGTGTGCAGGGAAGTTGGTCAGGCAAGCAACTCATGTAACCTTATATCACTGAAACACTCACAGTACATGGAGGAAGGCGCATTATCCCAATCATCTATTCACCTACTCCCCCCTCTAAAGACCCTACATCACTCCTCTCTTCTGGGTCCCCTACTTCCTCTACTCTCTCCTGGTCATCTGAGGTATACCACTCAAGATCCACATCCCTTCCCGGGTGTTCCCAGATATCCAGTACTTCTGTCCATAATTCTGCTATAGGGCACCTACCTGCCTTCCCTGGCCTCCTCTCGACGATGGGCCCTATCCTCAGCCCTAGCCCAGGTCGTGAAGTCCCATGCCCATGTTTCAAGCACACGTCCCACTCTTGGTTTGCATCCCATTGCTATTCTGCGTTTGGCCAACGTGAGGGCCTGATCTAGTAGGCTAGTGCCCACTTTACAGGCTTTGAACCTGGAGAACCCGCCTAAAAGGCAAGTTTCCACCGTGCAGGGAAGAAAGTGCCCCAGCCCGGTATGCGGTCGGAGGTGAACCGCGGTCCAAAACACCTGGAGCACAGGACAACCCCATGTCATATGACATAAGTCCGCATCAGGCAGTCCACTTTGATTAATCCAGTATACATACCTCCTCCTCTTTCTATCCAATGCTTCCAACAGACGGATGTGTTACATATATTTAAATGATTATTATTCCCGATTGTAGAGCAAAAGAAATATTTCAAGAATGGATATTCAGGAAATAGGTGTTTACAAACAACAAAAGTTTTGTAACTTTATATATCAGATTTAAGTTTAATGAAAAGCTTAATGAAAACTAAAAGCAACACCTTCGTAAGGTACGAAGAAGCTTGTAATGACACCAATACATTTGCTTTCCAGGCCAGCTTTAATCCATTCATGGAGCCATAAGTGACTGACATAGATGAGTGGCGTCAGTAATGCATCTGTAAGTATCTTTTCTCAACATGATTCCCTATGATCTTTTTCGCACTTGCAACTAAAATTTAACAGTGCTCTGCCCGTCTTAGCTTGCAATCAACCTTAGTAAATGCAGATTGTCTGACAGCTGTGAGGAGAAGTGTGTTTCAGCAGTGGCAAAGAACTATAACATGGTACAGGGCTATCATATGTGCTCTAAACTGGAATCTATTGGTTGGGTAGTTAAGAGTGCTGTAATGATGCAAAACTCAGATGATGTCGTAGTTTCCCTTTGCTGACATTATTGAATATTTTGTGTAGACCTCTGCAGTGATGACAGTGGGATTAACGCTACTACTGATGGCAGTAATATGTTTTTTGTACTTGCAGGAGGGACAGGAGGAATATGTGACTGTAAAGCAGGCTATTGCAGGTGTGCCCGTGTTGAGTTTGCATGACTGCTGTGTGTGGCTTTATGTTGTAGTGTGTTCTGCCATAGGTAGTGATGGCCAGGATAATAGAGTACAAAGTGGTACAACCAACCTACACACAACTTCATGCCAATTGTATCATTGTTAAGTTTCACATTGCTTCCACTTGTGTCCTCAGGTGCATTAAAGACTTACAGGTTCATGTACTTGATATGGGATACTGGCAATGACTTTGAAATTTACAGCAGACTATTGAGACTACCAATTGCAGATGGAGGATAATGCAAAAGGTCAAAGGGATGAGTATGAGGGAGGTTCTTTAGGTATGTGGCATGACTTTAGTTAAAAAGGACTGGGGTGAGGGAAAGGAGAAAGATGAAAAGTAGGGCAGACTATCAACTATGCTGAGCTGGTTGATCAATAAAGAAAGTATTGGGTCATGAGGAAATTAAGATTTGGTCTTTGAAAAAGGATTTGGACATGAAACGGACATCTGTTCAGAGACAAGAGACAAATCACACCAGAGGCTGAGAGGGGAAAGACTAAGATGATCTCACATGCAAGTGATCTAGAGGTGACATTATCCCCAAAACAAATACTCAGTGATTACTGGAGTCTGTCCACAGAAGAGGAGGACGGAGTTGACTAAGATTTTTTATGTATTTCAAAAATGAATATAGGTGTGGGTGAAGTATAGAAATGTGGAAGCATGAAAAGGTAAGGGAATGATCAACCATAGCTGAAGATTATGGTAGACTTAGAACATCATGATAATTGGATACGAGAGTGGGCCAGTGGTTCGATGTTGTATTATCATGCAATCAAGGCATGTCTGATGATGAGTGGTAATTCTGACCCATGAGTAAGCCCATGTTTGTGCATGAGTCAGAATTATGAGTTTGAAGGTATTTAAAACATCAAATAATTATCGGGTATCTTAAAAAACCTCAACCTTCGTTACATTTTGGTGGGTCAACCCTGCTGCAATGTAACTAGGGGAAAGCATACAGTTTTTACTGTATCATGCGGATTGTGTTGTGTTAATCACCAAAATCTGCATGTTGTCCCCACAAACTCCTAATAGTTATTATTTATCACACCCGATAGATAACATGCTTTATCAGGTGCATTAAATAACACTCACGCTCATAATCAGGCCCAGTGTGTTCCTTGTTTTCTGAACCCTTCGTAGTGATGCATTGTATGAAAAAATTGATGAGGCATTCTGATGATAGGGCGGGAGTCAGGACTGCATCACCCAGGTAGAAGATTTTCAAGCAAATTCGAAGGCCGTTGAAATGTGGAAATGAGAAAGCATATATGAAGGAAGTGAGAAGGAAGTTTGAGTAGGAGCACAAGAGGATACCTGTGCATAATTTGGAATGGAGCATTTCACTGCATCTTCTTTTTTTCTGTGCTCCATGGTGTTTGGTATGCGCATGCACAGAAAACATGAGGGGCTCATTTGCAAGCCCCTTGAGCCACCGCTGCATCACCTTCTTCCGTACAAAAAGTGACGCACCAGCGACGCAAGGGGCTTGTAAATAAGCTCATGAGGGCCTTATTTATGAGGTTTTGCCAGAGGGCAGCACTGCAGGCCTTCCTACAGCACTGCCCTATGGCAAAAGAAAAGGGCAAGAATCTCCTTTTTCCATGTGCTAGGGCACAATAGACTGCCGTGCACCAACATATGCATCTTTGCACCATGGTGCAAGAGTGCCTGCATTGCATTTTTGTGGAGGAAGAGAAATCTTCCTGCGCAAAAACAATCACAAGAGGCGTATTCCTCTTTCTATTTGTGCTGCAGAAAGCAGCACACACAGAGAAAGGAAAAACAAGGAGAAATAAAGATGGTTCTCCTCGTTGTGCCTTGCTTACGCCTCCTCGGGGGAGGCGCAAACTTTGGCGCTGCCTCAGATTAGCGATTTCTCGTAAATCTGGGGCAGTGTCAAAAAGCCATGGATGTTGCTGGTAACGTCCCCAGCAACACCTAGGAAACTGCGTTAACCCCTTGCATGCTGGTGACGAACCCCAGACGTCACGCTCCGCGGTGCTCGTGTGTGGATGACGGCTGGGGTTCGTCACGGCGCCGCCCTGTTCGTTTGTTTACCGCACAGCAGCGGAAACGGGCCAGCATCGAAGGGGTTAAAGGTCACGATATTTAAGAGGCAGCATTAAGCAAAAAAATGTGGCTTTTTAATGCTGCCTCATAAATATTGAGCAGGCTCCTGCGCCACCGGAGCATCACAAAAAGTGACCTTCCGGCGGCATAAATATGAGGCCCTGAATGTTTAGGGAGGTTCTGCATTGCGGGGACATTTTTATAGCTACATCAGCATAGAATGTCCCTGCATGAGATGTGCCAAAGAATTATAGAGCTTGGTAGAAAGGAGTGATGCTTGAAACTTGGAGATAAGATGTGACATTTGTCTTCTGGTCTCTGGAAGGGCGCCTTACTTCCATATCAAGATGCATGTTAGAGCTCTCCCCCCCCCCCCCCCCCCCCCCCGTTTGTCCTGTCCTCGTGCACTGCTTGACGCCATGTGCTGGTAGCACAAATCCTTGCCTCCAATATCGCAAGCACATACTTTTTCATAATGTGTTCATTTGATAGGACTGCAATTATGAACTATTATATAGCTACTTTTTTTTATACTGTGCCCCGTGAGGTTTTATGACTTAATTTGGTCATTCTCATTTCCACCTCAAGGCATTGTGTGAGCGACTCTCTGTAATAGGTGAATATTTAAATTTGCTGAGCTCGATGGTTTAAACACCACCTTGTAACAGCCAGGAATCCCGTGTTCACAACATATGTAATTATTGGTGCAACGTGTAATTTTCATGGTTGCAGCTACTTGCGGTTCCTTCGTTAGTTGCTATTGGCCACACAGACACTAGTTATTTTATTTGTGGAAAGAAAAGACATGTACCTTCTGAGGTAATGTCTAGGCCCCAGGCCTTCATTAACGTAAAGGGTCCCGCCAGCGACATTGTTGTAAGAAACTCAAACTACTAAGTCTGACTTAATGCACCGATTTAAAAATTGTGCTCCCAGAATTTTGCCTCACAAATGTGTCCGTTTGAGAGTAAAACAATAGCTACCCCTCGCTCTGAATAAAGCATTTGGCGCCCTCTTGTGGTTTGTGCCTTCTAGTCTGAATCAGAGTTTATTGTGCATATTGTGTGACGAGCTTTATTTACCTTCAGGTAATATATGTATCTTTGAAACGGTAACAGGTCATGGAGTCAGTGTGTGTTTGTGTCGATGAAGCAGCTGTGAGGGATTATTATATCACAGGCTCGTGGAAGAAGTATGAAAAAGATTAAAAAAACATATCTATAAACTCCTCTTAAACTATGCATATGAGGACGCCAAACTATGCCCATTATAGTATTGTGAATAGTTAACAAATTTACTGATTTAGCTGACCTTTGTATTATTAATGTTAGTTATTGCTTATAATTTAGTGAAACAGTGACGATGATGTCTAAACTCCATATACTACATAAAGCAGTGTTTGATATTATGTTTTATTTATCTTTCCTACAGGGAGAAGTATGCTGAAAAGCCAGAGAAACCGATTTTAATTTGATCACCTATTTATTCTTTTACAAGTTAACGTTTTTCTTTAGCAGACATGCTAAGTACCACACTCATTTACACTGTGTATTTACGTTTCTCGGTTTATTTTATAAACATTTCAACAGCAATGTTTGTGCTGATTTGACTAATATTATAAGACTAATTATATGTAGAAAGTTTCACCAATTTATGTCTTGGTAGAAATAGCCTACATAAATATATACGTGTGTCACATGTTGTATAGGGAATCTTGTTACGTTTAACATGACAGCATTGAGTTACCCCTTTAAAAATGTTTTGTTAAAGAGCCAGATGTATTTTTTGGGTTCCTGTCCATGCCAGATTAAATAAATGTTTGTGACAAACATAATGATTGTGTTCATGTTATTTTGTTCCATGCTGTAACAGCAGAGTAAATGGTCTGTTAGTGCAAAAGGTGTCTGCAGAAAGATTCAGATAAGAGGGCTTCATAATTGGCTTCCTAATTATTTACTATTATGCCCTTTTTCACACACATTGTGGAAAAGTCAGCCCATAACGCACCTGATGCCCAGGCTGCTGGCGCAGGACGCCTCTTAGTTCCCATCTTGAACAATTACCAAATAAAGAGACGGGCGCTGGAAGTAGGAAAACAAGAATAGAGTTTTATTTCTCATGAGGAGAGCCTGTCATTTCGGACACTCGCATAGTGTCTTCAGGAGGTGCTCTGCCAAGTTTCTCTGAGGCTTCGTCTTTTATACACATGTTTATGATGCACAAACATTCCTTATTGCAATAAAGACGCTTTGAAAATAGGAGAAAGCATGCTTGGAATCCAAGCTTCAGGCCTATTCCCATACCAGTCGCTCAGATGTCATCCTCCCCTCCTGAATGTAACAAGGGATTGTGATCTCTCAGCCGGACATTCCTACCGGACACGAGGGCAGGAGGGGATGATCAGATCAAAGGTTGGGCAGGCGATAAGATCGTGCACTTTGGCTGGTGTATCACGGTTTTGTTGTGCTGGGCAGGGAAAAGGGGGATGTACACCCCCGAGGCTTGGTCTTAGGACTTGGGACCGGGTCGAAAGGTCAAGTGTAGCCGGGGGGGGGGGGGTTTGTCAGCTGAGGGGAAGGTTGTTCCTGGGAGGAAATGGGGGGGTGTGGGTCAAGCAGGAGTGCTACTTCTAGAGCAGGGTCACGCAGAGGGAGAGGGTCTTGTGGCTGATGCATGAGCAGTGCGCGCGGGGAGGGGTGCCGGGGGTTTAACAAACGGGCAGAGAGGCCATGGTGCCTAAAATGGCTGTCTTGTACGTGTGCGCATGGGTCTATGCTGGCGGGATAACACAGTCAGCGTTTAGCGATATCCGTTCTGCTTACAACAAGGGGTACTGTGAACACAAATGAACGCCACTTATGTACATATACATTGTCATTTTCAACAGTCGCCGCTTTTTTACATAAGCTAGTTCAGTTCTATATAGTCGATACGATAGGCAGAATGCGGTACATGTGAATTTACATTTGTTGGGTTCTTCATACAAGTCTAGAGATCGATATAATACTTAGGGGCCGATTAGGATCGCGGTTTTTCCGCATCCTCGGGGCCGGCGGAAGGCACCGCCGGCCCAGAGGATGCGGAAAACCGCAGCGGACTGACCAAAGACCCACCGCCACATTAGGATGGCTGGTGGGTCCTGGTTTCCGTCCGCAGCTTTTCCGCCGCGGCTGGCTTACAACCGCGGCGGAAAAGCTCTAATATGGTGATGGTGTCTGTCAGACACCGTCCACCATATTAGGATGGCCCGTAAAGTATGCCTTTCCGCGGCGGGTTTTCCGCCGTGGAAAAACATACGGAACTTCACTGCGGGGGCCCGTTGCGGGCCCCCTAGGTGAAGGGGGGGTGGGGGGTGCACATGGGGGGTACCTATGGTACCCCCCTGCATTTGCATGCAGAAAGCGGCAGGCACCGCGCGGTGCCTGCCTCTTACTGCATGCAAATGCAATGCGTGCATTTTTAACATTGCGGCGGGTGCAGCTTGAAGCTCCACCCGCCGCAATGTTATAAATAGAGGATGTGACCGCAACCCTTGCGGTCACATCCTAATTGCACTGGAGGGAACTCCGCATGCCATGCGGAGGTTCCCTCCTGCTCTGGGGTCGCGGACGGACTCAAGTCCGTCCGCGATCCTAATGACCCCCTTAGTCGGTGTTAATCAAGAAAAAGGTTCAGACATATTATAGAATCAGGTTCTGACTTTCTCTCCGGTGACATCAACATACAGTAGAAAGTGCTCTGATACCTTCGGGTCTTGTCAGTGCTATAAGGGACTTTTGGAAAACTAAATACATGAGTGATCGATGAAACATTTTAGAAAGCAATACAAAATGGTTGAGGGAGGGATTCAATTCGATACAAGCAATTAGTCAAGGGGGTGAGTAGAAAGTTCAGGAAAAGGGGGGGGTCGTAGTCACAATGTCTTTTTAACAGAGTCCGTCTTCTTTTGTTGGCGCTGTTGAGCACCGGCGGGGGAGCTATAGGTCCAGCTCGGATTCATCCTTACACGTTGCAGGGTGTGATCAGTCCTCTGCTGTTAGATCACAGTCCTGTTTCCTAACTGATTTTCTTAGGGGTGCCTCATGCTGGGCACCTGCGTGTCTTTCTTTTTTTTTTCGTGGCAAAACCTCATTCTATAGTCAAAAGTTTATGCGAAAAGGGTGATGTTGTTGAATAATCAAGGGAAGAGAGGGAGGAGTGGGATCAGATCTCAGAGCACACCAAAGGGACCAAAGGAGCAAAGGACGACGAGCAGGCAGGCCCATCAGTCGGGCTCAAAAAGGGACGGGGACTTCAGGCACGAGTGGGTCAGCAAACCGAGGGCTTCAAGGCAGCCCTTCATTCCTAAATCTGCTGAGTTTGAGAGTGGTGCCTCGTCCCGCGTCTCGTTGCTCTGTGACTCCACCTTTGGTCGCTGTCACACGTGCTTCATGATCTGTGGCCAGGCTGTGCGTCACGTCCAGCTCCTCTCCTCCGGTGCTTGTATCTTTGAATGGGTACAAAACAAGTTTTAGAAAAACTGGCAGGAGAAGACATTTATATATTTCAATTCCGTCCCCACTCCTAAGTAGGTGGGGGATAAGTTCATCGGTCACAGTCAGAAGTCATCACTTATGGAGTATGTAGGAGGGCATTATCATTGAATTCATAAACCTGTTTGGGGCTCATTCGTGATGTATGTGGAGAGAAATTGGACTTTTATACACAGTGTATTATATCAAACTCAAAATCGAGTCCTTATGTAGAGACTCGCCCTTTTTCTTTTTTTTAACCCAAGTACCGACAATCTAACATTTCCCTTTGGGGTCGGCTAACTCTTGCAAGCAGGGGCGTTATCGTCATGAAGAAGGGGGAGGGGGGGCAGATGTAAAACATGCTTTTCTTGGGGAGTGACCGTTAATCAAGGTCATCAATTACGCTTCGAGGGTAGCTGACATGAAGCTGGGGTTAATCGGGGGAAGCGGGGACGCTTTGGACATCCGCACTTAAGTGCAGAGGGGTGAGGTAATCTGGGAATTGGGAATTGTATTTCTAATGAGCTGGAAAACAGAAGACCATTGACGTTATAGTCCCCCTATAAAAAGGCCAGATTAGGGGACATCAGTCGTCTTACCTGTCCTTTCCTTCATTACCAACTCGGGTTCTATCGTTTTGCAGAAAGGAGAGGTAGTAATATGGCAAGTCACAATCGTTTTAGTTCCTGTCAATTTTGCCGAACACCTTTGTGTTCGAGGAGGCCCAATTACGTTTGTGCCGGGGGGGGCACAATCGTTACCATACAAGGAAGGAGGGAACAGGGGGACTTTAGAGAGAGAGAGAGAGGGAGAGAGAGGGAGAGAGAGAGAGAGAGAGAGAGAGAGGGAGAGAGAGAGAGAGAGAGAGAGAGAGAGAGGGGGAGAGAGAGAGAGAGAGAGAAAGGGGGGGAGAGAGAGAGAGAGAGAGAGAGAGAGAGAGAAAGAGAGAGAGAGAGAGAGAGAGAGAGAGAGAGCGCACTCTAAATGGTCCATTCTGTACACGTATGACACGGAGAGAGAAAGAGAGAGAGAGACGTGTACAATAATGGGCCATTCAGTGCACACACAACACAGAACAACAGGGGTTAAGTAATACGGAAACACAGGCAGAGGGATGACGTAGATCCATACATTACGTACACACATACTCAGGTGAGGGAGACAGTACACGTATTATATAAAAAAATCCAAGACAAGACATATAACCGTTATTGGCCATAATGATCTCTTCCTGTATGCTGCGCATCCTTAGCATCTAATCTCTTTTTACCCTTTTTCTTTTCTTTTATTGTCGGCTGCCTTTACTGGTCTTTGTGGTTGTACACCCTTACGCCTTTGGCAACCGGTCAAGAACTAACCTGGTCGGGCTAATGTGTTTTCAGGCTGAGGCAACAGTGGGTGTCAGTTGGGGGAACAATAGGGCAGCTTTGAGTTTCCGGTCCATGAGGGTGCGGAAAGGATGTAGTAATTTCCAAACACTGACAACATTCCTAGTCCTCCAAGCGGAGGGTACTAGAGTAAACCTCACCTCAGAATATTCTTTTAAACTTTCCCTATTTAGTTAAGTGTAGAATGCTTAATCATAAGTGCACGTCATTTTTGGTTGTATTATTCGGGGTGCCAAGTGAAGTCACATTTTGTATTTTTCGCTTCAGGCTGTCCTCCCAAGCACTAAGTTCAGGGCATTGTTCGCTCATCGTGTGTAGGCACCATAATCGAATCCCTTTTTCCCATCTCTTCGTCCGCTAGATCACCATTTTCTTCTTCGTATGTTAATCGACGTTCCAATGTGACCTGCAGAAAGAGGGAAAAAGAAGGGGGACGGGGGCAGCATTTAGAAACATATTAGCGCGCATAAACCCGAAAAGGCTTTTACTTACTACATACTCGGCCTATCTCCACAGAACGCAGTCCTTGCCAGTTTGGCGTTTGAGCCCAGGTGGACCTTTTAGTGTGGGAGAGATGATTATCGGAAGCCGGTGGATAGCATAGGTCACCCAAGTGTGGTATTATGGATCGTATGCAGGGAGGCCAGGTGGCACTCCTTCGGGGCGACTTAGGGGCATTTTTAGCACAATCTTCCTGATACAGGTGGCATATAAAGTATAGGCTAAATACCAGGATCTTTTAGCGGTTGCTTTAGGTTGTACAAGAATGTGCAAAATACATACAACAAAAACCTGGACCATTCATATTTGCAATATTTCTGCGTACTATACTTTTTAACCCTTAACTAATCGAGCTGAGCCATTTCACCTGTAATTCAGTTATATCGGAAACAGTGGTCATTTATTCGAAACTTACCAATTTACACGTGACAACTACGTACGTTTTCTCCAAAAATCTTTAATAAAAAATGTCGGTGCATAAATACGAGCCTACAAACCCGTGGGCCGGCCAGAACTGTACAGGTGGGGATACTTATTAGTGGAAAACCTAATGGAGTCGGTGGTCGTTGATTTCATAATAAAAGTGCGACAAGTGCAATAAAATCATATCGAAACTTCAGTGTGAGCAAGTATCATAAGTGTTGAAATTCGAACTTTCAATAATCATGATGCGCCAAACTTAACAACAATTCATTGTCCGAATGTTCAATCAGCACCTATCTCACTTCAATTCATTGTCCGAACACATAATCAGTACCCATCCCATATCAATTCATTGGTTTTTTTTTTTAAACTGTATACATATTTCATGACACCAAGGTTGAGCAATCGGGGTACAACAAGGAGTTGAAAGTTTCATTTGTACCAGCGCCATTTTGGGTGCAGCCAGGCAGATCTAGGCATAGTCAAAATCTCCACCAACTCGTGGTTGGCCCAGAGCCTCTTTCGGCAGTCCAAAAAGTTCCGTTAAAGGGCAACAGAAAGGGATCGGCAGTATGAACCATCAGTCAAAAAAGAGGGGGAGGGAGGCAAAATTTTTTCCTACCGGGTCATACTGGGTTTTTTTCACCGGAACTGATCCGAACTGTAGTCTGCAGGATTTTAGTCATTCAAATTGAGGCTGGCGTCAGCATGGGAGCGCCGACGTCCCGCGGCTACATTTTCATCGTTCCGCGGGCAATCATGGCAGTCATTCCCCCTCGGGGGTATCTGCGGGGGTCGGGGACCCCCGTGGCTCCTATAGAATCTTCAAGGTCGAGGAGAACTTTTATGATGGTGGGACTCGCTTCTTAATCAACAAGCAACCGGGCCATCTCTTCACCCCGGGCCCGCTCCAGCAGGATCGTCCGCCATTTTACGAGTGGGCGAACCCCTGTCGGGTGAGTGGAGCGTTGGGGGTGCCGCTGGGGGCCTCCACCTGGGGAGGTGGGAGAGGCTCGTTCGCGCCGCCTCTCCCTCCCAGCGCACCCCACGCCGTTTTCCTCGGCGCTAATATACATGATGGCCGGACCAGGCGATGAGAGAGGGGGGGGTCGGAGGCATAGGCAAGACATCCCCCCCCCATTGGCCTGCAAGGTGCCGCTTCAGGGCCGACGGGGAGCTTCTACCAAGCCGTGGCTGGACCAGCAGATGCGAGGGGGGGGTCGGTGGCACGAGCAAGACATCCCCCCCCAGTGTTGTCGCAGCCATTATTGAAGAAGTGGGGACGGCCGGACCCTGTCGGCCTCGGCTCTTCTTCGGGCCCACCTTACTCGATGACCTCCGGCCGACGGCTGGCAGCAGGACCCGCCCTACACGTGCCGAAGATCTCGTCTTCCGGATGGGCGTAGCCGTGAACCTGCTGCATTCGGGAGTTTCCAGAATGGGGGTAGGTATCTGTTGACTTGTATCTATCTCATGTTACCGTTATTGGGGCGTGGCAGGCGGTGGGGCAGACATGTTTGGAGCAGTGAGGGGTGACTAAGCCTTGTTGCCTCGTGGCTGCCGTGATGTCAAGCTTAGCTTCTCCCACCATTGTCATGTTTCTTATTACGGGCTTATTTCTAACGTTTCTTATTTCTAGCGAAATCACGTGTTTTATCGTGAGCTTTTTTCTAACGTTTTCCTATTTGCAGCGAAATCAAAAACTCATCAGTGGCCTACTGATTTTGCTTTCTTATTTCTTTCTTCCCTTTTTATTCCTATCGTGTTTCATGCTAAAGTTTCTGTTAACAGGATACGGTGATTACTTCATTATTATTGCATATGTCCTTTTTATTAGGGGTGCCCTCTGATCAAGCCAGATGACCTACCTCTAATAAATGGTCCGGGTGGAACTAGTTTACCAATCAGTGGGGAGTAGATAGGCCCGAGATATTACAACGGAGGACAAAGGTCCGCATTACCTACCCTTCACTACTTGCAAATATTAGACCGAATATTTCCTTTCTACGTTATTTGCGAACAGACAATACCTCAAGAGAACTATTCCTTGAACAATAAATGTCCAGACAATCAATCAATCAATGGGGAGAAAAACAGGCATGACGGATTACAACGGGGACAAAAGTCTGCATTACCTATCCTTCACTATCTGCAAAGGGGGGCAGAATATTTCTATTCTTCCCTGTTTGTAGACAGAGAATATCTCAAAGAGCAATAATCGATAAAAATCGATAATCAAACAATCAGTGGGGAGAAAAATAGGCATGACGGATTACAATGGGGGACAAACGTCTGCATTACCTATCCTTTACTATTTGCAAAGAGAGAGGAACGTTCCTATTCATCGCTGTTTGCAAATAGAAAATGTCTCAAAGAGAACCACTACTTCAAATACCATCAATCAATCAATCAGATGGATAAAGCCATCCTACCAATCGGACGTAAAGACGTCCTACTTAATCTTACCCGGACCGGACCGTGTGGGCAATTCTTCGCCTTCCTTTTTCCAGCGCCCAATCGTTCTTTTTCTCCATGTTTTTACCGCAGCATTCCTGTGGGATTCCAGTCAGGACAGTAGGTCACTTGAGAGAGGTCCGTTCGGAATCGGTGAAGTTCATTCAATCGGCAGCCGGACGAGGGCCCTCTCAAGGCAGGTATACTCCAATCGTTTAGATGTTCACCCCATCGTCTGGACCTCTCTTACCGGACCTCATGTCGCTGATGGGCCCCGCGTTGGGACGCCAATTGTGGAAAAGTCAGCCCATAACGCACCTGATGCCCAGGCTGCTGGCGCAGGACGCCTCTTGGTTCCCATCTTGAACAATTACCAAATAAAGAGACGGGCGCTGGAGGTAGGAAAACAAGAATAGAGTTTTATTTCTCATGAGGAGAGCCTGTCATTTCGGACACTCGCATAGTGTCTTCAGGAGGTGCTCTGCCAAGTTTCTCTGAGGCTTCGTCTTTTATACACATGTTTATGATGCACAAACATTCCTTATTGCAATAAAGACGCTTTGAAAATAGGAGAAAGCATGCTTGGAATCCAAGCTTCAGGCCTATTCCCATACCAGTCGCTCAGATGTGATCCTCCCCTCCTGAATGTAACAAGGGATTGTGATCTCTCAGCCGGACATTCCTACCGGACACGAGGGCAGGAGGGGATGATCAGATCAAAGGTTGGGCAGGCGATAAGATCGTGCACTTTGGCTGGTGTATCACGGTTTTGTTGTGCTGGGCAGGGAAAAGGGGGATGTACACCCCCGAGGCTTGGTCTTAGGACTTGGGACCGGGTCGAAAGGTCAAGTGTAGCCGGGGGGGGGGGTTTGTCAGCTGAGGGGAATGTTGTTCCTGGGAGGAAATGGGGGGGTGTGGGTCAAGCAGGAGTGCTACTTCTATAGCAGGGTCACGCAGAGGGAGAGGGTCTTGTGGCTGATGCATGAGCAGTGCGCGCGGGGAGGGGTGCCGGGGGTTTAACAAACGGGCAGAGAGGCCATGGTGCCTAAAATGGCTGTCTTGTACGTGTGCGCATGGGTCTATGCTGGCGGGATAACACAGTCAGCGTTTAGCGATATCCGTTCTGCTTACAACAAGGGGTACTGTGAACACAAATGAACGCCGCTTATGTACATATATATTGTCATTTTCAACAATTGTACCATTTTTGATTATGTCAAGCAGCCATAAGTTAGCAGTGCGAGGAGCGTGATAAAGGGCATTGGTAGGGTTTGTGAATAATTATAAATAATCATAGTCACCTCCACACCAAAGGCCTCATTTACAAACGTTTGCCATAGGGCAGCGCAGCAAGCCTTCCTGCTGTGCTGCCCTGCGGCAAAGGAAAACAGCAGCAGTGTGTCATATCTATAAGATATGGGTGCATTCCTGTCCTTCTTCTCTGCGGTGGTGCTCAATTGGCTGCCATGCACCAAAGCAGCGGTACAAAAGGGGGTGGTGATGGACGGAGCATCTGAATCAATCAAACACTCACACCCAGCCAACAGATCTGGGTTTAATCCATCAACATTCTTTAGCCCACTCTGCCACCCCAGTTCAGACATGGCTATATGCTGCACCAAAGCAGGCACCCTTGCACCATGGTGCAAGGGTGTCCGCATTGTAGAGATGATTGTTTTTGTGCAGGAAGGGTCAACCTTCCTGCGTAAAAATAATCTATTGAGGCAAACTCCTCTTTCATTGTGTGTTGCAGAATGCAGCACACATAGAAATAGGAGATAACTAGGAGAAATAATGGTATTTCTCCTCGTGGGGAATCTGCTACTACTCCCGTGGGGAGGCCTCGGCTTTTGACACTTTGCCAGGTTTACAAATTGTTTTTTTATTTTTATTTTTTATTTTTTATTGAAGTCCTTCATAGCAATACAAAATAATATACAGCCAAACAACACTTTTAAAACTCTTTTAGCATAGAAAACATTTACATAGGCCTGATAAATAAATCATATACCATACACCAAGCAGTACAAAAGCAGGGAATTAATTAAAAATCACAATATAAGCATATAAAGTGCTGTGGAGCTTAAGAACTACTACATCAGGTAATAACAATAATTCCTCTCGATTTTAATCCAAGAATGCCCCCTAGATCTTATAACATTTTCTAGTACCTCCAACTCGTAAAAAGAAGTCCGCTCACTGCTTTTAACCCTTTTCATCTTATGTATCCACTCTTAGATAGATGGAATCTGCTCTGTACACCATTGTTGTAACAAAAGAGATCTAGCCACTGCCATAGCAATATATAACAATGTAGCCATCTGGTCAGGAAAAGAAAGATCAGGATCAAAACCGTACAAAATTAATTTATCATTCACTACCAGCTTGATACCACATTTGATCTGAAGATAGCGGAAAATCTCTTCCCAAAATTTAGAGATCTTGGCACAATGAAAGATGACATGTGACCAGTTAGCTGGAGAATGATGTATACATCGAAAACAATGTGGAGAATGATTAGGATACATTTTGGAAATAGAAAAGGTGTTCGGTAAAGTAGCCACTTACTAAAAAATAACATTCTCTGCCAATTTGCCCCTCGTAATGTGCTGAAATTAAATTTAATAACCATTGACCAAACATTCAAAGGCATAGCCTGATTTTCCTGATCCAGCCATTTTTTAATCGCCTTCTGACTGAGATCTACCTTCCGGCTTTGGGCAAGATGACGCTTCCATACCCCGGGTTTTCTATTGGGTACTTCAACTAATAACTCATTGACTAATTGAATTTGTTGGTCCATCTGAGAATATCCAGTTGAACAAGGAATGTGTACAGAATGTTATATGACCCTAGTAGAATTACGTTCCTAGTAATCAATTGAGACATTTCCACCAGGGTAATCCATTTCCCATTTCTAAGAAAATCTGCGACTTTCAAAAATCCTACCGCAGCTCAATTAACAGCAAGATTTAAACTTTGTGTAGCACCAGCCAGTGGCAGAATTTAGGATAGTAAGGTTGTTGAATTAATCGCGGAGATAAAATATCTTTTAAATAGAGCCTGATGTTTTTTTAAAAACCACTGTAGGGACTTATAGCGAACTAATTTGGGAGATTTAAACATCTGCACGGAGCAGTTATCGGATTTTCTTTGCACATTAGATCAAAAAAGTATTTATAAATATTTTTTTTGTTTGTGGTTGAAATTGAAATCTGGATAAATACTGTGCAAAATATGCATTATAATAATCCCTGAGATTTGGAAGTGCAAGCCCTCCCTGGTCCAGATCTTCATATAAGGTGCTAAGTGCAATACGAGGCGTTTTCTTTGCCCAAATAAAGGATGTAAACATAGATTCAACTCGGGTAAAAAAAGAGCCTGGCAAAGGACATGAAATGGTTGAAAACAAAAAATTAAACAGGGGAAGAACAGACATTTTGATTAAAGCCACACAGCCTAAAATAGATAATGGCAGCGAATTCCAACGTGAAAACAATGTCTGAACCTTTCGATGAAGGGGATCAAAATTCAGATGATATAAATCCCTGACAGAAGGTGAAAAAAAATCTCCCAGATATCTCTTGGGTCTAGTATTGGTACAAGAGAGACTGTCTGAATGTAACTCCAAAGCTGCGACCCCACATTGTAGTATTTCAGTTTTTTATTTATTTATACGATATCCCCCTAAGGCCTCAAAGTCCTCAAAAAGCTGAAATACTTTAGCTTGGACTCTCAATTTAGGTTTTATAATAAGCATGATGTCATCCGCATATAATTTCAGTTTTGCCATCGAAGGAATTGGAGGGGGTATTTCCGCACAGTTCCTTATTGCTATTGCCAGACGCTCAATGAAAAAAGCAAAAAGACTGGTGATAAAGGACATCCTTGTCTTGTGCCTCGTCTAACTAAGACAGACCCAGCCACTGAGGTGTTGATGATTACATTAGCTTTGGCATTGGTATAGAGATTACAAATTAAGGATATCATTTTAACAGAAACCCCAAAGTGACCTAAAATAATAAACAATGTCTCCCACACCAGAAGGTCGAAAGCCTTTTCAGCATCTAATAAAAAAACTAAAGCAGGTATCCCCCTTGTCTGAAAATAATCCAAAGCCTCAATTAAATAATGAGTGTTAGTAACTAACTGTCTATCCGCAATAAAACCATTCTGATCTGGATGGATCAATTTCACCATACATTGATTAAAAAGTAATGATAGTATTTTAGTTACTATTTTGTAATCCGAGTTTAACAATGTTGTCGGACGATAAGAATTTGGATCTTCGCTATTCTTCCCCTTCTTCAAGAAACTCACTACATTGCCCAGTCTGAAGGATTCTAGTATTGTCCCTCCTTCTAACATGGAATTTATTAAAGTAAGAAAAAAAATCAGCAAATGTACAGAAAAAGACTTGGAAACCCATCCTGGCCGCAGGCCTTACCATAGGAAGATCTTTAATAACTCTCTCTAATTCCTCCATAGAAAATGAACTGGCCATGGATTGTTGTTCTATTTTTGAAAGTGTGGGTAGTTCATTATTATGTAAGAAAGTTTCTAACAAAAGAGTATCTACTCTCTGGCACTGGCCTTAAATGGATTCATAGTGCTTAAGCACTATATTTCCTATTTAAATCGAGTCATCTGTCACTAAATCAGTGAGAGGACATTTTAATGCGGCAGCATATTCCCTAGCCTGCCAGGCCAAAAATCTACCCGAGAAATTGCTTTCTTCATATATCTTTTGATGTTGATGGTGGTCCGAAAATCCATTATAGAGAAATCTCTGCTGACTAAAACAGAGATTTCTAGAGACTAAAAAAAAATCTATTCGTGGTGAGGACTTAAATCTGCCTGACCAACACGTAAGTTCTGCTTTAGTTGGAAAATTCCTACGCCAAGGATCGTGCAAGTCAAGGGTAGCTCTGTAATTTTGCAGCATTTTTAAGGATTTAGGCTTTAGCTGTCTTCTTGTCTGAGTAGAGGAATCTATTATAGGGTTGATAAGAATATTAAAATCACCCCCAATTATCACATCACCTATAACAGTCAGTCAGGGTTGAAAGAGCTCTTTATAAATCTTAAAATTGTCATCGATCGGTGCATAGAAACTAACAAAAGTTATAGGTCTCTGTCTATGTTTAACTGTACAGGTTACCCAACACCAACGCTCCAACTGATCGCTTTCAGAATTTATAACCTCTGCTTGAATGTTTTTGTTTAAAAAAACAGCTGTCCCTCTATGGGACGCAGAGGATGGGGAAAAGCCTCGGTGTGATGCCCAGGTCCTAAACATAGAGAAATCGGATAGTTTTATAGATGAGATATGAGTCTCTTGTAAGAGAATTATAGAGGGATTTTCTGTTTCGATCCACATTTCTATGGCCCGCATACTTTTTAAGATTATTTAGGCCATTGACATTAAATGATACCACTTTCAGTTGTTCTTTGCTAGTCCTCAAAGCAGTGCTAACAAAATTTGCAGACGCTTCGCCCTCATAAGGAAATACAAAAAACCTAGATTGATAAATAACCAAACAAACAAAATAAAGGACTTCATTTTTCCCTTACTTTTACTCCCAACCCACCTACTGTGACCCTTACCATCCTCCTTAGTGCTCCTAAACCTACCCCTGTGCCCCTCTCCCCAGAAGTCAGTCCAACCTCCCTCCACCACACCAACCACATTTCCCTTCCCCCTTGCAAGCTGGGTGTCATGTTATTACACCCATGTGATCCCTCCTCTCCCCCCCCAGCAATGAGAGAAAGTGTACATACATATCCTCCATTGATTAATTGAGCATCTAGTGGAAGAATAGTGAATCCAGAGTCAAAACCTGCTGATTTACGACACACAGATCAAATATCAATCAATCAATCAATCAAGGACATTTATAGAGCACACTACTTACCCGGAGGGTCTCAAGGCGCTAGGGGGGGGGGGGGTGCTGCTACTGCTCGAACAGCCAGGTCTTGAGCTTCTTCCTGAAGGAGAGGTGGTCTTGGGTCTGGCGCAGGTCGGTCGGGAGGGAGTTCCAGGTCTTGGCGGCCAGGTGGGAGAAGGACCTTCCTCCTGTTGTCGTTCTTCGGATGCGGGGGACGGCGGCGATAACAAGAGTTAAGAAATAAAGCTTAGTTCTGAACACACCATATAGGTAAAGCAGAGGTCTTAACTTTCCTTTCTTTCATTCAACCCTTCTGGCCCTGTGATATCTCCTTTAATAATTCCTGGGCTTCATCTAAATCAGAGAACATATAGAATTTGCCTTTAACCAAGACTTTCAGTTTAGACTTTTGGGCGATGTTAGCTTGTGCTCCATTGGCTTTAAATAGATGGAGAATTTTCACAAATTCCTTCCTCCTCCGTGCCGCCACTGCAGATATATCCGAGAAGATTCTACACTTTGTTGTTTCATTAACTGCAAACTGTCTTTGTTGTATAGCTTTGGATAGTATTGTTTCTTTTATACGATAGTCTGTAAAATGTAATAGTATTGTGCGTGGCAACGTAGAGTTAGGAAATGGGCGAGCAGGTACCCGATGTGCCCGAGTGATAGTAAGGTCACCTTCAAACTCTGGAATGACGTTTTGCTTTATGAATAAGGTGACCATTGAACCATATTAGAGCCCTCTAACCCTTCCGGGACTCCAACTATTCGAAGGTTGGATCTCCGCGTGTAACTTTCCAACTCATCCAGTTTATTTTCAAGTGCCTGCTTGCTTTTACTTTCCTGCCTTAAGATCTGCCTTTAGCACCGTCATCTGATCCTCTAGAGTTGATATACGAGCCTCAACTTCCTGGAGTTTAAGTGGGAAACTTGGAATTGCATCCTCAAATTTCTTCAATAACAGATGTATAGAGGAAAGTTCAGCTCTCTGTGTTCTTTCCAACTCCCGAACCTCCTCTAGAATTAAATTTAACATGTTTTTCACAGTCATCTGAACTTCGCTTGCTGACTCAGTGTCCAAACTAGTGACGGGGAGGAAGGGATCCAGAATACAGGGTAGATGATTGTCCATATGATTGTCCATATGCTCACCCAGAGACAGCTTGTCTTCTGACGGAGCTAACTTCTGTAAAGCAGATTTAAGTTGTATCTGGGATTTAGCCAGCGGAATCAGTGGAGTACCTGGGGCGCTAAAGATACCCCCTGCCTGGTTGGAGACTTGTACTGGTTCGATGATTCCTGAATATACCTCCTTGTGAACAGTCAGTAACAATGTTTCCTCATCCTGACGGGATACCATTCCCAGCAGAGGTGCAGTGTTTAAATACACATTAGTTTTTGTATTAACCTGAGGAATTCCATGGCTGGCTATGTCAAGCTTTGCTCGTGGTGAAGCAGCTAGAGGTTGGCTAATCCCAGAGGCTTCAACAACAGGCCGTGAATCTAAAGCAGGACTCGTGAAGGGCTGTGGAGTTGTCTTTTTCCAAAAAATCTAAAATTGCTTTGACTCCTTAATTGTTGTTACTTTTTTAAGACCGTCAGATCTCACATTATCCTGCAGAGACGACGCTGGACTAGCAGTAATTGAATTAATGTAGACCGTCGTCACATTTACTAAGGTGCTAGTCTGATTTGATGATGCAGTTGGGGGTGAGTCCTGTTCATCTGAGCTCTCAAATGTGGAGTTAAGTTCAGGCAAACTGACAAGATTCCTTGCCGGCCATCCGAGCCGCTTCCTTTGCTTCTTTGACCAGGAGTCGGCGGGTTTTTGCTTTAATGCGAGCATTCAATAGTTTGCCCATTTTCTCTTTTTTCCCCCCTTAGACCGGCTTTTTCCTTTTTTTTTTGTATATTTTTATTGAGAGTTCATGAAGACAAAATCAGCATTTCAAAACACAGTGATAAAAACAGAATCATACAGTACTGGACACGTAAATACAGAAACCTGTTCAAATTTCATCAATTCTAAACTTAATTTTAAAGTGCAATGTGCATAAATAGAAGCAATCTAGCAAACTAATATTAAGAAAATGTGATTCAGATTAGATATTGTCAGAGAACAGTCTAGAATTCAAATACATTCCAAGAGCCCCTGATCTCAGTGCGTATTTTTTTTCCCTTCCCTGGATTCGTAATAATTTTGCCTTCCATGCCTGAAATGTTGGTACTAGATCTGTTTTCCAGGACTGCAAAATAAGGGATTTGGCTATAAGAGAAGCTATGAAAAGTGACTCGTCGTGTGGGGTGTAAATTAAGGAACATCCTAAGACAGGAATTAGATCATCAAATACTATAGAATCTTTGAGCTCAAAAGAGAGGTATTTTTCAATTTCCTTCCACAATGGCTGAATTTTTGAGCACTCCCAGACAATATGCTTCCAGGTACCTTTTTCTTCGCACCGAAAGCATTTGTCGGCAATTTGGGGAAAGATATTGTGGAGGAAAGAGGGGGTTCTATAAATTAGCCATTTATTATAAAATTGCATACGTTTAAAATTAGCACCGCGGAAGATAGTTTTATAAAAAATTTTTTTTTTAGACCGGCTTTTTCCGACTCCACTATCAATTTTAGCCCCTTTCTTTGTGCTATTCTGTGAACATATACCTCTGAACAGTCTCTCGCAGTCTCTCACAATCTCTCCCAAACGCCCCAATAAATCTTTAATGAAGCGTAATTCTCCCAGGATGAAGCGTATTTTTTAAAAGTCACCAAAAACAAAAGGAATCCCTTATGGGAGCAGTAAAAAGGGAGCAAAAGTCTCTCTGGCCTGCTATAGGCTGTGAAGGAAGCAGAGGACGTCTTCCTCTCCCTGCGAATCTCAGCCAAGGAGTTCAAATCAATATTCCCTACAGATGTCAAGGAGGGTTGAAGGTAGGGCGCTCGACCTCAGACCTGGGGATCTGGGTTCGAGTCTCGGTAACGACGCCAAAAACCTCCTGTGATTCTGGGCAAATCACTTAATCTCCCCGTGCCTAAAAATGAAAGTGTGTCCTCATGTAACGTAGCGTAACTGGAAAAATATGTAAAGCGCTCTGATACCTGATTTGGTTCGGGTCTAGTTCGCGCTATATAAAACTCTGCAAAAAAAAAGAGATCGCTTTTCTTCTACTGTTTTAATTAGGTGCTTCAACTTGTGCTCACAGCAGAACAGTCGCCTCTAGGAAGAATGCTCCAAACAGAGTAGAAGAAAAAACAGCCAAAACAAGCAAAATGAAGGCTCCAGGGAAGCGAAGGCTCCAGGGAAGCGAAGGCTCCAGCGCCGGCATTGAGCGTTCTCACTTCGCTTTAAAGCGGCCGCGACCCCGCCTCTATCTTTGCTCCTCACCTGCCGCGGGCTCCAAACCCGCCAGGGGAGCAGAAACATGCCGCCAAAGTCGGCGCTGAAAAGCACTCCAATACCCACAAAAAGGGAAGAGAGGGAATCAGGAGTCTCGTCGATACCGGTAACCTCTTTGCACCACGCGTAGGAAGTAGTAAGGGGGTTTACGATCACTCAGCAGGACTCACCGAGAAAAGGAACGCCAGCCTGCCTGCCTGCCTGCTGAGTGCCAACACCATTGCTGAGGGCCTGGAAGAGATCACCTGAGGCTGTGCGGACTCCGCAGCCACCATCCCTCCTCAGGTTTACAAATTGTTGTATATCCGGGAATGTGTCAAATGCCATTGGTGTTACATGGGAACACCCACAGTAACGCCCTTGGCACAACTCTCCATCGTAGTGTGAGGCAACGCAGGGACTTGTGCTACTTTGCCTCACTTCATTTCTACAAGGCCATAAAAAAGCCACGCAGGATGGCTTTACATGACCTTGTAGATATGGCTAAGTCGTGTGTGCCACCGGAATGTCACAAAAAGTGATGTTTCGGCATCACACAGGGCTTGTAAATGAGCCCCTCAGTCTAGTGTCATTTTCCAATATCTGAGGGTGCTAGTCGCAAATAAAGTCAGCCACTCAAGTTTACTGCTATGCTGCCTTCACAAAACTTCAAACGATGTAAAGTCAGTGCGTAAGTTATGCTTGCTGGCTTTTGTTGGTGCCTAGCACTGGCACCGATTTCTAAACACTGCCACCTTTTAATCAGAATACACCACATGGTGGCACTCTGCTTATTTTGGAGCACAACATCTTAATAGAGTGCTCAACAATTCAAAACACTGAAAGGAAAAGATTAAAACTAGTACTTTCATGCCACCCCTACAGCCTGAGGTAACCTGGAATAGTCTAAAATGTCACACTTGTTTAATTTAGATGTTCAGTGACCTGCAGTGGAATACCATGAACCCTTGCAATTATATATTGTGCAAACTGTGTAAAGCACACATTTTAAGGATATCAACTCCATTTAAAAAAACAATTCTCCCAAAAATAGTTTTGATTCATTTAAATGCTTATTTTTCAAATTGCAATTCATACGATTGCCACAATATTATATGAGTATCTCAACGCGTTTCTGGTTTTTCCCTTACTCACGCAAAGTGTTGCAGTAATCCAACATAAGAGCAAAGACAAAATTACAGTTTGAAATTCAAAATTAATTACTGTTCTATCATTCATGCAACGTAGTATCATTATTCATGACATAAAAGATCATCTGGAAAAAACATACCCATGATAGGAAAAGTGTTTTTATAAGAACAATACAAAACAATCATTGGCAAAGCCAATAGATCTGGATTTCAGTTAGAGAAAGGGTTTGGAAAAAATTGGGAAGCTATTTGTGTGTTGACCCATTTGTCATAGAATAAAAAGTTTATAATGAGGCAAAATCTTGGGCCACCACAATATGGAAACTGGGAGCTGTTCCCCTTTTCAGAACAGACTGCTTTGATTAAGCAGATTTAAGTAGTTCCCTTGAAGAAGAGAGTTATGAAAAGTATTCAGAGGATGAAGTGTGTGTTGTAAGAGGATAACTTAAAAGGTATGTGTTAGAAATTGGGTTCCTGGTTGACTGGGATACAAGCTCTGATCAATTAGTAAGGAAAATCCTAGCCAGGGTAAGCCACAAATACACCCAAAATTAACGTGTGCTTAACCTCTGATAGCTTGGCACAGAGCAGCCAGGCTTAACTTCAAAGGCAATGTGTAAAGTATTTGTGCAACACTTAAAACAGTTAAAACACCACACAAAAAGATCCCACACCCGGTTAAAAACATAGAGCTTGATTTAATGAACAAGGCAAGACCAAAACAACACAACTCCAATTAGTGGAATCTGAGTTATGAATTTTTAAAGACTAAATTGTCAAATAGTGCTTTAAAGAATAAAGCACCAACCGGGGATGTCTGGTCGAGCTAGACTTGGTAAAATTCAAAAGTCCAGACTGACTTCAATGGAGCAGGTCAGATACAGTTACAGATCAGTCCCCCTTAAGGTTTACCTTCCCAAGATTTGTGGCAAGAGTCCCATTCACGGGGAAACAGGTCACCCAGAGCAAGAAGAGAGTTGTTACGGGTGGTCAGTGTGGCCCAATGAGGAGGCTGGGCATCGAGGATATGCAGGCTGGAGCTTCACAGTGGCGATCCACGCTGGTGAAAGATGCTTGCTGTGGGAAGAGACAGAGTGTAGGGCAGCTTGCCCTGATTCTTTGTGTGAGCAGCACGGTCCCAGAGTGAACAGGCCCATTTGCGAAGAGCCCAAAAGCTTGATGTAGGGAGCCAAAAAAAACTTCCAAGGATACAGGACCTTAAGGGCACCTCTTGGGGGGACAGGAGCTCATTGAAGACAGGTCCAGGAGATGTGGGGAGCCTGTTATGTCCCTGAGGCTCAGATCAGGAGGCCAGCAGACCAACCCTTTGAGTCACTCTGGGGTCCTGGGTTCAAGATGGGTTTCAAGTATAGTTCTTCTTTCCCCAGGCAAGACTGCAGCAGGTCTCCACAACAAGGCAGCAGCTCTTCCAGAGTAGCAGTCCTGCAGAATGGCAATCCTTTCAGCAGCACCGCTGTCTTTCTTCTTGGCAGAGTATCCACAGGTCCAGAAGTATATTGAAGTGATGGTGTCCGAGGTCCAGTTCTTATACCCAGTGGTGTCTTTGAAGTGGAGAGACTTCAAAGAAATCCTTGAAGTGCACAGAGGCACAGCCCTTCCTGCCCTGGCTCCAGAGTCACTACAGGCTGATATGAATCCCTTTGTGAGGGGACAGGACACAGCCTATTTAGGCATAAGTGAGGCTGGTTCCATCTTCTCCCACTGATCCTCCCAGGATGGCCCATCACGTCACATCAAAGCTCCCATTGTGTGTGGCTCTCCAGGGGAAATACACAAAGCCCGGCTGTCACCCACTCTAGACAAGTGATCAGAGGCAGGCAGCAGGCTAAATAAGAAAATGCCAACTTTCTAAAAGTGGTATTTTCAGAATTGCAATTTAAAAACTGACTTTACCATAAATTGTGATTTCACAGACACCAAACTTGGTGGTCAAATCTCTTCTCAATTGGAGATCACACTTATAAAACGTAATAAGGTAATCCCAATGTTCTCCAATGAGAGAGATAGGCCTTGCAGTAGTGAAAAATGAATTTAAGGGTTACTCACTACCACAGGATGTAAAACTTAAAAAGAGCATGTCCTACTTTTTAAATAAACTTCACCCTGCCCTTGGGTTGTCCATGGCTTACCTTAGAGGTGACTTATATGTATTAAAAATGAAGGTTTGGGCCTGGCAGGAGGGTTAACTAAAAGTATGTGGTGAGTTAAGCGGGATAGCATGAACAGAACTATGTTCACAGCCTATGACTGTGTTGCTAACTTCACAAAATAAGTACTCAAACGCATTTAAAAGTTCATGCGCGAAAATTAAAATGAACCACAATATTCTTAAATGGTGTCTCAATCAATATTCATTGATGGATGAAACATTGAAATTGAAAACAGTTCATTGATTGAATGACAATGAAATTAAGTCAGAATTGTTAGTGCACCAATAACGATTATACAACTCAAACAAAATTGCGAATACACTCGATGATTGTTGCATGTGATGACACCATGCCCAATGCATTTCGGGACCCTAAGTCCCTTTTTATGGGGCCATGGCTGCTTAAACATGTGTTAAAAGCACACAATACATCAGTAGCCAAAAAATCCTACTGGCTGAGGTCGAATTGTACACTAACTCCTGCTGAATTTAGACGAGAAGATCCTCAACGCAATGCTCACAACTCCAAAAGATGCTCACATTTGGAGTTGTGAGCATTTCTAGGAAGTGTTTTATTATAACCCTGCTTCTGGGTGGTGTTCTAACTATTTCTGCGTCCCCGTCGGTTTGTACCTCTCCTACCGCAGAGGGAAGCTTAGACATACAGCTGTTACATGTATGTTGGTGCCTGCCCCTCTGTCTATGCCTCCCCTAAAGCACCGCAGCTGTTTCTGCCCAGGCCTCACCGAATACTGTTATGGCATGGTTTTAAGCAATACGTTTTAATCTATTTTTGCAATTAAAATATGCAGATGTGAATGGAAAATGCTTGTTTTCACTAATTCTTTTGGTATAAAGTATTTACATTTGGCCAAAAGAAGCTTTTTTTTGTTTGAATAATAACATATTTTATATAACTATGTACCTGTTTATACCCATATATACACCTCTATATATATATATATATATATATATATATATATATATATATATCACTCACGTTAACACCAGCGTGTCCCTTTCCAATCGTCGCGGAAAGAACTACACAGGAGCCGCGGCCACAATCAAGGTGCAGATTTATTTACCAGACACAATTGTGTCTGGTAAATAAATCTGCACCTTGATTGTGGCCGCGGCTCCTGTGTAGTTCTTTCCGCGACGATTGGAAAGGGACACGCTGGTGTTAACGTGAGTGATTTAAGGGGGTGGCTACCCCTGCCGTGAGCCCGCCGAAACAGAGGCTGGGGAACCGCTACAACTTCGTGTTTATATATATATATATATATTTATATATATATATATATATATATATATATATATATATATATATATATATATATATAGGCTAAACCGTGAAGAAGCTTTTCAGTGAAATGCGTGGGTGAGGCGCTCCCTTGCCTCTAATAAACTTCAAAAACAGCACCTTTGTGAGTCCTGGATTTCGTTCACGGCGAAAGGGGGAAGTATTTGCCTGATTGATGGAACAGCCAGAGCCCGCCCAGGACCGCCGCGGTGAAGCTCCGTACTTCGGGGTTGTGGATTAATAAGAATATAAATATATACATATATATATATGTTAAGTTCGAAGCAGTTGCATTTTATGATTTTATGGGCCGGAGTCATTTTTTTTGTAATCTGGAAGTATTGGGCCTTACTACGATGCCGGTCGGACACTGTTGCGGGAGCAGGACTGACTGACTAGAAGTTGTCGGTCCAGTTGTCCCCATTATAATGCAACTGTCTTCACGGCAGTCGCAATGTGTATACTTTGCATTGCAGCATGTGCTGTGGGCTGCAGCACACTCGGCAGTATAAAATATACACATTTAAAACTTTCCTGCACCATGTGACAGGCACCATGTGGTCCCTGCCTCATGGTGCAGGGATGTTTAGGGCGGCACTATATTGGAGGGCCGGGGGTAGGGGGCCCCACATAGTCACTGGTTAACTGCCATGAAAGGGCCAGCGGAAAGGGACATCCTAATCTCTACTGCGGTACCACCCCATTGTAGGGAATAGGAGTCTGACCGTTGCACTGACAAGATCCATAAGACTGCCGGATGCAGCGGTCTTTTCCCCCGCCAGCCGAGATCCAACTGCCTGCATCCTAATCCGATGGTCGGATCCATTTGGGTGGATGGCGGACGGATTGCCACCAATGGCCTGACCGTGGCGGTCCCACCGCCAATGTAACCAGACCCAAAGTTTGAAATTACTTAATCTCCGTAGACCCAAAAACTAATAAAAATAAACCTGGCTTTTTTTTTAAAGTAATCTGATACTCATGTCAAGCATTCTTGTCTCCTAGTGTCAATTAATAATAAAAAAGTAGAAGTCATAAATATAATGCAGCATTCTGTTAACCATTCACACATGGTACAACTGAGTGGTAGGAATATTCTGGATCTCTGCAAATTACGTAACTTTCTCTCACACATATATTTGAAAAATGTGTATTTTACCCGTACTTGCCATGTTACTGCTGTATGCCCCAGTGGTCCCAAAGGAATCTATGGCTTTTTCAAGTATAAAAGCATCCTGATGTCTTAATGAGCAACTCCCTGTTCACTTTTAGGTCTCCCGTGCTGACAACACTTTTGCTGTCCCTGAAATATGTATTGTTAACCTTGCAGCGGTTGTTGCCTGTACCTCGCTTATAGTTGGACCGGATGCAAAAACAACACGGTGATGGATGGAATGCTCAAATTAATCTCAGCCACTGTAAATCAGTTGTGCTCCATTCCAATCCATTCTTTTTTTGCCTACTATTCTACAACGCCACCCCAGTTTGGACCCAGCCATATGCAGAGCAGTCTTGACTCTGTTCCTCATGGGAACAGTCCATCCCCAACCTCCAGAGTAGGTTGTTCTTGGCTAGCTTGAATCCACTGGCAGAGTGAACGCACAACCCATGTCTGTGAATACCTGGTTCATTTAGGGCAGCAAATGCAAAACAAATATGATGGCTGGAATGTTTTAATTTAATATCAGCCACTGGCAATCGCATGTGGCCACATACTAACCCATCGTTTTTTTCCCACCTGCCACCCCAGTTTGTATGCAGCCATAAACTAATCAGTCTTGACCTTGCTCCCAATGGAATCACCCCATATCAGCTAAGGTAACTTGAATTCAGTGCACAGTGTGTATGGGACCCATGTCTGCCCATATCCTTCCCACTCAAGGCAACATTTTGACATTCCACTTTACCCTACTCCACTCTACAACACTCTACACTACTTCACTGTACAACATTCTGCTCCAATCTATGCCATCCCTCTCCAAGACACTCCAGTGTAAGATTTTTTACTGCACGGCTCTCACTGCCCTCCATTCTATGGCACTCCACATTACTCATCTCTATTCTACCGCACTCCATTCTATCCCACTATACTCCAATATGCACCAGCTTAATTTACACCACTCCACTTCAATATACCCCCACTCCCTTCACTGCAATTTACTACATTCCACTCCAGTCTTACATTCCAGTCTACCATACTGTAATCCACCCAATCTACTCCACTCAAATGCACCCCACTCTACCATAATCTACCCCCACTCTAATTCAGTCCTATTTACCTCACTCTACTCAGCTGTAGCCCCCTCATGATTTAGGGCATGAAAACAATGCTGGGCAGACTTTCGTCCAACCGGCACCATGGCGGAAAGGGGAACACCCGACTTTGGGGTCGATTAGGATCGCTGACGGACTTGAGTCCGTCCGTGACCCCAGAGTAGGAGGGAACGTCCGCATGGTCTGCGGCGTTCCCTCCGTGCAGATTAGGATGTGACCGCCAGGGTGGCGGTCACATCCTCTATCTTTAACATTGCGGCGGGTGCAGCTTCAAGCTGCACCCGCCACAATGTTAAAAATGCATGCACCGCATTTACGTGCACAAAGCGGCAGGCACCGCGCGGTGCCTGCTGCTTTGTTCACGCAAATGCAGGGGGGTACCATAAGTACAACCCCATGTGCACCCCCCACGCCCCCTTCACCCAGGGGGCCCGCAACGGGCCCCCGAAGTGAAAGTTCGTATGCTTTTCCACAGCGGAAAAGCCGCAGCGGAAAAGCATACATTTTACACCATCATAATATGGCTGGCGGTGTCTGATAGACACCGCCAGCCATGTTATAGCTCTTCAGCCGCGGACGGGAGGCGACCGCGGCGGAAAAGCTGCAGACGTAAAAAAGGTCCCCCAGCCATCCTAATCTGGCGGGGGGTCTTTTTTCAGTCCGCAGCGGTTTTCCCGCATCCTCCGGGCCGGCGGTGGCTTCCGCCGGCCCGGAGGATGCGGTAAAACGGATATCATAATCAGCCCCTAGATGTCTGCAGTCCCACTTCCCGCATTACGATGCGACCGCCTTCAAGGCAGTCGCACTGTGTATACATTGCATTGCGGCGTGTGCTGCGGGCTGCAGCACCCGCTGTAGTACAAAATATACACATTACAAACATCCCTGCACTAAGTGGCAGGCACCATGTGTTGCCTGCCACAGGGTGCAGGGATGTTGAGGGGGGCACCTACCTATTGCGGAGGGGAAGAGGGTCCAAAGTCACTTTACCCCTGCCTTTTCATGGCGGGTCAACCACCATGAAACAGCCAGCAAAAAGGGACATCCTAATTCCTATGGCTGTGTCTGAACAGGCAACGCCCCATTGTAGGCAATAGGAGTCCGACTGCTGCACTGACTGGATCCTTGATCCTGTCGGATGCAGCAGTCTTTCCTTTCACCAGCCGAGATCCGACCCCTTGCATCTTAATGCAACGGTCGGATCCAATAGGCTGGAGGGCGGTGGGACCGCCATTGATGGCTTGATGGTGGTGGTCTCACCGCCATTGTTATTGGGCCCTTAGACACAATGGGCCTTATTACAATGTCGGTCGGAAACACTTCTGACAAACTCCTTTTTGGATTCGGTTCGGACTGACTCGTAATCGGCGGGTCCTCCCGACCGATTACGATTGTTCCGAACACCGTTCATAAAGTCTCCCAGTGACTTCAATGGGAGCCTGTGTTCCGACTGACAAAACAGGCTCCCATTGAAAAAAGGGGTGGCTGCCAAAAATCTTGCACCCTATCACAGGTACCCCGGTGGTCGCCACACTGTGCATGGTTTTAAAGGGGAGGTCGTTTGGCTACCCCCACAGGCCGCAACCAGAGGTATCAGGGTAAGGGACCTGCCACTGGCCCCAAAAGTCAAATTCCAAAGGCTGTCCAAATCCGACATCGTAATGCGTCGTTCGAAAACGCGATCAATAGACCAGTACGATTCGGCTACGACCGACTCGGAGTGTTCGAATGCCAGTCCGAACTGATTCGGAATGACCGAACGATTAGCTTTCCATAGTAATCGGTTGGTCAGAAATGTTTCTGAGCTGGTCGGAAACATAGGTTCTGAAACGGTTTAGGAGTATCTGAATGATGTTCGGAGCCATTATGACCGACATAGTAATAAGGCCCAATATTGAATCAAAAATTACATTGAGACATAAATATTGTGTTTAAAATATTGTGTGAATAAAATATAGTAGTGTGTAATATTGAGCTCAAGAATATTGAAATCAGTTTATGTTCAATATTGATGCAAAACATATCAATGTCAATTGTTCTTTTTTCAATATCGATAATTTAGTTTAAATTATTTAAAGTGATACAAATTTTATTTAGTAAATCATTTTTTATTACATTTTTTTAATGCAATATAAATGTTTTCCTGTGTTTAGGATAATATTTTTTTAGAAGCAGGATTTTGGGTTTATAGGGGTGGTAAGGAATGGTAGTAATTTAAAATGACTACATTTAATATGAATTGTATATTAAATATGACAGATTTTAAAACCATTTAGTTATGGGGTTGTGGTGTTTATAGGGGAAAAGGGTGGGGAGTAAAGTTTTTAAAAATGTATAAATGTTTTATTGAAATAAATGTGAAATGTACAAATTTTTAAATGTATTTTAATTTAAACTGGTTTGTTGCTATTTTTGTGTTTCTGAGTTATACATTTAAAAAAAGTAATTTCAATGTAAAACAAAAGTTCTTGTTTTATATACTTTGTGCCCGATTAGGATGTTGTTCTGAAGCTATTCCGGCCCAATCAGGTTTCCGAATCAAACGAATGGGGTTCTACGAGTCCGACCAACCGATTACAATGCTTCCCAATATCGGACGGTTGGACTTGCATTAACTTCAATGTGAACCTGTGTTCCGAACAAAAACACAGGCTCACATTGAAAAACGGGGTAACTGGGGAAAACCCTGCACCAAGTGGCGGGCACCCCATGATGCCTGCCACACTGTGCATTTTTTAACAGGGTGGCCCCATCCAGAAGTCTACGAGTGAAGGGGGGCCTGCTCTGGGCCCCTAAAGGCAGATTCCGACAACTGTTTGAGTTGGGCAGAACGAATCGGGACTGTCCGAATCGGTCATCAAAATTGCTCGCTCGGAAACTGTCGATAGAGCTGTACGATTCGGCTCCGAAAGACTCGGGCTGTCCGAATGCCTTTCGGAACCGATTCGGACAGCCCGAATGGATCCCGTGCATCGTAATCAGTCAGTTGGAAATGTGAAAAATTCAGTTGGAAACATGGGTTATGAATCGGATTCTGAGATTCTGATTTCAATTCGGAGCCTTTTCGGGCCCTAAGTGTGTTTAGGATTTGCCAATTATTGGTGATTTTGCAGAAATATTTGAACAAAAAAATGATAAAATGTGGAAATGTATTTGTTGAGTTTTGGTAAAAATGGGTGTTTTAGTTGTTACTATGTATAGTTAAATAATATACTGTTTTTAAAATGGTATTACATTTTATATTTGTTTAAATAAGACAAAACATTTATTAGTAATTAATATTTAAGTATACCTATTTTGCTATTGGCTTTTGTTTTTAATTGATTTGTGTTAATGTTTTTTTTTTTATTTAGATGATCACACTTTTTGACAATTTTTACTGGTTGATTATTGTTTTATTTAATTTTTAAATAATTTTTTAAATACAATTTTTTGTGGAAAATTGAATTTTTTATATTAATAAATTTCAATCATATTGGGTGTAACTGAATTGGTGGAAAATACATTATTTATTTTAAATGTATTATGTATTCATTTATTTATAAATTCATTGAAAATGTAATTTAAATTTATGTAAATGTAAAATTAAAAATGAAATCAAATTAAATATATTCATTGATTATTGTTACTTAATTCTACAAAATAGGTGATTTAAAAACAAATTGTAACATAAAAATCGAAATATTGTTGAGTTCAATTAAGTTTAATTTAAAATAAAAAAACACTTAGGGGGGTCATTATGATGGCAGGCGGACGTGAGTCCGCCCGCCATTGAAGTGGTGAGTGGGACCAGCCGCCTGCATGGCGGCGGTCCCGCAAGTGAAATTACAATGCGACTGCCACATGGTGCCTGCCACTCAGTGCAGGGAAATGCAGAGGGGTACCCCAGTCCACAGCCACCTCCCCCAACACAAGGGGGGCCCACAACGGGCCCCCAAAACCAATCCCTACCACCCTCTCGATGGCGGTTTACCTGCCACGGAAAGGCTGGCTGTGGCCAGCATCCTAATCAGGCGGACGGTGCCTGCTAGACATCGACACCATTTTCCTGATGCTGACAGCTCCGCCTGGCAATCGTAACGATTGCCTGTGGTGGGCGGTCAGATTCCCCCTGCCATCATAATGTGGCGGGGGAAAATTGCTTTCTGTTGGCAGAAGGCCCGCCACCGCACTGCTGGCGGTGGCGGACCTTCCGCCATCATAATGACCCCCTTACTTTCAATATTATTATTTTAGTTATTAATCTGGAAAAAGTATTTGTGCATTTTAAATATTTGAATTGGAAATAAAAAATATATATTTGATTAACTTGTATTTTTATTTGAAATTATTTACTTAATTTAAGTAGGAATTTTTTTATATGTTACATTTTTGTAATATTTTTATAGACTGCTAAAAAATAGAATTGGTTTATTTATGGGCCCCGAAAGTTCATTCTCACCAGCCTTTCCTTGGCCGTTGAACCGCCATGTAAAGGCTAGTGGGGATCCAACATCCAAATCTGGTGGACGGTGCCTGCCAGGCACTGCCACCATTCTGAGGCTGCAAGCAGGTCCGACAGGCAATCGTTACGATTGCTGCTGTCAGACCCATGGCGGGTGGGCTTTCCGTTTGCCAGGCACACCGCCCGCCATCACAATCTGGCAGAAGGGAATTGGCCTTACAATAGAGGTGAACCCGCCACCGGCAGCCTGCCGGTGGCGGGTTCACCGCCATCGTACTCAGCCCCATAGTTTTATATTGAATTATAGTAGTAGTTATTTATATGTATTAAACATTGTAGTAAATATTTACTGTATTTAATTTTTTTAATCAAATGTATTTATATTTTTATATTTACATATTAATATTTTTAATGTATTTAGTATGTTTTGAAATTATTTTATTTTTTCAAGTTAGTCTGTTTCTAATGTTGCACTGACTGGAGTGGAAAAAGTCAATTTTATCCCTCTGCAATACAACACTTTCCCTATTATTGCGCTGACTGGAGTGGGAATAGCACATTTTACTCCTCTGCCATCCAACACTTTCCCTACTGTTGGGTTGACTGGAGTGGAAATTGTAAATTTTACCCCTCCACAATCAAATACTTTTAAGACTGTTGCATTGTCTGGAGTGTGTATAGTACATTTTACCCCCCTGAGTATAACAATTTCCCTACTTTTGTCTAAATTGTAGTTGGAATAGCGAATGTATTCATTTTAACATTTAATAGTCTAGTTTATAATGTTTACATTGATAATATAATGTTTTGGTTTATTTAAGATTATATCTATAAATATTCATTTTTAAAGCATGTAATATATTTTTACAAAGTTAGAAAAATTTATTTTGTTGAATTTTTCATTAGTAATTCTAATGGTTTGTTTTTTAAATGTTTTATGATTTTAGATATATGTATATATTTTATTACATTTGAACAAACTAGTACATTAGCATATAAATTAAAATTAGTTTAATAATATTTTTTACTTAGAGATATGTAATTATATATATATGTATCTTTAGGGTGGGAATTATTTAAATATTTTTTTTATTATTTTTAGGATAGTTATGAATTTAATTATTGTTATGATGGTGAATAATAATTGATATTAAACTGTGTTTTGATTTTTTTGACATTAAAAAGTGTGGGAAAATTAGGTTGTGGGATTATAGGGCAAATAGTGAGGAATTATTATACTATTTAAATTAATAAAACAATATTTAAAAATAAAAATGACGTGAGTTATATATTACGTTGCCGATTACGATCTCGGTCGGAAAGCCTCCAACCTAAGGTCCAAGGCTTTCCGACCGAGATCGGTGGTTTCAAAACCGACATCCTCATTACAATGTAGACTGTAGGTTTTGATACCAGCCGGACTTTTCAGCTGGCATCACGTCTGCCAGTCGGAACGGCTCATAATTCATATGAATGGTGTTTTATGCCATCCGGATTATGAGGCTTGGTTTCCGACAGGCTTTCTATGTCGGGCTTTCTGACATGAAAAGCCTGTTGGGAATAGAGTTTGGGGGCCCTTCCTGCGTCCTCCGGTTAAAGTCTGAGTGTTTATCCCTGTCACACAGTGCAAGGCTAAACACAAACTCCCTTATCTGTGTGGGAGCTTGTACTGCGACCGGTTTCCGACCCAGCACAAGCTCCCATACAGAAAAGTTTGCTTGCGACCACACCATGGGGTTGATTAGGATGGTGGAAGGACCGCCACCGCCAGCCATGCAGTGGCGGTCCTTCCATTTGCGAGTTTCCCCCTGCCAAATTTGGATGGTGGGGGGAATCGTTTCCTGACCACAGTGGATGGAAAGACTGTCCACCACTTGTCTGCCAGAAGCAATCATTCAGATTGCTGGCAGACGGTCCAGGGACCATACTATGGTGGCGATGCCTAGCAGGCACCGTCCACCAAATTATGATGAGGGAAATTTCAGTCCTTTCCACATGGAAAGGCATGTGGGGATTACTTACGGGGCCCGTTATGGGCCCCCATGTGTTGGGGGGAGGTGAGGGTGCACTATTTCACAGCACTACTTGGCAGGCGCCGTGTGGTGCCTGTCATGTAGTGCAGTGAAATGCACAAAATGGTTTTTCGCTTCACGGCCGGTGCTGCTGTAAGCAGCATCCGCCGCAATGTTAAAAACGAAAATGCGACCGCCATGGTGGCAGTCACATCCTGATTATGTATATTTGACCGCCGCATGTATTGCGGATGGTCCCAGTTTACCACAGGATGGCGGACGGACTCAAGTCTGTCCGCCATCCTAATGACCCCCCCATGTGTGGTCGCATCAATATTAAGCGGTCAGAACCGCCAACCTCAGGTCAGTTGGACCTATATGCATGATGGTCCACCCGACATCATAATAAGCCCCAAAGAGTGGGCCAATTTGGGGTATGTTTTTAAGGAGATTTATTATATATTTGTTTAAAATAATTAAGTAGTGATAGATATTCTTTTAATGGAAAATATTGAGGTATAATAAATTAGAATTTTGTTTTCAAATTTATTTTCTCAAAAACTTTTGTAAATGTTTTGGGATACTTGTGTTAGTAAATGTAAGTTTTTTTATGTAAATTATAACTAAATATTTTCATTTTTTTTTATTGTATCTCATTTTGTAACAAAACGTTATTTGTGAAAAAATTACAAAGTTGTTTTGGTATGTGGGTGTTATGTTTATCCATAAGAAATGTTGGTATTATACATTTTTTCGAATGGTTTCTAAATTTTTTATTTAAAAAACATTGTAAATATTAAATTAGGGAGGTAATGTAAAATACATTTTGGGACTTATTAGGATGTCGGTCGGAAAGCCTCCAACCGCAGATCGGAAGCTTTCTGACCAACATTCATAGTTTAAATTGGCCGGTTGAACCGACGGGCTTCTGATCGACCAGTTGGAGACCGCACATAATCCACTACGGAAGGCGTTTCCGCAGTCATGATTATGATGCCGGTTTACGACAAGCTTTTCATGTCGGTTTTCTGACATGAATAGCCTGTCTGAAAGCGACTATAGGGTAAGGGTGGGCGTAGTTGGCGAAGTAGCGCTACGCGAAGCTACGCGAAGTGCACTTCGCACTACGCGAACTTCACGTAGCACTACGCGAGCTGCGTAGTAGCATGTTCGCACTGTGCAAGATACATTTTCAATGATTGCACAGTGCGAACAAGCATCCGGAACTGTGCAATCATTGAAAACTGCATCTTGCACAGTGCGAGCTGTAGTTTTCTGCCGCTCGAGTAGATTTTTACTCGAGCGGCAGCTTTCTCAATGCGAACTGGTAGTTTCTCATCGCGAGCGGTCGCGAGCATGCACGACCACTCACAATGAGAAACCTGAGCTCCCCGCATTGAGAGTCTCGCCGGGATGTCATTTTGCTTTCTCGCGGTCGCGAACATGATGTTGAGGACCGCGAACAAGCAAAAAATGACCGCTGCACTATGCTACGCTGCGCTACGCGTGTTCGCACTGTGCTACGTGCAGCTCGCATAGTGCGAAGTTGCGCAAACTTCGCAAACTACGCGAGCGTAGCGTAGTGCTTCGCCCAGGGTTACCGTAGAGGTCTCAGGGCATGCTTTCTTAGAACCTTTATGTGCACCATGACCATGTTGCCATTATGGGAAAGCACTCGATGATCATGAAAGAAATATTATATTGCATTGGCAGCCAAAGTTTATGGGTCACTGAGAAAATATCCCAAAGTAAGGACATTAGATGCTCTCCTCCAATTGTCTAAAGCTCCCATTCCATCCTCCGGCATTATCACACCAAATGTAAATCCTTCTTTGGGTTCCCTCTTGAATCCACTGACCCGACCCTAGAAGTACAGTGTGCCATTCTTCACTGACCTCATTACTGCCTTAATTCACACCAACTTTGACTCCATCTTCTCAAAACGAGCCTCACCAGCTGATGTTGACTTTTTTTTACCGTATCCACCTTTTTCATATATGAGCGTATGGCACTATGTGTCTTCCTCTTTCCCTTGACTAGATTACTTGTTGCTTTCCCGATCTTACTCTACAGCACATTCATTCCTGTGTGGGTAAAAAAAAATCATGTTTGTTTCTCTTTTGTTTATTTTTCTGTAACCTTGGATAACTCACTGTTATGCACAGCCGTCATGTGTCAGCGGGACTCTAACTAAGCTCGCTTGAAAAGCCCAACTGTGTCACTGAAGTCTCTCTATCTACCACTAAACTCTTCCTCAGCACCTGAGATGGTGAGGGTCCTGGATTCCACACCTCCCCTGCTTCTACTGGAAGTTTCTGCAAAGCCAAAGGAGGGCCTTATGTTGTTCCTCAGATCCAGTCCGTCAGCAGATCCCAAGGAGAGCTCAGAATTCTCCTCTCACTTGTAATACCTCTTCTCCAAGGGCAGACCAGCCAAATTGTCTGTTATTGTGGATTCTCTAACATGTCCAGGAGCTGCCCTCTAGTCTCCTTTTCCAAGGATGTTGCTGGCCTCAAACAGGTGTGACCATTCTCCTATCAGCTTCTCTAAATATCAGTGTCAAGTTATGGTGATCTAGAGGGCTCAAACCGGATCCAGTTAACAAAGTGCTAGCAAAGGAGAAGCACATTCTTCGCGCCTGTCGCTCTGCACCACCCTCTATTTATTAAGTTGATGAGATATGAGAAATATCCAAGATGAACTTTGCAGTCACATGGCTCAGGTAGTAGTAGTTGGTGGTCCAAGCTCACGGACGATGAGTTTGAGGTGATATTTGGCTGTATTATGCAATTAGAAAAATGTTGTCATGTCTATACTTTTTTACGCTACTTACATTTTTCAGGAGCACAATGATGAGAAGCATTACTATCTTCACCATGGTTTCTGCAAATAAAAAAGTATCTCATTAGGACAGCTGGCAGATTATTAGTGGATTCTAAGTCTGTCTTTTTAATTCTCTTCAATTAAACCAGTTATCATCTTTGTCATGCTTACATTATTTTCTAGAAAAGCACAGGACCTATCTCAATACCCCTGAAGGACCTTAAATGGTGAACATATTTGCGACACTTCATAATGGTCAAGATTTAATCTCATAATAAATCCATTGGATTCTTTCTGGTTTTAACACCGTAGCCAAATGAACACAGAATATGGCACTTATAAACACGTTTCTATTTTATTTATTTTTATTGTTTTTGAAAATGTTCAATTGGGTAATTTTTTTGTACATCTCCTAATTCCTAGACTAACTAGAATTGTTTTTCAAGAAAATGTGAAGATTTCTAAACCGCTGAGCAGTGGCGGCAGGTAATTTTACCAGGTGTAGTGTGTTCCCCAGTACAGAAGCATGCACATGAGTTACACCACACAGGAGCTGCAATCCAGTGTTACTTATTCTTCAGCATACACTCACACTGCACGTTACCTCATACCTTCTGTTAACCACACCTTTCCACATATTTTGCACTTCCTGTTCAGACTCCGCTGAGGACCATGAGGGATATAGTGGGCATAATATCAATATACTACATTGCCCCCATTGTTAAATAAAAGTGTCAGACATCACTAAACAGGGCTTGCTCTAGGGTGGTGCGATTGATGCCACCGTACCGGGCGCTGACTTTTGGGGGTGCTGTGTTGTCAAATATAGAGTGGATTTAAAAGCACCTGCTGCAGCTTTCCTTGCCTCCAACAATTTTCAGGCAACAATAAAAATGTCAATATAACTCTGGTGATCAATGGATCTGCTGGGGAGCGACCGAGTTTTGTCGAGTGGTAGTTTTGACTCATTACAAAGTAGTCCAGAGTGTTAATGTGCCTGCTGAAAAGCAAGTGTATCAAGCAGGTCACAGAAGTGCATATAATGTAAATTGGTTAGTAGGTTACTGCTTTTGTAGGAGAGATCCTTTTGTTACTTTCAATTTATAAATTAAAATCCTAAAATAGAACAGTGAGCTATTAACTTTCACCAAACAGCTGCGTGGAAACTGCAAGGTAAAGGCTAGAGCATTAAGATTTTTATCCCCAGTGTTTGATTATCCTAATGTTACAAAAAGGGCTCATTTAGGTACACAGCAATTCTTATTAGTGAAGACAACCCCCAACCAAATCATGCAAATCAAATCAAATCAAAATCAGCTTTATTTGGCGCAACAAATCTCACCATGGAAGCAAAAAAAATCCTAAATTTACATTGTCATTCTGAATCATTTAAAATACAGATACAGAAAAAAAAAAGAAAAGATCCCTATGACCATCATTAAACATTCTTGGTGATCCAAAGGGACTAAGGATATACAAACTAATCAAGGGTTAATACATTCGGTTGTGAGAGATAAAGTGCCTGTGCAAGAAGTACATAGAAAGACCTAGAATACAAAGTAAATATCTTGTCAAGGAATACATAGTTAAAAAGAGCGGTGTTAAGGGTAGTCATCTAAATGTTCATGTATCAGTGCATCTAGATATGAATAACCTTTTTGTTTCCCAACTGCAAGTTGTATAAAACAAATAACAGTACTTATAATTTTCATGTTTTCTAGACTACATACAAAATTGAACGCATATTTACAATTAAAAAGCATATTTGATAAAAAAGAAGTTTTAAAACTGATTTCTGGATAGCCTTATAAAAACTTCAAAAGAGAATAAAGTTTGTCGTGGATTGCATAGATTTTCCGTCACATGGGCAATTCGAAGTTGCTGACACCATTTGTCCACTCTAGGGAACGCAACTAAGTGGTGTAACGTACTCAACCTTAGCCTTGTAAGGTAAAATCTCTGTTGTACGTTTTCACCAATATTAAGTACGGCTGTAGGCCCCTCACAAATGGTCGTTCATAATATGACATGACAGTGTGTTTTTGACTGACAGACCGTTCTCTTTCATTTTCCATTATTTTTAAATATTTATGCATAAGTTCCTGTTTACTAAGCTCCTGTATAGAAAGGGGGTCTCTTCTATCAATGTCAGGTTTGCAGTATTTTAAAATATTGTAAATGTGCTCCAGCCATGGAATCTTCCTACTCTGATCGAGTTCTAGACAGTCCATAATTAATTCTTTTGTGAGTTTTGTTTCGTCCCTAGACCAAATGCCGTGCCAAAAGGTGAGGCCTGCAACTTTTTTTATTTTGATCTCTATAAACATAGTACCAGTTTAGTACGCCTCTTGTTCTTCCATTTCTCAAAATGCCTATCCTGCAATGATGTGGATTAGGCATATTTACTTGCAGCTGGATTCTAAGTGATGTGCTGGCACCTACCCAATCGTACGTCATTAACTCCACCATAGCATTCAGAAGAGATATATAATCACATCACTACAAAGGCTACAGAATCCCTGGAACTGTCAGCAGGGGGCAATTCAGAATGGTGTGGTCCACAAAGCACCACTGTTTCTTGATCCCAGCTCAACATCACTGGTGATGGACTTGCACTGCATTACAATCATGAAAATAGTGCACTATGTCGGAATTCACCCCCTTCTCAAAGTCTTGTGCAATACTAGAAGTCTCCAATATAACCTGACAAAAAATGATTAATAATCCTCTCAAGCAGGAAATGATATATGTAGCCTATATCTTGATAATGCAGGAATGATGGAGTTAACTCCTATAGGCACTCTTGAGCTTGTGTTTTTCTTAAATGTATATGTTCATGTTAACAACTCAAACATTTGCAGTATTGACAGATTAATCATGAACATGAGTAGCCCTTGGTATTGCCTCCAAGTCTTAGCTGTCCCTTAAATTCCCAACTAATTGTACATTTCTTCTAAAGGTAAATCAATCTATGTTAGGTTTAACATGTTTTTGTTTAAATCATTTTTAATAGAAAATCTGTAGGTCTGGTTCATTCGATCCCACAATAGTTAAGTGGTGTAAGGTCCCATCCTTGTAACTGCAGACCCGCCTAGCCATGAGCCATCACATTGCCATATGTACAACTCAGTCAATTTTTTAAAACTAAGATCAAATGTCGTAAACACAGCTCATGGAGGGCAATTTTAATGGAAAAGAAAAGTGGATGAAGCAGAAAAAGGGCTTGGGATAAGATCCCTGTGTGGAAAAAGGGTTGTAGAGGGGCAGGGACGCAGGGGGGATAGGTGGTATAGTTAAACTTCAATTGGAAAAACACCTTAAAGGTAAACCTAACAGAGAAATGTTCATGTGTCCATGTCACATCTAACCCTGCCCACCAGGATGGACAGGGTTGTACACTCCCATGGCCAAACCTTCCTTCAGTAGCTTAGGTTAAAACCACAAATGACAGTCCATTAGTCTGAAGGGTATTCAGGTAAGAGTGTGCTACCACCACCTCTGAGAAATTGTATTCCTTGCAGTAGTGCCACACCTTCAGTCTTGCAGCATTCCTCTTTAAAAATGTAGTGCTTATATTTTGGAACTACTGGGTGTTTATTACCATGAGTATGCACTTTCCTTGTTTGCACCAATGGCGCACCTTAAAACAGGTGTGCTGGGCGGAAACAGGGAACGGTTGCCCTACTATGATGAATGCACGGGCCCAGGGGCAGCAACATCAAGTGAAATACAGAGCGACTGCTTCAAAGCCGCTCCCAGTTTTACTGTGCAGGCAGAAACTCATGTGCAGATTCAAGAGGGGAGAGAGATTCTCTTGCAGGCAGATGCAGTAAGTGATTGCATCCACCTGCAAGGAGATGTCTGGAGGTTCCAGGGGACCCTCTTTCTCCCCTCCATAGGGCTGTCTTTAGGAGGCGCACTTTCACCTTTTTAAGCACTCACTTTCAATGTGCCTCCTAAAGTAATGTTTGCCTCTGCGCTTGCGTCCATAGGATCAGAGGCACGCCCCCATGGAAATTAAGGAATGCACTCTAATAATATTGCTTGTGACACATGCGCCAGAGTTATCTGTGTTACAAAAGGGGTCTGCACAAACATCTGCATTCCCTTCTGTAATGCTAAAGTGTCACAGGGGCACACAAAGCAAGCTCACATTCTTGTTGCATCCCAAACCACTCTATGTGATAGGGCCCATCGGTTCACCGCCTGGAGTCGCTCTCGCTTGTGCTGTGTTTGATTACTGTAATAAGGAGATATCAACACTCTTTCACATGCACATGTAGAAATCCTTTGAGGGCAGCCTCCTTGCTTTGGAATCAAGTCTCGGAGTTTTGAATACCAAAGTACTACAATCATGGTACAGCCCGTAGAGTAGGGGTGGGCGTAGTTCGTGAAGTAGCGCTACACGAAGCTACGCGAAGTGCACTTCGCACTACGCGAACTTCACGTAGCACTACGCGAGCTGCGTAGTAGCATGTTCGCACTGTGCAAGATGCATTTTCAATGATTGCACAGTGCGAACAAGCATCCGGAACTGTGCAATCATTGAAAACGGCATCTTGACCAGTGAGAGCTGTAGTTTTCTGCCGCTCGAGTAGATTTTTACTCGAGCGGCAGCTTTCTCAACGCGAACTGGTAGTTTCTCATCGCGAGCGGTCGCGAGCATGCACGACCACTCACAATCAAAAACCTGACTTCCCCGCGTTGAGAGTCTCGCCGGGATGTCATTTTGCTTGCTCGCGGTCGCGAACATGACGTTGAGGACCGCGAACAAGCAAAAAGTGACCGCTGCACTATGCTACGCTACGCTACGCGTGGTCGCACTGTGCTACGTGCAGCTCGCGTAGTGCGAAGTTGCGCAAACTTCGCAAACTACGCGAGCGTAGCGTAGTGCTTCGCCCAGGGTTACCGTAGAGGTCTCAGGGCATGCTTTTTTAGAACCTTTATGTGCACCATGACCATGTTGCCATTATGTGAAAGCACTCGATGATCATGAAAGAAATAATATATTGCATTGGCAGCCAAAGTTTATGGGTCAATGAGAAGATATCCCAAAGTAAGGACATTAGATGCTCTCCTCCAAATGTCTAAAGCTCCCATTCCATCCTCCGGCACTATCACACCAAATGTAAATCCTTCTTTGGGTTCCCTCTTGAATCCACTGACCCGACCCTTGAAGTACAGTGTTCCACTCTTCACTGACCTCATTACTGCCAGAATTCACACCAACTTTGACTCCATCTTCTCAAAACGAGCCTAACCAGCTGATGTTGACTTTTTTTACCGTATCCACCTTTTTCATATATGAGCGTATGGCACTCTGTGTCTTCCTCTTTCCCTTGACTAGATTACTTGTTGCTTTCCCACACCTACTCTACAGCACATACATTCCTGTGTGGGTAAAAAGTAAATCATGTTTGTTTCTCTTTTGTTTATTTGTCTGTAACCTTGGATAACTCACTGTTATGCACAGCCGTCATGTGTCAGTGGGACTCTAACTAAGCTTGCTTGAAAAGCCCAACTGTGTCACGGAAGTCTCTCTATCTACCACTAAACTCTTCCTCAGCACCTGAGATGGTGAGGGTCCTGGATTCCACATCTCCCTTGCTTCTACTGGAAGTTTCTGCAAAGCCAAAGGAGGGCCTTATGTTGTTCCTTAGATCCAGTCCGTCAGCAGATCCCAAGGAGAGCTCAAAATTCTCCTCTCACTTGTAATACCTCTTCTCCAAGGGCAGACCAGCCAAATTGTCTGTTATTGTGGATTCTTTAACATGTCCAGGAGCTGCCCTCTAGTCTCTTTTCCAAGGATGTTGCTGGCCTCAAACAGGTGTGACCATTCTCCTATCAGCTTCTCTAAATATCAGTGTCAAGTTATGGTGATCTAGAGGGCTGAAACCGGATCCAGTTAACAAAGCGCTAGCAAAGGAGAAGCACAGTCTTCGCGCCTGTCGCTCTGCACCACCCTCTATTTATTAAGTTGATGAGATATGAGAAATATCCAGGATGAACTTTGCAGTCACATGGCTCAGGTAGTAGTAGTTGGTGGTCCAAGCTCACGGACGATGAGTTTGAGGTGATATTTGGCTGTATTATGCAATTAGAAACATTTTGCCATGTCTATACTTTTTTACGCTACTTACATTTTTCAGGAGCACAATGATCAATAGAATGACCGTCTTCACCATGGTTTCTGCAAATAAAAAAGTATCTCATTAGGACAGCTGGCAGATTATTAGTGGATTCCAAGTCTGTCTTTTTAATTCTCTTCAATTAAACCAGTTATCATCTTTGTCATGCTTACATTATTTGCTAAAAAAGCACAGGACCTATCTCAATACCCCTGAAGGACCTTAAATGGTGAACATATTTGCGACACTTCATAATGGTCAAGATTTAATCTCATAATAAATCCATTGGTTTCTTTCTGGTTTTAACACTGTAGCCAAATGAACACAGAATATGCCACTTATAAACACGTTTCTATTTTATTTATTTTTATTGTTTTTGAAAGTGTTCAATTGGGTAATTTTTTTGTACATCTCCGAATTCCTAGACTAACTAGAATCGTTTTTCAAGAAAATGTGAAGATTTCTAAACCGCTGAGCAGTGGCGGCAGGTAATTTTACCAGGTGTAGTGTGTTCCCCAGTACAGAAGCATGCACATGAGTTACAGCACACAGGAGCTGCAATCAAGCGTTACTTATTCTTCAGCATACACTCACACTGCACGTTACCTCATACCTTCTGTTAACCACACCTTTCCACATATTTTGCACTTCCTGTTCAGACTCCGCTGAGGACCATGAGGGATATAGTGGGCATAATATCAATATACTACATTGCCCCCATTGTTAAATAAAAGTGTCAGACATCACTAAACAGGGCTTGCTCTAGGGTGGTGCGATTGATGCCACCGTACCGGGCGCTGACTTTTGGGGGTGCTGTGTTGTCAAATATAGAGTGGATTTAAAAGCACCTGCTGCAGCTTTCCTTGCCTCCAACAATTTTCAGGCAACAATAAAAATGTCAATATAACTCTGGTGATCAATGGATCTGCTGGGGAGCGACCGAGTTTTGTCGAGTGGTAGTTTTGACTCATTACAAAGTAGTCCAGAGTGTTAATGTGCCTGCTGAAAAGCAAGTGTATCAAGCAGGTCACAGAAGTGCATATAATGTAAATTGTTTAGTAGGTTACTGCTTTTGTAGGAGAGATCCTTTTGTTACTTTCAATTTATAAATTAAAATCCTAAAATAGAACAGTGAGCTATTAACTTTCACCAAACAGCTGCGTGGAAACTGCAAGGTAAAGGCTAGAGCATTAAGATTTTGTTCCCCAGTGTTTGATTATCCTAATGTTACAAAAAGGGCTCATTTAGGTACACAGCAATTCTTATTAGTAAAGACAACCCCCAACCAAATCATGCAAATCAAATCAAATCAAAATCAGCTTTATTTGGCGCAACAAATCTCACCATGAAAGCAAACTAAAAAAAAAATCCTTAATTTACATTGTCATTCTGAATCATTTAAAATACAGATACAGAAAAAAAAAGGAAAGATCCCTATGACCATCATTAAACATTCTTGGTGATCTAAAGGGACTAAGCATATACAAACTAATCAAGGGTTAATACATTCGGTTGTGAGAGATAAAGTGCCTGTGCAAGAAGTACATAGAAAGACCTAGAATACAAAGTAAATATCTTGTCAAGGAATACATAGTTAAAAAGAGCGGTATTAAGGGTAGTCCTCTAAATGTTCATGTATCAGTGCATCTAGATATGAATAATCTTTTCGTTTCCTAACTGCAAGTTGTATAAAACAAATAACAGTACTTATAATTTTCATGTTTTCTAGACTACATACAAAATTGAATGCATATTTACAATTAAAAAGCATATTTGATAAAAAAGAAGTTTTAAAACTGATTTCTGGATAGCCTTATAAAAACTTCAAAAGAGAATAAAGTTTATCGTGGATTGCATAGATTTTCCGTCACATGGGCAATTCGAAGTTGCTGACACCATTTGTCCACTCTAGGGAACACAACTTAGTGGTGTAATGTACTCAACCTTAGCCTTGTAAGGTAAAATCTCTGTTGTACGTTTTTCACCAATGTTAAGTACGGCTGTAGGCCCCTCACAAATGGTCGTTCACAATATGACATGACAGTGTGTTTTTGGCTGACAGACGTTCTCTTTCATTTTCCATTATTTTTAAATATTTATGCATAAGTTCCTGTTTACTAAGCTCCTGTATAGAAAGGGGGTCTCTTTTATCCATGTCAGGTTTGCAGTATTTAAAAATATTGTGAATGTGCTCCAGCCATGGAATCTTCCTACTCTGATAGAGTTCTAGAAAGACCATAATTAATTATTTTGTGAGTTTTGTTTCGTCCTTAGACCAAATGCCGTGCCAAAAGGTGAGACCTGCAACTTTATTGTATCACTAATGTACAGAGCTGATAATTCTTTACGAATTATGTAGTTTGCGGTCCCTTTGGGGACTGCCAATAGTCTTTTTAAGAATTTATTTTCTTGGGTCTGTAGGGCGGTGATGTTAGACCTACCCCAAATGGCAGCTCCACAGCAGGCCACTGAAATGCATTTGCTCCTACATTTGCTCCGATAGAGTGATAAGATTTCACGGATGGGTTTATTACCTATCTTATTTATTTATTTATTTATTTATTTAGGCAGTTTTATATAGCGCTGATGGACCCAAGAGTATCAGAGCGCTTTAAAAGGTAGATAGACATATTAAGAAATCTAAAAATGCTCTCTATTGATCTTAAAATTTTTATATTATTTAATTCGATATGGGAGTTCCATGTACCATTCTTATTAAAAAGCAACCCCAAATAAGAGAAAGGTGAGACTCTGTTAGTTAAAGCTCCACCTACATGATGTTGTTTGTTTTTAGGCTTTTTGCCAACACATGTCATTACAAAAGTTTTCTTTAAATTTAATTTCAAATGTTCCTTTGTCATGTACAGGGCAAAGTTTACTATAAGGATTCGGAGGCCATTCGATGTCCTTGATATAAGGACAGCGTCGTCTGCTTGAAGCAGTATGGGGGTTGAGCGAGTCCCAACTTTCGGAGCATCTACAGTAAGATTTTGTAAAAAGGAGTCTACATTGTTAACATATAGAGAAAAAAGAAGGGGCGTTAATGCACAACCCTGTCTGATGCCGCTGTTTATGCTGAAGTCAGGTGTACATTCCCCCCTCTTTCCATACCATACCCTAGATCAGTGTTTCCCAAACTGTGGTCCGCGGACCCCCAGGGGTCCGTGACACATTCCCAGGGGGTCCGTAGGCAACAGTTTTAAAAGCACAGAAACATTTCTTGTATAATTAGCAGCTTTCCAGCAACAATAAAAGTGTCAAGAGAATGCCAGTGATTAAAGTACCTGCTGGAGAACGAGGAGAGTTTTGTTCAGTGGCAGCTTTAATTTAACTAATGTAGCACAGAGAGTAAATGTGCCTACTGCAAAGAATGTGTAACATGCATCTTAAAAAGCAGCATTTTATGTGCCTAGGTTCGTGGTCACTGCTTTTGTCACAGAGATTCCTTTATTACTGTGCACTTCATAAGTGACAATCGTAATCTAGCAGAGGGACCTATAAACTGTCAAACTGCATGGTACCAGTTAGTAACTTATATTTTGTCCCAGTTATTTATTATCCTGATGCTGCTAAAAAGATATATTTGGGTGGAAATACATTTTTAACGTTAAAGTCAATGCTAGCCACTGTGTTATGCTCTGAATCCTAAGATGGTGCTTTTCCAGACCAAGCACTCTTTAAACATTTTATATACACACTGATTTACATGTAGGATTCAATGTCTCTATATGTGTGTGATGTAAAGTGCTCTGACATCCTACAATGGTATGAGAGATGCTACAAAACAAATGAAATACATGTGACAGAGGGGCTATTACTTTAATATAAAATACTAAGGGCCAGATGTATGATCTGTTTTTATATGCGCGAATGGGTTCGCGAACCCGTTTGCGCATGCAAAAACCTATTGGGCCATGTACATAGCCTATTTCACGAGTCGCAATTTGTTTGCAACTCTCTAAATAGGTTTTGCAACTTGCTATTTGGAAGGGGCATTCCCTTCCAAATAGCGAGTCTCAAAACTATGTACAAATGTTTTGCGTTCGCAAAACAGTCACAATTACCACCTACTTCAAGTAGATGGTAATGCATTCGCAAATGGGAAGGGGTCCCCAGGGGACCCCTTCCCAAATGCATGCAAAATAATTTTTTAAGGTCAGGCAGTGGTCCCAGGGACCTCTGCCTGCCCTTAGAAAATGAAATGAAAACGTTTCATTTTTTTTTGTTTTTGTTTTTTAAATGCATGGTAAACGGGCTGCTTTTTTTTTTTTAAACTGCTTTATTTAAAAGCATTCCGAGACATGGTGGCCTGCAGAGCCCAGCAGGCCACCATCGCTGGGAGGGCTGGCATTCCCAATGGGCTCGCAAATTGCGAGAGGCTCATTAATATTAATGAACCTCGCAATTTGCGACCCCATTGGAATCCCAAACAGTGTTAAACAAACTGTTGTACATTTCATTTAGCGACTCGCAATTTGCCACTCGCAATGTGTCGCCAATTGCGAGGCGCTAAATTAAATGGTCGTACATCTGGCCCAAAAATCCTTAGTACTTTGAGTATTTGTTTTTTGTGCACACGTGTGTATTTTTTCGAATTACTGTTTTAACCCCTTGGCCGCAGCGGTAATTCCACCGCAGGGCAGGGGGGCCGCGCGGCACCGCCATGCTCGTGTCGGAACCACTCCGCCACGAGCCGCGGTGGCGCTGTGCTTGTGACGGAATGGTTCCGCCACGGCCCCGCCCGCTCAATAGAACACGCGGCGTAGGCGCGAAATCAGCACAGGCGCGGCGGCCGAGCCGTGGCGGAACCATTCCGTCACGAGCATAGCCCCACCGTGGCTAGTGACGGAATGGTTTCGTCACGAGCGCGCAAGGGGTTAATGTTTGAAATTTAACTCATACAAATTGCTTGGGGGTCCCCGGCTTCCAGTGGTGACTCAATGGGGGTCCTCAGGAGTCAAACGTTTGGGAACCACTGCCCTAGATGTTAAATGGGTATAGATCTGTGATAAGTATGTAATTATATCAGAGGGGGACCCCTAACCCTTTCAGTGTTCGCAACAATTTGATGTGGTTGACTAAATAAAAGGCGCTATTAAGGTCAAAGAAACCAAGGTGTAGCACCTCTTCCTTTGCTAAAGTATACTTCCCTATTATTAACTCTAAATGTAAACACTGCTCTACCGCCCTAATTCCTCTTCTGAATCCGTACTGTACATCAGTCAGTACTTTTTTTTGTCTTTGGCCCAAATTTCAAGTCTTTCCAGCATTATGCGGGCCATCAATTTTGACGTGGAGGCAAGAAGAGATGTTGGGCGGTAGCAAAATGGCTTTCCGCTATCAACTTTTTTGAAAATCGGTACAATGATACTTTCAACCCAGGTATCTGGTAAAAAGACCCCATGCACTCTTAAAATATCCAGTCTACCAGCATGGATGACGTGACTCAAAACTTTGTAGTCCTCTTTCCTATATAACATTTCCTATACACTGATTTACACACCTATGATTTATTGTCTCTGTGTAACGTGTGCGTGATGTAAACTGCTGTGATGCCCTACACTAGGAGGAGTAGCACTTTACAACAAAAGAAAAGCATGTGAGAGAATGTTTATGGGGTTGGGGGCCAATGTTAAAAGGTGGCAGTGAGGGTATTTATGGAGAAGCAGGTTCTTTGGGTCACCAACAAAAATATTCACACTGACGCCACCGGGGCTAAAGCCGGCCCTGTCACTAAAATCACATTTTCTCAATTAGTCGGCAAGTACTTGTGCTTGTCTGCCAACTCGGGTGATCGAGGTCCGCCCTGACTGGGCAACGGTGACATAGGCTCAGGCACTTGAGCCGTTCCAGCTGGTGGGGTCGCATTACATGTCGTTTCAGGACTCAAAAGAGTTGCGGTAGGTAGTTAAAATGGGGTGCGTCCCTAGTGATGGATTGTACAGGACACTTTAATGTCACCATATGTCCCTTGCACGACACAACCTGTAAATGATCAACGGCAAAAGGAGTGTATGTTTTCCATTTTTGTCTCTACTTAGCCAGTACCCAGTCTCCTTTGTCAAAGACTTTCTCCTGGGCATGGCGACACTGATCTGCCTAAGCTTTCATTTTCCTTTTCTGAATCACTTCAGTGTTTTGAGCTTTGTCAGTATTCACTTGCCGATCTGGGGTCCAGTGAGGGAGTTTTGCTCTAATGGCTCTCTCAAATAAGAATGTGGCTGGACTCTCACCAGTTTTGGAATGAGGAGTTGATCGATCGGCCTGGCACATGGTTTCATACAAATTTATTCCCTCCATGGAAGCTTGTTAAATGACCTTTGTGAGGTCATTGCTGACTGGATGAACAGTAATTTCTTAAAACTGAATGCGGACAAGACAGAGGTCCTGTTTTTTAACCCCTCCGTCCAATGTATGTTGGCCATTGGAATTGGGTAATGTGCCCACTCTGAAGGACTATGTCAAAAATCTGGTGGTGAGATTGGACAAAAATCTGTCCATCATGACCCATGTTCAATCGGTTTCGGCTGCTTGCTTTGGCAAAATTAGAAACTATCAGGAAATTGATACATTTTCTGCCTAATTCAACCCGCAAAACCGTGGTCCATGGTCTAATCACCTCCCACCTTGATTATGCTAATGGCCTGATCTACAGACACCAGATCATTCAAAATGCGGAAGCCCAACTGGTCTGAGGGGGCACCCTTCGATACCTCATTTCTCCTTACCTCAGGCAACTGCACTGGCTGCCGATAGCCAAAAGGATTGAATTTAAGGCCCTGACGTTTGCCTTTTGAGCAGACAAAGAGAGAAAGCCTATCTATCTGAGGAGGAGACTCCGCCCATATCAGCAAGACAGTCCTTTAAGGTCCAACCACAAACGCTTTCTCTCCATTTTTTTAATTTTTTTATTTATTGAGATTTTATGGCAGCAGCAGAAAGAAACAACCAACAATGTTACAAAAAAGAAAAAGCACAACATATTACTGAATATACAAGCATTTCCATCATTAACGTTATTATGTTATCCAATTAGCAATTGGGGACCATAAATTACGACCGAAAGTTTTCTTTATTCCCCTTCATTTTATATAGTGCAGTTTCTAAGTGATAGATAGACAGGAGCTTATTTTGCCATATAATAAAATTAAGTGGTTCCTCATCAAGCCAACGAGAGGTAATACATGAGCGATATACGGACATACAAATAAAAATAAATCCTTCATCCTTATCTGGACCCGGGTTAAACATATTCTCTTCGCAACCAAAGATAAGCAATGGTGCTGTTAATTTAATTAAAATATCTAAACTTTGAAAGAGAAAATGTTCTACATCGGCAATAAATTGATCTAGTTTCGGGCAGAGAAAAAACATATGAGCAGCATCCGCTGCAAAATGATTACACCGATTACAATTTACCCCCCGCCCTGAACTCCATTTGGCTAATTTCTCTGGTGTATAGTATAACTCAAAAATTGACATAAAATGCTGACTTATCAGTGGCCCATTCAACAAAACTTTACCAGCAATTGCGATACTTCTCTCCAAATTGACACATTGAACATTTAGTTTATTTTGCCATCTAACAGCTCTTACCTCTAAATCGTTTTCTATATTTTCCAAAAGTAAATGATATAAAAGCCCTATTTTATGCCGGTGTTTAATTGCTTCAAAAATCGTAATTTTGCCCAAAACAATCATGGATTTTGATAGTTTCTGTAAACAAAAACTTCGTATCTGAAGATACCTAAAGAAATCCGAGCGGGGAATATGGTGAGCATTCATTAGATGTTCAAATGAAACAACGTCATTCGCCTGAAATAAGTCTCCAACCTTAATAATCCCTAGGTTAGACCACCTATGCATCACACCATCATGGAATATTTCTGGGAGAAGAGAGCAATTCTGCAAAGGGGTATATATATTTAAATTAGCGCTTAGCCGAAGTCTCTTTTTAATAGTTCTCCAAATAGCATGAGCCGTGTCAAAGATCTTGAATTTGTTTTTTTTATAGTAACTAGGCACGATGATCCGATTTAAACACTGTTTAGCCTCAGAGCCCAAGAGCATTTCTTAAATAGATGGCATCAGGAAGTCCTCTGTAGAAACTTCCGGCAGTATCAAGACACCCATGTGTTGCAGTATCTCCATCCAATGATAACATTGAAAGTTCAGAATACCCCATCCCCCTCTCTTTCGAGGCAACATACAGCTTTATAATGGTCTCCTAGACCGATGGTACCCCAAGAGGAATCTAGAACACATTCTCTTTATACGAACAAAGTAACCAGAAGGTTTCAGAAAAGGAACAGCACGAAATAAATACAAAAACTTTGGAAAAATAAGCATTTTTATCACATTGCTACGCTCTAAAAGTGAAAGCTTTAGATTGTTTAATCTTTCTAAAATGTTGTTAGAAGATGCTAAAACAGGATCCAGGTTGATAGGAATGATTTCTTCGATGTTGGCTGTGATCCTTATTCCCAAATAAATAGCCTCCTTTTCTAGTTTTATATTCTCAGGGCAGCCTATCACCGAATGGATAAGCTGTGTTTTATCAACATTGAGTTTGTATCCAGATAGTCGACCGAATTCCACCGCGGATTCTACAATGATGGGTAGTGCTGTATTAATCTCAGCTGTTACCACTGCAATATCATTTGCGTAAGCACAGACTTTAAAATCATAATTATGTAGCTGAATTGGCTTAATTGCAAGATTCCTTTCTAGATTCCTAATAAATGGGTCGATATATAGTGCGAACAGCAAGGGCGAGCAGGGACACCCCTGTCTCGTTCCTCTTGCTATCCGCACTGCCCCCGACAACGTCCCTGAAACACGGATGTCAGCGGTCGGCTGAAAATACAGCGTCTGTATTGCATTAACAAATTCAACAGGGATCCCCCTTTTCTCTAGAACAGACCATAAAAAGGCCCATGTGACCCTCTCGAACGCTTTTTCGGCATCCAACAGGGCCACATCAACCGAAGAGCAGGTCCCCTGTACCCAATCCAGCAGAGATATGATCCATCTAATATGGTCTGTAGTGCCTCTGCCCTGTATAAATCTGTGTTGTCTTATAGAGACAAGCTCTGGCATCAAGTCATGTAACCGATTGGCAATAAGTTTCAAGTAAATTTTGCTGTCCGAATTCAGCAACGAAATTGGTCTATAAGACCCCAATTCTTCTGGTTTTTGCCTTTCTTTTTAAACACAACTATTATTGCTTCCGCCCATGAGCGCGGGGCCTTCCCCAAAAATGCTTGCTGACAAACGTCCACTAGTTCCTTCTTTAGCTGGTTTCTAAATATCCTGTAAAATTCCAGCGGGATATTATCTGGCCCCATGGCCTTACCCTGAGCCAACCCTAAAATCGCTATCTTGATCTCTTGCCAATCTGGAGGTGCCAATAGAATCAATCGTTGAGCTTCAGAAAAAGTTAACTGAGTCACTTCCGTTAGATATTCGTCCAGCTCAGCCGGAACCGAAACCACATCCTCACTATAGAGTTGTTGATAAAACTCTTGAAAGGCCGTTAATACCCCCTCTTTGGTCTCCTGCACCACACCCTGCGGATCCTTGATTTTTGGAATCTCGTTATACGCCTGTTTCTCCCTTGCCCTTTTAGCTAACATTCTGCCTGTTTTTTCCCCAAATTCGTATGGCTCTTCCTTATGTTGAATATAATTGGCAGCAATTTGATCGGCAATATTAGTGTAAACATTAGCTCTTTTAATAGAGAGATCTTTCTGAGCCAGATTACGTAGTTCTGCCTCTGTTCCTTGCCTAAAGGCCTCTGCCAACTTCTCCTCCGCCCTCAAAACCTGTTTGAAATCCTGCCGTTGTTTAAGGAGGAGCTGATTGCGTTTAAATACCGAAAAACTAAGGGTCTCTCCACGAACCACGGATTTGAACGTATCCCAAACAACCTCCTGAGTTGCCGAACCCTTATTGATGGCAAAAAAACCCTCGATTGTTTTAGACATAAACTGGCAATATTGCTCGCCCAATAGTAATTTCCGCTCAAAAGACCATCGTGGAAGTTCCATTTTACCATCAATGTCAAAAGCCCGTTCTAATAAAATAGGATTATGATCAGATACTAGTTGGGGTGAATTTGAATTTTAGCTTTAGTTAGAAGTGCGGATGTAGTAAAAAAATAGTTAGTCCAATCGCACAAATTTTGAGTGGGGGGCTGAAAAAAACGTAAACCCCTGATCATTCGGACTCTTTACGTGTCACACATCCTAGAGGCCGTGGTCCGTGAGCAATCTACGTAGGGCCGTATACACTAACTTCTTTCTCCCTACATACTGGTTTGGATCTAATATCCCAGCCTGCCCCAATGTTGATATTAAGGTCCCCGCACATTAACACAGGGGTAATCCATTGTGCCAGTTCTAAATTAAGGAAGTTAAAGACTTCCGCGTCGTCCAAATTTGGCCCATAGATATTGCAAAGTGTAAATCCTTGCTGCCCCACTTTGAATTCAGCGATTACCCAGCGACCCCACTTATTGGCAGCAGTCTTTACACAATCCACCAAACCCCTTTTTTTAAGTATCGCCACCCCTCTTTTGACTCCAGTTTGCTTAGAGCAAACTACCAATTCCATTCCCATATTCTTTAAATATTCTCTATTGGCCCAGGCAATATGGGTTTCCTGCAGGCAAAGGATATCTATACCCAGAATCTGAATAATCTTGGCTAAAATTTGGCGTTTCCTTGGGTCATTTAGGCCACAAATATTTAATGTGCAAATCTTTATTTTCCTATCCATTGCCCTTGTTGATCAAAGCCTATTCTTTGCAGGAATAAATTGTTGACTACCTTGCATCTTCTGCTATTTTCTATCAGTTTTATACAGTGTTTATCTTGTTTCTTCTCCTCAACACACAGTATACATTTAAAGAACAGATCTGAGTTTCCTGCTGCTGTTGTTCCCCCACCACCAAAAGCCTGTGCCCCACCGCACCCCCCTTTCCTTCTACCCCTTTCTCCCCTCCCCCTACCCATCCTTCCCATCATATGAGGGCCAGGGACCATCCGTCCCTGCAGTGATGGAGTGCCGTGTCCCCTCCTCTCTATCTCCTAGGACCAAAAACTCGTTTTAAAAGAAAAATAGAACAACAGCCAAATCAGAAAATGAAACACAGACCTAATCTAGGCCGCTTTCTTTCAACGTTACTCCAGGCTATTACCTACGCCCCCACCCCCTACAAAGTTTCCAAGTACTCTTTAGCCTGGATCTCTGACAAAAAAAACTTAGTTTGGCCTTTCATCATAACTTTGAGTTTCGCCGGGTTCTGCAGATACACCACAGCTCCTTTCTTTTGAAAGTCCGGTATAAGTTGCCGTAGATGCCACCTTTTAGAGACTGTGGCCTGACAGAGGTCCGGTCTGACAAAAAAGTTGCAGTCCTTAGCTGTTGTTTTCTTATCAGGTCTTGCCAAAGCATAAATATCTTCACGGGCTAGGAAATTATTGAAGCAAACTAATATCGCCCTAGGGAGGCTCTCTTCTCCTTGACGGGGCTTTCTCACATTGAACGGAAACCTATGTGCCCTTTGAATTTCCCGAGTCCATTCCCAAGTTGTCAGCTCCGGGAAGGCTTCTTTCAGAAGTTCAGCAATAAACCTACGAACATTGGGGCCTTCCAATCCCTCAGGGACCCCAAGGAAACTCAGGTTTTCCTACGAGAATTATTTTCAAGTTCCGCTAATTTGTGACTCAAGTCGTCACGATGGGCCTTATTGGATTCCAATTCCTCTTTCTGTGCAGCAGCATGGTCCTTGAGAGCTGATATTCGAGCCTCTGCTTCTGTGACTCTAACTGCAGTTTCAGCTCCTAATTTTATTGCCCGCCGCACTGCATTTTTTACTTTGCTGCAGTAGCTTGTACTCGAACAATTTCAGCTTTACTCTCGGCTCTATGGCCCATCATGGTTTCATATATAGTTACCAGAGTAACTTCTTGTGGAGGTGGTGTCTCTAATAAGCTCGGGATCTCTTTCTGTCCTGCTCGAGCTTTGCTTAAGCCTGACATTTCCTTGGCGATTTCATTTGTAGCTGAGCTGGATATTTGAGAACAGTCTACTGTAGACTGCAGCAACCTTTTTTTTGTTGTTTTCTTTATTATAGTAGCAGAACTGCAGTTAGGAGACATCTTACTATCTCCTGAGACCTCACCCAGGCTGCTGCCTTCACTCACGCCCTCGTCATCCGCCCAGTCCTTACTCAGATGTGAACCATCATCCGCTGATTCTTCCGATAGTGAATAAAAGTTTTCAGTGGATTCTGGTACAGACAAAGCCTCCTGTGATCCCACCTCAAGAGCCAATAAGTTAGACTGCCTCAATAAAGTATAATCTTTTTCCAAGAATAAATCCCTCTGCGTGCAGGTTTCAAAACTAATCCGATCCACTTGTTCCACTTGAGTCTGCTCAGCAGTTGGCTCTATAGTAGACTCCTCGGGTATTACAGGGACGCCCGAAGTATGCGTTACTGCTTCTATCAGAGAGACCGAGGGGTCTGGAATTAAGACAGCAGATGCTACCTCTACTTCTGGGGGTTCAGCCACGGAATCAGCATTGCGGGCACTCGGCCTCTCAAACATGGCTGGAAGGGTCAAACTCTGCGTGCCTTGCTTCAGGGAACGAATACTGACAGCGCCCTTCCCCTTACTTTCTTTGTTCTTTTTGCGAGCCCCCTGAGCATTAGAATAAGTGTTATTCAGTTCGGTAACAGTCTCACCCTTTTTTTTCGGTACCCCCGTTTGTTTTGCCACCCATTCTCTCACTATTTTCCCCCGTACCTGGCTCTTTGTTCTTTACACTGCGGGTAGTAACTTTCGTAATCTCGTTCGCTTTGCCAACACCTTTAGCTGGCATCTTTTTTTTGGTGGCGCCTCCTCGGCCGCGGATTACTCTGCTTCGATATCCACTCAGGAGGGGGAAGAGGGGGAATCTTCAAAGTGGCGTGCTACGCTGGAAAGCTATCAGGTCTCCCAGCATCCGTGAAAGATTCCAGGTAAGAGTGACTTCCTCGTCGAAAATACACAGCAGCTGCTGCCTTTTTTTTTTTCCTTTACCCCGGAGAAGAGCACTCTCCACAGGCCAACCGCCGAGTCCCGGATTTAGCCCAGCTCCAACTCCTTGCACCGCCTCCTGTACTGCCGCCGGAGCCCTCCGGGTCCTCCAGATCGCCGCTCGGCGCACACCTTCCTGCAAAGCACCAGCCGGTTGAATCTTCCGAAAACTAACGCAGCAGGTTAGTCTCGTACTTCATGAGGCTTCCTTCCTCTTTGTAAAGCTTTCGCTTCGGCTTCAGCTAGAAAAGCGAAACGTATAAATCCAGCGTTGGTCCGGGGACGGGAGAGAGGACTGAGCTGCTACACAGCCCACGCTACGGACACCATCTTGCCTCGACTGATTAACACGCTTTCTCTCCATACCGCGCTTTGCGAAAGCAAGAATGGGAGGCAGAACATTCAAGGTGGGTACCACCAATTGTTGGTATAGCCTCCCTCCCCACTTACGCATGATGCAGTCGGAACAGGAATTCAGAAAGGCCTTAAAAACGTGGCTTTTTAGTCAGAATGAATAGTTTTGCGCTGTCCTCTACCTTGTACACTGTCTGTAATAGTGCCGGGATAACCAATCTGGGGTAGCTGCGCACTCTACAAATGCCTATTATTATTATTATTGAGAGTGCCCATGAATCGTTCAGCTACACTATTGGCTTGGGGCCAGAGGGGTGTACTCTTTTGGAGTTTTTTGAGTTGGCAAGAAATGATTTGAATTCGTTACTGTTAAAGTGCAAGCCATTATCAGATTTGAGGATTTCGGGGATACTCCAAGTTGCAAAGATGTCATAAAGCCATACTATGACTTAGTCATGGGTTATCGAAGATAGGTCTTCCACCAAAGGAAAATGCGAATATTCGTCTATGACTACCATGAGATGGTGTCCATTTCCAAAGGCACAAAAAAGTCAAATGCAACCCTCTCCCAAGCATGGGAGGAAAGTCGGACATTGTTTATGTGTGCTGTGCCACCTAGGGGGATAAACAATTGCAAATGTGGCACTCCTTCTGCTCCTTCTTGACTCGCTCATCTATCCAGGGGGACCATACTCAATCTCTTAAGGCACTTTTGGTGGCTAGGATACCACAGTGTCTTTCTTGGTCCAGCTCGATGATCCGCTGTCTTAGACTTCTAGATATGACTATTCTCAAGTCTCACAGTATTACGCCTTCCTGGGTGACTGCAAAATTCATCCTGTACATTTTTGAACTATTTGAACTCAACATCTTCGGCAAGGGGCCGGGACTTCACCTCTATGATTGCATGGTAATAAGTTCTTTCATTATGGTCATATCTTTATCTGCATTGGTGGCAGCAATTGTTTTTTCATCGTCGGAGCTGCTAGTATGCTGGATCTCACAATAACGTTAAGATATGCTTCAGCTGTCTTGGATGCCAAAACGTGATGATGTAGTGACACTCTTGAAAAGTAATCTGCTGGGTTTTGTTCCTTCCCAGGTTTGTGCACAATCTCATAGTATTACTCTTGCAGTCTTAACCTCCCCCCTTTAGATATGCGGGGGCATCTTAGCCTTCGGGTTTCCAAAAATTGTAAGCAACGCCTGGTGATCCGTGATGACAGTGTATCATTTTCCATAGCGGAGTACATGAAAACGTTCCGTGGCCCACACCATAGCCAGACTCTCCTCTGGCTGAGAGTAGGCACATTCTGTTTCAGACAGGATTCGACTGCTATAGGCCACTCTGTGTCTCTGAGCATTTGGATGGCCATTGTATTGAGCAAGTATCACCCCTAGCCCTTCCAGGCTCGCATCAACTATTATTTCAGTATGCCATTTCAGTTGCATTGTCATTGCATGTTTAATTTTTCTGAAACTCTGGTCGCATTCCAGAGACCATTAAAACAGAACATTTTGTTTTGTCAAGTCTCTCAATGGGTCACTCACTGTAGCAAAGTTGGGAATGTATCTTAAGCAATTACTGACCAAGCCTAGAAAGGGTTGTGGCATGGTAACATTGTCTGAGGTGCAAGTGGACGACAGTGCTTGCACTTTGTCTGGAGACATTCCCCCATCAGAGGATATTTAGATAAATAACTTGAGTTTGGTTTTGTGAAACTCACACTTTGCGGCGTTCAGGATGAGACCTGTGCCAGCAAGTAACTGGCATACTTGGGTTTGGGCTTTGTCATATTCATTCTGTGTTCTCCCAAAAACCAGTATGTCATCACTGTAATTGAAAGCATGTGTAACAGGTTGGATTACTGGGTGGGTAACATCCTGAAATATCTAAGCAGCCGAAGGTACTCCCAAACTCAGTCTCTTTCATCTGAATAAATCAACATGAGGTGAAAATGTAGTAATGTAGCTGCAGTTCTCCTTCAACTTGAGTTGGTGGTATCCCTTATTCAGGTCAAGGTGGGAAAACACTTTGGCTCAGTTCAATTGCATGATTATGTCTGCTATGTGTGGACCAGGGTATCTCTTTCTCTCAAAGGCTCTGTTTGCGTGGCACATATCAATGTAAATGCGCACCGCCCCCGCTACAGTCCTTTTATGGTACTATTACTATGGGTGAAACCCATGGCATGGAGACTGTGGAGTGTTCAATGTTGTTATGTTTTAAAAGTGCTTCCAACTCTTTGTCTCCAGCTTCTTGCAGATGAAAAGCAACTTTGCGTTGCTGCTGAACAATAGGATGAATGTCTTCATTGATATGAAGCTGTACTTTAAGTTTCTTCAAGGCCATGGAACAATGACGGGAATCAGCTCATAATCTCAGACTGAGCACAGAGGTTGTAGTTGAGAAATATCAACTCCATGTCAGCAGCGGTGGCAAAACTGAGCAAACAGGCACTCAACAATTTCCCTTGGAGAACATGCAATAATGTCATTTTGTGTCGCATTGTCACTGTGAAGGACCCTTGGCTTTGCAATGGCTCAGAAGTGGCCCAGGTATATACCTTCATGCCTGACGGAGTGAGGTTAGGCACAGGGTATGGGCCATTAAACTTTTCCACTGGTTTGATATTAATCAACACACCACTTTCCATTATCAAAGTTATTGGGTGATCGTTCACTTTAAATGCCATTTTGAGACCTTGTCTAAATAAAGTTTGTCACTTTGTTTGGTGAGCTTTCTTTAAACTATCATCTTCCTTACGGGCAGCTAGCCCCACATGTGCATGCCGTCCTTTCGTAGATATCATCAGTGCACACTCATCTTCCTCTCTGGTACTCGCAACGCGAAAGAACCGTTGTACGATGAGTTTGACAATGATTGATTTTGCCTGGTTTCTACTAGCACCAATGTTCTGTTTCTTAGAAGTGTGGAAAGGCAGTAGTGACTTCAGGAACACTGCTGCAGTTTATTTCACGCTCCCTTTTGCCACCATAAAGAGCACATGCTGTTCAGGCGGTTTTGGCCATACAGGGTGGCACTAACAACTTCGGCAACCACAGTTTCAAGCCTTGTGCTTGAAGCTGTGTCGCAGAATGCTTCAATTGCCTTTGATGGTAAGTGTTTTGTCTCTTGCACCTTGTTGTAGCTATTGTTATCTTTTTTTACCTTGTCTGACTAGTTGCCCTATATTTGGGGCACGGCGCAGCATCTCTGTCACCCACCTCGTTGGCAGTTCTTAAGGGCATTTGGAATATGCTCCTCTGCAGGGCCTTCGATCTCTTCTGTAGCCATGTATGGGGTGGCACAGGGCTTTGACTGCACATTTTCCAGTCGCAGACCGCTATGCATCGATTTGGGCACATGTGACACACACAAGCAGTTTGCTGTATCTCAGGAACGCATCCCCCACTCATCGCCAGTTAAAGTTTTGGAAAATGAACATCCTACCTAAATTTCTATACCTGTTTAGGTCAATTCCTGTAGCCATAGATATGATAGTATACTTAAAAACATAAACTCTATGTTCTCTAATTTTGTCTGGCAGTTTGGCAAGATAGGGAGGTCCATGAAAATGATGGCATTGACACAAGAGCGAGGGGGCTGGCAATTCCAAATGTTGCATTATATTATGGGGCAGCCTTCTTACATCAAATATCATTCTTATTGAAGATGGGTGAAACAGACAGCTTGAACATCGGGGAAATAATCCCTACAATATTTGAATTAGCAATAGGGAAAGATGCTGCAGGACTACTTTTACAACAAGTGGAACACAGCTATTACAACAAAGTTAGGTTTAAAATCATAAAGAGCGCAGGGCGTATCTGGAAACAAATATCGAAATTCATGGGAATCCCTTGAGTGACCCAATATACGCCCCTGTGGCATGGTTCACTTTTTATAAAAGCTACCTTTGATCTTGTGGGGCGGGAGTGGGAGACTAAGGGTATAACCAACATTGGAGAGTTCTTTAGGGGAAAACAACAGCTGCAATTTCTGGATCTACAACAGAAGTTTGGGACACATCCTAATCAGTTTCTTAAATTTGTACAGTTTAAGAGCATGCTAATGGCTCACAGATCCAGGGTAACGATTAGGAAGATTCCCTTGATGGAGTTAATTAGAACCAAGTCATGTAAAATAGGAGCTGTATATAATCTTTTGTTGGCAAAGATGCCGGATGATTTGGAAAAAATTGAGACATCCTGGGCAGCAAAACTGGGTAATCCAGACTCAGACATTTATAGAAGCCTTGAGCTGTCTGCGGAAACTCTCTTAGCCCCTAACTTAAAAGCACAGCTGTATACGACCGTATTTTATCTATATTTTACACCGGTGAAGCTTTTCTCATGGGGGAAAAGGGAGAATGATCGATGTCCTAGATGTGGGGAAGGATAGGCCACATTAAAACATATGGTCTTTGATTACGATCAATTGACCCTCTTTAAATTTGGGATCCAGGGTTTTTGGAGATCTATATTTGGTTGGAGCTTTGACCTAAAGGCTACACTGGTAATTCTGGGGTATGACAGCTTTCTTAGCTGTAATAAGGAACAAGAATATTGTCTGTTTATAGGCACAGCGATATACCGTATAATGTTGGCAGCACGATGGAAGGATAAGGAACCACCCACCTTCCAGATGTGACTTGCCCGGCTGTTGGGAGTTTGGAAGCAGGAGGCAGCCCTATATGCATGCAGAGGTAGTAAAGCTAGAAAGTGGGGGGTACAAATCTGGGCCTGCATTGCAAAATGGAGTGGGGATGCTGTGGGGCGGCAGTAATAGCTAAGTAATCAGGAGTAAAAGAAGCTGTCCTTATGAAGTACAAAGTCAGCTGTCTATTTCAGGCCACATAGCCAATATATTCAATGAAATATTATATTTTTCTTCCCTATCCGTCTGTGTAAATCTATGTAAACCCCAACCAATGGAGGTAGTGGATCAAGTAGATTAAGGGAATCGCTATTATTCGTTTTTATTTCTCTTGTTCTGTTGCTGGGATGAATTTCTCTACTATGTATTGTATCGTCAATTTGTAGACTACGAAATGTGTTGTTTTGAATTCATGTATGGATTTTCTTTTGTGTTTGAAAATGTCTTCTCTGGTGCGAGTATTAAAAAAAACAATAAAAAAAAGAACCAGCTAAAGTTTTGCCTGACTCTGACCTCCTTCTTACTAAAGGTCACAACTTTACTCTTAGAAGTATTTATTTTTAAAAAGTTCTTTTAAGCATTTTTAAAACCTTTATTGATGCATATATTAAAACATAGAACAGGTGCACCAAATACTTTAAGGTCTCCAGAGAAAGTGTAGAAGGATTACACTTCCATGATTGTAAGCCAGTCTCGGAAAACAGTGACAGAAGCAGACAAGGAAGAACCAAATAACATCAATTATAAATGGAATTAAGAAATCAAGTTTAAGGGATGAAAAGGTTTCACAAATAACCTATCGGTAGCTTCGATAATATTAATGCAGTTGCTCTGGTTGGAGGCGAGAACAGATCATAACCCATTAACAGGGGAAAATAAGTCAATTAAGTAAATGTTATCAAAGTGAAGATTTTCATGACATTCTCACTAGTGGGGCTCTGTTCAGACGTTTAGCCTCAATCCCGGCATTATCCAACATTAAGTCAAAGGATATTGAATCTATAGAATTCATTGCTCTGTGCACTGTATCTGATATATGTAAGATGGAACTATCGAGAATGTATGGATATTCATCATCCATGATTTCACAAATTTTGCCAGAAATGAAATCCTTCTAGAAATGGGGAATTGATTTGAAGTCTCTCACTGACCACAAGTATCCTCTCCCACTGCGCGATCCCAGCAATAAAAGAGTGGCAAAGGCATGAAGGAATACTGTACAACAGCCTAAATAAATACTATGGAGCTCACAGATTTTTTCTGCCAGAATGATATCACAATTTAAAGCCACTGTAAGGATGGTCAGACATGTAGAGTAAAATAGGCTCAGTCACAGAGCCCATGCCGCTCAACTGGTTAGAAAGGAGATGGATTCCAAGGTCACTGGCAGCATTAAAGAAAGAACAATAGCCAACTAAAAACAATTATGGGAGGTACAAAATGCTCAACATATCAACAAATTTTAAAACCTAATATCCTGGAATATCTCAGGGATTAACAAATTAAGTACATCACAAGAGCTGTGTATTTTTGTATATAGATATCACATCCTCTGTTTAAAGCTCTTAGGGCCAGATGTAGGTAAATTCAATTTAGTCCTTAATAGCGATTTTTACCAAATCGCTATTAAGGACTCGCTAAATTGAATGTGGGTAGGAATCACTAAAATGTTAGCGATTCCTTAATATTCCTTAATAACAAATTGTTAATTGAGATTCGTTAATAAGGAATACTTAGCCATTCATTCCTATGGGCTAGGAGGCCCATAGGAATGAATGAGAAGATATTCACTATTTACGATTCGGTATTAAAGAATCGCAAGTAGCGGGAGCTATTTCAAGGGTGCCAGGGTGTCAACTTGACACCCTGCTGCACCCCTGAAATGTGCATGTGTGCACATGTGGGGCACATACACGCCCTAAGGGCATGGATGTGTGCCACATGGCACTTTTAAAAAAGCAGAAAAGTGCTTTTTTAAAAGGAAATCGCTAATTACCACCAACTTGAAGTTGGTGGTAATTAGCGATTCCTTAAGGCTGAAGTGCACTTTTTTGTGCTACTTACATTGCATTAAGGAATCGCAATTTCCGATTCCTTAAATGGAAGTGCAAAATAAGGAATCGCAATTTTGGGATTCCCTATTTTGCAAGTAGGTTTAAACTCACCTACATTGGTCTCAGCCAAATACCGGTCGGTAACGCAGAAATTCTGCGAATGTCTGCATTACCGCTCAGTATTTGGCCACCTACATCTGGCCCCAAGTGAGGGGTTGCCCGTAGGGGGGATAAAGAACCTTGTTTCAGCCAGACTGGAAATCTCCTAATCTGAGATCTTAATAGAGAGTATCCACATATTGGCCTTAACATTAAGTGGGTTTGGCCCTAATAATCAAGAAGCAATCTATCTCTACAACATACATGTACCCCAGACTGGTTCAGTAAGTTTAGCACTCAAACATTACTTATTGGCCAAATTACAGAACTACGGAAAGAATGGAGGAATGTGGCCTTATTCTTCAGTGACTTCAACGAAATCTTGAATCCCTCGAGCATCATCCCAGACCCACTGAATGAGTAGATTTAAAAAAAATATTCTAAATATGGTGTCACCAGCTAAACCATCATAGAAGACACATGTCGTTTTCTGGAGGCGGTTGTTTAACCTCCCAGTAGTCAATCTTAATGGTAGAATTTCTCCTGACATTCCTGCATCCACCACATCTTTCTAGTGGCAAGGATAATGTGCTGGATTACCCTTTAGTCTCTCCATTTCTACTTGATTACATCCGGGCATTTAAAATCATACAAAGACAAGAGAGTAATCACTTTCACGAATAACTAAATTATTTCTGTCTCCAAAAATGAATGACCAGCTAGTAGTGATATCTGAAGAAGAGAACACCTGTTATCGGAAAATATGACAGCACAGTGATTCCAAGTTACAAGAGTTGGCAAGAAACTGTAGGATTGTAGAGGGGCCCTTATGGTTTCAAATTTGTAATTTATATTTTTTCTTCCCTACCTGCTCTCTGACTTGAATTTGGGTTACCCTTTACAGTTTTGCTCGTTATTGCAGCTGTTGGGATGGAGAACAGCTTGCAGAAGCAAAATGGGATCTAATAAATAAAATTTTCATAGCATGCAAGAAAGAAGTGTATTTGATTATACATACGCAAAAGCATTGGAAATGTTCGAGATTGTTCAGAATGGGGATTGAAAAATCACTGTACATATTGAGTAGGAGAAGGGTATCTTTAAGAAAGACCAATGACGCACAACCATCACTTCACAGTTCTAACTCAGTGTGGCCAGATTATCCTCTTGTAAACCAGTAGAAAATGTGCAAAATGCCTTTTCCCACAGCATTTATACTAAGATAGTTGAGGCCTGGGACAAAGCCTTACTTTTACAATGGTTTATATGATCTTTATTTAGGTAGTTACTTGAAAAGATGCTACCAAGATAAGAATGCAATACTTCTATCTTAGCACTCCACAAGAACCAGCTAAGTTTTGCCTGACTCTGACCCCTTCTTTCTAAAGGTCATAACTTTACTCTTAGAAGTATTTATTTTTCAGGTCGAGCCTATAGCGGCAGCGCTGATTGCTTTGTGAGGCACACTGTATTCAGTATGGAGTGGAAGCTGCGTGGAAGCTCCGCCCACTCTCCGCCCATCTTTTTCATTGGATTAGTTCCTAAATGCTGCCTTCTGATTGGTTTTAGGCTTGTTAGTCCCTCCTTATGACAGCCATATCGTCATTTGTATACTTCCATGGCTACTAGCCCCGTTACTTCGAGTGTTGCACAGTATGTTTTATTTCGATGGTGAGCACCATTTTTTTCCCGTGCCTCCACCCCCCCCTCCCGCAGTCTGTGCCTTCTCCCCTAATGGGACTCCCATTTGCAATGCAATAGGTCTAGCATAAATTCGAGGCCTATTGCAATGCAAATACTTTTTTTTAAATGTTCCTTTCCAGATATTTAGGCTTCCAGCTCGTCTCAATGACCTTGGCACAAACAGGTAAGATTTCTCATGGATATGAAATCCCTCTGCGGATCTGAATTCAGACAGAAACACCTAGCTCAGCACAAGCAGAGAAAGTTGGCAAGGACCGCTGTTAGACCTGGCACCATTGGTGTTGGTCTCACTTCCATTTTTTCTGTTGCCTCATGTGTTTCTTGCTGGTGTTAGATGCTTTGGGCACTGTGCCACTGCTGTCCAGTGCCACAGTGCGAGTGATCCCTACTGTAAATTGATATATTGATTAGTGGTTCCATGATTGGATAGTTGGTTTACTTGTCAGCCCCTAGTACAGTGCACTGAGTGTGCCCAGGCGTGTAACTCCAAATGCTGCTAGTGGGCTTGCAGCACTGGTTGTGCCACCCACAGAAGCGGCCTTGTAAAACGTGTCTAAGGTCTGCCGTTGCAGAGCCTGCGGGCAGCATGGTACTGTCATGCTGACTGGGCAAGTGCACCCACTTGCCAGTCCCTAAACCTTCCCTTGACTTCATATTAGTCACCCCTATGATAGGCCCAAGGGCAGGGTGCATTGTAAGGACAAGGTAGGACGAGCCCTGATGTGTGTGGCATGTCCTAATAGTGAATTACAGGCATTTTCGTTTTTCAATATTGCAAGGCTACCTGTTCTCCAGAGGCCAGAATCGGCTGCTAGATTATTACATATTTATAATCCTAGCAGACTCAGAGAACATGGTATAAATTCGAGTTTAGTATGCCTGGACTCAGAATAATAAAGTACATCTTTTAGTGAAGTATATTTTAATATTCTGTCTTTGCAAATACCACTTTTAGAAAGTAGGTATTTGCTTGCCTAACCATTTGAGCCTGCCTCTGCGAGGGTGTGTATTCCTTCGTCTGGTTTTGTGAGTGACAGGGCTGGGGCAGCCCAGTGGTGAATAGGGAGATCTGCATCTAGATGGGAGGGAGGAGTTGCACATGGGACCTGAATAGGGCTGGTCCTTCCCTCTACAATGCTGGCTCCACCTCCTGTGGTGCGTCTGATGTCTCTGCCCGGCACACTGAAAGAAGAGAAGAAAGACTGTCAACAAAGTGCTCCAGGACTGTACTTGCCTTCCACAATGCTGGCTCCACCTCCTGTGGGGCATCTGATGTGCCTGCCCTGCACTGTGAAAGGAAAGGAGAAGTCTGGTAAACAGAGTGCTTCAGAACTGGTATGAACTGGGCACAGGCCCCTCGCCCCCCAGAGAACAAAGGATTTTGGGGTATAAGTATTGGGACCCTGATCCCATGAAATTAGATCACTTCTGGACTTACAAGACGAAACCTCTGCTGAGGAGAAGGAACCTGAAGAAAGAGGAGACACTATTCCCAAGCTGAAGTGCTGCTTGGGGGATTGGCCTGCAGTGGTTGCCTGACTGCCAAAGAGAGGAGAAAGAACTTTGTGGACTTTACTTTCAACTTGTGCAAAAGATCTCCAAGGGCTTGGAAGAGAGCTTGCCCCCTGACCGAAGTCCCAGGATCAGTGGACTTCACCAGCCTTTGTGAATTGCTGCTGGAAAGACTGTTTCAGTGGCTACAGAAGCAGAGAGCTGTGACCGACTCTCACGACTGGCCCGGTGTCCTGTAGGCACTGCATCAAGCACTGTCCACCTCGAACAACACAAGCTCTGCGCTCACCGACTCCGTCCTGATGCCGTCACCGAGCCGTAGCCTGCACCGCGACTGGTAGACACCGCGACGTGCAACGCCTCGCTACACCAAATCGAACTGGTCTGACCGACGCGGTCACTGCTGCTGACTTTGAGTCCTGTGACTGCACCAGAGTTGGGCACCGCCTCGCACGCTTTGTGACGCACGGCCTGACTCGCACGGTTGTCCGGACAGATCAACACCAGCTCCCGAACTCCAGCTTGTTCGCCGCACCTCAAGCTGCAAGCACTGCATCGAAGCACCGTCTCACCCTGCAATGCAGCCTTGGATCCACTGACTCTGTCAATGGGCCACTGCCTGCACCGCATTGAGGGACAACGCATCCTGCAATGCTTCCTTTCTGCACCGCGACGATCACGGGAACTGGCTCACACATCCGTGCCGGCCGTCTCAAGTAAAAGGTACTGTCTGTCGACATTTGAGTAGGCCCGGACCAACGCGGTCTGCTCGATTTGTCAAGACTCTGTGTTATTTGAACAATGCTGTAGCCGGACAAGACTACCGACAGGCACAGAACCTTGATTTAAGCCTTTTAACCAGAACACTTGAAATCTAATACTACTGTGGATTCTTTTTGTTGTGTATTGGTCTTGTGGTAACTCTCTATAAAAGACACTGATTTTTGACATTAAACCTTTTGTGGTGCCCATTTGTAGTGTCACTGGGTTACTGTATGTGGTCACAAATGCTTAAATTACACCGCCTCTGAAATAAGTCTTGACTGCTCATGCCACACTACCTAGAGGGTGAGCAGGGGTTATTTTAGGAGTGTAATCCCCTTATTCGGACTAGAGGAGAGGGTCCCTATTTGTCACAAGTACCTACCTGTGCCAACTAGAGACCCCCAATTCTAACATTGGTGGCAGCGGTGGGATTCCGAATTTGCATTTGTGACTCATGTACAGTGATTGGTGAACACTACTTAGTGAGTGCGGATCATAACACAACCATTTACTTTTGATACTTGTTTTTGCCAGGCATCCCCATTTTTGATAAATAATGCCTGGTTCAGAGAGAATGGAAAAGGCAGCATCCATTGCATCTGTTGACTGTGATTGGGAGGAAGAGAAACTAGAAAGCTACACCAACAACCAGCTTCTGCAAAAAGTTAAAAATTCCCCTGACCGGAATCACCAAGAAGGAGCACTACTACAAGGCGCTGAGGGCCTGGATGGCGGCAAGGAATGCCCCTGATGATTTAGTGGAGTATGAGGATGCAGAGCAGCAGCTTGGTGGCCACTTGGTCCTGAGTAGAGGGGTGCGCCCTCCCCAGATGGGTAGCAGTGTTTCTGCCCGAGGTCTGTCCCCAGAGGAGTTGGCAGACAGGAAAGAAAACAGGATGCATGAAATGGAGATGGCCAAGCTCAAATTGAATGGGCAACTGGAGCTAGAAAGCAAGAAGATGACTTTAGAAGTAGAACTAAAAAGCAAGAAGATGGCTCTAGAGGAAAGAAGATTACAGTTGGAGCATGACAAAGTTTTGAGGGAGTTGGATCTGAATGCCAGGAGCCTAGAGGTTACTCCCTCTGGAAGCCGCACACCGTCAGCACCTGGGCAGGTAGAGTGTACATCACCAATGATGTGGTAAAGGGGTTTGAAAAAAATGATGATATTGGGCAGTGGTTCAGAGCCTATGAGGTAGCCATGTCTTCCCACCGGGTCCCTGAGAGAGATTGGGGAGCGGGGTGGTGGGGAAGGTTCCTTAGTGAGGGGCGGGACACACTGTTGGACCTGCCTTCTGAAGTCCATAACTCCTATAGCCACATGAAAGAGGCACTCATGACTAGGTTTGGTTTGACCCCTGAACTCTATAGGCAGAGGTTCAGGAAGTGCAAGAATATAGACAATAGTATCTGGGTAGAGTATGTCACTTTCTTTTGCAGAGCATTGGATGGTTGGGTGAAGGGCAGCAAAGTTAATGATTTTCAAGGCCTCTTAGGTTTAATTGCATGGGAGCACTTGTCTGATAATTGTTTTCCAGAGCTGCGCCAGCACCTGATTGATAGCAAGCTGACTAACCCTAGGAAGCTTGCTGGAGAAGCAGTCCACTGGGTCAGTACCAGGTCCACAAGGGTCACGTGGGAGATTCAGCCAAATGTGGGCAGGGTCCCCAGCAGAAGAATGGGGGGACAAGGGTAAACAGAGGGAGTTCCGCAGAAGGCCCCAAAGTAATCCCCAAGGGAACCAAGGGAAAGGTTCCCAGCCTCCCCCTGAGAAAAAGCCAGTGGTCCCAACAGGTAATCCTGTTCCACAGGGACCCCTGAGATGTTACAAATGTGGGGACCTGGGTCATAAGGTGAATGATACCAGGTGCCGCCTGTTTGGTAAACCAGCACCCACTGGTGCTCCGCCCTGGCAAATGGCTAGTGTAGACTTTGGGGAGGATGTTGAAGTCCAAGGTGGGTGGGGTCCCGCAGAGATGTCCCTTGTCTCTTTAGGATACTGTGAGGTGGTCCCAGAGAACCAACTGCCCAAGAACACTAAGAAATATGGGCAGGTGGTGACCATGAATGGCCAAAAGGTGGAGGCTCTTAGAGACACAGGAGCCAGTGTGACAGCTGTCAGGTGTTACCTGGTGTCTCAAGAGCAGGTTGTCCCACATGCATTCTGCCGAGTTGTTAACGCCGACAGCACAGAGAGCCATTGTCAAACGGCTCCGGTTCCCTTTGAGTGGGGGGGGGTCTCTGGTACTCTTCATGTAGCTGTGAGGCCAGCCATGCCTGTTGACTGTTTGTTGGGGAACGCTTTGGAGAGCTCACCTTGGGAGAAGGTGGAGAAGTGTACTCACCTAAGGATGGTGGGTCTGCCTGACTGGGCGTGCGTCCCACCGGGTCAATGGCAGCCAGTAGGGGTGCTCAAGAGAACCTGGAGCCTGCCTTAGAGAGAAGTGGCAGAGTGTGCGGGAAACCGGCCCCCAAAGTTCCCAAGGCCCAGGAGGAGGTAGACCCTGAGGGGGGTGCCCTGGAGCCTACCGGGGAACAAGTAGCTGAACTGGGGGAGCTGCCTGAGCTGACCCATTGGCAGCAAGAAGGAGGCCCCTCCAGGGCACAATTCTGCCGGGAGCAGAGAGAATGCCTTTCTCTTGAGGGCTTGGGGCAGCAGGTTGCAAGCCAGGCAGTAGGTGATCAGTCTGGGTCACATTTGATCTACTGGGAGAATGGTCTCCTGCATTGTGAGCCTAAGGTTGCTGAGCCTGGGTCAGCTTGTGTGCTGGTGGTACCCCAGAGCTTCAGAGCCTTCCTACTGGGGCTTGCTCATGACGTGCCATTGGCAGGGCATTTGGGGCAGGACAAGACATTTGAGAGGCTTGTCACCCACTATCATTGGCCCCAAATGCGCAAGAGTTCAGACACTCATTGCAGGACCTGTCAGACTTTCCAGGCAAGTGGAAAGAGTGGGAGGAAGCAGAAGGCTCCTCTCCAGCCATTCCCTGTGGTCAGTACCCCCTTTGAGCGGGTGGGGATTGACATTGTGGGGCCACTGGACCCCAAGACAGCCATGGGCAACAGGTTCATGCTGGTCTTGGTGGACCATGCCACCCGGTACCTAGAAGCCATACCTCTGAGGACAGTGATGGCCCCCGTGGTGAGACGAGCACTGATGGGAATTTTCTCACGAGTAGGATTCCCTCGAGAGGTCGTGTCTGACCGGGGCACCAACTTCATTTCAAGTATATGAAGTCCCTGTGGCAGGAGTGTGGGGTAACTTACAAGTTCACCACTCCTTACCACCCCCAAGGAAATGGGTTGGTTGAAAGGTTCAACCGAACCCTAAAGGGCATGATTATGGGTCTTGAGGAACCCATGCGGCGTAAGTGGGATGTCCTCTTACCATGTCTGTTGTTTGCATACCGGAAGGTGCCACAGAAATCTCTAGGGTTCAGTCCCTTTGAGCTTCTCTATGGGTACCCGAGAAGAGCACCTCTGAGTGTGGTCAAAGAAGGCTGGGAGCAATCTCCCAGGAAACCTCCCCAGGATGTATATAGCTACGTGCTGGCCTTCAGGAACCAGACTAGGCGTTTCAGGCAACTCGCTGAGGTAAATCTGGAAGCCAGCCAGGAGGAGATGAAGCGGTGGTATGACCAGAATGCCACTCTAGTAGAGCTTCAACCTGGTCAGAAAGTATGGGTCATGGCCCCAGTGGAGCCCTGTGCGCTTAAGGATAAGTGGACCGGACCATTTGAGGTTGTGGAGCGCAAGAGTCCAGTTACCTACTTGGTGGACTTGCGGTCTCCCAGGAACCCCTTGAGGGTCCTGCATGTCAACCGCCTTAAGCCCCACTTAGAGAGGTCTGAAGTGGGCATGCTTTCGGCGACAGATGCTGGAATGGAAGAGGAGACTGAGTCTCTTCCTTAACTCCTGTCTGCCACAGAACAAGATGGGTCAGTGGATGGTGTTAACCTCTCTTCCACCCTGACCCCTGAGCAACAGAATGACTGCCACCAGTTGCTGGGACAGTTTTCTGACCTGTTCTCCCTGGTTCCTGGTGTCACATATTGGTGCGTCCATGATGTGGACACAGGAGACAGCTTACCTGTGAAGCACAAGTCTTACAGGGTAACTGACAGGGTGAGGGCTTGCATCAAAGAGGAGGTCTCAAAGATGCTTACTCTAGGGGTGACTGAGTCCTCTAGCAATCCTTGGGCCAGCCCAGTGGTCTTGGTCCCAAAGGCTGCAGCGCCGGGTGCCACACCCGAACTCCGGTTCTGTGTGGACTACCGAGGGCTCAATTCTGTCACGCACCCCATCCCCAGAACTGATGCGCTCATTGATCGGTTAGGGGCTGACTGGTACCTCAGCACGTTTTACTTGACATCTGAGTACTGGCCGATCGCCTTGACTGATGGGGCAAAGGAGAGGTCATCATTCTCCACACCAGATGGGCATTTCCAGGTCCATGTTATGCCCTTTGGGATGAAGAATGCCCCTGCCACCTTCCAGAGGTTGATCAACCAGGTGTTGGTTGGACTGGATGAGTTCAGTGCCGCCTACCTGGATGACATCTCAGTGTTCAGTGTCACTTGGGAGGAACATCTGCGCCACCTCTGGGAAGTGTTGTTCGCACTGCGGAAGGCAGGGCTCACGATCAAGGCGAGTAAGTGCCAGATCGGGCAGGGTTCTGTGGTGTACTTGGGACACCAAGTTGGGAGCGGCCAGGTGGCGCCCCTACAACCCAAGATTGAAACCATCCTGGCATGGGAACCACCCAAAACCCAGACAGAGGTGAGGGCCTTTTTAGGACTCACAGGGTACTACAGGAGGTTTGTCAAGGGATAAGGCAACATTGTTGCACCCTTGACAGAGCTGATTTCCAGGAAGCAGTCCAAGACAGTGATTTGGACTGACAGGTGTCAGAACGTTTTTGAGGCCCTGAAAGCCGTGCTATGCACTTCGCCCGTGCTCCTGGCACCCAACTTCTCCAAAGAGTTCCTTGTTCAAACCGACGCTTCAGAGCATGGTGTGGGGGCTGTTTTGTCACAGATGAATGAAGAGGGCCTAAATCAACCTGTAGCCTTCATCAGCAGGAGGTTACTTTCACAGGAACAGAGGTGGAGTGCTATTGAGCGTGAGGCATTTGCTGTGGTCTGGGCACTGAAGAAGCTGAGACCATACCTGTTTGGGACTCACTTCCTGGTTCAGACCGACCGCAGACCCCTCTGATGTTTGATGCAGATGAGGGGTGAGAATCCAAAGCTGTAGAGGTGGTCCATTTCCCTACAGGGTATGTACTTTATGGTGGAACACCGCCCTGGTACAGAACACGCCAACGCTGATGGCCTGTCTAGATTTTTCCGCCTTAGTGATGAGAACTCCCAGGAGGTAGGGTAGTTCTCCCCACAATTCAGCTGGAGGGGACATGTGTTGGACCTGGCACCATTGGCGTGGGTCTCCCATTTTATCTGTTGCCTCATGTGTTTTTGCTGGTGTTAGATGCTTTGGGCAGTGTGCCATTGCTGTCCAGTGCCACAGTGCGAGTGCTCCCTACTGTAAATTGATATATTGATTAGTGGTTCCATGATTGGATGTTGGGTTTACTTGTCAGCCCCTAGTACAGTGCACTGAGTGTGCCCAGGGCGTGTAATTCCAAATGCTGCTAGTGGGATTGCAGCACTGGTAGTGCCACCCACAGAAGCGTCCTTGGAAAACATGTTCAAGGTCTGCCATTGCAGAGCCTGCGGGCAGTCTGGTACTGTCATGCTGACTGGGCAAGTGCAACCACTTGCCAGTCCCTAAACCTTCCATTGACTTCATATGAGTCACCCCTATGGTAGGCCCAAGGGCAGGGTGCATTGTTAGTACAAGGTAGGACAATCCCTGATGTGTGTGGCATGTCCTAATAGTGAATTTTCAGCCATTTTCGTTTTTCACTATTGCAAGGCTACCTGTTCTCCATAGGCCAGAATGGGCTGCTAGATTATTACATGTTTATAATCCTAGCAGACTCAGAGAACATGGTAGAAATTTGAGTTTAGTATGCCTGGACTCCGAATAATAAAGTACATCTTTTAGTGAAATTTATTTTAATATTCTGTGTTTGCAAATACCACTTTTAGAAAGTAGGTATTTGCTTGCCTAACCATTTGAGCCTGCCTCTGCGAGGTTGTGTATTCCTTTGTCTGGTTCTGTGAGTGACAGGGCTGGGAGATTCCAAGAGACAGGCTGGGGCAGCCCGGTGGTGAATAGGGAGATCTGCATCTAGATGGGAGGGAGGAGTTGCACCTGAGACCTGGGACCTGAATACGGCTGGGCCTTCCCTCTACAATGCTGGCTCCACCTCCTGTGGTGCGTCTGATGTCTCTGCCCTGCACACTGAAATAAGAGAAGGAAGACTGTCAACAAAGTGCTCCAGTACTGTACTTGCGTTCCACAAGGCTGGCTCTACCTCCTGTGGGGCGTCTGATGTGCCTGCCCTGCACTGTGAAAGGAAAGGAGAAGTCTGGTAAACAGAGTGTTTCAGAACTGGCTTGAACTGGGCACAGGCCCCTCTCTCCTCAGAAAACTAAGGATTTTGGGGATTAAGTCAGTCAGTCAGTCAAAGTACTTTATTTCGGTAAACATACCATAAAAAGGCCATATATACACAAAATACATATCATAGAAGTTGATTAACACTAGTAGTACTAGAATGTTAAAAATCTCATAAAAACAATTCTTGCAGATAATAGAAACTTCAATAAAAGCACCAAAGTGTCAGTTTATAAAATACATTTATAAAAACATTTATAAAAATTAAAACACCTCTTGAAATGACCCTTAGGCCATAGTACAAACTTCCATCTTTAGTATAGCACATCTTGTGTACCACATAGATTGGAGAAATCTCGCTGTGACAAACACTATCAGGGGGAAGTGTCATATTTAAAAATCCTAAAAACCTCCCTGAAGTCCTTAACGCCCCTAGCCCTACATAGCTGCAAAATCCATTTCTCCCTTGCCCTGGCGTAGGAGGGGCAGAAGAGCAAAATGTGCAGATCTGTCTTTCTGCTGCTCGAACAGCCAGGGCAAGTGCTCACCGATGGGAGAGCGTTCCACCATTTGTGTATTACGTCCCTCAGTGGCAATGTGCCGTGTCTAAACTGGATGAAAAGCTTCTTGACCATGGGAGGCTGAATATCATCCAAAAAGGTTTAAGAAAAGGGATGATCCTTCATATTCAGAAAAGTATCAGCTAACCTACCCAAGGAAGGATTACTTGTCGTAGACTCCAATCGATACCCCCTAAAGCCACATACAATCATTTCTTGGAGAGCAATGGACAGGAGTCTTGGGACGACGACCACAAATCTCCTCTGCCTAGGGCATGGCAGAGGTGCTTGATGTAGTTCAACCAGGGTATTTTCCCCGAAGTCCCCCTCTGCAGGATATCTCTCGGGTCCTCCCTATAGCTCAAGAGCTCGGGGGTCGCCCAGAGGCGCCTCCAGTACAGGAGAGGGCGGTTTGCTACAATCTCCTGGATGGATACCAGGCCTAAGTCCAGCCGTAGTGGGATCAAAGGAGAGCCCATAGGCAGGCGGAGCAAGCGTCTAATGAAGCTGTTTTCAGTAAGCGTCAATGGGGCGGCTGTAGTATGGCCCCATAGCTCTACACCATAGAGCGCTCCCCCTCTTGCCTGGGCCTTGTAGATCTCGAGGGGCGGGCTAAGGAGTTTGAGTGAGGTGTCATTAAAAACCTTTAAAATACCGCCCGATGATTGGGCCAGCTTTAAATTGGCCCTGGCCTTGTGGGACCCCGAGTCCATCTTATCATTAAGTGTGACCCCCAAGTACTCGAAGGTGGACACTCGGTCCAACAGTGTTCCATTCATGTGTGGACGAGGGCAGTTGGCCGATTTATAATTGTATACCATAAACTTGGTTTTGGAGATATTAATCTCCAAATTTCTCAGTCGGCAGAAAGAACAAAATGCCTCTAGAGTGCGCTGTATACCCCCTGGTGATTTTGACACCCCGAGGGTATCATCAGCGAACATTAGGGCAGGGTTCCTTCGCCCGGCTAAACTGGGGGAATCCAGATCTTTAGCCCCCAGGAGATGGTCTATTAGCCCATTGAGGAAAAGGGAGAATAGGGTAGGGGCCAAGACACACCCCTGCCTCACTCCCCTTTCGACCGGGAAAGGGGCCGATATCTCCCCACTCCTCCCGTACCTTACCCTCGCGTATGTACCCTGGTGCAAGCGTTTAATTAGGTGGCACAAGTATGCTGGGGCACCCATCTCCAGCATTAGCTCGCATAACTTGTCCCTATGCACCAGGTCAAATGCGGACCGGAGGTGCACAAAAATCAAGAACAAACTACCCGCCCCAATAGTGACCGTCTTACAGTAGATCAACTGTAGTCTAAACAGTTGATCTATAGTTAAGACCTTTGCACGAAAGCCCGCCTGAAGGGAGGTTAGGATGTGTTGGTCATCCGTCCAACTCTGCAACCTTGTTAACAGGATACTGGCAAAGATTTTCTGGAGGACATCGATCAAACTTATGGGGCGGTAGTTAGCCGGGTCAAGGGGGAGGCTTTCTTATGGATGGGGATTATTTCAGCTCCCAAGCAGGTGCCAGGAATCTCCAAGCCCTTAAGGATGGCGCTGAAATAAACACATAGATAGGGGGTCCAAACCTTTTGTTCACTACGATAGAGATCGCCAGGGATCCTATCCAGCCCCGGTGCTTTTCCCAGTTTCAGACTCCCAAGTGCCACCTGGACTTCTTGGATAGAACAAGGTGGGCAGTCCTGGGCCGAGGCCGCCAGAGGAACGAGCTCTGCGGAGCAAGTTTGGGTTGAGGCCTCTCCAGGATAATAGCTAAGACCAGATGAATACAAGGGCTTAAAGTGATCTAGCCAGACATCCTCACTAAGATTGGGGATGATGGCAGGCTTCCCATCGGGCGACCCAACTCGCACAAGGTTCCAAAATAACCTGAAGTCTCGGGTTCCCAGTGCCACCCTGATGTTATCCCACCTTGCCGCTTCCCACTCAACCCTAGCCACCTTAATCAGGCTTCTGTACTCCTCTCTCACCTTTCGGGGTATAAGTATTGGGACCCTGATCCCATGAAATTAGATCACTTCTGGACTTACAAGACGAAACATCTGCTGAGGAGAAGGAACATGAAGAAAGAGGAGACACTATTCCCAAGCTGAAGTGCTGCTTGAGGGATCGGCCTGCAGTGGTTGCCTGACTGCCAAAGAGAGGAAAAAGAACTTTGTGGACTTTACTTTCAACTAGTGCAAAAGATCTCCAAGGGCTTGGAAGAGAGCTTGCCCCCTGACCGAAGTCCCAAGACCAGTGGACTTCATCAGCCTTTGTGAATTGCTGCTGGAAACGCTGTTTCAGTGGCTACAGAGGCAGAGATCTGCAACCGACTCTCACGTCCAGCCTGGTGTCCTGTAGGTACCGCATCAAGCAACGTCCGCCTCAAACAACGCAAGCTCTGCGCTCACCGACCCCGTCCTGACGCCGTCACTGAGCCGTAGCCTGCACCGCGACTGGTAGACACTAGGCCTGTGACCGCAACGGAGTTGGGCACCGCCTCGCACGCTTCACGACGCACCGCCCGACTCGCACCGTTGTCCGGACTGATTGAGGGCAGCTCCCGAACTCCATCTCGTTCGCCGAACCGCAAGCTGCAAGCACCACATTGAAGCACCATCTCGCCCGGCAACGCAGCCTTGGATTCACCGACTCTGTCAACGGGCCGCTGCCTGCACCGCATTGAGGGACAACGCGTCCTGCAACGCTTCCTTTCTGCACCGCAACGATCACTGGAACTGGCTCGCACATCCGTGCCGGCCGCCTCAAGTAAAAGGTCCTGTGACTGAGTCTGTCGACATTTGAGTGGGCCCGGACCAACGCGGTCCGCTGGATTTGTTAGACTCTGTGTTATTTCAACAACGCTGTAGCCGGACAAGGCTACCGACTCGCACAGAACCTTGTTTTAAACCTTTTAACCAGAACTCTTGAAATCTAATAGTACTGTGGATTCTTTTTGTTGTTTATTGGTCTTGTGGAATCTCTATACAAAATATACTTATTTTTGACATAAAACCTTTTGTGGTGTTCATTTGAAGTGTTGTCACTGGGTTACTGTACGTGGTCACAAATGCTTAACTTGCACCGCCTCTGAAATAAGCCTTGACTGCTCGTGCCACGCTACCTAGAGGGCGAGCAGGGGTTATTTTAGGAGTGTAATCCCCTTATCCTGACTAGAGGAGAGGGTCCCTATTTGTCACAAGTACCTAACTGTGCCAACTAGAGACCCCCAATTCTAACAACCACGCTTTCACAACATCTTACAAGGCCACATCATTAATCAGAAATAGGAAACTGCCACCTCGCCGAAAACACTTTCCTTTCATCCAGAGAGGGCCCAGAAACGCTGCACTGACAGCCACTTCCAACACATTTTTTTTTTTTTTTTACATACTCCAACAAATCAGCAACATAACCCTGGTCTCTGCCAGCTATTTGTAATGACCTATTTCGCTTACTGGGCTATTTTTTTTCCTCGTGCTCCTGTAATGTAATGGCAGTTGCCTGGCATCTGCCAGCGTTACAATGCCTATGTATATATACTTCGGTCCTATGCGTGGGGACGCCCCTAAAGAGTGATTACTGCATTATGCAATCATTAGCAGTGAGATATGCTGCGTTTTTGCTTTAATTAAACCTCGCACATGGCCCTGGGTGAACGGTGGAGCCGTGGCCCCATGGGTCACTTACTCAGACATTGAAAGGGGTGCCATGCTCCATGGGCCACCCTGATGCAGGGTCTGGATGTGAGATTGCAAAATGTAACACCTAGGAAACTCAACCATCGCACAAACCCGCACCCACTCTATGCCACACTCACTACCGGAGACAAGCACCCACTCTATGCCACACTCACTACCGGAGACAAGCCTTGTCCACAATCACCCAATCAAAGCACTGACTCACAACCGCAGACTAACTACACAAAAGTACCAATAAGCCGCGTCATTTGTGATCAGCTGATAACACAACATAACATGGGGGTATGTTAGATTTGGGGGCCTCTAGTTGGCACAGGTAGGTACTTGTGACAAATAGGGACCTTTGTCTCTAGTCAGGGTAAGGGGGTATACTCCTAAAATAACCCCTGCTCACCCCCTTGGTAGCTTGGCACGAGCAGACAGGCTTACCTCAGAAGCAGTGTGTAAAGCATATGTGAACACATACAGTAATCAAGTGACAACACTACAGATGGACACCACACAGGTTTTATATCAAGAATAAGTATACTTTATATAGACTTAACACAAGACCACAAACAACAAAAATCCACAATACTATACTTAAAATGGTAGTTTTAGCTTAGTTCTCTTTAGTTCTTAAAATGCAACACTTTGAGTCAATGGTCCTTAAGATGCGGTACGCAGGGCAACGAAAGTGTTGCAAAGATGGAAATGCAGCAAAATCTGGTGCAAAGAAATAAAGACGTTCAAGTTCTTCCTGATGCGACACACTTCTCCGATGATGCAAGAAGTCTCGGCTCGATGCATCAGCTGCAGCGGCGACACCCTTGTTTCGTGATGCGACGACAGCGGCTTAGGCGGTGACACTCTTCTCCGACGTTGCGAGACGCTTCTGCTCGATGCGACAACTGCAGCGGTGAAACACCCTTGTTCCGGGATGCGACGACAGCAGCTCCGACGGCGGCACGCTTCTCCGTGGATGCTAGACGCTTTTCTTGATGCGGTGCAATGTGACAACTACAGCAGCAACATCCACGATGCGATGGCGACACGCTTCCTTTTTTACGAGACGCTTCTCTCGATGCGGTGCAATACAACAGCTACAGCGGCGACATCCATGATGCAATGGCAGCAGCAGCGACGGCGACATGCTTCTTCCTCTTGAGTCTCGCTTCCAGCTCCTTGCGACACGCAGTCCCTCAGAAGGCCCAAAACAGCAACAGGCACTTCCAAAGAACTGTGGGGAGCTGGGGGTTGAAGTATGTTGTCCCTGAGACTTCAGCCGGAGGCAAGCTCTTTTCTCAGGCCCTTAGAGATCCTTCTTAAGTTGAATAAAGTGCACACAAAGTCCTTTCTCCTTTCTTTGGCAGTCAGGCAACCACTGCAGGCCAATCCACCAAGCAGCACTTCAGCTTAGGGATAGACCCTCCTCAGTTTCTTCTTGTTCCTCTCCTCAGCTAAGGTTTCTTCTTGTAGTCCAAATGTGATCTAATTTCTTGGGATCAGGGTCCCAATATTTATACCCCAAAATCCTTTGTCCTCTGAGGCAGAGGGGCCTTTGCCTAGTCGCAACCAGTTCTGAAGCACTCTGTTTACATGACTCCTTCTTTCCTTTCACAGTGCAGGGCAGAAAAACCAGACGCACCACAGGAGGTGGAGCCAGTGTTGTGGAGGAAAGGCACAGCCTTGGAGCACTCCATTTATATTACTCCTTCTTTCCTTTGACAGTGTGGGCTAGGGACATCAGACGCACCACAGGGGGTGGAGCCGGCATTGTGGAGGGAAGGCACAGCCCTATTCAGGTCCCAGGTGCAACTCCTCCCTCCCATCTAAATGCAGATCTTTCTATTCGCCACTGGGCTGACTCATCCTGTCTCTTGGAATCCCCCAGCCCTGCCACTCAAACTCCAGATACGGAATACACAACCTAGCAGAGGCAGGCTTGTATAGTTAGACAAGAAAATACTGACTTTCTAAAAGTGGTATTTTCAAAGACAGAATGTTAAAATAAACTTCACTAAAAGATGTACTTTGTCATTCTGAGTTCAGGCACACTAAACTCGAATTTCTACCATGTTCCCTGAGTCAGTTAGGATTATACAATGTAATAATCTAACTGCCCATTCTGGCCTATGGCGAACAGGTAGCCTTGCAATAGTGAAAAACGAAAATGGCTGTAATTCACTATTAGGACATGCCACACACACCAGGGCATGTCCTACCTTATACTTACAATGCACCCTGCCCTTGGGCCTACCATAGGGCTGTCTGATATGAAGAAAAGGGAAGGTTTAGGGACTGGCAAGTGGGTGCACTTGCCCAGCCAGCATGGCAGTACCAGAGTGCACACAGGCTCTGCAATAGCAGACCTGAGACACACTTTTACAGGCTGCTTCTGTGGCTGTAACAACCAGTGCTGCAAGCCCACTAGCAGCATTTGGTTTACAAGCCCTGGGCACACTCAGTGCACTGTACTTGGGTCTGACCATTAAACGAAATCAGCCAATCATGGAATCATTAATCGATACATTTCTTTACAATAGGGAGAACATGTGCACTTTAGCACTGATCCGCAGTCGTAAAGTCCCCAGAGTCATAAAACAGCCAACAAAAAATCCGAAAAAATAAAGGAGAAAGGCAAAAAGCTCCAGGATGACCCTGCAAAAAGGGCCAAGTCCAAAAGGATATTCTTGTTTTTAGTGTGAGGCCGAAATTGATCTCCAAGTCAGCAGATGCCTGACTCGCTACAATGAGGAAGACAGATGGGAGATCTTTAGATCTACTCTGCTGACTTATGTAGTTGAGCTTATATAGCGCACAGCTACCCGCAGTGGGTTTCCCGGCGCTTGCTTAGGGAACCCGTCCTGGTATTCCCCTGTGAGATAGCAGGGTATCCACAAGGTGAAAGTCAGGCATCCCGCCGCGAGGGGCCGTTGTGGAGATTAAGCAAGCTATTGCCCAGAGTCGCAGAGTGTGAACCCGTGAGTCGAGGAGGCACCGGGGCGAGAATTATCGAGTCCGTGGAATTTTTAGCCCAAGACCCGCCGAGGCGGGGAATTGAACCCTGGTCTAGGACCGATCTCAGCTTCCGGGTCTGCTGCCTCTAACCCCTGAGCCACACTTCTCCACTTAGCAGGAAGTGTCAAACATCCCCCCATTTCTGCCAATCTCTTGAATTTAGAGAGGTGGCGGGTGGACATCTCAGTTGGTCGAGTACCTGCTGAACAGGTATATATACCACCAGGCCTGTCATTCATATGGTGCTTGCTTCCAGCCCTGATTCAATTTACGAGGAACTCCTGAAGTGAATGTTATGGACCTGAGGCACAGTAAGACTGGGTTATTTGTCCAAGATCACACAAAGAGTTTTAGGAGGGAAGCTAATACTGGAACGCAGAGCACCTGACTCCATGAGCTGACAAAGATGACAGAACAACAGATGTCATTTATCCACCCAAATCTGCCATAGATTTAACTCCCAGCAGAGCCTAAACGACCATGACACAGCTGCTACCGCGGGGATGGATAATGATATCAGTTACTTAAGTGGCACGTAAAAAAACTTTTTGGGAAGCGTTTGCTGTGGGCGCTATATTTACTGAATTTGACTATTTTAAATAGTGTGGAGACACTGATTTAATTCAACCACATGTACTATATGTTGCACAGGGGGCCCAAACATTCAGTGCACCCTGTGTGGAGAGGATTTCCACTGAAAAGTAAAGCATCAGCGGCCTTTTAGGTCAGGGATGACCAAGGTCAACCCATGAGTGCCAACACCATGCCTTAATATATATTTTTTTTATAATTCTTTTTATTAATGAAAACAAGAAAAACCAACAGCAGGTGCCTTACTTCACGGAACTAACAACAATTATACAATCATAACAGAGGAACAGACGGGTGACCCCCAAGGAAAGCTGAGCCATAAATTGTAGCTGGCGTGTAGTCATATTAAGTACAGGATATATAAGTTCAGTACAACCAGCCCCAATCACAAACCGCACCACCCCTAGAAACAGAATTATAGAGAACAGGGCAATTTCGAGTGGCAAGTGAGCGTGATATTACAGGGTAGTGAACTAAGCAACTGTTGCAGCTAACACCCATTAATATACGGAACACTTTATAAAGGTCGAAGTAAACAATGTCACCCTCAGGGCCCGTCCACCCATCAAACAGGATTACCCATCAGGAAGGCACCTAATAGCCGAATAGTATCAGGATATTCAACATAAAAACAAAACAAAGACAATACAAAGGACCCCTTTCCCTCACCCTGCACCCCTGCATATGGCTTTCGCCTAACCCCAACTAGCAGTGTGCCTGTCGCCCCATTAACTAATTTCTAAAAGTAGAACAGTGGAGGAGGAAATCTTTATACAGGCTCCCGGTCTCCCCTCCCCCCGCCAGAAACAAACGACCCCTGCAGTATAACCAAAAAACTATTAGGAGATACAGGCAGAACAAAACAGGGGAAGTTGTATCAATAATGGTAGCAAATCCCGTGTCCATTAAAGCCATAATATCAGACCCAGTCAGTCAATCTCATCCCTGGCCCTTCCGATCATTCATGCGAACTCCTACGAGTAGAACCACCGCATTCACAGGAGAATCAAAGTGCCAAAGGAGTTCAAAAAAGTTTCGACTGGAACGAGTCAAAGATGTTAGGTCTTTAAGAACCCCAACCGCACATAAGTACTCCCCCGCCGACAGTAAGTCTCGATGTTGCTCCCTCCGTAAACATAGTGATACTTCCTGGGAGGGAAAAGATGTTAACACAATCCAAAAGTCACTAATAGAGGTCTCCAGGAGAGGAGAATCGAGTGGTTCCACCTCAATCGGTAGCAATGTTGGGTGTAGCGATCTTTCAGAAGTCCCGAGTTCGCAAGTATTTATTCGGACACTGGCCGAGGGCATCAATACTTCTTTCTGCACGGGGCCTCATCCTCCGTTAAGATGTGCATCATGGGAAACTCAGCTCGTTTCGGATCTTGCAAAGGATCAGAGTCCGGTCTCAAACGCCTAGTCTCAACTGCACCAGCGATAATTTTGTGGACGATGGCTTCCACTTGCGAGTGAAGTGCCCCGATGGCGGCCAATACAGTCCTCAGCGACGGCTCACACTCCGTCCGACCCATCTCCTCTCGCTCGATTTCAAACATAGTTGTTTACCCCAGAGGGCCGGGTGTCTCCGGGGGAACAGGCAAGAGCGGAGCGGACGGCAACGGAGGGCGACTTATCAATTCAGCGATCTGTACTCCGCTACCGCGAGCGAGGACTCCAACCCATTGAACCCCGGCGGCGGCAAACCGGGTCTCCGGGACGGGGACCCCCGCCCACAGCCACAGACGTGTCTTGTCACCGCTCCTTCGTTGTTAACCAGACCAAATGACCGCCATCCAGATCGGGCAAGGATAACCTCCACTGCAAGAGACCGGACCCTGCCTGAGTCCCACGGCCGATGTTGTTCAACTGTAACCCGACTGGGACAGTACTCGAGGCCCCGGCTCACAAGCTGGGCTAGGCCGAGAAATGAAACACGATATAACTCCATCAATCAAGCCGGTAAAAGTCTTGGGATTGCACCATCAGGCTCTGCAACGATTCATCCACACGGAGGTCGGGCATGAAATCAGGATATATGACAGGATTATCCAGCTAAAGACGGAGGTCGGCGGAGCCGGGAGCTTAAGCGGCCATCTTGTTTGCTAGTGTAGCTCCTCCCCCCACCATGCCTTAATATTAAAACGTCCTGATGATTTGAATGCCCGTGTGATGGCCCTTTGCGATTTCATAACATCTGTGGATATCCTGAAAATCTGGCCTGCCCTGGGCCATCGTGGAACAACTCTGGAAACCCTGGTGGCTTTCAGCTTGTCACACCCGATTCCTACCACTCAGGATGCCGCATGGTGGCCTGAGCCTACATAAGGGTTGGGAAAAACAGCGGAGTTGCGGTGGCCTTCTGTGATCCGGTGGCCCATTGTGATCCGGTGGCCACATGTGACCTGGTGGCCACCTGTGACCTGTTGCCCCACTGTGAGCACTCAAAGACGTTGTCTCCCTTCCTTTGCACCAGGACTGGTAATTACACGCTCTACAAATTCTCTGAATAAATTAGTGAATTAAGCATCTACCTTTACGGACATTCACTAAAGCTTTCCATGCCAGGACCCACGCTGGCACTACAAGAAACACTATTAATGCACAAACCAGAAGTAAGTGTGCAAGTAAGAAAGCATGTTTCCAGGGAAGGTACAATGTTGAAAGGGATAGTACTGCTGAAAGTAGGGGGCACTCCACTGGAAACCGTGAAAGACAAGTGTTATAGAAAGATGCAAAATACATTCACATATGTTCCCGGAGTCAGAGAGGCTAGGAGGGGACGGACAGGCGGCTAGGGGGCGGTGCCTGAAACCCATGGTGGCTACATATAAACAGGGCCGGACTGGGAACCAAAACCGGCCCTGGCAAAGCGCTCGACCAGCCCCCCCATCCCCCCCCCGGGGGTTGGGGATGCGACCGCGCTCTTTGCCAGTGCCGGTTTTCGGACGATTTTGTTACAGGGCCGATTTTCGGCACTGTAACAAAAACAGCCCCCAGGGGCCCAAAAACGGCCCCACCCATGCGGCCCACCGGGGGATTGCCCGGTGCCCGCAACGGCCAGTCCGGGCCTGCTTATAAACCTTCTGGAATTCTGGGAATTCTCAACGAAACTATAAATGTGAATTCACCGAGAGCAACCCTTTATTTTCGGCCCAGCTTCACTTATTTCAAGCACGCACCACCACAGTGGCTAAGGGGATCCTTCTGGGCCAGGGTATGAATGGGTTGTTGCCTCCCTTTTTATCCTGCCCCTATCCCCCTCATCCTCAAAGTAATGAGAATTTCTGAGCTTTGCTGCAGATGAAGGCAGCCCCCCTCTCCTCTCTACTACTTCTCTCTGTGCTGTAATTACAATCTTCTCTGGCCATTCCAATTTAATTGACTTTGTAATAACCTTTCTGAACAAATCGTTTTCTGTATTTCTAATGCATTTGAAATTGCATTGGGCTTAAAGCGCGACGGAGCCTGCATTCCGCTCAGCTGAGCGGCGAGGTCTCCTACACCCCTGTAAGCAGCAACCTGCTTACAATATTAACATACTTGCCACAAGATGAAATGCCTCTTTTTGCTCCTTAATGAGAGTAAATGTAACCCAGATGAGCGGTACTCATTTTATCGATGTCAGAAGGATGAAAGGCTGAGTGAATAGGCATCCTTCGAACCTCTGTGCAGCAACACTCATGAAAGAATACCATTCGTATCACACATATAAGTTTGCAATACCTATGTAAAACAAGCATTTACGCGAGTTTAAGCTATTGGCATTGTAAATGATAATGCCTTTCATTTATGTTTTAATAATAAAAATAAAAGGCATTGTTATTTGTAATGTCAATAGCTCAAACTCGCGTAACTGTGAGACCTATTGCATTGCAAATGCTTGTTTTAAGTTTTCCTCCGCATATTTTTCCAAAGAACAAAGACATTTTTGAAGGCCTATTGGAGTTAGCCCTAACAAGATAACATCGTCGGCATAAAGAAGACAACCAACGTCCATTAGACCAAGTTTGGGAGGATCCCCTTTATCCGACCAACGCTGCAAGGCAAATCATGAGTATAGCGTGAGAAGAGATGCAGTGCCGGACACCGCCTACCTAAAGTGGTAAGGCGGCCGTAGGTGGAGGGTTGGGTAAGGGGGACGAAATAAAATGTAAGTTTTGGAAAAAAATTATCTGCTGCTCCGCTCCAGTCCTGCTGACGCCTGCCCCGCTGTTGCTCTTGTCGTGCGACGGCCGAAAGGGGATGTGCCCTCAGGGCACAGGCTCCACACCCAATCCAGGCGATGCTCTCACAAGAGAACAGCACCACGATTGGTCTGAGCAGCCTTGTTTGCTACTCAGACGGTGCGTTTGAGTCTGTGCTGTTTCTGCAGCCCGGCTGTGTATCACACCCAGGTTGGAGAAACTTAAGTTCACATGTGTGTTTGGCCCGCCTCGGACAGCTGACCAAACACACATGTGCACTTATGAGTACACTCTACTCATCCCTGACATGCCCTACACTTTAATATTGTGGGGCTCAGATAGCATAAATAAAATTATAATAACATTGCTTTATAATCATTTTATTTATTGTCTGCTGGTACAGGCTGTTGGGCGATGCTCATCTGCTGTTACGGAGGAGTTGTGCCTTAAGAGAAGTGATGTCGGCAGGCACCCCTGCTTTAACCCCTTCCATGCTAATGACAAGGTCAGCTCGTCATGCAGTGTACTGGAGCTGTGCTTATGACGAGCTGACCTTGTCATGAACAATGGGAAATAAGAATATCAGCACCCAGCGGGAATTGCCTTAGCACCAATGTGGTTAAGCCATTTTGCGTCAGCTCTCTTCTCAACAAACCTTGGTTCCTTCCCAGCAAAACCTGAGTCCAGGTGGGGGAGTGAAGGGTACTTATTATCCTCAAAAGTTGAGCAGGAATCCTTAATGCTGGCAGTTTTCTTTACAGCATCCCTCATTAAACCCTGTTGTATGCTGTGGAGAAATCAATGAAAGCTGAATACATGGACATACGCCTAGATTGAGGGCACTTTTTTTTAATCAAACTGTGTAGGGCTGTGATGTTATCAAGGGTACCACAATTCTTACGAAACCACACCTGCTCAATGGGTATGAAGTTATTACCAAATGCCAATTTTTGGAGGAGCAGTTAAAGCCTTTTAGTAAATAATTACCCAGTTGCATCCAGAAGGGAAATTTGTCTATAGCTGGGCAAATACACTCTTGCACGCTCTGGGACTATCTACATGGCCTTCATGGACCTTTCCTCGGCTTTTGTCTGTGTCAACCGGGGAAAGCTGTGGCAGTCCATGGAGGCCATGGGGGTAGAGCAAAAACTGGTGAACTTCTTAAAAGATCTTCATAGAGACACAAGGGCTAACGTAAGATACACAATGGACCTCAAGGTAACAAGGAATTTTAGAACTAGTCGGGGGTCAGGCAGGGGTGCATCCTGGCACCCTTTCTTTTTAACCTCTATATAAATGACCTTGAAGAGACATTGGTGGATACAGGGGCGGATTACACCTACGTGGGCCGTCGGGAACTACCCGTCCTGCTTTATGCAGACGATGCCGTCCTACTAGCCCGCACCCCGAAAGGGCTACAAACTTTACTCTACACATTCCACGGGTTTATGGCCAGCCGCGACCTGTCCATAAACAATACAAAATCTTACGTGATGCAGACGGGGAAACTAGCAACAAAAAAAAGCACAGTTTCAGAGTAAATGGCACCACGGTGCCTATGTGTACTACTTTCTCCTATCTTGGTATCTATTTTGATCACCAGCTGAACTGGGCCCCACTCCTGAACAAAAAGAGGGGAGAAGTTACAAGGGCTAATGCAGCACTATTTGATTTTGCTGCGAGAATGGGCAATAGACCCGTGGGAGCCATGCTGAAGGTCTATCGTGCTAAGAGCATCGCGATAGCTTCCTATGGAAGCGATTTAAGGGGTTATTGTAACCTTGAGGGACTACAGGTGGTTGAAAATAAATTCTTAAAACAGCTCCTGTGTGTCCCACAGGGGACCTCGAACATGTCTGTGCACGAAGAGACTAGTCTGCCTTTTATTAGCGACACTTTGTCCTCCTTGCGGCCTCTTATATTTTGGCTACAATGCTGGCTCAATAAACAGCTTGGTTTAACGCACAGTCTCCTGAAAGAGACAATGAGCTTAGATTGTATGACCAAGATTCCCTGGTTGAAGTATATTAAAACCAGTCTTGGGAAGGAGGGGCGCCTGGATTTGTTTTTAAACCCGGAAGGTATCACCATAAATGATGTAGTGTATATTAAAAAGTCCTTCTCTACACGAAAAGTAATGGAAAGACAGGAAAAGGACATGATGAAGCAAAATGCGCATCTACATATGATGCTCAAAACCTCGCCCTGAGAGGAACCTTACCTACTATTGCCATTAACAGCTTATGAGCGTTTCTTATTAACCAGGTTTAGGTTTAATTTGTTTCACATTTTAATAGCAGTCCCAAGGGGGAGTCACAGAGGAACAGTGCTAGCACCCTGCGGCTGCGACAGTTAGTCTCCGCAGGATTTGCTGCATTGTATGTTTTTTTGTAAATATTATGAATTCCCCAGAGCTTTTTACCTTAAACCTATCTTAAAAAGGACGCTCTTTGTACAAGCACGCCCCGCGCTCCTATACTTACAACTGTAAAAATTAGAGTGTATACCCCATGTGACTGGCTTTTTAAAAAGTGCAATGAACTATAGAAAATTTCTGGATGTATAGAACCGTATGATGTCTTTTATAATTTGGAATAGACGGATTTCTTTTTTAACGCTAGGGTAAACCTGTTTTAACCAACATATATTTTAACATGTTCTTTCTTTTAACAAATCTGAAATATATTTTGTATTGTGAAATTTTATGGTTTTGTGCAAAAAAAACAAATAAAGTACCTTTGAATTGAATTGAGTCTATAGCTGGCGGGGGAAGTCTTCAATCCTTTTTTCTATAGGGGAACATTAATACTCCCCTTCCAGGAAGATGGGATATCACCTTACAGGTAAGAGTGCTGAAACAGTGGACATAAAAAGGAAGCCCATAAAGAAGCCTCTTGTTTAACAAATGCTATCAGGAATTCATCAGAGCTAACGGCAGCTGAGATTCTTGCACCTTTGATGAATCCCTTGCTCTCTTTACCAGAAGGCACAACATATAGTTCCATAGAATCTACTGAGAAATATACTGGGTCCACACATCGTCCGATATCGGATTGTTTGTACTGTTAATCTAGAGTCACAGTATTGTTCCATTAGAGCCCAATATTTATGTGGATTATTAGAGGTGGTGGTGTCCCTCAGATTAATCCACTTCCTAGCCTCATCCTTTCTAAGTTCTAATACCTTCAGTCTTGTTCTCTTATGCTTAAGGTGAGTGGTTTTCCCCCATCGCAAGATCATAAAGAATTTAAATTACTTCCTAAAAAAGGAATTTATTTCAATATTTACCTTTTCTACTGCCCAAGAGGTTGTGCTAGGTGATTTAAATCTTTTGCCTCTATATTTACTTCCAAAAGCACGGAGGGTGGTCAACTGCCTTTCATACCAAGAGATGGGATCAAATAGTGACAATTCAGGAGGCCCCGAGCTTGCTTTTTTGAGACATTGGCCCAGAGTTTTTATATCATTACTTGACCAAAAAGCGCACCCATTAGATTTTTTTATAGATAACATTATACTTCTTGGTATTCTAAGAGTCAATACGCTTAGGCTTTAAATCAACAGATACAGAAGGAATACTGTGATAACTTAAATCACTCCCTAAGATCTCCAAATACAAGCAAGAGCTGAACATTTGATGATACACTACTTTATATAGTCAATTAAAGATTGACCACGGAGGAATGACCACGGAGGAATGACAACTATAGGAAGCAGGAGAGTCTTCCGGGAATCTGCCATTCAAAAACAAATTCATACAGTCTCAGACTTTCCAGGAAGCACAGGAACTGCTTATCTGATCTAACTTTTTCTGGAAAAATGGCAACAAGGATACACTATAACTCATCCATTTCGGTATTACTGAAAGCCATACACACTGAAAGGGCAGTCACCCCAAAGACTGATGTTGCGAACAAATAAGTAAGGCTTGGGGGAGTTCTGCGAAGCGGCAAAAAAAAAACGGAGTTCCACGAGCGCAGAGTGCGTTAAGGTCAGGCCGTTCATTGTGAATTTGTTCGCCGGGTATTTGTCCCGCTCTATAAAATCATTGTGAATGGCACCATGTGCAGCACAAGAGGGTGCAGGTTCTACACGAAAGACATCAATTCCTTTTTTCAGGAATTAATCAACATTCTCCAGGATCAACATTATGATAATCCTAGAGATGAATGTTACCCTTGAGCTCGGCAAAGTATCAGTGGAGTTTATAAAACATTATCAATATCTTTTACTTTATACCAATCTCAAGGCCTCAATTTCCGATAATGATTGTAAAATTAAGTGTCTATTCAATGGGCCCAATTCATTAGGACATATGACAAAGTCCAACATGTTTGAAGTTGAACCAATTTGAGGACCCTTCAGGCGACCCTTTGGATTATCAGGCTTTATCAAGGGCCTATACTAAAGATTTTGTGACTAAGGGAAAAAAGTTTGTGCCTCCCCATTAAGGGGTTTATCTGGGCTTAGATTGAGTCATATAGGCATTTTCTTTGGAGGGGTGACTAATGGTGGCAACTCTGAATTTCACCACACAACTTGCAAACCCAGGTGTTATACTTTGGTCCCCAAGGAGCCTTGATTCCTAAACCCTCTTCCAAGGGCACCATCTTGACAACCTCATGTCTGGGCATACCAGTCCCACTTAGGGCGTCAGACTAAAGTATATAAAAAAGTGAATGCAGCAAGATTAATATAACATAACATAGTATACCAGTGTTGATGCATCAGTTTAGACATACTTTCAAAATAAAGATTCAGTCTAATGCCTAAATTGCCTTACAGAAATGTGCAGGGGAGTCGAAAATACTTCTTGGAGGTCAAAAAGAAGCTGAAAAATATGGGACTAAGATGCATGCTCTTGTATCCTGCCAGACTACATGTGATTGCAGAGGGCAGGTCTCAATTGATTCACCAAAGGAAGTCTGGAGGTGGTTGGAGATGTGGGACAAGGTGCCGTGGGACAAAGAAGGCTCCTGGAGAAATGGGGCTCACAACAACAAGGTGGGGCGCACAGCACAGATTGGAGGGTGCGAGACGAGCCTGCGCAAAGGAATGCTGCGGGACATGAAGTTAGGAAATCCTCGAGGATTGTAATTCATGGTCATGGTACCGTGGCGCTGGATTTCCCTGTGACTGTGCCAGGGACAGAGGGGGACTTGACCATCCCGACGATGGACATAGAGATCAGTGACACACCCAATTGACAGGGGGACCCCTTGCTACCTGTGTATTCCTTTTTGGGGGAAGCCATGGGGTGGTGGAGGGATCCTACTAGGGGTGTGGATGGAGCTAAGATTGGTCTGCTTCCTAGGCTTCGTATTGGCCTGTTTCATTATATGACATTTGTATGGCTTGACACCACTGCAAGGGTGTTCTGGAAAGCCCTCTCTACATGAGGTGGTAGGCCATGTTTGAGGGGGAAGGGTTTAGGCTCTGGGCCCTGATATCATCGACAAAAATGGGCAAATAAAACTGTTTGTTGTTGTCCGCGGTTGGGGGAGTTGGGCAGGTTTTAATGGTTCAACCCCTAGTTCTTGACAACATTTGGTTTGTATTTACAGAGCAGGTGCTAGTCCAAGGAGTTGAGTTTCTTAGCAGATAGTTCATGGGTTGATTTGCTATTTGGTGGTGGACCGGTCCAGGCCAGGGAGGTGGATAGAAACTTTTAATGGCTGACAGTACAAATATTGTCACCTGAATGTCAGGGGGCTGAATGACTAGACTAAATGGTACAGGGTTCACACGAATCTGAGGTGCAATCAGGTCGAGATTGCGTTTGCAGGAAACATATCTAATGGGTAGTGAGGCTCAGAAGTTTGCGAAAAAGTGGCGGGCCAATTTTTCTCAGTGACTTACTCCTCTTATGCTAGAGGGATGGCAATTTGGATCGCACCTAGGATCATTTTTGTCATACATACTCACATAACAAACTCACATGTCCACCACTCAAATTAATTTCATATTCCCCTATACTAATTCCCCACTAATACTGTTTGCATTCCAGAGTAGCGTGTTACCTGACGAAAATAACTTCAACACCTCATCAGGGGCAGCAAGCGCTATATAAATAGAATTACAATTTCAATTCATATAGCAAAGCAGATTTAGAGCGGAGCTACCTGTTGCTCCAGGTAGCACCCCTATATATACTAAAGATTTTACTATTCTGAACCCAAATGGAGATGATGGTGGGTATTATAAGGCAATACAGGAGCTGCTCCCTGATAACCTGGGCGGGGGATTTTAATTGTGTCCTGGATGAGAACACGGGCCAGCCCAGTCCTAGGCAAGGGACGAAACACCAAATGAAAGGATCACACACTTGGGTCATGCGGAATCTGGGGTTACTAGCTGGCCGGCGTACACTTGCCACTCATTGACGCTTAATACATATATATGTCTGGACCGCCTGCTCATTGCTGGGTAGATCCTGAGCTGCTGCAGGCAGCTGCTCACTTGGGGAGGTTCCTCTCAGACCATGCAGGGGTGCTGCTTCATTTACGATGGGGGTGGGGATGTGCGCCCTGTCCGACGTTGGCATGTCTACAGAGCTTTCGATACCTGTGAATTATGGTTACCCTCACAGAGGCAATCCATCAATGTTTGAAGGTGGATAGAGTTCTGAAGGGCCTTACAGGGTCAATTGGGTTATGGAACACGTTGCCCCTGTCGGTTATGGGTTGGGCAGCCAAGGCTAAGAGGGGTTTTCTACCCTGATGCCAGTATCTGGTACAGAATTTGTTGTTACCCCCTGGCCCACGAGTATTTAAAAAACTGAATAGACGGCTGATTTAGTTTGTGTGGGTTGGAAGACAGAGCAGGGCCACCTTATCTGTCCTTTAAAAAGACATGTAATAGGAAGGCCTGGCTCTCCCTGATATGCAACTCTATTAGTTTGCGGCACAGTTGCAACACGCCACCCGAGGCTCGCGGTGTCCAATAACTGGGAGAAAAGGCTCTGGCAAGGCATGATTGGGGGACAAACGCTGGCATGTCTGCTGATGAGAGGGGGCCTTTCAGAGATTTCGATTCCGTATCTGGTGAGGCTCACAGCTGCTATATAGGGAGCAGTGGTTAAAAAAGTGCATCGAAGGGCTCCATTTGACAGGAGCTATATCTTTTGGTTCTTGAACCTTTTCATTTTAACAAACTTGATATGTCCATGAAATGTTTGAGGGCAGGTAACTTGTACCCGGGTGAGGTCTTTCTTACTTTCTGGGATGCGCAGGACATGTTTAAAGTGGGGCTGGGACACTTTCTGCAGCATGTTTATTTATTTATTTATTGAATTTATAGAGCGCGCAATCACCTGACAGGCATCCTGGCACTAGAGAAAGGGTGGGACGGTGATACCGAGGAATCAGAAATGACAATACCACAGGACACAACTGCTGAGACTAGGCTATAGTGTGGGAAAGAGCCATGTTTTCAACCTCCTCCTGAACTGGAGGAGTTCACTGATTTGCCTGAGTTCCAGCGGAAGGGTATTCCACAACTTGGCTGCTGCAACTTCGAAGGACCTGCCACCAGCTCTGACCTTCTTAAATATTGGTACCCTCACCAGCTTTGCTTCAGCCGAACGCAACAGTCTGGTAGGAACATACCAGTCAAACTTGTTCTGCAGGGGAACCGGGCCAACTCCATGCAATGATTTAACTCCATGCAAGGTTTAATTGGAAAACATAGCAAGCAAAGTATGGTGCAGCTTTCCGGAGGCGCCACTGCCTTTCCAGGTATTGGGTTGGTTAATACGGGAAGGGGCGGACAGACACCTGATTACCGTTTTTTATAAGGGACTTAAAGGGGACATGACAAAACACCCCGAGATTAGCGTGGGAGACTGAATTTGGGGAGCCCTTCACAGATGAGGATTGGGACAGTGCCTGTCAGCTGGAGTGAGTGGTCTCCTGTAACAGTAGGTTTAAGTTATTACATTTCAATTCACTGCATCACGTGTGTATTACACCTTTTCAGCTGAATAGGATAGATCTCTCCAGGGCAGCAAAATATGCATGCTGTGAAGAGAAGGGTGCCACATTTTTACATCTTGCTTAGCTCTGTGATGAGGTTCAGGGGTTTTGGAGGGAGGTGGCGCTAGGGTCGAGAAGGCTACGGGGTTTGCAATACCCCTTACCCCCGGGGTTTATCTTCTGAGGGTGTTGACGAAACCCAGGAGTCAAATGATCCCCTAATAGGATTTTACAGCTTGCACTTCCTTTGGCTAAACTGCAAGTGGTTATTGGGTGGATGGGGACTCGCGTGCCATAGGCAGCACTCAGTATCAAGGAAATGCTTGAATGGAGGGGTCACGGAGGAAAAACATTTGCATTATCTCGCTTTGCTGAGAAAGCTGCTGAAGACGTGGTAGCTTGGGGCTCTTATTGGATAGATTTAATGAACATGGTGACCCCTATACTGACCTGGAATCAGGCGAAGGTGGGAGGTAGAATCGCACTGAGTTACGTTGTGTGTTGGAGCCAGGGTCACCATGTGTAGTTATGATATGCATTTGTTTGAATAGGCTTGCAGACCTGGTCTATGCAGTACTGTCTATTTTGTATTTTCCCTTAATGTTGGGAAAGTCTGATATGTCATGGAGCACTTGTAATTGGCAATTTGCACTGTTTGATGTGTTGTGTTGGTTGTAAGAAATGGAGAAATAAAATGTATACAAAATAAAAGGGGGATAAAATGTACTACAGTGTGGCCACTAAGTCCAGAATCAAAGTTCTCACCCTTAGTAAGACATCACATATCAGTCACTAGTTCATGATTTCGAAGACAAAGTTTTCAGTGGGCTAATACTGACAAGAGGCTGCCCTTCAGCAGACGAAGTCATAATACAAGTAGGAAACCATCAGTCACCAAAGTTGTAGTCCATTTAAGAAATATACTTGGACCTGACACCAAACATCAGAGTGGAGGTATTATTTTACTGGTCTAAATCCAAAAGGATACAATAACTCAAAGATGTGATTCAAAGCTGTAAGAGGAGTACTGGGGCAGGGTCCGAATCATCGGTACACAAATGTACCTCTCCTTTAACTCAGGACAGTTCATGTACCATACTTTTCTTATAGTGAGGAGGAAGACAACGGGATTGGCTTGTGATGAAATGATATGCAGCTACAGCAAGACTAGGAAATTGAACATAACTTATTTACCTAAAAGCTTGCTCTGAAGGGATTGATTTATGCAGGCCTCCAAATTTGTGGGACCTGTAACATGCACAAGATTTTTAATAAACCAGAGGTCAAAAGGCATGCGTTGCCACAGAAGAGAGTGGCTTGTCGCTAAGACTATGCCGATAGCTTTTCAGTATCAGGAAGACATTGTCCTGCACAAAAACCTTTTCCAGAGTCTTATTACTTCTTGTATTTGGGCTGCAGAATGCAGAACAGATGTACAGAGGAAGTAACAAGGACAAATAATGATATTTCTCCATATCACACCAGTCTAGGTAGGTGCACCTTTTTGTCGGAAACTCAGGTTTACAGACTTTAGTAAATCTGGGTATGCATCAAAATCCAAGGGCTGATGCATGGAAACGCCCATGCTCCACCCATTGAGTGTTTCTCTGACATAGGAAACACAATGCTTAACTATGTACCATGCTGTGTTATTTTTCTTTTTTTTTAAGCCACGGAAATCAGACTTTGAATCTGGGCCCTATAGTTTTTGCTCTCCTAAGCAAAAATGTCCAAGTTGCCAATGTCACAAATTCCAATTCATACCTGGATGCACAAACCCAAGCACACATACACAACATGCACAAGCAAGTCAAATCAATCAAATCAAAAAATTATTTGTTCGGTTTCAGTGATACAAAACCATAAAAGTACATAGAAAAGTTTCACAAGCAAGTCAGCAAGTTATGTATTTAACATATACATTGCAGCCTAAATTTAAGCCACATAATGTATATGTGATCATGTCTTGTGTCTATTTGTGCTCTAAGGCAGCCTCCTGACTGCTTTAACACTACATTAAAGGAATGTATACAAAATAGTATCACACATATAAATGTGTAAAGAACTTTAGATGTCCTTTTCACTTATTGTAAGTCACATGTTTGTCTTTCACACATAGAGGGACAATGAAGCTTAAAACCCACCCAAAGTGAACATAGTTTGAAATAATTAGGCACTTTCCCTTGGTTTGCACACTTAAAATGTGTGCTTTTCACCAAACTTTATAAGTAAATAAAACATGTGGCTTGTATGATGTTTGAACGTGGTATTAGATTCTATATTAACAGTCAGTGCTTACTGGCTTCAAGCAAGCCGGGCTGAAGACAGCTGGAATGCCAGAAACCGGTCCTCGGAAGCTTGTTTCCGGTCCAGGAAAGGCATGGCTTGGCAGTTCGGGCTGGACTGTTCCCATGAGGCACAGGGTCAGACTGATTTGCATATAGCCATGTCTGAACTGGGGTGGCAGAGTGGGCTAAGGAACGGTGATGGATCAAACCCAGATCTTTTGACTGGGTGTGAGTGTTCGATTGGTTCAGATGCTCCGTCCATCACCACCCCCTTTTGTACCGCTTTGGCCGCCATAAGTGTGGCAGGGTATGCTCAGACGTGAGTCCCTTGCTCACTTTGCCACTGGATTCAAGCAAGCTGGGCTGAAGATGGCTGGAATGCCAGAAACCGGTCCTCGGAAGCTTGTTTCCGGTCCAGGGAAGGCATGGCTTGGCAGTTCGGGCTGGACTGTTCCCATGTGGCACAGGGTCAGACTGATTTGCATATAGCCATGTCTGAACTGGGGTGGCAGAGTGGGCTAAAGAACGGTGATGGATCAAACCCAGATCTTTTGACTGGGTGTGAGTGTTTGATTGGTTCAGATGCTCCGTCCATCACCACCCCCTTTTGTACCGCTTTGGCCACCATAAGTGTAGCAGGGTACGCTCAGACGTGAGTCCCTTGCTCACTTTGCCACTGGATTCAAGCAAGCCGGGCTGAAGACGGCTGGAATGCCAGAAACCGGTCCTCGGAAGCTTGTTTCCGGTCCAGGGAAGGCATGGCTTGGCAGTTCGGGCTGGACTGTTCCCATGAGGCACAGGGTCAGACTGATTTGCATATAGCCATGTCTGAACTGGGGTGGCAGAGTGGGCTAAAGAACGGTGATGGATCAAACCCAGATGTTTTGACTGGATGTGAGTGTTTGATTGGTTCAGATGCTCCGTCCATCACCACCCCCTTTTGTATCGCTTTGCCCGCCATAAGTGTGGCAGGGTATGCTCAGACGTGAGTCCCTTGCTCACTTTGCCACTGGATTCAAGCAAGCCGGGTGTAAGACAGCTGGAATGCTAGAAACCGGTCCTCGGAAGCTTGTTTCCGGTCCAGGGAAGGCATGGTTTGGCAGTTCGGGCTGGACTGTTCCCATACGGCACAGGGTCAGACTGATTTGCATATAGCCATGTCAGACAAGGCCCTCAGTAGAGGATCTAAGGGTCCTTGCTGGAGAATACCTGGTGAAATGTTTCGTAACCTCCCCGGAAATTCCTTGGTGGAGGGCCTTCTGTACTAAACAAAGAGACTTAAAATTGGCTCTTTGATTAACAGGGAGCCAATGTAGTGCTCTAATGGCCTCTGAGGTGGGGCGACCCTTTGGGATGTTCATGAGCAATATGGCAACGGCACTTTGTAATGATTGTAACTTCCTCTCCTGTGCCATATCAATTCCCATAAAAAGTGTGTTGCAATAATCTAATTTAGATGAAAAGAGTGCAACTACAGCAGTCTTTTGGAGTTCATGTGTAATGAAAGGGAAAATTTCCCTCAAGGTTTTGAGGAGGAAAAAGCAGGAGGGAGTTAGTTGGCTGACATGGGCAGACAGATTGAGCTGTTCGTCAAGGATCACCCCCAGATTTCTGACTTTGGTAACCAGGGTAAAACAGACTCCTGTCTCTGTGGGCCACCAGTTATTGCTCCACAATTATGGTCCTTTACCAAATTCTAAAACCTCGGTTTTATCCGTATTTATTTTCAAGAGATATCTTTTAGGCATGCATGAAAACTGATGGCTACTGGCTCTGATGGTTCGGAAACCGAGATGGTGAGCTGCGAGCCATCGGTGTACATAATCAAGGAAAAAACATGTTTCCTTACTAGGTTAGCCAAAGAGGACACATAAATGTTGAAAAGGGTTGGTGACAGAGCAGATCCTTGCGGAACACCACATGGGAGTTCAAACGTTCCAGATTGTACGTTTTCCCAATGTATGTTTTGTTCTCGGTTTTCTAGAAAGGAGGAGAGGAGAGTTAGCGCAGCATCATCCACCCCCACATCTCTCAGCCGCTGCACCAACACCTTGTGATTTACGATGTCGAATGCTGCCGAGAGATCTAATAAAACCAGGATTGCTCTGCCACCCCCATCCACTATACTCCGGTTCCCCCCCGTGGCTAGCATTAAAGCTGTTTCTGTCGAATGACAAGGCCTAAAGCCATGTTGTGCGGAGTCCAGCAGAAGGTTGTCTTCTAGGTAGTGTATCAACTCCCTATTTATGGCTCTTTCCAGAATTTTAGCTGGCAGGAGTAATCAAGATATTGGCCGATGTTTTTTTGGTTCTAACGGGTCTAAAGCTGGCTTTTTAAGAATTGGCCTTATGCATGCCTTTTTCCATACATTGGAATATTTGTCCGTTGCAAGAACTTGATTCAGGAGAGGAGTGAGATAAATACTAACAGTTTTAGATACCCGGTGGATAACTGCTGGGGGGCACGGATCGTTTGGAAAGCAAGATTTTGTGGCAAGCTGGAGGTCATGGACCTCCTCCATATTAAGGGCCAGATGTAGCTCACCAAATACCGGTCGGTAACGGCCGATTTCAGCCGTTACCGACCGGTATTTGGTGATTGAGATGTAGGGGGCCTTAAATTTACCGAATCGGTATATTTACAGAATCGGTAAATTTACCGATTCAGTATATTACCGAATCGGTAAAGATACCGAATCTCAAATTTGTGATGTAGGTGGCACTGAAAACAGTGCCACCGGCCCTTAAGAATTTGTTATTTACATTTACCATGACATACTATGTCATGGTAAATAATGAATTCCTGTGTACATGCACATATGTGCATGTACACCTGTGCCATGTGGCACACATACATGCCCTAGGGGCATGTATGTGTGCCACATGGAACACAAGCCAGAATCAGGGGTGCAACAGGGTGTCAAAGTGAGACCCTGTTCCCCTTGCAAATTCGGTAATTTTAACGATTCGGTATTTACCAATTCGGTAATTGACATTGATTCCTATGGGCCTCAAGGCCCATAGGAATCAATGGCAATTAAAGAATCGGTAAATACCGATTCATTAATTACCGAATCATACCGATTCGGTAATTAATTCGGTAAAATTACCTACATCCCGATTGCCAGTTCTTAAATACCGAATCGTTTTGATTCGGTATTTAAGAATTGGTAATCTGGGATTACCTACATCGGGCCCTAAGTGCCCTAAAGCGTGCAAGTTTGCCCGTGACTGCCCATAAATTTGTATTTGGTGAAGTATTCCTTGGCATAGTAGTGGCTGAGTTTAGAAGGTCATCATAGATCACTTGTACTCTGCTTTGGAAAAATGTGGCAATCACATCGCCAAAGGCTTGATCAGGTCTGAACTTTGCTGTGTGTTGGGGTTTAGCAAGTGTATACAGTTTTAAAAAGTTCCCTAGAGGAGTAAGTTGCATCTCCTATTTTAGTGGTGAAGAATGCCCTTTTGGCTTTAATAATAGCTTGCTTATATTCGTCAAGACATTGACTATAAGCTAGCTTGTGCTCCGAACTGTAGTCTGTCCTCCAGGTCCGTGCTGACCTTGTACAATTTGTTTTTATTATTTTTAGCTCTGGACTATACCAGGGAGCTGTTACAGTTGCTCTTGTAGTAGGTTTGTTGATTTGAGGGGCAGTGCCATATGCAGCTATTCTGATCCAGTTGTCAAATTTGTTGGCCGCTATATCGTTGTCACTATCTAATGCAGGTGGGCCCAAAATCAGCACCTGTTCCAGATCATCCTTTTTTACCCTATTCATTTCCGAACCCTCTGTTTTATGACGGGAAAGGGTTGGGATAAGGTTGGCGTTTTGTTAGTCACGTCAAAATAAATAGCTCTATGGTCAGTATAGGGCAGAGGTTGAGTCTTTGTTATGGTAATGTCTGGCTGGTTTGTAAAAATACCATCCAAAGTATGACCTGCTAAATGTGTGGGTTCCTGTATTATTTTGGAGAGCCCATGTGCTGCTAGATTATCCACAAGACTTTATGTATCTGGGTTGGTGTCTAATTCAAGATGATAGTTAAAATCCCCCAAGATAGTAAAAAAGTCTGAATCCGCGCTTAATTCTAGGAAGTTTAAAAGGGCCTGTGAAAATGACATTCTGGTTCCTGGGGGCCTATAGGCAAGTAACCCTTGGAATGTAAAGATATCATTGATTTTACATTGAAATAGAAGCGCCTCTGCTTGAAGTAACATAGTAACATCATGCTGCAGTTTTAGATTCTCTCGATAGATCAGGGCTATACCCCTACCTCTACCTTCTATCCTATTGTTTTGCACCATCGCATAACCTGGGGGAAGGGCCACGTTCCAGTCCGGATCGGATGTGGCGTCAGTCCAGGTCTCAGGTACAAAAAAGATTTCTGGATTGTCCAATTGGAGGAGGCATTCTAGTTCATATTTATGTTTCACAAGTGAACGGGTATTCAATAGTAGGCACGACAATGTTTGTACTGGTTTTGCAGTCTTCTTTTCCTTATTCTGCCCACTATTACGGCCTAGTCGGTGTAAGGGAACTTGTTGATTACCCTGGTCTTTATTGTCTTTAGAAGAGTCTTTGCGCCCTACGCCTAATATGATAGGCTCAGTCCCCTTTATCCCGGACCGTGAAACAAAACGGAAACCACAACCCCGGCATTTGTAGGAGTCCGACCTTATCCCCCCTGCCAGCAGCTACATGCCAAGCACTCACCAATCTGCAAGTCCTAGAGTTGCTGCTGGCTAGATTTATAGATGGGGAATCGGCCAGGGGTCCTGGCGCTGGGCGCTCTTCGGGCGCAGACAGGCTTGCCTTTGGCGCGCCGGCAGCGGGCTCGTTGCTCGGTCGGCCCAGCGTGATCCTTATAGTCATGGGAGGTGAATGACTAGACCGCTGACCCTCAAGATGGTGGGCTTGCTCTCACAGACGGCAACGCGGGTCTCCGGCCGGTCGAATGTAACACTTTAACATCAAAGGGTCAGTGCAAATTTAATCACAGTTTAAAACAATTCCTAAAAACTATTTTGATGAAGTTGTGCACAGTAATGCATTTAACAGTGAAGCGCGAGCATCAAAGGATCAGTGCAAATTTTTCCACATTTAAAACAATTCCTAAAGCAGTTTTAATGAAGTGTGCAAGGTAATGCAATTAGCAGCGAAACACAAACATTCAACTGACTACAATAGCCACGTATCACAGGCTGCGCGGTCGGCCCAGCGTGATCCTTAAAGTAATGGGAGGTGAATGACTAGACAGATGACCCTCAAGATGGCGGGCTCACTCCGTTTTTACATTTACCACATTAGACAAGATTACATTAGTTGCTACTGGGGCAGTGTCATTTTGATTCCCTCCCAAAATACTGTAGGAGTCAGTCATAATCATGAGTAGTCAGCACTTGCAAATGTTCTGTGTTAAGAAAATGGAGTACCGCACATTTAAAGTACTCCACGTTTAACAGATATGATGTATAAATTGTGTGTTTAAGAAATATGACTAATAGAGAAGTTTGATGTATTTGTTCATGAATATTTTAAGGGAAAATGTAAATCCATGACATGAAAGAAGCTAAATGTATGTGTGAATTAATGTTCACAGATTCATGTGTACCATAATATTTTATTCACTTGAGAGAATTTTATTAATATTTCTTATTAATCTTTTGCATTATTTATGAGGTAAGAAATTTAATTTGCTATACATTTATAACTATGCGCAAATCTATAACCCACTGTTAAGTTGACTTAATGTATAATTTCAGTACAAGTTCACGTTCCAGTCTAACACTTACTTTGTGTTTAACCGTCAATGTGGCATGTTTTCATTTGCTTCTTGTTTCTACTGTAGGTGTGCACAAAGCCCCACTAGTTAGCATAGAAGAGTTTTTGTTTTCATTAGATATCAAGGTATGAGAAGGCAAAGTTTGACAAGGAGAAATGCGTAACAAGCAAGGAGACGAGTTCTCATGGAGGAGGAGAGAATGACCAAGGACGAAAGAAGTTGCAACTTATCAACTTGGGAAAGGTAGTGTTAGCATCCAATTTGTGTCGGAATCATGGAAAAATATTGGAGGAAGTCATGTGGGATTGTCTACCTTGATTGCAACTAATAACTTATGCTGTAACGTACTGTAGGTTCAAAGAGACATCTTAGTACTTCTTGAGGTTCAGACCTCTTCTGCTTTATGTGGTTTCATGCTACATGACCCTTGGTTAGAGTACCTTCTACTGACGTCTGTGACAGCGGACCCATTTCTATTTTATGTCCTAATTTCTGATGCTTTTAGTGGAGGTGGCCCTGTTAAGATAGCATAGGGAAACATAGGGATCATGTTTACCATTGAAAATCAACTGATGCAACTTAATTCACAATTCATTTTCCTAATTTCTTATATAGTCATACTCAAATTAGTCGTACTCATTCTGTTGTATAGGGTGAATCTATTAAGGAGATTTGGACACATTATATTCATTTTGTCTTTCTGTTTCATTATGCTGAGATTGGTCTATGTCACTCTATTTTGAATTTATAAATAAACCCTACCAAACTCGTATATAGTTGTGGACTGAATTCTTGTGGGACCAAATTGGTTACACTATATTGAAATTTATTTTGGGATTGTGTTCTCCCTCTTACCTTTCATTCAGCTACAAAGACTACCTGGTTAAGGATAAATGTTTAAAGGGGCCCAAACTTTTTACTATATGCAAAGTTTACCAGCAGTGATCATTTCAGTATATCTAGCACGGCTGCTAGCAGTGATGTAAAAATGATTTGTCAATGTGTAATGACTCTACATAGAGAATACATAACAGCGATAGCTGCATTTCCTCTAGCACCAAGTTAATATTAGTAGTAATAAGTCTCGTCAACACTATTTGATTTTTACCACTCAAATATCAGCTTTAAATATATTTTGGAAATTTATCAATTTTTCTCCAAACATTAGCTTGTGAGTTGTGAAAATGCATGCACTTTCTTCCTCAAATACATGCTTTATAATTTGGTTTACATAGACTGATACAACCAAGCAAAAACTTCCAATTTAGTACACTTGGCTGCACATAGGAGAGATTCTTACAGGTAGCCGGAAACCTACCAGTGAGCTACTCATTGTCTTCCATAAGGAAGATAAAGTTAAGGAGGATCCCGGATTGTACCGTCCAATATCCCTCATAAATGCAGACACTAAAATATATTCAAAGGTTTTGGCAAATAGGCTGGGAGGGGTCCTTGGTGGTCTGGTCTCCCCGTTGCAGCATGGGTTTATCCCTGGTCGAGGAACAACGGATAAGGCGGACTATTACGCTCTTTGATGCGCAGGCTGTCTCGGGGGGCCGGATCGCCATGATCCTTCTCGATGCCGAAAAGGCCTTTGATCGTGTTACATGGATTATTTATGGGGGATATTGGAATGAAGGGGCTTGGGCCCTAAAATAATAAAGGCCATTAAGGCAATGTATGTTGACCATTTTGCCAGAATACAGCTAATGGGGGGTGGGTCGGATAAAATATGTATCTCACAGGGTACACGCCAAGGGTCCCCCAGTTCACCAATCCTATTCGCCCTTTACATTGACTCCTTAATAAGAAAGATGTTGGGGTACGAGGGCATTAAACCAGTGGTGTGTAACGGATTTGAAACCAATCTATTAGCATATGCTGATGACCTGGCAATTACAACCACCGATCCAGACATGGCTATGCTTGCCTTGAGGGAGATAACCTCGAAGTTTGGCCGATGCTCGGGGTACCTTTTTAACGAAAATAAGACTCAAATAATCTGCTCAAGTAATATCATAAAACGGGATGGAAGATATAGGGACTCAGCAATATACCTAGGGGTTAGGATTAGCCCTATAATGGAGTCTATAATGAAAGAAAACTTTGAGCCACTGGTTGACTCAATGTCAACAGAATTAAAAAGGATAGATTCCATCCACCTGTCTATAATCGGGAGAGCTAACGTACTAAAAATGACCATCCTCCCGAAAGTATTATACCTTTTTCGCTCAATCCCGCTCATGGTGGGGAAAGCGTTGTAAAATCCATCAAATCTGTTTTTATAAAATTCATATGGCAGTAAGGGAAAACTAAGTATGGGTGGAAAATTCGTTCCGCTTGCGGAATTTGCGGATTTTTGCGATTTCGCGATCCGTGAATTGTGCGAAATCGCGGCAAAATCTGCAAATTCGCAAGCCGGACGAGTTTGCTCAGGAAGCACTTACAGGGTTACAGCAGGGCCCAAGTTGAAGCTAATTTCTTTGTAACCATTTACAAAATGGTTACAAAGAAGTTAACTTCAACTTGGGCACCTGCTGTAACCCTGTAAGTGCTTCCTGGCGCCTCCTTGCCTAATTGCAACTATTCTCTGACCCTACTCTGACCCTTGAAGCAGGGTCAGAGAATAGTTACAAGTAGACAAGGAGGCTCCATGAACAGGAGAACAGGAAGCACTTACAGATAAAGCAGGTGCCCGAGTTGAAGGTCAAATTCAGTTAGCCCCAAAAAAATCACTGGAGCTTCATTCTCCCCATCTGCTACTCTGATCGTGCCTGACCTTTTATACACACAAGAGGCATGTGAACTCGCATGGAAGCTTCGCCCGTTTGGCCCCGCCCACACACTAGCGGTGTGCACCGTCTTCCTGCCATTTACCCACTAATGTGGACAGCTAACTCAAGGGACCCCTGCACCCTTCGGCGCGATGGCATAGTAACACACATGGTCACTGGAGCTTCATTCTCCCCATCTGCTGCTCTGATCCGTCTCTGACCATTTATACACACAAGAGGCCTGTGAACTCGCATGGAAGCCCCGCCCACACACTAGCGGTGTGCACCGTCTTCCCGCCATTTACCCACTAATGTGGACAGCTCACTCAAGGGAACCCTGCGCCCTTCGGCGCGATGGCATAGTAACACACATGGTCACTGGAGCTTCATTCTCCCCATCTGCTGCTCTGATCGGTCTCTGACCATTTATACACACAAGAGGCATGTGAACTCGCATGGAAGCCCCGCCCACACACTAGCGGTGTGCACCGTCTTCCCGCCACTTACCCACTAATGTGGACAGCTCACTCAAGGGACCCCTGCGCCCTTTGGCGCGATGGCATAGTAACACACATGTGCCCACATGCATCAAAATTAATTGCATTCGCAAACGGTGCGAATCGTAAAATTCGGCCGTTTGCGAATGCAATTTGTTGCTTTGGGATGCATCATTTTTTAAGAGTTTTTTCGCTATTTTAGGAATCGCAAAATGCTTTGCGATTCCTTAAATAAATTGCAATTTTTGCGAATCGCATTTTTTTGCGAAAAAATTAGATGCATGAAAATTCGCTATTTGCGATTTCTTAAGAAATCGCAAATAAGAATTTCTTAAATTTAGAAGAAGTCAAACCTGGTGGTAATTTCTCCAAAATTGCACAATGCAGGTGAATTCCATCAGGAGTGCATAAAAGGTGCCCCAGAATGCTTGAAACATTTTTCCCCAAGGTCACTGAATTTAATTTTTCTTTTCCTGGCTTGGATTTCAGCTTCAGCATTTTCATTAGCCATTTCTACAAACAATTCAGACACACACACTGCTGCAGGTCCTCCAGACAGAGCTCCAACTTCCAACTGCAAAACCTCCCCTTCAAACCTGGGAGCAGCTGTGTGCAATTACTCTCCTGCCTTCCTGGCTGTAATCTCAATGAGATTCAGCATGTGTGTATTTTCGCAAAATGCAAATTCGCATTTTGTGAATTCGCAAATTCGCATTTTGTGAATTCGCAAATAAGAATTCGCAAAATTCATGCGATTCGGTAAAAATTGCGATTTCTACCGAATCGCAAAAAAATTTGCGAAAAAAATGATGCATTCAAAATTGCGATTCCTTATTTGGGATTCCTTAAAAATCGCAAATAAGGACTCGCAATTTCTAACTTTGATGCATGTGGGCAATGGTCACTGGAGCTTCATTCTCCACATCTGCTGCTCTGATCGGTCTCTGGCCATTTATACACACAAGAGGCATGTGAACTCGCATGGAAGCCCCGCCCACACACTAGCGGTGTGCACCGTCTTCCCGCCATTTACCCACTAATGTGACAGCTCACTCAAGGGACCCCTGCGCCCTTCGGCGCGATGGCATAGTAACACACATGGTCACTGGAGCTTCATTCTCCCCATCTGCTGCTCTGATCCGTCTCTGACCATTTATACACACAAGATGCATGTGAACTCGCATGGAAGCCCCACCCACACACCAGCTGTGTGCACCGTCTTCCCACCACTTACCCACTAATGTGGACAGCTCACTCAAGGGACCCCTGCGCCCTTCGGCGCGATGGCATAGTAACACACATGGTCACTGGAGCTTCATTCTCCCCATCTGCTGCTCTGATCCGTCTCTGACCATTTATACACACAAGATGCATGTGAACTCGCATGGAAGCCCCACCCACACACCAGCTGTGTGCACAGTCTTCCCACCACTTACCCACTAATGTGGACAGCTCACTCAAGGGACCCCTGCGCCCTTCGGCGCGATGGCATAGTAACTCACATGTGCCCACATGCATCAAACTTTATTGCATTCGCAAACGGTGCGAATCGCAAAACTCGGTCGTTTGCGAATGCAAATTGTTGCTTTGGGATGCTTCATTTGTTAAGAGTTTTTTAGCTAATTTAGGAATCGCAAAATGCTTTGCGATTCCTTAAATAAATCGCAATTTTTGCGAATCGCATTTTTGGGGAAAAAAATGTATGCATGAAAATTCGCTATTTGTGAGTTCTTAAGAAATCGCAAATAAGAATTCTTAAAATTAGAAGAAGTCAAACCTGGTGGTAATTTCACCAAAATTGCACAATGCAGGTGAAATCCATCACAAGTGCATAAAAGGTGCCCCAGAATGCTTAAAACATTTTTCCCCAATGTCAGCACTCTTTTTTTTGGCACGGAGGCAGAGGTTGAGAGCTGCAGCAGGATGGAGAAGAAGGATTATTCAAGAGAGAATTTTTAGAGTGCGCATCACCTTACTAGGGCAGACAGAAGCAGAAATATATGATAAGTATAGGCTCAATGCCCATTTAATTTTAGATTTAATTGCAGAATTGGACCCAATCTTGCAGAGACAAACACGCAGGACACAATCAATACCAACCCATGTTCAGGTATTGTGTTCACTACACCTCCTTGCCTCTGGGTCATTTCAGGGTGTAATAGCCGTTGCTGGAGGTGTCTCCCAGAGTTCCCTTTCAAGATTTTTTCATGCTTTTCTAAATGCCATGTTGCAAAGGATAAGGCATCACATTAAATTTCCAAGTACACCACAGGATTTGTTAAAAACCAAGTTAGATTTCTACAACATGGCACATTTTCCACATGTCATTGGCTGTGTCGATGGCACACATGTTCCCATTTGCCCACCTTCTGAAAATGAGTATATTTTCCGCAACAGGAAAAGTTACCATTCTCTCAACATACAAGCAATTTGCAATTCTCAAACCATCATCACAGACTTAGTTGCCAGTTACCCTGGAAGTGCCCATGACTCCTATATTTTTAGACACAGTGTTATCCACACGCGACTGCTTGCTGGTGAATTTGGAGAAGGATATTTGGTTGGTAAATATAAATATCATAATTTTTAAAGACTCCTGTGTCTTCAAGACACATGTTGCTCATGCATTGTATCTGTTATTTCTTTTTAGGTGACAGTGCCTATGCAGTGAGGTCATGCATATTAACACCGTATCTTAATCCAGTAACCAGAAAAGAGCAGCAGTACAACCATGCTCACATATCAACCCGCAATTTGATAGAAAGAACCTTTGGTGTGATGAAATCTCGCTTCCGCATACTTCATAAAACAGGAGGAGCTTTACAATATTGCCCAGAAATTTGCTGTAAAATAGTTGCTGCATGTGCAATGTTGCACAACTTAGCGACTAGGAGAGGCCTAGAACTGGATTTGGACGATGTACTACCTCAAAATGATAATCAGCCACATCAACCCCATGCAAGATTACATGGACCTGAAGCAGCAGAGGGTAGAAGGAGAAGGAAAGAGATAACACAACATTACTTTAAAAAAAGGTAAGAACCACAAAAGACACTCAGGTGCTTGATTGTAAACTGTTTATTGTACTGAAAGTACATTTTTGCATTTTTCTATTCAAATGTAAATGCTTTTAGATCACACAGTAAATTACTTTGCCTTTACTTCAAAGCAGAAAGCAATGTTTTTCAAATGATAAGGTCATCTTTTTGACAAAATATGTAAGTTCAAAGGTAGCATACTATTTTTTACGTTCTCGCACACCTAATGCTTTGCCTAGACTTTTCAAATCACCCATGGCCATGTAACTTGAAATGTAATTTTTTTCTGTTACTACGGCGTGCCTCGGGTAACTTTGGGACAAGTATGCCACTGACATTGCTGGCAACATCACTAACCCCAATTTCTGACTGGTTACCATGTGCATCATGAGTTTGTGTTTTTTGTACAAGATTATGCAGTGCCCCCATTCCCCTGGCAATCTCTCCACAAATATGTTTCAAATCATGTTGCATGGCAACTGTCTGCTTACAGAGTTGAGCAGTACTGCTTGAAAGTCGAGACATTCCCCTGGTGTGACCCTGCATGCAGGTCATTGCTCTAAGATGCCTCTTTGCACTTTCCCCTTGCTGTGTCTGTATTACTGTGCACATTTTCTCCAAAGAAGTTGCAATGTGGAGTAGGTTTTCTGATGTTGCTCTATGCCCTTTATCAATGACATTTGTCATGTGTTTAATATTGTTGTGCATTGCACCAATCTCTTTGTCAAAGCGAGCAATTTTTCCCTTCATGACTCTAATGTCTTTGCCTTGTAGGCGCTGAATTTTCTAAATTTTATCATCAACAACACTGCCGGTGATGCTCTCCTCTACAGCTCTTTCTCTTTGTGATGCATGTGACCTGCGCCTATAAAACTGTACAAGTCCATTACGCCTGCTCTGCATTGGGATAGAGCTTGCTGGTGTTTCAACATTCTGCATTTCTGGGACATTAACATTTTGAGTTTCTTCACTATCAGACTGCTGCAGTGGGCGCAGTCTGTGTCTTTGCCTTCTTTCAAAATGTAAGAATGATGAGGTTGCACCATTTGACTCATCTGTGTCTTGTCCATCTTGAGTATTAAGCTCTGTCAATTCATTCTCATTACTTTCTTGTTGTGTATCTATGAATGAAATAGTGCAGTGAGTTACTTTTAAATTTGCACTTTTTGTTTTGCTATTCAAAATAAATGTTCAAACAGACAAAGCTTGCTGCATGCCTACTTTGGTCTCCTTCCATAATATACTTGTTTTTTTATTACCTTTGCTTAACTTTGGAACATGCAATTTTTCAACAGACTACAACTCCCACAATGCACTGCTGCATGACTAAAAATGAGTATTTATTTGAATTTGAAAAACTTAGAGAACTAATGCAAGAGAGAATTGCTAATTGAACATCAACTAAATCATTTTAAGGCCTCTTCCTATCCAATTATACATTTTTAAAAACAATTTCAATAAGTCTTACCTTCAAAATGTCCAACAAGGTCTGAGGTATCAATGTCAATTACTCCAACAACAGCTTCAGGTAAAAGTGTTCCTTCAACCATGTCTTCAAGGGGGGTATTGGGCCTATCCCTGAGGCTACCTCCACCAGTCTTTTTGGCAGCCTTCATCCTGGTTGCTATTCTATCCTTGGCACGACTGCGCAGGTCATACCAGAGTTTCTGTAAGTTGTTTATATCACGATGTGCAACACCCACAGCATTCACCTTTGCTTGTATAGCAAGCCAGAGATTCGTTTTAACAGCTTCAGGCACCTTCAAAGACTGTTCACCAAACAGTTGGTCCTGCCTCACAGTGACCTCCTCAATAAGTATTTCCAACTCCTGGTCACTGAATTTAATTTTTCTTTTTCTGTCTTGGATTTCAGCTTCAGCATTTTCATTAGCCATTTCTACAAACAATTTAGACACACACACTGCTGCAGGTCCTCCAGACAGAGCTCCAACTTCCAACTGCCAAACCTCCCCTTCAAACCTGGGAGCAGCTGTGTGCAATTACTCTCCTGCCTTCCTGGCTGTAATCTCAATGAGATTCAGCATGTGTGTATTTTTGCAAAATGCAAATTAGCATTTTGCGAATTCGCAAATAAGAATTCTCAAAATTCATGTGATTCGGTAAAAATTGCGATTGGTCACTGGAGCTTCATTCTCCCCATCTGCTGCTCTGATCGGTCTCTGACCATTTATACACACAAGAGGCATGTGAATTCGCATGGAAGCCCCGCCCACTCTAACGGTGTGCACCGCCTTCCCGCCATTTACCCACTAATGTGGACAGCTTACTCAAGGGACCCCTGCGCCCTTCGGCGCGATGGCATAGTAACACACATGGTCACTGGAGCTTCATTCTCCCCATCTGCTGCTCTAATCGGTCTCTGACCATTTATAGACACAAGAGGCATGTGAACTCGCATGGAAGCCCCGCCCACACACTAGCGGTGTGCACCGTCTTCCCGCCACTTACCCACTAATGTGGACAGCTCACTCAAGCGACCCCTGCGCCCTTCGGCACGATGGCATAGTAACTCACATGTGCCCACATGCATCAAACTTAATTGCATTCGCAAATGGTGCGAATCGCAAAATTCGGCCGTTTGCAAATGCAAATTGTTCCTTTGGGATGCATCATTAGTTAAGAGTTTTTTCGCTATTTTAGGAATCGCAAAATGCTTTGCGGTTCCTTAAATAAATCGCAAATTTTGCGAATCGCATTTTTTTGCGAAAAAATTGTATGCATGAAAATTCGCTATTTGCGATTTCTTAAGAAATCGCAAATAAGAATTCTTAAAATTAGAAGAAGTCAAACCTGGTGGTAATTTCTCCAAAATTGCACAATGCAGGTGAAATCCATCAGGAGTGCATAAAAGGTGCCCCAGAATGCTTCAAACATTTTTCCCCAAGGTCAGCACTCTTTTTTCTGGCACGGAGGCAGAGTTTGAGAGCTGCAGCAGGATGGAGAAGAAGGATTATTCAAGAGAGAATTTTTAGAGTGCGCATCACCATACTAGGGCAGACAGAAGCAGAAATCTATGATAAGTATAGGCGCAATGCTCATTTAATTTTAGATTTAATTGCAGAATTGGACGCAATCTTGCAGAGACAAACATACAGGACACAAGCAATACCAACCCATATTCAGGTATTGTGTTCACTACACCTCCTTGCCTCTGGGTCATTTCAGGGTGTAATAGCCGTTGCTGGTGGTGTCTCCCAGAGTTCCCTTTCAAGATTTTTTAATGCTTTTCTAAATGCCATGTTGCAAAGGATAAGACATCACATTAAATTTCCAAGTATCCCACAGGATTTGTTAAAAACCAAGTTAGATTTCTACAACATGGCACATCTTCCACATGTCATTGGCTGTGTAGATGGCAAACATGTTCCCATTTGCCCACCTTCTGAAAATGAGTATATTTTCCGCAACAGGAAAAGTTACCATTCTCTCAACATACAAGCTATTTGCAATTCTCAAACCATCATCACAGACTTAGTTGCCAGTTACCCTGGAAGTGCCCATGACTCCTATATTTTTAGACACAGTGTCATCCACACACGACTGCTTGCTGGTGAATTTGGAGAAGGATATTTGCTTGTTAAAAATAAATATCATAATTTTTAAAGACTCCTGTGTCTTCAAGACACATGTTGCTCATGCATTGTATCTGTTATTTCTATCAGGTGACAGTGCCTATGCAGTGAGGTCATGCATATTAACACCTTATCTTAATCCAGTAACCAGAAAAGAGCAGCAGTACAACCATGCTCACATATCAACCCGCAATTTGATAGAAAGAACCTTTGGTGTGATGAAATCTCATTTCCGCATACTTCATAAAACAGGAGGAGCTTTACAATATTGTAGTAGAAAAACAAAGAGGGAGAGCAAGGGATGGTGTTCACCTAGAGGTGAACGGAGAATACTCCTATTCCCCTGATCAAGGATTCAATTAAACAAAGAAAGGAGTACCACCAGAGGTAACCAGGAAGGTTTCCTAATAGGGTTGTTTAGATGACAAAGAAGAAAAGATTCATCCTTTTGTAAAAAAACCCTCACTCACCAACCTAGTGGTGACATGCTTCATCATCGGGGTCCACCCTGGTGGCCTAGCGTCACCAGGGTGTGCTTCAACACCTGAACTACAGTGGAGCAGGTTGTGAGTGTAGGTGCAAAAAAATTGTGTGTTAAAAATTGTCCTGGTTTAACTTGAAAAAGTGATTTTTATTTTGAAGCAACTGGACAATATTAAAAGGAAGGGGGAGATACTGAGAGGTGAGTTACGGCCAAAGTATCTCCATATGTGTATTGGTGTATTGGTCGACATGTTTCTACCATATGGGTAAATACCCGGTATTCCTCAGGACCAAAAAACAAGGAGATGGGTGGTGTGGGCCCCCTAAAAGGCACACCCTGCCCTAAGTCCTCGTATACCTATTGGCAAAATAAGCCAATGGAAGTGAAGCACAATTCAGGTTGAAGAGCTTCGCAATTGAAAAACATAAAACCTGTGGAGAAAAGAGAGACATAAACATAGATCAGGCATAATAAATCTTACTAGCCTGTAACGTCGTGCTGTGTCTTTTGTGCTCTCATATTTCATGCCACTGTAAATAGGAAAGCTTTCGGTGATCTATGCGTGAAGATCAGGTTACCATAAGGGGCTGATTGTTGTGTCAAGACTTGATATACTTATCAATAAGTGCGTGCCATGTTGCATGCATTGTTCTTTAGACGCATTCCCACTCATACAAATAATCTTCCAGAAGTGCGATATATCGTTCTGTCCATCCAGCTATGGTGGTGGGGGAATTGCAGTGCATGGAAAATATCCATCTGCTCAGATAAAGAGACGTACAACAACTAACAGACACGTAACACTCAAGGGACAAACACACACGTAATATGGCGGCTTACATTATTTTATGCTGTTATATGCTTCGGCGGGCAGGGGGTAGTCTCATCATACAATCGAACACATTCTGTAATATAGAAAGTGCACTGATAGTGAGAGACGGATCCGCTAACCGCCGAGGGTAGCGATGGTTGTATAAAAGTGTTGGCGGTATCAGACTCCGTTGACCGCTGTCTCAGGGGAGGAAATAACTTACAGTTTGCTGCAGATGCGTATGGCCATTCACCTACTGCTACCGTCCGCTGCTCGGCTAGTAATGCCGGCTGGCGCTGGGAACGGTAAAGAAGGGAGGACTCAGTTTCCGGATGCGATCACGTGGGTCGCGTAGTCATGGGAATGGGACGAGGCTGGGGCTACGGATGCCGCGAAGCGGCAAAAAGTGGTAGGGTCTCTTGAAATACGCTTCCGCTGTTTCAAGGAGCGTTCGAGAGACTGTCAAGTCCGTAGTGGACATGGAACAGGCTTAGGCTGTGGGTGATGAAATGGAAAAATTAAGTTTGTGGAAAATACTCAAATAATTAGATAGTAAATAGGGGCCAATGAAATCCAGCCAAAATCGTGGGCAGGATAATAGGGGTGAAAAAAGACTATGCCCTGGGGAAAGTATTCCGGTGAAGCATATAACAACGATCGCTCCAGATGTGGGGCGGTCAGAATGGGGAATCAAGGAGAAAAGGGGGAGGGGGAAAGGGGAGGGGGAAGGCCCACGCTGGGGGTCTGGTTGTCAGTAACATTATCAGGCAGTCTGATGGGCTGGGTCATCCCTGATAGGGACACCTAGTGCTGGCTGCAGTGTATGGATCTAACAGTCCAGAAGGATAGGAGCTATGTTATTTGAAAACTGATGCCCACGGGATGTTATCATTCAATCCTGTTTTGTGGGTCGAAAGTCTATAGATCCATCGCTGTTCTTTCTCGAAAAGGCGTTTTTGCGCATTGGGGCCTGGTTGGATTTGTTCTATTACTGTCTATTTCATGTCATTTGGTGTATGATGTGACAGCAAATAATGGTCTGTGAGTATCGTTGTGTTTTTCTTGTATCGGATCGTGCTTCGATGTTCACTTATGCGCTGCTTCACCTTACGTGTAGTCATACCAATATAGGATTTGTCGCATGTACATTTGATCAAATATACAACGTTACTACTATTACAGTTGGTATGGGATCTCTGTTCCCACACTCTGTCTTCCTCTAGGTTGAGTGTCTTGGTGTTGTCAGTCAGGTGACAGACACTGCAGTCTCCGCACCTAGAATGCCCTGTTACCGGTGGGAGCCCCCAGAGCTGTGTGATACTTGGATTGATGGATGGCGTAGTTGTTTTTGGTCTGGTATTCACCAAGCTGTCTTTGAGACTCAGTGCTTTTTTGTACGAGAATAGAGGTTTTTCCCATTTGAGGTTGCCAGTATTGAGTATAGACCAATGTTTGCTTATGCTCCTGCTCACTTGGTTAGATATGGCATTGTAGGTAGTTACACATGTGAGAGGTATAGTCTCGTTCATTGGTGTTTTCTCTTCAAGTAGTGCTTGCCTGGGCTGATTCCTTGCTCTTTTTTTACATTTATTGATGATTTTGGATGGGTATCCTCGGTTTTGAAGTTTTTTGGTGAGGTCTTCCGCCTGGTTTTTGTAGTCACCCAGGTTGCTACAGTTCCTTCGTAGGCGTAGGTATTGACCATAGGGGAGATTTTCCTTAAGCGGGCGCGGGTGAAACCTTTCAAACCTAAGTAGGTTGTTCTTGGCTGTGGGCTTGAAATGGGTTTTTGTTATGAGAGTGTCATTTTCTCTTTGTATCTCAATATCCAGGAAGACCATTTTATCCTTGTCTATATTGTGGGTGAACCGCAGATGTGGGTCACAGTTGTTAAGCCAGGTGATGAATGGCATTAGTGTTTCTTCTGGACCCTGCCAGATTGTGAAAATGTCATCTATGTACCTTCGCCAGAATCTGATGTGATCACTGTAAGGGTTATCCGGTGATAGGTTGTATCGTTGTTCAAAGTCAAAGACGTAGAGTCCCGCTATGCTGGGGGCAAAAACATTGCCCATTGAGGTACCCCCAGTTTGGAGGTACAGGGACCCCTCATATTCAAAGAAGTTCCTTTTGAGGGCCAGGGTTGCACATTCTATGACAAACTGTTTTGGTGTGCGGTACTCCCAGGTGGCGGTTTGCAAGGTTTTTTTGAGAACATTTATTGTTGCATCCTGTGGTATGTTGGTATACAGGCTTTCAATGTCCAAACTTACAAGGATAGTGTCTTCCTCCATTTGGATGTTCTCTAGGAGTACCAAACGCCTTTTCGAGAAAGAACAGCGATGGATCTATAGACTTTCGACCCACAAAACAGGATTGAATGATAACATCCCGTGGGCATCAGTTTTCAAATAACATAGCTCCTATCCTTCTGGAATGTTAGATCCATACACTGCAGCCAGCACTAGGTGTCCCTATCAGGGATGACCCAGCCCATTAGACTGCCTGATAATGTTACTGACTCCCAGACCCCCAGCGTGGGCCTTCCCCCCCCCCTTTTCTCCTTGATTCCCCATTCTGACCGCCCCACATCTGGAGCGATCATTGTTATATGCTTCACCGGAATACTTTCCCCAGGGCATAGTCTTTTTTCACCCCTATTATCCTGCCCACGATTTTGGCTGGATTTCATTGGCCCCTATTTACTATCTAATTATTTGAGTATTTTCCACAAACTTAATTTTTTCCATTTCATCACCCACAGCCTAAGCCTGTTCCATGTCCACTACGGACTTGACAGTCTCTCGAACGCTCCTTGAAACAGCCGAAGCGTATTTCAAGAGACCCTACCACTTTTTGCCGCTTCGCGGCATCCGTAGCCCCAGCCTCGTCCCATTCCCATGACTACGCGACCCACGTGATCGCATCCGGAAACGGAGTCCTCCCTTCTTTACCGTTCCCAGCGCCAGCCGGCATTACTAGCCGAGCAGCGGACGGCAGCAGTAGGTGAATGGCCATACGCATCTGCAGCAAACTGTAAGTTATTTCCTCCCCTGAGACAGCGGTCAACGGAGTCTGATACCGCCAACACTTTTATACAACCATCGCTACCCTCGGCGGTTAGCGGATCCGTCTCTCACTATCAGTGCACTTTCTATATTACAGAATGTGTTCGATTGTATGATGAGACTACCCCCTGCCCGCCGAAGCATATAACAGCATAAAATAATGTAAGCCGCCATATTACGTGTGTGTTTGTCCCTTGAGTGTTACGTGTCTGTTAGTTGTTGTACGTCTCTTTATCTGAGCAGATGGATATTTTCCATGCACTGCAATTCCCCCACCACCATAGCTGGATGGACAGAACGATATATCGCACTTCTGGAAGATTATTTGTATGAGTGGGAATGCGTCTAAAGAACAATGCATGCAACATGGCACGCACTTATTGATAAGTATATCAAGTCTTGACACAACAATCAGCCCCTTATGGTAACCTGATCTTCACGCATAGATCACCGAAAGCTTTCCTATTTACAGTGGCATGAAATATGAGAGCACAAAAGACACAGCACGACGTTACAGGCTAGTAAGATTTATTATGCCTGATCTATGTTTATGTCTCTCTTTTCTCCACAGGTTTTATGTTTTTCAATTGCGAAGCTCTTCAACCTGAATTGTGCTTCACCTCCATTGGCTTATTTTGCCAATAGGTATACGAGGACTATGGGCAGGGTGTGCCTTTTAGGGGGCCCACACCACCCATCTCCTTGTTTTTGGTCCTGAGGAATACCGGGTATTTACCCATATGGTAGAAACATGTCGACCAATACACCAATACACATATAGAGATACTTTGGCCATAACTCACCTCTCAGTATCTCCCCCTTCCTTTTAATATTGTCCAGTTGCTTCAAAATAAAAATCACTTTTTCAAGTTAAACCAGGACAATTTTTAACACACAATTTTTTTGCACCTACACTCACAACCTGCTCCACTGTAGTTCAGGTGTTGAAGCACACCCTGGTGACGCTAGGCCACCAGGGTGGACCCCGATGATGAAGCATGTCACCACTAGGTTGGTGAATGAGAGTTTTTTTTACAAAAGGATGAATCTTTTCCTCTTTGTCATCTAAACAACCCCATTAGTAAACCTTCCTGGCTTTACAATATTGGCCAGAAATTTGCTGTAAAATAGTTGCTGCATGTGCAATGTTGCACAACTTAGCGACTAGGAGAGGCCTAGAACTGGATTTGGACGATGTACTGCCTCAAAATGATAATCAGCCACATCAACCCCATGCAAGATTACATGGACCTGAAGCAGCAGAGGGTAGAAGGAAAGAGATAACACAACATTACTTTAAAAAAAGGTAAGAACCACAAAAGACACTCAGGTGCTTGATTGTAAACTGTTTATTGTACTGAAAGTAAATTTTATGCATTTTTCTATTCAAATGTAAATGCTTTTAGATCACACAGTAAATTACTTTGCCTTTACTTCAAAGCAGAAAGCAATGTTTTTCAAATGATAAGGTCATCTTTTTGACAAAATATGTAAGTTCAAAGGTAGCATACTATTTTTTATGTCCTCGCACACCTAATGCTTTGCCTGTACTTTTCAAATCACCCATGGCCATGTAACTTGAAATGTAATTTTTTTCTGTTACTACGGCGTGCCTCAGGTAACTCTGGGACAAGTATGCCACTGACATTGCTGGCAACATCACTAACCCCAATTTCTGACTGGTTACCATGTGCATCATGAGTTTGTGTTTTTTGTACAAGATTATGCAGTGCCCCCATTCCCCTGGCAATCTCTCCACAAATATGTTTCAAATCATGTTGCATGGCAACTGTCTGCTTACAGAGTTGAGCAGTACTGCTTGAAAGTCGAGACATTCCCCTGGTGTGACCCTGCATGCAGGTCATTGCTCTAAGATGCCTCTTTGCACTTTCCCCTTGCTGTGTCTGTATTACTGTGCACATTTTCTCCAAAGAAGTTGCAATGTGGAGTAGGGTTTCTGATGTTGCTCTATGCCCTTTATCAATGACATTTGTCATGTGTTTAATATTGTTGTGCATTGCACCAATCTCTTTGTCAAAGCGAGCAATTTTTCCCTTCATGACTCTAATGTCTTTGCCTTGTAGGCACTGAATTTTCAAAATGTTATCATCAACAACACTGCCGGTGATGCTCTCCTCTACAGCTCTTTCTCTTTGTGATGCATGTGACCTGCGCCTATAAAACTGTACAAGTCCATTACGCCTGCTCTGCATTGGGATAGAGCTTGCTGGTGTTTCAATATTCTGCATTTCTGGGACATTAACATTTTGAGTTTCTTCACTATCAGACTGCTGCAGTGGGCGCAGTCTGTGTCTTTGCCTTCTTTCAAAATTTAAGAATGATGAGGTTGCAGCATTTGACTCATCTGTGTCCTGTCCATCTTGAGTATTAAACTCTGTCAATTCATTCTCATTAATTTCTTGTTGTGTATCTATGAATGAAATAGTGCAAACAGTGAGTTACTTTTAAATTTGCACTTTTTGTTTTGCTATTCAAAATACATTTTCAAACAAACAAAGCTTGCTGCATGCCTACTTTGGTATCCTTCCATAATATACTTGTTTTTTTTATTAACTTTGCTTAACTTTGGAACATGCAATTTTTCAACAGACTACAACTCCCACAATGCACTGCTGCATGAATAAAAATGAGTATTTATTTGAATTTGAAATACTTAAAGAACTAATGCAAGAGAGAATTGCTAATTGAACATCCTCGCTCTCTCTGCTGATTGAGAGCAGCTTCGCAGCTTCCTCGTCCCGCTGACTACGAGCGGTGGACGTAACTTATTTTAAAACCCCTCCTATCCCGCCCTGCTGACTCCACCCACCTCCCTCGTCACTCGCCTATTTAGGCTCCGCCTCTTTCTCTTCCAGTGCACACGAGCAGCCCTGTGGCAGAGGGCTCGCGCGCACTGGGCACTGTAACTCCATTTTTAATACCTCCTCGCTCTCTCTGCTGATTGAGAGCAGCTTCGCAGCTTCCTCGTCCCGCTGACTACGAGCGGTGGACGTAACTTATTTTAAAACCCCTCCTATCCCGCCCTGCTGACTCCACCCACCTCCCTCGTCACTCGCCTATTTAGGCTCCGCCTCTTTCTCTTCCAGTGCACACGAGCAGCCCTGTGGCAGAGGGCTCGCGCGCGCTGGGCACTGTAACTCCATTTTTAATACCTTCTCGCTCTCTCTGCTGATTGAGAGCAGCTTCGCAGCTTCCTCGTCCCGCTGACTACGAGCGGTGGACGTAACTTATTTTAAAACCCCTCCTATCCCGCCCTGATGACTCCACCCACCTCCCTCGTCACTCGCCTATTTAAACCTCCCCATGCGTCCGCGCAGCGGACGAGCGCAGCGGGCGCGCCGGAGTTGCGCCAGAGTTAAGCCCGTCTGCGCCCGTCCGCAGCCGGACGGGCCCAGGGGCTAGGGATGCCACCACTACTATCTCTCATTCTCGCTCCGCTCTTATGCGTCTACAAGCCTCTGCTTGACCCTTATCTCCCGATACCTGGACCAGGATCTCCTCACTGGGGATTAAAGGTCACTCTCCCCCGCATTTGGGGCCGGCGGCACCAATCATTGCCCCTGCTCGTGTCGAGTCACAGTTCCGGGTACTATACCTAAACACCCATTCTCTGGTCAGGCATCAAACCGACATTTTCCATCTCCTCACAACGGAGAGGCCAGATGCTCTCTTACTATCTGAGACCTGGCTTACCGACGACTCCCTCCCTGATATCCTCGCTGCACTACCCCCAGATTACTTTCTGCTGAACACCAACCGTCCCGGGGGCCGCCCCGGAGGTGGGGTGGCAGCGGTAATACGCAAGAACCTTAAGATCATCGCCTCCGCCAGCATAACCCTCCCAGAAGTGGACAACTTGGTCCTGCGTCTTGGGACCGAGGTAGGCGCAGTCACCATCATGGTACTTTATCGCCCCCCCCACCCCATGCCCTCCTTCCCCTCCTCCTTTATCGATCAGTTGACTAACATTGCCATTTCCTCCCCCCGTACTATCATCGTTGGTGACTTCAATTACTGGTTTCAGAACGTGGACGCTGGCCCCCACGCCACCGAATTGTTCGAGGCTCTCTCGAGCATGAACTTCACGCAATTAGTCCAGTCCGCCACTAATAGTGGCGGCCACATCCTCGACCACATCAGGGTCCACGGGGTCAAGTCCTCCTGTCCGCTTATTACACCTTGTGTGTGGTCCGATAATTTTTTGATTGACATCACTTTCTCGGTTGTCGGCCAGATCAGGATCCCACTACAGGAGGGCGGCACCGCCCGCAAGTGGAGAGCCGCCGATTCCTCTCAATTCTTATCCCATCTCTCTCTCACCCGTCCCTTGCTCCCCAACGATCTCAGCACCAACGAGCTTCAGGGGCATATCTCTGACTGGCTTACGACAGCCAGCGATATCTTCGCCCCTCTAACTAAGTTTCCCCGATCCCGACACCGACACTCCCATAAATGGTTCACTCCCCACCTTAAGACCTTGCAGTTGGAACTCCGCCGATCCGAGCGTAGGTGGAGGAGAGACTATTGCTCGCCTAGCAGAGGTGTATATGTGGCCGCGCGCAATAATTACAAAACAGCTATCTCCGCAGCCAAAAAAGTTTACGTTTCTGGAAAAATCCTATCCGCTCCTTGCAAGTCCAAAGAGATTTTTAAAGTTTTTAACGAATTCACTTCCGACCCCAGGACACTTCCGACTGAGGCCCCTACATAGGAATCTTGTAACGCGCTGAGTACGTTTTTCACTCAGAAAATCGTCCTGATTAAAGACACCATCCCGACTATTTCTCCTGGCGCGGGCTCCGCCTCCCCTCCCCACAACACCCTTTCTTTCACTCAGTTTCCTCCTCTAGATTCCATGGCTTTGGCCACATTGGCCACCCGTGTTAAGTCTGGATCTCCAGACGACTGTTGTCCCCCCACCATACTACGTGACATCTGCCATTCTTTTCCCGACTGCATCCTCCCCATGTTGAATTCCTCTCTTTCGTCCGGTACGGTACCCTGCTCCTTCAAGGAGGCCGTGCTGGTGCCTCTATTAAAGAAACCTGGAGCCGATCCTGCCGTCCCGGCGAACTATCGTCCTATCTCTCTTCTGCCTTTCTTCTCTAAAATCTTGGAAGCCCACACCACCGCCTGTCTTTCACAGTTTATCGAGAGTTCTAACTTTCTCGAGGCCAATCAGGCCGGCTTCAGACCCGGCCATTCCACGGAGATGGTGATCTTGGCCGTGTTGGATACCTTGAGAGACGGCGCTGACAAGGGTTCCCCCCAGGCCCTGGTATTATTAGATCTGTCGGCTGCTTTCGACACGGTGGACCACAACATCCTTCTCCACCGTGTCGAGCAAGCTGGCATCCAGGGCCTGGCGCTGGCATGGGTCAAATCCTTCCTGACCGGGAGGTCCCAGACCCTCAGCCTGGGTACTCTGAGAGCTCCTAGGGAACACTTGCCCTGCGGGGTCCCCCAGGGCTCCTCCTTATCCCCTCTTCTCTTCAACCTCTATCTTCGACCCCTTCTTTTCTCTCTGAAGCAGTGGGACGTCACCGTCTTCAACTACGCGGACGACCTACAACTCATCTTTTCTCTCGACTCCCCCTCTGCTATCCCGAACTTCCAGGCAGTTATGTCCCACATCCTACAGTGGATGTGCCAAAACCAGCTCAAACTGAATCCTGGAAAGACGGAGCTCCTTCTTCCTGGCAAGAGTTCTACCTATTGGGGTCCGCACTTTTGGCCGAAAGAACTCGGTACCCCCCCCACCCCTGTGGCCTCGGTAAAAAGTCTCGGGGTCACCATTGACTCCAGTCTTACCCTCGGGCCCCAAGTGGGGACAGTAGTCTCCTCCTGCATGTTCCAGCTACGCAGGATCAGGAAGGTGGCTTATCTCCTTACTCCTGAAGCTCTCCTGCAAGCAATCATAGCCCTTGTCCTCTCCCGCTTAGATTTTTCGAACGCTATCTACCACGGTCTGCCTAAAACATCTCTCTCCAGACTACAATCTGTTCAAAACCAAGCGGCGAGATTGGCCCTTGGGATTCCGAAATGGCAATCCGCTAAACCCCTTCTTTTTAAACTGCACTGGCTCCCTGTCGTCTCGAGAGCAGCCTTCAAGATCGGCTGCCTCACCTTTAAATCTTTATCCGGCCCCTGTCCCGCCTTTCTGAAATCCCTTATCAGGACCTATTGCCCTTCACGGAACCTGAGATCTTCTCACCTTCACCTCTTATTCATTCCCCCCGTCAAAATTTGCAGATCTGGAGGCCGGAGATTCGCATTCCTGGCCCCTAAACTGTGGAACTCCTTTCCCCTCTCTCTCAAAATCTCCAACTCTCTCACCCTTTTCCGTAAATCCCTAAAAACATGGCTTTTCCCTCAATCCGGCTAAAACCCTTTTGGTCCCTCAGTACTCAACCAGCGCCAGGAAACCCTTGGTGTCAGCGCGCTTTACAAGCTCCCCTTACAATACAATACAATCAACTAAATCATTTTAAGGCCTCTTCCTATCCAATTATACATTTTTAAAAACAATTTCAATAAGTCTTACCTTCAAAATGTCCAACAAGGTCTGAGGTATCAATGTCAATTACTCCAACAACAGCTTCAGGTAAAAGTGTTCCTTCAACCATGTCTTCAAGGGGGGTATTGGGCCTATCCCTGGGGGTACCTCCACCAGTCTTTTTGGCAGCCTTCATCCTGGTTGCTATTCTTTCCTTGGCACGACTACGCAGGTCATACCAGCGTTTCTGTAAGTTGTTTATATCACGATGTGCAACACCCACAGCATTCACCTTTGCTTGGATAGCAAGCCAGAGATTCCTTTTAACAGCTTCAGGCACCTTCAAAGACTGTTTACCAAACAGTTGGTCCTGCCTCACAGTGATCTCCTCAATAAGTATTTCCAACTCCTGGTCACTGAATTTAATTGTTCTTTTCCTGGCTTGGATTTCAGCTTCAGCATTTTCATTAGCCATTTCTACAAAAAATTCAGACACACACACTGCTGCAGGTCCTCCAGACAGAGCTCCAACTGCCAAACCTCCCCTTCAAACCTGGGAGCAGCTGTGTGCAATTACTCTCCTGCCTTCCTGGCTGTCATCTCAATGAGATTCAGCATGTGTGTATTTTCGCAAATTGCGAATTCGCATTTTGCGAATTCGCAAATAAGAATTCGCAAAATTCATGCGATTCGGTAAAAATTTCAATTTTTACCGAATCGCAAAAAAAGTTGCGAAAGAAATGATGCATTCAAAATTGCGATTCCTTATTTGCGATTCCTTAAAAATCGCAAATAAGGAATCACAATTTCTAACTTTGATGCACGTGGGCAATGGTCACTGGAGCTTCATTCTCCCCATCTGCTGCTCTGATCGGTCTCTGACCATTTATACACACAAGAGGCATGTGAACTCGCATGGAAGCCCCACCCACACACTAACGGTGTGCACCGTCTTCCCGCCATTTACCCACTAATATGGACAGCTCACTCAAGGGACCCCTGCGCCCTTCGGCGCGATGGCATAGTAACACACATGGTCACTGGAGCTTCATTCTCCCCATCTGCTGCTCTGATCGGTCTCCGACCATTTATATACACAAGAGGCATGTGAACTTGCATGGAAGCCCCGCCAACACACTAGCGGTGTGCACCGTCTTCCCGCCACTTACCCACTAATGTGGACAGCTCACTCAAGGAACCCCTGCGCCCTTCGGCGCGATGGCATAGTAACACACATGTGCCCACATGCATCAAACTTAATTGCATTCGCAAACGGTGCGAATCGCAAAAATCGGCCGTTTGCGAATGCAATTTGTTGCGTTGGGATGCATCATTTGTTAAGAGTTTTTTTGCTATTTTAGGAATCGCAAAATGCTTTGCGATTCCTTAAATGAATCGCAATTTTTGCGAATCGCATTTTTTGGGAAAAATTTGTATGCATGAAAATTCGCTATTTGCGAGTTCTTAAGAAATCGCAAATAAGAATTCTTAAAATTAGAAGAAGTCAAACCTGGTGGTAATTTATCCAAAATTGCACAATGCAGGTGAAATCCATCAGGAGTGCATAAAAGGTGCCCCAGAATGCTTGAAACATTTCCCCCCAAGGTCAGCACTCTTTTATTTGGCACGGAGGCAGAGGTTGAGAGCTGCAGCAGGATGGAGAAAAAGGATTATTCAAGAGAGAATTTTTAGAGTGCGCATCACCTTACTAGGGCAGACAGAAGCAGAAATCTATGATAAGTATAGGCTCAATGCTCATTTAATTTTTGATTTAATTGCAGAATTGGGCCCAATCTTTTAGAGACAAACACGCAGGACACAAGCAATACCAACCAATGTTCAGGTATTATGTTCACTACACCTCCTTGCCTCTGGGTCATTTCAGGGTGTAATAGCCGGTGGTGGTGGTGTCACCCAGAGTTCCCTTTCAAGATTTTTTAATGCTTTTCTAAATGCCATGTTGCAAAGGATAAGGCATCACATTCAATTTCCAAGTACACCACAGGATTTGTTAAAAACCAAGTTAGATTTCTACAACATGGCACATTTTCCACATGTCATTGGCTGTGTAGATGGCACACATGTTCCCATTTGCCCACCTTCTGAAAATGAGTATATTTTCCACAACAGGAAAAGTTACCATTCTCTCAATCAATCAATCAGGAGTTTGTTAAAGCGCAACTACTCACCCGTAAGGGTCTCAAGGCGCTAGGGGGGGGGGGTGCAGGGTCCATTCCATCAAGGAGGGGGTCTGTCGAAGAGCCAGGTTTTGAGGTTTCTTGCGAAGATGGGGAACGATGTTGTCTGTCTGAGGTGGAGCGGAAGGGCGTTCCATGCTTTGGCCGCGAGGAAGGAGAAGGAGCGGCCTCCCGATCTGGTCTTTCTGGTGCCGGGGACCACGGCGTAGGAGAGCTGGGCTGATTGTAGGGTCATTTGGGGTGCGTGGAATTTGAGCCGGCTGTTCAGGAATGCTGTTCCGGTGCCGTGGAGGGCCTTGTGTGCGTGGGTGAGCATCTTAAAGGTTATTCTCGCCTCAACGGGGAGCCAGTGGAGTGTGCGAAGGTGCTGGGAGATGTGGCAGTGTTTTGGCAGGTTGAGGACCAGTCTTGCGGCGGCGTTCTGGATGTTCTATAGCTTGCGGATGAGGTTTTTGTTTATTCCGGCGTAGAGTGCGTTGCCGTAGTCGAGTCTGCTGGTGACCAGGGCGTGAGTGACTGTCTTTCGGTGTTCGAGGGGGATCCATTTGAAGGTCTAACGAAGGAGGCGGAGGGTGTGGAAGCAGGAAGATGAGACAGAGTTGATCTGGCTGTCCATTTTGAGCTCGGAGTCCAGGATGATTCCCAGGTTGCGTGCGTGGTCTGTGGGGGTTGGCGAGTTTCCGAGGGCGGTGGGCCACCAGGTGTCGCTCCAGGCGTCGGGGTTTGGGCCCATGATGAGTACTTCTGTTTTGTTGATGTTTAGTCTCAACATACAAGCAATTTGCAATTCTCAAACCATCATCACAGACTTAGTTGCCAGTTACCCTGGAAGTGCCCATGACTCCTATATTTTTAGACACAGTGTCATCCACACACGACTGCTTGCTGGTGAATTTGTAGAAGGATATTTGCTTGGTAAATATAAATATCATCATTTTTAAAGACTCCTGTGTCTTCAAGACACATGTTGCTCATGCATTGTATCTGTTATTTCTTTTTAGGTGACAGTGCCTATGCAGTGAGGTCATGCATATTAACACCTTATCTTAATCCAGTAACCAGAAAAGAGCAGCAGTACAACCATGCTCACATATCAACCCGCAATGTGATAGAAAGAACCTTTGGTGTGATGAAATCTCACTTCCGCATACTTCATAAAACAGGAGGAGCTATACAATATCGCCCAGAAATTTGCTGTCAAATAGTTGCTGCATGTGCAATGTTGCACAACATATCCACTAGGAGAGGCCTAGAACTGGATTTGGACGATGTACTACCTCAAAACGATAATCAGCCACATCAATCCCATGCAAGATTACATGGACCCGAAGCAGCAGAGGGTAGAAGGAGAAGGAAAGAGATAACACAACATTCCTTTTAAAAAAGGTAAGAACCACAAAAGACACTCAGGTGCTTGATTGTAAACTGTTTATTGTACTGAAAGTAATTGTTATGCATTTTTCTATTCAAATGTAAATGCTTTTAGATCACACAGTAAATTACTTTGCCTTTACTTCAAAGCAGAAAGCAATGTTTTTCAAATGATAAGGTCATCTTTTTGACAAAATATGTAAGTTCAAAGGTAGCATACTATTTTTTACGTCCTCGCACACCTAATGCTTTGCCTGTACTTTTCAAATCACCCATGGCCATGTAACTTGAAATATATTTTTTTCTGTTACTACGGCGTTCCTCATGTAACTCTGGGACAAGTATGCCACTGACATTGCTGGCAACATCACTAACCCCAATTTCTGACTGGTTACCAGGTGCATCATGACTTTGTGTGTTTTTGTACAAGATTATGCAGTGCCCCCATTCCCCTTGCAATCTCTCCACAAATATGTTTCAAATCATGTTGCATGGCAACTGTCTGCTTACAGAGTTGAGCAGTACTGCTTGAAAGTCGAGACATTCCCTTGGTGTGACCCTGCATGCAGGTCATTGCTCTAAGATGCCTCTTTGCACTTTCCCCTTGCTGTGTCTGTATTACTGTGCACATTTTCTCCAAAGAAGTTGCAATGTGGAGTAGGTTTTCTGATGTTGCTCAATGCCCTTTATCAATGACATTTGTCATGTGTTTAATACTGTTGTGCATTGCACCAATCTCTTTGTCAAAGCGAGCAATTTTTCCCTTCATGACTCTAATGTCTTTGCCTTGTAGGCGCTGAATTTTCAAAATGTTATCATCAACAACACTGCCGGTGATGCTCTCCTCTACAGCTCTTTCTCTTTGTGATGCATATGACCTCCGCCTATAAAACTGTACAAGTCTATTACGCCTGCTCTGCATTAGGATAGAGCTTGCTGGTGTTTCAACATTCTGCATTTCTGGGACATTAACATTTTGAGTTTCTTCACTATCAGACTGCTGCAGTGGGCGCAGTCTGTGTCTTTGCCTTCTTTCAAAATGTAAGAATGATGAGGTTGCAGCATTTGACTCATCTGTGTCCTGTCCATCTTGAGTATTAAACTCTGTCAATTCATTCTCATTAATTTCTTGTTGTGTATCTATGAATGAAATAGTGCAAACAGTGAGTTACTTTTAAATTTGCACTTTTTGTTTGGCTATTCAAAATACATTTTCAAACAAACAAAGCTTGCTGCATGCCTAATTTGGTCTCCTTCCATAATATACTTGTTTTTTTTAATTAACTTTGCTTACCTTTGGAACATGCAATTTTTCAACAGACTACAACTCCCACAATGCACTGCTGCATGACTAAAAATGAGTATTTATTTGAAGTTGAAAAACTTAGAGAACTAATGCAAGAGAGAATTGCTAATTGAACATCAACTAAATCATTTTAAGGCCTCTTCCTATCCAATTATAAATTTTTAAAAACAATTTCAATAAGTCTTACCTTCAAAATGTCCAACAAGGTCTGAGGTATCAATGTCAATTACTCCAGCAACAGCTTCAGGTAAAAGTGTTCCTTCAACCATGTCTTCAAGGGGGTATTGGGCCTATCCCTGGGGGTCTTTTTGGCAGCCTGTGGTAAATAAATAATTAATTACCGGTACTATTTTTGAATACAGTGAATAAAACAGATAGCTCAATAAATAAGAGACAGGATTCGAGGTATCTTGAGTCTTACAGGCTTTAATCATGCATAAGGGAAGGGACAGGAACGGGATAGCCTGCACGGAAATAGAATGGATGGCAGCTGCCAGGGAAGGGATAAAAAGAGGGCAGGATAGGGATAACTTTCAGTAACAGTACACAGTATATATACTAAAACAAGTACATTACATTCAATACAGTAGGCGTAGCAGTAGGCGTAACTCGTAGCAGTCGCGAAAGATAAGGACAAAATGGTGTAACAAGAAGGCGTGTACAGGGCGTATACATAGACATGTGATGTAAACGTCACAGAAGTGTCATAATGGGGCGGAAACATGGAGGGGGCTACCTGAGCAGCTGGGACCTTTAACCTAGTGGTGCGCGCAAACGGGCAATGACGTGTTACCAGGAGGAACTAGGGGCTATGACTTCTGCGCTAGAAGAAGAGACTAAAAGTCTGCGGTGTCAGAACGACATGTACCTATATCATATCTGGTATCTGGTGTTTGGAGTACATGTTGATAGAATCCAAACGTTATCAGGGCAAAGGCTACTTGACACTAAGACTGGTGCATGCAGTATTCTACATGTATTGCGTGTGCGAGGAATATTCTATGAATATTAATACAGTATCTCTCTTACATGGAGACAGAAAGGCTAGACCATGGCTGAAACTATTGATGCGATTCAGTAGCTTAGGAATGCAGAGAAGGAGGGCTGGACTGATAACTAGAAGCATAACATACTCTTGGCAGACAAGCAGGCAGAGCCAGGCCGGCCGGGCACTGTGCGGCAGGAAGTAAGTGAAGGGTCAGGGATGCAGGTGGGGGCTGTATCGCTCCTCGGAGTGGGAATCTGGTGTCCGGGCCCTTTTGAGGCCTAGGAACGGGGACAATGCGATGAGTTAACGTGCACACTGTAAAATGTGGCAACATAGGCCTAATACTCGTTGTTTTCACGAGAATTGGAAACTGGCATACTAGAGTTGGACACAACTATGATTGCGTCTTTAATCGATCATAGGGGGATACATGCATATCGATCATGCACATATAACATAGAATGGGGAACACGTAGGCACATATAACATGGCAAAATTTACTTTTCCACATTCCCTCCTTGTGCCCTACGTTTCCATCAGGAAACATCAATATTCATGATACCATCTATCTGTTCATATAGCATCATTTGCTCGTCTCGAATTGTCTTGGAACGGGATTTAGGACTAGGGATACAAGAGGTAGCACACATGCCGCAAATCGCAGGGCCACATTCTAAACAGAGGCAGCAACTGAATATGATCATTACTGCTATACCCAGGAATGACAATACTTTCCATCCCCAGGCAGATATGATACTCCAGAGCCAACCGGACCATGTCCAGGTGCCTGGATTCTGGTGTAACTGATGGGCATATTTATGGAGTCTGGTTATAGCTGAATAAACAGACGGCGAGTTATTAGGAATGAAAATGCAGCAACAAGCTCCTCCTCTATCGGCCAGTATGACGTCAAGAACGAGACGATTTTGGAGCACAACAAAACGCATAGCAGATTGCTCTTCGGTTAAGTTACCTAGAGCGGAAGTAGTCTCATTCACTACTGCTTCAAGGGTTCTGGTTAACCTACGTATTAACTTACTATTCTGGACAGGTCCTATAAAGAAAAAGAAACCTTTATTGAAGTCTTGATATTGTTCTAGAGCAGTTTCAGTTTGATCGACAATTGGGGACTCGGTCTCCCTTCTATGTCTAACGTGTACTAGATGTGTGTTTCTGTGATAATCGGATGGGGCTAGGAAAACTGGTGGCAGTAGGAAAGCAATGTAACATGTTCCATCCCAATCGAGGGGCAGACGGACATATGCGGTCTGACCACAAACAAAATAAGAATGACGTGAGGCTTTGAAAATAGATTTCCCACTGTCACTATACTCGACCATAGTAGTACAATCACTATGTCCTACATGTGCGGAACCATTCTTTCTGACACATAATTCGCCTTTGACTGGTAGTACTGAAATAGCAGGCAAATCTGGAGTAGTATCGGACTGAACATTCAAGACCATGAAATTCGAGGAATAATTACCTAAATCATATACTTCATTTTCTAGATCTAACCCTGTTCTATGGGAAAGACCTTGCTTGTCTGGGAAACATGTTCGATTCAGAAGGGACATATCAGTTGAGGATGACGTTAACGTGGACCATGCTCCACACGAACCATTATGTGAAAACGGATAAGGAAAGAGTGGCAGAACTCCCTTCGGTGTCTGGAAAGGGGGGAGTCGACCACACACCCAACAATTAGTGGCATTGCTGGTCTGGTGTGAATAGTGTAACATTCGGATGAATGTGTTGTTACGCATAGCAAGACGATAGGATAGCTCGTGAGGAGGCAGATCACTAAAGGTGTGCTCTACTGTAACATTAGAAAACATGTGTACATGTGAAATTGGAAAACATAAATGTAAAGCATAACTTATGCATGTAACCATAAGACTCAAAAATAACAAAAAGAATAGAACGATAATACATCTTTTAGAGTTTTGACTAACTCTCTCACTGTGTGGGTCTGTCTCATACATGTCAGGAACCTGTCTAACCGTTTCACCCGAGAGGGACTTAGACAATTAAACTGGCTGACTTATTTTACTAGACCGTAGTTTGGCTTTATACTCCTGCTGCGGAGTTTTCTCTAACAGGGGAAGTTTGAATTCAGAGTCTGTGTTTGGGCAGTCCTTAAGAATAGGGCAGTCTTTAATAAATGTCTTTTGTCGCAATCCATGGAATTTCTTGATATGACTGGTATGTACCCAGCCTTTGCGGCCCTCAAGCTTGACGGCGGTCCTTGTTGTCAATAACACCAGCTGTGGCTCCTTCCAACGGGGCTCCAGCGGACTTGAACGATCAAAATTTCGCACCAGGACGAATTCTCCCGGAACGACTTCATGCGGTTTCACCTCAGTGTTGTCTGGAAATGCAGCGGCAACCTATGAACGACAAGAGTGTAGGGCAGACATCAAGGAAGCTAGGTAATCTGTCAGCATATTACTGGAAACGTCTGTAATACTACGGGGTTTAGGTGTACCCCACATGTTTGGAGGGCGGCCGAATACGACCTCGTACGGGGACAGACCTGATCTGGAATGTGCAACCATTCTCATATAAAAAAGAGCAACTGGCAGAGCTACTAACCAATCTACACCTTTTTCTGTACATACTTTAGCAATGCGGATTTTCAAAGTCTGGTTATGTCTCTCTACGAGACCGGCTGCTTCAGGATGGCGTACACAATGGAACTTCCACTGGTACCCTAACAGAAGGGAAACTTGTTTCATGAGCTCGGATGAGAATGGCTGGCCGTTATCTGAATACACGACCCTAGGTAATCCATAGCGGGGAAAATACTCACGAACCAACTGCCTGGCAGTGGTCGCAGCTGTGTAATCTGGAACTGGATATGCTTCTGTCCACCTGGACAAAGCGCATACAACTACGAGGACATACTTGAAACCTCGACATCGCTCCATCTGAATATAATCCATCTGGAGGACTTCAAAAGGGTGGTCAGGAGGTTGGAATCCACCTTGTTCCACCGGGACACTTTTACCTGGATTGAACTGACAACATATCATACAGGTACGTACTTTCTGCTTGGCTGCTGCTCGTAAATGCTTGTTGAACCAAAGGTTCTGAATACTGTCTAACATAGCTTTTTCTCCTAGATGTGCTGGACTATGTGCGGTATTAATAATGACTTGAACCATAGAGTCGGGGAGAAACCATGTGGCTTTTCCCTTCGTCAACCATCCTTGATCTGTCTGGACCCCTCCTTGTTCGGACCATTTCTTGATTTCATCGGGAGTAGCATGTAACTGTATATCTATGACATCTTGTGTAGGGTCCTTAACTGTCATACAAGTAGTCTGATCTGGAGTGAGTGTCTGTGTCGTGTTAACTGGAATGTCTGGAGTCTGAGCTGTGAGCTTGGCTGTTCGATCTGCTAGATCGTTACCCTGGGAAATGATGTCAGTGACTTTCGTATGTGCCTTGCACTTCATGATAGCAATAGCTGTCGGTAAATGTATTGCATCTAACAGAGCTTGAATGAGGAGACCATGCTGGATCTTGGTTCCATGAGAAGTCATAAAACCTCGTTCCTGCCAGAGCACTCCAAAGTCGTGTACGACTCCGAATGCGTAACGTGAATCTGTGTATATGTTTACTTTCAGGTTCTTAGCACGTATGCAGGCTTGGGTCAGAGCGACTAGCTCTGCTGCTTGAGCAGACAGGGTGTCAATACGATGTGTTTCTATAACTTCGGTGTCAGTAGTCACTGCATACGCGGCTACTAGTTCTCCTGTACTTGTTCTCATACATGAACCATCCACATAAAGTGTCAGGTCGGGATCAGGTAATGCAATGTCTGTCAAGTCTTGTCTTGGCTTTGTCATAGTGTTAACAACTTCCACACAGTCATGTGTGGCAGGATTTGAAGTAACTGACGGTAACAGTGTAGCTGGATTTAAAATGTTGCAGCGTCGGATTTCTATGTGTGGCTGAAACAGTGTCAATTCATAACCTGTTAAACGTGCAATTGTCATGTGCTGAGTCTGGGTTCGGTTTAAAAGAACTTCCACGGAATGTGGAACTTGTACTGTCAGGGAGTGTCCTAACACTATGGAATCACTTTGTCTGATAGCTAGCGCTGTGGCTGCAACTGACTTGAGGCACGCAGGCAGAGCCTGGGCCACTGGATCTAATGTACTCGAAAAATAAGCACAGGGCTTGTATTGTCCTGCTTGATCTTGGGTAAGAACAGATAATGCGGTACCATCACGTTCAGTAACAAAAAGTGTAAAAGACTTACTGTAGTTCGGTATTGCTAGAACAGGTGCTTGGCATAAGGCTTTCTTTAACTCATTGAAAGCAAGTGTATGTTCCTGGGTCCAAGGGAGGACAGTCGAAACGGCTGCCTCCTGTGTCGTTAACTGTATCAGTGGCTTGGCCAGAAATGCATACTGAGGAATCCATTGTCGGCAGTAAGAAGTGAGGCCAATAAAAGCTCGTACCTCCTTCTGTGTCTTGGGCTGTGGAAGACGTGCTATTAACTGGATACGGTCAGGTGTCAACTGCCTACCCCTCTTGGACAGTAAGTGTCCCAAGTAGACCACTTGCTGGACACAGAATTGCAATTTGGAAGGGGACACCTTGTGCCCCATCTCTGCCAGAAAATACAGAACTGTAAGTGACGCCCGCTCGCAATCACGTTCAGAACGGGCTGTGATCAGTAGATCATCGACATACTGGAGCAGGGCAGTGTCAGTTGGCATGTGAATATTGTCTAGTTGTCTCTTAAGTGCTTGACTGTAAATACTAGGACTTTCTGTAAAACCTTGAGGAGCTCGTGTGAATTTATAGCTTCTTCCATTTAAACAGAAACCGAAAAGGAACTGGCTGTCTGGATGAATGGGGACACTGAAGAATGCGTTCTTGAGATCGATAACTGAGAAGAACGTAGCTTCAGAATCAATGGCTGTCAAGAGGGATGAAATATCTGGGACTACTGGGTACTGGGGTATGATACATTTATTAAGTTCTCGAAGGTCAATCACTAATCGATAAACTGGAGGTGCATTTGGATCGGTACGTTTCAGGACTGGAATGATAGGAGAATTACATACATTGGAGTCAGTTTCTACAACCACTCCTTGAGCAATAAGTTCGTCAATAATTCTGGATAAGGCTGCTACAGCCTCAGGTGGCAATTTGTACTGTCTGATTCGTGGTAATACTACACCTTGCTTCAGAGTCACACGATGGGGTGTGATATGCATACAACCAACATCAGTTGGACCTTGCGCCCATAAATGCTGTGGTACATTCAATAATCTTGGATCAAAATCTCGTTATACATAATGACCTTTAAAATCTCTGAGGAACAGGCGGACCCCTTCTGGGGAGCAGCATATGACTGCTCCTAATTCCTTCAATGTCTTGATGCCTAACAAATTTTCTGGACAAGATTTCGTGAGTAACAAATCAGTAGTTCGGGACAATGGACCAACTTCTAGAGTAACTGGTTTCGATATTTCATTAACAATAGGCTTTCCTGAAAATCCAAGGGAAACATTTCTAGAACCTGAGAGCGGAGCCCCTGGAACCTCGTCATGACTGATGGTAGTCCTACTTGCCCCTGTATCAATCAGAAACTTTCTGTCTTTCCCTAATACTTGACTGTGTACATAGGGACCCTCTTGATCTACAGGTATCTCGATGAGAGGCAAGCCTACCTCCCTCTCTAGGCTGTTTCATGAATACGGCTGATAATCTGGATACTCTGTCTGAGCATACTGGTACATCTGTTGTGTAACATGCTGTGTTGCAGCGATAGGCTGCGGTGCTGTAACTGTCTGTTGTGCATTCTGTGGTGGCTGGGAAGTCTGTGAAACTTGTTCTTGTCTAGGCGGACGTGGTCTTTCTTTAGTTTTACCAGTAGCTATGTTGTGTTTCAGAACTGCACACTCGTTTATAAAATGACCTGGCTGTTTACAGTAATTGCATGTCCCTTTAACGGGAGCTGTAGGATGACTGGCTTGATTCGGACCCCTCTTCTGACTGTCTTGTGGAACAGATTGTGCGACTAGTACTTTCATTTTCGTGTCTTTCATACGTCTCCTTTCGTGTTCCTGCTCTTCCCTGATTCTGTTCTGGTGATACTGGAGCATTTGAAGCATCTGTGACGGAGAATTAGCTTGCCAGGTACTTTCGACTTTCAATACTCGATTTTTAACTTGTGGACTTGAATTCTCGACTAGTTTGGTAACAAAAAGATGAGGGTATGATTCACTACTTGTTTTCAGACCACTATTAATAATAAAGCATTTTTCAAATCTAGAATAAAAATCACTAGTATCTTCGTCTTGTTTCTGTTTACAAGCTGAAATGGCATCCCAATCTTCCTTTTTCGTGGCTAGTAATCTTGGCAAAACTTGTATCAATAACTCGGGCAATTCTTTAGCTTTCCCCCCAAGAACGGTACCTGGTACTCGTGTATTATCTTCAGCTTCTAGAGCTGTCCAATCTATCTTTTTCTCTCCCACCTCCCATTCTTTTTCCTTGAGTTTTTCATATATGCCTGCAGGCAACAGGACCTTTAGCATTTTAATGATATCAGGATACGTGTATTCTCCCATACGGAGCATGTCTTTTAATTAACGGTGGAACCCTGCTGGATCTTTATCGTGACAGGGAATTAACTTCTTCATTTCTAAGAGTTCCATCTTTGTGATGGGGGTGTAAACAAATACTCGTTCTAGATCGCCACCCGTTGTCCTAACTGGGTGTACTTCTCGTAACGGGTTCTGTCTGTCTATGTAAAATGATTTACTTTCTGGGGGTGAGACGTGAACAAAATGCGGATTCAGAAACGTTCGATATTTGTGGCGCTGTTCTAGAATGACACTAATTAAATCGGTACCTAGACCTTTCCATCTGTACTGGAGTAACTCGTTTAATACATCATGTAGAGGACCTGGATCAGAATGCTTTTCCTCATACAGTGTAATGAGGTGCTGGATCATATACATACCCACCAGTCGCTGCTCGGTTGGGGGCAGTTTCAGAAACATTTGTGCCACTATTTCGTCTGGAAAAGTGGTAGAATCAGTAGTCCATCGGACTGCTGATCGGGCTAGTTCTTGTTCATGCATTGTACTGGACTCACTATAACCTATTCGTGATTTCAGAATGTGATCGGTAGCCTGGAATACTTGCTCAAGAGAACACTGTTCTGGTGCTGGAGGAGGAAAAACTTTCTTGTGATCTAGGCGTGAATGTCGGTCGGAAAGTCGAGTTCTACCTACATACGCTATTCTGGAGGGATTCTCGTCGTCTACCTCTTCAGTAGAAAAGTCATCTTCTTTCTCGGTTGCTTGTTTCGCTTCTCGTTTCTCGTGTAACTTTATTATTTCCCTACGAATTTTCTTGTACATACTCTCTATACAATTTTGTGTCTTGTGTTTTCCCTCAGCTATATTGTCACTCCACCTGGTCAGGACTTTCATTTCTTCCTGATCTTTTTCCGGACAATCTTGCTCTCTTATTAAACAGTTAATCAAAAACTTTAAAAGCATGAGCTGAGTCTCGACTTTTCTCTGAACCATGGCTTCGGGAACACTTTCTGGATTCACTCCTGTACGGATAAAACGATATATTCTGTCTAGATGTTCTCTCATATCGGGCAGGGTGTCCAGATAGTCGGTCACCCGTCTTAAACGTAATGAATATATGACCATAGTACCATCGCCTGGAACTGGATCATAACGACATTCGGTAAGTGCTCGCTTGATATCTGTGAATGTAGTCACTTTTGGCGTACGCTGTAACGCTAGTTCATGTAGCGTCATACGTCTGTGTTGAGGCGGGGTACCAGGAGAATCTCCCCCCGCGGCTCCTAAACTAGAATCGTCGGTGGGTACTGTACGTGCTGGTAGAGTGACTGATGTAGCGGGTACATGTACTGTCGGCTGGGTCGGGGGTGCTATAACGGGAACTGTACCCACGGCCCCGGTGGCTGGAGGAACAGGAATTACATTATTTATAGGAGGAGGCGGAACAGGATTTGCATATTCTGGGACTGTCTCGTCCAAATAGGACGAGAGAAAAATATCAGCTGCGGTCGGTTTGTGACGTAGCTTAATCGGGACTAATGGTGGCGGGAAATTACAGGGTGCTTCTGGGGTTGCTTTTGGCAAGCCCTCGGCAAGAAGAGGATACATACCCTTAATAAGGGCATTTCTCTGTCTGTCTGACTGTTCTGCTCTAACTCGTTCACCTACTTCGATTAATTCCCTTTCTTGGGCTCTTTCTGAGGATTCCCTACTTAATTCTGTTTTTCTGATTTCTTTTTCGGTTCTTTTATGAGATTCTTTGCGCCATAACTCGATGGCATCTTTCTGGGACTGTCTGGCTTTCTTTTTCCATAATGCTTCTTCTACTCGCATGATGCACTCGGCATCCCATGTACCTGATACAGGCCATCTATATTTCTCTTCCAGACCTTTGGTGTAATCGACCCATAAATCTAAATACAATATGGCACTTAAGCCATGCTTATGATACATAAAATGTCCTGGACTGTCCCTAGGCGGGACAGGAACTGCTTCCTCGAGTAACCCTTTTCGGGTTTTTAACTGACGTAACTTAGAGAACAGAGGCATGCTTAGACTTGAATCCGAACACAATACAATACACGATAAACACAGTAATGACTGGAAAAACAAATCACTCATACCACGACATTGAAAACACATTAAATAACATTTAAAATAACAGTTCGGACAGAAATATTACCTGGTATACTGAAAACAGAGACATGAATTTCTCGAGAACGGAACTTACTAGAATTACTAGATGCACTGCTAAAACAGTACGAAACATACCGGTCCCATAAAGAGACACGTCAGGACCCGCATCCACCTAGGTGAACACTTCGGACTGGATCTGTGTACCCAAACCCACTGGACCAGAGACAAATTAATTGACCCTGTCTAGATACTACCCCAGCAACGGTACTCACCGGGCAGCAAGAACGGAAGGCCTCGGACTGGACTGGACTGCTACGACGTCGGACTACGAACTTCGGACTTCAGTTACAGGTGGGCCTCCGGATACCTCGGACCTTGTACTCTTGGCTTGGGCTCTGGTCGGGACTCGCCGCGTTCCTCACCGCCTCGTCTGGATGCTGGACCGCAACCTCCGTCTCCTCCGTGGGCCTGAGGGATACTTGAAGCAGAAATATCTGCACGTGCACGGTATGGTTCCGTCACGGCTGCAGAGGGTCAGGGGGCCTGCGTGGCTTCGCCGGCGCGTGGGGAAAGGGCAAGCGCCTGTTCGGGCGCCATTATGTGGTAAATAATTAATTAATTACCGGTACTATTTTTGAATACAGTGAATAAAACAGATAGCTCAATAAATAAGAGACAGGATTCGAGGTATCTTGAGTCTTAGAGGCTTTAATCATGCATAAGGGAAGGGACAGGAACGGGATAGCCTGCACGGAAATAGAATGGATGGCAGCTGCCAGGGAAGGGATAAAAAGAGGGCAGGATAGGGATAACTTTCAGTAACAGTACACAGTATATATACTAAAACAAGTACATTACATTCAATACAGTAGGCGTAGCAGTAGGCGTAACTCGTAGCAGTCGCGAAAGATAAGGACAAAATGGTGTAACAAGAAGGCGTGTACAGGGCGTATACATAGACATGTGATGTAAACGTCACAGAAGTGTCATAATGGGGCGGAAACATGGAGGGGGCTACCTGAGCAGCTGGGACCTTTAACCTAGTGGTGCGCGCAAACGGGCAATGACGTGTTACCAGGAGGAACTGGGGGCTATGACTTCTGCGCTAGAAGAAGAGACTAAAAGTCTGCGGTGTCAGAACGACATGTACCTATATCATATCTGGTATCTGGTGTTTGGAGTACATGTTGATAGAATCCAAAAGTTATCAGGGCAAAGGCTACTTGACACTAAGACTGGTGCATGCAGTATTCTACATGTATTGCGTGTGCGAGGAATATTCTATGAATATTAATACAGTATCTCTCTTACATGGAGACAGAAAGGCTAGACCATGGCTGAAACTATTGATGCGATTCAGTAGCTTAGGAATGCAGAGAAGGAGGGCTGGACTGATAACTAGAAGCATAACATACTCTTGGCAGACAGGCAGGCAGAGCCAGGCCGGGCCGGGCACTGTGCGGCAGGAAGTAAGTGAAGGGTCAGGGATGCAGGTGGGGGCTGTATCGCTCCTCGGAGTGGGTTCAGAAAACTGGAGCTTGAATCTGGTGTCCGGGCCCTTTTGAGGCCTAGGAACGGGGACAATGCGATGAGTTAACGTGCACACTGTAAAATGTGGCAACATAGGCCTAATACTCGTTGTTTTCACGAGAACTGGAAACTGGCATACTAGAGTTGGACACAACTATGATTGCGTCTTTAATCGATCATAGGGGGATACATGCATATCGATCATGCACATATAACATAGAATGGGGAACACGTAGGCACATATAACATGGCAAAATTTACTTTTCCACAAGCCTTCATCCTGGTTGCTATTCTTTCCTTGGCACGACTGCGCAGGTCATACAAGTGTTTCTGTAAGTTGTTTATATCACGATGTGCAACACCCACAGCATTCACCTTTGCTTGGATAGCAAGCCAGAGATTCCTTTTAACAGCTTCAGGCACCTTCAAAGACTGTTTACCAAACAGTTGGTCCTGCCTCACAGTAATCTCCTCAATAAGTATTTCCAACTCCTGGTCACTGAATTTAATTGTTCTTTTCCTGGCTTGGATTTCAGCTTCAGGATTTTCATTAGCCATTTCTACAAAAAATTCAGACACACACACTGCTGCAGGTCCTCCAGACAGAGCTCCAACTTCCAACTGCCAAACCTCCCCTTCAAACCTGGGAGCAGCTGTGTGCAATTACTCTCCTGCCTTCCTGGCTGTAATCTCAATGAGATTCAGCATGTGTGTATTTTCGCATTTTGCGAATTCGCAAATAAGAATTCGCAAAATTCATGCGATTCGGTAAAAATTTCGATTTTTACCGAATCGCAAAAAAATTGCGAAAGAAATGATGCATTCAAAATTGCGATTCCTTATTTGCGATTCCTTAAAAATCGCAAATAAGGAATCGCAATTTCTAACTTTGATGCACGTGGGCAATAGTCACTGGAGCTTCATTCTCCCCATCTGCTGCTCTGATCGGTCTCTGACCATTTATACACACAAGAGGCATGTGAACTCGCATGGAAGCCCCGCCCACACACTAGCGGTGTGCACCGTCTTCCCGCCACTTATCCACTAATGTGGGCAGCTCACTCAAGGGACCCCTGCGCCCTTCGGCGCGATGGCATAGTAACACACATGTGCCCACATGCATCAAACTTAATTGCATTCGCAAACGGTGCGAATCGCAAAATTCGGCCGTTTGCGAATGCAATTTGTTGCGTTGGGATGCATAATTTGTTAAGAGTTTTTTCGCTATTTTAGGAATCACAAAATGCTTTGCGATTCCTTAAATAAATCGCAATTTTTGCGAATCGCATTTTGTGGGAAAAAATTGTATGCATGAAAATTCGCTATTTGCGAGTTCTTAAGAAATCGCAAATAAGAATTCTTAAAATTAGAAGAAGTCAACCTGGTGGTAATTTCTCCAAAATTGCACAATGCAGGTGAAATCCTTCAGGAGTGCATAAAAGGTGCCCCAGAATGCTTGAAACATTTTTCCCCAAAGTCAGCACTCTTTTTTTTGGCACGGAGGCAGAGGTTGAGAGCTGCAGCAGGATGGAGAAAAAGGATTATTCAAGAGAGAATTTTTAGAGTGCGCATCACCTTACTAGGGCAGACAGAAGCAGAAATCTATGATAAGTATAGGCTCAATGCTCATTTAATTTTTGATTTAATTGCAGAATTGGGCCCAATCTTTTAGAGACAAACACGCAGGACACAAGCAATACCAACCCATGTTCAGGTATTGTGTTCACTACACCTCCTTGCCTCTGGGTCATTTCAGGGTGTAATAGCCGGTGGTGGTGGTGTCTCCCAGAGTTCCCTTTCAAGATTTTTTAATGCTTTTCTAAATGCCATGTTGCAAAGGATAAGGCATCACATTCAATTTCCAAGTACACCACAGGATTTGTTAAAAACCAAGATAGACTTCTACAACATGGCACATTTTCCACATGTCATTGGCTGTGTAGATGGCACACATGTTCCCATTTGCCCACCTTCTGAAAATGAGTATATTTTCCACAACAGGAAAAGTTACCATTCTCTCAATCAATCAATCAGGAGTTTGTTAAAGCGCAACTACTCACCCGTAAGGGTCTCAAGGCGCTGGGGGGAGGGGGGGGGTGCAGGGTCCATTCCATCAAGGAGGGGGTCTGTCGAAGAGCCAGGTTTTGAGGTTTCTTACGAAGATGAAGAGCGATGTTGTCTGTCTGAGGTGGAGCGGAAGGGCGTTCCATGCTTTGGCCGCGAGGAAGGAGAAGGAGCGGCCTCCCGATCTGGTCTTTCTGGTGCGGGGGACCACGGCGTAGGAGAGCTGGGATGATTGTAGGGTCCTTTGGGGTGCGTGGAATTTGAGCCGGCTGTTCAGGAATGCTGGTCCGGTGCCGTGGAGGGCTTTGTGTGCATCTTAAAGGTGATTCTCCTCTCGACGGGGAGCCAGTGGAGTGTGCGAAGGTGCTGGGAGATGTGGCAGTGTTTTGGCAGGTTGAGGACCAGTCTTGCGGCGGCGTTCTGGATGTTCTATAGCTTGCGGATGAGGTTTTTGTTTATTCCGGCGTAGAGTGCGTTGCCGTAGTCGAGTCTGCTGGTGACCAGGGAGTGAGTGACTGTCTTTCGGTGTTCGAGGGGGATCCATTTGAAGGTCTTACGAAGGAGGCAGAGGGTGTGGAAGCAGGAAGATGAGACAGAGTTGATCTGGCGGTCCATTTTGAGCTCGGAGTCCAGGATGATTCCCAGGTTGCGTGCGTGGTCTGTGGGGGTTGGCGAGTTTCCGAGGGCGGTGGGCCACCAGGTGTCGCTCCAGGCGTCGGGGTTTGGGCCCATGATGAGTACTTCTGTTTTGTTGGTGTTTAGTCTCAACATACAAGCAATTTGCAATTCTCAAACCATCATCACAGACTTAGTTGCCAGTTACCCTGGAAGTGCCCATGACTCCTATATTTTTAGACACAGTGTCATCCACACACGACTGCTTGCTGGTGAATTTGTAGAAGGATATTTGCTTGGTAAATATAAATATCATCATTTTTAAAGACTCCTGTGTCTTCAAGACACATGTTGCTCATGCATTGTATCTGTTATTTCTTTTTAGGTGACAGTGCCTATGCAGTGAGGTCATGCATATTAACACCTTATCTTAATCCAGTAACCAGAAAAGAGCAGCAGTACAACCATGCTCACATATCAACCCGCAATGTGATAGAAAGAACCTTTGGTGTGATGAAATCTCGCTTCCGCATACTTCATAAAACAGGGGGAGCTATACAATATCGCCCAGAAATTTGCTGTAAAATAGTTGCTGCATGTGCAATGTTGCACAACTTATCCACTAGGAGAGGCCTAGAACTGGATTTGGACGATGTACTACCTCAAAACGATAATCAGCCACATCAATCCCATGCAAGATTACATGGACCTGAAGCAGCAGAGGGTAGAAGGAGAAGGAAAGAGATAACACAACATTACTTTTAAAAATGGTAAGAACCACAAAAGACACTCAGGTGCTTGATTGTAAACTGTTTATTGTACTGAAAGTAAATTTTATGCATTTTTCTATTCAAATGTAAATGCTTTTAGATCACACAGTAAATTACTTTGCCTTTACTTCAAAGCAGAAAGCAATGTTTTTCAAATGATAAGGTCATCTTTTTGACAAAATATGTAAGTTCAAAGGTAGCATACTATTTTTTACGTCCTCGCACACCTAATGCTTTGCCTGTACTTTTCAAATCACCCATGGCCATGTAACTTGAAATGTATTTTTTTCTGTTACTACGGCGTTCCTCAGGTAACTCTGGGACAAGTATGCCACTGACATTGCTGGCAACATCACTAACCCCAATTTCTGACTGGTTACCAGGTGCATCATGACTTTGTGTGTTTTTGTACAAGATTATGCAGTGCCCCCATTCCCCTGGCAATCTCTCCACAAATATGTTTCAAATCATGTTGCATGGCAACTGTCTGCTTACAGAGTTGAGCAGTACTGCTTGAAAGTCGAGACATTCCCTTGGTGTGACCCTGCATGCAGGTCATTGCTCTAAGATGCCTCTTTGCACTTTCCCCTTGCTGTGTCTGTGTTACTGTGCACATTTTCTCCAAAGAAGTTGCAATGTGGAGTAGGTTTTCTGATGTTGCTCTATGCCCTTTATCAATGACATTTGTCATGTGTTTATACTGTTGTGCATTTCACCAATCTCTTTGTCAAAGCGAGCAATTTTTCCCTTCATGACTCTAATGTCTTTGCCTTGTAGGCGCTGAATTTTCAAAATGTTATCATCAACAACACTGCCGGTGATGCTCTCCTCTACAGCTCTTTCTCTTTGTGATGCATATGACCTCCGCCTATAAAACTGTACAAGTCTATTATGCCTGCTCTGCATTGGGATAGAGCTTGCTGGTGTTTCAACATTCTGCATTTCTGGGACATTAACATTTTGAGTTTCTTCACTATCAGACTGCTGCAGTGGGCGCAGTCTGTGTCTTTGCCTTCTTTCAAAATGTAAGAATGATGAGGTTGCAGCATTTGACTAATCTGTGTCCTGTCCATCTTGAGTATTAAACTCTGTCAATTCATTCTCATTAATTTCTTGTTGTGTATCTATGAATGAAATAGTGCAAACAGTGAGTTGCTTTTAAATTTGCAATTTTTGTTTTGCTATTCAAAATACATTTTCAAACAAACAAAGCTTGCTGCATGCCTACTTTGGTCTCCTTCCATAATATACTTGTTTTTTTTTTATTAACTTTGCTTAACTTTGGAATATGCAATTTTTCAACAGACTACAACTCCCACAATGCATTGCTGCATGACTAAAAATGAGTATTTATTTGAAGTTGAAAAACTTAGAGAACTAATGCAAGAGAGAATTGCTAATTGAACATCAACTAAATCATTTTAAGGCCTCTTCCTATCCAATTATACATTTTTAAAAACAATTTCAATAAGTCTTACCTTCAAAATGTCCAACAAGGTCTGAGGTATCAATGTCAATTACTCCAGCAACAGCTTCAGGTAAAAGTGTTCCTTCAACCATGTCTTCAAGGGGGTATTGGGCCTATCCCTGGGGGTACCTCCACCAGTCTTTTTGGCAGCCTTCATCCTGGTTGCTATTCTTTCCTTGGCACGACTGCGCAGGTCATACCAGTGTTTCTGTAAGTTGTTTATATCACGATGTGCAACACCCACAGCATTCACGTTTGCTTGGATAGCAAGCCAGAGATTCCTTTTAACAGCTTCAGGCACCTTCAAAGACTGTGTACCAAACAGTTGGTCCTGCCTCACAGTGACCTCCTCAATAAGTATTTCCAACTCCTGGTCACTGAATTTAATTTTTCTTTTCCTGGCTTGGATTTCAGCTTCAGCATTTTCATTAGCCATTTCTACAAAAGATTCAGACACACACACTGCTGCAGGTCCTCCAGACAGAGCTCCAACTTCCAACTGCCAAACCTCCCCTTCAAACCTGGGAGCAGCTGTGTGCAAATACTCTCCTGCTTTCCTGCCTGTAATCTCAATGAGATTCAGCATGTGTGTATTTTCGCAAATTGCAAATTCGCATTTTGCGAATTTGCAAATAAGAATTCGCAAAATTCATGCGATTCGGTAAAAATTGCGATTTTTACCGAATCGCAAAAAAATGATGCATTCAAAATTGCGATTCCTTATTTGCGATTCCTTAAAAATCGCAAATAAGGAATCGCAATTTCTAACTTTGATGCATGTGGGCAATGGTCACTGGAGCTTCATTCTCCCCATCTGCTGCTCTGATCGGTCTCTGACCATTTATACACAAGAGGAATGTTAACTCGCATGGAAGTCCCGCCAACACACTAGCGGTGTGCACCGTCTTCCCGCCATTTACCCACTAATGTGGACAGCTCACTCAAGGGACCCCTGCGCCCTTCGGCGCGATGGCATAGTAGCACACATGGTCACTGGAGCTTCATTCTCCCCATCTGCTGCTCTAATCGGTCTCTGACCATTTATACACACAAGAGGCATGTGAACTCGCATGGAAGCCCCGCCCACACACTAGCGGTGTGCACCGTCTTCCCGCCACTTACCCCACTAATGTGGACAGCTTACTCAAGCGACCCCTGCGCCCTTCGGCACGATGGCATAGTAACACACATGTGCCCACATGCATCAAACTTAATTGCATTCGCAAACGGTGCGAATCGCAAAATTCGGCCGTTTGCGAATGCAATTTGTTGCTTTGGGATGCATCATTTGTTAAGAGTTTTTTCGCTATTTTAGGAATCGCAAAATGCTTTGCGATTCCTTAAATAAATCACAATTTTTGCGAATCGCATTTTTGGGGAAAAAATTGTATGCATGAAAATTCGCTATTTGCGATTTCTTAAGAAATCGCAAATAAGAATTCTTAAAATTAGAAGAAGTCAAACCTGGTGGTAATTTCTCCAAAATTGCACAATGCAGGTGAAATCCATCAGGAGTGCATAAAAGGTGCCCCAGAAGGCTTGAAACATTTTTCCTCAAGGTCAGCACTCTTTTTTTTTTGGCACGGAGGCAGAGGTTGAGAGCTGCAGCAGGATGGAGAAGAAGGATTATTCAAGAGAGAATTTTTAGTATTACATATGTTTATTGAGGGTACAACAGGTGGCAATACAAAATTTGTCATTTTCAAAATGACAAAACCGACTGGGAGCAAACCCACCAAGCAGTGTTGAGGAATACCCAAAGCCTGATCACATTATGAGAAAGCAAACTTATACACAGCAAGCCGCCTACAACCCGACCAGGGCCGGCCGCGTCATAAACGTAACGTGATTGGTGTGCTTCCCTGAGGCATTGCTACTCTCCCTCCCACTGAAAGGCCAGTGGTCTTGACATCTTGTATTACCGCCGCTGAAAGTATATCACTCCTTCTGCAAGCGCTGGTTTGTGTATATATTGCCTATCCGCCACCCGAAGACCCCCGCCCTAAAGAGTTCAACAACCAACTCAAAACAAAACAGGAAGAAAAAGGAAAGGAGGGCCTATCGTAGTCAGTCTCAACTTCTCTCGAACCTCAAACCCCCGTCCCCCCCTCCCAACTTTCCCCCACCCCCCCCAAACTCCATCCCACCCCCACCCATGGTCCACTTGTATCCCGTACTGGGGCCTACAAAGTCCTCAATGGCAGGTCACTGGGGGGTTAGGCTCCGTACCGGTATCTGTCAGTCTCAACAGCCGGAGGTACTTAGGACAGGTCACCTCCGTGAACTCAGACGCCAGTAGGGACAAGAATGGTTTCCACAGTTCCGCGTAACGCGCTCCCTCCCCCGCCCTTGCTAGAGACAATTTCTCCATGCCCAGAACCATCCACAGGCGATGTAACCATCCCAGGCGTGTGGGCACGTGCTTAGATCGCCAATGCGCCACTATGTTCTGTACTGCTGACCCCAGTGCGATCGCTATCAATCGTCCTCTCCGTGATTTCAGTGGGTAGGTCAGCGTGTTAGATAACCCCAGCAGTACGTATGCGGGGAAGCGTGGAATGTCTGTTTCAAAGTGTGTGTCTACCTCCCCCAGTATCTGGCTCCAGTATTCATGTAGAAGTGGGCAGTCCCAAAGTATAGGTACCAGTGTGCCAATCTGGCCGCAACTGCGCCAGCACCGAGGGTCTTGTTTGCTATCCATTTCGTACAGGCGTTCAGGGGTGTAATACCAGTAGGATGCGATTTTTGTAAGTGTTTCTGTGAGGCCCATGTGGTAGGCCGAGTGTCGCGCTCTGTAGTAGACTCCCTCCCACTCTTCGTGTGTCAGGGCTCTCCCCAGCTCCCTCTCCCAGCGCGCCCTGCCCGCATTATACGTGTATTTGTGTTTCTGCAGAAGCATCTTATAGAGGTCTGTGATCAATTTTTTGTCGTTGGTGCGGGAGATTAGCCAGCATTCGAATTTGGTCAGGCGCCTATTCGCCTCTGACCTCACTGTGGTGTTGAGCGCCCAATGCCTCACCTGGAGGTAACGAAGCCTTTTCGTCTCTGGCAGGTCAAATTCCTGTCGGAATTGCTGGAAGGGGATCACCCCTTCTGAGTCATAGACATGGTGGAGAGCCCGACAACCAGCAGGCTTCCAGCGCGCAAACGCCTTCTCATCCAACCCTGGGTGAAACTCCGGATTCCCTATGATGGGCGTAAGGGGGGAAGGGTGGGTGGTGAACTCCTGACTAATCCCCACTCGGTCCCAAATCTCTAGGGGAACCCGTGTGATGAGGGATGCATAGAGATTGGGAGGCCTATGTTCTCGTCTCATGAAGGGGATTTCCTGCAGAGTCCGTCCCGCTACGGCCTGATCCTGAAACAACCACTGTTTCCCTGATTCCCATCTGACCCATTCCACTAAAAAACGGAGCTGGGATGCCTGAAAATAGGTCGCTAGGTCTGGAATCCCGATTCCGCCTTGTTCTGGAGCCAGCATGGCGATCTGGCGTTTCAGGAGGGGTTTCCGCCCGTTCCATATGAATTGTGACAAGTCGGACTGCGTCTGTTTTATCCAGCCTCGAGGTGGTGCAAGGGGGATCGTTTGGAAGAGGTACAGGATTTGGGGAAGTATTGTCATCTTAACTGCCGCCACTCTACCCAGCCAGGACAGCGGATAATATTTCCATCGGCCCAGCTCGTTTCTGATATTCTGTCGCAGCTTAGTGTAGTTGACGTCTACCGAGGTCTGAAGAGATGGTGCTAAATGAATCCCAAATATGGGACTGTGTCCGTCGTCCACGGTATGGGAAACAGTGCCTGTAACTGAGTGCGCGTAGAGGGGTCCAGGGAGAGATCGAGGGCCACCGATTTGGTCATATTGACTTTGAAGCCGGAGACACTGCCAAACCTCTCCAGGACCGCAATGCACGCCGGCAAGGAGCTCCGGGGATTCGCAAGGGAAATCAGCACATCGCCAGCGTATAGGCTGACGGTGTGGACGCTGCCTCCAAACTTGATACCCTGCACCGCCGGGTTGGAGCGCAGGAGGTGTGCAAGAGGCTCCATATATAGGGCGAACAAAAGAGGGGACAATGGACAACCCTGCCTGGTGCCGCGTTCGATGCCAAATCGGGGAGACGTGCACCCATTGACTCTGACTGTTGCTGTCGGGAATTTGTAGCAATTGAACACTCTATTTCGGAATGTAGGCCCTATCCCTGCTTTTAGTAGTACCTTCTCTAAGTAGGGCCAGTGTACCCTATCAAATGCCTTTTCGGCGTCAATGGTCAGCATCATGTATTCACCCTCTATCCGTGCAGCTTTTTCTAGGAGGTGAAAGGCTCGTTTAGTGTTATCCGTGGTCTGGCGCTCCGGAATAAATCCGGATTGGTCCGGATCAATCAGCCCCCCATATACGGTCCTAACCTGGAGGCGAGGATCCCTGTATATAGTTTGAGGTCAACGTTCAATAGGGAGATTGGTCTATATGCTCCGCACTCAACCGGGTCCTTACCTGGCTTAGGGTATCACTGCGAAAGACGCCTCCAACAGATCCCTATGGATCGCCCCCTCCTCAGCGAAAGAGGTGAAGAGTCGAGCGAGTAGCGGGGCTATTTGGCAGCAGAACATTTTATAAAAGCTCACCGGAAAACCGTCTGGTCCCGGGGCCTTTCCTAATTTGAGCCGGGAGATAGCAGAGATCACCTCCTCCGGTCGGATGTCTTTTTCCAGGCAGTCTATTTGTTCCTGCGTCAGCTCCGGCAGGGGGACACCTGCCAGGAACTCAGACTCCGCCTCCGAGCAGGTGGGGTTGGCTTTGTACAAGCCTGCGTAGAATGTGCTGAAGGCTTCCACTGAGGCTTGGTTTCCGTCCACTGTGATACCATCACCCCTTCGTATCTCTCGGACCTCTCTGCGCTGCGTGACCTCGCGAAGTTTGTGTGCCAGCAAGCGCCCACACCTGTCCCCTCCCGTATATTAAGCGCGGCGTAACCGTAGCGCTGCGTACTCTGCTCTATCTAGGTCAAGTGCTGCGAGCTGTTGTCTGACCGCTTTTAACTGCCGCCAAATTCTCGGGGCCCTCGTCCTCCGGTGCATTTGTTCTAACTCTCTAGTCTGCCGTGTGAGTTCTTCCCTCTTAGCCTGACGTTCTGTGTTTTCTGCTGTTGAGAGTGAAATAAATTCCCCCCTGAGAACTGCCTTCAGAGCAGACCATTGCGTGGAAAGGGTGGTGGCGGTGTTGCTGTTATGCGCCAGATAGTCAGTGATCGCACTTTGGATTTTGGTGACCACCGCCTTCCTCTGTAGGAGTGAGTCTCGGAGGCGCCAAACCCTGCTTGGGCGTTGGGTGTCAGGCATTGAGAGGACGGCTCTGACCGGGGCATGATCGGAAAGTGAAGCAGTGCCTATGTCGGCACTGATGGCAAGCGATTTTGTGGCACTGGAAACCAGCAGATAGTCTAGCCGTGCATATGTTTGGTGTGCAGCCGAGAAATGCGTGTAGTCTATCTCACCAGGATGTAGCTCGCGCCAAAGGTCCGTTAATCCTAAGTTCCCCAGTCTTTCTTTGCCCGCTGTAGTGAGTGCCCCCACCTGTGTAGTGCATTGACAGGATCTATCCAATGTGTTGTCGAAGACTAAGTTTAGATACCCGCCCAAAACTATGTGATGATCAGTGGTGTCGGTGATGTCCGTGAGCGCCCTATGAAGAAAGGGTTCCTGACCGTCATTGGGCCCGTACACCAAACCTATCGTGAGGGTCCTGTCGCCTAATGCAAATCTGTAGACTAGCAGGCGCCCTCTGGTCTCAGCTAACTTCCCCAACACCTTGCCCCTAAACTTTTGTGCCACTAAGATTGCAACTCCCGCTTTCTTGTCCGGGCATGAGGAGAAAAATTGGTGAGGAAATTTACTGGACCTCAGCCTATGACAGTCTTTGGTCAGAAGGTGTGTTTCCTGTAAGAGGCATATGTCCGCTCCGGACTGTTCTAGGTGGAGCAGGATCGCCTTGCGTTTAGCGGGGTTATTAAGGCCGCGGACATTCAGTGTGAGGATAATCAGCTCATCGCCCTTCATCTAGAGGATCCACCCCACTCCCTGCCTCTTGTGTATTCCCGGAGCGGCCGGAGCCGAGAGCCCCCAACTTGCCTCTGCATCGTAGTTCCAGTCTCTTGACCCAGTGTCGCCCCTGCCCGTGAACGAACCATGGACCAGTTTCCCTCCCCAACCCCAACTCCCCCCCCCCCCCCAACAACTGCAAATTGTCAATGTCTCTCATCCAAGGATGAAAAGGAGAAGAAAAGGTAAGTGTAAGTTAGTTTTATTAGTCTGTTCGGGAGTGCCCTCCCGCCAACGGCCATGCGGCCAGAACGGACAACCATGACAATAGGCGATGATGTGTCTCTCATCCCGTGGAGCCGGCGCCATTATCCGTGGCCACTGCTTCTATTGCGGCGCGCTGACCTGCTTCGATTTCCGTCGCCGGGGGCTTTTTGACACGTTTCCGTCTTCTCTGATGGCTCCACTGCGACTTCCTTCCATCTGCTCCTGGCGCGGACCCCTGGGCCTCGGCCTCGTCCTCGGGCTTCTCAATCCCTAACAGCGTGCAGGCCTCCGCGACCGAGCGAAGCTGATATTGCTTATTCTCCAGTCTGAAAACGAGGCGGAAGGGATGGCCCCAGCTGTATGGAATGCTGTTCTGCTGCAGATAGGTCGTGACGGGTTTGAAGAGTCGACGCTTGTGGAGCGTGAGCGCTGCCAAGTCCTGGAATAACAGCGGGGAAGTGCCTTGGAATGCTATCGGGTGTTTCTGGCGCGCTTTCTGTAGTATCTCTTCTTTGGTGCGATAGTCCTGGACGCACACCAAAATGTCTGGGGGGGAGCCGTCCCCGCACGGGGCGGCCCAGCCCTGTGAGCTCTTTCCAGCTGCAGAGGAGAGTCCAGCGGCCGCCCCAGCACGTGGTTGAAAAGTTCCCTAGCGTAGCGAAACGCATCTTGGGTGGCATCGGACGTTACCACGTTGCGAATGTGAATATTATGGCGTCTAGAGCGATTTTCTAAGTCCTCCAGGTGGAGTTGTAGGTCTACCTGCTGGTCATGTAGCCAGATGATCTCTTGCTGCTGGGCCGCAAGCTCCGTGTCCCTGTCGTCACTCTTGGTTTCTAGGTCTGCCACCCTCTCCCCTATGCAGTCCATCTCACGCCGCACTTCTCGGATTTCGCTGGCGAACTCCGTCTTAAAAGTCTGGATATCATCCCGCAGGGACGCAAAGAGGGACTCCAGAAAGGCCTTCGTGATGGGTTCCGTCCCGCTGTCGGAGGCCTGGTCCATCTTTTTCGGTGCCGGGGCCCCCGCGTCCTTCTGTGGGGGGGTCTGCGTCTTAGCGAACAGTTCCTTCACGGTTTTACCTCTGGGAGGCCGGGCCGCCGACATCCCGCTTCTCCGGCTCCCTTGCCACCCGGTGTGACGATCTCCGTGTGCTTCCCCGGTATATGCAAACCTTCACCGTGGCCCTGGGCTGGCGCCGGCTCCCCACGGACCGGCGTGTTCCTTCCGGGCACTCCCGCAAGAGCACTCCCGTTACAGATCGGCCTGTGTGCGGACTGTCGCAGGTTCGCGCCCAGTAGGCTCCGATGCGGACCGTTTCCCCCGTGGACGGGCCTCACTCCCCCTCAGGGACCCAGCCGCCACCTCTCAGTGTCCGTGGGAGCCCCCTTTGCACCGCAGTACACCCACCTCTGAGGCCAGGGGCACCTCCTGTCGCTGTGTAGGGGCGGGCGCCTCTCGGCGTGAAGAAAGTCAGATTGCCCCGGCTGGGGCCGCTCCATGGCCCTACACGCTGCTGCTCTTCTAGGCCCTCCGATGTCTGCTGGGCCTCTGCCAAGGAGGACACAGTCAGCCGGGCCTCTGTCTAGGGCGACCCAGGCCGCAGGGCCTTAGACACCACCGGGCCATTATGCCTGCCGAGGAGGCTCCCCGCCCCGGGTCCCCACATGTTGCCCCCAATCGGGACTCACCACACCGCCGTTCGCGGTTCCCGGGGTCGGCTCCCGCCTCCGGCCGCTTCACCTGCAGCACACCTCTGCCGTCTTCTGGGCCATGCGGTGTTCTTGCACTGCTCCGTCGCCTGCCGGGCCAACTGCACTGCTCCGCCGTCCGCCCGGGAGCCTCAGCTGCCGCCGCAGGTCCCGGTGCTGCTTCCTGGTAATCGCGGAAGACACCCGCCTCAGGCTACGCTGGATCGCCGAGGCAGGGGCTCCCTGCTCGGCCGCGTCCACCACCCAAGTCGGCCTCGTTTCCAGGTCGGAGGGGGGAAGGGCGCCTCGCGCCTTCAGTCCACGATTGTCCCGCACCGTCGCGTGCTGCGCCTCTGCCACTCACACCGGGTCCGCTCTCCTATGTGGCCGGTTCCGACGAGCCAGGGCCTCAGACTGCAGGTGCAAAGGCGTCGGAACCAGTGCTGAAACAGGGCCGTTGGCAGGAGCTGAGGCGATGCACGTCCGCTCACTCCGCCATCTTGGCCACGCCCCCCAAGAGAGAATTTTTAGAGTGCGCATCACCTTACTAGGGCAGACAGAAGCAGAAATCTATGATAAGTATAGGCTCAATGCTCATTTAATTTTAGATTTAATTGCAGAATTTGACCCAATCTTGCAGAGACAAACACGCAGGACACAAGTAATACCAACCAATGTTCAGGTATTGTGTTCACTACACCTCCTTGCCTCTGGGTCATTTCAGGGTGTAATAGCCGTTGCTGGTGGTGTCTCCCAGAGTTCCCTTTCAAGATTTTGTAATGCTTTTCTAAATGCCATGTTGCAAAGGATAAGGCATCACATTAAATTTCCAAGTACACCACAGGATTTGTTAAAAACCAAGTTAGATTTCTACAACATGGCACATTTTCCACATGTCATTGGCTGTGTAGATGGCACACATGTTCCCATTTGCCCACCTTCTGAAAATGAGTATATTTTCCGCAACAGGAAAAGTTACCATTCTCTCAACATACAAGCAATTTGCAATTCTCAAACCATCATCACAGACTTAGTTGCCAGTTACCCTGGAAGTGCCCATGACTCCTATATTTTTAGACACAGTGTCATCCACACATGACTGCTTGCTGGTGAATTTGGAGAGGGATATTTGCTTGGTAAATATAAATATCATAATTTTTAAATACTCCTGTGTCTTCAAGACACATGTTGTTCATGCATTGTATCTGTTATTTCTTTTTAGGTGACAGTGCCTATGCAGTGAGGTCATACATATTAACACCTTATCTTAATCCAGTAACCAGAAAAGAGCAGCAGTACAACCATGCTCACATATCAACCCGCAATGTGATAGAAAGAACCTTTGGTGTGATGAAATCTCGCTTCCGCATACTTCATAAAACAGGAAGAGCTTTACAATATCGCCCAGAACTTTGCTGTAAAATAGTTGCTGCATGTGCAATGTTGCACAACTTAGCCACTAGGAGAGACCTAGAACTGGATTTGGACGATGTACTACCTGAAAATGATAATCAGCCACATCAACCCCATGCAAGATTACATGGACCTGAAGCAGCAGAGGGTAGAAGGAGAAGGGCAGAGATAACACAACATTACTTTAAAAAAAGGAAAGAACCACAAAAGACACTCAGGTGCTTGATTGTAAACTGTTTATTGTACTGAAAGTAAATTTTATGCATTTTTCTATTCAAATGTAAATGCTTTTAGATCACACAGTAAATTACTTTGCCTTTACTTCAAAGCAGAAAGCAATGTTTTTCAAATGATAAGGTCATCTTTTTGACAAAATATGTAAGTTCAAAGGTAGCATACTATTTTTTACATCCTCGCACACCTAATGCTTTGCCTGTACTTTTCAAATCACCCATGGCCATGTAACTTGAAATTTATTTTTTTCTGTTACTATTGCGTGCCTCAGGTAACTCTGGGACAAGTATGCCACTGACATTGCTGGCAACATCACTAACCCCAATTTCTGACTGGTTTCCAGGTGCATCATGACTTTGTGTTTTTTGTACAAGATTATGCAGTGCCCCCATTCCCCTGGCAATCTCTCCACAAATATGTTTCAAATCATGTTGCATGGCAACTGTCTGCTTACAGAGTTGAGCAGTACTGCTTGAAAGTCGAGACATTCCCTTGGTGTGACCCTGCATGCAGGTCATTGCTCTAAGATGCCTCTTTTGGCTTTCCCCTTGCTGTGTCTGTATTACTGTGCACATTTTCGCCAAAGAAGTTGCAATGCGGAGTAGGTTTTGTGATGTTGCTCTATGCCCTTTATCAATGACATTTGTCATGTGTTTAATACTGTTGTGCATTGCACCAATCTCTTTGTCAATGCGACCAATTTTTTCCTTCATGACTCTAATGTCTTTGCTTTGTAGGCGCTGAATTTTCAAAATTTTATCATCAACAACACTGCCAGTGATGCTCTCCTCTACAGCTCTTTCTCTTTGTGATGCATGTGACCTGCGCCTATAAAACTGTACCAGTCTATTACGCCTGCTCTGCATTGGGATAGAGCTTGCTGGTGTTTCAACATTCTGCATTTCTGGGACATTAACATTTTGAGTTTCTTCACTATCAGACTGCTGCAGTGGGCGCAGTCTGTGTCTTTGTCTTCTTTCAAAATGTAAGGATGATGAGGTTGCAGCATTTGACTCATCTGTGTCTTGTCCATCTTGAGTATTAAACTCTGTCAATTCATTCTCATTAATTTCTTGTTGTGTATCTATGAATGAAATAGTGCAAACAGTGAGTTACTTTTAAATTTGCACTTTTTGTTTTGCTATTCAAAATACATTTTGTGGAGAAGTGTAGCTCACTGGTTAGAAGCGGCAGACCCTGAAGCAGAGGACGGCCCGGGACCAGGGTTCAATTCCCGACGCGGCAGGGTCTTGGGTCAATGTCTGCGGACTCGATAATTCTCGCTTAGGTGCCTACGCTAACCATGGGTCCCACTCTGCAACTCTGGGCAATAGCTTGCTTAATCTCCACAACGGCCCCAGCAACGCCGGGGATGCCTGGCTTCACCTTGGGGTGCCCTCTCACAGGGAAAGCCAGGAAGGGTTCCCCAGTGGTATACAGCGCCAGGACACCACGTAACGAGGTAACAGTTTGCTTTACAAGTATACATACATACATACATACATTTTCAAACAAACAAAGCTTGCTGCATGCCTACTTTGGTCTCCTTCCATAATATACTTGTTTTTTTTTTATTAACTTTGCTTAACTTTGGAACATGCAATTTTTCAACAGACTACAACTCCCACAATGCACTGCTGCATGACTAAAAATTAGTATTATTTGAATTTGAAAAACTTAGAGAACTAATGCAAGAGAGAATTGCTAATTGAACATCAACTAAATCATTTTAAGGCCTCTTCCTATCCAATTATACATTTTTAAAAACAATTTCAATAAGTCTTACCTTCAAAATGTCCAACAAGGTCTGAGGTATCAATGTCAATTACTCCAACAACAGCTTCAGGTAAAAGTGTTCCTTCAACCATGTCTTCAAGGGGGGTATTGGGCCTATCCCTGGGGGTACCTCCACCAGTCTTTTTGGCAGCCTTCATCCTGGTTGCTATTCTTTCCTTGGCACGACTGCGCAGGTCATACCAGCGTTTCTGTAAGTTGTTTATATCACGATGTGCAACACCCACAGCATTCACCTTTGCTTGGATAGCAAGCCAGAGATTCCTTTTAACAGCTTCAGGTACATTCAAAGACTGTTTACCAAACAGTTGGTCCTGCCCCACAGTGACCTCCTCAATAAGCATTTCCAATTCCTGGTCACTGAATTAAATTTTTCTTTTCCTGGCTTGGATTTCAGCTTCAGCATTTTCATTAGCCATTTCTACAAAAAATTCAGACACACACACTGCTGCAGGTCCTCCAGACAGAGCTCCAACTTCCAACTGCCAAACCTCTTCTTCAAACCTGTGTGCAATTACTCCCTGCCTTCCTGGCTGTAATCTCAATGAGATTCAGCATGTGTGTATTTTCCCAAATTGCGAATTCGCATTTTGTGAATTCGCAAATAAGAGTTTGCAAAATTCATGCGAATCGGTAAAAATTGCAATTTTTACCGAATCGCAAAAAAATTGCGAAAAAAATGATGCATTCAAAATTGCGATTCCTTATTTGCGATTCCTTAGGAATCGCAATTTCTAACTTTGATGCATGTGGGCAATGGTCACTGGAGCTTCATTCTCCCCATCTGCTGCTCTGATCGGTCTCTGACCATTTATACACACAAGAGGCATGTGAACTCGCATGGAAGCCCCGCCCACACACTAGCGGTGTGCATCGTCTTCCCGCCATTTACCCACTAATGTGGAAAGCTTACTCAAGGGACCCCTGCGCCCTTCGGCGCGATGGCATAGTAACACACATGGTCACTGGAGCTTCATTCTCCCCATCTGCTGCTCTGATCGGTCTCTGACCATTTATACACACAAGAGGCAAGTGAACTCGCATGGAAGCCCCGCCCACACACTAGCGGTGTGCACCGTCTTCCCGCCATGTACCCACTAATGTGGACAGCTCACTCAAGGGACCCCGCGCCCTTCGGCGCGATGGCATAGTAACACACATGGTCACTGGTGCTTCATTCTCCCCATCTGCTGCTCTGATCGGTCTCTGACCATTTATACACACAAGAGGTATGTGAACTCGCATGGAAGCCCCCCCCACACACTAGCGGTGTGCACCGTCTTCCCGCCATTTACCCGCTAATATGGACAGCTCACTCAAGGGACCCCTGCGCCCTTTGGCGCGATGGCATAGTAACACACACATGGTCACTGGAGACAACTCTTCTGGCACTTTAGGCAGCTGTAGTGCAGGAAAAGCACTATACACTTACCCAATGAGGTAGCACTTACGGATTAGCCAATAGAAAGTACTCCAGTTAAGTATGGTGCAAAATCGCAAAAAAATCCTCGATTTCACGGGGTAATTCGAGAATTTGCGGATTTTTTTTGCGATTTCGCGCGAATTTGCGAACCGCTGATTCGCAAAATTCGCCCATACTTAGGGAAAACAAGAAGATCTCTCAATTACCTGTCTCTACCGCAGGAGAGAGGAGGACTAGGGGCCCCGAATATTTGGTTTTACTTGGTGGCATTCCTTTTTAGTCAGATGGCGATACTTTTGGACAGTGCCACAAATATGTCGAACAGTGTATTTGGGAATGCCTATCCTCCATCTATCTACGAACTGTTGCTAGGGAAGGAAGCCGTGGGGCTCTTATTGCGTAAAACAGATCGACGATATTATAATAAAAAAAGATATAAGATACTGGATAGTGTCTGGAGGGTGTGGAAGGTGGTCCAGAAAACACTGGGAATACCAAAGTATAATTATTACACACCTCTCTGGAATTCAAATTTGTTTCCTCAGCTGAGTAGGGATAGATGGTGGACATCTTGGGAGTCCCAAGGAATCAGGAAAATTGGGGATCTCTGGGAAGGGACTGCGCCGCTGAGCTTTGTAGAAATACAGCAAAAATTTGGAATTGCACCTAATCAAAGTTTTAGGTTTATACAAATATTTCAAACTCTAGTAACTATTAGGCCCCGGATTACCCCAGGAGGTAAAATCAATATTTTCGAGTATATTTTGGCTGGGGGTACTAGGATCGGTACGATATATGAAGGCTTGATTCCTATGATTCAGGATGATATGGATAAGGTGGAGGCCTCGTGGGCTTTGAAACTAGGCGACCCCGATGTAGATCTGGATAAAGCTCTGCTGATGGCAGCTAATCTATTTCGCTCCTCGAACCTCAGGGCACAACATTACAAGACAGTATATAACTTGTATAATACCCCAGCTAAGCTTTTTGAATGGGGAAAAAAAGGCATTGATAAATGTCCAAGATATTTTCAGGGTCCTGCAAACTTGGTGCATATGTTCTATGACTGCAGTACATTGAATGAGATAGGTACCAAGATTGAAAATTTTTGGGACGGGGCTTGCTAGGGTTTAAAATCACTCTATCCCCGGTCCTGATGGTATTGGGAATAGATTCGAACCTGAGGCTGAAATAGGTGGAGGAAGCATTTGTATTCATTTGTGTTGCAGTTCTAAAAATATCACTGGCTGCTGGCTGGAAAGACTCTATGGCGCCTTCATTTCAGATGTGGCTGTCAAGATTGTTAGAGATTCATAACATCGAAGCATCTCTATAGTCCCGAAGGGGTAGAAGGATAAGGGAATTAGGGCAGAATATCTGGGCCCCCCTTAAAAATTGGAGGGAAGCTAGAGTATAAACTGCTGTGTCTTCTCTTTTTAATCATTTGTGGACACTGAGACCCTTCATATAATGTTGTGTATTGCTGATGAATGTATTGTTATTTATCCCCAAATGTATTATATTTAAAACATATTGATGTTTAAATGGAATATATGTATTATTTAACTTTTGTATGCACCAGATATCTAATAAAAATATATTTTTAAAAAAAAGACTGATACAACCAAGCAAAAGCTTCCAATTTAGTACATTTGGCTGCACATAGGAGAGCTTCTTACAGGTAGCTGGAAACCTACCAGTGAGCTACTCATTGGAGAAAGCAGTGTAACGTCTGCAGACTTTCTGCACATGCACAATCTGAGCTCATGGTGACGCTCTGGCGCCGCTTACAGAGACATCAGGAAAATAATTCATCTCTTTGAACATGCAGTCATTTGGGAACGAGTACAAAGTTAAATACAATTGTATGAGCACTGAAAAGATTGCTCCTGCCTATCTTCGTATTATTGTATCTGCACCTCATCGCAGGAGGACCATCCCAGTTTCAGTTTCAACCTCTGGGAGTCGCTTTCTGCCCTCTTTGTTCAGATAGCCCATTCTGCACGAGACTTGCTTGCGTCCATTTTGATTTTAATGTTATATTGCATGACTATTTCATTTTAATAAAGTGCTTTTGGGGAAACCACTTTATACTTTCAATAAATGCTAATAGTAATTCATGGTTGTATGATAGGTGGATAGGCTATCTCTAATATGTATTTTAATTAATGTGTTCACTGCTTCATGTTCTATTCAATCCAATACAATTGGTGTCTAGCGATTCTTATAATGTTGAATGCAAGATTGAGTTGTAAACGCAGTTGTCTGTTGTATAAAATATATTGCGTTGTGGTGGGAGCAGGGTCGGACTCGGATAAACAATATAGGTCTGTTTCCCCATTAGCGAAATACATTCTGCATACGTGTTTTGTAAGGTATGGAAACATGCATGCATTTGTGTTTACTCTAGGCAATGGGGGTGATGTAGCCAGGTAATCTCCCTGTAACGTAACTCAGGTAAAGCGCTCTGATGCCTTCGGATCTACATCGCGCCATCTAAAATCCCCAAAACTCACCCCCACCCCAAAAAAAATGGTTCTGGTAACATCAGGGACATCAACAGTAGAAACCGGCCCAGCAGACCATAAAAAGGGCTACAAAAAGTCGACCCACCCACTGCCTTGGCAGCCCAGCCTTAGCTCCATAAGCCAGCCGGACACTGGATGGGGACTGCAGTTTAGATGCCCCAGCAACATACGCAGACAGGTGTTTGGCAAACCCCCTGCTCAAAGTAACACAATTAACCGGTATACAGATACACCAACCCACATCTCTCTACAGTACATAGGTTCACTTTATCTTCACCCTAGCACTGTCCACCAGTCACTGAGGTATTCCAGCCTTTTTGCTGTCCTGTTAAAACTGTCTGCGGTTTGTGAGGTAGCCTCATGCTGAGCTAATGAAAGGGTTCCATAGATTCCTTTGCTTTTTGCAAAACTGTGCAGCCACCATGCATTTCCGCACTTCAGTCTGTTTTTTTCCTTCATTAATGCATGCCTTAGTCACAGAGCTACAATTTCACTCTGTGAATAAGTATTTTGGGCCGGATTACAATGGCGTCGCAATTGCTGGTGCAGATTATACACTCATTAATTACTCTTTGCAGGGGTGCGGTAAGAAGTGAATGTGCATTTTGCACGCGAGTTTGAGTTGCAGAACTCGAAATGAGGGACAGTGCACTAAGAGGCAGATTTGACCACACTTTGAGGTGGTGCAGAGTCACAAAATGTGCCTCAAATTGGACCAAAATATTGATTAAGTGTTTACTTTCAAGCGCAAAACATTTTTCTGTGCAGGAAGCAAGCTGTAAAAGTAACACAAAAAGCCCTTTGCAATACTTTACATTACTTTGCCCTACAGGGGCATTCCATGGGTGGTGGATGGGTGTTCCAATGCTACCACCAATAGTCTTTGACACAAAGACCTTTCTACTAACAATGGTAGACTGGGCTTTGCACCCAAAAATAACGAATCATCGAGGCAGCCACAAACAAGCAAACATTTGTATTTCTCCTATCTTTTCACACACTGCATCTGTGCTGTACTGTACAGCAGTGTTTCCCAAACTGTGGTCCAAGGACCCCCCCAGGGGTCCGTGACACATTCCCAGGGGGTCCGTAGGCAACAGTTTTAAAAGCACAGAAACGTTTCTTGTATAATTAGCAGCCTTCCAGCAACAATAAAAGTGTCAAGAGAATGCCAGTGATTAATGCACCTGCTGGAGCTGAGGAGAGTTTTGTTCAGTGGCAGCTTTTATTGAACTAATGTAGCACAGAGGGTTAACGTGCCTACTGCAAAGAACGTGTATCATGCATCTTAAAAAGCAGTATTTTATGTGCATAGGTACGTGGTTACTGCTTTTGTCACAGAAATTATTGTGTTAATGTGCACTTCATAAGTGACAATCATAATCTAGCAGAGGGACCTATAAACTGTCATCAAAGAGCTGCTTGCAAACTGCATGGTACAAGTTATTAACTTATATTTTTCCCCAGTTATTCATTATCCTGATGCTGCTAAAAAGATTTATTTGGGTGGAAATGCATTTTTAATGTTAAAGTCACTGCTAGCCACTGTGTTATGTTCTGAATCCTGAGTTTGTGCTTTTCCAGACCAAGCACTCTTTAAACATTTTATATACACACTGATTTACAGGACACATCCAATGTGAGCAAGTTTTAAGTTAGCCAAAGCATAGTATTTTGTACTGTAAGGGTGCCCTTTCAGTATAAAACCTATGTTAAATTGAACACCGACGCACAAAAAAGTATGTAAACAAGGTTGTATGTGAGCACAATGGAGGCGAGGGCATGGGGGTGCACAACGTATAGAAGAGGGGGCTGTGTGAACGCAGGCGAGTACAGGGATCTCTTGTTTCCAAGGCTTGAGCAGAACAGTTTGGGAAGGGAGACCTCAAGCATATTAGGGAGGGAATAGTGGGAAGAGGGCACAGTGGCTGCATTAGAGGAGGAAACAATGACCCAGAACACTACAGAATGGAAGAAGCAGAGCCAGGGCCAGCTCTAAAGCGGTGCGCCCGGTGCGGTGGCACTGGCTTCAGGTGGGGACGTTGTGTTTGCAAGCATATTATGAATTTTAAAGCACCTGTTGCCTCTTTCCTGGCCTCCAGCAATTTTCAGGCACCAATAAAAATGTTAAGGTAATCTCTGTGATTAATGCCCTTCCCACAGATAAATCGGAGGTTTGTCTAGTGGAAGTTTTGATTCTGAGTAAAGTAGCGCAGAAGGTTAATATGCCTGCTGCAAAGAACGTATACCATATGGATCACAAAGTCCCTATAATGTAAATAAGTCAATAGGTTACTGTTTTTATCTGCGAGATCCTTATGTTGCTTTCAGTTTATGGGTTAAAATACTAACACTGAACAGCGAGCTATTAACTGGCATCAAAGATCTGCCTCCATATTGCAAGGTATAGATTACAGCTTTAAGATTTTTCCCCAGTCTTTCATTATCCTAATGTTGGGAAAAGGGTTCATTTGGATACAAATCAATTCTGAGTCTGTGCTTCTCTAGGCCAAGCACTATTAAACTATACTGTCCCGCAGTAAGGATGACATGTGAATCCTACCCCTTGTGGTCCTCTGTCTTATGTAACAATTCCTATACACTGATTTACACACCTATGATTGTCTCTGTGTAGCGTGTGATGTAAAGTGCTCTAACACACTACAGTCCATGCTTAATTTGAGCCAGTTCTGGTGCTCAGCACCAACACTTAATTGTCAGCACTGGCACTTATGACAGTCTGTCACATGGTGGCACCGTCTGCTTAATTTAGGAATGACCACAACAACAGCTGTTTATAAATTAAATATACATTAACAATGATTAATGCATCTCACCCAAGTCTTTCTAATAGCTTTGTGGACCCGGAATAGTCTGAATTGTCACACTTATAGCAGTGTGATGGTTCGCAGTTGTGTAGGTACTGTCATTGGCAACCCTCTCAGGTGCAATGGATGGGGCAAGCTATAGCATCCGCCTGACGATGGTCCTGCCACTTATATTTTTACAAATTAAGCACTGCCTACACTGACTGGTATCAGTGGCGCTATAAAACGAATTAAATGCATCTGAGAGAGAGAGTGGTTATGGAGTCTTGAGGGGCACTGTTAAAGGGTGGTAGCATAGGAATCCAGGGGGAGGTGGTCATTGTCGTACTGGGAACCACAATCGCTAAAGCTGGCCCTGAACAGAGCAGGGGAGTACTGGAGACTAGTGGAGAAGGGAGTGAGGCATCTGGGAACAGTACAGCAGAGGGACAGAGAGAACAAAATGTGTGCAAAATAAAGTGATTGAAAGGAAGACCCAGGTACCAGTACAGAGAATGCAGTGGAGGGAGTGTAATTTAGGAGGGGCAGAGAATAAATGAGAGGCAGGACGAAATTCTTATTGGAAAGCACAAAATCAGAAATGTGGAGTAGGACGAGACGTGATATGAGGAGGGGAGAGAATTGGGAACAGAGGAGACAGTGAAAAGAGGTGGAGGAGCTCTAGAAGTAGCAATGAAAGAGCTTCAAATGATCTAAATAATCAGTTTGCAGAAGATGGTGTTGCCGATTAGCAGCAAAGAACAAAGGAATGTGCAGATGTTTAATAACTCTGGAATGCGGGTTGCAGCAGAGAGTGAAGCAAGAAGAATGGGGGCAGAGGAAGATGTTTGAAGGTACAATAAAGACTTGGGTTCACATTGTAGGGAATGTATTTTAGATAGTAGAGGTTTGTTTAAACACCAACTAAGGGTATCCGTTGGAAGGGCACAACATTCTATCTGTCAATAAATACCTTGAAGAAAGCTCTCCCTGACCGATCACTGAACCCCGTTCTGCAGGTGAATAGAGCACGTTTACAGCCCATGTTCACTTACGGAAGCGAACCCATGCAAGGGAAAGACGCCACGACACTAGACAAAGCCATCAGTCGAGCATACAGGGCAATTTTCCATCTGCCTACTTACGTCTCGCCTGCTCAAATCCGCCTCAAATTTGGTCTACAGAGACAAACAGTGGAGAGAAGAGGCACCTATAAAAAAGCTGGTGAAAAATCAGAGACACCGACCAAGGATCTTTAAACGCCCAACTCTGGACTGAACTCTCTACCCGAGAGAACTCACCCACAAGTAAGTACCTAAAAGAATCACTGAAGACCTTGAGACTAACAAGTCTCTTGGAGTCATCCACAGACATCAAAAGTTTCAAAAAAGTGGTAACAAAAGCAACCAAAATGATATCATCTATAGAGGACAAAGAAACCCTGGCCAAGAGGGCTCATGGATGGACAGTGCTGAAAGACTACAATGCTCTGAAGCCGCAGGAATACCTAAAAATGGGCCTCAAGCAGATGACAAAAAACACATTTTTAAATCTGCACCTCGGCATCCTACCAATACTACCCCACCTGGCACCTTGGAAAAGGGAAGGTGCCGAAAATCTTTGCCGACTGTGCAGAGCAGGGAAAGAGGACATAATACACATTATCTGTATCTGCCCAAACCTGATGGGCATAAGGCGCTCTTTATTTCGAGTTTTCTGGAACCAAAAGGGCATAACTAGTTGTAGGCACGCTGTGATGCTGTGTTTTAATCCCAAAGAGACTCAGTTAAACTGCAGATTAACAAAATACTTTGATATAACGGCTAGAAGAATCACGAGATAGCTACATGGCTCACCTAAAGCACCTGCACTTCAGTCGCACAGCCTGCCTAGTCACCTGCCAAGCTACAACTATGCTAGAACATACGGAGTACATTGACCATACAATTTTATACACAGTCTATTCCAAAATGTAATCAAGACTTTTATGATCTTATAGAGTGTGAACACCTTCTTTTTCTTCATACCATAAATGCAAATAAGGTTTTTTTTTTATAATGGAAGGTTTTTATATTCTGAATTTTTATTAACTGTACAATAAAATAAATCTCAAATCTGGACACTAGCGGAGAAGGGAGTGAGGCATCAGGGAACAGTACCGCAGAGGGTCAGGGAGAACGTAATGTGTGCAAAATAAAGTGATTGATAGGAAGAACCAGGTACCAGTACAGAAAATGCAGTGGAGGGAGTGGAAATTAGGAGGGGCAGAGAATAAAGGAGAGGCAGGACGAATACTAATTGGATCAGAAAAGTGGAGTTGGACGAGACGTGACATGAGGAGGGGAGAGTACTGGGAACAGAGGAGACAGTGAAAAGAGGTGGAGGAGCTCTAGAGGTAGCAATGAAAGAGCATCAAATCATCTAAATAATCAGTTCGCAGAAGATGGTGTGGCCGAGTAGCAGCAGAGAACAAAGGAATGTGCAGATGTTTAATAAATCTGGAATGCAGGTTGCAGCAGAGAGTGAAGCAAGAAGAATGGGGGCAGAGGAAGATGTTTGAAGATACACGAAAGACTTGGGTTCACATTGTAGGGAATGTATAAAGAATGGCAGAATGTTCGGCTGTGGTCGGTAGCAAAACCACACTTATATGCGATATTAAACTTACGGGGCTGCTCGATACTCCAAAAGGGATCTGCTATAAACACTTAATATACACAGCTAATCCCTAACGGAAATAAGTAGATATCTTGAATGAATTCATTATGGATCAGTAGTGTGTGCTGTACAGTTTGGATGTGAGCTTTCACAAGCCCCAAATGGTTCGACCCACAAAGGTAAACTGTTTTCTGAGAGTGCCCCTTTGTTCACCCTTTGGGCCTTGGAACTTTGCCCAGCAGCAAGGTGCTTAGAAAAGTTACAGTAGATTTAGATGGAAAATAAATGTCCTTCCCTCTTGCACCCAATATCTGCCCTTTGTTCGCTGACAATCCACCTGCCAGAGTGTCAGACAGGGAAATGTAGAAATAAAAAATGGGTGTCCATTGAAACAAAACAAGTTTCCAAGCTCATTTAGCAAGCCGCTCCTGCTGCAGAGGTCAAAGCACCAAAGGTCTGAAGCATAAATACATCAAACAAACAAAAGTTTAAACAACAGAAAAGGTGAAGACATTGAAGAGCATTCGCTTGATTGCATTGGTTGGGTAAGGAGTGAGGTCTGCAAGAACCAAGTATGCAAAGTATATCGAGAAGAGATTGCGCTTCCATGACACAGCGAAAGTGGACTATAAACCAAAGATATCAGATAGAATAAAGCGCAATGTAAGCTAAAAATAATAAAACAGTTCGAAGAGAGCACATGGGAGACTGCAGAACATAGCCTGCAAGTGAAGAGGAATATTTTACATGGCAGAGCGCCTGTGCATTGAGGGAATCAGGGAATGACAGAGAAGTGAGAAGAAATCCTCTGCTTCACAGTGCACACACTTGTTCCTGCACCCATGGACAGAAGCAACACTGTGTTCAGTGACCTCCTGGAAAATACTTCCTCTATCACCACCACGAGGTCATGTCCGACACACTCTCCCTGATCACATTTCCGGCGAGTGCAAGATTAATCAAATCTGCACCAACCACTGATCCTCACTAGATCCCCTTCAAGCATGCATCAAGTTCAAATCTTCACACCATTAAATTAGATGACCTAGCTGATAAATTCTCCCCATGTGGTCACTGTCAGATCCTCCTTAACATGAACCTGGTGGAGTTGGAAAGAAAAACAAGCATTTGCAATGCAGGAGGTCTCCCATTTACGCAAGTTTAAGCTATTGGCATTGTAAATGGCAATGCCTTTCATTTATGTTTTAAAAACCAAAACATAAAGAAAAAGGCATTGTCATTTGCAATGCCAATAGCTAAAAACTCGCGTAAATATGAGACCTATTGCTTTGCAAATGCTTGTTTTACCTATCCATGTTGCAGGGTACAGTACCATATGTGACCAAAAGAGGTCCCATGGGCCCTGTTTTGCCACATATAGTACTGCACCCTGCAAAGTTGGAGTTATTGGCATTATAAATACCAATGTTTTTGACCTAGCCATGTTACAGGGTGCAGTACCATATGAGGCCAAAAGGGGTCCCAGGGGACCTCTATTGCCAACTATTGGTACTGCACCCTGCAGAAGATATGGTAAATCCACCCTACCCATAATACATTGCATACAAGACAGTACCACAAGTACATTCAACTAGCTATGTCCACATATTAAATTAGTAGCTTTGAAATGTGACAAAAGAATTATTATATTAATTCCGGATTAGGTTCTACTCTGTGTGGAGCTGATGAAGGGAAATTAATAAAAGGTCTCATATAAAGGTGATATGTGCTAGTAAGTAAGGTAACCACTGTCAGCCTTACAGTGGACATAGCTAGTGTTATGTCTGTAAATCCTGTAACCCCATCGCCGCTGGGCTAATTGCCCTGCTGTGCGCGTAGTGCTGATGATGAGCTGGCACCGTTGCATGACGACGAGCTGAGTTTGTCATGGCTCCGCCCGCTGTCATCAGCACAGCGCCACAGTGCAACAGCGCCACAGTGCTGCATGACGAGCTCGTCATCAGCACCGAAGGGGTTAAGAAAGCAGTGGTCTGAGGCTGTAATTAAAAGTTAGGGAGTAACAACATATGTACCAGGAAGTATCCTCAAGGGAGGTTACAAGAAGAGACAAGGCAATACTAAGGAGGAACTACTAAGCCTATTGACCAATGCAAAGCCACAATTTACAAAGGATAGGGACAGGAGCCAATTAAAAAAATGGGGCAGAACATTTAGTTTTGTTTTTATTTACAGTTTAATTACATTGCCAATGGTATCAAAATGCAAAAGAGAAAAACATTGTCATTTTCAACAGCTCTAACTTTAACAAATTCGAGACCTATAGCATTGGAAATGCATTTGGTCATGCATGTGTTGGAGTTAGAGTTACTGGCATTATAAATGTCATTTTTTTTATCTAGCCATGTGGCAGGGTGCAGTACCATATGTGGCCAACTCTTTTGGCCACATATGGTACTGCACCCTGCAGAAGATATGGTAAATCTACCCTACCCATAATGCATTGCATGCAAGACAGTACCACAAGTACATTCAAGTAGCTATGTCCATATATAAAATTAGTAGCTTTAAAATGTGACAAAATAATTATTATATTAATTCCGGATTAGGTTCTACGCTGTGTGTAGCTGATGAAGAAAAACAAGCAATTGCAATGCAATAGGTCTCGTATTAGGAAAGTTTGAGCGATTGGTTTTGTAAATGACAATTTTTTTATTTATGTGTTGTTTTTGAAAATAGCTAAATTAATAGCTTTGTCATTTACAATGCCAATAGTTATAACTTTCGCAAATGTGACACCTATAGCATTTGTAATGCAACATGTTTTGTATTGACGTGACTTAGATGTATTGATATTACAAATAACAATGGCTTTTAATTTTTTTAAATAATTAATACTTAAATAAAAGTGATTGTAATTTATAATGGCAATAGCTTGAACTTTTGTAAATAACTTTTGTGAATATTATGTTCAGTGACGAAAATCCAAGAACAGAAGTGAAATATTAACATCTTTTTGTGACATTTGTAATAAAGCTTGAAACATTGAGAGAACATATTTGAACCAGTGATGCTGTGGTTGCGCCGAGTGATGCTGTGGTTGCGCTGAGTGATGCTGTGGTTGCGCTGAGTGATGCTGTGGTTGAGCTGAGTGGTGCTGTGGTGGTGCTGAGTGGTGCTGTGGTGGTGCTGAGTGGTGCTGTGGTGCTGCTGAGTGGTGCTGTGGTGCTGCTGAGTGGTGCTGTGATGGTGCTGAGGGATGCTGTGGTGGTGCTGTGGTGGTGCTGAGTGATGCTGTGGTGGTGCTGAGTGATGCTGTGGTGGTGCTGAGTGATGCTGTGGTGGTGCTGTGGTGGTTCTGAGTGATGCTGTGGTGGTGCTGAGTGGTGCTGAGTGATAATGTGGTGGTGCTGAGTGATAATGTGGTGGTGCTGACTGGTGCTGTGGTGGTGCTGAGTGGTGCTGTGGTGGTGCTGAATGATGCTGTGGTGGTGCTGAGTGATAATGTGGTGGTGCTGAGTGATAATGTGGTGGTGCTGAGTGGTGCTGTGGTGGTGCTGAGTGATGTTGTAGTGGTGCTGAGTGGTGCTGTGGTGGTGCTGAGTGGTGCTGTGGTGGTGCTGTGGTGGTGCTGAGTGGTGCTGCTGAGTGGTGCTGTGGTGGTGCTGAGTGGTGCTGTGATGGTGCTGAGGGATGCTGTGGTGGTGCTGTGGTGGTGCTGAGTGATGCTGTGGTGGTGATGTGGTGCTGCTGAGTGGTGCTGTGATGGTGCTGAGGGATGCTGTGGTGGTGCTGTGGTGCTGCTGAGTGATGCTGTGGTGGTGCTGTGGTGGTGCTGAGTGATGCTGTGGTGGTGCTGAGTGGTGCTGTGGTGGTGCTGAGTGGTGCTGTGGTGCTGCTGAGTGGTGCTGTGATGGTGCTGAGGGATGCTGTGGTGGTGCTATGGTGGTGCGGAGTGATGCTGTGGTGGTGCTGAGTGATGCTGTGGTGGTGCTGTGGTGCTGCTGAGTGATGCTGTGATGGTGCTGAGGGATGCTGTGGTGGTGCTGAGTGATGCTGAGGTGGTGCTGAGTGATGCTGTGGTGGTGCTGTGGTGGTTCTGAGTGATGTGGTGGTGCTGAGTGGTGCTGGGTGATAATGTGGTGGTGCTGAGTGGTGCTGTGGTGGTGCTGAGTGATAATGTGGTGGTGCTGAGTGATAATGTGGTGGTGCTGAGTGATAATGTGGTGGTGCTGAGTGATAATGTGGTGGTGCTGAGTGCTGAGTGATAATGTGGTGGTGCTGTGGTGGTGATGTGGTGGTGCTGAGTGATGTTGTGGTGGTGCTGAGTGGTGCTGTGGTGGTGCTGTGGTGGTGCTGTGGTGGTGCTGAGTGGTGCTGTGGTGGTGCTGAGTGGTGCTGTGGTGGTGCTGTAGTGGTGCTGTGGTGGTGCTGAATGATGCTGTGGTGGTGCAGAGTGGTGCTGTGGTGGTGCTGAGTGATAATGTGGTGGTGCTGAGTGATAATGTGGTGGTGCTGTGGTGGTGATGTGGTGGTGCTGAGTGATGTTGTGGTGGTGCTGAGTGGTGCTGTGGTGGTGCTGTGGTGCTGTGGTGGTGCTGAGTGGTGCTGTGGTGGTGCTGAGTGGTGCTGTGGTGCTGCTGAGTGGTGCTGTGATGGTGCTGAGGGATGCTGTGGTGGTGCTGAGTGATGCTGTGGTGGTGCTGAGTGATGCTGTGGTGGTGCTGAGTGATGCTGTGGTGGTGCTGAGTGATGCTGTGGTGGTTCTGAGTGATGCTGTGGTGGTGCTGAGTGGTGCTGAGTGATAATGTGGTGGTGCTGAGTGATAATGTGGTGGTGCTGACTGGTGCTGTGGTGGTGCTGAGTGGTGCTGTGGTGGTGCTGAATGATGCTGTGGTGGTGCAGAGTGGTGCTGTGGTGGTGCTGAGTGATAATGTGGTGGTGCTGAGTGATAATGTGGTGCTGCTGAGTGATAATGTGGTGGTGCTGAGTGGTGCTGTGGTGGTGCTGAGTGATGTTGTGGTGGTGCTGAGTGATGTTGTGGTGGTGCTGAGTGGTGCTGTGGTGGTGCTGTGGTGGTGCTGAGTGGTGCTGTGGTGGTGCTGAGTGGTGCTGTGGTGGTGCTGAGTGATAATGTGGTGGTGCTGAGTGATAATGTGGTGGTGCTGAGTGATAATGTGGTGGTGCTGAGTGATGCTGGGGTAGCACTGAGTGATGATGTGGTGATGCAGAGGGCAGAAAGTCACAACAAACGAGTCTAACAGAGGGCAGAAGGGCAGAAAAACAAGGGAAAAATGAGTCTCACAGACTTAGATGTATTGGTATTACAAATAACAATGGCTTTTAATTTTTTTTAAAATAATTAATACTTAAATAATTTATTTAATTTGTAATGGCAATAGCTTAAACTTTTGTAAATAACTTTTGTGAAGATTATGTTCAGTGTTTTTTATTGTGACGAAAATCCAAAAACAGAAGTGAAATATTAACATCTTTTTGTGATTTGTAATGCACTAATGCACATGTGTGTAAGGCGCGTGTGAGGTAGCAGAGATACACAAAGCGAAAAATGTCTAAATGCTGTATAGGTAAGTCATGCAAAATTAGTAGAACTTTACTGGTAGGTGACATCAGGTGAGTTTGTGCCATGGGTATGATTGCATGTACATATTATACAAGTGCCCAGTAAAAGTTCAAAGGGCAATGTCATAAGAGTGAAACTGAGCTCACACACAGTTATAACTTTGTGGCTTTTATGCATTTCTCACACTTATCAGTACATACAAGACTTTGAAATATCCACTGTAAGAAGACATCGACTTCCATATTATTGACAAATTAAACAGAAGAGGAGCAGGAATATCAGCACTCTCCTGTGACGTATGCCTTGTCGGGAAGAGGGGCCATCCATGTCATTAAAAGAAATATAGGAAAGGGGGCGGGGGTAATAATATTGACACAAGTTTAAAAAGTGAATCATGAGGAATACATACGCCTGTGTTAAGAAGCGGGCAGAGGTCAGACATGCTGAGCAAAATCCGGGCCTTCAAGAGGTATATATTTACTAAGGATTGCGTGGGTGCTGGCGGGTGCTTTAGTAAATATACCCCTAGGTGCAAACTGCAAGGCACTTGTTGTGTCTAGCTGGAGAGACGAAAACATGAATACAGCGTGGTGTTGAGTACAACAGAGTGGGCAGTTGATCTGTTTCAGCAAATAGGACTGATATGGAAGAAAGGGGGAAAGACAGAAATAAAGCTTGATAGGAAGAAGTGAAGCGTGAACGGCTGAGAAGAGGAAAAGAAGGCAGAAGGCTAATGGGAGGAAAGGAGAGAGAAGTACCGAGGAAGAAAACTGAAGGAGACAGAGGGAAGGAAACGAGTAAATTCTGAACTAGGAACAGAGCATAAGAATCTCTCTAGTGAAAGCATGCAAAGAAGACCATGTGCTAGCCTTGTAAATTTCCTACGAAAAAGCAGGGGGCGGGGAGCCGAACCCCGTTGATGTAGCTCATGTTGCTGTGAAAAAAAGCAATTAGGGGGGAGGAGAAGTGAGGCCGGGTGTGCTGGGGAAGCAACGGATGGCTTAAGCGCGGTCACGAGAGCACATGCACTCGTGGAAAACCGCTTGGTTTAACTTTCTGGTTTCACCTCAATAGGTCTCTCTACGAGACCTAATTAACAGACGGTGTCATATAAATGTGAGATGTTCTTGTGAGTGAAGTAAGTACTGCCAGCCTAGCTTAGGACCAAGTGTGTGTCCTGCCTGAAGCCTTTTAAGAAAATAGTCCCTGGAGGCTGTAATTAAGATCAAGGGTGTAACAACACATGTAACGGCGGGTGTCCTCATGGGAGGTTACCAGAAGAGACAAGGCGGTACTAAGGAGGGTCTACTAAGCCCATTGATCAATGAAAAGCCACCATTTACATAGGACAGGGTCAGGAGGCAATTAAAAAGATGGGCAGAACGTGGGCGGAGCTTTATGCACATATAATGAATAAAGTATATCTCAAATAGACAGCGGAAGCGCTGCCTTGACGAGACCTAAAAACCGACTATTCACTGTAGTCCTTCGTCTGTGTTGACGAATGATTCGCTGGTCGCACTCGCTGCAATGGAACTCCGCAATGCGAAGAATTGAGAGGGGAACACTTTTGAATGGAAGACTTTTGTGTGCTGTTTCCAGTAGGTGGGATTTAGTAGCTGCACAATGCTTGTTCAATATCCACAACAGGTGGGATTAGGAGACAATCAGCAGCAATAGAACGCCATTCGCAGGTAATCACAGAGCAACTTTTTAGTATTGGCATTCATTGAGGTAGATACTAACCACTTCACGGTGTCAGAAGTAGTATTCTGTGATCTGGAAAATCTATGCATTCTGTTTACTTCCAAGTAAACAAATTCTCTCTGGTATGCTATTTCTGCATTTTGAATAAGCAAAAGCAGCACACAGGCCGGCACACTTAGGACAAACTCTAGGGGTGGACCGTGGTCGAGCCATACTTTGCCAGCTCGCGGAATTCCGCAGAATTTGGCAGAGTTCTTCGGTAACTCAGCAGAATTCCATGGAGTGAAGCTCCGTACAGGCCTATATAAATGGAGCAGAGAGCACTGTAAAGTCTATTAAGGAGCGTGTATTGTAGTTGTGGTAAGTGAAGGATGGTGGGCATTCATCTTGGAAATAGCCATAGGTGGACGTAGGTTCAGGAACTCAATTCTTTGATGAGCTCACTTCCCTTTTTGTGGTGCTTGAGGATGGAATTTTGAGATTGTTCTGGAACTCACCAGAGGGTTTTCTGGACCAACAATAGGTCTTCATTTTGCATTGACTCTACTAGGTTCATGTTGATGTCCCCAGAGAGGATTCTTTTGGGAGGATGTGGATCATTTTGCAGGCCTTGATTTAGTTTATCAGATGTTCTTTGAATAGCTGTTTTGGTTTTGTTGCTGGGCCGATGTAGATGTTCATGAAAGCTAAATGTATATCTGTGAGTCCTGTTTAAAAGCGGTTAGGACTGTTTGCAGGCCGCTCCAAACTGTTGGTTTCATGGTGTGATTACCTTTTAGAGCCGTCTTGATGTAGAGAGCAATGGCACTTCATAGGTGGCCGTAGTGGCTATTTTTGTGGGAAGCGTTGTATAGCTGATATAACCTGGAATCGTGGGTACTTTTTCAACCCATGTCTCTTGAAACATGATTATTTAAAAAGAGAGCAGGTATTTCAATGTCTCGTCTGCATGTTTGTCCGATAGGCCATTGATGTTTGATGAACAAATTCAAAGCTTGCCACCAGAATCGAGCAGTGCGGATGCTGTGGTGCTTATTCATGCTTAACGTTTTGATTGACTCAGGGCTCCTGGAATCCAGCTCCAGTCATTGACCTGCGAAGGTGCTCTGCTCACGTACGGCAGAGGAGCATAAGGGCTGGGCGGCGTTGGTGATCTGCTCTGTGTGCTCCTCAAAATTAAATTTAAGTGTTTGTGTGGACGGATGGATGCCTGATGCATCTTGTGAGTTATTAGGACATGGGCGTAAGCCGTTTCTACGTCAGATGACACTGATATCCCCAGATTTTGAGGTTCGCAGAGACACCTAATACCTGGTTAGCAGCTGACAATGATGACCCGGTCACCTTGGTGGTTTCTTATGTTCATCCAGATGTTGGGGCCAAGAATCCAACCAAAATTATATCAGCCGTGGTCAGGTTCGCAGTTTCTGGAATTTGGCTGAATAGTTGAAGGATGTTCCTGTGGTTGATAAGGTTGAAATGACCCCTTGATTGGTATTCAGGATAGCAGTGAAAGTGCATCAAAGAGAATATAGTATGGTTGACGAGTGGCCTCAATTCAATTTAGAAATGCTCCGACCTTCCTATTAAAACTAACATTTAGATTTTTTTTATATTTGTTTGTGAATTAAATAACATGTTATCATTTGTGCATTTGTTTGATGAATGCTTCTTTCTGTGTGTTGTTTTGCGGTTTAAATTATCAACAATGCTTAGGCTGGGTCCTCGGCTACCAGAAACTACTCAGTGGAGGTCCCTGGAGTCCAATAATGACTCAGTGGGTTTCTCTGGGTTCTTGTAATGATTAAGCAGGGGTCCTCAGAAGACAAAGGGATAAGAACCACTATTCTACATTAAAAGTCGCTCCTTAACTTTGATTGTAATCCCAAGGACCTCAAAGCCTTCAATAAAAAAATGAAAACCTAGACTCAGATTTGCTGTCCAATTATAGACCCATCACACTCCTACTACTTATCTCTAAAATCCTTTAAAGCATGCAGCCTTGCAGCTATTTAGAACAAGCCCCAGTGGCCTCACAGGCTGGATTTTGTTCCCTTAGAAGCACGGTCCCTGTAGTGGTAACCACCATTAAGTTCTTCATAGGGAAGCGGACTCCAATATTGCGAGCGCTGTGATCTTACTAGATTTATTGGCACATTCGATCCAGTGGACCACAACATTTTGATTTTCAGTATGTCCTGTGGAATAATCGTGATAGCTCTGAATTGGTTGTCATCGTTTCTTATTAATTGATCCATAAAATGATTCTTGATTGCTTTATGATCTTCTTTGTACCTACACAAGGGTCCAACTGGGGTTTGTACAGTTGAATGAATGAAAATAAATTTGTAGAGCGCAACTAAACCCGAAGGCATCAAGGCGCTTAGGATGGTAAAACTGTTTGGTCAGAGGAAGAGTGGGAGCGGGTTATTGATAAGCTTCCTGAAAGAGCCAGGTCTTAAGTGCTTTGCGAAAAAGGGTATGGGAGGCAAGTCCCTTAAGGTCATCAGGGAGGGTGTTCCAGAGTCTGGGGGCGAGAGCTCGGAAGGCTCTTCCGCCCCATCTGGCCTTGGAGACTCGAGGAACAACGAGCAGATTTTTATTGGAGGAGCGAAGTGCTCTGCCCGAGACATAGGGGGACACAAGTGACCGAATGTCTTCGGGCCCAGTGCCATTCAAGGCACAGTGCGTAAGGCAGAGGGTCTTGAAGTTTATCCTAGCCTGCATGGGGAGCCAATGCAGGTTCTTCCTGATGGCCGAACCCGAAGAGTGTTTCGGGGCATCCATGACAAACCAGGCCGCTGCATTTTGCACAATTTGTAGGCGATGGACCAAGCCGATGTTAATGCCTAAGTAAAGTGCATTGCAGTAGTCCAGCCTGGAGGCTATAAGGGCCACTACGACCTGTTTGCGGGCTTCTAGGGAGAGGTAGTGAGTGATTTTTCTTAAAATCCTCAGAGCACCACAGCAGGTGGAGACTGTCCTGCTGACCTGTTTCTCGAGGGAAAGAGTGGTGTCCAGGATAACCCCCAAATTACGGGTGGAGGAGAAGGGCGTGGGGCAGATGCCAAGGGCAGGGGGCCACCAGTCCATAGACCAGGTCTCCTGTTTGGCACCAAAGATGAGGACCTCGGTTTTTTCCCCATTCAATTTAAGGAAGTTCTTAACCATCCAGTCAGCGACCGCCTCCATACAGTTTTTAAAGTTAAGAGCTGTAATATCCACAGATTGTGTTATGGAGACCATGATCTGCGTGTCGTCGGCATAGGAAAGAACTTCTAGGCCAAAGGTCCTTACAAGCCTGGCGAGTGGGGCCACATAAATGTTGAAAAGAGTAGGGCTCAAAGAGGAGCCCTGGGGACCCCACACTTCACAGGCTTGATTGGTGAGATGAAGTCGCCAAGCTTTACCCTTTGCTGCCGTTGGTCAAGGAAGGATGTGAGAAGGCTGAGTGCTGGGCCATCTGCACCCATCCTGCTAAGGCGACTAGCAAGAATAGAAGGAGAGAGGGTATCAAAAGCCGCCGTTAAGTCAAGCAGCACCAGTAAAGTCATTTGGCCACTATCAACCTTGGCCCGAATGCTGTCGACAACAACAGTGAGTGCAGATTCGGTGCTGTGTGCCCTTCGGAAGCCGTGCTGAGAGGGGTCCAAAGAACTGGAACTGTCGAGGAAGGCACTCAAATGGTGGGTAAGGTGTGCCTCCAGGAGGTTAGCGGGGGCAGGGAGAAGAGAGATGGGACGAAAGTTTTTTAAAGTCCCCGGGTCCAATGTGGGCTTTTTCAGAAGGGGTTTGACAATGGCCGTTTTCCACGTCGAGGGATAAACCCCTTCAGACATAGCTAGATTCATGACCTCCACGAGAGGGGGCATAAGTACCTGCCTGCATTCTTTCAAGATTTTTACAGGACAGGGATCAAGCGGGGATCCAGACTTAAGCCTGTCCAAGAGCACACTAAGATGGTCGGGGGTGAGAGGGGGAAAATGGGTGAGCCGAGTGGAGATCTCGATAGCTTGATTTTCCAGGATTACGGCGGATGAAGGGGGATTACGGGGTTAAGATTGAGGTTGAGGGTTTCCAACTCAGTGTAAATATCCAAGATTTTAGTGTGGAAATAGGTGGAGATCCGATCGCATAGATCTTGGGAGGCTATTATAGGGTCGGGAGCCTGAAGGAGGGATAAAGTGTTGACTATATTGAACAGGTCTCTGGGGGAACTAAGAGAACCAGTTAATTTAGTAAAGTGCGCCTTCTTTTCAGCCAACACTGCCGCTTTATAGCCCTTGAGGAGGGTTTTATGTGTGTCCTTCTCTATGGGGTCCAAGTGTGACCTCCATAGTCTTTCTTGCCTCCTACAGCCCTGTCTAAGGGTCCTGAGGGAGTCCGAGAACCAGGGTGCCGAAGGTCGCTTCCTGGCTGAGTAGTGTTGTCGAGCCGGGGCGAGAGATTCGTCGGCCTCTGCTAGGGTGTTAGAGAGCTCAAGAGCCGCAGCTTTGGCATCCTTTATAGGCAGGGTCATGCGTTTGGATAAAAAGGGAGTAAGGGTCTCATTGCTTATCTTCCTGAAATTCCTCCTCAAATCCCACTTGTTGCAGTCCGGCTGGGGTCCAGTGGGAAGGGGAGTTGCAAAATCAAGTGGAACGGCCAGATGGCCAGACCAAGACAGGGGGAGGGGGGCTCCAGTCTGGAGCCGGGGGTTGTTAGAAAATACCCCATCCAGGGTATGCCCAGCTAAGTGGGTCGGGCTGCCCACTAGTTGCAGCAGACTGCAGGAGGCTAAGGAATCCAACAAATGGACGGTGTCGGGGGAGTTGCGGTTTTCTAAATGAAAATTAAAATCCCAGAGGATGGTAAAATTAGGGGTATCGATGTAGGGTTCCAGAATTTTTAAGAGTTCGAGATAGAAAGCGGACCTGGGGCCAGGGGGTCTATAGATCAGGATCCCTGAGAAGGAGACTGTAGGGGAAGGACTTAAGATAAAATGCATAGCCTGAAAGGGGTCGTGCGGAGAGGACAGATAAAAGGTACGACATTTTATCGAGCTATGGTAAAGTATCCCAAGGCCCCCTCCCACGCGCCCTATTCTATCCATTCTGGCCAATGCATAGCCTTCAGGGATGGCGTTTACTAGGTCCGGCTCGGAAGAGTCCATGGCCCAGGTTTCGGTGATAAAGACCCACGGGGGTTGCTTCTCAGAGGTGAATTCCTTGAAAGTAATATTGTTTTTAACAAGCGAGCGGGTATTGTTGAGGAACCCGGTGTGGGTGGACATAGGAGGAGGACCTTGTCTTAAGGTGGAGGGCAGATTGTTACCGGTATTCGGGGTCTGCTGGTGGTTAGCTGTCTTATTCCAGCAGCACTGGGGAGTCGTTATGAGCGTTTCCGGAGTGATGGTGTGATGGCAAGGAAGGCAAGGGGGTTTGAGGGCTCGTAAGGTGCTACAGGTATACAGTGGTTCCATTATGGCAGGAAGGGGAGGGGGCGCAGACGGGCTGGACTCAGGCGTGACTCCGGCGCTGATACGGCGCGTCCGCTGGTCGCGTCCGCTGCGCGGAGCATGACCGTATCCTTAAGTACTGTCCCTCTAGTGGAGAGAAGGAAGTCTCCCAAGCCAAAATGGCCGCTACAGGAAGCCCGGGACCGAGGGGCTCAGCACCTTAACTTGGCTGAGAACCCCTAGGAAATGCGGGGAGAGCGAGTGAAATAGTAAGTAATTAAAACTACTGGAGATAAAGCAGAGTGCAGGGGAGGGTTTTAAAAAGTTTTAAAAACGGGGGGGGGGGGGGGGGGAATCGCCGCGATAAATCCGCGAGGAAACCCTAGTGATAGCTCACTTAATCTGGCTACACACAGTTAAAATTAAACAACAACCTCCCGGCTTCCGCCTCGGGAGAATTGCACACAGCGTATCTGGCGCCAACCCCGGGGGAGCTCCTTAAGTACTGTCCCTCTAGTGGAGAGAAGGAAGTCTCCCAAGCCAAAATGGCCGCTACAGGAAGCCCGGGACCGAGGGGCTCAGCACCTTAACTCGGCTGAGAACCCCTAGGAAATGCGGGGAGAGCGAGTGAAATAGTAAGTAATTAAAACTGCTAGAGATAAAGCAGAGTGCTGGGTAGGGTTTTAAAAAGATTTAAAAACGGGGGGGAATCGCTGCGATAAATCCGCGAGGAAACCCTAGTGATAGCTCACTTAATCTGGCTACACACAGTTAAAATTAAACAACAACCTCCCGGTTTCCGCCTCAGGAGATATGCAAAAAGCGTATCTGCCCTACTTGTTCAACATACATGATACCCCTCATACTACTAATCAGATGTTGTGAGTGTAAACTCTATACCTACATCGATGATACCCAACTCATATTTTGCTTCAAAGGGAACCACGAAAATCTAAAAGACTGTATGCGCAATATGGAGAAATGAATGTATTACCATTGGCTGAAGAAATGAATCTTAAGAAGCCGGATGTTTTAGTGGAAGGGGTGGTCTTCCCGTTGAACTTCTCTATCATGGGCATGGCCAACTCCAGATGGCCGTCAACCCGTACCAAAGAACAATGTCAAGAGCTTGGGACTCAGAGTAGACTCCAAACTAATAAGGGACAGTCAGGTTTCTGCTGTTGTCTCCTCCTGTGCTTTCCACATGAATAAGCTATGACCTGTCCTGCACCTACTTTCAGTTGATGGCAGAAGATGGACCGCAGCAGGCATCTTTGTCTCGAGATTAGATTAGTGCAATGGTCTACATCTTGGCATAAATAAATCCTGGTTATTGAGACTCCAGCCTCTCTCACACCAAGCTGCAAGATTTGTCATATCAACTCCTCATTTTACCAGTTCTAAATTTAACCTTACCAAGCTCCCTTACGTTCCCATCCATAGGAGAATGTATTTCAAAATAATATGCCCAGTTCATAAATGGCTGTTGCGGAAACCACCAGATACTCTTCCGTTTGTGCACTTTGCTCATTTTTGCAAAGCTTTCTTTGGAGGACAAGCTTACTTGGTACTAGTCCCTCGATTATGGAATGTTTTCCCACTTGAATTGGAAACTGTCTCTTTCCATTGGCTTTTCAGAAAGAAACTTAGGGCTCTACTGAATAAGGCTTCCCCTGGTCACACTGTGTTATACCTTGCAAACCCAGTGGTAAGAGACCCAGCGGTATATGTGTGCTCTATAATGCACAACCTAAACTAAATTAAACTAAAATGCTAAATGAATACTTGTGACATAGCTACTGTTTCCTTAATTGTGCTCAATACAGTTTTTTAAATTAAAATACATTTCTGAAATTGTATTTTCGTTTCATCTGGGCGAGGCAAAAATAAAATTACATCGTTCTTGCCCCTTTTGTCCGGATGAAGATTTGCATATTTACTATATAAGGTTGAAACGCCAACTTGTTTTTTTTTTAAATTTGAATTTCCTCACAATCTTTTGCAATTGCCTATGAACCCCATATTTATAGTAGTTGGATTTCTCTCTAAACTAACAGCCAAACAATTCATTTTGTGGTTTGCTGCAGATTGTTTTTATCTGTGTTAGAACTGGCTATTTCTGGTAGGCTAAGGCTGACGCCAAAGCCAGGCAGAAACCACCATTCTAGTCAGGGCGAGGGAGTCACACGCCAAGATAACCCCTGCTCACCCCCTTGGTAGCTTGGCACGAGCAGTGAGGCTAAACTCAGAGGCAATGTGTAAAGCATTTGCGCCAGCGCACAACAGCAACAACATCCTAGGCACACCACAAAAGGAACTCCACACAAGGTTATATAAAAATAACTTTTGTATTGTCAAAACACATCAGATAGAAATCACACATGTACATTGTGCCAACTGGCACGGGCAATATTCATAAGGGATTATTTACAAGACAGGGCCACATGGGCCACTGTCAGAATCAACACTTTTAGAAATAGCACTTCTAGAACTTAGAATAAGTATAGCACAAAATAACAGTTATAAATCACAACCAGTAACTACTGGTAAAGGTAGGTACACACTACACAATACTAATAACCATAGGCCTAGATCACGCAGGGGACCAGGACCTCACTAGGACCACCTGTACTAGAAAGAACAACCACCTAGGTATAAAATACATCTAGGGGTATAAGCAAGAACACATTACACATGATGCCTCAAAACATTCAGAGGTGTAGGGAAAAAGGTAAACACATGATGTAGAAAAACACATTCAGCGGTGTAAGGAAAGAAAAACACATGATGCCTAAAACATTCAGAGGTGCAGGGAAGGAAGAACACATGATGCATAAACCAACACATTCAGAGGTGTAAAATCCAGGAAGACACATGATGCATAAAAACATTCAGAGGTGCCAGAACATAACTCAATAGCGCAAAAACACATTATGCCCAAAAACATTCAGAGGTGTAAGATCAAGGTGCATAATCATATTAAATGCATTACATTTCCTAGCACCATATCACATTGCACAAAACTCACATTAGGCAATTACCATCACATAGATAATCACATTGCGCCTAAATAAAATCACATACCAGCCCCCATCTAATAAAATGGACTAAAAGAGCCCTGTGTCCAGAATGTCAGGGCTCGCTGCCAATGCAGCGCCAGTCAGGGGTGCGCCACAGACGCAAAACCTAAACGTAGCAGGTGCCCACTACTTGCTGGGCACCTGGGAACCACACAAGACCTAAACGGTGCAGCTGCCCACTAATTGCTGGGCAGCTGGGAACTTCAAACTGCGGCAAGGGCTCTCACTGGCCCTAGATAAACTGCGCCGCAGGGGTTGGAGCCACACAGGCTCTCAGTCGGCTGAGGGGCGTTGGAGCCATCTGGCTGTGTGAATTCTCTGCCCCCAAGAGCCTCACTGGGCTCGCCAGCACATGGGGACCGCCTGGCGCCTCTCTGGGCCCTAAAACAAATGCCCCTTCAGAGCCTCTCTGGGCTCTACTCAACGTTGGGGCGACCCGCTGCCAACCGGGGCCGCCCTGCTGCACCAACTATGCCCCCCTAGACAGAGGGCAGGACACGGGCCATCGGGAGAGCCTACGGGGCTCTAAAACACGCAATGCCCCCGAGCCCTCTTAGGGCTTTAAACAATAAGTATGCCGCCTTGAGCCTCACGGGCTCACAACCACTCAGGCCCTGCACTGGAGGGGAGGGGCGGGCACCGGCAATGTGCCCCGACTGCCCCCTCCCCTTTGAAGGCACTCACCGGGCTTTTGTGGATGATTCCACGGTCTGCGACTCTCTCCTCGGCGGCGGCGCGGCGGGGCTCTCTCTCGGCTCCGCTCCTAACGCCGCTCAGCTTCCTTCTCCTCCCGGGGCTCCCTCAGCACACGGGAGCCCCGCAAGCACCATCAGCCTTCTTCCTTTGTGCCGCGGCCCCGAGGTCGGGACTTCCGGTCCTTCTCCGGGGGCCGCGCTAGGATTGGCCGGCCCAGCACTTCCGGGTCGCCGCGGGCAGCGCGGCGGCCCGTTTCAGGCACTCAGAGGCTGGGGGACAATTAAACCGAGGGGTGGGCCCCCTCGAGTTAAGTTAAACATTTAAAAATAGCGGCCAGGCCCCTGGCGGGGTGAGTACCTGCCAGGGGATCAAATAAGCACAGATAAGCGAGGTGGGCACTCGCAATATAAATAATTATCGAAGCGGGGTGACACCCACAACGAGCACACGAGGAGAGGGGGATTCCCTCAGCCAGGGCTACAGCAGCGCGCTGCCCAGCCCCCAGGCTCTCTCTCTATTTTTCTCTGGGAAGTTAAATCCAAGCGCCCAAGCCCAAAAATAAGGCGCAGGAAGGCTGTAATAAAGCCTTGGCAAAACCAAAGCCATCCAAAAAGGTATCAGCAGTCCTGGAGATCAAAGGATGGAGCAACAGAGCTCCCAGCAAGGAAAGTCCAACAGATATCCAGGGGCTGGGCAGGGCCCAGGGTTTCCCCTGGGCCCAAGCAGCAGGACGCCCCTGGCAGATTCAAGCCCGAAAACAAGAACATTTTGGAAGGGGACACAGCCCCTTCTTATACAGAGAAAAGTCTTTGAAGTCTTTGTGCAGGCAGTGTGAGAACCAGCTAGAACTGGTTATAGGGAAGTCCTTTCAGTATCAGGGACAGAGGTGACAGTCGCCCAGCGGGGAGGTGGAGCCAGCATTGTGGCAGGCAGGCACAGCCTCATTCACTCCCAGGTGCTATCTACTCCCACTTCCCTGGCAGCAGATGCCGCCTTTCATCCACGGGCTGACTCAGACAACCTCCTGGGGCTCCCCAGCCCCTGTCATCCTCAAACCGGACAGTCAATCCACAAGCAGGCCCAGGCACTCCTGGGCCAGGCTCACCAGCCAATCACACGCCAGCCACAGACTACACAAATATGCCAACTTCTAAAAGTGGCACTTCTAGACTAGACACAATCATGCTGCATATACCATTGCGCAGCATTCAATCTCACGAGTTCGTACATATCAAAATCGACCCTGCACTCCCCACACATCAGGAACTACCATGGGCATACATATTCCCCATTCATTCCTATGGGAGGGCAGGTCACTCACCATACATACACAGAGAGCTCACACACTTTACACTGTACCACAGTGAAAAAGTGCGCCAAGGCCTAAAATCACCAACACCAGGTTCCAGAAACAGGCTAGGAAAAAGCAAAAAAAGTTTCGGGGTGAACCTGCCAAAAGGGCCAGGTTCAACAATCTGCAATCCGCCATTGTCTCTCATCACTTAGATCACCTTGCTTTTTTTTTTTTTACCACACAGTCGTGTGTGCTTGATGTTAGGGACATTACAACTGCAATTCCCACTAGTAAAAACACAGCGGAGTCATTCTAGGACCGTCATTCCAATCCCTCCTTTGGAAATTACACTGCATTTAACTACCCAACTCGCATATAATAAATATCAATGTGTTTTCAGTTCCAGTGAGATGGTTTCTCACAGAACGTCAGTTGGAAAGAGAGAATGGTAATAGAGAAGAAAGTGAGAGATCCCCAGCACTTGCTCCAGGCAGGTCATAAACATTTTTAAAATCACCGAATACAAAAATAGTTAAAACGCCCACCCCTCAATAAAAGAACTGCTCCGTGCTGCAGGTAATTGCTGTTTTCTCCCCTGGAACCAAAGTGATTTTGAGTAACTAGTGATTTGCGCTGGAACAGGCCCTCCCTCTCAGCCCCTCCTGGGAGCAGACTCTCTAGGACTGCGCCTGCAGCATCCTCTGTGGACATCAGAGGAACCGAGGCGAGGGATGCTGGAGCTGACTGGCCCATGGGGGATGGGGCACCGCACAGCAGCCGGGAGGTACCACTGGAAGGCGGGAGGGATGGGAGGGAGACCAACAGCCAGAATCTGCTGTGGCCTTTCTGAGACTACAGTCTCTCTTCCTATTTCCATGTGGTGAATCTAACCTCTTTTAAATGGTCAGTCAGGCTGTATGTGGTCCAGTAACGTACACAATCCATTCAACTGATTTAATCCAGCAAGACAATTATCTACTAAACCCTACAATCTGAATTATATCTGCATGCTTTATTACATTGCGGTAAAAAAGGGGGTGGTGATGGACGGAGCATCTGAACCAATCAAACACTCACACCCAGTCAAAAGATCTGGGTTTGATCCATCACCGTTCTTTAGCCCACTCTGCCACCCCAGTTCAGACATGGCTATATGCAAATCAGTCTGACCCTGTGCCTCATGGGAACAGTCCAGCCCCAACTGCCAAGCCATGTCTTCCCTGGACCGGAAACAAGCTTCCGAGGACTGGTTACTGGCATTACAGCCGTCTTCAGCCCGGCTTGCTTGAATCCAGTGGCAAAGTGAGCAAGGGACTCACGTCTGAGCATACCCTGCCACACTTATGGCGGCCAAAAGTGGTACAAAAAGGGGGTGGTGATAAACGGAGCATCTGAACCAATCAAACACTCACACCCAGTCAAAAGATCTGGGTTTGATCCATCACCGTTCTTTAGCCCACTCTGCCACCCCAGTTCAGACATGGCTATATGCAAATCAGTCTGACCCTGTGCCTCATGGGAACAGTCCAGCCCGAACTGCCAAGCCCTGTCTTCTCTGGACCAGAAACAAGCTTCCGAGGACCGGTTTCTGGCATTACAGCCGTCTTCAGCCCGGCTTGCTTGAATCCAGTCTCAAAGTGAGCAAGGGACTCACGTCTGAGCATACCCTGCCACGCTTATGGCCATGTCTGTACTGGGGTAGCTGAGTGGGCTAAAGAATAGTGATGGATTAAACCCAGATCAGTTGACTGGGGGTGAGTGTGTGATTTGCTCAAATGCTCCGTCCATCATCCCCTTTTGTATCGCTTTGTTCGCCCTAAATGTGACAGGGTATGCTCAGACGTGAGTCCCTTGCTCACTTGGCCACTGGATTCAAGATAGCCTGGCTGATGAGGATTATGAATCCGAAACCGGTCCCAGGATGCTTGTTTCCGGTCCAGGGAAGACATGGCTTGGCAGTTCGGGCTGGACTGTTCCCATGAGGCACAGGGTCAGACTGATTTGCATATGGCCATGTCTGAACTGGGGTGGCGGAGTGGGCTAAAGAATGGCGATGGATTATGGATTAAACCCAGATCAGTTGACTGGGGGTGAGTGTTTGATTTGCTCAAACGCTCCGTCCATCATCCCCTTTTGTATAGCTTTGTTCGCCCTAAGTGTGACAGGGTATGCTCAGACGTGAGTCCCTTGCTCACTTGGCCACTGGATTCAAGATAGCCTGGCTGATGAGGATTATGAATCCAAAACCGGTCCCAGGATGCTTGTTTCCGGTCCAGGGAAGACATGGCTTGGCAGTTCGGGCTGGACTGTTCCCATGAGGCACAGGGTCAGACTGATTTGCATATGGCCATGTCTGAACTGGGGTGGCTGAGTGGGCTAAAGAATGGTGATGGATTAAACCCAGATCAGTAGACTGGGGGTGAGTGTTTGATTTGCTCAAACGCTCCGTCCATCATCCCCTTTTGTATCGCTTTGTTCGCACTGAGTGTGACAGGGTATGCTCAGACGTGAGTCCCTTTCTCACTTGGCCACTGGATTCAAGATAGCCTGGCTGATGAGGATTATGAATCCGAAACTGGTCCCAGGATGCTTGTTTCCGGTCCAGGGAAGACATGGCTTGGCAGTTCGGGCTGGACTGTTCCCATGAGGCACAGGGTCAGACTGATTTGCATATGGCCATGTCTGAACTGGGGTGGCTGAGTGGGCTAAAGAATGGTGATGGATTAAACCCAGATCAGTTGACTGGGGGTGAGTGTTTGATTTGCTCAAACGCTCCGTCCATTATCCCCTTTGGAATCGCTTTGTTCGCCCTAAGTGTGACAGGGTATGCTCAAACGTGAGTCCCTTGCTCACTTGGCCACTGGATTCAAGATAGCCTGGCTGATGAGGATTATGAATCCGAAACCGGTCCCAGGATGCTTGTTTCCGGTCCAGGGAAGACATGGCTTGGTAGTTCGGGCTGGACTGTTCCCATGAGGCACAGGGTCAGACTGATTTGCATATGGCCATGTCTGAACTGGGGTGGCTGAGTGGGCTAAAGAATGGTGATTGATTAAACCCAGATCAGTTGACTGGGGGTGAGTGTTTGATTTGCTCAAACGCTCGGTCCATCATCCCCTTTTGTATTGCTTTATTACATTGTGCACGTTTTTACAGAGCACAGAAAGATGAAAGGCTGAGTTGGCCCACCCATATTATAACCTGTGTCATGCTCTCTTCAGCAGGGACATCAACTGAAGGGGATATTTTAATAGGAAAGCATTTATTCTGGGAAGACACGAGAATAACACAAGAAGGGAGCCATGGAAATAGAAACAAGCGCGCGCCTCGCGCGGCAGCATGGGGAGAGGGTCTGTGCAATTCCCTTGCAGGAGTGTGCAGCAAGGCGCGATGATTGCGACCATATGGCGCCACCATACGAAACCGCACACTCCCGCAAGGGAATCGCCAGACGTGCACGTGTTGCCACTGTAAGCAATGCAACGCGTGCGCGTTTTTGCCCCCAAAGCTGTGCCGATGGCTAAAGGTCTCTCTCCTATGTAGCGTATGTGCGCTGCATAGGCAAGACCTAAAAACAAGTGGCCTTCTCCTCTAATACTCTGGCATCCAGAATGATCTTCTTGTTTTTTTAGACTGACCTATCACTCATGACTTTCAGGAAACAATTAAAAAGTACTCTTCTTCTTCCTTCATGCAACCCCCTCTAAATCCTCTGTCTGCTTAAGAGCTGTTTTCGTAAACATATGTTTCTATCTTTGCTCCTATTAACCTGATATTAATTCCTCCAATAATATGAAAATATTTCTGTATCCTACGCATGACCGAGTGCCTTCTTTGTTTTGTGTAAAGAGTACCTCTGTCCCTGAGGGCTAAGTCTGGGCTAGCTATATTAAAATAAAAATGACGAAGATGGACAGAAGTTTAACTTTATTAGGTACACCTGCACAAATAATGTTCATTGCCAGCGCAGACATGGTCGTGGGCTACCTGGAGATAAATAGGAGCCCATTTTACATTCATGTTTGGAGCTCGAGTGAAGCTTTAAGTTAGATAAAAAAAATTGGGGTGCGGGAGGTCCCCTCTGTAATTAAAAGCATGGCTTAAACATGTGAACAAATGTATGTGATTTCCATAGTGTGCAACCCGATCGGTGTTCTAGTGCCTCAATGACCTTTCAGTTATTGCCTTCCTATATATACCGCAACAACAGACATGCACCTAAAGCCAGTCAGGTCTACTGGCTTTGTCAATGGTTGTTAGCTGTTTATGATAAATTAGTAACAACAATGATTGTGTTGTAAATAATTAATATTGACAATGTCTTCATTCCGAGAATATGAGACTGTGAATTAATCATTACCGAGGCCTGTGAAAGGGGTAGAGATCTTCAGAACAACTCATTCACTCCTTTTTTGATCACTCAATGTTAGACTTATACACCCTTTTTCCCTCCACCTCACCGCCATCTGCATTATCTTACACTTCATCTCTTTCCTCTTCAGAACCCTCTTTTCTGAATCCACTTCCTCACATCTCCTTCCGTTCACCACCCCCAAACACACAACACACCCACTCAGTTGTAAACCACTGCATTTTCTTTTATTTTCACCTTGTCACTAATTTAATATGACAACAGCTACCTCCTTCATACACATTTACAAAGAACCACAATTGCAATTGGAATTCGAGGCCAGAGACACCAAAGATTATGTGACCCTGAATTCTGAACACCTTTTCTGACCCACTGACAGGCTCTGTGAGAAACTCCAGAGCTCCCAATTGTGGCTGATATAAACACCTGAAGGCGACTCAGTTCAAGGTATGCTCAGTACAAGAGTAATATACTGCACAGCAAAAAACACAGATAAACAACATCCTGGAAATAGCTAGCACTTTAAGGGGACGCAAGACTGAGTAAACCGTGAAATATGAACAGCAACTATATTGCTGACATGGATTCCCTTAAAGTTTTTTACATTAATTGTTCTGAAATCGATTAGTGTTTTTGACTGTATGGTTAAGAACATGAATATAGGGCCAGACAGGGGCCCGCTTCCGTGTCTGTTTTTAATTGCTACTTGGTCTGAGACCCCAAGCGGCCCAACCAACTTAAAGCCGTAGGCCACTGTCTATAGTCCGCTGTTCCACACACCAACAGACTTGCACTTTGCAAAAATTAATAATGTAGTATAAAACAACGTTAAAAGAATTATAATCATGTAATATTTACATAGTAACAAATCATAATTCTTAGTATGTTGTTGGCAGCTGGAGTGGAGGACATTGCATGCTGGTCACATGTAGGTGAATAGAACCACATGCCTGTGGCATAATGGGGCTCTTGAAAGAACATTCAAAAAGTTAGCAGTGGTGGACTGGGATCTAAAATCAGCCCTGGAAATGTGCTCAATCAAGTCGCATAGCACAGTGAGTGACTCCTACTATCAGCAAGAGGATTTGTGTTGGGTGGAGAAATTATATGTTCATCTCTATAAGCAAACTGTGTGTGTTCCCTCGGGGCTTTTGGCCAGGCTGGATAGATAATTAATCCTTTATCCATCAAGCCTAAAAATCAGCTACCTGATTCTCAGTTTACTGAGGGTTAGGGCCAATGGAATTATACAGCAGGGGAGGACTCAATTATGTGGCGGTGCTTATTAAATCACGCTGCAAGAAAAGACAAGACAATGGGGCGGCTTGTGTCCCCACTGCTTCTAAGCAGTTTAAAGAAGAGAAACATAAAATGATGATAACTTTTTGGACCGCGCCCAGCGCAAGAGCCCCAAGACACTGAAGACACCACAACACCCGACTACACTACGATGCCAGCACCCTCCATGCACTCAACCCAGGACGAGAACACACCTGCTACCGGGCCACCCCGAAGCGCACCCAAGGGCCTTCACCTGCCGGAACTGCAGCTTCACCAGTAACCCACCAGACTGAACATTGCCGACTATGTGGGTATAAATCTGAATCATTGGCCCACTTTCTGTGCGTCTGTCCGGCACTGCTAGAACAGAGGAAAAGATTTCTGAAACACATCTTCATCAAACTAAATGTTCGCTCCTGCAGACAAGCCGTTATATGTTGGTTGGGAGCAAGTTCTATCATTATGGTGTGCAGAGGAACAACATTTATGGCTGAGGTAAAAAAACAGCTGAGTTATGTCAAACAGGGTGAAGGTCAATAGGTGGTTTACTCGGCCCCAAAAAGCTAGGGTTCATAATAGTCGCTTGTACTCCCATATTAACTGGAGAACTGTAGACAGGGGGAGGACCCCAGGAAGAAAAATAACTTCAAAATGTTATCTTTACTTCGGAATTAGCGAGGAAAAACAACGTTAGAAAAATGAATTAAACTGTATTTTTTTATATATATATATATATATATATATATTTTACATTTTTTTTATCATGTGTAATTGTAATAATTTTATTTAATTATGCTATAAATCTTTTTGACTTTGACAGTATCCGACCTGCGAAACCACCAACCAACGAACCCAACCACCTTAGGTGCATCCTCCTCAACACCCGCTCCGCCCGCAAACACGCCGTCGAAATCTGGGACCTCCTCGACTCAACCACCCCAGACGTCGCCTTCCTGACAGAGACCTGGCTGACCCCCGCCCTGAGAACCTGACATCCCCATAGCCATCCCGGAAGGCTACAAGATCGCCCGCAGAGACCGCACCAATGGAACAGGAGGTGGAATTGCCATCGTCCACAAGAACCCCCTCAGCGTCTCGACTAGCACCGACGACACCCTCAGCACGGCCGAACACCTGCACTTCCAGATTCACACCGACCCTAACACCACCCTCAGAGGAACCCTCATCTACAGACCCCCTGGACCCTGACCACAGTTCTCCACAGAGACAACCCTCCTGGGGGTCACTGAGAATTTACGCGCTCGTCTTGACCATGGTGAAACCTCGGCGCTTATTCTTTTAGACTTAAGCGCCGCATTTGATACGGTCTCGCACCCTATCCTTCTGAGAGCATTGAGAGCGGCCGGGGTGACTGTCCCTGCCCTGGCTTGGCTGTCCTCTTTCTTAAACCACCGTACATTTCAGGTTGTTTCTTCCGGTTCTTCTTCTTCTGTCCGTTCATCTGCGCATGGGGTGCCGCAGGGGTCCTCTTTGAGCCCTATACTCTTTAATATCTAAGTGGGGCCCCTGGCAACCATTGTGGAAGACGCTGGTCTCTCCCTTTACTCATACGCAGATGATACTCAGATTCTTTTCTCCCTCTCCTCGGCCGAAGCAAATACTCCATCTGTTCTTAAACAAGGACTCAGCCGAGTGGCAGAGTGGATGCAGGCGAACCTCCTGAAATTGAACGGAGACAAGACAGCGGTGGTCATTCTGGGCAAGCATAAGTACCTCTGGAGCCCCGCACATTGGCCATCGGAAATGGGTTCTCCACCCCTCCCAGTTACGCAGGTACGCCACCTGGGCTTTGTGCTGGATGATTCGCTCTCCATGCGGCAACAAGTGGTCAAGGTGGCAGCCACCTGCTTTTCCATCTTGGGGTGGCTCCGGAAAATCTTATGGATGCTCCCAGTCTCGACGAGGCACTCGGTGGTCCAGGCTTTGATTACTTCTCGCCTGGACTACGGTAATGTGCTCTATCTTGGAGTTACCCTGGAGATTCAGAGGAGACTTCAGCTTGTCCAAAACTCGGCTGTTCGCCTCCTTTGTAAGGTCCCGTGGAGATCCCCTATCTCCCCCTTTCTCAAGGACCTTCACTGGCTCCGCATTGAAAACCGAGTCAAATTTAAAGCCCTCTGCTTTATGCATAAGATCAAACAAGGGTCGGCTCCAGCTTACCTACAGTCTCTTGTTCAACAATACTCTCCATCTCGCCTTCTTAGATCCTCATCTCAAGGAAACTTTCTGATTCCGTGCTTCAGACTGATGAGAATGGGTGGACGTTCCTTCTCTTGTGTTGCTCCTAGTTTGTGGAACTCTCTTCCGGTCACACTGAAACTTGAACCATCTTTGATGAAATTTCGCAGAGACCTTAAAACCTGGCTCTTTCCTCAATAACAACTGCTATTTGTAGCACTATTTCAATTGGCGCCGGGAGACCCCTTGCGGGTAGCTGCGCGCCCTATAAATTCAAATACAAATACAAATACAGTTCAGCGACTCCATCACCGACCTCATCAGCATCCAACGCCCTCGCTTCCACAGACTACATCCTCCTCGGGGACCTGAACTTCCACCTCGAGAACAACAACGACGTCAACTCCACCACCCTGATCGACAACCTCGCCAACCTCGGACTCAGACAGCTTGTGACAACACCCACCCACGCCGCCGGTCACACCCTAGACCCCATCTTTTCCGCAAGCCCCCATGTCTCCTTCATCCACACCCCCGAACCCCACTGCACCGACCACGGTTGCGTCCACTTCACCTTCAGGAAGCCCACCGCACATCGCCGCACCCAACAAATGCCTTGTCGCTGCTGGGGAAAAAGAAGAGCAGCTAGCTATCGCCCTTGCCCAGAGCCCACCAGCCGACCCCACCAAACCCGACACCACTGCCCTCAACCTCCGACAGTGGATCAACAACTGCGCCAACACCCTTGCCCCGCTCAAGACACCCTCCAATAGCCACACCAGCAAGAAACCACCTGGTTCACTGAAGACCTCCAGGCCTCCAAGCATACCTGTCGGAAACTGGAGAAGAACTGGCTCCGCGAACGATCAGCAGACAACTACATGGCACTCAAGAACGCCACCCGCAGACACCATCAACTCATCAGAACCACCAAGAGGACCGCATCCAAGGACCGCCTGGATAATAACGCTCACAACAGCAAAGAGCTCTTCAGCATCGTGAAGGAACTCTCCAACCCCAGCTCCAACACCAACGACATCCCCCTTCGCAGGACCTGTGCGACTCACTGGCCACCTACTTCCACCACAAGATAGCAGACATCCACAACAGCTTCAATGCCACGACCGCATCGCCAACCACTGAGACCCCCACCGCTGAGACCACCTGCTGCCTGATCGCATGGTCCAACGTCAACGACGATGACACCATCAAAATCATGAACTCCGTTCACTCTGGATCCCCGTCTGACCCCCCCACACCACGTGTTCAACAAAGCCAGCACAATCATCGCACCCCATCTCCAGAAAGTCTTCAACACATCCTTCGAGACAGCGACCTTCCCAGAGAGCTGGAAGCATCCCGAGATCAACGCCTTACTCAAGAAATCCAAGGTGGACCCCAAGGACCTCAAGAACTTCCGTCCCATCTCCCTGCTCCCATTCCCGGCGAAGGTCACAGAGAAAATCGTCAACAAGCAACTGACCCCGCTACCTCGAGGACAACAACATCCTGGACCCTGCTCGAGAATGGAGAAACAGCAGCCATCATACTCCTGGACATGTCAGGCGCCTTCGACACGGTCTGCCACCAGACACTACGAACAAGCCTACATGACACCGGGATCCAAGAGAAGGCCCTGGACTGGACCATATCCTTCCTATCCGGTAGACCACAGAGCATCGGCCTCCCCCTTCAGCTCCACCGCCACCAAGATCATCTGCGACGTACCCCAGGCCTCCTTCCTCAGCCCAACGTTGTTCAACATATACATTGCACCCCTCGCCTACGTCGCCCATCAGCAGGACCTCAACATCATCTCCTACGCCGACGACACCCAGCTGATCATCTCCCTCACCAAAGACCCTCAACCGCCAAAACCAACCTCCACGAAGGAATGAAGGCCGTCGCCGAATGGATGAGGAACAGCAGACTGAAGCTGAACTCGGACAAGACGGAGGTCCTCATCCTCGGCTCCACCCCTTCAGGCTGGGACAACTCCTGGTGGCCGACATCACTGGGAACTGCCCCGACACCCACTGACCACGCACGCAACCTGGGGGGTCATCCTTGACTCCACCCTCTTCATGACCAAACAGGTCAACTCCGTCTCCTCATCCTGCTTCAACACACTACGAATGCTCCTCAGGATCTTCAAGTGGTTCCCCAAATTAGAAGAACAATAACCCAGCCCCTCGTCTCCAGTAGGCTGGACTACGGAAATGCCCTCTACGCAGGAACATCAAACAAGGTCCTGAGACGGCTGCAACGCATACAGAACGCCTCGGCACGACTAATCCTCGACTTTCCCTGCAGCAGCCACATCACACCCCACCTGAGAAACCTACACTGGCTCCCCGTGAACAAGAGGATAACCTTCAAGCTCCTCATCCACGCACACAAGGCCCTCCACAAGGTTGGCCCAGCATACCTCAACAAACGGCTCAGCTTCTACGCCCCTACCTGCAAGCTCCGCTCCGCCAGCCTCGCCACAGTGCCGCGCATCCAAAGAACAACCGGCGGCGGCAGATCCTTCTCCCACCTCACCGCCAAGACCTGGAACACCCTACCCACCAACCTACGGCAGACCCAAGACCTCCTTGCCTTCAGACGACTTCTCAAGAGCAGTAGCAGCCTCCCCCCCAGCGCCTTGAGACGCTCACAGGTATGTAGCTTAACAAATGTCCTCATCGATTGATTGATATCATTTTATGCTTCCTGATGTGTCTTGCTGCTTTGCGGCGGGCGGGCGGGTGGGTGGGTGGAGCTGCTCTGCTCCCTGAGCAGGGCAGGGGAGGAGTGATTTGCCCACTCCAAAAGTGCGCAATCACTGTTTAGTCAGCCTTCTCGGGCAGGCCAAACCAGTCATGCGCACTTCCCTGTTCTCCATTCAGGCTGCATTACAGCCTGCATGGAAAACATGCCCACCACTACATCCCTGGCTGAGTGCTGTGTCACGGCGCTCAGACCAATCACAATACTGCACTGTAGCACTGTGATTGGCAGAGGGGAGGGAGCCTGGCTGCCTGCTTCCTGTAGGAAGGGAAAACTGTGTGTGTATAACGAGGAGGTTTTTTTCAAACTGAACAGTCCCCTTGTTTATTGTATATCCAGGATTGGAGCCTCTGTAAAGTGATTAATTTGAGGCCTTTCCCCAGTTGTCCATGTTATTTATGTATGACAATTTCATTGTTTTCATACTGTTTTGACAATTGTTTTTCAGTCCACTGAATTTGGTTTTTGTATTGTGTCATGAATGTTGTGTTGTATCTTTTGATGCCAAAGAATTTCTTGCACAAAATATTTTATAAAAAATAATAAGTCAATCAACACAAATGGTTGTCCAACCTAGTGATTTATTACACTAGGTCTGTGTACTGTGTAGTCAATTTAATACTGCCCGGCCATTGCTTTGTTTTTTCATGCTTCCTGTAGGAGGCAGGAGAGCAGCAGCATGGAAGATGCAGTATCAAGGTGAGCTTTTAATTGTTTTTTATTTACTATTTCGCCCCCCGCGCAACACCACTCGCGACCCCCTCCCCGCAAACACCACGCACGCCCCATGAATCCCGACCCATCCCCCCCATTTGCGGGCCACTGCAGCTAAACATGCTGCATAATGTTGCACGTTTTGTGATACTATCACTTCTTTATTTTACCATGTTTACACAGGTTAACACTGGGCAAAGGTTTCACCTCATTAGTACCAAAACAACACTTAAAATGCAGGTATAAGCAACAGAACAGTGACAAGTCAACCTTTGGAAGGAACTTTCATTGCCCAGCAACACGTGCTGCTACATATTTGGTAACAATTGATCCAATGGAGCTAGAAACCATTTTTTTTTTTTTAAATCTGCAGATTATGTAGCAGATGATGGACTATGTGGTATGCTTTGAATTCATAATTATGTGGAAAACGCTGCAGCCACAAATTCACATTGTTCCAGTGGCCCTGCATATAGCCCTGCAAATGAGTGAATTTAGGAGGGGGACCTTATTTGACCTCAGGGACAGAGTCCATGGAACAGATCCTGTGAAATAATTTTTCAGGTAACAGGAAAATATGTATGCATTTAAAAGAACACTAAATGTCTTCACCTTCCACATGAAAACTCGACCAGAAGGTTTGTCCTATTTATGGCACAGCGCCTGACCATCTTCATTTCACCCATTGGAAATTTAAATGGCCTTCAAGGGCAATAAGGATTTTGCTTTAGTTAACATGCAGATTTATGCAGATACCTGTGTGAATGCAGAGCAAGCAGCAAACGCAGGGTTTTTATACCTACAAAAGAAAACAAGTTACTTACCTGTAACTTTGGTTCCCCAGTATTGGTAACTTTCAAATGATTCCCATGCTTTGTATCATTCCCCCGTCGTCGGAATGGGAGCTTTGGTAAATAAAAAATACCATAGCAGTAAGTACAAAAGAGAAAACTAGGCTTAGGCCTCATCTCATTTTGTAGCTTATCCGCCTCTTTTTGTAGAAGAGACCAAAAATTCTGCTACAACCAATCAGAACAGCCTCACCCCATAGAACCCTCCTGAGAGAGCCTCAGAGCCTCAGATTTTCGTAGCCGTTGTGTAACAGCAACTATCTCAGTAAAAAAAGGCCAAGCTTTTCCAGGGGAGGAGGGTGGGGGCATGGGAATCTATGAAAGTTACCAATACTGGGGAACCAAAGTTACAGGTAAGTAACTTGTTTTCTTGCCCCAGTATTGGAACTTTCATAGATTCCCATGCTTTGTATCAGAGTAGCTAGCAGTAAGTCATAGAAGCACATTTTGTTACATGTTAACATAGTTATCCTAATAGGAAACAAATCATAAAACTGTTACCACAGAGAAGACTACAATAATCTATACAAAATGTGCAATACAGGAAGGAGGGATTGTAGGGAAAGCTCACCTCTCATTGAAAAAGATTTCTCAGGACTGCTTGACCCACCGCGCATTGTCCTTCATGGAAGAATCCAAGCAGTAGTGCTTCGTGAAGGTGTGGGTACTGCTCCACGTAGCTGCTCTACAGATGTCCTTGATAGGGACTCCTGAGAATAGAGCCACTGATGAAGCAACTGATCTCGTTGAATGAGCATGAACTCGTCTTTCAAGCGGTTTGCACGCTTCTTGATGACAAAACTAAATTGTATAGAGATCCAACATGAAATAATGTGCTTTGAAAGCGGAAATCCCTTCCTATAAGAGACAAAAAGTTGAGAAGACTTCCTGAATGGTTTTGTATGTTCCAGATAAAATTTCAGACACCTCTGAACATCTAAAGAATGCAAAGACCTCTCCGCTGGTGTAGGTCGTGGGAAAAAAAGATTTCAAAATCACAGGCTCATTCAGATGGAATTCGGATGGGACCTTCGGGATGAATTTTGGATTTGTCCTTAGTGCTTGGAGCTCACTAATCCTCCTGGCCGATGTTAAGGCTAATAGAAGAGCCAGTTTCCATGATACAAATTTTAGATCTGCTCTGTGAATGGGCTCAAACGGAGCTCTCATCAGATGAGCCAAAAACAAATTAAGCTGCCAGACTGGTGGTGGAGGCCGGACTGGAGGAAAAACTCTCAACAGGCCCTTCAGGAATTGCTTAATATTCCTTGCGGACCAAAGCGAAGGACCTGAAGACGTCCGCCTGAATCTAGAGATGGCTGCTAGATGTACCTTGACAGAAGAATGAGCCAAACCTGACTTAGCCACAGAAAGAATATATGGCAAAAGCTGATGCGGAGCTGAAGTGTATGGATGAATACTCTGCCTCTGACACCAGAGACAGAACCTCTTCCATTTAGCCCGATAAGTCTTATTTGTACTCGGAGCTCGGGCCTGAGACAGAATATCTCTACACTCTTCTGTGAGTTTCAAATCCTGGAATTCTCTGAACTCAGGAGCCACGCTGTCAATTGGAGTGAGCTCAGATCTGGATGGAGCACTTGACCCTGAGACATTGTCAACAGAGACGGAATAGGCTGCAGGCGAATCAGTTGGTCTTGAGAAAGCAGGAGGAGTTCCGTGTACCGGAACTGTCGGGGCCACGCTGGTGCAATTAAAATCATTTTGCAAGGTTCCGCTTTGAGTTTCCTGATCAGCCTCGGGATTAATGGAATTGGAGGAAAGGCGTGGACAAATGCGCCGTACCAGGCTATCAAAAGCGCATTCCCCAAGGACCCCCGTTGGTGATCCCTGCTTGCGTAGAACTGGCATTTGGTGTTTTCTTGGGTTGCAAACAGGTCTATGGTCGGGGTTCCCCAAACTGAAAAGACCTCCTCGAGAATGGTTTGGTCTAATTCCCACTCGTGACTGATCGATCTTTGGCGACTCAACGCATGCGCTGTTGAATTGAACGAGCCTGCGAGGTGCTCTGCCGTAAGAGCAATGTTGTGGAGAATCGCCCAGTTCCAAATTTCCTGAGCTTCTTTTGAAAGAGCCCGGGATCTTGTCCCGCCCTGTTTGTTTATAAAGTGCATGGCCGTTGTGTTGTCCGTGCGAACCAGCACTGTGCGATTCTGAATCCTCGGAAGAAAGGCCCGTAGGGTCAAGCGAATAGCTCTGAGTTCCAATAGATTGATGTAGAACTTGCGTTGATCTGGATCCCAATGACCGCTCACCTTCAACTCTTGTAGTACCGCTCCCCAGCCTTCTAGTGAGGCGTCCGTAGTTAGAACCATGGGGGATGGAGGAAGCGTGAAGGTTAAACCTTTTGAGATGTTGCCTTTTACCAACCACCAGCTGCTTGCTTTTTTCATTGCTGATGTCACCGTGATCCTGTCGTCGGACGAGCCTTCCGCCTGTTGCCATTGCCTGTCCAGTTGCTCTTGTAGCAGACGCATTCGAAGCCTACAGTGCGGAATCAATGGTATGCAGGATGATATCGATCCAAGCAGGGACTTGTAGAGACGGACGACAGCGATTTCCTTTTTTGCAGGAGACGAGCTGACAGAATAAGCTTGTTCTGATGTTCCTCCGATGGAAAGGCCTTGCAACGATTTGTGTCCAGGATAGAGCCTAGAAACCTTGCTGACCTGGATGGAAGAACGATCGAGTTCTCCTTGTTGAGTCGAAGGCCCAGTTTGTTGAAAAGTTGAATGCAGCTTGTGACCGCCCTGGAAGCCGCCTGGAAAGACGGAGCTTTTATCAGCCAATCGTCTAGGTAGGGAAAGGCCTCTAGAGATTGTTTTCTGAGAAACGCCGCCACCAGAGCCAGTACTTTAGTAAATATCCTTGGTGCGGACCGGAGACCAAAAGGAAGCACTATGAACTGAAAGTGTCTCTTGCCTACCGTGAAGCGAAGGTATTGCCCGTGAGCTGGGTGTATCGGCACATGGAAGTAAGCATCCTCTAAATCCAGAGTCGCCATGTAGTCCTCTGGATTCAGTAGACGTAGAATATCCTGAAGCGTGACCATCCTGAAAGATAGCTTTAATAGATAGGTGTTGAGCTCCCTTAGATCTAATATTGGACGCTATTTTTCCTTTATCCTGCGAACCAGGAAAAACCTGGAATAAAAACCCTTCCCCCTCTGGGAGTGAGGTACAGGTTCTATTGCCCCCTTGATGAAAAGTTGGTGGGCTTCGAGACGTAGAAGTCGTAGATGTTTCGACTCATAGGCGCCTGGAGCTCTGGTAGGAGGAAGCTGTTAAAACTCCAAAGTGTGGCCACCCTGAATGATATTCAAAATCCACTGGTCTGATGTAATGACCTTCCAGCTGCGTAGACAATGTGAAATCCTGCCCCCCACTGATGTTATCGGGGGGTAGGAACAGTAGAAAGAGCCATGAAGCCGCTATTGTCGCTTAGATTTGTCTCTCCCTTGACGCCCTCTTGGTGGCTGACGAGAGAAAGACGCCGACTGACCTTGGCGCTGCGAGTATTGTGGTTTGTAAGATTGAGAGGACTGTGAGTACGAAGAGTAGCGCTGTTGATTGCCACCTCTGTACGAGGAAAAACCTCTCCCTCACGCACCTCTGAAAGGAACTTTGCGGTAATTCAATGTCCCCAAGGACCTTGCCGTGTCCGTGTCCTTCTTGATGCCTTGAAGGGCATCATCTACATGCTTTCCAAAAAGCATCTCTCCGTCGTAAGGTAAGTCCAAGATCTTATTTTGAGCTTCCTGGCGAAACCAGGTTGCCCGTAACCAGCCCTGACGCCTTAAAACTGCCGAACCCGCCAATGCACGGAAAGCTGTTGTTGCTATGTCCATGGCACAATCTATCACCTCTGAAGAGGAACGCTCCCCTTCCACCAGTATCTTCCTGGCTTCATCCTTCGCTCCATCCAGAAGTTGGTCCACAAACGGGGATAAATCGCACCACATCTGGCGATCATATCTGCCCAAGATAGCAAGAGCATTAGCAGCTCGAACCAGGAGGCTGGCCATAGTAGAAAACCTTTTTCCCACATTGTCCAGACGTCTCCCTTCCTTGTCTGGTGGTGTTGTAAGTGGTGTCGAAGGATTCTCAGACTTGCTTTGCGCCACCTGGGAAATGACTGAGTCCGGCTTTGGCTGACCAGTCAGGCAAGCGGGACTGCCTTCTAGTGCTTTATAGTTCTTCTCCAGCCGGGGAAGAACAGGGATGACTGTTGCAGGATTTTGCATCACTTTAGTAACTTCCGACCATACATGTTCAATTATTGATATTGAACGAACTGACTTTCTGTAAGGTTCCTTCAAGTCGTAAAGGAAACAGTCTGATTGCACCGTCGTAATAGGAAGGCCAAATCTCTTGGACGCCCTCTCCATAAGATTATGGAAACCTCCAATGTTAGCTGGAGGGGAGGTTGCAGTATCCGGCACTGGTGAATCAGGATCCTGGTTGATATCATCGTCCCAACCTCTATCCGGGTCATGAAGAGGATCAACCTGAGGATCTCCATCAGATGAGACATCATCGTCCTGAACAGTCACAACCTCCTGATAGCTCTCTCTGGGTTCTGATTCCGGAACTCGAGAAACCAGAGGCGTCACTGCCACTGCAGGAGTAGTAGGAATGGATGGAGAAGGAGGAAGCTCTTGCTGTTCCCGCAGTTTGTGACGGAAACCTCTTTTTGTAGTCTTGCAACATCAATTGTAAGTCCGTTGTAAGAGAGGACGGCATTGCCACCATATCCTGACGTGATTTTTGTGGAGGCCTTTCTTGCTGAACAAATTGGCGCTCTTCAGTATAGCACTCAGTTCGGTTCAGGATTCTTTATTCGAATTCCGTGAATTCATAAAAGTGCATACAAAGACAATAAAATATACATAATACATAAAACGAACATACAAATTTAAATCAGGCAAGACAACCTTTCCAATTATAAAATAGAGAATAGTCAAGGTTTGTCCATCATTTTTCGAGCACGTGCCGAAATCTTCAGAAAAGTGCTAGTGCGACAGATTATTTCCAAATTTCCCAAGGAGAGCAATAATTGATAAGATTCCTCCATGGTAATTGGTCTATATTTTTTAAAAAGAGGAATTAAAAACCATTTTATATATTTTAAATAGTATTTACAGGTAAAAAGAAAGTGCAAGTCCGTTTGTGCGCTTACTCCGTCAAAAGGGCATTTTAGGTTATCACCCATTGGTAAGTAACCTAAATGAAAGTTCAACAAGAATCTTACAGACCCAGACCTCAATCGAAACAATAAACTTAATTTCCAATTTGTTATGGGCAGCGTAAGGTATAACGGCAAAGTACAACTGGGTGTTTCCCTGCCCATGTAAATAAGGACTGTGGATTTCTTGGATTCTTCCCTGACCCTGTCCGTATCGTAAAGTGCATAAAGTGCTTTCTTCAAATCATTCTTATGTACAGATCTAGATGTACCTGGATCCAAAAAGATGTCCCCTTTATCGATACTGCACAAACTTTTGTACACCCCCGATAGCCAGGGAATGTCCAACCCTCTTTCACATCCAAGACAGTCTTTTATAATTTCTTGGGTCAGGGTGGCTGCGTCGTTCCTCCAGACTGAATGCCAGAAAAGCGCAGGACGAGCCCTAATAAAATCACTAATAAAAGACAGACGTAATTCTCTATGGGAGATATATTGGGAGGTAGAGATCGGCGTGGCCAGCAGCTTTCTACAGAACCGGTTTTCCTCCTTCTGGATACACCTGGTCTCCGCCAAACCCCATATTTCTGCCCCGTAAGTAACAATGTGGACACACTGCAATTTAAAAATCCTTAAAATATCCTCAGTGGCACCTATTTTCCTTGGTCGAGGGAGGCTCAAAATGGAGTTAATGACCTTTGAGAATTTGCCCGTGGACTGGGCAACATGCCCAGTCCACGAGCCATTCGCAGCAAAGATCATCTCCAAATATGGGAAGCTCTGGGTAGAGGTAAGTCTATTACTCCCTACATGGATAGAATTAAGTTGTCGCTTCCCAGGGCCACAGGACATGATAAATGACTTTTTATAATTAACACATAAGTCTAACCTGTCCATGTAGTCCACAAAACTTTGGGTCACAAAGCGCAAGGCATGTGGGGTGCGGGCCATTAGGACCGCATCGTCAGCGTAGAGGAGTGTGGGCAGCGGTTTGCCATTTATTAAGGGGACGTCTACGGTTGCATTCTTCAAGTGACCGCTTAATCCATTATGTAAATAATAAAAAGGAGAGGTGCTAAAATGCACCTCTGTCTAACTCCCCTTCCTATCTTAATGGCACCTGACAATTCCCCACCTTGGCCTATCCGTACCTGTGCTTTGAGGTCAGTATGCAAAAATGCTAAAAAATGGACTAAAGATTCGTCCAAACAATAATTTAATAAAATAGACCAAAGTTTGGACCTATTTACCAAATCAAATGCGGATGATAGGTCCATAAACGCTAAATAAATGGGGGTAGAGCGGGCAATATTATATTTATTGATAACCAGATTTAAATTCAGGCACTGTTCTACTGTGGCAACCCTGTTTCTAAAGCCCAGTTGACATGGTGATACCACTTTCCTCTGACCATGTCAAAATCCTATTATAAATGATACGAACCCAAGATCTTAAGGGTGTTGTCCAACAGAGAGATTGGTTCCGACCGGTCGCCCTTTTTAGGTCGAGCAGACACAGTCTGCTCGAGACCTATTGCTGGCCGTATTTGGGAATGTAGACACGAGAGGGGCACGAGCGCAGATTTCACCTCGTGGGCGCGCACGGCGCCGTGCCCCTCTCTTGCCTCATATTCATATGTGCAAACACAGCCACACTCACGCATGCGCACATACACAGCCACACGCATACACAGGCACACACACACTGCATACACACACGCACCCCCCCTTAAACAGACCCCCGCGCACACAGACAGACACACGCACAGACACACTCGAACACACACAGACACGCGCGTACACCCCCCCCTCCACTCACGGGCTCTCGCGCACACATACACACGCACACAGACACACACACATGTCCCCCCTCCACTCACCGTGCTCTTTTGTCACATCGCCTCGCTGTGCTCTACAGGCTCCGCACTCCACTCCTCTGGTGTTTTCTTGGAAGCAGACTTGGGAGGTTGTGCTCCTAAAGAGAGCGAACACCGGCGAATCCAAAGTTGGGTCGGTGTGACGGGCAGAGAGCCCGGGCTTCATCGGGTCAAGGTGGCCTCAGGCTGGAGAGGGTTTCAGTGATCTCCGAGACTGTGGATGTTCACTGCGAGGCGATAAGCACCGCGGGGCAGGTGATAGTGTTGAAGCTTTGCTGGTTGTGAGATGTTTTGTGAAGCCGATCACCGCAGCAGGGAGGGGTAATATCAGCAGGCGATAATGACGGGAGGGCAGATGTTGGGCGTGTCATGAAGAGAGTAACTGATGTGTGGACAGAAGTCGCCATATGGGGTGTGTAAACTGCCCGGAAGTACCCACTGCGCGCGGGGTGACGATAAAGTAAGAAGTAATTAATGGGCTCCTGTATACGTCGTTTAAACACTTCCGAAATGTGCTCAAAGTTTCGAATGCCGCTCGAGATTCCCATTGAAGCAAAGTCACGTGGGTGAACATATGTGAGATCACCAAAAGTCAACACATTGCTAAACATTATTGAATGGAATTGAATTACAATAACTTTTATTTAACTATTAATTATTAAAAAAAATAAAAACCATTGTTATTTGTAATATCAATACATGAAAGTCTTGTACATACAACACATATTGCATTACAAATGCTATAGGTGTCACATTTTGCGAAAGTTATAACTATTGGCATGGTAAATGACAAAGCTAATAATTTCGCTATTTTCAAAAACAAAACATAAATAAAAAAAATTGTCATTTACAATACCAATAGCTCAAACGTTCCGAATGCGAGACCTATTGCATTGAAAATGCTTGTTATATATTGGGACAATTACACTTGTTGCCCATGAATCAGGCACAGGAGCTTCTGGGAGACTGTTAAAAACATTCAATAAAACTGGAGCCCAAAGATCCGGTTTCCATTTTATAATCTCTATGGGCAACCCATCAGGTCCGGGGGCCTTATTACCAAGGCTCTGTGCGATAGCCTCCTCTACTTCTATTAATGTCACTTGTAAGTTTCCAGAGTAGCCCTGCACATACTGATCTGGGGTATGTGGTGGTGAGCCGTAAATTTTAGAAAAGTGGTCCTCCCATGATTTGCTAGTAATATTGCAGCTAATAGGTGTTAAATGCTGACCCATATTACGTAGCTCTCTAACTGCAGACCAAAAAGGTTTCCCAATCGACCTTCCAGCTATTACCACAAGAGCTCCCCAGCGTTCACTCAGAAGGGTCCACTTCCGCTCAGATATAGCAATTTTATAAGCTTTCCTGGCTACTCTTATATAAACATTAACTCTTGGTTTAGAAGATAGTGCCATGCGCAAGCTTCTATTTGCCTTTGAACAGTTATGGTCAAACCATCTTGGGTCTTTTCGCCCTTGACAGACTGGCACTGATAATAGAGATCTAATCTCCGAACAGAGTATAATAAAATCTGCAATTATACTAGTGCAGGGTGCTCTATTCGACAGACATGAGGCAATTAAAAGAGGGTGTTTTTCTAATAAAGTCTTATTTATTGCCCAACTATCTACCACCCTCCATTTTAATCTTAGTTTATCTGTAGTGGGGGCTCGATCCCTCGCCCCTAGAGCGCTACTATACACGGGGCGATGTGCTAGTCTTAGTACCAATGTAAGCGGGTTGTGATCCCCGAAATCGGTTTCAAGGACTTCTTTACCCAGTAGGCAGTCTGCAAGCCTCGGAGTTATACAAATAAAATCAATAGTAAAGGCGCTATCCCTTCCTCTGAACGTCGGTACTAGCTGATTATCGGGGGTTTGACCTAAGTCCATTATATTGTACAAAATATGTTCCTTAAGTAGAGATTCTAGTTGCACTCCCCTCCGTTCCGCTTGGTCAGTGTGCCGTAATCCTGTTCCTTCTGGATCCAAGGATAATTTGGCATTAAAATCCCCGCCCAGAACAATCCCCAAACAATCATCCCCGACTTTCTCTAATTTGGAAATAAATTTAAAAAGCCTGATATAATTCTTATTTGGTATAGAGTGAAAGTCATTGTTATAAAAAAGTATTTAATAAAAAGGTACTCGACTTTTAAACTCTATTGCTTGGAAATTAAGGTTGCTTGTATGTACTATTTTAATACTTCCACCTAGCATTACACTGATGCCAATGAATAGCCCTCCAACTGCCAAAATTGGGCTTGGGCGTCACTAAGTTAAAACAATGGAAACCTTCAATATATAGATCATGTGTTGCCCATGTTTCCTGTAACATGACTATATCCTGAGAGGTTATTATACGCAGCCAGTCGGTATTGCCTAATCTAGATTCTAAGCCAGCAACATTCCAGCTCAGGATTCTCAGGTCTGGATTATTTTTACTTCCAACCTTATTATAGGGTATATGTACTCTGGCGAATCTATCCATTTCTACAAAAGGGTTACATTCCTGTAACCCTTGACCATTAGGGATACACGTACTAGGTTCTGTTGTACAGGTTATTCCCTGTTCCTGTACTTGGCCACATACAGGTTTATCTTTATTTGTTATATCCTCAGCTAAGTTTATGGATATCTCATGCTCCCTCATGGTCTCATCAGTCCCATTTAAAGGTCAATCAACTCCCTCCATTCCACAAAGTGAAGAGAAGCGGTTAAAAGTGGCAATGATAAACATAGGGGCCGCCATGCTCTGAGTATTTGAGTGTTCTGGTCGTATGGAATTTCCTACTAGGGCCTTTGGATAGAAAAAGCTGAGATCTCGGGTGGTTATACCTCCCTGATAGTCCTCAGTGTACCAATCTCTAATATGGTTAGTCGTCCTATAATCCTTAACATTTATAATGCAGTATCCCCAGGCACATACTTTGGTCTTCGGCCCACCCAGCCTAACCTTCTGACATGTAAAATTTCGCCATCTATGTTTAGGGGTAATGGCCTATTCACTCTCAACCAATGCATAACCTTGTTCTTAAGAGTTTGATGGCTCTCAAATTTCCCCTTTAGCAATTCTGGTACCCCAGTAAGTACGACGACGTAAGGTTCTGACTCTGGTGGGAGATCTATGTGCTGAGCAGGACCTTTGTGCTTTGTGTCCATGTGGGGGCTCCTCTCAATATTAAAATATTCCTTATCTAAATTTGTTGCTTGCCTACTGCCTCTTGCTTCTCTAGGCTTATTAGATTCAGGAATTGTATTTGGAATCTGCGTGGCCATAATATTATCTTGATTGGGGGGGTAGCAACTTTGCACTATTTGCCTGATTAGCTGGTTTTGGAGCTGTCACCTGGACGGAGGGAGTCGGGGGGTGCCTGTTTGCTGACAATTCTTTAAGTAAACTTGTATTAGCAGACTTAGTATCTTGAATAGACCCGAGTTGCTCCGCCATTCTCTTTACCCTCTCAACAAGAGGCAATAATAGAGATTTGATCAGTTGTTCTATGTCTCTCATTAGATCTTGGTGAGAGGGCATAGTCGGGAATTCATGAACAGTTTTACTTTCAGCCGGGCCTTCAAGATTAATGGGGCTCATGACATCTTTAGAAGTTTTCGATCGACTCCCCTTTTGCTTATTTCCGCCCCGCTTTCTTTTTGTAGAAGTACCTAATCCTTGAGGTTTTGTTACAATATTCTTTTTGCTGGTAGGGTTGCTAGATGTAACTAATGGTTGTGTCTCAGGGGAGGATTCGGTTAGTAATTCCAAACTGAGATCTGTGACATCGTTTTCCCCAGATCTCACTGGTCGTTTAGATAGGTCTTGTAACTGAGGGGGGAAACCCATGTCACTTGTTCGTTCTGTGCTAATATCATCATGCGATGGGGTAGTTACCAACTGGATGACCCCCAAGGAGGAGCGTTTGTATAGCACTAATCAGAATCAGAATCCTGAAATTTTACTTGTAGTTCGGATGGGCTATAAGCATCTCCATAAGGACCATCCTCATCGTCATCAGACTCCTCATCAAGAAGCAAAGTGGGAGGCAAAGGTGTTACACGCCGAGGAGATGTCATCTCTGGGGTAATTTGATGCCTTCTTATAGATATGCGGACCTTTTGAATCGTCGACGACGTCGTCAACGGAAACGTTGGCGAAATCGTCGCCGATGGAACAGTCGACGGGACCATCGACGTAGAGATGGATTTTGACGACGGTGGGTTGATCGTCGACAGAGTAGTCGACGAGCTCGTCGTCAGAAACATCCTGGCTGCAGTCGTTGACGTCGTCGACGTTGTCCTCGTCGTCGTCGCTGCCGTCGACACTATCTTCATCGTCATTATCGTCGACGTCAAAGAAGTAAACACCATCGAGCAGGAAACAGGTACCTTAAACGTCGACGAAGATATCAATGCCGCCGCCGATGACGAAACCGCCGTCGACGGGCCCATCGACAAAGCTGTACCTGAACTTAAGTCCTGTCTGGAAGTAGTCATCGACATACCAGCTGTTTTCGTCGTCAAAGGACGTGGTTTCTTGTCAGATCTTCCGTCCTGAGGGACAGTAGAAGGCTTTTTACCTCCATTCTCCTTTTCAGATGATGGAGAAGTAACAGATAAACGTTTCTTCACCTTCTTAGCTGTCTGTGTCTCCTCAGTCTGTCCCAGCCTTTCCTTTTCACCTCGGTGAGGAGATGTTATGGGACTAGCCCTTTCAGACCTATCAGAGGTCTTTTGTAAGGTTTTCACAGGGGGCTCAGTAGATGTTGAAGGGGATGACCTACCCCTCTTCTTGGATTTTCTGGAGGACACAGCTGAGGAAGAATCCTCACTGTCAGATGACAAAACCTCCTTACGTGACTTCATTTTCTGGAGCCAAGTCAACAAGCGGCCTTCCCTGTCTCTCAAGGTCTTTGTAGAGAATGTTCTGCAGATTTTACAATCTGTGGCCTTGTGGTCCGGGTACAAGCAGTAGATACAGTCCTCATGCTTGTCCTCCACAAACAGCCTCTTCTTAGAACAAGTAGCACAAGCTCTAAATAACGCCTTCTTCTCCTTGTCAGACATATTAAAGTTGAAGAAATGGAAAAGAATCCAATCTGAAGAGAAATCTGAGCAGAGCTCAGTGGAGACTTCCTAGCACAACGTGCGGTAGAAAATCTGAGGCTCTGAAGCTCTCTCAGGAGTGTTCTATGGGGTGAGGCTGTTCTGATTGGCTGTTGCAGAATTTTTGGTCTCTTTTACGAAAAGAGGTGGATAAGCTACAAAATAAGATGAGGCCTAAGCCTGGTTTTCTCTTTTGTACTTACTGCTATGGTATTTTTCATTTACCGAGCCTCCCATTCCGACGAAGGGGGAATGATACAAAGCATGGAAATCTATGAAAGTTCCAATACTGGGGCAATATAAACTACAAAACGCTGAGTCCGAGTGCGTGCAAACTCTACGATGCAGTGATGTCTCTAGAGGAGGGCCAGATGGGGCACGTGCCCCAGATCTATTTTTCCCAGAACTCTTTGGGCCTCACCACCACAGCTGTTGAATGTGCTGGCAGGCAGAGCACATAAAGGACACTGCACCGTGTCACACACATTCATTTATCCAACAACCTTTCACTGCAAAGCAGCCTTGTTTGTTTAAGTGTTTAATATTGACTTTGTATAAGATATATACACACACATGGCAAGTCAGATTTAGGCATTTTAAGCAATGGAACACATGTGCATTATATTCTCTCTCTGTCGCTCACAGCCCCATCAGTTGTTTGCGGTAAGATGAGTGGAGCGCATTTTCTCAGTGTCTAGAAGGGAAAGAACTTTCCTTTTTTTATCATTACAGATAGTCAGCATCGTCTTTTCCCAGCTGCTCCCCCCTTACAGACTCTTTCTTTTGATCACCCCTTTCGGTGGTAATCAACATATCCAGTAGTATCATGCATTGACTCTCACTGACGAAAATCCCAGATAGATTCTCAGCCCAAATTTAATGTTGCAATAAATGCTTCCATAGTTGTCTTTCTAAGCATTCTGATAGATTGCATCCATGGCGCTAAATACTGCACGTCTGCCTTTTCTAAGAGCTGGAACAGATATTATTACCAATTCATGGTATTTACTCGACCTCTCTCGGAAGGATGGAAGTCTGAGTCTTCCAAGCTCGGATTTCCGAAATTTTGATTTATAGAACACTGCATTTGCAAAAGGCGAACGTTCAGTTCACTGAGCAATCCTGCTGCCTGTAGAGACTTTCTGAAATCACAATGTAAATAAGATCAGGATGCTTTCGCTCACAGTCCCTTTTTTTACTTGCTGTCAAACTTACCTGCGTCAGGATAACTAACTGCTGAGCTTATATAAGGAATAAAGTACCCCCGCCGTACATTGTAAGGATGTTGCAAGTCACCAAGGAGTTCAATAAACATATAGAGGAACGAGGCCGGAGGCAGAAGGCAGAGTTCCTTCATAAGGTTATAGAACTTTGAGGTGACTTTCAATATCCTTATATTGTATGGCAATGGGTACTTTATCACATATAATACATGGACACACCATCACCTTTTCCACAAACCACTTACAACCTTGGTGTGCAGCTCTTTAATATGAAAGAGAGACCATGTTTGCAAACACGAAGAATAAAAATAGATTTTCTAGAACATAATTAAACACATCAAAAACCTGTTAGATATTTGTTGCATAAAGATATTAGAAACAGTTCCATACAAGCCTTTTTTTTGTAATCTGCAGTAGCTCGGAACATGTGGAAACATGTCGAAAGATTCAACATTTTCTATAATTATCCAAGGAGGGCAACGATTAAACATGTTCTTTCTGCTCATCATTGTAAGCTAGAACAATAGAGCAGAAGAAAGAAAAGCAAAGGAACATTTTATTTGTCTTAAACAGCTGCTTTAATTATGCTCTGTGATCTGGTCTGCCTTTCACCTCAGCTGCTGGCTCTGACAGCAGGCATTGATAGGTCAGAACGCGAATTAAATAACTTATTACTGTTTAGTTTTGAACTCTTTCCGTTATAATCGGCGACTAGGTACATCACAAGTTGCCGTTTATAAAGTAAGTGAGGCAGGTGTTTATACAGTGATTGCTGAAGCCCATGTTTTATAGCACTATAACACCATGTCTAACTTGATAGTGACATGGTAAGCATGTGTCCAAGTTAAAAGTCTTGTGTAAACTTCAAATGCAACCAGTTGTATAATGAAGGCCACCCATTCCTCTCTGGTCACCTAAGATGGGTTGCCAGTCAAACTTGTTTTATACAGAAATATCTTCAGTCATAAATGTCCTTAATATAGTTTACAAAAGTATCGTCCAGTTTGGTGTACATTTTTAATTTAGACCAATGGGGAAATAATTTGTAAACAATATTCAAGACAAGGGGTACTCTGACAACAATATGCTGGTACTTTAACCCTCAGGGTTGTCATCACTGATCAGGGCCATTTGAATTATGGGACAGGAGAGGATCACATCGTAGAGCAGGTTGACTAAATGATGTGGCAAGATAAACAAAAATTACGCAACATAGTATGGCATATTTCATGACAGTATCAATTCATTATTTTCTCACTTTTACATGTTAATACTGTCTGAGACAAGGTTTCACCTCATTAGCACACATTTAGCACACAAAAAAGCAATAAGCAACAGAATTTTGTCCAGTCAACACTGTAATGTAAATGTCGTAAATGTCGTAGTACTTGTATAGCGCCCGAATCACCCCAGATGGCGTTTCTCCGGCGCTTGTATGCATACCGCTGTGGAACCCTTCCTGGCTTTTCCCTGTGAAGTGCCCACTCCTGGGCACTCCCAAGGTGAAGCCAGGCATCCTAGCGCTGTTAGTGCCGTTGTGGAGATTAAGCAAGCTATTGCCCAGAGTTTCAGAGTGGGACCCATGATTAGAATAGGCACGAGGCAAGAATTATCAGGTCCGAGGAAATTGAGCCCAAGACCCGCCAAGGCGGGAATTGAACCCTGGTCCCAGGCCAGACCTTTGCATCAGGCTCTGCCGCTCTAACCATTGAGCCACACTTCTCTTTGCTGTAGGTGTAATGTTACTTGTGTTATATATCTGGATGAATGGACAGAAGCAGCAAGATACCATTCAGGGCAGCCCACCATACTAAGTGAAGATTTTTAGCTTAAGTGTTTAAGGCCAGGCCCTTCATTAAAGAGGCCACGCCACTTATGAGAGAAGCCCCCAGTTTTTTTATACCACTTAAAGCCCTGAGTAACTGCAACTACGTTCTTACCCTCGGCTTTTGGTGCACGTGGTTCGGTCCAAGACTGTGAAGGCCAGGTTGATCACTGATTGGCCCTTTGGTCTGTCAGGCAGACTTGAAGGGAACGTTTACTCTTTTGCCTTCCCTGAGGGCATCGGTAGACGCATCTCAATCTCCCTCCCATAAATTGTGGTAGTTTGTGGGAATCAATTTTTGGGAGTTGTTTCCTTCTGTTGATTACAGTATTGGTGGGGTGGGTAGGTGCAAGGTGAGTCTGTTTTTTTTAAGTCTAGCGGGACCAGAACTGGATACCAAAGGCAGCTCTGGCAAAAATGTTCAACCCAGTCCTACTCTGCAGGGGGCCAAAGACTTAAATAGAGCATGGGGGCGTGGTTGGGTCAAGACAGTCAACCAGTTCTGAATGCAGCAAGCCCCCCACCCCCCAGCAGCCCGTTGTCATGAATCAATGGTTTGGAGCCAAGAAGCAAGCTGTTTGCTCCAACAATCCCTGTTGCCTGTACACCAAAATTAGGAGATCAATTCCGGTGAGTCAGGCCGCTTTGTGGCTAAAGTTATTCTCTGATTTCGCCTCGCGGAAATTCCAAGATGGCTGCCGCAGTTTTTGTAGCGGTGAGCGGTCTAGTGTTTCTGCAAGAATCGCTCCTCAGCTGTCTTCGCGCTCGCAAGTTAATTTTGCTGCGCACTTCAACTTATTTTCTCAAGGAGGCAGGCAGTATTTTCCGCTGCAGCTTCGAGAGATTCCTGTCAAGTTCCTGATTAGTGACAAGAGATTTCAGAACCAAAAATCTTATTTAGCGAGTTTCTTTCTACGTGTAAGCTCGAGTTTTTGGGCTCAATTCTAAGAAGTATGAGCGGTACTTTCCTAGAAGACTTTGGGTGAGCAGGAGTTTTCGCGCATTCACATACAGCATTCCAGGCATTTGAAGAAGAGTTCGGCAAGCTGTTCTTCCATGAGAGAGGTAACGGGGACTCCAGCAGAACAACAAGTAAGCCTTGTAATTTAATTCAAGTCCCCTCATTTGAAGGTCTTCCTCCTGATACTCTGACGCATTTTTGAGCTTAAGAATACCATTGCACTCGAGACACAGAGATAGACTTAATAACAACAATTGACACATCAGCAGGAGATACTAATCCTCATTTGGAACTGTCGCAATTAGAAGGTTTAGTAGATACAAGAAGCAAATGTAAGAGACAATACATGCAAGTAAATGCGATTATTGTAATATATATATATAAATATATATATGTGCATATAATTATACTTACCAACCAAAAGAGTAGAAACAGCAATTCCTGCAAAAGAAAGAAGAGAATAAGTTACTAAATTTCCCTTACAAGAAAGAAGAGAGATAAATATATTCTCACTATTAAACTGGCATACAGGTATGAGGGATTGTGATGAGTAGTAATAACAGTATTCAGCATTAGAAACAGTTATAACTATGTTTTGTATTGTTGGAGTATCCAGAGTAGCATCACTTAGGAAGGAGTAGAGTATCCGCCTCTTCCTGAGAATACTAGAGAGCAGCAAACCACTGCAGGCAGACAGGTATTTAGGTGAAAGATCATTGGTTGAGTACAATAGAGAAAGTGTTTATAGTTCTTACATAGGCTGTGGGGTTTTAGGTTTAAACCTATAATAACTGATAAAACCCCACTGAAAGAAAAATAGCCCTCACCGGTGAAAACATATAAACACTGAAAAAACACCTGCACAACCACAAAATAAATGCCAATCAAAGACAGGAAAAAGAGAGTGAAAGAGTCATTTTTTTCTTCCTGAAGAGGTCAATACAATTTAACTTTGTTATACAAGCTAGCAGTAAGAAAGACTGGCTAACATTATTCTGCTTGAGTTTTGTTCTTTAGGGATGCCACTAAAATATTGTTTCTCCTTCCTTTTACTTTTTCCAGTTTGTGACCTTTGGTCTAAAGATGCAGGGTTTAGTTTTATATTTTAGGTGTAGTTTAATTATTTTATAAACTGAAGAGAATCAGGAAATATCAAACTCATATTTGATATTTTAGCTGTATTTGATTCTTTCACTGATAGGTAAAATGGCTTGTTTCATAAAAATCTTTCCTAATATGTGTCATCACATTTACCCAGAGAGAATGGGTAAAAACCCTTAATACATCAGACCATAGTTTCTAGTGGGTCAGTATTGATAGTAGGTGAATTACCAACACCTCAGGCTTTAAACATTCAATGCAAGGTTTAGTGACAAGCATGGTTCCCTCTAACCTGCGCGCCTGAGCGGCAGCGCACACCTAGGTTTCCCTCCGCGCAGACACCTACTATCTGCGCGCACTACAAAGGATCCCACGCATTCAGTAAATACTTTACTGGAGCCTCTGAAGTGCGGCTCCTGGTGATGCTGCTCCGCTTCCAAATGCATTTCTAAAGACGTGTTTTTCGTCTTTAGAAACGCTAATGGGGACGTTTAAATGCCTGCAACGCTGTCATTAAACAGCAGGAGACAATTCCCAGAGCTTTTTCTGCAGCCCTTGTCCCGTTTGCAAAGTCCACGGACCTCTGGCTCCTCCACATAGCTGCCAGGGTTTCAGATTGCCATGTGTGACATCTTTGTGATTCTAGAGTAATTATGAGTGCATTTCAATGACTATGAGTGACACTGAAAATGTCATTATAAATAAAATTGAGACCATTTTTGCTGAATGTATAGAAGAAATCTTTCAAGCTTTTAAAGTGAAGTAAAGGGGGTATAACATATAATTAAACTGCCGTTAATCAGGTCACAAATGGGCAATTTGGAAAGTACCAGGGATTGAGACTGCAAGGTTTAACGTCCCAAAGAAACATATGTGTTTACCTTTCGTATTACGCACTGTGGGACACATTTCAACTTAGAAGGAGGAGGAGGCACGAAAGGGGAATCTCCCACCTTACGAATAGTGATGATACTTATCCGTGCTTTGAGGGGTCCCATGAATCAGAAGCTGATTAATGATGCAAACGTTTTGTGAATTGTTCTGATCTGTTCCTTTGTAGTACGAGGGCATTTTACATCCCTGTAAAGAGAGCCTGAGCTGTAAACAATCTCTTTTGTACATTAAGAGATGTTCACTAAAAAATCAGCTTCACAGATTTGGGATATCCGTAGTTATCACTAACAAACATGGTTCCCTCTAACCGAAATCGATGACATTCAGAAACTAAAACAAGATATTTATCCACTGTACCAGTAAATATATCGATCCAAAACATTAGTATTGCTAAATCTCTCTCATGTAACAGATAGCAATGGCATTACATGCTGTGTCAGATACGCTTTTGTAAAGTATCTTTATTTGAATCAATCAATCACTCAGCATTTCTAGTGTGCAGCGCTGTCACCCCAAAGGATACCTGGGTGCTGGGATGCAAGGCCTCAATCAAAAAGCCAAGTTTAGAGTTTGTTTCTGAACTTCACCAGGGAAGGTGTCCTGGGGGGAAGGAGGGGCACTGGGCAGCAGGAGGAGGAAAACGGCAGGAAGCGGGCAAGAGACGAGCAGAAAAAAGCAAAACAGAGAGCAAGAAGTAAGCAGAAAAGGCAAACAGAGGGTGAGAAATGAGCAGAGAAGGCACCAACCGAGGGCAAGAAATTAAAAGAAAAGGCAAAAAGAGGGCAAGAAATAAGCGGAGAAGGCACAAACAGAGGGCAAGAAATTAGCTGCTTTGTTTAACTTTATTCTTGGACACATATGTCTGCCATTTTTAGCAGATAGCATGTTGTATTTTTTCTACTTTTATTCTTTCAATTTATCTTGCAAATGTGGCTCAACTTGTGTATGTGCTGTATTATGGTTGTGTAAGTTGGTGAATGCAAGAATGAATAAGTGATTTATGGATGCATAAGTGCAAGGATAATTGACAGGGTGCATGTGTGATGACTTATTCACTGTTTAAACCAATCAGTGACCAAAAAGTCACTTTAAATTAAAAGCAAGGCTTATTGACAGTGCCAATGCTTGTTATTTACCTATAAGTGGTAGCGGATCGACTTGCCTTGTTGCACATCTTATCACTCAGTTGCGCACACAGGCAATAAAAGAGTGCACACCAACATTCTATTGCCGCACATAAGAAAGAAAAATTAGAGGGAACATTGGTGACAAGTATATATATCACCAAGCATCTGGGATAGAGGTGAAAACATGACACCAGACTTTTGGAAAACATGGAACGCAGTGTCACTTGTAATGCTCTTCAAAAAAAGGTTCTTTCCAAGTTCAACAAAGATTGGAGTGATATTGTTTGTATTTGCAGTGATTCAGCTATGTATATAAAAAAGTTGTGTGATGACCTGTCAAATTGATACCCGAGCTGAAGTGATTCCCTGTAGGAGATCCTTGCCACTTGTTAGGTGGTATGCTGAAAGCATCTTTATAATCTTCAGCATTAATAAGGGATGCTATTGACTCTTTAGTCCATTCTGGTGCACTGTTTTCTTATGCACAGGAACTAAAACGCAAATATTTATCATTTTGTGCTTTATGTGGAATCAAAGAAAGAGTCATCCCAACTGTGTCCCTTAGCTGAGTTCTCATCCCAAGGGGCTGTGAATGCTGAGAGGGCCTTTTCACAGAAGTTTACATGGGAAGGAAAGAGCGAGCGCACATGACCCAAAGACTCACTGAAGAAGTATTGTATGGTGTACTACAATAAGATTAATTTGCAAAAATCTATTTTGACCTCATATACACTATCTGTACACTGTTTATATACCATGTTCTTTCAGTGCAGAAAGCAAGCAATAATAAAAGCAAAACACTCTATAAACACCGGAAAAACACTTTTTCTGTTGTTTTTAGTGGCACGAAAATGTGTAACCACTGATAACAACTGTTTTTTAAGATATTGAAAACACTGAAAAAACCCCACCAGAATTTACCAAAAATAGAAACTGAAAACAGGAAAGCCTATTCTTACAGTATTTAATGGTTACATGTATCAACAGAATATCTACTCAGGACCTGGCCCGAGATCATCATTAGGACCAGCGCCTGAGAGTAAAGCAGTGCAGTCTCTCTTTTCATTCCACTTCCCTTTTCCCCCTCTTTGCTGCTCAGGAGCCTTGGATTCTTGGCAGCGGAGTTGGGGATGGTGAATAGTCATCTGCTCCTGCGGCTCGTTACAGTTCAGCATTCAGGTACTTGACAGATTGAAGTGCCCTTACACTGAATTTTCCGCCTGAGCAGGATGGCTGATGGAATTGACGTAAAAGCCTTAGCGTCCGTGTTAGATAGTATCTAAAGGCAGTTGAGTGATACCATGGAAGAGAATAAGTCCCTTAGGGAGGAGGTTAGGAAGTCAAATCAAGAAGATCAGATTCTACGACAAAGATTTGATGAGTTGTCCGAGAGTTCCAACTCCAATATTAAAGAAACTAAGGGCCAGATGTAGGTGAAATAGATTTACCGATTTTAAATTACCGAATTTTACCGATTCGGTAATTAAAAATCGGTAAATCTATGGGGTCGACATGTAGGTATTCCAGATGTGCTGGAATACCGAATCGGATGATTTCGGTATTTACCGATTCGGTAAATACCGAATCGGTAATGCCCATGCATTCCTATGGGCTTAGAAGCCCATAGGAATGCATGGGCATTACCGATTCGGTATTTACTGAATCGGTAAATACCGATTTTCACAAGGGTGCAGGGGGTGTCACTTTGACACCCTCTGGCACCCCCAAAACAGGCTCGGGTGCCATGTGGCAGGCATACATGCCCTAAGGGCAGGTCTGCCTGTCACATGGCATAGGTGTGCATGCACACATGTGCATGCACACCGGAATCGGTATTTTACCATCAAATTGGATTTGATGGTAAAATACCGATTCGGTAAGGCTCCTGGGACTCTGAAGAGTCCCACCTACATATGGGTGGCTCAGATTCGGTAAATTTACCGATTTTTTAGTTTACCGAATCGGTAAAATTACCGAATCGGTAATTTTACCGATTCGGTAAAATAAAGCCCCCTACATGCCAATCACCTATTTACCGATCGGTAACGGCCGAAAATACCGATTTTCGGCCGTTACCGACCGACCTACATCGGGCCCTAAGTCCCCATCTTTTCCACCAGCCCCATAAGCGGCTGAGTTGACTACGCAAGTCATTCATGCCATTTCCCCTGCCATTCCTCTAGCAGCTCGTGAGAGGTTTAGCGGGGATCCAAATAAGGCGCAGATTTTCCTGACTCAATGTTCGCAGCACTTTCTATGTAGAACCATAATTTTTAAGGAAGATCAGTCTAAGGTGGCCTTCGTATTGTCCTACCTGAGCGGAGACGCTGCTTCCTGGTCGATGCCTTTGGTGAATAACAATGATCATATTCTTTTTGAATTTGCTGCGTTTAAAAGAGAATTGTTATGAATTTTTGACAGACGATCCATTTCACAAGCCACCGACAATGAGCTGTTGGATTTGAAGCAAGGTAATCGCAAACTTGTGGCTTATTTAGCCCAATTCAATAAGCTCATAGTAGAAACGAATTGGCCTGAAGCTAAGAGAGCGGCCATCTTCTATCGAGGAATGAGAGATGAATTGAAGGATGGGTTAGCTCAAATTCCTCGACGGCCTACGGAAATCTAGGAGCTGGTTTTACAAATTGATCAGCGGCAGTCTGAAAGAAGAGGGGAACGGAGAAAAGACGTGAGAAGTCTTCCCCCAAGATTTGATAGAATGAGGTCAGAGAATACCAGGTCTAAGGAAGCAGTTTTGGAAGAAGAACCTATGCAAATTGGGTCAATTCGAGGCCCCTTGCCTAAAGAAGAGAGAGAGAAAAGGCGAGTAGGCAAGCTTTGCATGTATTGTAGAGCATCTGGTCATTTTGTAAAGGAATGTCCTAAGAAACCCAAGAATAATGCGTGGGTGAAAGACAGGCTCCACCAGTGGAGGAAGTTGCCCTGGTGGATGTGAATTACAAGACAACTTGAGAAACTCAACATCTAGTCAATACGTTACAATCCTCTGCTCCTCATTTAATATTTTCTGGATTGATAAGATTTGGGAAGACAGCGATAGATCAGATATCGGTGATGATTGATTCTGGGGCAACTGGCAATTTTTGTGATATTGGCTTTGCCAAATCATTGGGGATTGGTTTCCTCAAGAAGGAAAGGCCGGAGGCTGTTCGTGTTGTTGACGGAACCAATCTTTCCTCCTGTCCAATTGTATTTGACACCGACCTGCCCAACATGTAAGTGTTTTGAAATTCAGTCTCATTGACGCTCCTCAATTTCAGTTGATCCTGGGATTGCCCTGGCTCCCCGAGCATAATTCTAAGATTGATTGGTGATTCTGCTCTGTTTTACTTCCCTCCCTGGATCAGACATTGCCGCAGAAGGGTGGAACGCTTGACATCGCGCTGAACTGGGGCATTTTTATTTCGCTTTGCTCAGTCACCTGGACCTGCCGGAGAGTGAGGACGGGGGCCGGGACTGCGAGGCCCAGCATCCAGAGCGGCTTGGCACTCGCCGCAGCTGGAGCCTCTTCCCGCCCCACCCCCCTGCACCAACTGAAAACGGCTCGAGCCACCCGCTTCGCGGGTGCCGCTCGCAAGCCGAGGACGAATTGGTGATTCTGCTGTTTTACTTCCCTCCCTGGATCAGACATTGCCGCAGAAGGGTACGACGCTTGACATCGCGCTGAACTGGGGCATTTTTATTTCTCTTTGCTCAGTCACCTGGACCTGCCGGAGAGTGAGGACGGGGCCGGGACTGCGAGGCCCAGCATCCAGAGCGGCCTGGCACTTGCCGAAGCTGGAGCGTCTTCCCGCCCCGCCTCCTCTTTATTTAATCCCTCTTCTTAACGCGAACGCGGGACGCGCGCGTGACAAAGCGCGAGGCGAAGCCCGGGCAAAGGGCGGGCCCTCTGAGGCCCTCAGAGACCGATTGAGGCCGGGCAGGGCTTAGTCCCCTTCATCACTTCTGTGGCTATTACCTCCTGGTGTTCCCCATCGCAAAGGTGCTAAGTCCTGACAAATTAACTTTGGAAAAAACGGGGGCAATTAATATTGTTGGGATTCTTGATAACTATTTCACACGGGCCACCACTGACCCAGGCAGGGAAAAGCTACTAGCAGAGCGCCGAGCAGAACGTCGCCGCTCCGTAGAAAGCATGAAGAACAGGACTTCTACAGATCTCCCGCTCCATGTTTCTCCGCCCATTGTAGGCCTAACCGGCAGTAATGAAGATCCTCTATCTCTGGAGAGCTTCCACCTCTTGTTACGCGAATGTACTCCAACTCCGCTACCCCCCATAGCTCTGCCTATAGCTGATTTTTCTCCTTCTAGTCCGATTTTAATAGAGACAGACCAGACACCACGGACCATCGTCCGAACTAAATCAGCTCCAAATATATCGAAAAAGTCAATGCCTGCTAAGGTACATGGCCCTCCACCTGCCAAAAGAAGACGGAAAGGGGATTCCCACAAAAGCCAAAGATCAGTCATACTGACTTCGGCAAACCTTCAAGGGCTATTATTACATCTACTTTAGCCCCAATGGCCGTATTATCCAACTCGCCAATTCTTACACCTCCCCGACCACTGATATCAGCTCCTCAGGCAGTGACTAATATGGCCCAACCTGATATCCCTGTTGACCCCGCTTTAAAGGATACACCTCTTGCTGTCTCTCTGGATAATATGGAACACCTAATAAGGTCTTTCTTCTTACCTATCATAGAGAGGCTGAAGAGGGTGGAGAATAGGCTTGGGGACATTGAATCTGCGCTCAGTAAGCACGTGGGCTTATCCAAGGTACTGGTGAGAGGGGCTGTTCTGCCCCCAGCCTTGGTTACACCAGGCATTCCCATTCCCTCTAAACCTCCGGTCCAACCCAATGATATAACACACTCTAAGCAACTGAGGGCTCCATCCGATAAGGAGGGCACTAACTTAACCTCTAATCTATTTAGTGCACCTAAGAGGGGAACTGGAAAACCCTCCGTAGGAATTACACGGGAGAACACACAGGAGATTACACGGGGTCCTATTAGAAATACCAGATCACCGTCTCGTAAATTACCTCCAGTAGAACTACCCCCTGAAGCCCTCCCCTATGTGGTTGTATTGACAGGGGTCCCTAGATTACCAGACAATAAGAGGGAAGGGTTCTATCAGTTGAAAAATAAAATTATGCGCTGGCTCTGCCAATTTAGACCACTTACACAAAATATCAATGGAGAAATTGTACATGTAAGGCGCCTTCCTTGGCTGGGCAATAGGGCTAAGGACAACGAGGGGGATCTGGTTGTTATAAACTTTAGAGACCCGAGAGCGGTCAATTATATACTAAATTGGCCCCTTGGTAGCGGCCCCAATTCCATAGTTCCTCGCCCGCTGACCTATTTCTATCCCAGATCTCTAGTGTTCCCCTCTACTTATTCTGGTGGCCTGGCTCCCAATCACACTACCCCCATATTACCCTTTAACACCAGATATCCGATACAAGCTCCTCACCCCCTTCCCGTTGCTGACCCCTTCGGGTGGAACATGGTGCCTTCCAGGCCCAATAGAAACTTCAATGGTAGAATGGACCACCTGAGACCTTTCACACCCCTGGAGTCAGCAAATAGGTTTGATGTGCTCTCAGGAATGGATGACTGCGATTGAAGTTCACAGTCTCAACCGGACATGGGGGCCCAACCAAACGACACTGGCGTGGGAGTGATTGGTGTGGAATTTCAATCCACCAATTCCCTTGCCGAGCTGGCGCACTCTACTGAGGGTTCTGTATTTGATTCCCCTGCTACTCACCCCGGAGAGCGTACCTCCCGATTGTCCATTCTTTCATGGAATTTGGCGGGCCTTCAGGGCAAGTTAAACTCCCCCGAGTGGGGGTCTTTCATTGATGAACAGGACATATGCCTGTTCCAGGAGACATGGGCACGGAAGGATACATGGCGCTCAGGGTATGCAGCCTTCACAATTCCAGCTAAATGGGAGGGGAAAGGACGGCCCTCGGGGGGTCTTGGTATATGGGTGGCTTCCCATTTGGGATGTAGGGCTAGGGCCCTCCATACTAACTCTCGGGATGTTCAGTGCGTGTTATTGGAATGGCCAAACCATAGCCAACTCGCGCTGATAAACGTATACTCCAGACCGACGGGCATAACTAACCCCTCACCCACATGGGATGAGTTATCTCTATTTCTCCCCAGAATTCCTCTGTGTGCCAGGATCGTGTTGGGCGGAGACTTTAACTGCCAGTTTGAGCCGCTTACCCTGACTATGGAGGGAGCACTTCTGGAGGAAGATGACCAGTGGGGAATTCCACAATTGATTGGCCCCCCACCAAAGCCATGGTCTCCTTTAGCAACGCAAATCACGGCACTCACTCTCAGCAATTCGCTGAGGGCCTGTAATGGCCGATTCAAGAGTGATATCCCTTCAAAACCTACCTTTAACAAATCAGGGCAAGGGTCTCATCTGGACTATATTCTGGTTCAGACATCGGACTGGAACAGGGTCTCTGACTTTGTGGTAGTTGAAAGAATTGACAGCGACCACAACGCGCTGATTCTCTTCTTGGTTGCGCCCAGTGGTTACTTGGGCGACCCGCCGGTAGAAGCATCTTCAAATTCCAAGTTAATTCTAAAAAATGATAGGCGCAGAGTGAGGTGGGCCAAGCTTTTGGATAATCCCGCCCACATCTCCGAGCTGTATGCTCAGATACTCCCCATATTTGAACGTGTCGGGGCCCTTATTAGTCATTCCTCGACAGAAAATGTTTTCCTCAAGCTGGGTACCCTCCATACGGAATTGGTGGATACCCTTGTGGAACTCTTAAATCCAATTGAGCGGAAGGGGATCCGCAGGGGTCAAAGACCCTCCTGGTACAATTCAGCTTGCAGGAAGGCAAAGGCCAACCTCCTCGCTGTATTGAAATATCCAAGGGACACAGATTTAATTAAGACCAGAAGGGCGGAATTAAAGCAAGCTATCCATCATGCAAAGGTGGATTGGGACTATTCCAACTGGGATAATATGCTGGCTACTCTTCGGATTAGAGATGCCCGCAAACTTTGGCAGATAGTGAGAACAGGGTCTGCCGAGCCGACCCAGGCTGTGGTGGCTAATATAGCTGCTTCAGTCTGGGAGGACCACTTTCGTAGCCTCTATGAAGAGGTTAGCCCTGGTCCGCATAAGCATCAAGATGACTTGACGCCCGTATACCATTTACCTCCTGGCGGGTCTATTGCGCAAACTGAAATTGTGGAGGGTGCTGTGACACTGCAATTTTCCTTGGGGGAGGTCCTTAACATAATATCTAAACTGCCCTCGGGTAAGGCCCCTGGGTTAGATAAAATCCCGGGAGACCTATTTAAGCACCAACCCAGGGTCTGGACCCCATATCTGTTGGAAGTTTTCAATGCTATTCTTGGGGGAATGGCGGTCCCTAGTACTTGGCTGGGAGCAGAGATTGTACCTATTTTCAAGAAGGGCGCTCCTCTGCTCCCGGCCAACTATAGGCCAATCAGCCTCATTGATGTTGCACAAAAAACTTTTGTGAGGCTGATACTCGACCGCCTGCAGGAATGGATGATGGATAACTCTGTTCTAAGTACATTCCAGGCAGGGTTTAGGAGCAAGGTCTCGACGATGGACCAAATCTTTCGTCTGGCCCTTCTGTTTCGGAAGACGGTGCGGGTGGAGGGGGGTACGTTGTATACCGTTTTCGTTGATCTCCGCGCAGCCTTTGATCTGGTTCCGCGGAGTAAATTATGGGCAGTACTCGCTGATCTTGGTATCCCTCCTGCTCTGCTAGACATCATTGTTCGCTTGCATACTGACAACTATGCACAGGTCAGGTGCGGGAGGTCGGGCACCCTCTCACAAAGATTTCCCGTTGGCAGAGGGGTAAGGCAGGGATGTGTTCTTGCACCAACCCTGTTTTGCCTCTTTGTCAACGGGGTAATGGATCACCTAAATAATGTCCCTAATACAGATGCACCAAGACTCGGCGGCAGGAGGGTGCCCGCAATCATGTTTGCGGATGACACCCTCCTGCTGTCGAAATCTCCAATGGGGATTCAGCGTATTCTTGAGGGCTTTGAGGCATTTTGTCAGGATCACGGTCTCGAAATAAATGCCCTGAAAACTAAGTACATGATTTTCAATCCCCCCAAAAAAACACGCCCCAATCCCACCATAGGCCTGAATAGGCTTGAAAGAGTCTTTACCTTTGAGTATCTGGGTGTGACTTTGAATGACAAACTGGAATGGGGTGATCATCAAGTCAAGTCCCAGCTCAGATTGGCCCAAATAGCAGGGGGAATAATTAGGCTAGCTAATGCCAACAAATCATCTATTAGACCGATAGCCCCCCCTTTGGAGATTTATAGACTCCAGGCCAGAGGTGCGATTCTTTATGGCAGTGAACTTTGGGGACACACCTGCAAGAAAGAGCTGGTCACAGTTGAAAACAAGTTTCTTAGACAATTTTAAAGTTACCAGTCAGCACCCCACTTCTACCTCTCAGGTTGGATCTGGGCCTAAAACCCTTGGATGAAGTTGTGGGTGTAAAGCCTCTAGCTTTTTGGAGGAGACTATGGTCTACCCCTGAGTTAGCCAACTATAGGCAGGAATTGAAGGAAATTCTAGCTCTTCCTACTATAGAGAACATCCCGTGGTTTAAATATCTAAAAAATGAGTTTGCCCGGCTGGGTCTCCCTACTCTTTGGAGTGACCCTGAAATGGCTTGCCAGGGTTTGTCCCGTAAACACCTGGTGGTAACCTTTTATGCTTGTAATCTCGCATCCCACATACAGGGTATACGCCCAGACTCTCTGGTTAACACCTTTTTAGGGGTGAAAGACTTTTACAAATTTGAATCAGTCTTTGATGATATTTTTCCGAATCTGGCCAGAAAATTATACTTCCAATGGCGGTATGGTACTCTCCCGCTTAGAGCATTTACAAGTAAATGGAAGTTCCACACCCCGGAAAACTGTCCTGGCTGCAATTGTGGGCTTGAAGACGAATTGCATTTAGTCTTCTTCTGCCCCGCCCACAGTGCGGCTAGAAGGTTCTGGATAATTCCACTTTGCAAAAATCTAGGGTTTGTTAAATGCTCTGAGGCCTTTAGAATTCTCAAGACTGATCTCTCAAAAGCAACTGTTTCTGCGATGGCCAAATTCCTTGAAGCAGTATGGAATAAGAGACGGCTTTTAATTTCTAGGATGCCCCTTCCTTGATCAGATCATGTACTACCGAGTGTGCAACCCTCTTGCATTGGTCATTTTCTAACTAGAATTTAAATTCCATATAGAACTGTGTTGCTTTTTATTCAAATAGATTGTCCAAATAATTAATCAGTATTGATCTACTGATTGTTTTACACTTTAGGTTGCTATGTATTGGGACATTCTCTTGTTTTATTTGTATGCTATTCCGTTATTTGATGCAACATGGATGTCTGATCTTGGTATCTGTATGCAATTTTATGTTTATCTTTTATGGCAATTGCTGAAATAAAGATTAATGAAATGAAATGGCCAAGAGATCGACAACTATGGATTCTGATTTTTGTAAAGAGCACTGCCAAGGATAGTGTGGCAAGGAGATTTGTGTCTCTTCCTCTACGCATTTGGCGAATAATATCAGTTCCCTTTGTACTGTGGAAGTACATGAGATTCCTGAGGAATATTTCGACTTGTCTTCAGTGTTTGATGAAAAGGAAGCACAGAAATTGCCTCCACACAGAGAATACGATTGCTGAATCAAATTGGAACCAGGGGCTTTGCTTCCTTGCAGTAGAATTTACGCCCTTTCTGAAGTGGAGAATCAACATCTTAAAGAGTATATTGAACAATATTTAGCCAATGGTTTCATACGTCCTTCTCAGTCGCCTGTATCCTCTCCTCTTTTCTTCATTCCAAAGAAGGATGGCAAATTCAGAATGTGAATCGATTATCGAGCGTTAAATCTGGTGACAAAGAAGAATCGTTACCCTTTACCTTTAATTTCTGAATTGCTAGATCAGGTAAAGGGAGCGAGAATGTACACGAAATTGGATTTGAGAGGTGCTTACCATCTGGTTTGCATGGCTGAGGGAAAAGAGTGGAAGACTGCATTCCGGACCAGATTGGGGTTATTTGAATATCGAGTCATGCCTTTTGCCCTGTGTAACGCTCCCGCAGCATTCCAACATTTTGTAAACGATGTCTTAAAGGAATTTCTGGATTGGTTTGCAGTAGTATACATCAACGACATTCTCATCTTTTCTTCCAACATGAAGGAACATGTTCAGCTTGTGCGGTCAGTTCTCAGCAAGTTGCTGGAAAAACAGTTGTTTTTGAAATTCGAAAAATGCGTTTTCCATTCGACTCAGGTGGAATTTTTGGGGTTTGTACCGACTCCGGAAGGTGTTTTCATGGATGAAGCTAAGGTGAAGGCCATTCAGGATTGGCCGTCTCCAGGAAGTGCGAAGGAGGTGCAAAGCTTTATTGTTTTTGCTAATTTTTATCGGCGTTTCATTTCCAATGTCTCAGAACAATTGAGTCCGCTCACTAGGTTGCTGAAGAAGGTTAAGTTTGAATGGAGCGGAGACACGGAGGATGCCTTTCAGAATTTAAAGCAGATTTTCACCACCGCCCCAGTGCTTCAACATCCCAATCCAGAGGAACCATTTTTTTGTGGAAGCTGATGGTTCTAATATGGCTCATGGGGGAATTCTTTCGCAGAGAAATGTGAGCACAGGTCAACTTCATCCAGTAGCTTTTCGGTCTCGAAAGCTAACAGCAGCGGAGATCAATTATTCCATTGCAGATAAAGAATTGCTGGCAGTCAAGGATGTTTTCAAGTATGGAGCCATTACCTGTTGGGGGCTAAACATTTGGTGACAGCATTTGGATCATCGTAACCTTCAATTTTTAAAGTCTGCTCGTACTCTTACTCCCAGACAGCTAAGATGGTCATTATTTTTTGCGGATTACAATTTTGTTTTGACCTACAAGCCAGGTGCAGCCAATGGTTAAGCAGATGCATTATCCCGACTTAGCTCTGGTGAAGAACAGAAGGTGGAAGAGAAAGGATTGATCATACCTACCAACAAGATCATTGGAACCATTCTATACCCTGAATTTGAGAATAAATTAATGAAGTCTTTCACTCAGAAGGAATTGGACGAATGGGTCAAAGGCGGAAGTGAAAGAGTTATAAAGGCTGGAAAACCTTGTTTTAAAGGAAATCTTTTTGTTCCAAATGAAGAACTACAACAATTGGTAATGCAGCATTTTCACAATGGATTGTTGGCAGGCCATAAGGGAGTCAAAAAGACTTTGGAACTGATTCAACGAGAGTTTTGGTGGCCAGGAATGGAAGCTCAGGTGGGACAATATGTGGCATCTTGTGAGGAATGCATCAAGGGGAAACCTTTGAGGAGAGCTCCTCAGGGGTTATTACTTCCTTTGCCCACTGCTCCTTATCAGTGGCATACTATTTCCATGGACTTCATTGTAGATCTTCTCTCTTTTCAAGGATTTACCACAATTTGGGTAGTCGTAGACCAATTCTCAAAGATGAGTCATTTTGTGCCCTTGAAATCAATTTCTAATGCTACACGGTTATCTGCCTTGTTTATTCAGCATGTATTAAAGGCTCATGGGATTCCCAAGGTGGTTATCTCGGATAGGCGGTCCCAATTTGTGTCCCATTTCTGGCGGTTATTTGTAAAGAGATTGGATGCAGACTCTCGTTTGTCCACTAGTTTACATCCGGAGACTGATGGACAGACAGAAAGAGTAAATCAAGAATTGTAGCAATATCTTCGCTTGTTCTTGATGGATCATGAAGGGGATAGGGCAAACTTAATCTGAGCGGCTGAGTTTGCTTATAATAACGCTGAACACTCCGCTACTGGGTTTTCCCCCTTCTATTTGAATTTGGGTAGACATCCAAACACGTTGGTAAGAAAGCAGGAAAGTGACTCCCCAGCAGTAGAATCAGTGGTTGTAGATCTACAAAGAGCTTATCAGGTAGCTACCCACAATCTAGTCAAGGCTAAAGGCTCTTACAAGAAGCAGGCTGATAAGAAGAGGCGTCCAAATCCAATCTATGAGCCGGGAGACATGGTTTGGATCTCAACTCGCAATATGCGACTTAAAGGGAATCGCAAATTTCAGCCACGTTTTGTGGGTCCTTTCCGGGTAGAGAGAATGGTGAACACGGTTTGTGAAAAGATTCGACTCCCTCCCAAGTTAAAGATTCATCCGGTGTTTCAGGTCTCCCTGCTCAGAATGAATCCACCAGGTTTGAGATCATTGGGTCCTCCACCCTCCCTTCAGGGTTCTTTCAGAAGAAGAGTTCGCAGTGAAACGAATCTTAGATTTTAAGATTAAGAAGGGTTTGTTGCACTATCTAGGGGATTGGAAGGGTTACAGTCCAGAAATCTTGGGAACCTGAGTCTAATGTACATGCCCCTAGATTAGTGAAGGAATTCCATCTTACTTTTCCACATAAGCCTCGCTCGAGGAGTTGAGAGGGGGACCTTGGTGGGAGGTACTGTCAGGAATCACTGGTTTGGAGCCAAGAAGCAAGCTGTTTGCTCCAAAAATCCCTGTTGCCGGTACACCAGAATTAGGAGATCAATTCCGGTGAGGCAGGCCGCTTTGTGTCTAAAGTTATTCTCTGATTTCGCATCGCGGAAATTCCAAGATGGCCACCGCAGTTTTTGTACTGGTGAGTGGTCAGAGTTCTAGTGTTTCTGCAAGAATCGCTCCTCAGCTGTCTTCGCGCTCGCAAATTAATTGTGCTGTGCACTTCAACTGATTTTACCACGGAGGCAGGCAGTATTTTCCGCTGCAGCTTCTAGAGATTCCTGTGAAGTTCCTCATTAGTGACAAGAGATTTCAGAGCCAAAAATATTATTTAGCGAGTTTCTTTCTACGTTTAAGTTCGAGTTTTTGGGCTCAATTCTAAGAAGTACGAGCGGTACTTTCTTAGAAGACTTTGGGTGAGCAGGAGTTTTCGCGCATTCACATACAGCATTCCAGGCAATTAAAGAAGAGTTCGGCGAGCTGTTCTTCCATGAGAGAGGTAATGGGGACTCCAGCAGAACAATAAGTAAGCCTTGTAATTTAATTCAAGTCCCCTCATTTGAAGGTCTTTCTCCAGAGACCCTGATGCATTTTTGAGCATAAGAATACCATTGCACTAGAGACACAGAGATAGACTTTAGGACAACAATTGACACTTCAGCAGGAGATACTAAGCCTCATTTGGAACTGTCGCAATTAGAAGTTTAGTAGTTACAAGAAGCAAATGTAAGAGACAATACATGCAAGTAAATGTGATAATTGTAATAAATATATATATGTTTGCATATAATTATACTTACCAACCAAAAGAGTAGAAACAGCAATTCCTGCAAAAGAAGAAGAGAAGAAGTTACTACATTTTCCTTACAAAATGTATTTATATATATTCTCACTATTAAACTGACATACAGGTAAAAGGGATTGTGACGAGTAGTAATAACAGAATTCAGCATTAGAAACATTTATAACTATGTTTTGTATTGTAGGAGTATCCAGAGTAGCATAACTTAGGAAGGAGTAGAGTATCCACATCTTCCTGAGAATACTAGAGAGGAGCAAGCCACTGCAGGCAGACAGGTATTTAGGTGAAAGATCATTGGTAGAGTACAATAGAGAAAGTGTGTTTAGTTGTTACAGTATTTAATGGTTATAGGTATCAACAGAATATCTACTCAGGACCTGGCCCGAGATAATCATTAGGACCAGCGCCTCAGAGTGAAGCAGTGCAGTCTCTCTTTTCATCCCACTCCCCTTTTCCCCCTCTTTGCTGCTCAGGAGCCTTGGGTTCTTGGCAGCGGAGTTGGGGATAGTGGAATAGTCATCTGCTCCTGCGTCTCGTTCCAGTTCAGCGTTCAGGTACTTGACACCAGTCAGAAAAATGGCAGAGTGGCATCTGGCCCTGAAGCACAAGTTACTTACCTTTGGTAACGATATATCTGTAAGAAACAGTAGTTAGTGTTAGATTCCTTACTTTAGAATATCCCCAGGCGTCAGACTGGATCCGGAATGTTTTGCGTAGCAGTATCCCTGCGCGTCGGTAGGTGTCGTCTGCGGATCCGCGTCTGTCGTCAGCATCGTTCGCGCTGGGATGACGTTGTCAGAGTAGTTAGATGCCGCCCTCGCGCGCTGACGTCAGTTCTTATACACAGCTTTTCCAGGAACGCAGAGCCATGATAAAAACCGACACTGGTGCCATGAAACTAGGGCCCTCAAAGGGATGAATCTTAACCCTAGATATCGGTTCGCAGAACAGGGAGGATGGATGGGGCGGTAAGGAATCTAACACTAATTACTGTTTCTCACAGCTATATCGTTACCGAAGGTAAGTAACTTGTGCATCTGAAAGAAACAGGTTAGTGTTACATTCCTTACCTTAGAATAGATACCCTAGCAATACCAACCCTGGTGGTGGGTCTGCGAACCAATGATCACAACAGAAAGTCCTGGAGAACAGAACGGCCGAAAAAGCCATCTCTCCGGACTTGGCTGTCCGGGCAGTAGTGTCTAGCGAACGTGTTCAGCGAGGCCTACGTAGCTGCCTGACAGATGTCCTGCAAGGGGACTCCCCAACCCAGGGCAGTAGTAGCCGCTGTGGCCAGAGTGGAATGGGCATGCAGCCCCACAGGAGGCTCATTTTTAGCCAGTGAATAACAAGCCTTTATGCACAAAATGACCAATCGAGAAACGGTTTGTTTGTGTACCGCACGTCCCTTCTTAGCGCCCACGTAACCATCAAAGAGCTGGTCGTCCACCCGGAACTGGCGTGTGCGGTTCAGATATAATGAGAGCGCACGTTTTGGGTCCAGATGGTGGAGCCTCTCTTCCTCTTTCGAGGGATGCGGAGGCAGAAAGAGGATGGGCAAGGTGATGGACTAGCCGATGTGGAAGGCTGTGACTACCTTGGGCAGGATGGACAGAAAGGAAAGGAGGTTTAGAAGAAAGAGCCTGGAGCTCACTCACTCTCCTGGCAGAGGTGATGGCAACCAGGAATGCAGTCTTAAGAGTTAGAAGACAAAGAGGGCAATTGTGAAGTTGTTCGAAAGGAGCGCACATCAAATAGGTCAGAACAAGGTTCAAGTTCCACTGAGGCATAACGAAAGGAACAGGAGGGAACATGTGTGTGATGACTTTCAAGAATCTATTTACAACAGGGGACTTGAAAAGAGAAGGCTGATCAGGAAGCCTTAAGAAGGCTGAAATGGCAGAGAGGTAGCCTTTAACAGTGCCCAGAGAAGAGCCCTGCTGGGCAAGAGAAAGAAGGAAGAGGAGAACCTCTGAAAGGGGGGCAGAAAGGGGATCCTCAGCCTTTGCTGTGCACCATGCCACAAATTTGTTCCACCTGCAGGCGTATACTGATTTTGTGGAGGGACGCCTAGCTGCCAGAATCACATCACAGACTTCAGGAGGCAAGTCTAATGGCCTCAACTGTCACCATTAAATCTCCACGCATGGAGGTGGAGACTGGACAGGTTCGGGTGGAGGACCTTCCCCTGCTGCTGCGACAGAAGGTCCTCCTGAAGAGGCAGACGAATCGGGGGATCGACTGACATGCTGAGTAGCTCGGGATACCAGTACCTTGGAGCCCAGTCCAGAGCCACAAGGATGACTTGGACCCGGTCGCGCCTGATCTTCTTCAGCACTCTGTGCAGAAGTGGTATAGGCGGAAAGGCATACAACAGAACGCAGCTCCACTCACGACGAAAAGCGTCTCTGAGCGAGTGGCGCCTTGGAAATTCCAACGTGCAGAACTGATGACATTGCGCATTCTCTTCTGTGGCGAATAGATCTAACCAAGGCTCTGCCCACTGCTTTAAAGAGACCTTGCGCCACGTCATAGTTCAGACGCCATTTGTGATCCATCATGCACCGACAGCTGAGTTCGTCCGCCCTGGCATTCGGGGAACCTGCAAGGTGTTGAACCACCAGAGTGACGCCCTGGTGTTCTAGCCATTGCCAGAGGAGCAGAGCCTCCTGGCAAAGAGTCCACAACCCCACCACGCCCTGTTTGTTGCAGTACCACATGGCGGTGGTGTTGAGCATGAACACCTGCACTACACTTACCCGGACAGAACGAAGGAAGGCTTTCAGCGCAAGCTGGATTGCCCACAGCTCCAGAAGGTTGATGTGGAGCCGGGACTCCGCTGGAGACCAGAGGCCTCTGATCTCCGCCTCTCCCATGTGACCCCCCAACCCAGGAGGGACGCGTCCGTCACAACTACGTGCTCTGGTTCAACAACCAGTCGTCGAGATAGGGGAAGACTGAAACTCCTAATATGCGCAGATGAGCTGCGACCACCGCCATCACTTTCGTGAACACCCGAGGGGTGCTGGTTAAGGCCGAAGGGGAGCACCGTAAACTGAAAGTGCTCGTGGCCTACCGTGAACCGCAGGTAGCGCCAGTGGGCAGGCAAGACAGGCATGTGAGAATACGCGTCCTGCAAGTCCAACGCTACCATCCAATCTCTAGGGTCTAGGGCAGCTAAGACCTGAGCCAAAGTCAGCATCTTGAACTTCTCCTTCCGGAGGAAGCCGTTGACGTTCCGGAGGTCCAAGATAGGGCAAAGGCCCCCTTTGCCTTTCTTGGGAACCAGAAAGTAGGAGTAGTTTCTGTCCTGTACCTCAAGTTCTGTAGTAGGGGTATCTCTGTTATAGTCATAATCTAGTGAATAGTCCCGCCCCCATGTGCGGGACCCCGGAGCAATCAAAAATATTCTCTTAAGTCTTCAAAAAATGCAGACCTGCACAGACACTCAAGAGAGAATTTAAAGACAGATAATGCAGCCTATATCCACAGGCTACACTGTCCAGTACTTCAACTAGAAATTCCACCAAAAACCCACAAACAGCACAGCCTGTCCAGTTTTCTCCACAGAGAAAAACTTTCCTTTACCAGCAAAAGCCTCTGGAATGATAGAGATGAAGGAGTGGACAGACAAGCCCCATAGGCTGCCATTATGTGGCTCAGAACAGGATACTGTGCCTTTAAGAGAACTTTCCAGAACTCTCCCAGTATCCCAGAATGCACAGCAGGTCCCTTTTACTTTCAGTTCTTTTTGAAGGCGTAACACGCCAGACCTGTAGCATTCCTTACATGAATATCTTTCTCCACCGGGGAGGAGGGCGGGCGCTTATGACTATAACAGAGATACCCCTACTACAGAACTGGAGTTACAGGACAGAAACTACTCCTTCTGTAAAAGGGGATCTCTGTGTATAGTCATAATCTAGTGAATAGAATGGCAAGCCCATCCCCACACCAAAGCAGCAGTGGAGAGAAGAGAAATAACACCACTACTGTGCGAAAAGATTTCGCAGCGAAGCCTGCCCAACCTGAGCGTCTGTCCTGGCATCAGTGTCCAGACAGTAATGCTTAGCAAAGGTATGGACCGACTTCCAAGTTTTCTGCAATTGGCACATTACGTAGCAAAGCAGTCGTGGCAGCTTTGCCCCTGGTGGAATGAGCCTTAGGTTTACCCCCTAAGGTCTTATTAGCCTTCTTGTAACACAATTGTATACAGGACACAATCCACCTCGAGATGGACTGTTTTGAGGTAGCAAGACCTGTCCTGACTGATCCATAATTGATAAACAATTGGTCTTACCTACGAATATCTTTGGTTTTATCCAGATAAAATTTCAACACCCTCCTAACATCCAGGGAATGCAGAGACCTTTCCGCTGGAGATGAAGGATTCTGAAAAAACGTAGGTAAAGTTATGGTCTGGTTAAAATGGAAATCAGAGATAACCTTTGGAAGAAATTTAGGGTGAGTACGCATAACAACCTTAGCAGCCTGAAATACAGTATAGGGTTCTTGGCAACATAACGCCTGAATTTCACTCACCCTGCGGGCCGATGTGATGGCCACGAGGAACGCCGCCTTCCAGGACAGGTGCTGCAACGAAGCCTTATGAATAGGTTCAAAAGGCTATTTCATCAATCTGGACAGCACCACATTCAATTCCCATGAAGGCAAAGGAAGCCGGATAGGGGGGAACACTTTCTTCAAGCCTTCCAAAAAGTCCTTGATCACAGGGATCTGGAAGAAGGAAGTCTGTGAAGGGCATTTCCTGTAGGCAGTCAGCGCTGCGAGATGAACCTTAATGGAATGGAAATTAAGGCCAGACTGCGCCAAATGTAGAAGATACGGAAGGATGACATCTTCCTTACATGTCGTTGGATCATAGTTCTTGGACTTGCACCAGATGCAGAATCTCTTCCACTTGTAAGCATAGGAAGTCCTAGTGGAAGGTCGCTTAGCCTCCTTCAGTATGTCCATACAATCTTCTGGTAGATTCAAATGACCATATTGCACTATTTCAGGAGCCATGCTGCCAAACTCAAAGACGAGAGGTTGGGGTGCACCATCTGCCCCCCGAACTTCGTGAAAAGGTCCGGCTGGCACGGCAGCCGTATGTGAGGAAGGAGAGACCGGTGAAGCAGGTCCGTGCCCCACCATTGCCTGGGCCATTCCGGGGCAATCCGGATCATCCGCGCCCTGGACTGGGACAGCTTGATGAGCACCGCCAGAATCAGGGGAATGGGTGGAAAAGAGTACAGAAAGCTGTTTGACCAGTCGATCCATAGCGCATTCCCCAGCATCCCCTGCTGGTAGTACCTGGAGGCGAAGTCTCGGCATTTGCTGTTTTCGGCGGTGGCAAACAGATCTACATCTGGAGTCCCCCACCATGCGAAGACTTCTCCTAGTACTTCGTCGTTTATGACCCATTCGTGGTTTTCCTGAATCAGTCTGCTCAGTGCGTCCGCCTGAACATTCTGCATACCTGGTAGATGGGTAGCCGTTATCGTCAGTCCTCTGGCTAGAAGCCAGCGCCAGATTGCCTGCACCTCCTACGACAGAGTGCGCGATCTCGAGCCCCCCTGCTTGTTGAGGTAATACATCGTGGTCGTATTGTCCGTCTGTACAAGCAGAGAGTTGGTCTGGAAGGACGGATGAAAGGCCTTCCGTGCCAAGTGAACAGCTCTGAGTTCCAGGAAATTGATGTGATACGTGGACTCCGTCGGGGACCACGTTCCTTGCATCTGTAAGTCTTTGGAATGCACCCCCCAGCCGTGGAGAGATGCATCCGTCACGATAGTCTGTGTGGGAATGTCCTTGTGGAAGGGAACCCCTCTGAGGAGATTCTCCGCTGAACACCACCACTTCAGAGACTGAAGAGCATGCAGAGACAGTCGTATCTTGTCGTCCCAAGACCCTTTTCTCTGATCCCACTGATCCTCCAAGCACTCCTGCAATGGTCTCATGTGCAGCCGTGCGTGTGGCGTGAGGAAGATACAAGAGGTCATCGACCCCAGTAGAGAAGACACCGTCCTCACTGTTGTAGATGGAGTGGTCATAAGAGCCTGAGCCTTCCGAAGGAGTGATAATCGTCTCTCCTCTGAAGGAGACACGCTTGCTGACAGCGTATTGATGGAGGCTCCCAAGTACTGTATGCACTGGACCGGAGTCGGGACAGACTTGGACATGTTGATGTGCAACCCCAGCTTGTTCAAGAGAACGCACGCCTTCTGGAAGTGCGCTTGAGCTTCCGAGAAGGAGAAGGCCTTGATCAACCAATCGTCCAGGTACGGTAGACAAACACCTTGTTCTTCCTCAGGTGTGCAGCTACCACTGCCATGCATTTCGAGAATATTCTGGGCGCAGACTTCAGCCCAAATGGCAGTACTGTGTACTGATAATGATTGGCGCCGACTTGGAATCGCAGGAACTTCCTGTGTTTGTGTGCAATGGGCACATGGAAGTACGCATCCTGTAGGTCTATAGCACATAGCAAGTCTCCCTGTTGCAGCTGAGGATAAATCTGATGCAACAACAGCATGCGAAATTTCTCTCTGCGAATCCACTTGTTTGGTTGTCGCAAATCCAGAATGGGCCTGAACTCGTTCTTGTCCTTCTTGCGAACTAGAAAGAACTGGGAGTACAGACCTCTTCCCCTTTGAGACAGAGGTACGTCTTCTATCGCCCTTTTCCTTAACAGGGTATCGGCCTCCCCCTGGAGCTCGCGCAGCTGAAACTGCGAGCTGACCGGTGGAATTGCTGGAGGCGGGCTGGTGAACCGAAGACTGTATCCATTGCAAACAATATTCAGCACCCACTTGTCCAGAGTAATTTTTCTCCACTCTGCCAGAAAAAATTGAACGCTTCCCCCCACCGGAGTGGGTAACGGATGCAGGGGAAGTAACCGCTCAGGGCCTAGACCCAGCGGGGCCTTTGTTCACCGCTGCGGACTGTTGGCCGCCTCTGCCCTTCTGGCGCTTCTGGAAGGGCCTCCGGAACTGCTGCTGCTGTTGTTGCTGCTGTCCCAAAGCCTGCCCTCGTCCTCTGCCATGTGCCCCGAACCGTCTCTGGAACGGGCGGTAGGTCTTCTTTTCCTTGGGCTTCTCCAACCCGACAGCCGTCAAGGTCTCAGCCTCTACTTTCATGCGGGCCATCTCGTCGTCCGCATGCTTGCCAAACAGGGTTTACCCCGAGAAAGGCAGGTTGGCCACCCGTTGTTGAGCCTCTGGCTTGAGGGATGTAAGGGAAGCCAAGCGTGGCGCCGTTGGTTGACACCATGGCAGTACCCATGCGCCGCCAGAAGAGACACATCAGCAGCCGCGCTGATGACTTGGTTCGACACCAACAGCCCCTCATGCAGAATCTCCTGAAAGTCCTCTTCTCTCGAGGAAGGAGCTCAGCGAATTGCTGAAGGGACTCCCATAGGGCTCGATCGTATCGCCCTATCAAAGCCGCGGCACTTGCAGCCTTCATTGCAGTAGACCCCGTCCCACAGACCTTCCTGCCTGCCGAGTCTAACCAGCGGCTCTCCTTATCAGGAGGCACTGTAGACGGTGGGGTGGTGGCATGCTGCTTCCTAGCCGCCGTCACTATGGCCGAGTCTGGTGTCGGATCCATCCTGAGAAAAGCCGGGTCAGAATCCGGCGCCCGGTACTTCTTAAAGAGCCTGGAGGGAGACACCTTCGTCACCGCCGGAGTGAGAAACAACTCCTTGGCGGGCTCTACCAATCCTGGTACTAGAGGCAGCAACGGCCGAGACAGGTGCTTTTTATGTAGTGTCTCGAAAATCACGGACGTCATGGGCGTGGGTACCGTCACCGTGATGCCCAACTTAGCCACACCCATCAGCAGGACATCTTGGAATGAGACGATGTCGTCAACTGGCGACACCCTCGTCCCAGGGGATTCCGACAAAGTCGGCGGGTAGTCCCTGGCCCCAGAAGAGTTTGTGTGGGATCTCGATCTGCGCCTCCTGTGGCATCGCCTTGATCTCGTCGACGACCGGTGACGACGCCGCGATCTCTCCCTCCGGTCGGAGCGAGAGCGCGATCTCCTCGGCTTCGGACGCTCCACAGGTCTCAAAGGAGTAGGCGACTGCGGCCTGACCGGGAGCCTCGGCTGAGGAGTCCCCTTAGGCAGCGTTGGGTACCGTGGTAGTGAAGCCGTCCTTGGCGGAACCGTAGGCGGTCCATAAGGTGGAAGCAGAGGATGAGAATGAGGAGGAGGCAGTGGTGGAAGCGGAGGCGGAGTGGGAGTCCGCGGCGGAGGTTCCTTGGGCAAGGGAGGAGGAGGGGAAGGCGACCTCGGCTTAGGAGGTGTATATACCTCAGAGTACACCGAGCCAGGTGACACCCTCTTCTTCCTAGGCGGAGGCGATGGAGAGGCAGTGTCTCCTATCGGCGAACGTCGCCGGTGCACCCCAGCGGACCCAGAGGGACTCCTGGCGCCAGAACTCCTTCTGCGCTTCTTAGGCGTCAAAGAACGACGTCTCGACGTCGATGAACGCCGTCTCGATGTCGACCTGCGCCATCGTCTCGACGTTGAGTCTCGCCTGGACGTCGAACGTCTCCTCCTCGATGACGACCGTCGTCCTCTCGACGTCGAACGTCTCCTCCTTGACGTCGAACGCCTTCTCCTCGACGGCGAACGCCTTCTGGACGCCGAGCGTCTCCTCGACGTCGAACGACCACGCGTCTTCGACCCAGAGCCCTGGGGAGACGGGGAACAGACTGCTGTCCTCCCTCTCTACACCGTCGTCGATGCTATCGACGCCGGCGGAGAATGGGGACGTTTGCTGGTCTTCCTGCCCCTGGGGAGCCCCCCAGAGGCCTCAGCATGGGCAGATGGAGTATGCCCAGACCCACCTTGTGCCTTCAGTCTTCTCTCTTCCAGGCCTTGGAGCCTGATCTTCATCCTCTCTCTCAGGGTCCTGGTGGAGAAGTTCTGTCAAATGTCACACTCCTCCGGGACATGAGATATGGGAAGGCAGACGATGCACACCTCGTGTGGGTTCGACTTGGCCTTCTTCCTCGAACACTCTGGGCATTTGTCAAACAAAGCAGGCATTTTGACAAATAAGAGAGTGCTCAAAGACACACACAAGGAAGAAAACACCAAAGTACTTCAAATGAAAGCACTCAAACACTTGAAAAATGAAAAATTCTCTAAATAAACCCTTAAAAGGGAGAGCTCAATGCTCCAGGGTCCTGCTTGCAGGAGCCGGAAAAAAGAACTGAAAGTAAAAGGGACCTGCTGTGCTTTCTGGGATACTGAGAGAGTTCTGGAAAGTTCTATTAAAGGCACTGTATCCTGTTCTGAGCCACATAATGGCAGCCTATGGGGCATGTATGTACACTCCTTCCTCTTTATCATTCCATAGGCTTTTGCTGGTAAAGGAAAGTTTTTCTCTGTGGAGAAAACTGGACAGGCTGTGCTGTTTGTGGGTTGTTGGTGGAATTTCTAGTTGAAGTACTGGACAGTGTAGCCTTTGGATATAGGCTGCATTATCTGTCTTTAAATTCTCTCTTAAGTGTCTGTGCAGGTCTGCATTTTTTGACGACTTAAGAGATTATTTTTGATTGCTCCGTGGTCAACGCACATGGGCGGGAGTATTCACTAGATTATGACTATACTCAGAGATCCCATACTACAGAAGTGGGAGTAACAACCACACCCTACTTCTGGCCCAGGAACGCGCTTGATGGCCTCCTTGGCCAAGAGGGCCGTAACTGCCTTTTGCAGAAGTTGCAAGTGATCCCCAGACACGCGGTGGTACTGCGGTGGCATGGCTGGAGGGGTCGCCTCAAAAGGGAGGGAGTAGCTACTTCGGACGATTTGCAGCACCCACCTGTCCAACGTGATGGTACGCCAGTGGAGGAGGTGATGGCGAACCCTGCCCCCCACTGGCGTTGTATGGGAATGAAAGCTCGGACTAGGAAGGCTTTGAGGCAGATGCTGCGGGAGCGGATGTGGACTGACCCGGCCGTTGTCCCCCAGCACCGCCACAGCGGTTATCACGTCCGCGTTGCTGTTGGTTCTGCCGCCTGTGGCTGGCTGGACGTGAGGGGGTGTCCCTTCCTTGGCCATGAAAGGGCGAAATGCGGAAGTCTGCTGGCGTTGGCCGAGGTCCAAGGACTTGGCCGTAGCCCTGGAGTCCTTAAAACGTTCCAGCGCGCTATCGCTTTGTCGCCAAAGAGCCGACGGCCATCGTAGGGCATGTCCATTAACGTGGCCTGGACATCACCTGAAAAGTTGGCGGACCGCAGCCAGGCGTGGCGTCGAACAGCCACCGTCGTAGGAATCGCTCTACCTAGCGACTCCGTGGTGTCAAGTCCACACCGGATGGAATATCGTGCTGCGTCTCGCCCCTCCGCTACGGCTTGGGTGAGCCATGTCCGGGCCTCCTCCGGACACTGGGTCATCACGTCCGCAACCATATCCCACAGAGAGTGGGTGTAAGGGCCCAAAAGGCAAGCAGTGTTGACAGACCGCAGCCCCAAGCTCAGGGACGAGAACAGTTTCTTCCCAAACTGGTCGTACCTTTTGGATTCCCGATCCGGGGGAGCGGTCAGGAATGCGGTCTGGGAGGTAGAGGCCTGGATCACCAGGCTCTCGGGGTGGGGTGAACGGACAGGAAGCTGGGGTTGCCCGGAGCCGGGCAGTGGCGTCGGGTCACGTTCCTATCTTGAGGAAGGCCTGTAGAGGGCTTGGACCAGGTGCCCAACAGAACGTCAATGAGGGCTTCGTTGAACAGCAGTAGAGGCTCCGAGGAGCTTGCCTGCGGTTTGAGCACCTCAGTGAGAGGTTAGTTCTCACAGCCGCGACAGGGAGCTCAAGATGTAAGGCCTTGGCTGCCCTTGTCAACACCACGCTGTAAGCAGCCCCCTCCTCCGTAGCCACGGTAGGAGGGGAGACAAATCCAGTGTTGGGTAAGTGTCCAGACCACTGGCCTCCCCCAACTCATCTGCCAAGTCCTGTGGCAACTGGCACTGCAGAGGGTCCTCAGACCCCTCCCAGTCCTCCTCGTCTTCCATCTCCTGGTAGTCAGGGTCAAAAGATGGAACCAGATCATCGGTGAATGGCTCACCTATCGGCGTCGAATCCGATGCCGGATCCGGACCGGGGGTGGGACCGGGGACGGAGCCGTCCGGGGATGGCGCCGGGGGCGACACCATTGGTGCCGGCGCCAGCGGAGAGGTCAGAAGGTCGACCGGCGTCGGCACGGATCCAGAGGGGCACTGCGCCGTTGGGACCGGAGTCGTCGACGGCGCCGGGGCCGAAGCACCAGACAGGCCGGAGCCGCCTGCCCTCTCGGGCCCCCAGACGGAGCCGCGGGACCCGGAGGCAACTCGGCGGAGTCCGATGGAGGAGAGAGCGACCTCATGGCCACGAGAAAGGCGTCAATCTCCTCCGGCGTCGCGTGCAGCCCAGGGACTGGTGGATATGGAGCTGGATGCAGCGCTCACGGCTCAGACGGAGCCCGTCAAAAAAATGGCAGAGTGGAATCTGGCCCTGTCATGTAGTCTTTGGTACGATGTAATTCCAGTGGCCATGACTATACCCACCATTCAACAATCAGGTGTTACCCCTTAAAGCAGCCATCACAAACGATCACCTCACCCTGCCCCAGCTACCTCCATGAACCCATGGCACAGCAGAGCACCTAACAGTAAATTACAGGCATGTTGTGGTACAGTAAGTGAGACTGTTAGAGAGTTATACGGAATCATTCTGACATGTTTTGCAGGAGTAGTTAGAGAAGAAAAAGACTGGGGGGGTTTGAAATAGTTACAACACAACAACATATTTCAGGGTTTATCCAGGGCTGGAATGTTCCCACATTAACCTTCTTTGAAATAACCTACTAAGATCTCCTAACTGACTCTCAGAAACAGATTCTGCCTTCCAGCAGTTCCCTAGTTACACTGGAGAGGCATGAGTTAACAAGGGCAATGCCATTACCCCCTCCAAGCTCCACATGAAGGCAACCGTCTCCCTCAAACTTCAAGGCAGGCAAAAGCCCCCAAATCCCCAATGCCAGACATCCCCCCTTGAAGAGAACCAGAGGTAGGTACAACCCTTTCCAGGCACGCATCATCTCTTCACCACCCAGACTGCTGCTTCACTTACCTAATGCGCTCAGGCCTCAGCTTGAATGCCACTAGTTCAAGCATTTGACAGCTTAGGGGCCGGATTGATGTCACTAGGGCCCTATTGTGATGCAGCAAATGACAGATGGAGATGCTCTTGCCTTTTAAGGCTGAGCAGCTAACAGTAAATTAGAAACATGTTGTGGCACAGTAAGTAACCTAAAGCGCTCAGGCCTCAGTGAAAGCCAGGGGAACTGGCAGGGCCAGCCACACTTAGGTTACTCTGCTGCGGCTCTCTCAGCAACACAGAGGGCTTCAATGGCTGCCGGCCACAGGATCAGAGCCAGATTCAGAGAGACGCCTACTTTTGAGCTGTAGATCTTTGCCAGCCCCATCAATGTCTCCAGCATCAGGCAACTTAGGGGCCTGACTGATGTCACTAGGGCCCTATTGTGATAGAGCAAATGATGGGTGGTGATGCTCTTACCAGTTAAGGCCACTCTCTCATCCTTAGCTGCATTGCTCAGGAGGAGCCCCTGGAAGAAGAGTAAGGGCAGGGCTTAAAGTGGGCTGGGTCTGGGTTGTGCGCTGCACCAATAGTTCTTAAAAGCAGTTCCCAAAACTGGTCCATATCGGGCTCTCCGTGTTTACTCTCCGGGTGAAAAAAAACCTTAAATCTGCAGCCGTCACTGTTTTTGATGTAATTTGAAAGCAACTAGTTTTTCAGTTTTATACAGCGCAAATTTGTAGCGCTTTACATGAGCTCCACCACACAAGGGCATATATATGTTTTGAACCACAGAATGATGAGCCGAGGTGAGGCTCGAACCTGCTTTCTCAGCTCGAAAGTCGCCAGCTCTGTCCTTACACCTCAACCTCGTGCAGAAAAACAAACATTTTCAAAATGATATACAACATAGTCATAGATGTTTCTTATTTATCTTATGTCATTTTCAACCCTTGACAAATCTAATAGTCCTGTCTTGCTGTAGGTGTAATGTTACTTGTGTTATATATCTGGATGAATGGACAGAAGCAGCAAGATACCATTCAGGGCAGCCCACTAAACTAAGTGAAGATTTTTAGCTTAAGTGTTTTAGGCCACGTTCTTCATGAAATCAGCCACACCCCTTATGAGAGAAGCCTCCAGTTTTTTTATACCACTTAAAGCCCTGAGTAAGGGCAACTGCGTTCTTATCCTCGGCTTTTGGTGCACGTGGTTCGGTCCAAGACTGTGTTCCTAGGGAGAAACTGGGGGCTATGACTTCTGCGCTAGAAGCAGAGACTGAAGTCTGGAGAGTCAGAGCGACATGTACCTAAACACTATCTAGTATCTGATGTTTAGAGAACATGCTGATAGAATCCAAAAGTTATCAGGGTAAAGGCTAACAGATTCTAAGACTGGTGCATGCATTATTCTACATGTAGTGTGTGTTGAGGAATATTAAATGACCATAAATACAGTATTTCTCTTACATGGAGACGTAAAGGCTAGACTGTGACGGAAACTATTGATGCGATTCAGTAGCTTAGGAATGCAGAGAAGGAGAGCTGGACTGATAACTGGAATCATAACATACTCTTGGCAGACTGGCAGGCAGAGCCAGGCCGAGCCGGGCACTGTGAGGCAGGAAGTAAGTGAAGGGTCAGGGATACAGGTGGGGGCTGTATCGCTCCTCGGAGAGGGTTCAGGAGACAGGAGCTGAATCTGAGTCCGGGCCCTTTTGAGGCCTAGAAACAGGGACTTTTCAATGAATTTAACGTGCACACTGTAAAACGTGGCAACATAACTTTACATAGGCCTGATACTCGTAGCTTTCACGAGAGCTGGAAACTGGCATACTAGAGATGGACACAACTGTAATTGCGTCTTTAATCGATCATGGGGAATACATATGCATATTAATCATGCACATATAACATAAGATGGGGAACACGTAGGGACACAGAACATGGCAAAATTTACTTTTCCACATTCCCTCCTTGTCACTACGTTTCCATCAGGAAACATCAATATTCATGATACCATCTATCATTTCATACAGTATAATTTGCTCTTCTCGAATTTTCTTGGAACGGGATCTAGGACGGGACTTGGGACTAGGAATACAAGAGGTAGCACAAATGCCGCAAATCACAGGGCCACATTGTATACAGAGGCAGCAACTGAATATGATCGCTACTGCAATACCTAGAAAGGACAATACTTTCCATCCCCAGGCAGAAATAATACTCCAAAACCAACCGGACCATGTCCAGGTGCCTGGATTCTAGTGTAACTGATGGGCAATTTTATGAAGTCTGGTTATAGCTTAATAAACAGACGGCGCGTTATTTGGAATGAAAATGCAGCAACTAGATCCGATGACTCTACATGCTCCTCCTCTATCGGCCAGTATGACGTCAAGAACGAGACGATTTTGGAGCACGACAAATCTCATAGCAGATTGCTCTTCGGTTAAGTTACCTAGAGCAGAGGCAGTCTCATTAACTACTGCTTCAAGGGTTCTGGTTAACCTACGTATTAACTTACTATTCTGGATAGGTCCTATGAAGAAAAAGAATCCTCTATTGAAATCTGTATACTGTTCTAGAGCAGTTTCAGTATAATCGACAATTGGGGACTCGATCTCCCTTTTATGTCTAATGTGTACTAGATGTGTGTTTCTATGATAATCGGACGGGGCTAGAAAAACTGGTGGCAGTAGGAAGGCAATGTAACACGTTCCCTCCCAATCGAGGGGCAGACGAACATATGCGATCTGACCACAAACAAAATAAGAATGACGTGAAGCTTTGAAAATAGATTTCCCACTGTCACTATACTTGATAATAGTAGTACAATCACTATGTCCTACATGTGCGGAACCATTATTTCTGACACATAATTCGCCTTTGACTGGTAGTACTGAAATAGCAGGTAAGTCTGGAGTAGGATCAGACTGAACATTCAGGACCATGAAATTCGAAGAATAATTACCCAAATTATAAACTTCATTTTCTAGATCTAACCCGGTTCTGTGGGGAAGACCTTGCTTGTCTGGAAAACATGTACTGTTCAGAAAGGACATATCTGTTGAAGATGAGGTTAACGTGGACCAGGCTCCACATGAGCCATTATGTGAAAATGGATAAGGAAACAGTGGCAGAACTCCCTTCGGTGTCTGGAAAGGGGGGAGTCGACCACACACCCAACAATTAGTGGCATTGCTGGTCTGGTGTGAATAATGTAACATTCTAATAAATGTATTGTTTCGCATAGCAAGACGATAAGATAGTTCATGAGGAGGCAGATCACTTAACGTGTGCTCTACTGTAGCATTAGAAAACTTATTTACATGAGAAATTGGAAAACATAAATGAAATGCATAACTCGTGCAGGTAACCATCAGGCTTAAAAATAATATGAAACTTAGAAAAACGATACATCGGATTGAGTTTTGACTAACTCTCTCACTATGGGGGTCTATTTCATACATGTCAGAAACCTGTCTAACCGTTTCACCTAGGGGAGGACTTAGACAATTAAACTGGCTGACTTATTTTACTAGACCGTAACTTCTTTTTATACTCCTGCTGCGGAGTTTCCTCTAACAGGGGAGGCTTGGTATCAATGTCATTTGCGGGACAGTCCTTGAGAATAGTATTTTGGCAGTCTTTAGGTAAAATGCAGTCCTTGGCAAAAGGTTTAGGTTTTAGTCCATGAAATTTCTTGACGTGAGACAGATGGACCCACCCCTTACGGCCCTCCAACTTCACGGCCGTACGGGTGGTCAGAAGGACTTGCTTCGGCTCCTTCCAACGAGGCTCCAGCGGACTTGAACGATCAAAGTTGCGGACGAGGACCAAGCTTCCTGGAACGATTTCATGCGGTTTCACCTCGGTATTGTCTGGAAATGCGGCGGCAACCTGTGAACGACAAGAGTGTAGGGCAGACATCAAGGAAGCTAGGTAATCTGTCAGCATATTACTGGAAACATCTGTAATACTTCGGGGTCTGGGTGTACCCCACATATTTGGGGGGCGGCCGAATACGACCTCATACGGGGACAGACCTGATCTGGAATGTGCGACCATGCGCATATAAAATAGGGCGACTAGCAGAGCTACTAGCCAGTCTACACCTTTCTCTTTACAGATTTTAGCAATACGTATTTTCAAGGTTTGATTATGTCTCTCTACGAGACCTGCTGCTTCTGGATGGCGTACACAATGGAACTTCCACTGGTACCCTAACAAAAGGGAAACGTGCTTCATAAGTTCGGATGAGAATGGCTGGCCGTTATCAGAATATACGACCCTAGGGAGTCCATAACGGGGGAAGAATTCACGAACCAACTGCTTAGCAGTGGTCGCGGCTGTGTAATCTGGGACTGGATATGCTTCTGTCCACCTGGACAAAGCGCATACAACTACAAGGACATACTTGAAACCTCGACATCGCTCCATCTGAATATAATCCATCTGGAGGACTTCAAAAGGGTGGTCAGGGGGCTGGAATCCACCTTGTTCCACCGGGACACTTTTACCTGGATTAAACTGACAACATATCATACAGGTACGGACTTTCTGCTTGGCTGCAGCTCGTAAATGCTTGTTGAACCAAATGTTCTGGATACTGTCTAACATGGCTTTTTCTCCTAAATGTGCAGGACTATGTGCGGTATTAATAATGACTTGAACCATTCAGTCGGGGAGAAACCATGTGGCTTTTCCCTTCGTCAACCATCCTTGATCTGTCTGGACCCCTCCTTGTTCGGACCATTTCTTGATTTCATCGGGAGTGGCATGTAACTGGATATCTATGACATCTTGAGTGGGGTCCTTAACTGTCATACAAGTAGTCGGATCTCGAGTGGATGTCGATGTCTTGTTAACTGGTATGTCTGGTGTCTGTGCTGTAAGCTTGGCTGTTCGATCTGCTAGATCATTACCTTGAGAAATAATGTCAGTGACTTTAGTATGTGCTTTGCACTTCATGATAGCGATAGATGTCGGTAAATGTATTGCATCTAACAGAGCTTGAATAAGGAGACCATGCTGAATCTTGGTTCCATGAGAAGTCATAAAACCTCTCTCCTGCCAGAGCACTCCAAAGTCGTGTACGACTCCAAATGCGTAACGTGAATCTGTATAAATATTAACTTTCAGGTTCTTAGCGTGTATGCAGGCTTGTGTCAGAGCAACTAGCTCTGCTGCTTGAGCAGACAGAATATCAATACGGTGTGTTTCAATAACTTTAGTGTCAGTGGTCACTGCATACGCGGCTACTAGTTCTCCTGTACTTGTTCTCATACATGAGCCATCCACATAAAGTGTCAGGTCGGGATCTGGTAATGGAATATCTGTCAGGTCTGGTCTTGGCTTGGTCATGGTGTTAACTACTTCCACACAGTCATGTGTGGCAGGACTGGAAGTAACTGACGGTAACAGTGTAGCAGGATTTAGAACATTGCAGCGTCGGATTTCTATGTGAGGCTGGAACAGTGTCAGTTCATAACCTGTTAAACGTGCAATTGTCAAGTGCTGAGTCTGTGTTCGGTTTAAAAGTACTTCCACGGAGTGTGGAACTTGTACTGTCAAGGAATGTCCTAATACTATGGAGTCACTTTGTCTGATAGCTAGTGCCGTGGCTGCAACTGACTTGAGGCATGCAGGCAGAGCCTGGGCTACAGGATCTAATGTGCTCGAAAAATAAGCACAGGGCTTGTATTGTCCTGCTTGATCTTGTGTAAGAACAGATAATGCTGTACCATCACGTTCTGTGACAAAAAGTGTAAAAGGCTTACTGTAGTTCGGTGTAGCTAGAACGGGAGCTTGGCATAAAGCTTTTTTTAGCTCATTAAAACTAAGTGTATGTTCAGATGTCCAAGGGAGGACAGTCGATACGGCTGCCTCCTGTGTCGTTAACTGTATCAGTGGCTTGGCTAGAAATGCATACTGAGGAATCCATTGTCTGCAATAAGAAGTGAGGCCGATAAAAGCACGTACCTCCTTCTGGGTCTTGGGCTGAGGAAGACTCGCTATTAACTGGATACGATCGGGTGTCAACTGCCTACCCCACTTGGACAGTAAGTGGCCTAAGTAGATCACTTGCTGGACACAGAATTGAAGCTTCGAAGGGGACACCTTGTGCCCCATCTCAGCTAGAAAATACAGAACTGTGAGTGATGCTCGCTCGCAATCACGTTCAGAACGGGCTGTGATCAGTAGATCATCGACATACTGGAGCAGGGCAGTGTCAGTCGGCATGTGAATATTGTCTAGTTGTCTCTTAAGTGCTTGACTGTAAATACTAGGGCTTTCTGTGAAACCTTGAGGAGCTCGTGTAAATTTATAGCTCCTTCCATTTAAACAAAAACCGAAAAGGTACTGGCTATCTGGATGAATGGGGACACTGAAAAATGCGTTCTTGAGGTCTATAACTGTGAAAAATGTGGCTTCAGAATCAATGGCTGTCAATAGGGAAGAAATATCTGGAACAACTGGGTACTGGGGAATGATACATTTATTGAGTTCTCGAAGGTCAATCACTAATCGATATACTGGGGGTGCATTTGGATCAGTACGTTTCATGACTGGAATGATCGGAGAATTACATACATTGGAGTCAGTTTCTACAACTACTCCTTGAGCCATGAGCTCGTCAATAATTTTGGATAAGGCTGCTACAGCCTCAGGTGGCAGTCTGTACTGTCTGATTCGTGGTAACACTACACCTTGCTTGAGAGTCACACGATGGGGTGTGATTTGCATAAAACCAACATCAGTTGGACCTTGCGCCCATAGATGCTGGGGGACATTCAATAATCTTGGATCAAAATCTCGTAAAACATAGTGACCCTTGAAGTCACGTAAAAACAAACGTATTCCTTCTGGGGAGCAGCAAATAACTGCACCTAATTCTTTCAGGGTCTTAATACCTAACAAATTTTCTGGACATGACTTAGTAAGTAACAGATCAGTAGTTCGGGACAATGGACCTACTTCTAGAGTAACTGGCTTTGATATCTCGTTTACAATAGGCTTTCCTGAAAATCCAAGGGAAACATTTCTAGAGCCTGAGAGCGGAGCCCCTGGAACCTCGTCGTGACTAATAGTCGTCCTACTTGCCCCTGTATCAATCAGAAACTTTCTGTCTTTCCCTAATACTTGACTATGAACATAGGGACCTTCTTGATCTACAGGAATCTCGATGAGAGGCAAGCCTACTTCCCTCTCTAGGCTGTTTCATGAATACGCTTGGTACTCTGGATACTCGGACTGTGCATACTGGTACATCTGCTGTGTAACATGCTGTGTTGCAGCGATAGGCTGCGGTGCTGGAACTGTCTGTTGTGCATTCTGTGGCTGAGAAGTCTGTGAAACTTGTTCTTGTCTAGGCGGGCGTGGTCTTTCTTTAGTTTTACCAGTGGCTATATTGTGTTTCAGAACTGCACACTCGTTTATAAAATGACCTGGCTGTTTACAATAATTGCATGTCCCTTTAACGGGAGCTGCAGGATGACTGGCTTGATTCGCTTGATTCGGACCCCTCTTCTGACTGTCTTGGGGAACAGATTGTGCAACTAGTACTTTCATTTTCGTGTCTTTCATACGTCTTCTCTCGTGTTCTAGCTCTTCTCTGATTCTATTCTGGTGATACTGGAGCATCTGTAACATCTGGGACGGGGTACTAGCTTGCCATGTACTTTCGACTTTCAAAACTCTATTCTTAACTTGTGGACTTGAATTCTCGACTAATTTAGTAACAAAAAGATGAGGGTATGACTCGCTACTCGTCTTCAAACCACTGTTTATGATAAAACATTTCTCAAATCTGGAATAAAAATCACTAGTGTCTTCGTCTTGTTTCTGTTTACAGGCTGAGATTGCATCCCAGTCTTCCTTTTTAGTGGCTAATAATCTAGGTAAAACTTGTATTAATAATTCTGGTAATTCTTTACATTTGTCTCCAAGACCGGTACCTGGTACTCGTATCTTATCTTCAGCTTCTAGAGCTGTCCAATCGATCTTTTTCTCTCCCACCTCCCAATCTTTTTCCTTGAGTTTTTCATATATGCCTGCAGGCAACAGGACTTTTAGCATTTTAATAATATCTGGATACGTGTATTCTCCCATACGGAGCATGTCTTTTAATTCTCGGTGGAACACTGCTGGATCTTTGTCATGACAGGGAATTAATTTCTTCATCTCTAAGAGTTCCATCTTGGTAACTGGGGTGTAAACAAATACTCGTTGCATTTCACCATCCGTTGTCCTAACTGGGTGTACTTCTCGTAACGGATTCTGTCTGTCTATGTAAAACGGTTTACTTTCTGGAGGTGAGACATGAACAAAATGCCGGTTCAGAAACGTTCTATATTTATGGCGTTGTTCTAGAATGACACTAATTAAATCGGTACCTAAACCTTTCCATCTATACTGGAGTAACTCGTTCAGGACATCATGTAACGGACCTGGATCAGAATGTTGACCCTCATACAGTGTAATGAGGTGTTGGATCATATACATACCCACCAGTCGCTGCTCGGCTGGGGGCAGTTTCAGAAACATTTGTGCCACTATTTCGTCTGGAAAAGTGGTAGAATCAGTAATCCATCGGACTGCTGATCGGGCTAGTTCTTGTTCATGCATGGTACTTAACTCACTATAACCGATTCGTGATTTCAGAATGTGATCGGTAGCTTGAAATACTTGTTCTAGAGAACCTTGTTCTGGTGCTGGAAGAGGAAACACTTTCTTGTGTTATAGGCGTAAGTGTCGGTCTGGAAATCTAGATTTACCTACATACGCTATTCTGGCGGTATTCTCGTCCTCTACCTCTTCAGTAGAAGAGTCATTTTCTTTCTCGCTTCCTAGAGCTGCTTTGCGTTTTTCGTGTAACCTTATTATTTCTTTACGAATTTTCTTGTACATACTCTCTATACTATTGAGTGTCTTGTGCTTACCCTCGGCTATATTATCACTCCACCTTGTCAGAACTTTCATTTCGACCGGATCTTTAGTCGGGGAATCTTGTTCCCTAATTAAACAATTGATCAGAAACTTTAATAACATGAACTGGATCTCAGATTTCCTGAGAGACATGACTTCAGCAATACTTTCTGGATCTTGTCCTGTACGAATGAAACGATACATTCTGTCTAGATCTTCTTTCATATTCGGTAGGGTGACCAAATACTCGGACACCTGTCTTATACGTACGGAATATAGAACCATACTATCCTCGCCTGGGACTGGATCATAACAGCATTCAGTAAGAACTCGCCTGATTTCTGCAATGGACTTATATTTGGGCGTACGCTGTAACGCACGTTCATGTAACTCGACTGCTCCTAAACGTCTACTTGGCGGCGGGGTACCAGGAGGACCTCCTCCCGCGGCCCCTATACTGGAATCGTCGACTGATACTCTTCGTGCTGGCAGAGTGACTGATGTGGCGGGAATTTGTACTACGGGCTGGACCGGGGGTACCGTAACAGGTACTGCAGTAGGTGCCCCGGTGGCTGGAAGACCATGAATTACATTATTTACAGGAGCTGGTGGAACAGGATTTGCATATTCTGGGACTGTGTCGTCCAAATAGGACGAGAGAAAAATATCAGCTGCGGTCGGTTTGTGACGCAGATTGGTCGGAACTAAAGGTGGCGGAAAATTACTGGATGCTTCCGGGGTTGCTTTTGGCAAGCCCTCGGCAAGAAGAGGGTACATACCCTTAATAAGGGCATTTCTCTGTCTGTCTGACTGTTCGGTTTTAACTCGTTCACCTATTTCGATTAATTCCCTTTCTTGGGCTCTTTCTAAGGATTCTCTACTTAATTCTGACTTTCTGATTTCTTTTTCGGTTCTTTTATGAGATTCTTTGCGCCATAACTCGATGGCATCTTTCTGTGACTGTCTGGCGTTCTTTTTCCATAATACTTCTTCTACTCGCATGATGCACTCGGCATCCCATGTACCCGATACGGGCCATCTGTACTTTTCTTCTAACTGTTTGGTGTACTCCACCCATAAATCTAGATATAATATGGCACTTATGCCATGCTTCTGATACATAAAATGACCTGGACTGTCCCTAGGCGGGACAGGAACTGCTTCTTCTAACAGACCTTTTCTAGTTTTTAACTGACGTAACTTGGAAAACAATGGCATGACTGGGCTGGAGTCTAGACACAATACAATACACAATGAACACAATAATTACACCACTTTCATACCACGACATTGAAATACATGAATAACATTTACGATAACAGTTCGGACAGAATACTACCTGGAATACTGAGAACAGAATACATGAATTTCTCGAGAACAGAACGGACTAGAACAGAAACTAGATGCACTGCTAAAACAGTACGAAACTTACCGGTCTCATAAAGAGACACGTCAGGACCCGCATCCACCTAGGTGGACACTTCGTGTTGGATTTGCGTACCCAAACCCACGGACCAGAGACAAATTAATTGACCCTGTCTAGATACTACCCCAGCAACGGTACTCACCGGGCAGCAAGAACGGAAGGCCTTGGACTGGACTGGACTGCTACGACGCCGGACTACGAACTTCGGACTTCAGTTACGGGTGGGCCTCCGGATACCTCGGACCTTGGACTCTCGGCTTGGGCTCTGGTCGGGACTCGCCGCGTTCCTCCACCGCCTCGTCTGGACGCTGGACCGCAACCCCCGTCTCCTCCGTGGGCCTGAGTGATACTTGAAGCAGAAATATCTGCCACTGCGCAGGATGGTTCCGTCACGACTGCAGAGGATCAGGGGGCTTGCGTGGCTTCTCCGGCGCGTGGGGAAAGGGCAGGTCCCTATTCGGGCGCCTGATTGACCCTTTGGTCTGTCAGGAAGACATGCAGGGAACGTTTACTCTTTTGCTTTCCCTGAGGGCATTGGTAGACGCATCTCAATCTCCCCTCCATAAATTCTGGTAGTTTCTGGGAATCCATTTTTGGGAGTTGTTTCCTTCTGTTCATTACAGTTTTGGTGGGGTGGGTAGGTGCAAGGTGAGTCTGGATTTTTAAGTCTAGCAGATCCTGAACTGGATACCAAAGGCAGCTCTGGCAAAAATGTTCAACCCAGTCCTACTCTGCAGGGGACCAAAGACTAAAATAGAGCATGGGGGCGTGGTTGGGTAAAGACAGTCAACGAGTTCTGAAAGAAGCGAGCCCCCCCCCCCCAGGAAACCCGTAAAAAAAATGGCAGAGTGGCATCTGGCCCTGACATGTAGTCGCTGGTACGATGTGCTAGCAAAGAGTGGAGATGAAGGTTAGGGAATTAAATGTTAGTTGGGATTTTATAAGTTAAGGAGTTGCTCAAAGGTTGCATATGTTTGAGGTGGAAGGCGGTGTGGTTGGACGGCTCTTTTGGATAGATAAGTCTGGAAAGATTATGTAGAACATGGGGTGTTCAATAGGGTTCTTAAATCGGGTGGAGATGCTAGATTGATTAGGATTGCTAGCAATATTTATATGGAAAACAATTTGGTGGCAAAAATCACATAATTCCAGTGGCCATGACTATACCCACCATTCAGCAATCAGGTATTACCCCTTAAAGCAGCCATCACAAACTATCGCCTCACCCTGCCCCAGCTAGCTCCATGAACCCATGGCACAGCAGAGCACCTAATAGTAAATTACAGGCATGTTGTGGTACAGTAAGTGAGACTGGTAGAGAGTTATACGGAATCATTCTGACATGTTTTGCAGGAGTAGTTACAGAGGAAAAAGACTGGGGTGGTTGAAATAGTTCCAACACAACAACATATTTCAGGGTTTATCCAGGGCTGGAATGTTCCCACATTAACCTTCTTTGAAATAACCTACTAAGATCTCCTAACTGACTCTCAGAAACAGATTCTGCCTTCCAGCAGTTCCCTAGTTATACTGGAGAGGCATGAGTTAACAAGGGCAATGCCATTGCCCCCTCAAAGCTCCATATGAAGGCAACCTTCTCCCTCAAACTTCAAGGCAGACTATAGCCCCCAAAACCCCAATGCCCGACATCACCCCCTTGAAGAAAACCTGAGGTAGGTACCACCCTTTCCAGGCACGCATCACCTCTTCACCGCACAGACAGGTTGCTGCTTCACTTACCTAATGCGCTCAGGCCTCAGTAAACACCACTGGCTCAAGCATCTGACAGCTTAGGGGCCTGATTGATGTCACCAGGGCCCCATTGTGATGGAGCAAATGACAGATGGTGATCCTCTTGCCTTTTAAGGCTGAGCACCTAACAGTAAATTGGAAACATGTTGTGGCACAGTAAGTAAACTAAGGCGCTAAGACCTCAGTGAAAGCCAGGGGAACTGGCCGGGCCAGCCACACTTTGGTTACTCTACCGCTCTCACTCTACCACTCTACCGCTCTCACTCTACCACTTTACCGCCCTCACTCTACCACTCTACCGCTCTCACTCTACCGCTCTCACTCTACCACTTTACCGCCCTCACTCTACCACTCTACCGCTCTCACTCTACCACTCTCACTCTACCACTCTACCAGCGCCATGAGACTCCTATGATGTGATTTTTGCGCTATACAAATGTCCCTGACTTGACCGCTCTCTCTACCACTCTAACGCCCTCACTCTACCACCCTCACTCTACCACCCTCCCTCTTCCTCTCTCTCTACCGCCCTCACTCTACCTCCCTCACTCTACCACACTATCGTCGTCGCTCTACCACACTATCGCCCTCGCTCTACAGCCCTCCCTCTACCACTCTACTGCCCTCACACCCTCACTCTACTGCCCTCACTCTACCACTCTACCGCCCTCACTCTACTGCCCTCACTCTATGTAGGAAGGTGGCTACCTGACTATGGTTACCCCAGATTTTTTTGCCTTGTGTTTAGCTGGTTTTTGACTTAGTTGACCTGGTTCCCTGCCAATCAGGGCCCCAGGCCATCTGCTCTCTCTGTAAAATGGATTCCATGTACCCTAGGTACATACCAGAATTGGAAATGGACTCCTTGTCAGCCCCTGTACCATGCACTATAGGTGCTCAGGGCATAGGTGCCACCAAGGCCTACCAGGGGCTGCAGCATATCTTTTGCCACCCCTGGCTGGTTCTTAAATTGACACAACTGGCTGATCACTCAGCTGGGGCAAGGTGGTGTAATCACCCCTTGCTTAGATATAGTATACCTATATCTAAACCTATATATGGACACATATAAACCTGTGAGCCACTCCTATGGAAGGCCTTATCAATCCTGGAGGCAAAGTGCGTGGTTTAATGTGAGATGGAGCTCTAGCATGAGCTGAGCCTGTCTGCAGCCGTCGGGAACAAATCCCTAAGCTGTTTCAGGATAATGCCATACCATATACTATTAAGTGCATTATAATCCTCGCGGTTATATAGCAACTTTGGTTTGGCTTTATCAAAACATGTCGTGTAAGGTGTCATACGATTTGGAATACTATCCCCTCGCCAGTTCTGGCGACGGGGATAGCATTCCACCCCTCTAGAGGGAGAAGACATGTTACTTTACTGAAATGCGGTTAATTTTAAAAGAGCCTCACATCCACAAAATGGATGCTTCTGCCACAGACACAGGTCTGACCCCCTGCAGCTGACCGAAACTCAGCCAAGGGGGCCTGGACAAAGGGTTTCCTGTCGCAGGGCGGTGTTACACCCCCCCCAGACAGGAGATAGTGGATTGTAGCAGTGAGGTTTGAAAGAAACCAGACACTGCATGGGGAGCACAAGGCTGCCCCTTGCATAATCCGGCCAAACCGGTTCTGGGGCACTCCAGCCCCCGTCCCAGCGCGGCCAGGATCAAAGGAAGTGGGTGTATCCACCCACTTCCTGGGTCCCACCCATAGGAGGGGACCTAGCAGGTAATCCAGCCCCCTAGATTGGTATAAGAATGGGAGCAGTGCCAATGCACTTCAGATTATCCTGATGAAACATAAGAAACGAAACTCTGGACCCTTCGACATCCTACTCAACTTAGAAGACTGAAGAATCTCCCTTGTGGTCAAGGAGTTACCACCCTGTGCAAACAGGCACCATCCAGCCATCGACGTCTGCTTTGTTGCAGTTCCCGCCGGAACTCGAGCGACAGAGATCGACGAGATCAAGCTTGCCTGCCTTCTAACAGCCCGATCCACAGTCCCTGCAGAGCTGAGACCCGTGGAGGCGACCGGAAGCGGGGGGCACGCCATCTTGAAAGACCACGAGACGCTGACCGTGCAGCCCACGAGTGACCCTCGAAGCTGTACACCGGGGTTTGAGAAGCCCCAACCCTGAGCCACTCTTGCACCGAAGTTCAGCCCTCCACACTCGACGAGTGCTGCGAGGGGCCCTTCTGCTTCTTTTGGCTCAACGCGTTGGCCAGTCCCTTGCCAGCTGGCTTGTGGCCCCTGTGCCGACAAAACTTGAAGCCGACAGCGCCGACGGCGAGAGCCTGCGTGGGACAGATCGTGACCCGCTCCTGGACGTCGTAGATGCCCCAGAGCCCACGTGACAGCGGAGAGAAGCTCCTCGACAACCACCTGATTGCGCCCGACATTGCCTGGTTCCGTCCTGGTTCCACCCTGGTCACTGCTGAGTGACCCAGACTCTGTCCCCTCTGCTTTCAGGTACTTTTCGACTTGAGTCCACCCTTGGACTCCACCGGACACTTCTCCTTCACCTCGCCTGCAGCCCTTTCAGCTCCAAGCACCAAAAACCTGCGTGACGAAACCCGACACTACTTCGACCCTGTGCACCCGCTTCCTGTGGGTGAGGTAACATTGCAACGCCGGTGTTCCCACACTGGTACACACCTCTAGGGTCTGTGTCTTAAGTTTTGTCTTTCTAGGTTCAGCGGAAGTGTCCTTAAACTCTATTTTGGTAACTTTTACGCACCATTGACTTTATATTGGTGCAAGCCGCACTTTATGTGCTGCACCCGAATCCCGCGGGCTTTTCCCGACTTCAGCATTGCTAGTCCCGACTGCTCCCAGCGATTCCCTAGGCCCTAGGCCTAACCACTGATCGATTGGTATCTCTTATACCATTTTTTTAGTATATGGTTTGAGTGGCCCCTAGGCCTCATCCAAAATTGTGCAACTTTGTATGTTATACTGTGCTTTTGATTTAACGCTTGTGCCCCTTTATTCATAAAGAATACTGGGGATTGTTTTTAGTAATAAATACATATATTTTTATAATATATACTTGTGTGGTGTCCTTTCATTTGATATTACAGGATTGTATGTGGTAAAACAGCTCGCTTAACACGACCTCTTAAGTTAAGCCTTTAGGCTGCTTAGTCCATGCTACCCCTAGGATAGCTTGTCTAATAAGGTTGACTTACAACCGAACACCATAAGGGTTGTTTGGACTGATACAAGGTGGTTCCAGAATTGGAAACATCATATATCAGGCCAACTTCTCACATTGGTGAGCAGCGGTGCGGATTTGAGCTTGCTGTTGTTTTACCATTGCAATCTTTTTATCAAATTGAAAGATCACATCAAGTACCTCTAGGTACATATAAATCAAAAGCTTAGCATATTTAAGTTCTACTGAACTTAGTAGTTGTAGATTAAAGGGATTAGCACACCCTGACTACAACTCACTAGCAAGGTACAGTAGGGAAACACTTAGTGTAGGTAGGTGCATCACTTACACCACACTAGAGTCATGTCTGACACAGGAAAGGCCTCAGGCTCTACTCCTGTGACAGTTGACCTTACCCAGGCAACTTCCAGTTATGACAAACTAACCCACAAAGACTTGGTTGCCTTGTGCATCTCAAGAGGGTTAAAAAGGGAGAGAAGTCCCACCAGTCCTTCCCTGATAGCCATTCTAGAACAGGATGACTTAGAAAAGGCAAATGCAGTTCCCTTAGATTCAGGGGATGGAGTGAACCCCCAAGCAACTGAGACCACCCCAGTGGAGGAAGAAGAAGAGGAGGTAGAAGGGGAGGAGGACTCAGATGTAGAGGATCTTGAAAGTCAGGATCAGAGGGGTAACCAGGTTATAGTTGCCAGGCTTAGCCAGGCCAACTTAAACCTACTTGGGAATGGAGAGGGCCAGCACCTCCCCAGACCCTATAACATTCTCCCAGGCAACAGAAGAGTGAGATCTCCAGCAGGGGACTCTCATATTTCTAGTGCCTCAAGAGAATCTCAGAGAGGAATGACTCCCTCTCAGAAAAAAGAGCATGAGGCAAGAATGAGGGCTGTCAAACTCCAAATAGAGAGAGAGGAGGTAGCCCTGGCTCAAGCTAGACTTGCCTTGGCAAGATAACAGAAAATGTGTGGCTTAGATGCCACTGGTGGCAGCAATATTCCTAAAGAGAAACCCAGGTCCTATGATAGTAGAAACCTGACAAAGATTGTGCCCCCCTACAAGGAAGGGGATGACATCCACAAGTGGATAACTGCTCTTGAGAGAGCCTGCATGGTACAGCAGGTTCCTGAGGAACAGTGGGCAGCAATCTTATGGTACTCCTTTTCAGAGAAAGGGAGAGATAAGCTCCTCGCTGTTAGACATGAGGATGCAAACAATTACAAAGTCCTGAGGAGTGTCCTAATAGATGGGTTTGGCTTAACCACTGAACAGTACAGGTTGAAGTTCAGAGACACCCAGAAGACACAGACACAGGACTGGACTGATTTTGTAGATTGTACTACTAAGGCTCTGGAGGGTTGGCTTCATGGCAGCAAAGTGCATGACTTCACAGGATTGTATAATTTGATTATGAGGGAGCAGATCCTAAGTAATTGTCAGAACCAGCTCTTACACCAGCACCTGGTGGACTCAGATTTGACCTCTCCCCAAGAATTGGGAAAGAGGGCAGATAAATGGGTCAGAACCAGGATTCGGCCTAAGAATCAGGACAGTAACCAGAAGAAGGAGTCTACCAAGCCTCAAGAAAATGGTGAGGATAAAAGTAAGGAAAAGACTTCCCCAGGGCCCCAAAACTCCAAGAATGGGGGTGGGTCCCAAGACACTTCTTCAACTCAGAGAAAGCCTTATTCTCATGTCTGTAAACAGGTTGGGCATTACAAAACAGACAACTGTTGTCCCAATAATGGCAATAAAGAAAATATACCTCCAAAGCCAGTTCCAACACCTCCTGTTACTGTCAGCAGTAATCCCCCAGGAAGTGGGAGCACACCCAGGAATCTGGGTGGGTTTACTTTTGGAGCTCAGGTGGACCCTGGCCTATCCAGGTCCCCATCACCCAATAATCTTGTTTATGAGACTGGCATGGGGTTTGCCAACTTCTCTGATTGCCCAAATACTTTGAGCAAATATAGACAAGAACCCATCATCAATGGTTTGAAAGTTGAAGCCTTTAGAGACACAGGGGCTAGCATCACCATGGTGGCTGACTGTATAGTCCCCTCTAAGCAACTTTTACCAGGTGCCACATACCAGGTAACAAACATTGATGGAATCCAAACAAATTATCCCATGGCAGTAGTAAGTCTCAGCTGGGGAGGTGTCACTGGCCCAAAGAGAGTGGCAGTGTCATCAAACTTGCCTGTAGACTGCCTACTTGGTAATGATTTAGAAATCTCAGCCTGGGCTGAGGTTGAACAGGAAACCCATTCTAGAATGGTAAATTCCAATGGAAAGGTTAGTGGGGCTGTAATGGCTACAGCCCCAATTCAAGATGTCCTCCCTGAAAAGGTTGGTAGGGCTGAGCAACTCTCTGTCCCATCTTTAGCAAAAGCTCTTCCTGAACAGAATAGCAAAGCTGTTATGATAACAGCAGAAACCCAAACTGAGTCCCCATCTGAAAAGGTTGGTGGGGCTGATATGGCCACAGCCCAAACTCAAACTGATATGTGTGTTGTGAAGCCTGAAATGATGGATAACTCCACACAAACTGAGAGCATGGAGGAGGAAGAGAAATCTTCCCCTCACCAGACATTAGGACAGGATCAGCCTCCTCAGGGAACTGATCCTACCCCTGATTAAGGAACTGCCCCAGAGGTTGTTAGGCCTGGCCTGACAGAGCCTCTGATGGTAGTGGACCCTTCTCAGGTGGGACCCAGTCTGGAGCAGGTAACATGCCACTCTCTACCTTGCCTTAGTCAGCCCATGGCTGCAGAGGACAAGAAGGACAGTGAGACCCAGAGGACCCCCTGTCAAATAAAGCACCCCCATCAACAGATTAGGGCAACCAAAACTAGTAGCCCTAGTGAGGTGAAAACTTTAAAAACTCCTGAGGGAGCCCCCTTAAAAGTAGTTAGGGACCTCCCACAGATGGATTCTGTTGGGCACAGCCAAACCTGGGACCCAAAGGGCCCAAACCTGAACTGTTCCTCCAGCAAGCCAAACAGAGGGACCCAGCCTCCAGCTTTAGGTAGCCAGAGGTTGACCCTGAGAGCACAGTGCAACTCAGTTGAAGAAAGAAAGGCACACATGGTGGAAGATACTTGGAGAAAGCTGAGCCCTAAATTAGTGGAGCCTCACTTCAATACTCCATATCCAAACCAGCCTTTGACTTTGCATAAACACACCCAAGGTAGTGATTCCCTATGGTGGAGACCCTCTAATACCCCAAGGGTGAGGGACTGCTTAGTGGACCATGAGACAGGGGGTACCCATGCTAGTGCAGGTACTTCCTTATATGGCCACTCAGGCAATATAGGCTTACCTGGCCAAGGATAGCCTTATCTCCTTTCGTTTGGGGGGGGGGGGGGGTTATGTAGGAAGGTGGCTACCTGACTATGGTTACCCCAGATTTTTTTGCCTTGTGTTTAGCTGGTTTTTGACTTAGTTGACCTGGTTCCCTGCCAATCAGGGCCCCATGCCATCTGCTCTCTCTGTAAAATGGATTCCATGTACCCTAGGTACATACCAGAATTGGAAATGGACTCCTTGTCAGCCCCTGTAACATGCACTATAGGTGCTCAGGGCATAGGTGCCACCAAGGCCTACCAGGGGCTGCAGCATATCTTTTGCCACCCCTGGCTGGTTCTTAAATTGATACAACTGGCTGATCACTCAGCTGGGGCAAGGTGGTGTAATCACCCCTTGCTTAGATATAGTATACCTATATCTAAACCTATATCTGGACACATATAAACCTGTAAGCCACTCCTATGGAAGGCCTTATCAATCCTGGAGGCAGAGTGCGTGGTTTAATGTGAGATGGAGCTCTAGCATGAGCTGAGCCTGTCTGCAGCCGTCGGGAACAAATCCCTAAGCTGTTTCAGGATAATGCCATACCATATACTATTAAGTGCATTATAATCCTCGCGGTTATATAGCAACTTTGGTTTGGCTTTATCAAAACATGTCGTGTAAGGTGTCATACGATTTGGAATACTATCCCCTCGCCAGTTCTGGCGACGGGGATAGCATTCCACCCCTCTAGAGGGAGAAGACATGTTACTTTACTGAAATGCGGTTAATTTTAAAAGAGCCTCACATCCACAAAATGGATGCTTCTGCCACAGACACAGGTCTGACCCCCTGCAGCTGACCGAAACTCAGCCAAGGGGGCCTGGACAAAGGGTTTCCTGTCGCAGGGCGGTGTTACACCCCCCCAGACAGGAGATAGTGGATTGTAGCAGGGAGGTTTGAAAGAAACCAGACACTGCATGGGGAGCACAAGGCTGCCCCTTGCATAATCCGGCCAAACCGGTTCTGGGGCACTCCAGCCCCCGTCCCAGCGCGGCCAGGATCAAAGGAAGGGGGTGTATCCACCCACTTCCTGGGTCCCACCCATAGGAGGGGACCTAGCAGGTAATCCAGCCCCCTAGATTGGTATAAGAATGGGAGCAGTGCCAATGCACTTCAGATTATCCTGATGAAACATAAGAAACGAAACTCTGGACCCTTCGACATCCTACTCAACTTAGAAGACTGAAGAATCTCCCTTGTGGTCAAGGAGTTACCACCCTGTGCAAACAGGCACCATCCAGCCATCGACGTCTGCTTTGTTGCAGTTCCCGCCGGAACTCGAGCGACAGAGATCGACGAGATCAAGCTTGCCTTCCTTCTAACAGCCCGATCCACAGTCCCTGCAGAGCTGAGACCTGTGGAGGCGACCGGAAGCGTGGGGCACGCCATCTTGGAAAGACCACGAGACACTGACCGTGCAGCCCACGAGTAACCCTCGAAGCTGTACACCGGGGTTTGAAAAGCCCCAACCCTGAGCCACTCTTGCACCGAAGTTCAGCCCTCCACACTCGACGAGTGCTGCGTGGGGCCCTTCTGCTTTTTTTGGCTCAACGCTTTGGCCAGTCCCTTGCCAGCTGGCTTGTGGCCCCTGTGCCGACGAAACTTGAAGCCGACAGCGCAGACGGCGAGAGCCTGCGTGGGACAGATCGTGACCCGCTCCTGGACGTCGTAGATGCCCCAGAGCCCACGTGACAGCAAAGAGAAGCTCCTCGACAACCACCTTATTGCGCCCGACATTGCCTGGTTCCGTCCTGGTCCCACCCTGGTCACTGCTGAGTGACCCAGACTCTGTCCCCTCTGCTTTCAGGTACTTTTCGACTTAAGTCCACCCTTGGACTCCACCGGACACTTCTCCTTCACCTCCCCTGCAGCCCTTTCAGCTCCAAGCACCAAGAACCTGCGTGACGAAACCTGACACTACTTCGACCCTGTGCACCCGCTTCCTGTGGGTGAGGTAACATTGCAACGCCGGTGTTCCCACACTGGTACACACCTCTAGGGTCTGTGTCTTAAGTTTTGTCTTTCTAGGTTCAGCGGAAGTGTCCTTAAACTCTATTTTTGTAACTTTTACGCACCATTGACTTTACATTGGTGCAAGCCGCACTTTACGTGCTGCACCCGAATCCCGCGGCCTTTCCCCGACTTCAGCATTGCTAGTCCCGACTGCTCCCAGCGATTCCCTAGGCCCTAGGCCTAACCACTGATCGATTGGTATCTCTTATACCATTTTTTTAGTATATGGTTTGAGTGGCCCCTAGGCCTCATCCAAAATTGTGCAACTTTGTATGTTATACTGTGCTTTTGATTTAACGCTTGTGCCCCTTTATTCATAAAGAATACTGGGGATTGTTTTTAGTAATAAATACATATATTTTTATAATATATACTTGTGTGGTGTCCTTTCATTTGATATTACAGGATTGTATGTGGTAAAACAGCTCGCTTAACACGACCTCTTAAGTTAAGCCTTTAGGCTGCTTAGTCCATGCTACCCCTAGGATAGCTTGTCTAATAAGGTTGACTTACAACCAGACACCATAAGGGTTGTTTGGACTGATACAAGGTGGTTCCAGAATTGGAAACATCATATATCAGGCCAACTTCTCACACTCTACCACTCTGCCGCCCTCACTGTACCACTCTACCGCCCTCACTCTACCACTCTACTGCCCTCACTCTACTGCCCTCACGCCCTCGCTCTACCGCCCTCGCTCTACCGCCCTCACGCTACCACTCTACCGCCATTACTCTACTGCCCTCACTCTACCACTCTACCGCCCTCACTCTACAGCCCTCACTCTACCACTCTACCGCCCTCACTCTACCACTCTATCGCCCTGGCGCCCTCACTCTAGCGCCATCACTCTACCGCCCTCACTCTACCGCCCCCACTCTCACACTCTACCGTCCTCACGCCCGCACTCTACCGCCCTCATGCCCACACTCTACCCCCCTCACTCTACCACTCTACCCCGCCCTCACGCTCACGCCCTCACTCTACCGCACTCACTCTACCGCACTCACGCCCTCACTCTACCGCCCTCACTCTACTGCCCTCACTCTACCGCCCTCACTCTACTGCCCTCACGCCCTCTATCGCCCTCCCTCTCTTCCACCCACCTGCTTCTCTAACTCCCTGTTCTCTTCTCTTCTCCCGTGCTGATCTGCTGCTCTCTTCCACCCTGCCTCCTTCACTAGCTCCCTATTTTTTTCTCCTGTGCAAATCTGCTGTTCTCTTCCACCCGCCTCTTTCTCCAACTCCCTGTTCTCGTCTCCTGTGCTGATCTGCTGCTCTCTTCCACCCACCTCCTTCTCTAACTCCCTGTTCACTTCTCTTCTCCAGAGCTGATCTGCTGCTCTCTTCAACCCTCCTCTTTCTCTACCTCCCTGTTCTCTTCTCCAATGCTGTTCTGCTGCTCTCTTCCACTCCACCTCCTTCTTTAACTCCCTGTTCTCTTCTCCTGTGCTAATCTGCTGCTCTCTTCCACCACACCTCCTTCTTTAACTCCCTGTTCTCTTCTGCTGTGCTGATCTGCTGCTCTCTTCCACCCACCTCCTTCTCTAACTCCCTGTTCTCTTCTTTTCTCCCTCTGCTGATCTGCTGCTCTCTTCCACACGCCTCCTTCTCTAACTCCCTGTTCGCTTCTCCTGTGCCAATATGTTGTTCTCTTCCACCTGCTTCCTTCCTTAACTCCCTGTTCTCTTCTCCTGTGCTGATCTGCTGCTCTCTTCCACCCCACCTCCTTCTTTAACTCCCTGTTCTCTTCTCCTGTGCCGATCTGCTGTTCTCTTCCACCCCACCTCTTTCTCTAACTCCCTGTTCTCTTCTGCTGTGCGGTTATGCTGCTCACTTCCACCCACCTCCTTCTCCAACTCTCTGTTCTCTTCTCTTCTACCGAGCTGATCTGCTGCTCTCTTCCACCCGCCTTCTTCTCTAGCTCCATGTTCTCTTCTCCTGTGCTGATCTGCTGCTCTCTTCCACCCGCCGCCTTCTTTAACTCCCTGTTCTCTTTTGCTGTGCTGATCTGCTGCTCTCATCCACCCCACCTCCTTCTTTAACTCCCTGTTCTCTTTTGCTGTGCTAATCTGCTGCTCTCATCCACCCCACCTCCTTCTTTAACTCCCTGGTCTCTTCTTTTCTCCTTTGCTATATATACTGTTCTCTTCCACCCTCTTCCTTCTTTAACTCCATGTTCTCTACTCCTGTGCTGATCTGCTGCTCTCTTCCACCCCAACTCCTTCTTTAACTCTGTTCTTTTCTCCTGTGCTGACCTGCTGTTCTCTTCCACCCGCTTCCTTCTCTAACTCCCTGTTCTCTTCTCATGTGCCGATCTGCTGTTCTCTTCCACCCACCTCCTTCTTTAACTCTCTGTTCTCTTCTCCTGTGCTGATCTGCTGCTCTCTTCCACCCCACCTCCTTGTTTAACTCCCTGTTCTTTTCTCCCGTGTTAATCTGCTGCTCTCTTCCACCCGCCACCTTCTCCAACTCCCTGTTCTCTTCTCCCGTGCTGATCTGCTGTTCCCTTCCACCGCCTCCTTTTCTAACTCCCTGTTTTCTTCTACCGTGCTGATCTGCTGCTCTCTTCCACCCACCTCTTTCTCTAACTCCCTGTTCACTTCTCCTGTGCTGATCTGCTGCTTTCTTCCACCCGCCTCCTTTAACTCCCTGTTCTAATCTGCTGTGCTGATCTGCTGCTCTCTTCCACATACATGCTTCTCTAACCGCGCACACACACATCCATACAACCACGCACACACACATACAACCGCACACACAACCACACAGAATCACACAGCACACACAACCACACACACACAATCACACACAACCACACCCACAACCACACCCACAACCACACCCACAACCACACACCCAACCACACACCCAACCACACCCAACCACACACACACTACCACACACACACACTACCACACACACTACCACACTCTATCTATCGCCCACACTCTCTATCTATCGCCGTCACTCTATCTATCTGTTGCCCTCACTCTATCGCCCTCACTCTCTATCTATCAATCTATCTATCTCTTTATTGCCCTCACTCTATCTATCTATCGCCCTCATTCTATCTATCGCACTCACTCTATCTATCTATTGCACCACCACAGCATCACACAGCACCACCACAGCATCACCACAGCATCACTCAGGGGCACCACAACATCACTATACGCTACTACAGCATCACTGAACGCCACCGCATTACTCGTATTCACCACATCACTCAGCGCCACCACAGCATCAATCTGTGCAACCATTCAACAACTGGTTCAAATATGTTCTCTCAATGTTTCAAGCTTTATTACAAATGTCACAAAAAGATGGTAATATTTCACTTCTGTTCTTGGATTTTCGTCACAATAAAATACAATGAACATAATCTTCACAAATGTTATTTACAAAAGCTATTGCCATTATAAATAACAATAACTTTTCTTTAAGTATTAATGATTAAAAAACATTAAAAGCCATTGTTATTTGTAATATCAATACATCTAAGTCACGTAAATACAACACATATTGCATTACAAATGCTATAGGTGTCACATTTGCTAAAGTTAAAACTATTGGCATTGTAAATGACAAAGCTATTAATTTCGCTATTTTCAAAACCAACACATAAATAAAAAAATTATCATTTACAATACCAATAGCTCAAACTTTCCTAATGCGAGACCTATTGCATTGCAAATGCTTGATATGAATAGGAATTTGGATAGATTCCTACCAAGAATCTGGCACACCCATGCTAGCAACTACATTAAAAACATTTGTCAGGACCGACCCCAAAGGTCTGGGTTATCCAAGAAAAAAATCTATTGGCGTACCTTTCGGGCCAGGAGCCTTATTACTGGAGCACTGCCTAAGGGCTTCCCTAACCTCAAGATGGTTAAAGGTGAGGATAGGTTTTATGGATGGCGTATTGTCAATCTGAGAATAATACCTTCCGTCGTCCAGGGGGCCAAATATTTTAGTAAAATGAGCCATCCAGGATTATTCATCCACATGGATATCTAAGATTGGATCAGTAGAAGGTTTCAAAAAAGGATCCTTAATTACCATCCAGAATTCCCTAGAGTTGTTTGTAAAGGAAGCCGGATAGAGTTGCTCCCATGCCTCCTCCTTCAATGTTTTTAATCTGGCCTTCCTAGCATCTTTACACTGATGACGCAAAAGCTTGGTTTGTTCTCCATCTCTTGGATTAGTTCCAAAAGCCATATGTAGATTTTATAAAGTTCTAGTGCAGGCTTGATCAAACCACCTGGAGGCAACAGAATTAACAATGGGGCCATTTCTAATTCAATTGATATTCAACTTGGCCAATTGTCTCAAAGGCAATCAGCACCAAAACAAAACAAAAACAGGACATAATGTCACTGAATTTATTTGCAACGACCATGGGGATGATTTTCTCCTTATTTATCTTGCCCCATTTAGGAGTAGACCCAATTATTTCTTGTTATATGTATCAACATTACATTTTGCAAGTCTATTATAGCGAATTTTACCTATTTTCTATTAAAGACTTGCAAATTGTAATGTATGTAGGAATCTGCTAATATTTTGCAATTCCAACGCATTCCTTATTTACGACTCGCAAATTGCGAGTCGCAAATAAGGAATGGCTTCCCATTCATTTCTATGGGTCAAGAGACTTGTAGGAATGAGTGGGAATTGCGTGAGCAACTTGCAAGTACCCAATAGGTACTCGCAAATTGCGCATGCAATTTCAAGGATGCAAAGGTTCCAAAAGGACACCCTGTTGCACCCCTGAAATGTGCATGTGTGCATATGTGGCACAAATACATGCCCTAAGGGCATGTTATTATAATAATTAATTATAAGCATGATATTACCACCTGTATCTTTTAGATGTAATATATTATAGTAGGGGGAATCATTATGGGTAGACAAAACTTCTAAATTAAGGGTGTTTTTCATCAAAGTCAGAATCTCTCCCCTAGCACGATCTGATTTTGAAGGAAGGGCAGGAGTGTTAAAGGGACGGTAACCGTCTAGATGGATAGACCCTTTTCACATGTCTCTTGAAGCATATCAAATAGAATGGAGTTATGATCTTAATCCATTTGTGGTCAGACGATTTTGAACGCAACCCTTCAATATTCCAGACACTTAACCTCATCTGGTTGTTTACTTCTGAACTATGCAGGGAATGCTCTGACCCTTCCGTAACACAGGTAGGTGCAGAGATGGAGGTTGACCTGTTGGTCCTCAGTCAATCACAGGCTTCAAGATCTGCAAGTGCAGTGAATCAATTACTAGTTTAAAGGGGATTAGCTGCGGGCCTCAAGTTGGACGATTGATTCGCTGAATGAACAACAGGACCCAGGGACAGACTAGCCGTTGCGGGCACCGGGCATTTCCCCGGTGGCCGCACAGGTGGGGGCCGGTTTTGGGGCCCCTGGGGGCCGTTTTTGCAGTATAGCTGCAAAATCGGCCCTGTAACAAAATCTGCCGAAACCTGGCCCTGGCAAAGAGCTTGGCGGCACCCCCAACCCCCGGGGTGGGGGGCCGGCCGAGCACTTTGTCAGGGTTTTGGTTCCCAGTCCCGCCCTGACAGGACCCTGTCCCCAAGGGTTATGTTTTACTGGTTTATAAAAGAAGCCTAATGGCAATGCAAGTATCAGTGTATCCGGAGATGGGTCAATGGGTAATAACCTGAAGAGATTCTGCACTGTAAGGTGGGAACTAAAATTTACTACCACACAATCCAGCCTGAATATGTTATCTGAATTTCCCACCAAACCCACCCTTTTTGCCATTAAGTAGAGAAAGATTCCGCCTGTCCCTTTGCATGTTTGTTAGTCCAATTACATACTTTATGAATTAGTAGTTCAGTTGATTCCCTTTGATTGCAATTTAACTCTAGAGTATTAGCCAAAATATTCACATATGGACAGGCTGCTGGCGGAAGGGCTAGTTTTGTATAGGAATCTTCTTGGCCTTTGCTTTCAATTATGTGCCCTTTTCCAGCCTCAACACTGGCATGGCAAGCTCCGGATCACTGGATGTTCTCTGGGTCTGTGGGGCATTAAACTGCTAGATGGCAGGGTGGGTAAACAAACAATTATTCCTCTGAGATCTATGGTGAGAACACCTTATAGGGTCCACTGACAGCAAGTGTGCAGAGACTTGTTTGAGGATCTTTAGTTTTTTTGGGGGGGGGACAACGAGGAGACTCTGGCAGGTTATTATGAGGAGTTGTAATGGAGGCCTGATCAGGATCTCTCTGTAGTGTCCTTCCCCCATGGCAATAAGTGAAGCTATATTGGCCTCAATTCTGGTTAGTCTCTCCAGGAAAGGTTGCAGCAAATTGATATTAGGGGCAATACCTCAGGAGCTAAAGGAGTAGTCAAAGTAGGACCCGAATCAACATGTGAAAATTGACTTGTTTTCCCCCTCCTTTTTTCTTCTCAGTGGGAGGTTCTTTGGGCGAAAGTATAACCATGCCCAACTTCAGGTTCATTTTGATTGCGCGCTTGGGACGTGTGGATTGGCACTTGAGGGATCGATGTCAGTTTCAGCTCAGGTGGGGGGGGCAAGCTCCCCAATGGAGAGCCTAGGTTCAGGGATATCGATCTCTTTTTCCAGTGCATCTGAAGCCCTTAGGAGGAAAGAGCCCAGAGTGTTGATAGACTCACCTCCGTGTGTCACAGGATTGGCCTTCAGTTTCCTCATCTTTGAGCGCTGCTCTTCTGCACCAGGGCCACCAAAACAATCATGTTTGGGGGGCCTAGCCCAGTCGCCTCTGGGCTTCGATGGGCGAAACCAGACCAGGCCGTGCCGTGCTTGAGAGCGTGTGGGGGCGTGAAATTTCCTGGCTGGCTGATGGGAGTTTGACTCCTCTCCTCATCCCCTGGCACACTGGTAGGCGGGGCAATCCTGGTGCTGGCGTTGGCGGCCTACAGCTGGACTTTATGCAGGGAAGCTTCTCAGGTGGTGGAAGCTTCACCTGTTCCTATTTAGACTGCTGCTGCTGCACCAATCCAAGCTCAACCATTGACAACAGCGTCTAAGGCTACGTCACACCATTCATAGCCAGCAGAGGGTGGTGAAACATTCTTGTTGGTTCTCCCTTCAGCATATCTTCAATGGAATCTGCACTTCCCATCATGCTTTTTTTCTGTGCTGAAAATTGCCCCCCTTAACTCCTTCAGCATCCCCTCATTTGCCCTGCAGCGTACTCTCTAACAGTATGCAAGGGAGGGGCATGAGCATGCTGTTTTAACACCTTCGCAGCGGGGGTAATTCCCCCATTGTGCTGGGGGCGGGGGGGAGCGCACAGCGCCCCGGTGCTCGTGACAAGCTCAGCTCGTCACGCAGCACGGTGGCGCTGTGCTCATGATTAGCTGAGCGCGTCATGACCGCGCCCGTTTTTCGGAACGTTCAGCACAGCGGGGGAATTAGCCCCACGTGAGACCGTTGCGCGGCTCATGACGAGAGGTTAAAAAAAGTAGGCAAAGTGTTTTGAGTCTCGGGGGGGGGGATATTAAAGCATAAACTTCCTTGGAGAGTAGTCTTACAGACCATCGGCCAGATGTAGGAAGCCAAATGGCGATCTCAAACGATGAAATTCGCAGAATTTCTGCCTTTGCGATTGCAATTTGTGGTAATTAGCGATTTCTTTTTAAAAAAATCACTTTTTTGCTTTTTTAAAAGTGTCTTGTGGCACACATACTTGGCCTAAGAGCATGTATGTGCACCAACTGTGCACACATGCACATTTTCAGAGGTGCAACAGGGCGTCCTTTTGGAACCCTTGCACCCTTGAAATTGCACCCTCAATTTGCAAGTGCCTCTTGGTTACTCGCAAATTGCGGGCGCAAATCCTATTCATTCCTATGGGCCTCTTGGCCCATAGGAATGAATGGAATAGTATTCCTTGATTGCGAATCTCACTTTGCAATTCGTAATTAAGGAATATTAAGGAATCGCAAATATTTTTGCGATTCCTACCTACATTCAATTTAGCGAGTCCTTAATAGCGATTCGATAAAAATCGCTATTAAGGACCCAAATTACATAATTCCAAGTTCAGGGTTTCTGAGGCATTTATTCCTCACTGCGGGGCCAGCTGCCTTTCTAAAGGGGCAAGTCTACATCCTCACAGCAAGATCAATAAGGACACTGTTCCGTGATAATGGGTGCATGTATGTCACCCAAATTGAGATGGGACCGAAAGACTAGAGTAGAGAAGAGATAAGAAAAAGTGGTGAGGGAAAGGAAAAGAGGCAGATGTATATCCCCGGTTTCCAGGATCCAATCCCGAAGAGGAGGGCTAAGTCTTGCCTCTTATTCGCTCTCATACACCCAGAAGGATGTCATGCTTCATCGTCTGGCTTTTTTTGCTCCTCGTCAGGCCCGCGCTGCAATGTCTGACAGGCCCCTGAAGGGTCTCTTTCACGGAGATCTTTTAAAGAGAAAAAGCCGATTGGTGCGTGCAGGAGTGGGGGCGGGGAAGGAGCGGGAAAGGATCCAGTGAAGGATGGTGATGTGGTGCGTGCAAAGAAGATTAAAACAACCTAGGGGCATCCACTGATGGGTGATTTATTCTTGTGGTGTCCCTGGTATGCTAAAAAACCAAAGGGTTAGTGAGTTACAATAGGGCTCAATGTGCCAGTGTAACTAATCACAAGATCGACATGTTTCACGCTGAGTAAGACCTAGTGATCTGTAGCATTTCTTCAGGACCTGAAAATGGAAGGTGTGAAAGTGCACGTCAGTGAGGAAAAAAGAATAAAGGGGGGGGGGGTTTCGTGATGATAACCCCGTCAGAGGTGTGTGGCCACTCGTGGCACAGCACCAACCACTAACCGACAACAAGGAAACAGCGATGTGCCTCCCAACACCTCACCTGCCAAGCCTGGTCAAAGCAGACAGTAATTGGGTGGATAGGGAGATCTGGCCGAGAGGGGTTTCATCTACAGTCAGAAGCGTTTGGGATGCGGCCAGTTGCTGGCAAAATGCGGCAGAAACACCCTGCAGCCCCCGAGGCCTGAAACGGTCTAAAAAGTGCTGAGCAGAGCCAGGAGGGCAAGAACCGAATCCACGTCCCCCTAACAGTAATTACAGGCATTTTGTGGCACAGTAAGTAAGACTGTTAGAGAGTTATGCAGAATCATTCTGACATGTTTTGCAGGAGTAGTTACAGAAGAAAAAGACTGGGGCCTTGAAATAATTACAGCACAACAACATATTTTAGGGATTATCTAGGTCTGGAATGTTTCCATATGAAGCTTTTTTGAAATAACCTACTAAGATCTGCTAACTGACTCTCAGAAACAGATTCAGACTTGTAGAAGTTCCCTAGTTTCACTGGAAAGGCATGAGTTATCGAGTGGTAATGCCATCACTCCTTCCAAACTCCACATGAAGGCAGTCTACTCCCTCAGACTTCAAGGCAGGCGATAGCCTCCAAATCTGCCATGCCAAGCATCACCTCCTTGAAGAGCACCTCAGACAGGTACTACCCCACTGCCCAACCTTTCCAGGCATGCATCACCTTTTATGAAACAACAACTAATCCGGTGGTCTACTGAATGAGAAAAGGACCAACAACACATATAACAAAAAGAGTACTACAAAAGGGCAGTGAATGAAGCAAAACGACCTTTCGGAGGACACAGATTCCCATCACTCGCCAAAGTGATCAGTATCATCATTTGGGTATCCTTCCTACCAACCACTGCGCCTCTTGATCATAGCGGAAAATGTGGTGGATTATGTCTCAACCAGGTCATAGAGGAAGGACAAAGACAAGAGACAGGCTCTAAATTTGTAATGATCACAATAGTAGGTGAAATTGTTTTTGTGTGAAAGTGCAGTGCGTGAAAGTGAAACTAAAAAAGGATTTAGAAGAAAGAAAAAACTTTTATATAAATATCTCTTATAAACTCTTGCTAAAAACAGTGCAAAAGCAGCTAGAAAAAATATGTGCTGCTTTAAGATGCAGTCGACATGTTTGAGCCTCCTGGACTCGTAGTCCTAGGCTTTCTTCAGGACCTCACTAGAATAAACATTGCGGCTGCATTTAAAATTAAGTGAAAAAAATCAGTGATATAAAGTTGGAGTCAATACAACCTTACACAACAAACATTGATCCTCAGTACTGACAGGATACAGTTGGTGCCTAAAAGATAAAATAAACATTATAGTACTCAAAATGAAATAGTCAATTAAATCCATAACCAACCCGAACTGATGGTCTCTCATGTGGAACATATAATTTAACGACAGTCATTTATCTGTATATATATATATATAGTACTAGCAGCCCGTCCTGACGTTGTCCGGGCACCTAGACGCCACACACCGCGTCAGTCTCCGCTCCCGCCGACGCCCCGACGTGATAGAACGCTATCCTGACGCCGATGTTGCAGGCGTGAGTATCAGACCGCACACGCCCACAACGCTAAAGGACATGCCCAAAACGCTATTCGCGACGTGATAGAACACTATCCTGATGCCGATGCTGCAGGCGTGAGTATCAGACCGCACACGCCCACAACGCTAAACGACACGCCCAAAACGCTATTCGCACGATGTATAATGGCTTTTCACACGCCCACCTCTGAGCTGGTGCCACTCCTACGGACTACTTTGCCCCACAATGTTTTTTTCCCCTTACAAAGTATATGTTGGGCTGCTGTATAGCCTATGTCCAACTGCTGCAACTCCCCTTTACAATGCTGTATTGGGTGTTGTGATTGGTGCTGAACTTCTTGAGCTTACCTGCCTCAAAAGTTTCAGCTCTCTCTTTATAATAGTAGTATGGATATACCGAACAATAAAACAAATTTTGGCAAAAAGTAATTTCTCACCCGTCTTGTACGAGGATAGGACCTCAACTCGCCCGGTCAAAACTAAGGTCAACGAGGGCCGCTCTAGGGAGGGAGAAGAAAGTAAAGGAGAGAGAAAAAAGGGAAGGTGTACCCACTCCCAAGCTTGAAAAAGCAGGATTTCTCGCTCATTCTTTCTTACATATACCCCTCTTCAATTATACTGGAACCTATCATTGGCATCATGGAGTACAAGTGACCCGTTCAGCTCATGGCTAAGTCTAGAATCAATAACTGCTAAATCTTAGCTCGTTGTTATGCTAAAAAAGCAGTGACCTTGTCTCAGTACTTAATACAAATGTAGAATATCTACACATTCCTCTTTCTTTCTTTTTTGATTTTGAAAAACCTTTATTGAACAAAATTCAAAGCAGACACAGTGCAAATTGTAGTATCAAATGACAGTTACATATACAACCTTGGACACATTAAACAGTGCAATTCACATGGAGTCCGGGAAATGTTACAGAGGAACACAGTTGTAAGAATACGAACATGACCCAAGAACCCAGGGAGCACTCCGCTTTCAGGGACCTAGCATGCAGCCAGACAAGAAAAGGTGAGGCAGCGCACACCCAGGGTCCAAGCTCCCAACAGGGCAAGGGAGAAAGCGGGCTACTGACCAGCACCGGCGGCCGCCGCGGGCCCAGGGCCGGCAGGGAGCGCAGGTGAGGCAGCGCCACTAGAGCGGTGGCGGGAAAGCAAATAGGAGACAAAGGGACCCCAGATGTCGACAGGCCTAGACCTTGCAGGCATTAAATCCCAAAATTCCGACAGGAGAGTTTGACAGCTAGAGAGACGTCCTCTAACCATCTTTCGAACCCAGGGGCGGGACGGCGAACCCAGCACAAAGCCACCCTGCGCCTGGCGAGGACAAGCAGCATAGCAATAAGACGGCGTGAGGCATCCGAGCAGGGTTTAACAAAGCCCAGGAGACACAGAACGGGATCTGGGTTCACCTCCGCACCAGTGATCTCGGAGATAGCCAAACACACCGAGCGCCAGAAATCCGACACCCTTGGACACAGCCAAGCGAGATGGGCAAAGTCCGCGGCTGGCGCAACACAGCGCATGCAATTGTCGCTAGGTAGGAGCCCAATCTTGTGAAGCTGCACCGGAGTTCGGTACAGCCGATGCAAATATTTAAAATGAATCAAACGAAGACGACAATTAGGCAATAGCTTCTTCGTCTGGCCACAACAATACAGCCAGCCGGCTGGCAGAATTTCGGCGCCGAGATCGTTACCCCATGCCAACCTGGCGCGATCAGAGGAGATGGGGGCGGACACCAAGGTGAGAGCGTACAGACGGGTCACGAGTTTACGCGGCGACGAGGAGGAGTATATGCTATCTAAGGCAGGCATGGTGGGAGGAGGTTGAGGGAAGGTAGGATGCAATTTCCGACACGTGGCACGTAGCTGGTAAAAAGGGAGTGTATCCTGCGGCCCGAACCCTCCGGAAGGGAGTAGAAGGTATTCCCCGGATAAAGATCCGCTATCATCGCCAGACCCAGGCGCCTCGCAATGGCAGTCAAACTGGACGCCCGAAGTGAGGGCAGAGAGTAGAGGAGCGCCAGAGAACCCGCGGAGTGCCGACCAGGCCCAACGCAGCGTCTCGACCGTGTCCACCTCGGTCCGGGGCCGGACCGCCGGAAGAACAAGGCCGTGGAGAGAGGCCAGGGGATGCCAAATCCATCTCGACCGCCACATGCGGCTGATACGGAGAGGGATGAATCCAAAAATGAAGAAAACTGGCCTGAGCACACAGGGCATAGAGGCGAAAGTCGAGCGCGCCCATCCCGCCAGCGGCCATGGGCAGTGTAAGAACGTCGTAAGCGATCCTCAGCTGTTTTCCCGCCCAGGCCAACAAAATTATTAAGGAGCGGAGCTTACGAAAAAAATGTGAAGTGAGAGGAATGGGGACATTGAGAAACAAATAAAGGAATTTAGGGAGGACCACCATTTTTGCAATTGCAATGCGGCCGGCTAAAGGGAGACGACTCCAGGAGAGGATTCTAGACTCCAACCAGTCCACAGCACGCCCAAAGTTCGATCGCCAGAGTACGTCCAGATCCCTGCTGATCCAGACGCCTAGATACCGCATGGGGCCAGTGGCCCAGACAAAGGGGAAATCCGGTACAAAGGGCAGAGTGGCCTCCGTCAAGGGGAAGAGAACGGACTTTCCCCAGTTCACTAGTATCCCCCACAACCCACCAAACCGAATGATCTCTCAGACCAGAGGACTAAGGTTGTCTTGAGGATGGCGAACATACAGCGTAACATCATCAGCGTACATTGACACCAACAATGAACGGGATGAAAACCCGATACCTCGATGGGTGTGGTGCTGACGCAATCTAGCGGCCAGGGGCTCCATCGCCACAGCAAAGAGCATCAGCGACAACGGGCACCCCTGGCGTGTGCCCCTCGCTACAGGGAACGAGTCGGAGATCTGGCCGTTGACGCGGATAAGCGCCACAGGACAAGAATATAACAGCTGAACCTTTCGGATAAACACATAGCTGAAACCCATACGTGGTAGGACGTAGAACAAAAAGAGCCATTCCAGTCTGTCGAATGCCTTCATTGAGTCTAATAAGGTGGCGACAGCCGGCAGCTCAGGGTTAATTTGGTGCAGGACCGAAAATATAGTGCGGAGGTTGTGCGAGGTGGCTCTGCCGGGGATGAAGCCGGACTGGTCTGGGAGAGCAATAGTGGGCATGAGCAGGAGTAAACGGGCAGCTAGCAATTTGGCGAATATCTTATTGTCGGTATTGATTAAAGAAAGAGGGCGGTACGAATCACAGCTGTCCGCCAGTTTGTCAGGTTTCAAAAGTAAGGTTATCAGCGCCTCACGAAGCGAGGGCAGGAATGCTCCATTATCCATGGAGTCGTTGTACATAGCAGCCAGATGAGGTACCAGAATGTCAGCGTAAGTTTTATAAAACGAGGCCGGTAACCCGTCAATACTAGGGGCCTTATCCCCAGGCAGGCCACTGATGGCAGCAAGGATTTCCTCCCTGGAGAACGGCTCATCCAGGAATTTACGATGATCCTCCAGCCCAACCAGCGCTCTAGAGTCGAAGTACTGATCAAACTCGGCACGTGCCGGAGGAGCAGCAGCGGAATATAGCCGGGAGAAATAGTCAAGGAAGCGGGATTGTATTTCTACCGGGGAGGTGGTCCTGTCTGTGCCACCATCGCAAAGTGCGGTGACATACGAAGCAGCTCAGGGAGGACGCAGAAGGTTGGCCAGCGTGCGGCCTGGGCGATCCCCTTCCCCGAAACGACGTGCCCGGCCCTCCCTACTCAGAAAGGACAGCTCACGCTCGGCCTCCTTGGCAAATTCAGTGTATTTTGCACGGAGTAGAGCTAGTGTCGCAGGACTAGGCCGAGCCGCCTGAGTCTCATCTAGCTTGCGAATCTCCGTCTCAAGCTTAGCCAGGGTGTTGCGAATGGAGCGAAGTAACCCCGCTTGCCTAGAGATACATTCACCGCGGATCATGACCTTGAACCCCTCCCAGAGGGTGGACGCGGAGTCCACAGTACCAACGTTCGTGTCAAAATAATTAGTGATGGCGGTCTGTATATCGGCGGAAAAGGCGGTGTCTCGAAGGGCATTCTGTGGGAGACGCCAGGTGAAGGCCCTACGTGAGGCGTGCGAATACAGAGCTGGACCGGCACGTGGTCCGAAAAAGTGCGAGCCATGTGCCTCGCGTCCGTAAGCCCGGACTGTGCGTCGGGGGTGGCCAACCAGAAATCAATGCGCGACCAACTGCCCCGGGCTTCAGTATAACAGGTGCCTTCTCGCCCGTTACGATGTAAGTGACGCCAGGCGTCATGGAGGGCATTGTCGGAAAGGATAGATAGCAGGGCCGCAGTGGCGCGGGGATGGGACGAGAGAGACCCCGATCGGTCCAGGGGCACAGAGAGAGCAATGTTAAAATCTCCACCCCAAAGAACAGCAGCCGGGCCACAGGAAGAGACGAGGTGCCAGATGTGTGCAAAAAATAGCGGTTCGTCGCAATTGGGGGCATAAACTGCGACCAGAGTAACTGGCTGTGCAAAGAGCACGCCGCTAAGTATCACGTATCTACCCTCAAGATCTTGAATTACCCGGATAGTCTGCCACGGCAAGCCATGACGCATCAGTATGGACACACCCCTGGGGTATGAAGAGTAGGTAGCGGAGTAGGTCTCCCCCCAAATACCGGAAACACAGCCGAGAGACCGTACCAGGAAGGAGGTGCATCTCCTGCAGGAGGTAGATATCTACCTTATGGTGCTGCAGGTGGGTCAGCCGTGCTTTGCGGTGATCGTTTAAGTCCTGGATGTTCCAAGACCAGCACACAACGTCAGTCATGACAGAAGAAGGTGAGGGGATTTATTTAATAGCCGCCTCAAAGGGACTCAGGGCAGGAAAAGGGCTGGCCCACAGGTAGGGATGCCTGCGCATGATTCTGAGCGCCCGTGTAGTTGCGATAGGCCAGCTGTCTGGGAACTCTGCGTAAGCATGGGACTGAGGACGCTGCAGCATGTGATGGAGAGACAAAACCCCAGGAGCACCGGCCAGATTAATGCTATTTGTGATGGGGTGTATGGCGGGCTAGGAAAAGCGCGCGTTAGCAGGGGCAGAGGGCCAGCGAAACAACAGGAGGGCCGGCCAATAACACCAGCAGGTAAGAGCTAAACATACAGAATGGCACTGAAGAACAGGACCCGGAGGAGGAGCGATTTGAATGTGTCCATAACAATACATACAGCACAGTGTCAATGCAGAAAATGTAGAGTATAGCTTGATGAAACCAAACAGCATCCAACATAAGCCATCCCAAACCCAACCTTGCGATGAAGAAGAAGAGTAGCATGGGGCATAGCAAGGTCACAGCGGAATACTGGAGCCGCAGCCTCGGTAGAGGGCACAAGCAACCCTCCTCCCTCACCCTCTCCCCACCCCCAACCCCCGCAACGTTCCCCAGAACAGCCAACCCCAACCACCCCACACCCACTCCAACCCCCCAATCAGGCTGAGAAACCCACCCCAACCACCCCAGGGACCCACAACCTGGAAATAGGGGAGTGTCAGTAGAATAGGGAATCATCCCGTGGGGGCACGGCAGGGCCCAGGGTACACCCCTGCAAGGAAGCAGGGTGGCCAAGCAAATAGAAATCAGACATCAATCAAACAAAAAGTGAAACAACATAAAGGCATGCAATGGAGAGAATTCACTTCAATCATTATCGCTGAGATGGCCAGCTCCGTCGGACTGAGGCGTGGATGGAGAGGAGCGGGCCTCCCTGTCCCGTTTTTTGGCGAACGCCAGGGTCTCTTTGGGATCCGGAAAGACCAGCGACTTCGACCCCTGGCGGACCCGCAGCTTCGCCGGGTAGGAATATGAATAGGAGACCTCATGCTTGAGGAGGATGCGTTTGGCGGGTAGAAATTCCCTCCGGGCGCCTTGCACTGCAAGGGTGTAATCAGGGTAGAAGCAAAGGGCATTGACCTGGTGGGTGATGGCTCCCCTTTTGCGAGCCCCCCGTAGGATTGCGTCCCGGTCACGATAATTTAAGATCTCGGCAATTATGGGACGCGGGGGAAGCCCAGGACTCGGGCGGGGCCCCAAAGACCAGTGCGCCTGCTGGACGATAAAGACTGTAGACAAGACATCGCCGAAATGCTCCTTAATCAATTTTTCCACAAAGTCCTCCATCTTTGTAATGTTCGTGGACTCCGTAAGGCCAGTTATACGCAGGTTGCATCTCCGAGAGCAGGCCTCCAAGTCCTCATTCTTGTCCCGAATTATAGCCAGTATCTTGTCCATGTGAAGTAGTTTCTGCCGATCCTGGGTGGCAGCGTCTTCCTCGTCGGAGATCCTCGACTCCACATGCAGCAGGCGATTGTCATGGGAGTCCACTCGCGATTTCACCTAGTCGAGGCGGGTAGAGAGTTGGTCCAGCTGGGCGGCGATGCCGGTGACAGTGGATTTGACATCCAGCATTATTGCCTTGAGGGCATCCTCCTGGGAGGGCAGGACCTCCGAACCTCCAGTGGCAGAATCAGCACCCTCAGCACCTGCAGCGTCCTGTCGAGAAGACTTGCGCAGCTCAAAGGTTATTTTTGGCTGTTTAGGGTCACCCTTCCCCATTGTGTAAAGTTGAAGTCCACCACGATTGCTGGAGAGGTAGAACGAGAGCCGGCAGTAGAGCAGAGAGGGGGTGGGTGGGGGGACGGAGACCGGCAGCCTCGATCAAAGGATGTACAGTAGCTACCCAAGAGTGACCGACAAGGGACGAAGAGTAGTCCACCACCCCGTGCCCGTGGCCAGCGATCCAGACCAGTAAAGAGTACAGTGCACGTGTAGGGTGACCCCGACAGCAAGCCGCCAGATCAAGACTCCGCCAATGTCTCTCCCTCACCGGGCGACCGCCAACGCAGTGCTCAAGATGGAAGGATTCCCACTCTGCGCGCCAAACTAACAACAGGCCTCCTCTCCGCAGGCAGTGTCGCCTAACCTGGCGGTAGGGCATTGTATGAAGGGAGCGGGGCTCTGGGCTGCAAGCTAGAATGGCGACTTTGGGGCACTACAGCAACTGCTCACAGTTCAGCAAAGGCGCCGGCAGTATAAGGACACACCAGTCGGCCGTTGCCAGGCCAGAAAACACGGGATCTTGCCCCCAGCACCCCAGCGGACTGCAGGACAGCGCCTCCCCAGGTGAGGTTCATCAGAGTTGAGGATAGCGAAGCCAGAACGGCCGAGAAGGAGACGACCAGGGGCCGCCGGAGCGGCGCAGTAGATCCCCAGGAGGAGGAAGCAAGAGGCAGCCGGGCAGTAGGTAGTCCCCAGAGAGCAGCGACCACAATCGATGGAACCGGGGCAAACAGCCTCTGGCCGCAGCTCCGAGGCCTCACCGCAGGGAGTCCACCGTCACCAGAAACAGGCCGAAGAGGGGGCCGGGAGGGGGCCAGGAACACCAGGCGGCTCCACCACTGAAGGGGGCAGACAAGCCACAGGATCTCCGAGGCCGGCGCCCACCGCGGAGGAGAGCACAGGCGGAGGATGCAAGGGGGGTCGACCGCACAGACTGCCAAGCACCGGCCGCACCACAGCCCGCGCGGGCACCACAGAGAAGGGCACAGGCCCTCGCTGGGCCACAGCGCCGCACCACCAGGCTCGGCACAAGTCGGCCCCCACCCCTGCAGGCGCAACCCCGGGCAGCAGCGCAGCTCACCGGTGTCGTCGGTGGTACGTCTTCGGCGTCCGGGCCAGACGCCCACAGCAAAGTCACCTCCAGGCAGACGCGGGACCAACCAGGGCACGGCAGGGCCTTAACACAGGAGCCGCGCTCACGAGGCGGACAGCGTCGTCAGGGAGGCCCCCCTGCAGCTCCGGAGCCGGTCAGGCAGGACCAGGACCCGATCAGGAAAGCAGGCAATGTCAAGAAGCTCTCCAATAGGTACGAAATCTGCAGGATTTATAACGGATTATCTAGCTTGGCCGGCAGAGCCCACTCAGAGTGCGGCCATCTTGCAGCCGGCCAAGCCACGCCCCCCCCACATTCCTCTTTCTTAATGTGCTGAGCCAAATAGTAACATATTAAAGTGGGGCCTTGCCCAGCATTAATCACTCCCACATAATTGATCACAACAAACTCATCGTGTGTAAATGCGATTTGGCGCTCTTAGAAACCTTAAACAACCACATGACTAGTTGTTTGGAAAACATCAGGTATTGTTATCATCGCAATACACCGGACTCGAAATCTTATAAAAACAACTCATTTTAAAAACAACAGATTGCCATGCAGCTGATGTCAGAGCTGGACAAGTAAAGTAAGCGCGAGAATAATGCAGCAACCAAGATACCTGGGGCTGCCCGAGCGCGACTCCCTCGGGCATTCCCCAGCACACGCACTAAAACAATTCTCCTAACGGTTAACAAGTTTAAAGATTAAAGATTACCCCGAGCTGACTCATACCGGCCCTTACCTTTCTGTCGGTACCTCAGGGTCGGACTGAGCTGAGTATGGCGTCCGACCATCTTTTATTTCGTGCACGTACAGCTGCAAGAAATTATGAGGATGCCGTTCTGCTGTGATGTCGTCTTTAGAACTACAAAATGACGTCACATCAACAGGAAACAGTAGTTTTTAACGGGTGTATGTTCCGAAATTCGATCTAATGTGTCACACATAAATAGTGTAGCTATAGGAACTGACAGCATCTGGTGATGTCGTCGTATATCCTGCAGACTGACTAACGAAGGCCGGAAACTGTGGTTTAGTGAACATATATATATTAAAAATATATTAAGAATTCGATCTTGTTTGTTAGTTTCTGAAGACTAGATTTCAAACGGTAAACATCACTTACAACAAAACTTTTACAACCCACTACCATTACAACACGGTCATTACAACGCAAACTATTACAACGCATTGCGCTGGGGGGCGCTCTAGGATAGGGAATAGATTAATTTACTATCCAATAACCTTCCTTAGTGTCCACGGGGACTGGAGTTGGAATAGTAAATTAAACTATTCACTATCCAACACCCAAAAGCGCTATGCGTTGTAATGGTATACGATGTAAAAACCACGTTGTAAAGGCAGGCGTTGTAATAGCCTGCGTTGTAACATCATACAACCTTTCAAACTGGCAGCTATCTGTTAAAATGCCATGTATATACTGTATCATTACATGTTTGTAATAGAAGTTTTCTTCTTTAATACTCCCAAATTTATGTTCACATATTTATAGTCCTATATTCTGTATAACTGCCCTTTTCAGATATAATTTAGAGTGGTATGCTGATGTGTGTCCGCGCATACACTCTACATTCTAGATAGTATCTGTGCTGGGAAACTATATATACTGGTGGACAACGTGCCACTTCACCTACATCCAGCTGTCTGTGTCTATATTGACTCATCAGCAGTGAAGGACACCTTCACAAAGCATATATTCATAAAGTGTTCCTCCTCCTGAGTCAATAAAAAACCTTACTGCTTAAATTCTTTAGGGTGCTGAAATATATGTTCAAACACACAAGGGTGTTCTGAACTAGCGTGCACCGATCAGTCAAATATGTCTATGTTCTACCTTAATCAGTCCTGCTTCATTGGAGTGTCTGCGTAACTTTCAAACACATTCACAAAGTAATACACAGAGCTGTCCTTGGTATTGCGTCATTTAAACCAGATGTATCACTGCAGAGTCTAAATACCCACTTTTGTTCTATAATTAAAATAATTTTTGCTACGTCGCTGACATGTGATGGTATGTAGGGCTTTTCCAGGACTGTCCATGAGAAATCTTCAGCCTGATGGTTAAATTCGACAAAATGCCTTGTCAGTTTCATATCTGTTTTCTTACATCTGTATGTACTTTTATGTTCCACCATTCTGAACTTTATTTTGCGAGTTGTCATACCAACATGCTGGATATTGCAAGGACACCTCAGTAAATATATTAAATTGTCACTGTTGCAATTAGTGACGTTCCTTTGTATCCAAGGTCTGTCTGTTAGTGCCTATTTCGATAGTCTTAGATAGACTGGTCTGTGGACAGATCGCACAGGCTCCACAGGGAAAATTACCCTGAACTACAGGCAAATCCCAGAGTGTTCCAACCATTCTCGGGACATCTCCCTTAGGCCGAGTATGTACCAATTTATCTTGTATGTTTGTCCCTCTCTTAAATTGAAAACAAAGGAAGTTGGATTTTATCCTTGCAGCTGTTCAAAAGTCGCCATTGTTTGCAAACACATCTCTGAATCCCATTTGACAAAGTACTATATGTGTTGACAAAGGTTAGTCGTCCCAGTGGTGGCTTCTCAGTCGGTGGCTCGAGTAACGCCTCTCGATTGTTGTTGAAGGCGAGCTTGAATGAGTGCTTTATCAATCTTTGAGGGTATTTCTTCACTGCCAGTTGATGCAACAGACTTCTAGCATGTTCATGATATCTGCTCATTGTAGAGCTATTCTAACCTGCAAAAATTGGCCAAACGGTAGATTGTCCCGTAAGGACTTGGGATGCTGACTATCATATCTTAGAAGCGAATTATGGGCCATCGGTTTCCAATATAGTTCACTTTCCAACCCTGTAGGTGTTGAAAAAATAGACAGGTCGAGAAAGGCTATTCTTTTCTTATCAGCCTTGACTGTAAATTAAAAAAATTAATTGCAGGTATTCAGCCATTGTTGGAACTGTTGGATAGAGTTGAAGTCACCACGCCACACCACCATCACATCATCGATATACCGCTTCCACAGGCGAATCAACTCGTGGAAGGGGTTATCGGGAGTTAAGACATGTTCCTGCTCAAATGTATGTACGTATAAATTCACCAAACTAGGCGCAAAAACACTGCCCATACTGGTCCCCGAAATTTGAAGGTAAATTGTCTCTTCAAATCTAACGAAATTTTCCTTCACGGCCAGATAGGCACAGGCCATGATAAAATGCACTGGAGTTATGGATTTGGGGTTGATGTTATTCAATAACAATGTAATGGTGGCCAAAAGCCTCTCTCTGTGTCGAATTCAACTTGAGGCAGTAGACTTAACTCATCCTTAGTGTCTTGAAGATACGTCGGCATCTTCTTTACGATGGGGCTAAGAAAGTGGTCTACAAAGGTAGATAGAGGCTCTAAAATCGAGCAGAGACGTGAAATTATAGGTCTGCCTGGAGGTGGTCATTGGGTCTTATGTACTTTTGGCAAAGTATAAAAGTATGGCATCACTGGATGTGTAGTTTGAAGAAAGGCAACCTCATGGGAAGTAATCCAGCCTTCATTACTGGCTTCTTCTACTATTTCAGCGATTGCTCTCCTGATTCTTTCTGTGGGATCTTCCTTCAGAGGACGTTAAGATCTCCTATCTCTCAACTGTATTAAGCATTCTGCTCGATATGTTGTAGTGTCTAGATTGATAATGGCTCCGCCCTTGTCTGCGGGCTTGATGATTAGCTCATGATCTTTTGTCAAAGCCGGTAAAGCCAATTGCTCTTTCTTAGGTAGATTCCTGTAATTGCCTCGCTTGCTGGTACATAAATCGGTAATCTCTTCCTTGAACGGTCTTTCAAAAATCAGTTCTTGTGGTGGCACACTATGTAAGGGAGGATTAAAAGTGAACCGTTTCTTCAAGCCGGTATTGCTCACATCAGGTGGCGACTGTGCCAGATCTTTATCTTTAAAGAAATAGTGCAACCGTATCTATCCGAAAAAAAGTGCGAGTTCGCACTGGATCTGAAAAAGTCTCCATCTGAAGTGGCCACAAAACCAAGGCCTCTATTCAGAACGCACTCCTCATCTTTTGTTAAAGTTCTTTTACTCAGGTTAACTATTAGACTGCTTCCACACTCGTCCCTGGTTGTGGTGAATTCTTGGGTTGACTGTGAGTACCCACATGCTGAGGCTGTAGAGGTGGCTGGTTCCAATGTACCTGTGTTTGTGGATTTCTTCTTCTGCTTCTGGATTTGCCTTGGCCAAACCCTAAAAAAGACTGATTGTTGAAGTCTTGTGGGTATGTCTGCAAAGGACCTAACAGAGGTTGGAATTGTTGGGGTGGATATCCCCATGGTGTAGGAGGCCACCATTGTTGAAATTGAGGTGTACATTGTCCCCTTCTCCAGTTAAATCTGTTGGTTAAGCCTCAACCTCTATACTGCTGACTGCTGGCATCTGGTAGTTCTATGTCACTTGTATAGCTATCGCTAGCGTAAGGATAGACTACCTTGTGTTTGAATTTAACTAGATCCTTTTTGAACTTTTCAATTTTTGACACCAAAATGGAGTCTTTAAAATCTTTATTTGATTTATTAGACTCTTCTTGATTCTTCCTAAAGGGAGTGGCTGTGATAGTTGTTTTAATTTGAGATTCTAGCACTTGTATCTCTATTAGGATAGAATCTGCGTCCAGTTTCGCCGTGCTTTCTATCAAGATAAGCCAATCGCGCGTACAGCGCCAGGCTATTAAAGACCACTCTTTTACAAAGGCTTTATCTTGAAGAAATAGACGAGGAGCATTGGTGACAATTAATCCTGAAGGTGCACAGTTGCCTCGTAAATATTTAGCCTTGGAAGAAGTGTAAGGGCAACTCCGTTTTTCCTCGGCTTTTGGTGAAAGTGGTTCGGTCCAAGACTGTGAACCCCCGGCTGATCCGGATTGGCCCTTTGGTCTGTGAGGCAGACTTGAGGGGAACGTTTACTCTTTTGTTTCCTCAAGGGTCAGTAGACGAATCTCAATCTCCTCTCACATAAAATGTGGAAGTTGGTGGGAAGCAATTTTCGGGGGTTATTTCCTTCTGTTGATGACAGTACTGGAGTGATGGGTAGGTGCGAGGTGAGTCTGGTTTTGTGAAGTCAAACAGGACCGGAACTGGTATACCAAAGGCAGCTCTGGCAAAAATGTTCAACCCAGTCCTACTCTGCAGGAGGCCCATGACTAAAATGGAGCATGTGGGGCATGGAAGGGTCGTGATAGTCAACCAGTTCTGGAAGCAGAAAGCAGCCCGTAGACAAATGCCAGAGAGGCATCCAGCCCTGAAGTCTAGTTACTGGTATGATGTTCCAGCAAACAGTCTTGATGAACGTTAGCAAGTCAATGTTAGTTGGGGTTGTATAAGTTAAGGAGCTGCTCAAAGGTTACATGTGTTTGAGGTTGAGGGCGGTGTGGTTGGATGGCTCTTGTGGATAGATATGTGTGGAAGGTTTATGTGGAACATGGGGTGTTCAATAGGGCTCTTAAATCGAGAGGAGATGCTAGATTGATGAAGACTACTAGCATTATTCATATGGAAAAAAACTGTGGTGGCAAAATCACATAATTCCAGTGGCCCTAACTATTTCCACCATTCGCGATCACGTAAATGAGGGGTCGCCATAAAGATTAGGGAGTAGCCCCTTCGGACTATTTGCAGCACCCACCTGTCCGATGTGATGGTACGCCAGTGGGGGGGTGATGGCGAACCCTGCCCCCCTCGTCCGCGACCGCGTTGAGGTTGGTTCTGCGGCCCGTGGCTAGATGGACGTGAGGGGGCGCCCCTTCCTTGGCCACAAAAGGGGCAAAAAGTGGACGTTTGCTGGCGTTGGCTGAGGCCCAAGGACATGGCTGTTGCCCTGGAGTCCTTCAAACGCTCCAGCGGGCCACGTTCCTATCTACAGGGAGGCCTGTAGAGGGCTTGAACCAGGTATCCAGCAGAACATCGGTGAGGGCCTCGTTAAACGGCAGGAGAGGCTCCAAGGAGCTTGCCTGCGGTTTGAGCACCTCAGTGAGGAGTTTAGTCCTCATGGCCGTGACAGGGAGCTCAAGAGCCAAGGCCTTGGCTTCCCTCGTTAACACCACGCTGTAAGCAGCCCCATCCTCCGTAGCCACGATAGGAGGGGAGACAAATCCAGTGTCGGGCGAAGTGTCCAGACCACTGGCCTCCCCCAGCTCGTCTGACCAGTCCTGGCTTAACCGGCACTTAGTGTCAGAGGGTCCTCAGACCCCTCCCAGTCGTCCTCATCCTCCATCTCCAGATAGACAGGGTAGAAAGATGGAGCCGGGTCGTCGGTGAAAGATTCACCTATCGGCGTCGAAGACGGCACCAGGCGGTGCCGGTCCGACGGCGGATCCGAACCGGGGACGACACCGCCCGGGGACGGCGTCATGGGCGACACCCTTGTGACGGCACCAGCGGAGGGGTCGTAAGGTCGACTGGCGACGTCACGGATCCAGGCCTGGATCCTGCAGATCCCTGCGGCATCGGGTCCGGAGTCGTTGACGGCGCCGGGGCCGAAGCACCCGACAGCACCGGAGCCGCCGGCCCGCTAGGGCTCCCAGACGGACCCGCGGGCCCAAAGCAGGGTCCGACGGAGGGAAGCGGGCCCTCATGGCCGTGAGGAACATGCTAATCTCCTCCGGCGTCGTGTGCAGCCCAGGGACCGCGGGTGTGGAGCTGGACGCGGCGCCTGCGGCTCCGGCTGAGCCACGTGGGCGATGTCGCCCGAACCCCCGGCCGCATCGTGCGATCGTCGGGGGGGAGTCAGAAGAGCGATGACGTCTCTACGACTTCTTTTTCGAGTGCCTCGACTTACCTGAGGACTTCGGGCCTGACGTGTGGTGGTGGCTCGTCGAGCGGTGATGACTGTGGCCCCGCGACTGGTCCCTAGTCCACGACCTCGAGCGGCACAGGGCCGACTGCCGGAGCTCGAGTCGTTTACGGGACCGCTCCGCCTAGCTTTCGAGGTCAGGGCACGGCAGTCGGGGCACGACAGCAGAAACGAAGAGGGAATCAGAGAGAGGAAGAGAAAGGACGGGGCGAGCACAGTCAGGTTGAGACATCTAGTTAAAGACCGCCAGCGAGAAAGAAAGAGATAGAAAGGGAGGGGGAGTAACAGAAGGAGTGAGACAAGAAAGATAGAAAGGAAGAGGGAAGCAGGGAGACGGCGTGAGAAGAAACATACAGCCAGACTTGCTGGACAGCGTACCCCACACCCAACTTGCCTGCCGATTTGGAGATCTCGAGTCTCACCTGTACCCCCAAAAAACCGGAAAGGACTCACAGACTTTTGGTTGCCCAGCAGGGCCTTAACCAATCAGAGCACATAATATAACACAATGTAAACCATGGAACATTGCTTAAATTAAGTGGCGTTACGTGACACATAAATTCTAACATATCACCTAACCCATACAATTATTAGAATGTTTACTAATATGGGTGTCTCTTTTGGGCCACATTTGGCATTTATGTGTTTGTTTGTTTTTAAATCAAGTTATGGTCAACATATATTACTTTTTATATCAACAAAATGGTTGGACCGTAACAAAATGAAATTCTCTAAACCAAAACATATAACAAAACAGCACAAATAAAAGCCGATGCTACAAGCCATGAAATACAAAAACCAGAAACCTACCACATAAGAGCACATATGATGTAACATAAAACTAGCATCACGAATATATACCATGACATAACATATAAAAACTTTTTTTACAGCGTTTCCTAATATTGGCTTTGGCTTCATGACCCTGTAACAACCTGTAACAACCTTCTAAGGAAGAAATGTTGGGTTTACATGTCTAACCTTCGGGTTACATCCAGACCTCTCCAAAAGACCTGTTGATCCCCTGACCAATTCTATCGAAATCCTGTGACCTACAGGTGACACCTGTGTGTCTGCAGTAGGCACAGTAGCCTTCTGAGCTGTGTCACGGGGACTGGAACGTGTGCGTTGATTGTTTTATCGCTAATGGAACCTATGGTGTGAAGGTTAGACACAAATCCTTGCCCTATGGAAATACATTGCCGTGTTAATCACACCAGCTGTGTTTTCTAAGAGGCTGTAAGGCAGCCACTGCCCATGCCTAATAATAAATCCAGGTGCTCAAATTTTTGGGGGTAAGGCCAAACCCATTACTCCGGGCTCCACCCACTTCCTCTACTGGCTCCACCCACTTACTCTACTGGCTCCACCCGTATCCTCAACTAGCACTGCTGAAAGCCAATACCCAATCTGAATTTCAGCAAGAGAGACTTCCTCAAGTAATGTTTTGATAGGAGGTTCCTCCTCCTTTAGGTTTGGGTCTCCGGCCTACTTGCGGTCATGTGGGGCAATAGTGCAGTTTTGGGAGTGAGAGGGGACAATTGAGGGGCGTCTCTTAGCCCCCTATCAAAGTGACCCACCTTAATGCCATTGCAGCTAGGCTGGTTGTGGAATTTGTCATCTAACAATTGTGCTGCTGTTTCAAAGGTTCAGGAAACACTGGGTTAGAGGACATAAAGGCTACATTGTATTAAAAAAACATTTGTCATTCCCATTATTCAAGAAACGGAAGGTATTTGTACAAATTTTTCTCCTCATGTTCCCACCCACTTGTCTGCTCCAGTTGGTTACATTTGTGGAGGACAATCATCTCCTACACTCCTTCCAATTTGGTTTAGGGCGAAGCATTCTACAGAGACTGCCCTTCTCTTCTCTACAGAACTGCTAAGTCAGAAAGTAGATGAAGGACAGACCGCCGCTCTAATATTGCTGAACTTGAGTGCGGCATTTGATACGGTGTCGCACTCTAGACTTCTTGCCCGTTTGAGCGAGATGGGGGTTGACGGGCTAGCCTATGAATGGATGGTCTCTTTTTTGGCGGATAGAAAATTCCAAATACATTGTCCCCCCTTTAGGTCCACGCCTCGAACTCTAAAACAAGGGGTCCCACAGGGCTCTATTCTGAGCCCTACATTGTTTAATGTATATATGGAACCCCTGGCTAGGATGGTGGAATCCTATGGGGTGGATATCGTATCATATGCGGATGATACGCAACTGGTGGTTACTCTATCCCACAACCCAGTTGAGACAGCAGATAATTTTTCTGCTTGTCTTGTAGCACTTGCAGCATGGATGAAGAGCAATTGCCTCCGCCTTAATGGTAATAAGACCGAACTTCTTGTGATTGGTTCCTCTCCCTCAATTTGGACATCTGCCTGGTGGCCCATGGATTTGGGTCCTATACCCACCCCCTCAGATACAGTGAAGAATCTGGGTGTTCTCTTGGATACCAATCTCTCATATTCCCAACATATTGGCAAGATGGCGGGGAAATGCTATAGCATACTGAAGGTCCTGTGTAAAATCTTGAATCTCCTATCTATTACAGCTAGGAAAACATTAGTACATGCCTTGGTCACGTCCCATCTTGACTATGGGAATTCCATGCTCTGTGGTCTCAGTAAAAAGAGCCTGAACCGGTTGCAATATGTTCAAAACACGACGGCTAGGCTTGTTCTAAAGTTGCCGAGGAAGTCTTCGGGGAAACGTGCGTTGGCTCCCCATGCGGGAACGCATCCGGTTCAAGACCATGTGCATTAGTCATCGGATTGCACATGGCAGGGGCCCGGCTTACCTCCATAGGATGCTAACCATCTATCGTCCTAAACGCCTTCTGAGATCTATGGGCAGTATGCTGTTCTCGGTACCCCGCATCTATAAAGCACGGATGGATGGGCGTTCCTTTAGGTTCCTAGCTAGCAAACAATGGAACGAACTCCCTGTTGAGCTTCGTATGGAACCGTCGAAAACAAGGTTCCGGCAGAAACTGAAGACTTATCCGTTTCCCGTAGTTTAGTATTAAGTCAGTGCTTTTCCTCTCCTGTCCTTTCCCCTCAGCTTGGATTGATCTTTGATTGAACTCATGTTGGAATGCATCCTAGCGCGGAGATGCACTGTTCTTAGTGTAATCAGGCGCTTAATAAATGTTTTTATTATTATTATTATTATTATACATTAGCAGAAATTTGGAATTGGACGACTTACGATAGGGTGGGGACATTAGCATGGCGACACAGCATCTAACTATCGCAGTCAGACGGTGAGGGGCTTACATGCTATATGGACAGGAAATAAAGCAAAATACTGGGGGTGCAGCCCCCCCACCACCTTATTGCATTCAATGGTAGGGAGGCGGGTTCCACTATGCTATAGGCGTTACATTTGCCCATACATGGGCAAATGGGTACACTGGCAGGCACCTGTAAATAGATTGGGTTTTAAATACGTTTTCCTTTTGGCCATTTCTATAAAGGATGTGCACTCTGTAAACATGAGAGTATGGGTAACGGGATCCTGCATTTAAGCAAAAAAAAAAAAGCCACCATTCAGCCTGCTGGGTTGCTAAATTTGTTATTCCAAAAAGTGTGCTGTGACTCCTATAGGGTGGAGAAATAATGGTTTGGAGCACAAATGCTGACAATTACCAGAACACATATTGCATTCATATTTAGAAGGTGGAGGTAAATGTGCTCATATGTTTACTCCATGTATTGACAAATCTAAAAGCATTAGCAGTTGCATCTTTTTCGGTACTCTGATATACCTTTAGCAAAATCTGGTTATGGACGACCTACATTATGGTGGGGACACCAGCATGGCGACACAGCAGCTGAATAGCGCAGTCAGACTGATGGGTTTTGCATGTAATAAGAACTTGAAATGTAGCAGGATATTAGGAGTAACCTTAGGGGACCTCGGACCCCCCCCCCTTGGTTACATCTACATCTACCTTTGTCTCAAAAGGACATGTAACAACTTAAATTCGATACATGTGATATGATTTCTACGTGGAGAGAGCCATGCCTATGGTGCTAGCTCAGGCGGGAGGAGGGGTAGTTCGGGGGCAATTGTGTGGTTCTGAAGATTCTGGATTCATGTGATCGCTCTGGACTCGAGAATTAAAACTTCATCGAGACATGACGAATTTGGTATCAAAAGACCGAGAATGACGAGCACACCATGTACATATATTTTCAGCGTATTCGAGTAACGATTTCTCCTTTAAATCGTCATTTTCGTCCAGAACCCTTGGCTTCCATTTTATACACTGCAGCCATCTTGTGTGTTGCCCTTTACATAGGCCTTAATCCAGCCAAATTCATTACAGCAAGGACACGTACTCCTTAACCGACATTCCTATGACCTGTGCAAGTTGGAACCATTGCCCCAGGCCGAACTCGTTAGGTCAGTTCCCCTCCCAGTGGCCGAACAAGATAGCATCAGGGCTCAACAAACCATAAAACCATTTCAGCGCGCACACCTGCCGTATCTTGCTCCCATCTGTCTCTGCTCTTTTTGCTTCACGTACTTTATGGTGGGGAGGTGCCTGTTTTATTGGGGGTCCACCGATATCTGATGAAATGTTGGGCCTTGCCGGGTGATTTGTTGTAGGCAGCACGAAGTGAAATATGGACATGTCATCATGACTCTGCTTTTTCTTTGTATTGGAAATATGTTAACGATTTACTTTACAACCAAGAATGTTTTGCCTGAAGCCTAAAATTGTGTATAAGAAGAGAAGCCTGATTTTGTAAATTCGAGCAGTCTCCTGAGAATATACTTCCCCGTGTGTTGTACTTCTAGGACACTTGTTACCTTGGTTGCAGCCAATAAATCGATCTTTGACTTCACCTAGAAGACTCTGAGTTTCTGTGGTCTGGATCAGGAAGAACCCGAGGTCTCTGGGTGTACCCTGACACCGCTGGGTTACCGGTGTCTGTGCCGGTTCTGAAAAACCCATTACCTCAACTGGCGCCCAACATTTGGGGCAATTCCAGTGGTACCAGTCAGCCAGAGGTTCGTGAGGAGCTTCGTGTGAAAATTCCGGAGGACGGCCAACCACCTCATCGACCCCTGCATGTCGACGTGGTCCGAAGGTCTTTGCTGCGAGGTTCCCCGCTTCCCGACGGCTACAAGGACTGCTGCCCTGGCTATCGCCCTGATTTGGACCCTTGAAGTTTGGTAGAGCGAAACACTAAGACGAGTCTTCTGGTGACGTCATCGATATTTCAGTTAAGTATAAGTGGAGCGTCTCCCAGTCCTTAGTTGGTCTTAGTCTTGGGTATCCTTTGGAATAATTGTTGGTACTTGCAAGCACCAAAACCGAAGGACTCGTGTATTCACGAGAAATATCGTAATCGATAATCCTTTGAAGTTTGGAACTACACTAGAGAGCGAAGATGCCTAGTCTTAGACTTGGAAATTTGTTTTGTCTTGGTTGTAATAATAGGGACTCCCAAATGGAGGACTCATGTCTGGTTCCTCCAGTTGGAACTCCAACTTATGAGTTATATGTGAAACATGGGGTAGGCCCCATCACATACAATGAAGTGTGGATCAAATACAGAAGGAAAGATGGTGTTTTAAAATGGCCCCAATATGGTAGCTTTGATACCGAAATCTTAGATAACCTTGAAGTTAAACTGTTCAAAAAGAAAGCCCGGCCGGCAATGTTCGACTCTTTTCGCCTATGGCGTAAGGAGGTCAAACAAAAAGAAATCAAATTAGCTAAGAAAAATAAGAGAGAAGGAGGACTTTCAGTAATGCAAGCTGCTATGCAGTTTAAAGATAGTGAAGAAGAGCAGATGAGTGAGCAGTTGCACAGACAACGTAAAATGGCAATAGATAAATGTTATCCAGTTTTGCCGTCTCTTCAGCAAGAGGCAGCAAAAGAGCGTGAAAAAGATCCATTAATGTCGCATTTATTAAGTTCACCACCCCCCTATGCACAAAATGCCACGGCACCTCCACAACCCACAGTTGCACAACCTGTGGTTATTATGCCTCCTATTCCTCTGCAGCAACCACCAGCTACTCTTCAGCTGGCTCCTACTCCTTTGGTGCAGCCTCCTCAAGGCCCACCGATCACACCTGTTTCTACGATTTTGCCCACTGTACTGTCTATTTCTCCTAATGCTCCCCCTACGATTGTGCCTAGTGCTCCTTCTATTTCTCCTCATGCCTCCTCTGCTAGTATGTCTGCTCCTGCCTTATCTTACCCCGTTCTTCCTTCAGTTTCACCTTCAATTCGGCAGAAAATGGCCAACACTGTCACTAACCTTCTTTCACCTCTATTTGGGTCGCCTACCACGACCCCTAGAATGGAACGAAGACAGTTGCGAAGTCGACTGCCTGACTATCAAGAGAGAGACTCATTGAATCGTTTAGCACGAAAATGGGTTATGGACACCGTAAAATATGATGTAGAGTCGGTCATGGAAGTCTTCCATCAATGGGAAGCACCGACTCAGAGATATGTTTTTGAACAGATGTGTGTTTTCCTTTGCGAGGATTTGGAAGACAATGATCGGGAATGCATCCCGCAAGAGATGTGTCGTGTACGGTTTAGGTTTGGGGAGGGCATGATTGTAGGTCCAGATGTGGAGGAAGCAGTTGAATGAATATGCTACTTACCAGTATGCATCTGTTCTTGGCATGTAGGGCTGCTAACATTCATATCTTAGCATTAGATCGCCGCCTAGTGTTGGGCTCGGATGATTGCACATTGTTGTCCTGGAAGAGTCTTCGAAGTATCCTGAGATAGGTGGCTCCTCCCCTGGACTACAGTGCGCATGGGCATCGGCTCCATCCCCAGATTGTTTTTCGCCATTGTGGCAGAAGATGGAGCGAAAAGTGTAAAGGATGTCCATGCTAATGAATAAATACAATAGTATATCTGCAGCTGCGACAGGCACCGGGGAGGAGGGCGGGCGATATGAATGTTAGCAGCCCTACATGCCAAGAACAGATGCATACTGGTAAGTAGCATATTCAGTTCGAGGCATGTGGGCTGCTAAATTCATATCTTAGCATAGAATACATAGCAGTCCCTCCATCAGCGGCGGTTGCCCGTGCCAGCTGCAGAAACCTGAAAAAGTGATTTGAGAACAGCCTGTCCTACAGCAGCTTGCTGTTTGGAATGCACATCAACACAGTAGTGTTTTGTGAAGGTGTGTGGTGTGACCCACGTGGCTGCTCTGCAAATGTCCTCCAAAGGAATGTTCCCCAGGAAAGCCATGGATGCCCCCAGTTTGCGTGTGGAGTGCGCCCTGGGGGGTATTGTTAAAGTGCGCTTCGCTTTCTGATAACATATCTGGATGCACTTAACAATCCACCTGGCTATCCCTGCCTTGGAGATTGGGTTGCCTTTGTGTTGTGGTGCGAAGGCAACAAAGAGTTGCATTGTCTTTCGAAAGTGTTGTGTCCTGTCTATGTAGTACATCAACGCCCTTCGTACATCTAAGGTATGGAGCATCCTTTCCGCCACCGTTTGCGGGTTTTGAAAGAATGCTGGTAAGTCAATGGTCTGATTTAGATGAAACTGTGACACCACCTTAGGAAGGAATTTAGGGTTAGTGCGTAGCACTACCCTATTTGGGTGAATTTGAATGAATGGCTCTTGTATTGTGAGCGCTTGCAGCTCACTGACACGCCTCAGAGACGTAATAGCTATAAGAAAGGCCACTTTCCACGTAAGGAATTGGAGCTCACACGAGTGCAGTGGCTCAAATGGTGGTCCCATCAGTCTGGTGAGAACGACGTTGAGGTTCCACACCGGGGCTGGTGGCGTCCTTGGGGGAATGACTCTCTTCAGACCTTCAAGGAAGGCTTTAATGGCGGGCACTCTGAAGACAGAGAGGTGCTGCCTGTTCTGAAGATAAGCCGCTATGGCTGAGAGATGTATCCTGATGGAAGTGTACGCCAGATTGCACTTGTAGAGATGTAACAGATAGCAGATGATGTTGGGGATAGATGCATCTAGCGGGTTGATGTCATTGGACGTACAGTAGATGACAAAACGCTTCCACTTAGCAGCATAGCATGCTCTAGTAGTTGGTTTCCTCGCCTCCTTGATGATACTCATGCATTCTGGAGGTAGGTTAAGGTATCCAAACTCTAGGACTTCAGGAGCCAGATCGCCAGGTTGAGCTGTTGTGGATCTGGATGCTGAATGTCTCCATGGTTCTGCGTCAAAAGACTGGGCGTGAGGCGCAGTCTTTGATGCGGCACCACTGAGAGTTCGAGGAACGTGGTGTACCAAGCCTGGCGTGCCCACGTTGGAGCAACCAGGATGAGAGTCATGGAGTGCTGCCTTAGCTTTCTTGCGACCAGCGGTATTAGAGGGGCTGGCGGAAAAGCGTACGCAAATTTGCCTGACCAGTTCATCCATATCGCATTCCCCTGCGACTGTGGGTGAGGGAACCTGGCGGCAAAGAGTCGGCATTTTGCGTTCTCCTTTGTGGCAAACAGGTCTATCTCCGGATGACCCCACTGCTGGAAGTACGGGTGGAGAACAGAAGGGTGTATCTCCCACTCGTGCATCTGATGGCTGTATCTGCTGAGCAGATCCGCCATCTGATTGTCCTTTCCTGGGAGGTGTTCTGCCATGAGGAAAATGTTCCTCTGAATGGCCCACTTCCACATGCTCTGAGCCAGATGAGACAGCTGTGGCGAGTGGGTGCCTCCCTGCTTTTGAATGTAGTACATCGCGGTCATGTTGTCCGTCCGGACTAGCACGACCTTGTCGCTCAGATGTACAATGAAGGACTTGAGCGCCATGAAGATTGCCATCAGTTCCAGATAGTTGATGTGCACCTTCTGTTGCTGCGTCGTCCATAGTCCCTGCACTGTGTAAGTGAGCACATGAGCTCCCCATCCCTGGAGAGATGCGTCCGTTGTCAGGACAATCTGCGGCACGGGCTCTTGGAACAGTCGGCCCTTGCAAAGGTTGTGTGGAGTCCACCAATGCAGAGAGTCGTACGCCCGACTGGTAACCAACACTAGGTCTGTCAATTGCCCACGAGCCTGTGTCCACTGATTCGCTAAGCACTCCTGGAGCGGGCGCATATGCAACCGTGCGTGAGGGACTATGAAGATGCAGGAGGCCATCATGCCTATCAACTGCATGAACACTCTCGCTGGCAGGGAGCGTTGTGGTCTGAATCGTTGGATTAGCGACTGAATGCTGTCGATTCTGACCTGGTTTGGCTGAGCCATGGCTGTCAGGGTGTTGATCGTAGCACCCAGGAACTGCCGGACATGTGCCGGCTGAAGATGCGATTTTGGGTAGTTCAGGGAGAAACCCAGATCGTGAAGCAGGCGAATTGTAGTCGACATGTCTGCGGCGCACTGTTGCTCTGACTTGGCTTGTACGAGCCAGTCGTCTAGGTAGGGGTAGACATGGATATTCTGCCTCCTGAGGTGCGCCGCCACTGCCGCTAGACACTTGGTGAACACCCTCGGGGCTGTTGTGACCCCGAAGGGTAGGACCTTGAACTGGTAGTGCCTGCCTTGAATAGTGAACCTGAGGTATTTCCTGTGTGACGGGTGTAGTGGAATGTGGAAATAAGCATCCTTGAGATCTAAGGTTGCTAAGAAGTCTCCCTGGTTTAGCAAGGGAAGAATCTGCTGCAGTGTAAGCATGTGGAAATGTTCCGATAGTATGTACAGGTTGAGGGGACGTAGATCGAGAATGGGCCTGAGAGAACCGTCCTTCTTTGGAATAAGGAAGTACAGGGAATATACCCCTGTGCCTTCCTCCCCCACCGGCACGAGCTCGATTGCGTCTTTTTGCAGCATCGCCACCACTTCCTGCTGCAATAAGTGCAAGTGCTCTGCGGACATAGGCCTTTGCCTTGGTGGGATGTTGGGTGGAGTGGATTTCAACTCTAGGCAATAACCATACTGGACTAGTTGTCGCACCCACCTGTCTGTGGTGATGTTTCTCCAGACGGGCAGGAACTGCTGCAGCCTCCCCCCGACAGGTGTTAGGTGGTCGGGGGGCAGTGACAGAGAGTCACTGTTTGCTTGGAGTAGAGGTGCGGGAGCTGTTGTTTCCTCTGCCGCGACCTCTGTTGCTGTTATTCCTGTAACCTCCCTTGTTCTGTTTAGTGAACGAGGATTGCGCCCCACCTTTGGAGAACTGGGATTGTTGACCCATTTGTCCTCTGGTGACTCCACGTGCACCTGAGCGACGAAAATTGCTGCCACGAAACTGTTGGGACTGTAGGGCCCCCATAGACTTAGCAGTTTCTGTGTCTTTCTTTATTTTCTCTAGGGTGGTGTCAACATCCGGACCAAACAGACTATCAGGATTGACTGGCTGATTAAGAATTGTTGTTTGAATATCCTGTTTAAACCCTGAGATGCGGAGCCACGCTTGTCTTCTCAGCATAACGCTAGTATTGATAGCCCTAGCAGCTGTGTCCGCAGCGTCAAGTGCACACTTGATGGCTGCGTTTGATATTAACTTTCCTTCCTCAATAAGCATTTTGGTGCCTTCTTGGAACTGTGGGGGCAGGTGTTGTATAACCTGTTCTAGGGTGTCGTAGTGCGCCCTATCGTAACGCGCCAGGAGCGCCTGTGTATTGGCGATGCGCCAAAAGTTTGCTGCCTGTGCAGCTACTCTTTTGCCTCCTGCCTCTAGCACTTTGGACTCTTTATCTAGGGGAGGAGCTTCACCCGTTGTCTGGGAGTTGGCACGTTTCCTGGCATTGGCAACCACAAGAGAGTCCAGTGGCAATTGTCCCCGGATGTAGGCGGGGTCCGCAGGTGCAGGCCTGTACTTTTTTTCAATGCGAGGGTTGACCACTCTCGCCCTCGTAGGCTCCTTAAAAATGTCCCCAGCATGTTTAAGGACACCTTTCAGCATAGGAAGTGTTTTTACTGTCCTTTCAGATATTGCAAAGGTGTCGAAAAGGAAGTCTTCCTCAACCGGGTCAGCATGCATGTCCACATCATGATTGGCTGCCGCCCTTTCAATTAGTGCATGAAATCCTGCTGAGTCCTCAGTCGGGGATGCACGTGCATTAAAGGTCTGCGGGTCTTGGCCCACACCTTGGGTGTTCTGGTCACCAGTGTCATCGTATGAATCCGGTAGCACATCAGGTTCATCGATAGGAAAATTGTACTGCTCATCCTCATCATACCCCTCACCCACAGAGTGCTCTGGGGAGGGAGTAGGGCTCCGTCTTGGAGGAGGCTGGATCGGTTCCGTGAGGCCTGAGGCGTCAAGGGGCACCCTCTTTTTCTTCAGTGGGATGATGTAGGAGTCCACTGGCTCCGAAGTGATCTTCCTTTTATAGAGTGTCAGCTTGCCGGTGGCAGCATCGATGAAATGCTCTGAATCGTCTTCCGATTCGAGTACACGTCGTGGAAGAGGGCCAGCCAGCGAGGAACCCTGTTTCGGAGCCGATTTCGTCGAAAACGCTTTCGGCGCCTCCTTAGGTGGCAAGAGAAAGAGAAGTTTTCCAGAAGGCTTTGCCGGAGTGTCCTTTTGCGGCTGCGGTGATGGCATCAGAGCCGATGGAGCAAAGGCTTTCTCCCTGATTCTCTGCAGTGACTCCGCAATGGGGGACGGTACACTGCCAGTGGGTTTCGTCGCCGACAAGGATGCTTTGAGCGGTCCCTCGGATCCGACGTCTTCAAGGGCCTTGTGCGTTTTGGGCGCGGAAACCGTCTTCGGCACCTCCGATTCTTGAGGCCGGGGCGCAGACTTCTTGTGCGTAGCCTCTTTGGAGCCGACCTTGGCGGGCTTGGACGGCGCCGTAGCCGCTGATCCGTGCCGACCATCTTTCTTGGAGGCCCCTTCCTCGGGCGTCGGTTTCGATTTTGGAGCATCGGAATCGACAGACTTCCTCGGCTTCTGCGGACCGGAGGTCGACGGAGCCGATGGGGTGACGGGCACCGATTTCTTCACTGGCACGGCAGCCATCTCAGGGACACTCGAGTCCTTAGGTTTCAGTTTCGTTTTCGGGTCGGCCATTTTAGGTGTTGACGACCCCGAGGGTTTCAGTTTCGGTTTCGAAACAGCGTGCCCAGCAAGTGAGTCCGTAGCCGGGCCTGAAGGCGGGGCTGTGGCTTGCGGCAACGGGTCCTGGGTAAGGCCGACAGGCGATCCCGTGTCCCGGTCGGCATCTTCGTAACCTTCGGGGCAGAGCTCGTCCCCCGAGCTGTCTGCCGCGGCCCCATAAATCTCATCGTCGTCTCCTACCTCTTCGACGTATTCGAGAACTTGACCCGCGACTCCGTCGTCGTCTCCCGGGTCCGCCTCGACCTCCGTCTGTGATGGGGAGATTTGTAGATGGTGACCCTGGACCTCTTCTTCTTGGTCGCCGAAGATGTTCTCCGGATCCGGGGCCGCTTGCCTAGCTTCCAAGCGCACCGCGCGCCGAAGCTTGAGAGTTTTCTTGGAGCGGAACTGTGCACAGGCCTTGCACTTGCCGTCGTCGTGGTCCGGCGAAAGGCACTTGTTACACACGGGGTGTAGATCGATGTGTGGGTACTTGGACCCACAGAGCGGGCAGTACTTAAACGGGCTCCGCTCCATGTCCGTAAAGGCTTGCAGTCGTGTCGCGATGAGAAGGCCTCAAAGTTCAGAGAGCGAAGAAAACTCCGCTAATTCCGGCTCCAAGAGACGGAAGACTCGAGACCGTGCGCAGACAATACCGACGCAAGAAAATCGAGGCCTTTTGGCCGCTAAAAGTTAGTTTTACTTGGTTCCGACAGTAAGACGTCCAGACCACATCCGAACCCAATGGCGGAAAAAAACAATCTGGGGATGGAGCCGATGCCCATGCGCACTGTAGTCCAGGGGAGGAGCCACCTATCTCAGGATACTTCGAAGACTCTTCCAGGACAACAATGTGCAATCATCCGAGCCCAACACTAGGCGGCGATCTAATGCTAAGATATGAATTTAGCAGCCCACATGCCTCGAACATGTTGTTATCATATCGGAGTAAGGGAAGCAGTTCTGGGTCGCAATCTAGTGCATCTAGTAGGAAAAAGGCGCGACAATACCCTATGAGAGAAGTTCCCCCACAATGGAGAGAGGGCGACACAACTGTTAACCCACCTATCCTGCCACACTTTCAGAGTGTATGGGTACATGTCCCATGGAAGCGAGCTGACGTTTTAGCACTTAAACAGACATTACCTGATCCGCGTAAAAATCCTGCAGGGTATTACAAAGAGTTGTCACAAACTGCTGAATCATGTATAATGAATTTAGCCGATATCGACATGTTATTTGGGAATGTTGTTCCACAGCCTTTATGGGGTAAAATTCGTCATACAGATCATGATCAAGAATTAGGTGACTCATGGGCTAATATTGCCGCTGCAGACGCCCGACAAGTTGGTGGTGCTAAGCCTGAGCCTTTGATAGCAGAACTTCCTGGTAGAATAGTTGATTACATGAAAACGATAATGCCTACGATACGTGTAAATTGGGATAAGTTATCTGCATGCAAGCAGAAGAAAGAAGAAACAGTCTCCGATTTCTTCACCAGGTTTGAAGAGACATTTGTCGACCACAGCGGTCAGGACATGACCACAGAAGGTGGTCAGAGATTGTTCGTCGATAAATTCGTGCACAATCTGATTCCAGAATTGTGTAAAAAGTTAAAGGATTCAGAAAGTTCTTGGGCAGTCTCCTCTTCAGCGCAGATATTAGCTACTGCCCAATATTACGAAAATAGAGACAAAGACGAGAAAGATAGAGTAGAAAAGAAAACGAAAGAATTGAAAACGAAGGTTTTGCTACAGCAAGCATATCCGCCACGTGGTAGTGGTAATCAAAATAATAATGGTCAGAATCACTACCAAAATAATTTTCAGCAGCCTCAACAATATCAGAGGAACTCGCAAAGAGTCGAGTATACTCAACCCCGTGTACCTGTAGGCCCCAACCAGTGTTCATATTGCAGAGAAGAGGGTCATTTCAAATATAATTGTCCTATTCTATTACAACGTGCAAATGGAGTTTCTGGTGTGAGAGGTCGTGGCAGTCAGCAAGCACCTAGGGGTAGAGGGCATGGAAACGCCCCTCAGAACGCACGTCCCCTTCCACCACAAAACTCTATGAATAGGTTTGATCAGCAGAATAACGCATCTGACAGGACAGCTCAATACTACGTTGATGATTACTATACAGAAGATGAGTATTTGGAGGGTAATGATTGCTAGGACAGCCATAGACAAAGAGTTATTTCAGTTCCAGTAGATCAGAGTGGACCTTACGCCGAGGTGATTACACCAGGTGTGTCAGAGCCTTTTCTGTTGGATACTGGTGCTACAAAGAGTTCTATTATGCACTCCAAACTCCCTGGCGCACCTTTGTCTGGCGAAATGAACGTTTCTGTAGGTTTTTCTGGCGCCCCAGTTAGAAATCCGATTTCTGACCCTTTGTCTCTTTCTGTTGGTCCTTGCGAATTCGAAGCACCCCTCATTCTGACAACAGGTTGTGGTGAAAACTTGCTAGGATTAGATTTGTTAAGAAGGTTGCATGCGACTTTGTACTGTTCTCCTTCAGGAGTACAACTTACTTTAGGTAAGAAAGCGGTTTCTCCCATGTATTTATCGAGGGACAAACTTCCAGCAGAATTGTCGTTTCTTCCAGATATTCTTTGGGCCGCTGGTCCTAATGATGTGGGCCGCTTAGAAATTCCACCATATGTTGTAACATTGAAAGTCAACGTTAAAATGCCACGAATTCCCCAATACAAAATCTCGAGTGAAGGTGAAAAAGCTTGGCTAGCGATCGTTTATGAATTGATTGAAAAGGATGTGATTGAAGAAACACGAGGCAATGTTTGCAATAGTCCTGTTCTGCCTGTTTTAAAACGAACTGACCCTTCTCAGCCACCTGTATACAGATTTGTGATAGATCTGAGAGAGGTGAATAAAATAGTTGTGCCACAATTCCCAGTTGTCCCCGACATTACCACATTATTGACTATGATTCCAGCATCTGCATCTTGGTTTTCGGTGATTGACCTGAAGAATGCCTTCTTCAGCATCCCGATTGCTGAAGAAAGCAGGGATATTTTTTCCTTCAGTTTAGGAGGTCGGAGCTTCCGCTTTAAACGCGCTCCTCAGGGCTACTGTGAAAGTCCATCAATATACAGTCAAGCTCTAAAAACACAGCTTGATACGATTGTTTTACCTGAAGGTGCGACTCTTGTACAGTATGTGGATGATTTACTCATTGCCGCAGACACTGAGGAAATTTGTAAAAAGGCCACGCTGTCATTGTTACATCATTTGTGTGATCTTCATCACAAGGTGTCACTTTCCAAACTGCAGTATTGCCGACAAGATGTGACCTACTTAGGTCACCTCTTATCGAAGGAGGGAAGGAAACTGACCCCAGAAAGAATTCAGGCAATAGCAAAATTGAATGTGCCAAGAACACAGAGAGAAGTGCGTGCTTTCTTGGGCATTACATCGTACTGTAGACAATGGATCCCAAATTTTTCGTTATTAGCCAAACCCTTGGTGGCATTAACGTGTAAGAATACACCCAATCCCATTCCTTGGTCTGAAGAGTGTCAGAAAAGTTTTCTCGAATTACGCACAGCATTGTGTTCGGCTCCTGTGTTAGGTACCCCCGACTACAGTAAGCCTTTCACATTATATGTCCACGAAAAAGAGGGCTGTGCATTGTCTGTGTTGACTCAGTTGTTTGGAGGTAGGCAGCGTCCATGCGCCTATTTTTCGTCGACTTTGGATCTGATAGCTAAAGCATTACCGAGTTGTTTAAGAGCCACAGCAGCAGCAGCTGTCTCTATTCGACAGTCTGCTGGTCTAGTAATGAATAATACACTAATCGTGATGGTCCCGCATGCAGTAGACACATTGTTAAATAGAACCAAGACACAGCACTTAACTAGTGCTCGACTGTCCAGTTACGAATTGACACTGCTAGCGAGCCATGTGCACATAAAAAGATGCAGTACCTTAAATCTAGCTACGTTGTTGCCAATTACAGAGGAAACAGATGTTTCAGAACAGCAAGATTGTTTTCTCAGAACGGAGGAAGAGACGAAAGGGAGAATAGATTTATTCGACACTCCTCTTGCTGAGTGTGATGGTACATTATGGGTGGATGGTTCGTGCTTTAAGCTCCCGAGTGGAGACACGACCAGAGCATATGCCGTTACGACGTTGCACACAGTAGTTGAAGCTGCACGTGTCCCACATAATTCAGCTCAGGCAGCAGAACTAATTGCACTGACGAGAGCATGTGTGTTGTCTAAAGGGATGAAAGTGACTATCTACACTGATAGTCAGTATGCATTTCGAGTGGCTCACAGTTTTGGGCGATTGTGGAGAGAACGTGGATTCCTGACGTCGCATGGAGCTAAGATTCAGCATGGTCAGTTGGTGAATGAGCTTCTTGAATCACTGACCCTGCCCCTGCAAATGGCGATTGTGAAATGTAGTGCTCACAAGAAGGTGACTGATGATGTTGGTCGTGGAAACGCATTTGCTGATGAGATCGCGAAAGAAACGGCAAAGAATGTAATGAGCCGAATGTACGTTGCAGGCCCTGCAAGATCGACTGGTGATGTTGGAATGTGTGAAGACACAGTAGAGAGCGTGAAGTCCATCCAAGCTGAGACCACAGAGAAAGAGTTGAGCACGTGGAGAGAAAGTACGGGTAGAATGGATGCAAATGGTTGTTGGATTGAATTATCAGAGCATCAGAGATGGTTGTTACCCGATGCATATGTGCTAGCAGTGGTTACAATGGCTCATGGAATGGCTCATATCAGCGTTAAAGGGATTTGCGAGTTGTTGGCCCCAGTATGGAAGAATTCAGGGATTCCCAAATGTGCAGAGAATGTTGTCAAAAATTGCATGGTATGTTTGAAACACAATCCTGGTAGGGGAACCCCAACTCCAGCTGGTCATTTTGCACCTCCTACGTACCCGTTCGAGGTTTTGCAGCTAGATTTCATTCACATGGAGAGGTGCAACAATTTAAAATACGTACTCGTTGTTGTTTGTGCCTTCTCAAGATGGGTAGAAGCCTATCCCCTAAAAGACAATACTGCCTTGTCCACAGCAAAAGCCCTTGTGAAAGAGTACTTCCCCAGGTTTGAAATGCCTAGAATGGTCTGGTCTGACAATGGGAGTGAATTTGTGGGTCGTGTGATGAAAAGAGTGTGTGAAGGGCTAGGTATCCGGCAGAAGTTCCACGCTGCAAATCACCCCCAATCAGCTGAATTAGTAGAATGTTACAATGGCACGTTAAAACTTAAACTGGCCAAAATCCAAGCGAGCACAGGCCTTAAATGGCCTGACGCTCTACCCTTAGCACTCCTGTCCACTAGGATGACTGTGCATTCACGAGTGAAACTTAGTCCATATGAAATAGTTTTTGGCCGGCCAGCCAACATATGGGGAGTGCCTAGACCCACCAAGTTCAGCGAGCTTGAACACCCTATTCTGCTTAACTATCTGTATGAATTGACGGCTAAATTGCGTGTTTTGCATCAACAGGTCCACAACACCCTGCCTCCGGTCTCTGAGACTCCGGGTCACGCCATTGACCCCGGCTCCTGGATCCTTGTAAGGAACTTCCAAAGAACGAAGAACGACCAACCCAGGTGGACCGGGCCTCATCTCTTCTTTCTACAAGATCAGCCGTTCGGGTGGAGGGGAAGGCCAACTGGGTATACGGGATCCATTGTAAGAAACTCCCTTTCCCTCTACCCTATGACCAGTGGGTCCAGAAGGGTGTCACTGACCCTGAACCTGATACCGTGTCACATACCGTCCCTTTTCATGACTTGCACGTAAAGAGAACTGACTCTGAACAAGAGAATGAGAACATTTTGCACAAGGCTGTGACACCATCTGAGCGATTGAACATTACAGAGCCTGACCTTCTGTTCCAGGATCAGACAATACCTGGGAAGCAGCGATACAATTTGAGACCGAGAAAAACGAACTAGTAAAACACTTTCTTTTTGCAATTTGAGACTAAGATCCATGGACTAATAAAAACCGATATTTTCCTTTTCCCCAAGTACTATTTTTGAAAGTGCAGCTCTCCCATCTAGGTAACTTGCTTATTTTTGTTTTTCGAACCGCCATCCGGGTTCCGCTGCTAGGGCCGCGGTTGATTAAAAGTCTTTGGGGTGCAGCTGACGACGTTAGGTCGGTAGTTCTGGTTGGTCCAAGGGAGTTGCCCTAGACTGACAGAAGCATCCCTTAGCAGAGGCAACCTACCACCGCGGGCAGCACTTTAGAGAGGATGGAGTTTCCCGATGTGGAGAGACCTGCCAAACAAGCGACCTTAAAGCGCCGACTGTGCAACGTGATGACAAGGAAAAACTTTATAATATTGTGTATTTCCATGCTATTCAGTGTCATGGTATTTTTTAATAAGTTATGTTTTATTCTCTTTTCGTGTAACATTTGCACACACTGCATCCCCCATACCTCCTCCCACTGTTTCTTCTCATTCTTTCCACCCTTTGCCTGACCACGAATCAAATAGGAGATTGGAGTTCATTAATAACTCCTTTGTTCAGTTGTTACACCAACACCAACTTGTAATGAACACAACTAACTGTTGGGTGTGCGGTCTTATGCCTCACACAACGGATAAAGGTATCCCCTATTTGGTCCTGCCATTTAGTCACAATGGTTCTGTATGGGCATATAGGACAATGTTCACATATGCACACGGAATCTACCCCCTACGTTCTGTAACAGACGATCCTAGAAAAAGTGCTCTAGTCAAAGGTATAGTTGACATGATTAAGGAAGGTATTTCTTATGAGACTATCCCTAGAGATGAGACACTATTATACATAGGACGGAACATGACTGGATATGGAGCTACTCTGAGTGAGAAACAGCAAGCTAAGAGATCGTCCCCGATTTGGATTGTACCCCATCAGGGTTATCTGTGTCTGCAAGGTAATGGCACGAATCCCAGGGCTCAGTTGGGGAAGAGTGTCTGTACTGAAACGTATGTTTTTGGATCTCAGACTTCCCCTGCGTTTCTAGCAGCTAAGGGTACTTATTTCATCTGCCACGATAGAGCATATACATGGTTGCCCCCTGACTTTTCGGGCTCATGTTTTGTTTCCTTCCTGTTGCCTTCCACCTACACAGCAGCGGCAGACTACCACCGGACAAGGATAGTTAGAGGTGTTTTGAGTGAAGAAGACACTGCAAGTCAAGAATTTGGGGACTTTGCAAAGGGTTTTCTGCCGTTCTGGGGATCCATGGCTAACAGCAGAAACATAAGGCAATTGACAAGGGTAGTTGAGTCCACCGTGATAGAAACTACTGGTGCCCTTAGTAACCTGACTGCTGAGCTCCAGTCGGATCGACTTATGACCCTTCAGAACAGGGTCGCTCTAGATGTCATACTTGCAGACCGAGGTGGGGTATGCAGATTGATACAATCTAGTTGCTGCATCTTCATCCCTGATAACGATCCAACAGTATACCAGGCCATCTCCAAACTACATAAGATTTCCGAATCTATTCATGTGGATAAAGGAGATTGGTCATTAATGTAATGGCTCTGGGAACTGATATCCGCCTGGGGATGGAAAATTCTGATGGTCATTGGGATGGTCTTAGGCATTCTTTTCCTGTTCTGTCTATGCATACAGTGTGCTCCTGCAATATGTGGCCTCTGTGTTACATCATATGTAAGGAAGCCTGTATCAAGAGATGAACTGAGTACTAGAATGATGTTACAGCAACATCTCAATGACTTTAGGAATATAGATCTGGACTCAGATTAACATGAGGATAGATTAATTGCCTATGTAAGGGCAAAAGGAGGGTTTGTGGTTCTGAAGATTCTGGATTCATGTGATCGTTCTGGACTCGAGAATTAAAACTTCATCGAGACATGACGAATTTGGTATCAAAAGACCGAGAATGACGAGCACACCATGTACATATATTTTCAGCGTATTCGAGTAACGATTTCTCCTTTAAATCGTCATTTTCGTCCAGAACCCTTGGCTTCCATTTTATACACTGCAGCCATCTTGTGTGTTGCCCTTTACATAGGCCTTAATCCAGCCAAATTCATTACAGCAAGGACACATACTCCTTAATCGACTTTCCTATGACCTGTGCAAGTTGGAACCATTGCCCCAGGCCGAACTCGTTAGGTCAGTTCCCCTCCCAGTGGCCGAACAAGATAGCATCAGGGCTCAACAAACCATAAAACAATTTCAGCGCGCACACCTGCCGTATCTTGCTCCCATCTGTCTCTGCCCTTTTTGCTTCACTTACTTTATGGTGGGGAGGTGCCTGTTTTATTGGGGGTCCACCGATATCTGATGAAATGTTGGGCCTTGCCGGGTGATTTGTTGTAGGCAGCACGAAGTGAAATATGGACATGTCATCATGACTCTGCTTTTTCTTTGTATTGGAAATATGTTAACGATTTACTTTACAACCAAGAATGTTTTGCCTGAAGCCTAAAATTGTGTATAAGAAGAGAAGCCTGATTTTGTAAATTCGAGCAGTCTCCTGAGAATATACTTCCCCGTGTGTTGTACTTCTAGGACACTTGTTACCTTGGTTGCAGCCAATAAATCGATCTTTGACTTCACCTAGAAGACTCTGAGTTTCTGTGGTCTGGATCAGGAAGAACCCGAGGTCTCTGGGTGTACCCGGACACCGCTGGGTTACCGGTGTCTGTGCCGGTTCTGAAAAACCCAGTACCTCAACTGGTCAAAAAGGCTCCACTTTGTTTCCATCTAATTACCCTCTCCAGGGGAGTTCATAGTTCACTTGCTGGTGCAGCACACGGTTATCAGTTTGAACCCCCAAATTTGGGACTAACAAAGTAGGGGGGTAAACAAGGGCTTAGTTAACCTCAAATGTAAATGCACATATTTGCAAGCAGTGCACAATGCATCATATCAGTCAGAACTGTGTTTACGAAGAGAGCAGTAGTTTTATATTCCATATGGGGGTAATAATTCTTGACGGTGCGGTTCTCCCATACAAGTGGAGGTCAGCGGGTAGAGATAAGAGTAAGGCGTTGGACTCAAACAATAACTTGTTAACAAATATACTGATGGCCTGAGAGGCGAACTCCACGATGCTTACCAGCTAATCTTGAAATTAGGGACTGGGCAGTGCGGGGTAAATGAACGGCTTGGCAATCACTAACCAGAAGAGATATATTGGCACAGAGGGCACCATAGGGACATCCCACGTAACTGTGGTTAAAGAAGAAAACAATAGTTCTCTACTTCCCAGGAGGCCATCGAATATTCCTACGGAGCGTTAAATAAAGCTGTGGTTAAAACAGAGAACAGTAGTTACCAACTTCAGTGGCGGCCATCAAACTTTTCTACGGTAAGGGAAATAAGCCATGCACAAGCACATCTAGTAGGAGGGCTTGGGTCAACTCTAATTTATAATCAAATTAAATAAGACTTGCATGGTAAATTTGGAATTGCCTCTTTAGTGCAAACACCACATGGTACCCCCTATAGGGGTGGGGTACACACATGTCAGAGGTTGATAGGACTTCGCAGTTTGCAGGTGGTTATGGAGCCAGCCATGGTGGGGGGCCCCAGATATGACGGTGGCCACATCCGGGGCAGTGGCAGAGTTACAGGGCGATCTGGGAGATGATTGGTACATAGGGATACCATTTCAGGAGCTCCATGTCGGCAAGAACTCTTGAGATCACTAAATTAACTGGAGCGCAACCCACCTGCTAACCATGGCATAGAGAAACAGGCTCTATTAAGGGCAACATATAAAGGTACCAAAACAGCACTAGAGTAAAAATGCAAAACAGTACAAATCCCAAACATGATATTCATGTACTGGGTGGTGCAATAAGCTTCAGTGACATCACACCTGTTCAGTTTTCAACAAAAGAGAGCTATAAAAAAGTTAGATATAATCTGGCGCGCGAGGATTATGCAGATAGAGTATGCACCAGAAAGACTACTACCAAAGATAAGTAACTTTTTTGCTTGAGAGGGTTTAGAAACAAAATCTGAGTTACAGCATGTGGAAATCATATCATGTAGAACTGGAGATTTATTTGATAAGTTGACTTAAGTGTGGGGACCAATGCGTGTCTCTGGCAAAAGAGTAAAAACAGAACAGTGGTCACCTGCTATGTTCAAACAGCGTGATCAGGATATGCACGTGTGTAAACAAGTTATGCACATACACAGCATGTAGACAGGATATGCATGTACATGTACGCAACTATGTCAACATTGTGGACTGAAATATATTTCATTACATTATCCACTACTTTCCAACACCAGGATCGTTTTTTCAAAGGAGCTCCAATTTGTCAGAAAGTGAGAATTTGAGTATGCCTTGAACTGGCTTCCGTGTATAAAACGGGCAAGATAGAACACATTAGTTTGCCTAGCCAAGCCAGAGACATCTGCTTTGTAGTAAATAAGTAAAGCTATGCTCATAATAGAACACTCACCTTTCAGGGCCAGCAGCTGTTGCTTGTCAGTGTGAAAGGACTGCATGTTATCTTCTTTGCCTGAGTCTCCCATGATTCGGTCACAATCATATGGTCCTGATGTGTGGGCAGTGGGTAGTCTGAGGCAAACCAAAGAAAAATACTGATTATTGACCTCAGCCCGATGCACCCCCTCAAAGTCTGTGCTCTAACAAAAATCAGGTGGACATACTATGTGCCTTCTTCAAATCTGTAGCAAACCTATACAGCTCCTCGTCATTGCAATGCCCAGTAGAGTCAGGGCTTTAAGTGGGCCGGGTCGTGCTAAAAAGCAAGTGCCCAGACTGGTCCCTATTGGGTTCTCGATTTTTGCCCTCACCCTTGGTAAACAGATAAATGTAAACTCTGCAGCAGAACCTCTGCTCGCTGCCTTTGAGGTACATTCAAAGAGACTCGTTATAGTTGTTTCACAGTATCATCATTTCAAAATGGAAGCATTTTCAATAAATGCAGATTCAGCTGCCCCCCCACGCTTCCCTCTCCTTCTGTCTAGCAGTTCCTCTCTTATTGAAAACAGTGACTTCAGGAAGAGGTTCTCCGTCTCGTTCCTCTCCTTTCGTTTATTTTCTCCCCTTTGAAATGGATCCAAAAAAGAAATATACTTTTGCTGGAAATGTCGTATTTTTCTGACATTTTAATTCCAAAGTGCAGCATCGGGGAAAAAAGGTTAAAAATAGGAAAAATAAATAACAAAATAAAGTAAGACAGAGTGGTAGCAAAGTGGCCTGATTGACTTTATTCACACGAAACACATTAGCGCCACTTAGCACAGTTGGCCAATGAAGCGCTACTTTTGTTTTCTCTTCTTTGTTTTCCCCAGGCTTGGAACTAGTGCACCAATCCTGGAAGGTACTGCAATGTGTGGATTGAAAAACAAAATATGCACTGTGGACCTGTGTTCAGGGATGTGGCCTTTTTTATCATACTGCTTACAGTTTGTAAGGATATAAGCAATGGACATTGAAATGGGTCCATTCAGGGCCCTGTAGTCATTTCCTTAACTTTTCAGGCAAAATCACTCACCGATTTCTGAATAGGCAGGGTAAAACCGTTAAGCTAACTATATTGTTCCTGCTTACATTTCACATTGTTTGCTAAATTTTGCATTCCCTATGAGTGTTTGCTTTTTCCAAAATGTTGTTACTTTTTTTTAGGCATCATATTCCTCTTGTCTAGTGTGTCATTTAAATTGAGCCACATCCAGGTGTTTATAGCCGGGGCAAATTGGGTAGTAGTTAAAGGCAGTGTGAGTCTTTCTTAGTGGGGCAGTATGGGGTTCAGTGGGGGAAGAGGGTGTGGCAATATGGCCAGAGCTGCTGAATTTGGAACTAGGGAACCGGGATAAGCCTTCATAACCAGTCTACCAGACCACTCTCCTGAGGGAGCACAATCCCATACTAGACCTTAGAAGGCCCCGCAAGGCCCTGCTGTCTTAGCACCAGCAGGTAGACCCTAGCAGTGGCAAGTGTGGGTTACCCTTGAAGGCCTGTCCGCCACAATCCATACTGAAGTTGACTTCCAGTCTTGCGGGCAGGTCTATGAAGCAGCACACCCTAGAGCAAGGGTACTCATAGTACGGCCCGCGGGCCGGCAGCTGCCCGGCAAGCCTTCCGTGGCGGCCCGCGGACCATGAGACATCGTACCGTGTTTAAAAAAAGAAAAATCCAAGAATGTCTGCAAACACTGCCCAGAGACACTCTGAGAGACTCTGTTGCTCTGTGGGGCCGGGCGATTCATTCCAGGAGGCCAGAGTGGAGCTGCAGGGGCGCTAAAAGGAGGTGAAATACAGCAAAGCTCCATTTACATGCAAATGGTCTTTTTAAAGACCTGTGAAGGCTCGGGTGGGGCTGTGTGTCTGTGCGTGCTGGGGAAGCCGGCTGGGGAAGCTGTCTCAGCTCAGTGACACACAGGCAGGGTGAAATGACAGAGGGTGACAGAGGGAGGTAGAGGGACAGAGGGAGAGGGAGGGAAGGAGACCGAGAAATGGAGACAGAGAAAGGGAGACAGACAGAGGGAGGAGGGCAACAGAGGGAGGAGGGCGACAGAGGGAGGGAGACGCAGTGAGGGAGTGAGGGAAGGGAGGGAGGGGAGGGACGGGAGGGGAGGGGAGGGGAGGGACGGGAGGGGAGGGACGGGAGGTGAGGGAGGGAGAGAGGGGAGGGAGTGAGGGAAGGGGAGTGAGGAAAGGGGAGTGAGGAAAGGGGAGTGAGGAAGGGAGTGAGTGAGGGAGGGGGAGTGAAGGAGTGAGGGAAGGGAGTGAGGGAGAGAGGGAAGGGAGTGAGGGAGAGAGGGAAGGGGAGTGAGGGAGGGAAGGGGAGTGAGGGAGGGAAGGGGAGTGAGGGAGGGAAGGGGAGTGAGGGAGGGAAGGGGAGTGAGGGAGGGAAGGGGAGTGAGGGAGGGAAGGGGAGTGAGGGAGGGAAGGGGAGTAGGGAGGGGGTGAGGGAGTGGAGTGAGGGAAGGGGAGTGAGGGAAGGGGAGTGAGGGAAGGGAGTGAGGGAAGGGAGAGAGGGAGAGAGGGAGGGAAGAGGAGGGAGGAAGTGAGGGAAGAGGAGTGAGGGAGGGAGTGAGGGAAGGCAGTGAGGGAAGGGGAGGGAGTGAGGGAAGGGGAGGGAGTGAGGAAGGGGAGTGAGGAAAGGGGAGTGAGGGAAGGGAGTGAGGAAGGGGGGTGAGGAAGGGGGGTGAGGAAGGGGGGTGAGGGAGTGAGGGAAGGGGGGTGAGGGAGTGAGGGAAGGGGGTGAGGGAGTGAGGGGAGGGAGTGAGGGAAGGGGGTGAGGGATGTGAGGGAAGGGCAGTGAGGGAAGGGGGTGAGGGAATGGGGGTGAGGGAGTGAGGGAAGATGAGTGAGGAGGGAGAGGGGGGGAGGGAGAGAGGGGAGGGGGAGAGAGGGAAGAGGAGTGAGGGAAGGGGAGAGAGGGAAGGGGAGAGAGGGAAGGGGAGAGAGGGAAGGGGAGAGAGGGAAGGGGAGTGAGGGAAGGGGGGGGGGAAAGGAAGGGAGTGAGGAAGGGAGTACGTCAGTTGTACTGTCCAGCTCCGGACGCATCTGGGAGGGCCTTCGGCGACATCCGACGGGCCCAATATATGTCAGGGATTATCCAGGGCTAGAATGTGTACACATTAAGCTCTTTGAAAATTACCTACTAAGATCTGCTAGCTGACTATCAGAAACAGATTTCAGCCGTTTAGGAGTTCCCTATTTACATTGGAGAGGCATAGGTTATTATGGGGCAATGTCATCACACCTTTCAAGCTCCACATGAGGGCAGCCTTCTCCTTCAGACTTCAAAGCTGGCGATAACCCCCAAGTCCCCTATGCCAGGCATCGCCACCTTGAAGAGCACCTCAGGCAGGTACCAACCTTTCCAGGCATGCATTACCTCTTCACCTGCCAGACAGGCTGCTGCTTCACTTACTTGAGTCGCTCAGGCCTCAGTGAAAGCCAGTGGAGCTGGCAGGGCCAGCCACTCTCAGGTCACTCTGCTGCTGCTCCCTCTGAAACACAAAGGTCTTCACTGACTGCTGGCCATTGGTTCAGAGACGGATTCAGAGCCACGCCTACTGTCGAGCTGTAGATCTCTGGCACAGAAAGCTAGACTAACACCTGCTAAGCCACACTACTCTTTCTTTCCTGGTCAAGCATCTGGCAGTTTAGGGCCTGACTGATGTCACTAGTCCTCTACTGTGACAGAGCAAATGCCAGACGGCTACGCTCTTGCAAGTTAAGGCCGCTCTCTCATCCTCAGCTGCACTGCACAGGAGGGCCCTTGGAAGAAGAGTAAGGGCAACTACGATTTTACCTCGGCTTTGGTGCACGTGGTTCGGTCCAAGACTGTGAAGCCCAGGCTGATCCCGGATTGGCCTTTGGTCCGTCATGCAGAATTTATGGGAATGTTTACTCTTTCGCCTTTCCCGAGGGCATCAGTATAGTCATCTCAATCTCCCCTCTCATAAATTGTGGTAGGTGGTGGGAATCCATTTTTAGGGGTTGCTGCCTTCTGTTGATGACAGTATTAGTGGGGTGGGTAGGTGCGAGGTGAATCTGGTTTTGTGAAGTCTAGCAGAACCGGACCTGGATAACAAAGGCAGCTCTAGCAAAAAACTTTCAACCCAGTCCTACTCTGCAGGAGGCCCAAGACTAAAATGGAGCATGGGGGCGTGGTTGGGTCATGACAGCCAACTAGTTCTGAAAACAGCTCTGTCCCCACCACTGAACCCACCCCCCCCAGCCGCCCGTCGGACAAATGCCAGAGTGCATCCGGCCCTGAAGTCTAGTTGAGATAAGGAGTTGCTCAAAAGTTGCATGTTTTTGAGGTGGAGGGCGGTGTGGCTCTTGTGGATAGATCGGTCAGAAAAGATTATGTGGTACATGGGGTGTTCAATAGGGCTCTTAAATCGGGCTCTTAAATAGGGCTCTTAAATCGGGTGGAGATGCTACATTGATGAGGACTGTTAGTAATATTTGTATGGAAAACACCGCGGTGGAAAAATCAGATGATTTCAGTGGTACGGACTATACCCACCATTCATCAATCACGTATTACCCCTTAAAGTAGCCATCACAAATAATCACCTCACCCTGCCTCGGTTACGCCATGAACCCATGAGGCATCAAAGCGCCTAACAGTAAATTACAGGCATGTTGTGGCACAGTAAGAAAACAAGTTACTTACCTGTAACTTTAGTTCTCCAGTATTGGAATCTTTCATAGATTCACATGCCTGAATCATTCCCCGTCGTCGAGACGGGAGTCTCCGGTATATAAAAAAGTAGTGCTTAGTAGTACAGCAAACTGAAAAGAGGCCTAGGTCCATTTCCCTTTTGCAACCCATAGCCTTTGTTATGTAAAAAAGGCCCAAACTTTTCCCTGAACCAATCAGAGCTCCTCACCCTCTAGAACACTCCTGAGATAACCTTCTGCCCCTCAGATTTTTCGCGCACTTGTGCATATAACACACTTCTTGTGCTAAATCCGAGGTGAGCCTCTCAGGGGAGGAGGGTGGGTGCATGTGAATCTATGAAAGATTCCAATACTGGAGAACTAAAGTTACAGGTAAGTAACTTGTTTTCTTACTCCAGTATTGGAACTTTCATAGATTCACATGCCTGAATCAGAATAGCGAGCAGTGAAAAAACAAAGCACATTTTCCTGATACATTACATAATCATGCAATACCATTAGAAAATGAAGCATAATCTCATATACATATATACATACTTATATAAAATGTGACTTTGTAAACAAAAGAAATTACGGATGGAGGGATGCAAGAAAGGCTCACCGTTACTGGATGATATTCCGCAGTACCGCCTCCCCCACCGCCGCATCCGATTCTGCGGCTGCCTCCAAGCAGTAGTGCCTGGTTAAGGTGTGTGTAGATGCCCAGGTTGCTGCTCTGCAGATATCCTGGATTGGCACTCCTCCAAACAATGCAGTGGATGTGGCCACTGCCCTCGTGGAATGGGCACGGACTCGTGCATTCAAAGGCTTTCCAGCAGCTTGATGACAGTAGACAATTGCACTGGAAATCCATCTGGCAATTCCCCTCTTTGACAGCGGGAAACCTTTCCTGGGTGCGCTGAAGGCGACGAATAACTGGGAAGACTTGCGAAACGCCTTAGTTTCTTTCAAGTAAAATTTCAAACATCTCTGAACGTCCAGCGAGTGTAATACTCTTTCTGCCGCTGTTGATGGATGAGTAAAGAAACGCTTCAGCACCAATGGTTCGTTCAAATGAAAATCAGTTGGCACCTTCGGAATGAACTTCGGGTTTGTCCTGAGAATCATCTTATCCTCTTGAAATTGCAAGAAAGGCTCCTGAATCATGAGCGCTTGTAGTTCACCTACTCTTCTCGCTGAAGTCAATGCAATGAGAAGAGCCACTTTCCAGGACAAGAACTTCAGGTCTGCCCTGTGTATTGGTTCAAATGGTGGCTTCATCAATTGAGAGAGTACAATATTCAGATTCCATAAAGGTGGTGGAGGCTTTACTGGTGGAAAGACTCTGAATATCCCTTTCATGAATTGTTTGATAATCCTTGAGGACCATAAAGATGGGCCTGACGATGATCTCCTGTAGCGGGATAACGCAGCCAAATGCACCTTGATGGAGGCGTGTGCTAATCCTTACTTTGCTAACAGCAGAATGTAAGGTATAATTTGATGCGGTGCAGCAGTAAGAGGGTGAACATCATGCCTCTTACACCACAGACAAAACCTCTTCCATTTCATTCTGTAGGTTTTGTTGGTACTCTCCGCTCTGGCCTTGGACAGGATCTCCCTACATTCATGTGAGATGTTCAGATGGCTAAACTCACAGTGTTCAGGAGAAAGGCTGCTAATCGCAAGGGTCCGGATGGCGCACCTGCCCCTTGGACATTGTCAGAAGCGATGGAATCAAGCGCAACCGAATTGGACGGTCCTCCGACAGTAGCAGCAGTTCCGTGAACCAGTGTTGTTTGGGCCACCACGGGGCTACTAGGATCAGCCTGCACGGCTCTTTCTTGATCTTCACCAGTATGCGGGGGAGAAGAGGAATTGGAGGAAAACCGTAGGCAAAGATGCCGGACCATGCCATGGAAAACACATTCCCCCAAGATCCCCTCTGGGGAAGCCAGCTTGCGAAGTACTGGCATTTTCTGTTTTCCTTTGTTGCGAAGAGGTCCACCATCGGTGTTCCCCATCTCCGAAAGACGCTGTCCAGGGTCTCCTGGTATAGCTCCCATTCGTGGCAGGACAATTTTAGCCTGCTCAGAGTATCTGCTTTGACGTTTTGATCCCCCGGGAGGTGTTATGCTGTCAATTATATTCCCTGCTGAATAGCCCATTCCCATATCTCCTGGGCTTCCTGAGACAGGGAGAGAGATCTTGTTCCCCCTTGCTTGTTTACATAATGCATTGCCGTAGTGTTGTCTGTTCTTATCAACACCGGCGCACCTTTTATCCTTGGCAGAAAAGCCAGTAATGCCAAGCGGATCGCCCTGAGTTCCAGCAGATTTATATGTAATTGCTGCTCCTCTGCCTTCCAACGGCCGCTGACCTGAAGGTCCTGAAGGAAAGCTCCCCATCCTTCTAACGACGCATCCGTCGTTACCACTAGCAGAGCTGCTCTTGCTAGAAACGTCAGTCCTTGAGACACATTTGCCTTTTGCGTCCACCACTTTGCCTGCAGCATGACTGGTGTCACCTTTATTGCATCGTCGAAGGATGTCTCCGCATGACGCCATTGGAGATCGATCTGTTCTTGCCATGGTCTCATCCTTAACCTGCAGCAAAGTACCAGTGGAATACAAGAGGACATTGTGCCCAGCAAGGATTTGTACCTGCGGACTGAAAGAGAATTTCTTTTTCCCAAGTCTTGGAAGAGGGACACAATCCTCAGCTGTCTTTCCTCGGAGGGAAACGCTTTGTTGCATTCCGTGTCCAATATTGCCCCCAGAAATGTGATCACTCTTGCTGGGTGGAGGTTTGACTTTCCCTCGTTTAGAGTCAATCCTAAATTGGCGAATAAGTCTATGCAAGCTTGTGTCGACGCTCTGGCCTGTGTCTTTGATGGTGCCTTGACTAACCAGTCGTCGAGGTACGGAAATATTTGATGTCTTTGCTTCCTCAACACAGCCGCCACTGGAGCCAGGCACTTCGTGAAAACTCTTGGCGCTGACTTCAAGCCGAATGGCAGCACCCTGAATTGGTAATGTCTTCCGCCTACCCAGAACCGAAGGTACTGCCTGTGTGCAGGATGTATTGGCACGTGGAAATACGCGTCTTGTAGGTCCAATGTGGTCATATGATCTCCTGGGTTTAATAACGGAAGGATGTCCTCCCTACGATAGAGCTTAGAGGGACGACCGGTGCACCGACGGAGAGTGCGGTGCATCCACTACCTGAGCTCGTGCCAGGTGAGGTGGAGTTGTTCCTTCCCATCACATGGGATGAGAAGATGATTATACATACACTTCCAGGTGATATGGTTTACGGTATTTAGATCTAGCAGTAGCACTAATGGTCCTGAAGAAGCAGCAGGAGATCTCTAGACTCCGTGTGTCTGCAGAAACATGTCGACCTTACATCTCTAGTGGTCATTTGTTAAACCACTTTTGCACTGTTTTTATTCATTTAGGAGTGTGAGGGTGTCTATTAAAATTGTTTTCCCGATCACTACCTAATTTTAGAGCTTTCTCTCTTTCTTTTCACAACACACTTTTATCTAAGCACTGCTACTCAGTTCCCCACCAGACACGCCATTCTTTTCACATCTGCAAACAACACTGTGGTTTTTCCTGCGCATGGCGTAGTCATCTGCCAGCACAGGTTTTTTACCCCTGAATGTGATAAGATATATACACAAGAGATCCCAGATGATGAAGGGCGGTCTCGATGGTAGACTGATGGGAACTCGTATAGTTTAATAACTATTTCCTCTTGTCTCTGTATATTTGGGTACATTGTTTGTTTCTTGACTCTCTGTTAATTTTAGGTTGGTGTCAATTATGTACAGGGGGCTTAACAGTTAGGGTCGATAAACTTACCCCTGGGACCTCCTTTGTGTTTGGTTGTCCTGTAGGGATACCATCCTGAAAGATTGTTTCTTGAGATAGGTGTTTAAGGATCTGAGATCCAGAATGGGGCGCCACTGGAGCTTGTTTTTCTTGATAAGAAAAAAACGGGAGTAAAACCCCTTGTTCTGTTTTGCACCTCCGGCCTAAATGCTGTTGCTCGCAGCCAACCTTGCCTGCGCAGGACCGCAGCTCCCCCCAGGGATCTAAATGCCGTGGTCGCTATATCCATAGCGCAGTCTATGACTTCAGCCGAAGTCATCTCTCCTTCCATAAGAATTTTCTTCGCCTCCTGCTTTTCTGGATCTGGCACCAGGTTAACATATGGAGACAGGTCGCACCACATCTGCCTGTCATACCTCCCCAATATAGCAAGGGCATTAGCGGCTCTTACAAATAGAGCAGACATTAATGAAAAACGCTTCCCTGCGTTATCCAACCTTCTGCCCTCTTTGTCTGGAGGTGTTGCAATCGGAGCAGATGGGTTCCTGGATTTCTGTTGTGCCGCCTGCGTGATAACAGAATCCGGTTTAGGATGACCCAAAAGGCAAGATGGAGCATCATCCGGTGCTTTATACTTTTTATCCAGTCTGGCCAGAACCGGTGTTACCATCGCTGGCGTCTCCATGACCTTCAATCCTTCTTTCCAGATATGAGACACTATAGGTAGAGATCGTACAGATCTCCGATACGAGTCTTTAAAGTCATATAGAAAACATTCAGTTTTCTCCTCTGTCATGGTCAGTGCAAACCTCTTAGTGGCTCTCTCCATCAGATTATGAAATCCACCAATGTACTCCGGTGGAGAGTCCACTGGCCTCTGCGGAGGAGTTGCAGGTGATGGGGCGATATAATCATGCCATTCTGCACTTGTGTCCGCAATCTCACCATCCTCCTGATCCTCATCTGAGGTATCGTGGTGTGTTGTCGGTGGTGGGGACCTAACAGTAGGTTCCGGCACAATCTCTCTCCTACGAATCGGAGTTCCTGGAACCGAACGTGGACGTGGAGTAGCCTCTATGGCCTGTTGAGCGACTGGAGTCGCTGGGTATCTCTTCTTATAATCCTCCAACATTCCTTGGAGATCCTTCAACAAAGAGGATGGTACACTGGTCATCTCCTCTCGTTGCTGTTGTCGATATCGGTGTTGTTTTTGGGGTTGTTCTTGATAACCCCCATATTCTTCCTCAGAATCGTATTCTTGGCACTTGACCTGTAATTGCGAAGGGCTACTGGCAATACCATACTCATCATCTTCCTCTGAATCTTCCTCCTCCAGTAAGTGAGACGGTAGCAATGGGGAGACCTTGCTTGGAGATGTAACCTCAGGTGTTATAGGTTTTTTCGAAGGCACCAACCTTTTTTCTGGTGTTTTTTCCCTCATCGACGAGCCCGTCGACGAGATTCCCATCGCCGTCGTCGACCAAGTCATTGTTGTTGACGCTACCGTCGACGTTGTAGTGACCGTCGACGCTGTTCTTATCGACGTCCTCGTCGACACTGCCGTCGTCGACACAGTGCTCGTCGATGCTGCCGTCGTCGACGCTGTCGCCGTCGACGCTGCCGCCGTCGACGTGGACACGGTCGTTAACGCCTTCATCGACGGTGAAACCGTCAACGATAAAGTCGCCGACGGTGAAATCGTCGACGCTGTTTTCTCACCAGCCTTCTCCTTCTTCGTTGACGACAGAGGTGTTTTCGTCGTCGTCGATGGCCCCTTTTTAGTCGACGGTTCCGTCGACGGAGTTGATTTCTCCTCAGAAAGCGCAGAAGAAGATCGTTTGATGGTAATTTTGATCTTCTGAGGTGACTGTGGTGGATCTGAGGTGGATTTTGCTCCTTTCACCTCACCAGCAGATCCCTTCTTCCCCTTAGATGAGACTGAAGGGGATTTTGAGGGACTGCGCCCTGAAGAACCTGGAGTGGTCTTTTTTGGGGCCTTCTCAGGTCTTTCCCCTAAGGAATGTGTCTGAGGAGATCTACTTCTCTTCTGAGATCTCTTAGACGCCACAGATTCCTCCTCACTATCACTTGAGAGGATTTCCTTCCTGGCTTTGACTTTCTGAAGCCAGATCAGTAGCCTTCCCTCACGATCTCTCAAGGTCTTATTTGAAAAGGTACGACATACCTTACAATCTGCTGCCTTATGGTCTGGGTAGAGACAGTAGATGCAGTCCTTGTGAGGGTCATCTGTATAAAGCCTCTTCTTGGAGCAGGTTGAACAAGCTCTAAATAATCCTTTTTTCTCTTTCTCAGACATGGTTGATGTAAAAACCTCAAATCCAAGTCAAAATACTGTAGAAGTAAAGAGTTTGAGCAGAGCTCAAAGGAGACTCCCTAGCACAACGTGCGGTAGAAAAATCTGAGGGGCAGAAGGTTCTCTCAGGAGTGTTCTAGAGGGTGAGGAGCTCTGATTGGTTCAGGGAAAAGTTTGGGCCTTTTTTACATAACAAAGGCTATGGGTTGCAAAAGGGAAATGGGCCTAGGCCTCTTTTCAGTTTGCTATACTACTAAGTACTACTTTTTTATATACCGGAGACTCCCGTCTCGACGACGGGGAATGATTCAGGCATGTGAATCTATGAAAGTTCCAATACTGGAGTAAGTAAGACTGTTAGGGAGTTATGCAGAATCATTGTGACTTGTTTTGCAGGAGTAGTTACAGAAGAAAAAGACTGGGGGGTTTGAAATAGTTACAACACAACAATATATTTCAGGGATTATCAGGGCTAGAATGTTTCCACATTAAGCTTCTTTGAAATAAACTACTAAGATCTGCTGACTCTCAGAAACAGATTCAGCCTCTTAGAAGTTCCCTAGTTACACCGGAGAGGCATAAGTTATCGAGGGGCAATGCCATCACCCCTTCCAAGCTCCACATGCAGGCAGCCTTCTTCCTCAGACTTAAATGCAGGCGATAACCCCCAAATCCCCCATGTCAGGCATCACACCCTTGATGAACACCTCAGGCAGGTACCACCCCACTTACTTTCCACCCTTTCTAGGCATGCAGCACCTCTTCACTGCCCAGACAGGCTGCTGCTTCACTTACTTAAGGCGCTCAGCCTCAGTGAAAGCCAGGGGAGCTGGCAGGCCCGCCACCCTCAAGTCACTCTGCCGCTGCTCCCTCAGCAACACGAAGGGCTTCACTGGCTGCTCGCCACAAGATCAGAGCCGGATTCAGAGCCACGCCCACTGACGAGTTGTAGATCTTTGCCGGCCTCTCCTCTGGCACAGAAAGCTTGACTAACCCCTGCTAAGCCACACTACTCTTTCTTCACTGGTCACGCATCTGGCAACTTAGGGGCCTGACTGATGTCACTAGTCCTCTACTGTGACAGAGCAAATGCCAGACGGCTACGCTCTTGCAAGTTAAGGCCGCTCTCTCATCCTTGGCTGCACTACACAGGAGGGGCCTAGGAAGGAGAGTAAAGGCAGGCCTTTAAGTGGGCCAGGTCTGGCCGGTGCATAGCACCAGCAATTCTTAAAAGCAGGTGCTGAAACGTGTCCATATCAGGCTCTCCATTATTACCCTCAGGGTGAAAAAAAAAATAATAACCTTGCAACCGTCACTGCTTTTGATGTAATCTGAAAGAAACTCCTTTTTAAGTTTTACACAGCGCAAACTTGTAGCGCTTTACAGGATCTCCACCATATATGGTCATATCGATGTTTTGAATCACAGGATTTTGAGCCAAGGTGAGCCTCAAACCTGCCTTCTCACCTTGAAAGCCGTCAGCTCTCGCCTTACACCTCAACCTCTCGCACAGAACCTGAAACAATTTCAAAATGATATACAGCGAAGTCATAGATGTTGCTGATTTATCTTATGCAATTTACGACCATTGACAAAGCCAAAAGTCCAGTCTTCTTGTAGGTGTAATGTTACTTTTTGTGTTATATAGCTGGACGAATGGACAGAAGCAGCAAAATACCATTCGGGGCCGCACACTATACTATTTACAACAAGGGGTGGTGATGGACAGAGTCTCTGAATTAAGCAGAGTACTCTCACCCAGTCAAGAGATCAGGGCTAGATCCAACACCGTTTTTTAGCTCATTGCACCATCCCAGTTTCAGAACCTGGCTGTATGCAAATTAGTCTGTCCCTGGCCCAGTGCATCATGGGAACAGGGCAGACCAGACTACAAAAGCGAATTCTTACACTGGGAAGGAAACAAGCTTCCGGGGACCGGTTTCTGGCATTTCAGCCGTCTTCGGCCCGGCTTGCTTGAATCCTGATGGTGCAATGAGCAAGGGACTCACATCTGAGTATACCCTTCCACGCTTAGGGTGGACAAAATTATTTACAACAAGGGGTGGTGATGGACAGAGTCTCTGAATTAAGCAGAGTACTCTCACCCAGTCAAGAGATCAGGGCTAGATCCAACACCGTTTTTTAGCTCATTGCACCATCCCAGTTTCAGAACCTGGCTGTATGCAAATTAGTCTGTCCCTGGCCCAGTGCATCATGGGAACAGGGCAGACCAGACTACAAAAGCCAATTCTTACACTGGGAAGGAAACAAGCTTCCGGGGACCGGTTTCTGGCATTTCAGCCGTCTTCGGCCCGGCTTGCTTGAATCCTGATGGTGCAATGAGCAAGGGACTCACATCTGAGTATACCATTCCATGCTTAGGGTGGACAAAATTATTTACAACAAGGGGTGGTGATGGACAGAGTCTCTGAATTAAGCAGAGTACTCTCACCCAGTCAAGAGATCAGGGCTAGATCCAACACCGTTTTTTAGCTCATTGCACCATCCCAGTTTCAGAACCTGGCTGTATGCAAATTAGTCTGTCCCTGGCCCAGTGCATCATGGGAACAGGGCAGACCAGACTACAAAAGCCAATTCTTACACTGGGAAGGAAACAAGCTTCCGGGGACCGGTTTCTGGCATTTCAGCCGTCTTCGGCCCGGCTTGCTTGAATCCTGATGGTGCAATGAGCAAGGGACTCACATCTGAGTATACCCTTCCACGCTTAGGGTGGACAAAATTATTTACAACAAGGGGTGGTGATGGACAGAGTCTCTGAATTAAGCAGAGTACTCTCACCCAGTCAAGAGATCAGGGCTAGATCCAACACCGTTTTTTAGCTCATTGCACCATCCCAGTTTCAGAACCTGGCTGTATGCAAATTAGTCTGTCCCTGGCCCAGTGCATCATGGGAACAGGGCAGACCAGACTACAAAAGCCAATTCTTACACTGGGAAGGAAACAAGCTTCCGGGGACCGGTTTCTGGCATTTCAGCCGTCTTCGGCCCGGCTTGCTTGAATCCTGATGGTGCAATGAGCAAGGGACTCACATCTGAGTATACCCTTCCACACTTAGGGTGGACAAAATTATTTACAACAAGGGGTGGTGATGGACAGAGTCTCTGAATTAAGCAGAGTACTCTCACCCAGTCAAGAGATCAGGGCTAGATCCAACACCGTTTTTTAGCTCATTGCACCATCCCAGTTTCAGAACCTGGCTGTATGCAAATTAGTCTGTCCCTGGCCCAGTGCATCTTGGGAACAGGGCAGACCAGACTACAAAAGCCAATTCTTACACTGGGAAGGAAACAAGCTTCCGGGGACCGGTTTCTGGCATTTCAGCCGTCTTCGGCCCGGCTTGCTTGAATCCTGATGGTGCAATGAGTAAGGGACTCACATCTGAGTATACCCTTCCACGCTTAGGGTGGACAAAATTATTTACAACAAGGGGTGGTGATGGACAGAGTCTCTGAATTAAGCAGAGTACTCTCACTCAGTCAAGAGATCAGGGCTAGATCCAACACCGATTTTTAGCTCATTGCACCATCCCAGTTTCAGAACCTGGCTGTATGCAAATTAGTCTGTCCCTGGCCCAGTGCATCGTGGGAACAGGGCAGACCAGACTACAAAAGCCAATTCTTACACTGGGAAGGAAACAAGCTTCCGGGGACTGGTTTCTGGCATTTCAGCCGTCTTCGGCCCGGCTTGCTTGAATCCTGATGGTGCAATGAGCAAGGGACTCACATCTGAGTATACCCTTCCACGCTTAGGGTGGACAAAATTATTTACAACAAGGGGTGGTGATGGACAGAGTCTCTGAATTAAGCAGAGTACTCTCACCCAGTCAAGAGATCAGGGCTAGATCCAACACCGTTTTTTAGCTCATTGCACCATCCCAGTTTCAGAACCTGGCTGTATGCAAATTAGTCTGTCCCTGGCCCAGTGGGTGGCAGGGTATACTCAGACATGAGTCCCTTTCTCACTGCTCCATCAGGATTCAAGCAAGCCGGGCCGAAGAGGCTGAAATGCCAGAAACCGGTCCCCGGTAGCTTGTCTCCTTTCTGGTGAAGAATTGGCTTGGTAGTTTGGTCTGCCCTGTTCCCATGATGCACTGGGCCAGGGACATACTAATTTGCATATAGCCAGGTTCTGAGCTGGGATGGGGCAGTGAGATAAATAACGGTGATGGATCAAGCCCTGATCTTTGGACTGGGTAAGAGTGGTCTGCTTAATTCAGACACTCTGTTCATCACCACCCCCTTTTCTGAATCGTTTTTGGCCACTATAGGTGTGGCAGGGTATACTCAGACATGAGTCCCTTTCTCACTGCTCCATCAGGATTCAAGCAATCCGGGCCGAAGAGGCTGAAATGCCAGAAACCGGTCCCCGGTAGCTTGTCTCCTTTCTGGTGAAGAATTGGCTTGGTAGTTTGGTCTGCCCTGTTCCCATGATGCACTGGGCCAGGGACAGACTAATTTGCATATAGCCAGGTTCTGAGCTGGGATGGGGCAGTGAGATAAATAACGGTGATGGATCAAGCCCTGATCTTTGGACTGGGTAAGAGTGGTCTGCTTAATTCAGACACTCTGTTCATCACCACCCCCTTTTCTGAATCGTTTTTGGCCACTATAGGTGTGGCAGGGTATACTCAGACATGAGTCCCTTTCTCACTGCGCCATCAGGATTCAAGCAAGCCGGGCCGATGAGGCTGAAATGCCAGAAACCGGTCCCCGGTAGCTTGTCTCCTTTCTGGTGAAGAATTGGCTTGGTAGTTTGGTCTGCCCTGTTCCCATGATGCACTGGGCCAGGGACAGACTAATTTGCATATAGCCAGGTTCTGAGCTGGGATGGGGCAGTGAGATAAATAACGGTGATGGATCAAGCCCTGATCTTTGGACTGGGTAAGAGTGGTCTGCTTAATTCAGACACTCTGTTCATCACCACCCCCTTTTCTGAATCGTTTTTGGCCACTATAGGTGTGGCAGGGTATACTCAGACATGAGTCCCTTTCTCACTGCTCCATCAGGATTCAAGCAAGCTGGGCCGAAGAGGCTGAAATGCCAGAAACCGGTCCCCGGTAGCTTGTCTCCTTTCTGGTGAAGAATTGGCTTGGTAGTTTGGTCTGCCCTGTTCCCATGATGCACTGGGCCAGGGACAGACTAATTTGCATATAGCCAGGTTCTGAGCTGGGATGGGGCAGTGAGATAAATAACGGTGATGGATCAAGCCCTGATCTTTGGACTGGGTAAGAGTGGTCTGCTTAATTCAGACACTCTGTTCATCACCACCCCCTTTTCTGAATCGTTTTTGGCCACTGTAGGTGTGGCAGGGTATACTCAGACATGAGTCCCTTTCTCACTGCTCCATCAGGATTCAAGCAAGCCGGGCCGAAGAGGCTGAAATGCCAGAAACCGGTCCCCGGTAGCTTGTCTCCTTTCTGGTGAAGAATTGGCTTGGTAGTTTGGTCTGCCCTGTTCCCATGATGCACTGGGCCAGGGACAGACTAATTTGCATATAGCCAGGTTCTGAGCTGGGATGGGGCAGTGAGATAAATAACGGTGATGGATCAAGCCCTGATCTTTGGACTGGGTAAGAGTGGTCTGCTTAATTCAGACACTCTGTTCATCACCACCCCCTTTTCTGAATCGCACACTATACTAGGTACAGGTTTTTAGCTTAAGTATTTAAACCCCTTGCGTGCTCGTGATGGAACCATTCCGTCAGGAGCCACGGTGGGGCTGTGCTGGTGAGGGAATGGTTCCGTCACGGCCAGGCGGGCGCGCCTGTGCGGCGCTGATTTCGCACCTTCGCGGCGTGTTTTATTGAGCTGGCGGGGCCGTGACGGAACCATTCCGTCACAAGCACAGTGCCACCGTGGCTCGTGAAGGAATGGTTCCGTCACGAGCATGGCGGCGCCGCGCGGCCCCCCTGCCCCCTAGCGCCGCGGCGGAATTACTGCCGCGGCCAAGGGGTTAAACAATGCCCTTCATTACATCAGCCAAGTTCCTTATGAGAGCCCCCCCTCCCTTCCCCCAGTTTATTTATCTGACTTAAAGCCCTGAGTAAGGGCAACTACGATCTTACCTCGGCTTTTGGTGCATGTTGGCAGACTTGAGGGGAAAGTTTACTTGTTTGCCTTCCCTGATGACAGTATTGGAGGGGAGGGTAGGTGCGAGGCGAGTCTGGTTTTGTGAAGTTAAGCAGGACCGGAACTGGATACCAAAAGGCAGCTCATGCAAAAGCGTTCAACCCAGTCCTACTCTGCAGGAGGCCACGAGTAAAATGAAGCATGGGGGGCGTTGTTGGGTCATGACAGCCAACCAGTTCTGGAAGCAGATGAAGTGCAGACTGCATAGAAGGGAAAGGAAAGAGAGAACAATATAATACATGCAATGGGAAGTGGAGTGGGTAAGGAAGAAGGGTGCATTTAAGAGGCTAGAAGGGAGTAAAAAGAAGCATACTGTAATGGAAAAAGGAAGACAGAAGAGAGAAGCATGAGATGTAGGTGAGGAGAAGGCAGAGGACAGGGATAAGCAGTGAGTGTAAGTACATTTTCATGCATGCTAAAAAGCATACAAGTCATGACTAAAACATCCGATCCCTAAAATGAAAAGCATACAGACCTGCATATCAAGTTTCCAGTTAGAAACAGTAGCTGGCTTGGGCCTCCATGGCTCCAAGTACTGAGATGACAGTGGGCAGATTACTGCAGCACATATGGGATCCCACCAAAATGCAGGCTGGGTGCAAAATTCAGCAACAACAGTAGCAGTATGAAAGAAACTGAAATTACTCACCGTAGCGCCAACGCAAATGGCCTAGCAGGGTCATCAAGGGCAGTAGATAATTATACAGGCCTGTCTCCAGAATGGAAATGAAGATTAATTCCTAAAACCCTAGGTCATGTCAAGCAGTGTCTGTACATTGCAGTGTTAATCACACCAGCTGTGTTTTCTAAGAGGCTGTAAGGCAGCCACTGCCCATGCCTAATATTAAATCCAGGTGCTCACATTTTTTGGGGTTAAGGCCGCACCCATTACTCCTGGCTCCACCCACTTCCTCTACTGGCTCCACCCACTTACTCTACTGGCTCCACCCGTATCCTCAACTAGCACTGCTGAAAGCCAATACCCAATCTGAATTTCAGCAAGAGAGACTTCCTCAAGTAAGGTTTTGATAGGAGGTTCCTCCTCCTTTAGGTTTGGGTCTCCGGCCTACTTGCGGTCATGTGGGGCAATAGTGCAGTTTTGGGAGTGAGAGGGAACAATTGAGGAGCGTGGCGGTGTCTCTTAGCCCCCTATCAAAATGAAGCCTGTTTTACCAACTTGAGAGCTGAGCCGGTGTATGGTCGCGGCGTCTGTGATCATGGGCAGGAATTGTGGTCCCTCTTGACTGGTAGACAGGATGGTGCGCTGGTGCCCGCCCTGGCTATGCCCCCATTTGCAGTGCGGATGATTCAGCGGCCCACCAAGCGGAGATGCGTATTCTGTGGTGCAGCGGGGCTGCTGCAGTTCAAGTCCCTCCAGGAGGTACGCTCAAGGTTTGTGTGGCACAGCGCGAGCAACATTGAGGATGACCTACGGCATTGCTGTCCGCCCGTCCTCTGATTTGGTTAGGAAATGGGCTTGCAGATCAGCTTGGATAATGCGCATAGGGGGACGGTTATTGGTGCTTTGTGGTCTGGTTTAAAAACCATGTGCCTGAATTGTGTTTTTGTGTAGGCCGGGGGCCATCAGGCCACAGGGCAGGTGGTGTCTGAGGCAGCCTCTGAGTCAGTCCATTTCATGGCCTTGTCTATCTGCTTTGGGTAATGAAGGCAGACTGGAAGAGATAAGTCTTGTCACACAGCATTATAAATCCCCCAAAATGTATTGGTATCGCATCGTAACAACAGTGTGTGAGGTATGAATGAAAAACTGATCCCTTGGCGTACAATTTGTCTGAAGTCACGCTGCAGGCGGGTTGCATGTGTGTCTTTCGCCCGGTAAGAACATGAGGCTGTCACTGGTAAATTCCAATGACCAGAGCAATTCCTTGCATTGCATGGATGTTGTCATCTCATTGGGCTCCGGTACTCGATTGAGGCTCATGCCATTCACTTATGTTCTCCAGCGTCAGCAGTGTGCGAGATGTTGCAGCTGGGTGAACACCACCGTCCAGGCTGACTGCAGAATAGCCGCATCTTAATCAGTTTGGGTCTAAAGGTGGGCCTCGTTTGTTCCAGTAGGCCTAAGGGGACTGCATAGAGCACAACATGGTAATGAACATGGGTGTGGCATCAAGGTGTCGCATGTGTGAGGCTACCATGTTGTTGTCCCGTTCACCATCATGAATGGGATAATAAATTATGTTGAGCGATGGTAAACACAATATTCACAATGGAACAATTATACATAAAGTAATTAAGCCACCTGTCCATTGCCCAGGAGCGTAGTGAATGCTCCTGTGGGCGAGATTTTTATGTCGGCAGGGGTCATGTCTTGTGTTGGGCTGGTGGTTCGTCGTGGCAGGAGCTTGTGCTTGACGGAAGAATACAAGGGATTTGTTTGAGGCCTGGTTTACTGTGATAATGTATGTCTCAGGCCCTTAATCTAAACTAAATAATTTCGGTACTACGTGCCAGAGTCCAGAAATAGCTTGGCGGTTGTACCACGTGATCAGTATATCCCAAATTCGGTGATGACCTGGAAGGCATCCGTGTAAGTGGTTCAACGGCTGGACAGGCAGCAGTTTTGTCTGTTGTTGCTGCTCTGTTGGTTTTGTCAAGGTGAGATGGGCCCTTAGCGGGCCGGGCGAGCTGTACCGTGTTGTGGGGAGACTCGACTAACTGGGTTGTGCCGTGATGGTAGGCCTACACCTACTGGGTAGTTTTAGTTGTAAACTGTACACTGTGTGGCAAAATTTGCGATTTCATCAGACTACTAGCTGATGTGTAAGTAAATGCTTAGAATAGCTTAAAACAGGGCACCGTCTCGTGGGTGAGAAGGGACAAGTGTTTGCAAGGTTCCGAATCTGGGTGCGTCCCTTTGTTTTGGCCGGTGCGCGGTCCTGGACACGCCCCTCCCCCACCCCTCGAAGGTTCCAAAGAGTGCTCGGACCTGGGTAGAAAGCCACCGCACTCTGAACAGCATTCATGGCCAGGAGGTAGGCGTACGGAGCGGCGCTCCCGACCGGGCCTAAGAGTCCATTTGGGCCTATTGGTCCTGCCCCGGGTTTGATGGATGCCACTGACCAAGGCTCATATCTTTGGCTCATGGTGGGTGCGGCCTACAGTCTGGCGGTGTGATAGATGATAGACTGGTAAGTGGTCTTTGCAGCATGGGAACAGTTGAGAACGTGGAGGGTGGCTCGCAGCCCTGTCTGTGCACTGGACCCACTTGGGTTTTAGGTTCAGCCTCGATGCCGGATCCTGGGCAAATCACTTGGTCTCTTGCTGGTAAGGAGCCTTTGTTCTCAGCAGTCGCAGCTGGGTGTAGGTATATGCCCCAGTGTGGAATGGATCGCACATTTCCAGTTTTGTTCAGAGTGTATACCAAGCGAGAGGTGGCTGGAGGGTTGCACTTGTAAAAAAGTCACATAAGCTACAGTGCTTGGAACTCCAATGTCAGGATGCACTTTTCACAAGTGAGAGCGTGGAAAAACATCATCATCTGCATAACAAAGTGATATAGACGCAAGAGCATGAGGGTACACATAGAAGTCTTCAAAACATGTTTGTTGTAATTGAAAACTGGGGTTTTAACCGCATGCGTGCGGGCGGAATTCCGCCCGTACGCTGAGAATCTGTAAAGTGCACTTTACATGACGAGCTGGGCTCGTCATGAGCGTGCGAGGAGGCTACCTCATGACGAGCACAGCTCGTCATGAGCGTCGAAGGGGTTAATAGCAGCAACAGAGCTTAGCCCTTCCCCACCACAATTACAGAAGTACTCCTGGTAGGGCATTACTGGCCTCTCTCAGAGGGCATCAAGCAGGAACCCTCTGGGCAGTTATGATACATGAACATCATTATAGGTGAATAATCCAAACACAAGAGAAAGTTTTATACAGTGGATATCTTGACCACATGTATTTCAAGGTACCCTTACGTCAAACGAATGTACAAGTAAAAATTCAGACAATTGCCTAGGATCACACAATTTAGTTAAGCAGGGTATATAGGCATCCATTACTGAAGTGTCGGGGATCGGTTCCCAGCTGGAGCCACTCTCTAAATATTGCGATTTCTTTTTCAAGCCTTTGGTACAATCCACCAGTACCTATATCAAGGATACCAAAAGTCTTCTTTCAATGTTACTCAATGTCCAGCTACCAGAGGAGCCATGCTACTTGGTCTCCCTAGACATTGAAAGTTTATACACCTGCATCCCGCAGGATGCTACCTTGAAGGTCCTGGCCGATGTCCTCGAGCAGACCACTTGGACATATACCACCTCCAAGACTTTTGTCATTGATTGCGCTACTTTAGCTCTTAAACGCAATTTTTTCCAATATCAAGATACCATCTATCTGCAGAAGACTGGTACTTCGATGGGCAGTACTTTTGCCCCAAGTATTGCAGGGTTGTATGTTTACAACTTTGAGAAGACGCATATCCTGACCACTACCAATCCTTACGCTCTCAATGTTATCCTGTGGCAGAGGTACATTGATGATGTGCTTTTAATTTGGAAAGGATCTGAGGATAGCCTTCTAGCCTTTTTTGATTGGGTGAACACCTGCGATCCTCACCTCAGATTCACTCATCAATATGACCCCAATTCCATTGTCTTCCTGGATGTCACTTTAACTAGGGAAGGTGACCATCTAACGAGTAAAACTTACTACAAACCTACCAGTAAAAATAACCTTCTACACTTCTCCAGTTTCCATCCGCGCCCGTTACGGGAAAATTTACCCTTCGGCCAATATCTACGAGTTCGTAGAAATTGTAGTAGTGTCAGTGACTTCAATACCCAAGCAGAAGACCTAACCACTAAGCTATTACAGAGAGGCTACCCAAAGAAAATATTGCAAAAAAGTCGAAAGAGAGCGAGAAACAACAACAGGGAGGCTCTATTGGAAGATCATAACAAAGAGACTGAAACTGAAATCCCACTCACCTGTGTAACCACTTACAGCAATATTTCTAATGCTGTGAGTCGCTGCATTGGGAAGCATTGGCACATTCTAACAAGCAATGGTCGAAAATGGCAAAAACCGCTATTTTCTTATAAACGAGAAAGAAGTTTGCGTGACTCTCTCGTACATACTCGCCCCAGAATTGATCAGACAACACACGAACAGACTGTATTGAATGTATGGGGCCTACCACCTGTAACGGGCCATTTCCCATGTGGGGGGTGCAGCGTTTGCCACCTCACGACAACAACTAAAGCTTTAAACTTAGAAGAGGGAAAAGAATGGCATCTTAGAGGTCACACTAATTGTAATTCAAGTAATGTCATCTACTTGATTACTTGTCCCTGCGGTCTCAGACACGTGGGTATGACCACCAGGAAGATCAAAATGCGCATTGGGGAACACCGCAGTAATGTGAGGTGTGGTAGAAGCACCACTAAATTACCCACCCACTTCCTAGAACGTGGCCACTGTCCCAATGATCTTAGATGGGTGGTAATAGAACAACTGAATCCTACCAATGAAGGCAGCCTATTTGAGAAGGAACAAAGGTGGATATATCGCCTTTTGACACACACACATGGCCTTAACGATGACATACCTTGGGGGTCAGTTATGCGGAGATGATCTAGTGTTCCCCTTGCTGTCCTCCCTAGCCCACAAACCTCTTCCATTTAGCAGAATAAGAAGTCTTAGATGGCGCTAATCCATCCTTCTGCCCCTAATTGCAGTTACCACATAGCCTTGATTTACTGAGTTGTTCTAAAAGAGAATAATAAGGCTGGTTATATGCTTTGTTGCTACTGTGTTTTATGACTTGTGTAGCTTAAATATCTTTGGCGACATTATTTTATTATATATATATCTGTTTAGAACATGATTCCAAAGTGGGTTCGGTTGATAAATAAAACATCATCCTGCTATGGTTGTTCAGCCGTTTCTCGGGGTTACAACCCGTATATATCATTCTAGCCTCGAAACTGATGTTTATGTACTTGTAACATTGACGTATAGGCAAGTAAATAGAGAGGCCCCTTTAAGATTCCTAAGTGATGACGTCAGTCACGTGACCGCAAGCCACGTTGATTACGTTTCTAACTTATTAACCACGTCCGCTGCGGCCCGCTTGTAGTTCCGGGCTGCGGATGTGAACACCGTAGGTTTGACGGCGGGCAGTCGCCCAGATACAAGTAGGTTGTCCGTGGGCCGATGGGGCCTTTTGCCTGGAAATAATTTAATAATTGCTGTAACAAACACCCCGAGCCGTGCATAGGAATAAAATCACCGTTTCCCTTGTGTTTACATTTAGATTGCCTGGGCGTGAAGAAATCCCCCTGCCGCAAGCCCATGGGGCGCTCTCACCATTAATTAACTGTGAGTGCTTTTTTCTCTGAGTGCGATCGGACCTTTTGATCCTTCCGTTTTTTCTAAAGGTGTTTTTAACTGCTAGTAATTCCTAACGAGCACTTTCTATACTAGGATGTATTTGGCTGCCAAACAATGTGTACAGAATATTTTTACACACCAGTTTAAGGCAGACTATGAGTGGGGCTGGAATATTATGCCATGAATATTGCTACAGTCTATAGCATTCATCTATTTGTTAATGGACAGTTTTGCAATTACAGAAGATAAAATTGTGAGGTTATACAGCATGTATACACGTGTCTAGAAGTGTTTACAATTATATAATGTCTAAATACCCATAATTATAAATTACATATGTTTGTTTTGATTTCTACATTTCAGATTTCCTGGTCTCCCATAATGCGGAGAGGCCACAGGAAGAAATCCCTACATGAACTTTTACAGATAAGGTTGTAATAGTTTATTTTCCCACCCCATAAGGTCGGACGCCTTAGCGTGTGCCTACCATGGAGTGAGAATTTCTTTTTTGGTCCTGACGAATGCTAAGCTGATCTTTGGCTTGCTAGCAGAAACATGTTGACCATTCTTTTTCTATTATTAGGACTTTATGGTTCAAATTAACACAACCACTTATCAGTCCGCTTTGTTTCACTAGTTTTAACGGAGTTAGAACTACCCTCTCATTAAAAAGAATTGTTTCAGTTGGAGGAGTAGTCCATACTCTTTTTAATTCACCCTAATCACCAATTCTGATTTCTTTTCTACTACCTGGGACCCAATGAAGACAACTGGCTACCAGCTCTGAGTTGGGGCCTGAGGGTCCTTTTAGCTTACACTCAGCACGTGTATTTCACCTCCATACTAACTTGGTATCTATTTTGGTGCTAGTAAACTTATGACACCTTGAACCTTTCTTGTCTTTTATCTTTGCTTTTTACTTTAGTTTTGTTGACACTCTTACGTTGATTGGTATATCCATTACTGAAGGCCATCCCATCAGAAGTTGTGTTGTCATGTATAATAGTGGAGACAAGCACCAACAAATAAGGGTCTTGGGGGGGGGGGTCAGTTTGGCAGGGCAGGAACACACACTTTATATCAATGGGAGCATCAATGGTTTAGATATGCTTCTTCCACCCTTAGCAGCAAGACTCGGCCAGCAGTAGCACGTCCAGTTGGTGCTAGTTTGTCTAGATTCATGAGTCACATGCAACTGCATCAATTGAGCTGGACTACGTACCTAGGTCACACACATTAGGCAGAGGGGTTTCAGTATGATCCACATAAATGGGGACGGAACCAGAGCATGAAACTGTAACTGTTAGATTCTGACACAATGTCTCTGCACCACTCATATTGTTAACAGTTAATCAGCCTTTGAATATAGTCAGATGAACAGCACAGGATTCAACTGCACATGGAAAATCCCTTTAGCATATTAATGGACAGATTGAATTATACAGACATGCATTTCTCAAGGCCACTCGTTTATATGCACCAGGAGCTGGGCATTTAAGGGTTCCCATGGCTCTTGCCAAATGACAATTGAACAGGAAGATGTAGAGTGATTACAAAGGGCATAGGAAGGGTGATGGCAATAGCAACGCAAGACTGTCAGTTTATGCTGAGTAGAATGTTTCGAATCACCAATCAGAAGGGTACTAGGAGGCAAACCAGTAAAACAGGCAGGTCTTTGATTCTGGTGGAGAGCAATTAATTCCGTGTATAAACCTTTGAGCTAGGTCCGATTCCTAGATTAAGCAACCATGCTTCCAGCCTTGTAAAGGCCCTGTTGTTTGCATCATTGATTACTACAAAGTACCAGGGATAGGGAACAGATTATTTATAACAAGAACTGTGTATCGCAAGATGAACGAGTAAACATGATTGATGAGGCCTCATTGACGCTTTGTCATAGCAGTTCAGATCCCACCACAGAGGGCGAAGACAAAGCAATGGCCCCTGACAGACAATCCTACATTTTATTTGTCCGGGACTGGTGCTTGCAATCTCATTCCATTTTGCAGTCAGGAACGAGAATGTAAAGAAATATCTGTGAATGTACGGGGCTCACCCAACAGTGAAGAAAACAAGACATTTAGCACAATTCTATAATCCTAAAGTGTGGCGCAGGCAACAATTTTAGCACAGCCAAAATAAAATCACGGTACTCATTGGCAGATGCACAATAGACAAACATTCACTGAAACCAGATTGACATCATTAATTTGTTCGCAATTGTTTATCACTAAAACTGTGCAAATGTCTGGTCAGTTCACCAAAGTATGTGCAATCCGTAAACGAGTGCATGTTACAGGTTGCTTTAGTTAAGCTAAAAATGACCCACCTTAATGCCATTGCAGCTAGGCTGGCTGTGGAATTTGTCATCTAACAATTGTGCTGCTGTTCCAAAGGTTCAGGAAACACTGGGTTAGAGGACAAAAGGCTACATTGTATTAAAAAAACATTTGCCATTCCCATTATTCAAGAAACTGCAGGTATTTGTACATATTTTTCTCCTCATGTTCCCACCCACTTGTCTGCTCCATTGTATACATTAGCAGAAATTTGGAATTGGACGACCTACGATAGGGTGGGGACATTAGCATGGCGACACAGCATCTAAATATCGCAGTTAGACGGTGAGGGGCTTACATGCAATATGGACAGGAGACAAAGCAGAATACTGGGGGTGCAGCCGCCCCCCCCCCCCACCCCCTTATTGCATTCGATGGTAGGGAGGCGGGATCCACTCTGCTATAGGCGTTACATTTGCCCATATATGGGCAAATGGGTACACTGGCAGGCACCTGTAAATAGATTGGGTTTTAAATACGTTTTCCTTTTGGCCATTTCTATAAAGGATGTGCACTCTGTAAACATGAGAGTGTGGGTAACGGGATCCTGCATTTAAGAAGAAAAAAAAGCCACCCTTCAGCCTGCTGGGTTGCTAAATTTGTTATTCCAAAAAGTGTGCTGCGACTCCTATAGGGTGGAGAAATAATGGTTTGGAGCACAAATGCTGCCAATTACCAGAACACATATTGCATTCATATTTAGAAGGTGGAGGTAAAGAAATGCGTTACTTACCTGTAACTGCAGTTATCCAGTATTGGTATCTTTCATAGATTCACATGCCTGAATCATTCCACGTCGTCGGGGTGGGAGTCCCCGGTATATAAAAAGAGTAATGTCACATAGACATATACATAGTAATAGGCCAGAGGCCTCTCATTAGTAACATGTCCATGTCCTTTTGTAAAAAGAACCAAACTTTGGCCAAGAGCCAATCAGATATCACCACCCTCTAGAACCTTCCTGGAAGGAGCCCTAGTCCCTCAGATTTTCGTAAGCACAGTGCTAAATAGTACCTACTGAGAGAACCAAGGTGAGCCCTTACAGGGGAGGTGGGTGGGTTGCATGTGAGTCTATGAAAGATACCAATACTGGATAACTGCAGTTACAGGTAAGTAACACATTTCTTATCCAGTATTATAGGTATCTTTCATAGATTCACATACCTGAATCAGAGTAGCACCTCTAGTGAAATAGATGGCGTAGCACCGCCTGACCCACCGCTGCATCCTTCATCAGCTCGGAATCCAAGCAGTAGTGCTTGGTGAAGGTATGAGGCGTCTTCCATGTCGCCGCTCTGCATATGTCGATGATGGGTACCCCAGCGAAGAGCGTCATAGAGGTGGAGACCGCTCTAGTGGAGTGGGCCCAGACTTTAGAATGCAGAGGATGTCCTGCCTGTTGGTGGCAGAAAGTAATGGCTGCCGAGATCCACCTTGAGATGGACTGCTTTGTCAATGGAAGACCTTTCCTGGGCCTGCTAAAGGCAATAAATAGTTGGTTGGATTTTCGAAAGTGTTCTGTTCTATGGATGTAGAACTTCAGACATCTCTTGAGGTCTAAGGAATGGAGACACCTTTCTGCTGCGGTGCTTGGGTTCGGGAAGAAGAACCGCAGAACTATAGGTTCATTCAGGTGAAAGTTGGATGGAACCTTTGGTATGAATTTGGGATTAGTTCTTAAGATAACTCTGTCCTGTTTGAACTGTAAGAAAGGGTCTTGAATGGAGAAGGCTTGGAGCTCACTCACTCTCCTTGCTGATGTGAGCGCTAGTAAGAGAGCTGCTTTCCATGATAGATATTTGATGTCAGCTTTGTGTATTGGCTCAAAGGGGTGTTTCATTAATTGAGCCAGTACGATGTTGAGCTGCCAGGTGGGTGGCAAAGCCCTCACTGGAGGGAATGTCCTGAACAATCCTTTCAGAAACTGCTTGATCAGTCTATTGGACCAGAGAGAAACACCAGACGAAGAACGCCTATACCGAGATATAGCCGTCTGGTGAACTTTTATTAAGGCGTGGGCCAACCCCGAGGGAGCCAAATGAAGCAGATAAGGCAGAATCTGTGCCGGCGAAGATTCAAATGGGTGTATCCTGTTTGTCTTACACCATATACAGAATCTTTTCCACTTCAGGGAATACGTCTTGTTGGTACTGTCGACCCGGGCCCGGGCCAAGACTACCCTGCATTCTTGAGGAATGTCTACGTTCTGGAACTCTCTGTACTCAGGAGCCAAGCCGATAATTTGAGAGATTGTGCATCCGGATGTTGGACTTGCCCGTGGTTCATTGTCAGGAGAGTGGGGCTTGGCCTGAATGGAATTGGCGGTTCCAGCGACCGGAGGTGAAGTTCCGTAAACCAGTGTTGGCGTGGCCACGCCGGGGCAATCAGGATTAGGGTGCAATGCTCCGCCTTCATTTTCCTGAGAACCCTGGGAATCAGGGGAAATGGAGGAAATGCGTAAGCGAAGATGTTGCACCATGCGATGGAAAAGCATTCCCGAGAGACCCCTTCTGGGGATGCCAGCTTGCGTAGTATTGGTATTTTGCGTTGAGTTGTGTCGCAAACAAATCCAGGTGAGGCTTGCCCCAATGGGAGAATACGGAGTTGTGAAGATGTTGATCCAGCTCCCACTCGTGGCAGATGGAGCGTTGCCTGCTTAGAGAGTCCGCCAGGGTATTGTCTGCCCCTGGGACATACTCTGCCCGTAAAGAAATATTGTTTCGAAGCAGCCACTTCCAAATACGTTGAGATTCTAGCGACAGTGTCATAGATCGAGTTCCCCCTTGTTTGTTCGGATAGTGCATTGTGGTGGTGTTGTCCGTTCTCACAAGCACTGGGTAATCCTTTATCCGGGGCAGGAATGCTCTTAGTGCCAGGTAGACTGCCCTCAATTCGAGAAGGTTGATATGCAGCTGCTTTTCTGTCCGAGACCATAGCACATTGATCTGGAGTTCTTGCAGATACGCACCCCATCCCTACAATGAAGCATCTGTGGTGATCACATGTGGAGAGATTGGTAGTAGGAATGGAAGGCCCTGGTCCAGATTTTGAGGTTGAAGCCACCAATCTAGGGCCTGCACAATGATTGGAGTGGATCCACTGAGTGGATAGTGCCTCCTGCAGCGGCCGCATACGAAGACGGCAGTGTGGGATCAGCAGGATGTTGGAGGACATCATCCCCAATAATGACTTGTACAGGTGCACCGTGATGTTCTTCTTGGCCTGAATCTTGGCTGCTAGAGACCTGAGTTTGAGCTGACGTTCCTGTGAAGGAAAGGCTTTTTCCTGATCCGTATCCAGGACTGCCCCCAAGAAAGTGAGGCATTGAGAAGGCTGAAGTACAGACTTTTCTTGGTTGAGAGTGAGTCCCAGGTTTTCGAAGAGTTGCAGACAGGCGTCTGAGGACCTGCTCACGCCTGCGAAAGTAGGCGCCTTTATGAGCCAGTCGTCCAAGTAGGGGAAGACTTGGCGATGGTGTTGGCGAAGATATGCTGCCACCGAAGACAGACACTTTGTAAAAATGAGAGGAGCTGAATTCAGTCCGAAGGGCAGCACCCTGAATTGGTAGTGTCTGCCCGCCACCGCAAACCTGAGGAATTGCCTGTGGTTTTTGTGGATCGGTATGTGGAAATAGGCATCTTGGAGGTCTAAAGACATCATGAAGTCTTTTGAATCGAGGAGCTGCAGCACCTCCTGAATGGACACCAAACGGTCTATTGAGGTATCCGTTGAGGTCTCGTAAGTCCAATATAGGTCTCCATTTTTTCTCCTTCTTCCTTATTAGGAAGAATCGGGAATAGAATCCTTTGCCTTTCTGATCCCGAGGTACTTTTTCTATAGCTCTTTTGTGGAGCATTATAGAGAGTTCTTTTTGTAAGAGATGTAGATTCTTGTGGTTCATTGGACGTGGAGGATTCGAAGGAGGAGTCTCCACAAACTCCAATGAATGTCCGTACTTGACTAGCTGAAGTACCCAGCGATCCGTTGTAATCTGCTGCCAATTGTGGAGGAAAAATGAGATCTTTCCTCCAACTGCGTAAGGTGGAGAAGAAATGGAGGCCTGCGGTAGAAAGAGGTCATTACCTTCTGGCTGCGTCTTTCTTCCCTCCGCGTCCACGAAAGGAATATTTGTTGTATGATGACTGATTTTAATGCTGCTGTCTTTGTTGGTACTGGGGTTTGTACTGCTGGTTTGAGTTGTACGATGATTTTGTACCCCTGATAGCCAGCTCGTGAAGGTTGTCCTCTTCCTCTGGAGCCCCGAAAGGAAGTATTTCTGAACTGAAGAGTACCTAGGGCTTTCGCGGTCTCAGTATCCTTTTTGATACCTTGCAGCATGTCGTCTATGTCTTTCCCAAACAGTACCTGGCCATCGAACGGCATGTCCAATATCTTGGCCTGCACTTCTGGTCGGAAAGATGTGGCCTTAAGCCACCCTTGGCGCCTTAGGACCGCAGCCCCTGCCAATTGTCTGAATCCTGTGGAGGCGATATCCATTCCCACGTCGATCATTTCAGAGGCTGAACGTTCGCCCTCAAGAAGGATCTTTTTTGCTTCCTCTCTTTGGTCTTCTGGGATAATACCCAAATATGGAGCAATATCCGCCCACATTTGGCGGTTGTAGCGCCCTAACAGGGCTAAGGAGTTAGCCGCTCGTACAGTGAGGGCCGACATGGAGTAAAACCTTTTGCCAATGTTATCCAGCTTACGACCCTCTTTATCTGGAGGCGCAGTCAACGCCGCCGATGGATTATTAGATTTAGGCTGCGCAGCTTGGGTAATGACAGAGTCTGGTTTTGTGTGTCCTGTAAGGCATGCAGGTGCGGTGTCAGGAGCCTTATACTTTTTGTCGAGCCTGGGTAGGACTGGAGGCAAAGATGAAGGATTCTTCATTATTTTCACCCCCTGATCCCAAATATACTCAATAATGGGAATGGATCTCACAGCCTTTTGAAATGGCTCTTTAAAGTTATACAGGAAACAATCCTGAGGTTGCGTGGTCATTTGGATTTTGAATCTTGAAGCAGCCCTTTCTAAGATGTTGTGGAACCCTCCGATGTCTTCCGGAGGCGAGTCTGCCTGTGCTTGGTCAGGGGAAGCCGGAGCTGGAATAACGTATTCATTCCATTCATCTTCCTGCAGTTCTCCTTCCTCTTGCTGTTCGCCCTCGTCCTGTGCTCTTCCTTCCTCTTCTTCATCAGAAGACTGTAAAGGAGGCAAATAAGCAGTGTCCTGTTGAATGACCAGCGGAGGCAGCCTAGGGCGAGGTGGAGGGGTAGGTATCACAACTGGCGGTTGCGGCCCTACTGGAGGAGGCGGATTGGAAGGAAACCGCTGCTTATAATCCGCAATGAGAAATTGTAAATCCGTCACTATGGATGCTGGAAGACACACCATAGGTTGTGAAGGTGGAGCTGGAGTAGAGTGATATTCCTCCTGGAAATCCATTCCTTCCTAATCCAGGTCTTCACACTCTGAACTTTCATGGATTTTAATGTTAAGTTCTGATGGGTTGGTAGCAGTCTGAAACAGTGAGCCATCCTCAAAATCCTCCGTGTCCAACAATTGAGCCGGCGGCAGTGGCTGGACTCTACTTGGTGAGGTCAATTCTGGCGTCAAAGTACGCTTAGTTATCCTGAAGTGTGTATATGAGTACTTCAAGGAAGGCGATCCTGTCGTCGGTGAGCCCGTCGACGGTATGATCGTCGACGGGGAAACGTCGACGGTTATAGCCGGCGTCGACGGTGGCGTCCTCGTCGACGACGGAACTGTCGACGGCAGCGTCGTCGACGGTGTTTTATTTGTCGATGGCAGCGACGCTGGAGATGTCGTCGATGGTCCCGTCGACGGCTTTGTTTTCGTCGACGGTGGTCTCGATGTCGATGGTCTCGTCGACGGCTTCGTCGACGATGGAACTGTCGACGGAGGCTTCACTGACGTTGACGAGGATTTCGTCGACGATGAAGAAGGTTTCATCGACGTCGATGGGGCTTTAGTCATCGACGATGATTTTTGTTTCATCGACAAGGAAGCACTCGTCGATGGAGGCTTCGTCGTCGATTTTTTAATTATTATTACAGACGGAATGGACCTACCCGTCGATGATGAGGCTGAAGTAGTCGTCGACGTTGAGGAGAATGACGATGCCAGCGATGTGGAGATTGTTGTTGTCGACGTTGTTACAGTCACCACTGAGGATGTCCTAACAGGCTTTTTGAAGGTAGTATCCTGAAGAGACACCTTCTCAGCCATGGCCTTTGAACGAACCTCTGAAGACTTGGGCGTCTTCTTTTGAGGTGGCTCCAAAGATGGTCCTGGGGATGACATTCTAGGCCTTTTGGGAGAGGAATGAGTACTTTTGATGGAACACTCACTCTCCCCTGAAGAGACAACCCGGTCCTTGTCTTTAAGTCTCTGGAGGCAGAGCAGCAGGCGTCGCTCTCTGTCCTTCAGAGTTTTTGTCGAAAAAGTGCGGCAGACCTTGCAATCCTTTGCAGAGTGGTCAGGGTAGAGACAGTAAAGGCAGTCTTCATGCCGGTCATCAACATGAAGCCTCTTTTTCCCACAAGAGGAACAGGATCTAAATAGTCCTTTTTTAGGAGTGTCAGCCATGATCAACTGAAAAAACTCCTCACAGAGAACAATGTCTGAGAGAAAAATATTGAAAAAGGTAAAGAATACCAGAAAAACTGAGCAGAGCTCAGAGGAGACTCCCTTAGCACGACGTGCGGTAGAAAATCTGAGGGACTAGGGCTCCTTCCAGGAAGGTTCTAGAGGGTGGTGATATCTGATTGGCTCTTGCCAAAGTTTGGTCCTTTTTACAAAAGGACATGGATATGTTACTAATGAGAGGCTTCTGGCCTATTACTATGTATATGTCTATGTGACATTAATATTTGTATATACCAGGGACTCCCACCCCGACGACGAGGAATGATTCAGGCATGTGAATCTATGAAAGATACCTATAATACTGGATAATGTGCTCATATGTTTACTCCATGCACTGACAAATCTAAAAGCATTAGCAGGTGCATCTTTTTCGGTACATCTACCTTTGTCTCAAAAGGACATGTAACAACTTAAATTCGATACATGTGATATGATTTCTACGTGGAGAGGGCCATGCCTATGGTGCTAGCTCAGGCGGGTGGGGGGAGTTTCAGGATCAATTGTTCACAAGGCTCCACTCAGTTTCCACCTAATTACCCTCTCCAGGGGAGATCATAGTTCACTTTCTGGTGCAGCACACGGTTATCTGTTTGAACCCCCAAATTTGGGACTAACAAAGTAGGGGGGGGTAAACAAGGGCTTAGTTAACCTCAAATGTAAATTCACATATTTGCAAGCAGTGCACAATGCATCATATCAGTCAGAACTGTGTTTACGAAGAGAGCAGTAGTTTTATATTCCATATGGGGGTAATAATTCTTGTTGGTGCGGTTCTCTCATACAAGTGGAGGTCAGCGGGTAGAGATAAGGGTAAGGTGTTGGACTCAAACAATAACTTGTTAACAAATATACTGATGGCCTGAGAGGCGAACTCCACGATGCTTACCAGCTTATCTTGAAATTAGGGACAGGGCAGTGCGGGGTAAATGAACGGCTTGGCAATCACTAACCAGAAGAGATATATTGGCACAGAGGGCACCATAGGGACATCCCACGTAACTGTGGTTAAAGAAGAAAACAATAGTTCTCTACTTCCCAGGAGGCCATCGAATATTCCTACGGAGGGTTAAATAAAGCTGTGGTTAAAACAGAGAACAGTAGTTACCAACTTCAGTGGCGGCCATCGAACTTTTCTACGGTAAGGGAAATAAGCCATGCACAAGCACATCTAGTAGGAGGGCTTGGGTCAACTCAATCAAATTAAATAAGACCTGCTTGGTAAATTTGGAATTGCCTCTTTAGTGCAAACACCACATGGTACCCCATATAGGGATGGGGTACACACATGTCAGAGATTGAAAGGACTTGGCAGTTTGCAGGTGGTTATGGAGCCTGCCATGGTGGGGGGCCCCAGATATGACGGTGGCCACATCCGGGGCAGTGGCAGAGTTACAGGGCGATCTGGGAGCAGATTGGTACATAGGGATACCATTTCAGGAACACCATGTCGGCATGAACCCTTGAGATCACTAAATTAACCGGAGCTCAACCCACCTGCTAACCATGGCATAGAGAAACAGGCTCTATTAAGGGCAACATGTAAAGGTATTATGCAGTACCAAAACAGTAATAGAGCAAAAATGCAAAACAGTACAAACCCAAACATGATATTCATGTACTGGGTGGTGCAATAAGCTTCAGTGACATCACGCCTGCTCAGTTTTCAACAAAAGAGAGCTATAAAAAAGTTACAGATATAATCTGGCGCTTGGGGCTATTCTTAAGGCGATGATTATGCAGATAGAGTATGCACCAGAAAGACTACTACCAAAGATAAGTAACTTTTTTGCTTGAGAGGGTTTAGAAACAAAATCTGAGTTACAGCATGTGGAAATCAAATCATGTGGAACTGGGAATTCTTTTGATAAGTTGACTTAAGTGTGGGGACCCATGCGTGTCTCTGGCAAAAGAGTAAAAACAGAACAGTGGTCACCTGCTATGTTCAAACAGCATGATCAGGATATGCACGTGTGTAAACAAGTTATGCACATACACAGCATGTAGACAGGATATGTTGTACATGTACGCAACTATGTCAACATTGTGGACTGAAATATATTTCATTACATTATCCACTACTTTCCAACACCAGGATCGTTTTTTCAAAGGAGCTCCAATTTGTCAGAAAGTGAGAATTTGAGTATGCCTTGAACTGGCTTCCGTGTATAAAACGGGCAAGATAGAACACATTAGTTTGCCTAGCCAAGCCAGAGACATCTGCTTTGTAGTAAATAAGTAAAGCTATGCTCATAATAGAACACTCACCTTTCAGGGCCAGCAGCTGTTGCTTGTCAGTGTGAAAGGACTGCATGTTATCTTCTTTGCCTGAGTCTCCCATGATTCGGTCACAATCATATGGTCCTGATGTGTGGGCAGTGGGTAGTCTGAGGCAAACCAAAGAAAAATACTGATTATTGACCTCAGCCCGATGCACCCCCTCAAAGTCTGTGCTCTAACAAAAATCAGGTGGACATACTATGTGCCTTCTTCAAATCTGTAGCAAACCTATACAGCTCCTCGTCATTGCAATGCCCAGTAGAGTCAGGGCTTTAAGTGGGCCGGGTCGTGCTAAAAAGCAAGTGCCCAGACTGGTCCCTATTGGGTTCTCGATTTTTGCCCTCACCCTTGGTAAACAGATAAATGTAAACTCTGCAGCAGAACCTCTGCTCGCTGCCTTTGAGGTACATTCAAAGAGACTCGTTATAGTTGTTTCACAGTATCATCATTTCAAAATGGAAGCATTTTCAATAAATGCAGATTCAGCTGCCCCCCCCCACTCTTCCCTCTCCTTCTGTCTAGCAGTTCCTCTCTTATTGAAAACAGTGACTTCAAGAAGAGGTTCTCCGTCTCGTTCCTCTCCTTTCGTTTATTTTCTCCCCTTTGAAATGGATCCAAAAAAGAAATATACTTTTGCTGGAAATGTCGTATTTTTCTGACATTTTAATTCCAAAGTGCAACATCGGGGGAAAAAAGTTAAAAATATGAAAAATAAATAACAAAATAAAGTAAGACAGAGTGGTAGCAAAGTGGCCTGATTGACTTTATTCACACCAAACACATTAGCGCCACTTAGCACAGTTGGCCAATGAAGCGCTACTTTTGTTTTCTCTTCTTTGTTTTCCCCAGGCTTGGAACTAGTGCACCAATCCTGGAAGGTACTGCAATGTGTGGATTGAAAAACAAAATATGCACTGCGGACCTGTGTTCAGGGATGTGGCCTTTTTATCATACTGCTTACAGTTTGTAAGGATATAAGCAATGGACATTGAAATGGGTCCATTCAGGGCCCTGTAGTCATTTCCTTAACTTTTCAGGCAAAATCACTCACTGATTTCTGAATAGGCAGTGTAAAACCGTTAAGCTAACTATATTGTTCCTGCTTACATTTCACATTGTTTGCTAAATTTTGCATTCCCTATGAGTGTTTGCTTTTTCCAAAATGTTGTTACTTTTTTTTAGGCAGCATATTCCTCTTGTCTAGTGTGTCATTTAAATTGAGCCACATCCAGGTGTTTATAGCCGGGGCAAATTGGGTAGTAGTTAAAGGCAGTGTGAGTCTTTCTTAGTGGGGCAGTATGGGGTTCAGTGGGGGAAGAGGGTGTGGCAATATGGCCAGAGCTGCTGAATTTGGAACTAGGGAACCAGGATAAGCCTTCATAACCAGTCTACCAGACCACTCTCCTGAGGGAGCACAATCCCATACTAGACCTTAGAAGGCCCCGCAAGGCCCTGGTGTCTTAGCACCAGCAGGTAGACCCTAGCAGTGGCAAGTGTGGGTTACCCTTGAAGGCCTGTCCGCCACAATCCATACTGAAGTTGACTTCCAGTCTTGCGGGCAGGTCTATGAAGCAGCACACCCTAGAGCAAGGGTACTCATAGTACGGCCCGCGGGCCGGCAGCTGCCCGGCAAGCCTTCCGTGGCGGCCCGCGGACCATGAGACATCGTACCCGTGTTTAAAAAAAAAAAATCCAAGAATGTCTGCAAACACTGCCCAGAGACACTCTGAGAGACTCTGTTGCTCTGTGGGGCCGGGCGATTCATTCCAGGAGGCCAGAGTGGAGCTGCAGGGGCGCTAAAAGGAGGTGAAATACAGCAAAGCTCCATTTACATGCAAATGGTCTTTTTAAAGACCTGTGAAGGCTCGGGTAGGGCTGTGTGTCTGTGCGTGCTGGGGAAGCTGGCTGGGGAAGCTGTCTCAGCTCAGTGACACACAGGCAGGGTGAGATGACAGAGGGTGACAGAGGGAGGTAGAGGGACAGAGACAGAGGGAGGGAAAGGGAGACAGAGAAATGGAGACAGAGAAAGGGAGACAGACAGAGGGAGGAGGGCAACAGAGGGAGGAGGGCGACAGAGGGAGGGAGACGCAGTGAGGGAGTGAGGGAAGGGAGGGAGGGGAGGGACGGGAGGGGAGGGTCGGGAGGTGAGGGAGGGAGAGAGGGGAGGGAGTGAGGGAAGGGGAGTGAGGAAAGGGGAGTGAGGAAAGGGGAGTGAGGAAAGGGGAGTGAGGAAAGGGGAGTGAGGGAGGGAGGGGGAGGGAGGGAGTGAGGGAAGGGAGTGAGGGAGAGAGGGTAGGGAGTGAGGGAGAGAGGGTAGGGAGTGAGGGAGAGAGGGAAGGGGAGTGAGGGAGGGAAGGGGAGTGAGGGAGGGAAGGGGAGTGAGGGAGGGAAGGGGAGTAAGGGAGGGGGTGAGGGAGTGGAGTGAGGGAAGGGGAGTGAGGGAAGGGGAGTGAGGGAAGGGAGTGAGGGAAGGGGATTGAGGGAAGGGGAGTGAGGGAGTGAGGGAAGGGAGTGAGGGAAGGGAGTGAGGGAGAGAGGGAGGGAGTGAGGGAAGAGGAGGGAGGGAGTGAGGGAAGAGGAGTGAGGGAGGGAGTGAGGGAAGGGGAGTGAGGGAAGGCAGTGAGGGAAGGGGAGGGAGTGAGGAAGGGGAGTGAGGAAGGGGAGTGAGGAAGGGGAGTGAGAAAAGGGGAGTGAGGAAGGGGGGTGAGGGAAGGGGGGTGAGGGAGAGAGGTGAGGGAGTGAGGGAAGGGGGGTGAGGGAGTGAGGGAAGGGGGGGTGAGGGAGTGAGGGAAGGGGTGAGGGAGTGAGGGAAGGGGAGTGAGGGAAGGGGGTGAGGGAATGGGGGTGAGGGAGTGAGGGGAGGAGTGAGGGAGGGAGAGAGGGGAGGGAGGGAGAGAGGGGGGGAGAGAGGGAAGGGGAGTGAGGGAAGGGGAGTGAGGGAAGGGGAGAGAGGGAAGGGGAGAGAGGGAAGGGGAGAGAGGGAAGGGGAGAGAGGAAAGGGGAGTGAGGGAAGGGGTGAGGGAAAGGAAGGGAGTGAGGGAAGGGAGTACGAGTCAGTTGTACTGTCCAGCTCCGGACGCATCTGTGAGGGCCTTCGGCACGACATCCGAATCGGGCCAAATATATGTCAGGGATTTTCCAGGCATAGAATGTGTACACATTAAGCTTCTTTGAAATTACCTACTAAGATCTGCTAGCTGACTATCAGAAACAGATTCAGCCGTTTAGGAGTTCCCTAATTACATTGGAGAGGCATAGGTTATTATGGGGCAATGTCATCACACCTTTCAAGCTCCACATGAGGGCAGCCTTCTCCTTCAGACTTCAAAGCTGGCGATAACCCCCAAGTCCCCTATGCCAGGCATCGCCACCTTGAAGAGCACCTCAGGCAGGTACCAACCTTTCCAGGCATGCATTACCTCTTCACCTGCCAGACAGGCTGCTGCTTCACTTACTTGAGTCGCTCAGGCCTCAGTGAAAGCCAGTGGAGCTGGCAGGGCCAGCCACTCTCAGGTCACTCTGCTGCTGCTCCCTCTGAAACACAAAGGTCTTCACTGACTGCTGGCCATTGGTTCAGAGACGGATTCAGAGCCACGCCTACTGTCGAGCTGTAGATCTCTGGCACAGAAAGCTAGACTAACGCCTGCTAAGCCACACTACTCTTTCTTTCCTGGTCAAGCATCTGGCAGTTTAGGGGCCTGACTGATGTCACTAGTCCTCTACTGTGACAGAGCAAATGCCAGACGGCTACGCTCTTGCAAGTTAAGGCCGCTCTCTCATCCTCAGCTGCACTGCACAGGAGGGCCCTTGGAAAAAGAGTAAGGGCAACTACGATTTTACCTCGGCTTTGGTGCACGTGGTTCGGTCCAAGACTGTGAAGCCCAGGCTGATCCCGGATTGGCCCTTTGGTCCGTCATGCAGAATTTATGGGAATGTTTACTCTTTCGCCTTTCCCGAGGGCATCAATCTCCCCTCTCATAAATTGTGGTAGTTGGTGGGAATCCATTTTTAGGGGTTGCTGCCTTCTGTTGATGACAGTATTAGTGGGGTGGGTAGGTGCAAGGTGAATCTGGTTTTGTGAAGTCTAGCAGAACCGGACCTGGATAACAAAGGCAGCTCTAGCAAAAAACTTTCAACCCAGTCCTACTCTGCAGGAGGCCCAAGACTAAAATGGAGCATAGGGGCGTGGTTGGGTCATGACAGCCAACCAGTTCTGAAAACAGCTCTGTCCCCACCACTGAACCCACCCCCCCCAGCCGCCCGTCGGACAAATGCCAGAGTGCATCCGGCCCTGAAGTCTAGTTGAGATAAGGAGTTGCTCAAAAGTTGCATGTTTTTGAGGTGGAGGGCGGTGTGGCTCTTGTGGATAGATCGGTCAGAAAAGATTATGTGGTACATGGGGTGTTCAATAGGGCTCTTAAATCGGGCTCTTAAATAGGGCTCTTAAATCGGGTGGAGATGCTACATTGATGAGGACTGTAAGCAATATTTGTATGGAAAACACTGCGGTGGAAAAATCAGATGATTTCAGTGGTACGGACTATACCCACCATTCATCAATCACGTATTACCCCTTAAAGTAGCCATCACAAATAATCACCTCACCCTGCCTCAGTTACGCCATGAACCCATGAGGCATCAAAGCGCCTAACAGTAAATTACAGGCATGTTGTGGCACAGTAAGAAAACAAGTTACTTACCTGTAACTTTAGTTCTCCAGTATTGGAATCTTTCATAGATTCACATGCCTGAATCATTCCCCGTCGTCGAGACAGGAGTCTCCGGTATATAAAAAAGTAGTGCTTAGTAGTACAGCAAACTGAAAAGAGGCCTAGGTCCATTTCCCTTTTGCAACCTATAGCCTTTGTTATGTAAAAAAGGCCCAAACTTTTCCCTGAACCAATCAGAGCTCCTCACCCTCTAGAACACTCCTGAGATAACCTTCTGCCCCTCAGATTTTTCGCGCACTTGTGCATATAACACACTTCTTGTGCTAAATCCGAGGTGAGCCTCTCAGGGGAGGAGGGTGGGTGCATGTGAATCTATGAAAGATTCCAATACTGGAGAACTAAAGTTACAGGTAAGTAACTTGTTTTCTTACTCCAGTATTGGAACTTTCATAGATTCACATGCCTGAATCAGAATAGCGAGCAGTGAAAAAACAAAGCACATTTTCCTGATACATTACATAATCATGCAATACCATTAGAAAATGAAGCATAATCGCATATACATATATACATACTTATATAAAATGTGACTTTGTAAACAAAAGAAATTACGGATGGAGGGATGCAAGAAAGGCTCACCGTTACTGGATGATATTCCGCAGTACCGCCTCCCCCACCGCCGCATCCGATTCTGCGGCTGTCTCCAAGCAGTAGTGCCTGGTTAAGGTGTGCGTAGATGCCCAGGTTGCTGCTCTGCAGATATCCTGGATTGGCACTCCTCCAAACAATGCAGTGGATGTGGCCACTGCCCTCGTGGAATGGGCACGGACTCGTGCATTCAAAGGCTTTCCAGCAGCTTGATGACAGTAGACAATTGCACTGGAAATCCATCTGGCGGCAATTCCCCTCTTTGACAGCGGGAAACCTTTCCTGGGTGCGCTGAAGGCGACGAATAACTGGGAAGACTTGCGAAACGCCTTAGTTTCTTTCAAGTAAAATTTCAAACATCTCTGAACGTCCAGCGAGTGTAATACTCTTTCTGCCGCTGTTGATGGATGAGTAAAGAAACGCTTCAGCACCAATGGTTCGTTCAAATGAAAATCAGTTGGCACCTTCGGAATGAACTTCGGGTTTGTCCTGAGAATCATCTTATCCTCTTGAAGTTGCAAGAAAGGCTCCTGAATCGTGAGCGCTTGTAGTTCACCTACTCTTCTCGCTGAAGTCAATGCAATGAGAAGAGCCACTTTCCAGGACAAGAACTTCAGGTCTGCCCTGTGTATTGGTTCAAATGGTGGCTTCATCAATTGAGAGAGTACAATATTCAGATTCCATAAAGGTGGTGGAGGCTTTACTGGTGGAAAGACTCTGAATATCCCTTTCATGAATTGTTTGATAATCCTTGAGGACCATAAAGATGGGCCTGACGATGATCTCCTGTAGCGGGATAACGCAGCCAAATGCACCTTGATGGAGGCGTGTGCTAATCCTTACTTTGCTAACAGCAGAATGTAAGGTATAATTTGATGAGGTGCAGCAGTAAGAGGGTGAACATCATGCCTCTTACACCACAGACAAAACCTCTTCCATGTCATTCTGTAGGTTTTGTTGGTACTCTCCACTCTGGCCTTGGACAGGATCTCCCTACATTCATGTGAGATGTTCAGATGGCTAAACTCACAGTGTTCAGGAGAAAGGCTGCTAATCGCAAGGGTCCGGATGGCGCACCTGCCCCTTGGACATTGTCAGAAGCGATGGAATCAAGCGGAACCGAATTGGACGGTCCTCCGACAGTAGCAGCAGTTCCGTGAACCAGTGTTGTTTGGGCCACCACGGGGCTACTAGGATCAGCCTGCACGGCTCTTTCTTGATCTTCACCAGTATGCGGGGGAGAAGAGGAATTGGAGGAAAACCGTAGGCAAAGATGCCGGACCATGCCATGGAAAACACATTCCCCCAAGATCCCCTCTGGGGAAGCCAGCTTGCGAAGTACTGGCATTTTCTGTTTTCCTTTGTTGCGAAGAGGTCCACCATCGGTGTTCCCCATCTCCGAAAGACGCTGTCCAGGATCTCCTGGTCTAGCTCCCATTCATGGCAGGACAATTTTAGCCTGCTCAGAGTATCTGCTTTGACGTTTTGATCCCCCGGGAGGTGTTATGCTGTCAATTATATTCCCTGCTGAATAGCCCATTCCCATATCTCCTGGGCTTCCTGAGACAGGGAGAGAGATCTTGTTCCCCCTTGCTTGTTTACATAATGCATTGCCGTAGTGTTGTCTGTTCTTATCAACACCGGCGCACTTTTTATCCTTGGCAGAAAAGCCAGTAATGCCAAGCGGATCGCCCTGAGTTCCAGCAGATTTATATGTAATTGCTGCTCCTCTGCCTTCCAACGGCCGCTGACCTGAAGGTCCTGAAGGAAAGCTCCCCATCCTTCTAACGACGCATCCGTCGTTACCACTAGCAGAGCTGCTCTTGCTAGAAACGTCAGTCCTTGAGACACATTTGCCTTTTGCGTCCACCACTTTGCCTGCAGCATGACTGGTGTCACCTTTATTGTATCGTCGAAGGATGTCTCCGCATGACGCCATTGGAGATCTATCTGTTCTTGCCATGGTCTCATCCTTAACCTGCAGCAAAGTACCAGTGGAATACAAGAGGACATTGTGCCCAGCAAGGATTTGTACCTGCGGACTGAAAGAGAATTTCTTTTTCCCAAGTCTTGGAAGAGGGACACAATCCTCAGCTGTCTTTCCTCGGAGGGAAACGCTTTGTTGCATTCCGTGTCCAATATTGCCCCCAGAAATGTGATCACTCTTGCTGGGTGGAGGTTTGACTTTCCCTCGTTTAGAGTCAATCCTAAATTGGCGAATAAGTCTATGCAAGCTTGTGTCGACGCTCTGGCCTGTGTCTTTGATGGTGCCTTGACTAACCAGTCGTCGAGGTACGGAAATATTTGATGTCTTTGCTTCCTCAACACAGCCGCCACTGGAGCCAGGCATTTCGTGAAAACTCTTGGCGCTGACTTCAAGCCGAATGGCAGCACCCTGAATTGGTAATGTCTTCCGCCTACCCAGAACCAAAGGTACTGCCTGTGTGCAGGATGTATTGGCACGTGGAAATACGCGTCTTGTAGGTCCAATGTGGTCATATGATCTCCTGGGTTTAATAACGGAAGGATGTCCTGTAGGGATACCATCCTGAAAGATTGTTTCTTGAGATAGGTGTTTAAGGATCTGAGATCCAGAATGGGGCGCCACTGGAGCTTGTTTTTCTTGATAAGAAAAAAACGGGAGTAAAACCCCTTGTTCTGTTTTGCACCTCCGGCCTAAATGCTGTTGCTCGCAGCCAACCTTGCCTGCGCAGGACCGCAGCTCCTCCCAGGGATCTAAATGCTGTGGTCGCTATATCCATAGCGCAGTCTATGACTTCAGCCGAAGTCATCTCTCCTTCATAAGAATTTTCTTCGCCTCCTGCTTTTCTGGATCTGGCACCAGGTTAACATATGGAGACAGGTCGCACCACATCTGCCTGTCATACCTCCCCAATATAGCAAGGGCATTAGCGGCTCTTACAAATAGAGCAGACATTAATGAAAAACGCTTCCCTGCGTTATCCAACCTTCTGCCCTCTTTGTCTGGAGGTGTTGCAATCGGAGCAGATGGGTTCCTGGATTTCTGTTGTGCCGCCTGCGTGATAACAGAATCCGGTTTAGGATGACCCAAAAGGCAAGATGGAGCATCATCCGGTGCTTTATACTTTTTATCCAGTCTGGCCAGAACCGGTGTTACCGTCGCTGGCGTCTCCATGACCTTCAATCCTTCTTTCCAGATATGAGACACTATAGGTAGAGATCGTACAGATCTCCGATACGACTCTTTAAAGTCATATAGAAAACATTCAGTTTTCTCCTCTGTCATGGTCAGTGCAAACCTCTTAGTGGCTCTCTCCATCAGATTATGAAATCCACCAATGTACTCCGGTGGAGAGTCCACTGGCCTCTGCGGAGGAGTTGCAGGTGATGGGGCGATATAATCATGCCATTCTGCACTTGTGTCCGCAATCTCACGATCCTCCTGATCCTCATCCGAGGTATCGTGGTGTGTTGTCGGTGGTGGGGACCTAACAGTAGGTTCCGGCACAATCTCTCTCCTACGAATCGGAGTTCCTGGAACCGAACGTGGACGTGGAGTAGCCTCTATGGCCTGTTGAGCGACTGGAGTCGCTGGGTATCTCTTCTTATAATCCTCCAACATTCCTTGGAGATCCTTCAACAAAGAGGATGGTACACTGGTCATCTCCTCTCGTTGCTGTTGTCGATATCGGTGTTGTTTTTGGGGTTGTTCTTGATAACCCCCATATTCTTCCTCAGAATCGTATTCTTGGCACTTGACCTGTAATTGCGAAGGGCTACTGGCAATACCATACTCATCATCTTCCTCTGAATCTTCCTCCTCCAGTAAGTGAGACGGTAGCAATGGGGAGACCTTGCTTGGAGATGTAACCTCAGGTGTTATAGGTTTTTTCGAAGGCACCAACCTTTTTTCTGGTGTTTTTTCCCTCATCGACGAGCCCGTCGACGAGATTCCCATCGCCGTCGTCGACCAAGTCATTGTCGTTGACGCTACCGTCGACGTTCTAGTGACCATCGACGCTGTTCTTGTCGACGTCCTCGTCGACACTGCCGTCGTCGACACAGTCCTCGTCGATGCTGCCGTCGTCGACGCTGTCGCCGTCGACGCTGCCGCCGTCGACGCTGCCGCCGTCGACGCTGTCGTAGACACGGTCGTCAACGCCTTCATCGACGGTGAAACCGTCAACGATAAAGTCGCCGACGATGAAATCGTCGACGCTGTTTTCTCACCAGCCTTCTCCTTCTTCGTTGACGACAGAGGTGTTTTCGTCGTCGTCGATGGCCCCTTTTTAGTCGACGGTCCCGTCGACGGAGTTGATTTCTCCTCAGAAAGCGCAGAAGAAGATCGTTTGATGGTAATCTTGATCTTCTGAGGTGACTGTGGTGGATCTGAGGTGGATTTTGCTCCTTTCACCTCACCAGCAGATCCCTTCTTCCCCTTAGATGAGACTGAAGGGGATTTTGAGGGACTGCGCCCTGAAGACCCTGGAGTGGTCTTTTTTGGGGCCTTCTCAGGTCTTTCCCCTAAGGAATGTGTCTGAGGAGATCTACTTCTCTTCTGAGATCTCTTAGACGCCACAGATTCCTCCTCACTATCACTTGAGAGGATTTCCTTCCTGGCTTTGACTTTCTGAAGCCAGATCAGTAGCCTTCCCTCACGATCTCTCAAGGTCTTATTTGAAAAGGTACGACATACCTTACAATCTGCTGCCTTATGGTCTGGGTAGAGACAGTAGATGCAGTCCTTGTGAGGGTCATCTGTATAAAGCCTCTTCTTGGAGCAGGTTGAACAAGCTCTAAATAATCCTTTTTTCTCGTTCTCAGACATGGTTGATGTAAAAACCTCAAATCCAAGTCAAAATACTGTAGAAGTAAAGAGTTTGAGCAGAGCTCAAAGGAGACTCCCTAGCACAACGTGCGGTAGAAAAATCTGAGGGGCAGAAGGTTCTCTCAGGAGTGTTCTAGAGGGTGAGGAGCTCTGATTGGTTCAGGGAAAAGTTTGGGCCTTTTTTACATAACAAAGGCTATGGGTTGCAAAAGGGAAATGGGCCTAGGCCTCTTTTCAGTTTGCTATACTACTAAGTACTACTTTTTTATATACCGGAGACTCCCGTCTCGACGACGGGGAATGATTCAGGCATGTGAATCTATGAAAGTTCCAATACTGGAGTAAGTAAGACTGTTAGGGAGTTATGCAGAATCATTGTGACTTGTTTTGCAGGAGTAGTTACAGAAGAAAAAGACTGGGGGGTTTGAAATAGTTACAACACAACAATATATTTCAGGGATTATCGAGGGCTAGAATGTTTCCACATTAAGCTTCTTTGAAATAAACTACTAAGATCTGCTGACTCTCAGAAATAGATTCAGCCTCTTAGAAGTTCCCTAGTTACACCGGAGAGGCATAAGTTATCGAGGGGCAATGCCATCACCCCTTCCAAGCTCCACATGCAGGCAGCCTTCTTCCTCAGAATTAAATGCAGGCGATAACCCCCAAATCCCCCATGTCAGGCATCACACCCTTGATGAACACCTCAGGCAGGTACCACCCCACTTACTTTCCACCCTTTCTAGGCATGCAGCACCTCTTCACTGCCCAGACAGGCTGCTGCTTCACTTACTTAAGGCGCTCAGCCTCAGTGAAAGCCAGGGGAGCTGGCAGGCCCGCCACCCTCAAGTCACTCTGCCGCTGCTCCCTCAGCAACACAAAGGGCTTCACTGGCTGCTCGCCACAAGATCAGAGCCGGATTCAGAGCCACGCCCACTGACGAGTTGTAGATCTTTGCCGGCCCCTCCTCTGGCACAGAAAGCTTGACTAACCCCTGCTAAGCCACACTACTCTTTCTTCACTGGTCACGCATCTGGCAACTTAGGGGCCTGACTGATGTCACTAGTCCTCTACTGTGACAGAGCAAATGCCAGACGGCTACGCTCTTGCAAGTTAAGGCCGCTCTCTCATCCTTGGCTGCACTACACAGGAGGGGCCTAGGAAGGAGAGTAAAGGCAGGCCTTTAAGTGGGCCAGGTCTGGCCGGTGCATAGCACCAGCAATTCTTAAAAGCAGGTGCTGAAACGTGTCCATATCAGGCTCTCCATTATTACCCTCAGGGTGAAAAAAAAAATAATAACCTTGCAACCGTCACTGCTTTTGATGTAATCTGAAAGAAACTCCTTTTTAAGTTTTACACAGCGCAAACTTGTAGCGCTTTACAGGATCTCCACCATATATGGTCATATCGATGTTTTGAATCACAGGATTTTGAGCCAAGGTGAGCCTCGAACCTGCCTTCTCACCTTGAAACCCGTCAGCTCTCGCCTTACACCTCAACCTCTCGCACAGAACCTGAAACAATTTCAAAATGATATACAGCGAAGTCATAGATGTTGCTGATTTATCTTATGCAATTTACGACCATTGACAAAGCCAAAAGCCCAGACTTCTTGTAGGTGTAATGTTACTTTTTGTGTTATATAGCTGGACGAATGGACAGAAGCAGCAAAATACCATTCGGGGCAGCACACTATACTAAGTACAGGTTTTTAGCTTAAGTATTTAAACCCCTTGCGTGCTCGTGACGGAACCATTCCGTCAGGAGCCACGGTGGGGCTGTGCTGGTGAGGGAATGGTTCCGTCACGGCCAGGCGGGCGCGCCTGTGCGGCGCTGATTTCGCACCTTCGCGGCGTGTTTTATTGAGCTGGCGGGGCCGTGACGGAACCATTCCGTCACAAGCACAGTGCCACCGTGGCTCGTGAAGGAATGGTTCCGTCACGAGCATGGCGGCGCCGCGCGGCCCCCCTGCCCCCTAGCGCCGCGGCGGAATTACTGCCGCGGCCAAGGGGTTAAACAATGCCCTTCATTACATCAGCCAAGTTCCTTATGAGAGCCCCCCTCCCTTCCCCCAGTTTATTTATCTGACTTAAAGCCCTGAGTAAGGGCAACTACGATCTTACCTCGGCTTTTGGTGCATGTTGGCAGACTTGAGGGGAAAGTTTACTTGTTTGCCTTCCCTGATGACAGTATTGGAGGGGAGGGTAGGTGCGAGGCGAGTCTGGTTTTGTGAAGTTAAGCAGGACCGGAACTGGATACCAAAAGGCAGCTCATGCAAAAGCGTTCAACCCAGTCCTACTCTGCAGGAGGCCACGAGTAAAATGAAGCATGGGGGGCGTTGTTGGGTCATGACAGCCAACCAGTTCTGGAAGCAGATGAAGTGCAGACTGCATAGAAGGGAAAGGAAAGAGAGAACAATATAATACATGCAATGGGAAGTGGAGTGGGTAAGGAAGAAGGGTGCATTTAAGAGGCTAGAAGGGAGTAAAAAGAAGCATACTGTAATGGAAAAAGGAAGACAGAAGAGAGAAGCATGAGATGTAGGTGAGGAGAAGGCAGAGGACAGGGATAAGCAGTGAGTGTAAGTACATTTTCATGCATGCTAAAAAGCATACAAGTCATGACTAAAACATCCGATCCCTAAAATGAAAAGCATACAGACCTGCATATCAAGTTTCCAGTTAGAAACAGTAGCTGGCTTGGGCCTCCATGGCTCCAAGTACTGAGATGACAGTGGGCAGATTACTGCAGCACATATGGGATCCCACCAAAATGCAGGCTGGGTGCAAAATTCAGCAACAACAGTAGCAGTATGAAAGAAACTGAAATGACTCACCGTAGCGCCAACGCAAATGGCCTAGCAGGGTCATCAAGGGCAGTAGATAATTATACAGGCCTGTCTCCAGAATGGAAATGAAGATTAATTCCTAAAACCCTAGGTCATGTCAAGCAGTGTCTGTACATTGCAGTGTTAATCACACCAGCTGTGTTTTCTAAGAGGCTGTAAGGCAGCCACTGCCCATGCCTAATATTAAATCCAGGTGCTCACATTTTTTGGGGTAAGGCCACACCCATTACTCCTGGCTCCACCCACTTCCTCTACTGGCTCCACCCACTTACTCTACTGGCTCCACCCGTATCCTCAACTAGCACTGCTGAAAGCCAATACCCAATCTGAATTTCAGCAAGAGAGACTTCCTCAAGTAAGGTTTTGATAGGAGGTACCTCCTCCTTTAGGGTTGGGTCTCCGGCCTACTTGCGGTCATGTGGGGCAATAGTGCAGTTTTGGGAGTGAGAGGGAACAATTGAGGAGCGTGGCGGTGTCTCTTAGCCCCCTATCAAAATGAAGCCTGCTTTACCAACTTGAGAGCTGAGCCGGTGTATGGTCGCGGCGTCTGTGATCATGGGCAGGAATTGTGGTCCCTCTTGCCTGGTAGACAGGATGGTGCGCTGGTGCCCGCCCTGGCTATGCCCCCTTTTGCAGTGCGGATGATTCAGCGGGCCACCAAGCGGAGATGCCTATTCTGTGGTGCAGCGGGGCTGCTGCAGTTCAAGTCCCTCCAGGAGGTACGCTCAAGGTTTGTGTGGCACAGCGCGAGCAACATTGAGGATGACCTACGGCATTGCTGTCCGCCCGTCCTCTGATTTGGTTAGGAAATGGGCTTGCAGATCAGCTTGGATAATGCGCATAGGGGGACGGTTATTGGTGCTATGTGGTCTGGTTTAAAAACCCTGTGCCTGAATTGTGTTTTTGTGTAGGCCGGGGGCCATCAGGCCACAGGGCAGGTGGTGTCTGAGGCAGCCTCTGAGTCAGTCCATTTCATGGCCTTGTCTATCTGCTTTGGGTAATGAAGGCAGACTGGAAGAGATAAGTCTTGTCACACAGCATTATAAATCCCCCAAAATGTATTGGTATCGCATCGTAACAACAGTGTGTGAGGTATGAATGAAAAACGGATCCCTTGGCGTACAATTTGTCTGAAGTCACGCTGCAGGCGGGTTGCATGTGTGTCTTTCGCCCGGTAAGAACATGAGGCTGTCACTGGTAAATTCCAATGACCAGAGCAATTCCTTGCATTGCATGGATGTCGTCATCTCATTGGGCTCCGGTACTCGATTGAGGCTCATGCCATTCACTTATGTTCTCCAGCGTCAGCAGTGTGCGAGATGTTGCAGCTGGGTGAACACCACCGTCCAGGCTGACTGCAGAATAGCCGCATCTTAATCAGTTTGGGTCTAAAGGTGGGTCTCGTTTGTTCCAGTAGGCCTAAGGGGACTGCATAGAGCACAATATGGTAATGAACATGGGTGTGGCATCAAGGTGTCGCATGTGTGAGGCTACCATGTTGTTATCCCGTTCACCATCATGAATGGGATAATAAATTATGTTGAGCGATGGTAAACACAATATTCACAATGGAACAATTATACATAAAGTAATTAAGCCACCTGTCCATTGCCCAGGAGCGTAGTGAATGCTCCTGTGGGCGAGATTTTTATGTCGGCAGGGGTCATGTCTTGTGTTGGGCTGGTGGTTCGTCGTGGCAGGAGTTTGTGCTTGACGGAAGAATACAAGGGCATTTGTTTGAGGCCTGTTTTACTGTGATAATGTATGTCTCAGGCCCTTAATCTAAACTAAATAATTTCGGTACTACTGTTAAACCTGGGACGGGTCGGGGACAATCGGTATTTGCCCGGCGGTATTGCCTCTGTGACCCTCTAGTTATTTAATCAATGAAGAGGCAGGCGCTGGAGACTGGAAGGCAGGAAACAAGGTTTTTTATTCTCTCCGGAGGAGAACACAACAAAACGGGCAGAAGATATCGTTCTGAGGTGCTCTAACTACATTTCTGAGGCCTGGCCTCTTATACACTGTTTTATGACTTTATTGCAGATTACATATTCATGTTAAAGCTTTGATGTATGGAAAAGACATTCCCGGAACTCCCCTTTGGGCCCGTTCCCACACACATTTACAGTTGAAGTCCCCACCCTAGTCACAACAGGTGATGAGTATCGCGCAGCTGGATATTCCGCCGATTCACGGAATGTGGGGGGTTTGATCGGATCTCATGGAGTGGGGGCTTTGATCAACCCGGGGATCCTTTGGTGGGGGAAGCTTTCTATTGTACGGGGAGGGGCAAGGAATGGTATCGGCAGTGCTGGGTGTCGGCCTGGGAACGGGGAAGACAAACGGGCACACGGGAAAAAAGGGGGGTTTGCATCTAAGGGCCGGGGATCGTGAAAGGGAAGAAGGGAGGTGTCGCGCTGGGAACAGGATGAGGGCCTGGGGCAGAGCAGCGCCGAAGAGGGGTTTATGATTCAAGGCAGGTGCAAGCAGGGGGGTTGGTCAGCGTGCAGGCTTAGTGAGGGCGAAGGGCTATATCAGGGGCCAGCGGCATGCAAAAGGGTTCGCTCTGATCAAGGCATCTTAAAATGGCGGGTGCGCACGACAAAAGTGTGGCATCAGGGGAAGAGGCAAGATGGCGCAGATAATGTTCACCAAACCGTACTAATTTTCAACAGTCCTCCCTTTAACATATTCAAGACATCTTGCTGGTTCATTTTCTACTCGGTTCTATTGTGGTGGGCATGAGAAAGAAAACGGTAGGAACCCTAGATGAAAAGAGTTGTAAACAATACATTTTAACATTTCTAGTTTTAGGAGGTGGACCTATTTGATAGACTTTGATCAATTTGTTTTAGCAGGAAAGTCATAGAAATGTAATACAAAAACGATTCTGTAGCGAGAGCAGCAAGTACATTTCATAACGTGAACTGGTAGGTTATTACATATATCAGATTCGGATTGGAGCATGATCAATACAATGGCGGCTGGGAGAGAAATGAGGCATAGCAGAAACGGTGATTGAGGATGTCAAATGTTCGAAGTTAACGAGTTCTCATTATTCTTTGTTGTCTTTCGTTGGCGCTGTGGAGCACCGGCGGTGGAGCTACAAGTCCAGCTCTATTCTAAGTTCTGCGTTGCAGGGCACGACCCTTTCCTCGCGTTTCTGGTCGGAAAGGTCCTTTTCGCCCTGTGTCCTTTGAGGTGATTGTCAGAAAGTTCAGATGGAAGAAGAGCGTACAAAACAGTCCATAGGGTAGGTCGGAGAAAAAGGGGGATGGAGCAAGGCCAAATTAGGAACAAACTAGGGGAACGAGAGACTTCAGATGGGCGGGCTCAAGACCGAGTCTGGAGAGCGGGGACCTTTCGGCACACATTCGAACATAGAGCGGGGGCATCAGTTTAGCCCTTTCTTCTCACTTTGCTGGAGGTAGTGCCTCGTCCTGTAGCTCTGTTCTGTCGCGGTCTCGCCTTGGCCCATGTCGTAGGTGTTCCATAGTCTGCAGTCAGGCCTCGTGCTCCCACATCCGGTCCTTCTCTCTCCTGACAGCCGTACCCTTAAACGAGTTTGAAAAGACAGTCTTTAGAGAATTTGCAGAGGAAGGAAATCACAAAAGTCTATTTCTCTCCCAGCTTCAGATAGAAATGAAAACGTCCGTTATTTTAGGGTTCACAACTAACATATAAATGACCGATGACGGGCCTGTTGGAGGTATTATGGCTTTCCTTCATAATTATTTATTACAGTTTCGACAGTTTATCTGATGGAGACCCACCTTCGTAAGACGGGCTTGACAAAGTTATGCCGTTCTCCAGGGCTTTATATTTACCAAGGGTACTGTGTGCTATCGACATGGTACTAAACAGATATTTTGCTGTGGGACGAACATAGGCTAAACAGTTCTTTTTATCAATGCGTCCTGTTTTTCAACTAAACAGGGTTCATTTCAACGACTTCTTCACTTTGGTCTAGTCTTTTAACCTTGTAAAACATCATTCTGGTTCCTACGTAGCTTCCTACGGCCTGAGTACTTAATCAGAAAAGACAGGGGTTTTATGGGAGACAACTAGGGACATAGAAACTTGTGGTAAGGGCGTAAATCGACCCATTCCTCCCAACCGGGAATGAGGGGTAGTTTCATAACTCCAGTTTGGAGTGGCTGATACAGGGGATGTAACAGGGGTGATCATTTTTCCTGTTTGGGTATTGCGACAATTCGGGGCGAGGAGGGTCGCGTATTCTGAGGTCCTTGTTTTATACCATAGGAGCCGTTGACATGTAGTTCCCTTATTACGGGCCAGATTAGGGAACCTCTGTCGTCTTACCTGTCCTTTCCCTTACGGTCCAACCTCGGTTCATTGACTTCTAGCGGAAAAGGAGAGGTAATGACACGGTCTCAGGGTGATTGTATTAAAGACAAGTTTTTGTGCAAATACTGACGGTATTTGAAGCCAATTAGGTGGTGCGCTAGGGGTGGCAGTCTGCCAATTTCGGGGCTAATCGCTCGGAAGAGTGGGAGTGCAAAAAAAATAGAAGGAGAGAGAGAGAGAGAGAGAGAGAGAGAGAGAGAGAGAGAGAGAGTGCAACGGCAGGCTAAATAGTACACGTGCAACAGAGAGGGTGGCAGTGTAGTCAAGAAAGGCTATTTAGTGCATTACACAGTAAAGGACATTCACGGGTCTGCGTTAGGATCTTGTAATCATGCAGTTTGAGTATTAGACAGGGTAGAGGGGACGTGCCTTGAGAAAAGGAAAGAAGAGAGGAGGTACCATTTTGTCGCATTTTCTCGCATTCTCGGTCCTTCGACCAGTTGGGTCAGCGCCTCGGTCACACACACACATTCTCTCAGTTTCGCATCATGCGTGACATGGGTTCATTCGTCCGGTCTGGTTTAAGGGTGATCACTTTTTATCAGGTCGTGCTAATTTTTCGGGTTTGTTCGATACGTGAGTAGTTTGCAGGCGTGCTTAGGCACCACCTTGCGGCGCTAGTCTGCTTCGTGTATTAGACATGGCAAGGCTTCAGATCTTCGCCACACCTCGGCTGTAATTTCTGATGTAACCTGCAGAGGGAGGAAAAAAGGGGGATGGGGAGGGAACAGCATTCGCGCATATTTAAATACATGTATTCAAGAGTCCTTTACTCACCTCTTACTCGTCTTCCCTCCTCGGGGCAGAGTCCCCGGGGATATGGTTTCTGGAGTCGGGGGGGGGGGCAGTGTGTCCATATAGGTCGTGTGCGGGGAACGTGAAAAGGAAACCAGAGGTGCCTAGTGCGAGGTATCTAGTCAAAGGACGTATCTCACTATCGGGATCCTTAAACCTCCTTCAACGCTGTGGCGTTCTAAGGTTCTTCGGTTCTTGGGTCAGCTCCGTTCCCTGATACCTTGGAACGTTGTACTTTATAACGTTTACATCATTTCATTTCACCCTCCTTTTACATTCCCTCATTTACACCGTTCGTTTTACCCATCCTTGGAAGTCAAGGTCTTCCTCCACGCGAGAGTTCATGAGTCAGTCGCGTACTTTGAAGGCAGAGTGTCGTGTTGTCGATCCGATCCGTCCTCCAGGGCTGGGCAACCATCTTCTTTCAACCTTAAAGAGAGAGCAGAGTAGGGTGCACAGAAAAGAACTTTCCCACCGATTCCACATTTTTTTAAAATAAAGCATGCAATACCCGTCCATAGTTTCGAAAACCTTTATTTCTCGGAATCATTTCAGTACGTGGATGATGAGGGTGCAGTCGTATTTGGTCGGACATGGCAATGGTTAAAGCGCGTACAGTGGGAGTGTCGTCTTGCGGAAATAAATACATTGGAAAGTTTTATTCATTCATTTGCAGGAAACTAAAACGTCTATTAATTGGCTGGGGGTTCGGGGGCATTAATTTCATAATTTAGAAGCATAATCATAATAGTTGCAATCAGATTTCCTATATGCATACTGTATGTGTGCGTCGTAGATGAGGTTATACATCAGCTATAAAAATATAATACATTGTACATTTGTAATCAACATTTTTAACGGGATCCTTTCATACTGTTCGTCGAGTGAGCTCTCCTTGTCTTTTCTAGCCAAGTGTACAAAGGATCATATAAAGTCTCAGAACATCAAGTTTATATTAGTGCGAAGGAACACCACGAGGTGTTTGCAAGTCCCTCTTGATACCGGCGCCATTTTGGGCGGGGCCGGCTCAGTCCGGAAGTAGCATCAGGGGGAAATGTTTCCCATTACTGGCAGTTTGGACCAGAGTCCTTTTCGGCAGTTCTAGAATTCATGCTAACAGATGGAGTGGCAATGTCATGTTTATTTCGTTGGCGGTCAAGGCAGCCGTCCCTTACCGGAAACCTGCAGAGGCCGAAGGTTCCGCCGGGGACTTTTGTAGGGTCTTCAAGGCTGCGGAGATGCTGTCGGAGATGGGGGCTCGTGCCCCAGTGGGCAAATGTCCGAGTTATATTGCTGGTCAAAGTTACTCTAGTGGCCGGGGCCCGCCTTCCAGCGGACCCAGACGCCATTTTGAGGCCCTACAGGGGCCACTCTCGTCGAGTTTGCAAGAGCGGAAGAGATCCTTCGGAGTGAAAGGAAGAGGTCCCTGTTGTGTGAAAGCGGGACGTTCAGCTGGGGTGCAGCTGTGATGCCCCCACCTGGGGGGGCGAGGGAGACTCGTTCGCGCCGTCTCCTTCTCCCGGTGCACTCCATGCTGCTCTTTTTCATCGCCCCGCATGAAGGTCTCTCCACATCCGGTGTTCCCCAAGTCTTGTGCTCAGTGCTGTGGGAGTATGGCCACCTGTGGCGCGCATTCGGCGCGGCACGAGTATCGGTGCAGTCATTGCAGGTTCGGTGTTCCGAAAATATGGCCACCATTGCACGTTCGGTGCTGCGCAAATACTGGGGTGCCACCATGGTGTGTTCGGTGCTGTGCAAGTATGGGCACCATCGCCCGACTGGGGGTGTTCGGCGTTGGGCCGGGGGCTGGGAGACCTCCTATCGGTGGAGGTGGGAGAGGCTCGTCCGCGTCGCCTCTCCCTCCCGGCCCGACCTGGACGCATTCCTGCAGGGGTATGGACAGGGCATCCGCCGCCCAGAGCTGCTGCGGCTGTTGCGGAGGAGAAAAGGAAGAGGTGCCTCGCTCTTCTCTGGACATGTGGCGGGACTACTCAAGTCTATCCAGGCCCGTTGCGGCTGGGCCGAGGAGGCATGTGGCGGGACTACCGGAAACTACCTAGGGCCGTTGCGGCTGGACTCCGCTGGCCCCTGCCTCTCCTCCGGCTTCCCCATATGTTAAGATTTCCTGACCAAGAGTTGGCAGCGGGGCCCGCCTTATATGGGTTGCCGCTGGTTGGGCGTAGCCGTAACCCTGCCCTACTTTGGAAGGTTCCAGAATGGGGGGGGGGCGAATGTTCTGTTTGACTTTCATTTTCTACAGTTTACCGTTATTATTTCTTGTTTGCTGTGTTAAATTAAAAGTTCAAGTTCATCAATGGTCTACGGATTTTGTTGTACCATTTCTTTCTTTCCAGGTTGCTTTTATGCTAAGTTTCTGCTTAACAGAGGTTGAGTAACACGGAAACACGTGTAGAGGGATGACGCAGATTCGTACATTACATACACACAAACTCAGACGGGGGGGGGGGGCAGTACAAGTACGACATACAAAGACCCAAGACGAATATAAAACAGTTATTGGTCATAATTATCTCTTTCCGTTTGTGAATCTTAAAGCGTGGCTGGGTTCCCGTCTTGACGTTGCCCGACCTAGGAGAACTTGAGCATGCCGCTGAAATTGTCCTGGCGAAATCTGTGCCATCGGGCATAATCAAACGTGGTGGTTCTATCTGGTCTGTCTATGTAAGTCGGGTTCTTCTTTGTCTCGCGCTTTTTCTCATACTGCCGATCTGTCGTTCCTGTCGGCCCTTTGCCTTTACTCACGCTCAGTAGAGTCGGGCATTGGGCTTTCCAGTGTCCGACATATCTACAAAAAGCGCATTGGTCTGGCCCTAAGTCTGGTCGTCTTTTGCGTAGTGTCGGGGGATAACTTGTGGGTAGCGGTGTCCTGGGGTTGTCCTGTCGGTATATTTCTCTACTTGGTTTGTCCTCGTCTTTTCTCTGTCGTTGCATAGCCTCTCTGCGCCACATACCGAGACTGTCGAGCATAATAGGCGTTGTCTTATTATTTCGAAGGGCTATTTCTAACGTTTCTATTTTATCAAGGTCAAAGGATCCTGCCAGTGGCCACTGTTTGTCTTGACTTTCTTTGGTATACCTGTGCCACAATTTATTATAGGCTATGGTAACTAATCCATAGTTTATGAACATGTCCTTATTAGGGGTGCCTTCTAGTGGAGCTATATGGTCCACCTCTAATACACGGTCCGGGCTGAACCAATTATCAATCAATGGGGAGAAGACAGACATGACTGCTCGTAACGAGGGACTAATAAGTCAGCAGTGCCTATCTTATCACTAGGTGCAAAGACTAGACAGAATATTCCTATTCTACGTTGTTTGCAGGCAGTGAATACCTCATGAACAAAAATTAAAAAAAAGAGTAACCAAGAGCGCGGAACAATCAAGCAATTAATAAATAAATAAATAGGATAGAAAAAGGACAATGGGGAGAGTAAGTAGGGCGCAAAAGTCTGCGTCCTCTACCCTTTCACTAACCGCAAAGAGGAAGCTGTTGTTTCCGGTTTGCAGACAGAGAATCTCCAGAAGACAATCTGTGAACAGTAGTTCGGGGTTAAAGAACCCAGTTTAATCAGTGAGGGAGAGGGGAGTCTCCCAAAAACCGTTAAGAAATAATAGAGTCAGTGGGGGAGAAAGATAGGCGCGACGGTTACGTTACCTATCCTTCACCGTTTGCAAAAGAGAAGGAGCCTACTGTTTCTCCGTGTGCAGACAGTGAATCTCCAAATAGGTCAAACAAAGAGTAATACTAGTATTTTATGAATAATCAAGCAATCAAACAATCAAGCAATCATTTCGCAACTTGTCGTGATTACACGACCTTACCCGGACCGTGTGGACAGTTTCTTGTCTTCCGAATCCAGCGCCCGTTCGTCCTCTTTTTCTCGTATTTCTCACGGCACTCCTAATGGTTCCCAGTCAGGACCGTAGATCACTCGAGAGAGGTCTGTTCGGAACTAGTGAAGTTCGGATGATCGGCTGCCAGACGAGGGTCTATTGGGCAAGAGCTCTCCCGATCGTTGCAGTCGTTCACTCTGTCGTCGGGACCTCTCCCACTGGATCCACGAGTCGCTGATGGGCCCCACGCTTGGGACGCCAATTGTTAAACCTGGGACGGGTCGGGGACAATCGGTATTTGCCCGGCGGTATTGCCTCTGTGACCCTCTAGTTATTTAATCAATGAAGAGGCAGGCGCTGGAGACTGGAAGGCAGGAAACAAGGTTTTTTATTCTCTCCGGAGGAGAACACAACAAAACGGGCAGAAGATATCGTTCTGAGGTGCTCTAACTACATTTCTGAGGCCTGGCCTCTTATACACTGTTTTATGACTTTATTGCAGATTACATATTCATGTTAAAGCTTTGATGTATGGAAAAGACATTCCCGGAACTCCCCTTTGGGCCCGTTCCCACACACATTTACAGTTGAAGTCCCCACCCTAGTCACAACAGGTGATGAGTATCGCGCAGCTGGATATTCCGCCGATTCACGGAATGTGGGGGGTTTGATCGGATCTCATGGAGTGGGGGCTTTGATCAACCCGGGGATCCTTTGGTGGGGGAAGCTTTCTATTGTACGGGGAGGGGCAAGGAATGGTATCGGCAGTGCTGGGTGTCGGCCTGGGAACGGGGAAGACAAACGGGCACACGGGAAAAAAGGGGGGTTTGCATCTAAGGGCCGGGGATCGTGAAAGGGAAGAAGGGAGGTGTCGCGCTGGGAACAGGATGAGGGCCTGGGGCAGAGCAGCGCCGAAGAGGGGTTTATGATTCAAGGCAGGTGCAAGCAGGGGGGTTGGTCAGCGTGCAGGCTTAGTGAGGGCGAAGGGCTATATCAGGGGCCAGCGGCATGCAAAAGGGTTCGCTCTGATCAAGGCATCTTAAAATGGCGGGTGCGCACGACAAAAGTGTGGCATCAGGGGAAGAGGCAAGATGGCGCAGATAATGTTCACCAAACCGTACTAATTTTCAACACTACGTGCCAGAGTCCAGAAATAGCTTGGCTGTTGTACCACGTGATCAGTATATCCCAAATTCGGTGATGACCTGGCATCCGTGTAAGTGGTTCAACGGCTGGACAGGCAGCAGTTTTGTCTGTTGTTGCTGCTCTGTTGGTTTTGTCAAGGTGAGACGGGCCCTTAGCGGGCCGGGCGAGCTGTACCTTGTTGTGGGGAGACTCAACTAACTGGGTTGTGCCGTGATGGTAGGCCTACACCTACTGGGTAGTTTTAGTTGTAAACTGTACACTGTGTGGCAAAATTTGCGATTTCATCAGACTACTAGCTGATGTGTAAGTAAATGCTTAGAATAGCTTAAAACAGGGCACCGTCTCGTGGGGGAGAAGGGACAAGTGTGTGCAAGGTTCCGAATCTGGGTGCGTCCCTTTGTTTTGGCCGGTGCGCGGTCCTGGACACGCCCCTCCCCCACCCCTCGAAGGTTCCAAAGAGTGCTCGGACCTGGGTAGAAAGCGACCGCACTCTGAACAGCATTCATGGCCAGGAGGTAGGCGTATGGAGCGGCGCTCCCGACCGGGCCTAAGAGTCCATTTGGGCCTATTGGTCCTGCCCCGGGTTTGATGGATGCCACTGACCAAGGCTCATATCTTTGGCTCACGGTGGGTGCGGCCTACAGTCTGGCGGTGTGATAGATGATAGACTGGTAAGTGGTCTTGGCAGCATGGGAACAGTTCAGAACGTGGAGGGTGGCTCGCAGCCCTGTCTGTGCACTGGACCCACTTGGGTTTTAGGTTCAGCCTCGATGCCGGATCCTGGGCACATCACTTGGTCTCTTGCTGGTAAGGAGCCTTTGTTCTCAGCAGTCGCAGCTGGGTGTAGGTATATGCCCCAGTGTGGAATGGATCGCACATTTCCAGTTTTGTTCAGAGTGTATGCCAAGCGAGAGGTGGCTGGAGGGTTGAGCTGGTAAAAAAGTCACATAAGCTACAGTGCTTGGAACTCCAGTGTCAGGATGCACTTTTCACAAGTGAGAGCGTGGAAAAACATCATCATCTGCATAACAAAGTGATATAGACGCAAGAGCATGAGGGTACACATAGAAGTCTTCAAAACATGTTTGTTGTAATTGAAAACTGGGGTTTTAATAGCAGCAACGAAGGGTGCACAGACATAATATCGACTCCAAAATATCGTTTGGACAGAATATCGAGTTTTAAATATCGTTTGGACAAAATATCGACTAGACAGAATAGCGACAGCCAAAATATCGTTTTTAAGGTAAGTGAAGTAATATCGACTGTAAATAATATAGACAGTGAAAATATCCAAGTATATAATCTAGATAGTAAAAAATATCATTTTTTAAATAATATTTAATTATTTATAGTGTTTTTATGTTATAATATGTGTGAAAAGTGTCATTTTATGTTATAATTATTTTTAATTAATGATTTTTTTAAATTATTGTGTAATTTTATTCTGTAGCGGGTTGTGGGTTTATAGGGGAATAGGGTGGGAAGTAATTTAATTATAATTAATTAAATATGTAAATTTATTAATTAGTAGTAATAATTAATTAATTGGTAATTAATTTAATTTAATTGATTAATTGCCAATTATGTAAATTAAAATAATGTATTTTCTGTAGCGGGTTGTGGGTTTATAGGGGAATAGGGTGGGAAGTAATTTAATTATAATTAATTAAATATGTAAATTTAATAATTGGTAGTAATATTTAATTAATTGTTAATTAAAAAATATTTGTTAATTAAATAAAATGTAATTGGTAATTAATTTAATTTAATTTATTAATTTCTAATTATGTTAAATTAAAGGGGTATTTTTAGGGTTCAGGGTCAGTTTTGGGTTTTTGGGTAAAGGGGTATTTTTAGGGTTCAGGGTCAGTTTTTAGTTTTTGTGTAAAGGGGTTTTTTTAGAGTTCAGGGCCAGTTTTTAGTTTTTGGGTAAAGGGGTATTTTTAGGGTTCAGGGTCAGTTTTTAGTTTTTGGGTAAAGGGGTATTTTTAGGGTTCAGGGTCAGTTTTTAGTTTTTGGGTAAAGGGGTATTTTTAGGGTTCAGGGTCAGTTTTTAGTTTTTGGGTAAAGGGGTATTTTTAGGGTTCAGGGTCAGTTTTTAGTTTTTGGGTAAAGGGGTATTTTTAGGGTTCAGGGTCAGTTTTGGGTTTTTGGGTAAAGGGGTATTTTTAGGGTTCATGGTCAGTTTTTAGTTTTTGGGTAAAGGGGTATTTTTAGGGTTCAGGGTCAGTTTTGGGTTTTTGGGTAAAGGGGTATTTTTAGGGTTCAGGGTCAGTTTTTAGTTTTTGGGTAAAGGGGTATTTTTAGGGTTCAGGGTCAGTTTTGGGTTTTTGGGGTACATATACAATATTGGCTATTATTTAATTAAATTTTGTTAATATATATATATGTTTTAAGAAATATGATTAAAAAATATTATTTTTTTACTTTCATTAATTATTTAATTATTAAAGGTTATTTTAAGTATTGTTAATTATATTTTAGTAATTAATTTTTTATATTAATGCAATTAAACATTGTTTTTAGTAAAGTCGATATTTTTTACAACGATATTTTTGTAAACGATATTTTGTACTCGATATTTTTGTACTTACCTGTTTGTAGATAGAAACTCGATATTTTGACTGTCGATATTTTCTCAAATATATTTTGGGTAGTCGATATTCTTTCAGTCGATATTCTTTCAGTGATCGGCAACGAAGCTTAGCCCTTCCCCACCACAATTACAGAAGTACTCCTGGTAGGGCATTACTGGCCTCTCTCAGAGGGCATCAAGCAGGAACCCTCTGGGCAGTTATGATACATGAACATCATTATAGGTGAATAATGCAAACACAAGAGAAAGTTTTATACAGTGGATATCTTGACCACATGTATTTCAAGGTACCCTCACGTCAAACGAATGTACAAGTAAAAATTCAGACAATTGCCTAGGATCACACAATTTAGTTAAGCAGGGTATATAGGCATCCATTACTGAAGGCCATCCCATCAGAAGTTGTGCTGTCATGTATAATAGTGGAGACAAGCACCAACAAATAAGGGTCTTGGGGGGGTCAGTTTGGCAGGGCAGGTACACACACTTTATATCAATGGGAGCATCAATGGTTTAGATATGCTTCTTCCACCCTTAGCAGCAAGACTCGGCCAGCAGTAGCACGTCCAGTTGGTGCTAGTTTGTCTAGATTCATGAGTCACATGCAAGTGCATCAATTGAGCTGGACTACGTACCTAGGTCACACACATTAGGCAGAGGGGTTTCAGTATGATCCACATAAATGGGGACGGAACCAGAGCATGAAACTGTAACTGTTAGATTCTGACACAATGTCTCTGCACCACTCATATTGTTAACAGTTAATCAGCCTTTGAATATGGTCAGATGAACAGCACAGGATTCAACTACACATGGAAAATCCCTTTAGCATATTAATGGACAGATTGAATTATACAGACATGCATTTCTCAAGGCCACTCGTTTATATGCACCAGGAGCTGGGCATTTAAGGGTTCCCATGGCTCTTGCCAAATGACAATTGAACAGGAAGATGTAGAGTGATTACAAAGGGCATAGGAAGGGTGATGGCAATAGCAACGCAAGACTGTCAGTTTATGCTGAGTAGAATGTTTCGAATCACCAATCAGAAGGGTACTAGGAGGCAAACCAGTAAAACAGGCAGGTCTTTGATTCTGGTGGACAGCAATTAATTCCGTGTATAAACCTTTGAGCTAGGTCCAATTCCTAGATTAAGCAACCATGCTTCCAGCCTTGTAAAGGCCCTGTTGTTTGCATCATTGATTACTACAAAGTACCAGGGATAGGGAACAGATTATTTATAACAAGAAATGTGTATCGCAAGATGAACGAGTAAACATGATTGATGAGGCCTCATTGACGCTTTGTCATAGCAGTTCAGATCCCACCACAGAGGGCGAAGACAAAGCAATGGCCCCTGACAGACAATCCTACATTTTATTTGTCCGGGACTGGTGCTTGCAATCTCATTCCATTTTGCAGTCAGGAACGAGAATGTAAAGAAATATCTGTGAATGTACGGGGCTCACCCAACAGTGAAGAAAACAAGATATTTAGCACAATTATATAATCCTAAAGTGTGGCGCCGGCAACAATTTTAGCACAGCCAAAATAAAATCACGGTACTCATTGGCAGATGCACAATAGACAAACATTCACTGAAACCAGATTGACATCATTAATTTGTTCGCAATTGTTTATCACTAAAACTGTGCAAATGTCTGGTCAGTTCACCAAAGTATGTGCAATCCGTAAACGAGTGCATGTTACAGGTTGCTTTAGTTAAGCTAAAAATGACCCACCTTAATGCCATTGCAGCTAGGCTGGCTGTGGAATTTGTCATCTAACAATTGTGCTGCTGTTCCAAAGGTTCAGGAAACACTGGGTTAGAGGACAAAAGGCTACATTGTATTAAAAAAACATTTGCCATTCCCATTATTCAAGAAACTGCAGGTATTTGTACATATTTTTCTCCTCATGTTCCCACCCACTTGTCTGCTCCATTGTATACATTAGCAGAAATTTGGAATTGGACGACCTACGATAGGGTGGGGACATTAGCATGGCGACACAGCATCTAAATATCGCAGTTAAACGGTGAGGGGCTTACATGCAATATGGACAGGAAACAAAGCAGAATACTGGGGGTGCAGCCCCCCCACCCCCTTATTGCATTCGATGGTAGGGAGGCGGGATCCACTATGCTATAGGCGTTACATTTGCCCATATATGGGCAAATGGGTACACTGGCAGGCACCTGTAAATAGATTGGGTTTTAAATACGTTTTCCTTTTGGCCATTTCTATAAAGGATGTGCACTCTGTAAACATGAGAGTATGGGTAACGGGATCCTGCATTTAAGAAGAAAAAAAAGCCACCCTTCAGCCTGCTGGGTTGCTAAATTTGTTATTCCAAAAAGTGTGCTGCGACTCCTATAGGGTGGAGAAATAATGGTTTGGAGCACAAATGCTGACAATTACCAGAACACATATTGCATTCATATTTAGAAGGTGGAGGTAAAGAAATGCGTTACTTACCTGTAACTGCAGTTATCCAGTATTGGTATCTTTCATAGATTCACATGCCTGAATCATTCCACGTCGTCGGGGTGGGAGTCCCCGGTATATAAAAAGAGTAATGTCACATAGACATATACATAGTAATAGGCCAGAGGCCTCTCATTAGTAACATGTCCATGTCCTTTTGTAAAAAGAACCAAACTTTGGCCAAGAGCCAATCAGATATCACCACCCTCTAGAACCTTCCTGGAAGGAGCGCTAGTCCCTCAGATTTTCGTAAGCACAGTGCTAAATAGTACCTACTGAGAGAACCAAGGTGAGCCCTTACAGGGGAGGTGGGTGGGTTGCATGTGAGTCTATGAAAGATACCAATACTGGATAACTGCAGTTACAGGTAAGTAACGCATTTCTTATCCAGTATTATAGGTATCTTTCATAGATTCACATACCTGAATCAGAGTAGCACCTCTAGTGAAATAGATGGCGTAGCACCGCCTGACCCACCGCTGCATCCTTCATCAGCTCTGAATCCAAGCAGTAGTGCTTGGTGAAGGTATGAGGCGTCTTCCATGTCGCCGCTCTGCATATGTCGATGATGGGTACCCCAGCGAAGAGCGTCATAGAGGTGGAGACCGCTCTAGTGGAGTGGGCCCAGACTTTAGAATGCAGAGGATGTCCTGCCTGTTGGTGGCAGAAAGTAATGGCTGCCGAGATCCACCTTGAGATGGACTGCTTTGTCAATGGAAGACCTTTCCTGGGCCTGCTAAAGGCAATAAATAGTTGGTTGGATTTTCGAAAGTGTTCTGTTCTATGGATGTAGAACTTCAGACATCTCTTGAGGTCTAAGGAATGGAGACACCTTTCTGCTGCGGTGCTTGGGTTCGGGAAGAAGAACCGCAGAACTATAGGTTCATTCAGGTGAAAGTTGGATGGAACCTTTGGTATGAATTTGGGATTAGTTCTTAAGATAACTCTGTCCTGTTTGAACTGTAAGAAAGGGTCTTGAATGGAGAAGGCTTGGAGCTCACTCACTCTCCTTGCTGATGTGAGCGCTAGTAAGAGAGCTGCTTTCCATGATAGATATTTGATGTCAGCTTTGTGTATTGGCTCAAAGGGGTGTTTCATTAATTGAGCCAGTACGATGTTGAGCTGCCAGGTGGGTGGCAAAGCCCTCACTGGAGGGAATGTCCTGAACAATCCTTTCAGAAACTGCTTGATCAGTCTATTGGACCAGAGAGAAACACCAGACGAAGAACGCCTATACCGAGATATAGCCGCCTGGTGAACTTTTATTGAGGCGTGGGCCAACCCCGAGGGAGCCAAATGAAGCAGATAAGGCAGAATCTGTGCCGGCGAAGATTCAAATGGGTGTATCCTGTTTGTCTTACACCATATACAGAATCTTTTCCACTTCAGGGAATACGTCTTGTTGGTACTGTCGACCCGGGCCCGGGCCAAGACTACCCTGCATTCTTGAGGAATGTCTACGTTCTGGAACTCTCTGTACTCAGGAGCCAAGCCGATAATTTGAGAGATTGTGCATCCGGATGTTGGACTTGCCCGTGGTTCATTGTCAGGAGAGTGGGGCTTGGCCTGAATGGAATTGGCGGTTCCAGCGACCGGAGGTGAAGTTCCGTAAACCAGTGTTGGCGTGGCCACGCCGGGGCAATCAGGATTAGGGTGCAATGCTCCGCCTTCATTTTCCTGAGAACCCTGGGAATCAGGGGAAATGGAGGAAATGCGTAAGCGAAGATGTTGCACCATGCGATGGAAAAGCATTCCCGAGAGACCCCTTCTGGGGATGCCAGCTTGCGTAGTATTGGTATTTTGCGTTGAGTTGTGTCGCAAACAAATCCAGGTGAGGCTTGCCCCAACGGGAGAATACGGAGTTGTGAAGATGTTGATCCAGCTCCCACTCGTGGCAGATGGAGCGTTGCCTGCTTAGAGAGTCCGCCAGGGTATTGTCTGCCCCTGGGACATACTCTGCCCGTAAAGAAATATTGTTTCGAAGCAGCCACTTCCAAATACGTTGAGATTCTAGCGACAGCGTCATAGATCGAGTTCCCCCTTGTTTGTTCGGATAGTGCATTGTGGTGGTGTTGTCCGTTCTCACAAGCACTGGGTAATCCTTTATCCGGGGCAGGAATGCTCTTAGTGCCAGGTAGACTGCCCTCAATTCGAGAAGGTTGATATGCAGCTGCTTTTCTGTCCGAGACCATAGCACATTGATCTGGAGTTCTTGCAGATACGCACCCCATCCCTCCAATGAAGCATCTGTGGTGATCACATGTGGAGAGATTGGTAGTAGGAATGGAAGGCCCTGGTCCAGATTTTGAGGTTGAAGCCACCAATCTAGGGCCTGCACAATGAATGGAGTGGATCCACTGAGTGAATAGTGCCTCCTGCAGCGGCCGCATACGAAGACGGCAGTGTGGGATCAGCAGGATGTTGGAGGACATCATCCCCAATAATGACTTGTACAGGTGCACCGTGATGTTCTTCTTGGCCTGAATCTTGGCTGCTAGAGACCTGAGTTTGAGCTGACGTTCCTGTGAAGGAAAGGCTTTTTCCTGATCCGTATCCAGGACTGCCCCCAAGAAAGTGAGGCGTTGAGAAGGCTGAAGTACAGACTTTTCTTGGTTGAGAGTGAGTCCCAGGTTTTCGAAGAGTTGCAGACAGGCGTCTGAGGACCTGCTCACGCCTGCGAAAGTAGGCGCCTTTATGAGCCAGTCGTCCAAGTAGGGGAAGACTTGGTGATGGTGTTGGCGAAGATATGCTGCCACCGAAGACAGACACTTTGTAAAAATGTGAGGAGCTGAATTCAGTCCGAAGGGCAGCACCCTGAATTGGTAGTGTCTGCCCGCCACCGCAAACCTGAGGAATTGCCTGTGGTTTTTGTGGATCGGTATGTGGAAATAGGCATCTTGGAGGTCTAAAGACATCATGAAGTCTTTTGAATCGAGGAGCTGCAGCACCTCCTGAATGGACACCAAACGGAACGACTGTTTCATGAGGTATCCGTTGAGGTCTCGTAAGTCCAATATAGGTCTCCATTTTTTCTCCTTCTTCCTTATTAGGAAGAATCGGGAATAGAATCCTTTGCCTTTCTGATCCCGAGGTACTTTTTCTATAGCTCTTTTGTGGAGCATTATAGAGAGTTCTTTTTGTAAGAGATGTAGATTCTTGTGGTTCATTGGACGTGGAGGATTCGAAGGAGGAGTCTCCACAAACTCCAATGAATGTCCGTACTGGACTAGCTGAAGTACCCAGCGATCCGTTGTAATCTGCTGCCAATTGTGGAGGAAAAATGAGATCTTTCCTCCAACTGCTTAAGGTGGAGAAGAAATGGAGGCCTGCGGTAGAAAGAGGTCATTACCTTCTGGCTGTGTCTTTCTTCCCTCCGCGTCCACGAAAGGAATATTTGTTGTATGATGACTGATTTTAATGCTGCTGTCTTTGTTGGTACTGGGGTTTGTACTGCTGGTTTGAGTTGTACGATGATTTTGTACCCCTGATAGCCAGCTCGTGAAGGTTGTCCTCTTCCTCTGGAGCCCCGAAAGGAAGTATTTCTGAACTGAAGAGTACCTAGGGCTTTCGCGGTCTCAGTATCCTTTTTGATACCTTGCAGCATGTCGTCTATGTCTTTCCCAAACAGTACCTGGCCATCGAACGGCATGTCCAATATCTTGGCCTGCACTTCTGGTCGGAAAGATGTGGCCTTAAGCCACCCTTGGCGCCTTAGGACCGCAGCCCCTGCCAATTGTCTGAATCCTGTGGAGGCGATATCCATTCCCACGTCGATCATTTCAGAGGCTGAACGTTCGCCCTCAAGAAGGATCTTTTTTGCTTCCTCTCTTTGGTCTTCTGGGATAATACCCAAATATGGAGCAATATCCGCCCACATTTGGCGGTTGTAGCGCCCTAACAGGGCTAAGGAGTTAGCCGCTCGTACAGTGAGAGCCGACATGGAGTAAAACCTTTTGCCAATGTTATCCAGCTTACGACCCTCTTTATCTGGAGGCGCAGTCAACGCCGCCGATGGATTATTAGATTTAGGCTGCGTAGCTTGGGTAATGACAGAATCTGGTTTTGTGTGTCCTGTAAGGCATGCAGGAGCGGTGTCAGGAGCCTTATACTTTTTGTCGAGCCTGGGTAGGACTGGAGGCAAAGATGAAGGATTCTTCATTATTTTCACCCCCTGATCCCACATATACTCAATAATGGGAATGGATCTCACAGCCTTTTAAAAAGGCTCTTTAAAGTCATACAGGAAACAATCCTGAGGTTGCGTGGTCATTTGGATTTTGAATCTTGAAGCAGCCCTTTCTAAGATGTTGTGGAACCCTCCGATGTCTTCCGGAGGCGAGTCTGCCTGTGCTTGGTCAGGGGAAGCCGGAGCTGGAATAACGTATTCATTCCATTCATCTTCCTGCAGTTCTCCTTCCTCTTGCTGTTCGCCCTCGTCCTGTGCTCTTCCTTCCTCTTCTTCATCAGAAGACTGTAAAGGAGGCAAATAAGCAGTGTCCTGTTGAATGACCAGCGGAGGCAGCCTAGGGCGAGGTGGAGGGGTAGGTATCACAACTGGCGGTTGCGGCCCTACTGGAGGAGGCGGATTGGAAGGAAACCGCTGCTTATAATCCGCAATGAGAAATTGTAAATCCGTCACTATGGATGCTGGAAGACACACCATAGGTTGTGAAGGTGGAGCTGGAGTAGAGTGATATTCCTCCTGGAAATCCATTGCTTCCTAATCCAGGTCTTCACACTCTGAACTTTCATGGATTTTAATGTTAAGTTCTGATGGGTTGGTAGCAGTCTGAAACAGTGAGCCATCCTCAAAATCCTCCGTGTCCAACAATTGAGCCGGCGGCAGTGGCTGGACTCTACTTGGTGAGGTCAATTCTGGCGTCAAAGTGCGCTTAGTTATCCTGAAGTGTGTATATGAGTACTTCAAGGAAGGCGATCCTGTCGTCGGTGAGCCCGTCGACGGTATGATCGTCGACGGGGAAACGTCAACGGTTATAGCCGGCGTCGACGGTGGCGTCCTCGTCGACGACGGAACTGTCGACGGCAGCGTCGTCGACGGTGTTTTATTTGTCGACGGCAGCGACGCTGGAGACGTCGTCGATGGTCCCGTCGACGGCTTTGTTTTCGTCGACGGTGGTCTCGATGTCGATGGTCTCGTCGACGGCTTCGTCGACGATGGAACTGTCGACGGAGGCTTCACTGACATTGACGAGGATTTCGCCGACGATGAAGAAGGTTTCATCGACGTCGATGGGGCTTTAGTCATCGACGATGATTTTTGTTTCATCGACAAGGAAGCACTCGTCGATGGAGGCTTCGTCGTCGATTTTTTAAATATTATTACAGACGGAATGGACCTACCCGTCGATGATGAGGCTGAAGTAGTCGTCGACGTTGAGGAGAATGACGATGCCAGCGATGTGGAGATTGTTGTTGTCGACGTTGTTACAGTCACCACTGAGGATGTCCTGACAGGCTTTTTGAAGGTAGTATCCTGAAGAGAAACCTTCTCAGCCATGGCCTTTGATCGAACCTCTGAAGACTTGGGCGTCTTCTTTTGAGGTGGCTCCAAAGATGGTCCTGGGGATGACATTCTAGGCTTTTTGGGAGAGGAATGAGTACTTTTGATGGAACACTCACTCTCCCCTGAAGAGACAACCCGGTCCTTGTCTTTAAGTCTCTGGAGGCAGAGCAACAGGTGTCGCTCTCTGTCCTTCAGAGTTTTTGTCGAAAAAGTGCGGCAGACCTTGCAATCCTTTGCAGAGTGGTCAGGGTAGAGACAGTAAAGGCAGTCTTCATGCCCGTCATCAACATGAAGCCTCTTTTTCCCACAAGAGGAACAGGATCTAAATAGTCCTTTTTTAGGAGTGTCAGCCATGATCAACTGAAAAAACTCCTCACAGAGAACAATGTCTGAGAGAAAAATATTGAAAAAGGTAAAGAATACCAGAAAAACTGAGCAGAGCTCAGAGGAGACTCCCTTAGCACGACGTGCGGTAGAAAATCTGAGGGACTAGGGCTCCTTCCAGGAAGGTTCTAGAGGGTGGGATATCTGATTGGCTCTTGCCAAAGTTTGGTCCTTTTTACAAAAGGACATGGAGATGTTACTAATGAGAGGCCTCTGGCCTATTACTATGTAGATGTCTATGTGACATTAATATTTGTATATACCAGGGACTCCCACCCCGACGACGAGGAATGATTCAGGCATGTGAATCTATGAAAGATACCTATAATACTGGATAATGTGCTCATATGTTTACTCCATGCACTGACAAATCTAAAAGCATTAGCAGGTGCATCTTTTTCGGTACATCTACCTTTGTCTCAAAAGGACATGTAACAACTTAAATTCGATACATGTGATATGATTTCTACGTGGAGAGGGCCATGCCTATGGTGCTAGCTCAGGCGGGGGGGGAGTTTCAGGGGCAATTGTTCACAAGGCTCCACTCAGTTTCCACCTAATTACCCTCTCCAGGGGAGATCATAGTTCACTTTATGGTGCAGCACACGGTTATCTGTTTGAACCCCCAAATTTGGGACTAACAAAGTAGGGGGGGTAAACAAGGGCTTAGTTAACCTCAAATGTAAATGCACATATTTGCAAGCAGTGCACAATGCATCATATCAGTCAGAACTGTGTTTACGAAGAGAGCAGTAGTTTTATATTCCATATGGGGGTAATAATTCTTGTTGGTGCGGTTCTCTCATACAAGTGGAGGTCAGCGGGTAGAGATAAGGGTAAGGTGTTGGACTCAAACAATAACTTGTTAACAAATATACTGATGGCCTGAGAGGCGAACTCCACGATGCTTACCAACTTATCTTGAAATTAGGGACAGGGCAGTGCGGGGTAAATGAACGGCTTGGCAATCACTAGCCAGAAGAGATATATTGGCACAGAGGGCACCATAGGGACATCCCACGTAACTGTGGTTAAAGAAGAAAACAATAGTTCTCTACTTCCCGGGAGGCCATCGAACATTCCTACGGAGGGTTAAATAAAGCTGTGGTTAAAACAAAGAACAGTAGTTACCAACTTCAGTGGCGGCCATCGAACTTTTGTACGGTAAGGGAAATAAGCCATGCACAAGCACATCTAGTAGGAGGGCTTGGGTCAACTCAATCAAATTAAATAAGACCTGCTTGGTAAATTTGGAATTGCCTCTTTAGTGCAAACACCACATGGTACCCCATATAGGGATGGGGTACACACATGTCAGAGATTGAAAGGACTTGGCAGTTTGCAGGTGGTTATGGAGCCTGCCATGGTGGGGGGCCCCAGATATGACGGTGGCCACATCCGGGGCAGTGGCAGAGTTACAGGGCGATCTGGGAGCAGATTGGTACATAGGGATACCATTTCAGGAACACCATGTCGGCATGAACCCTTGAGATCACTAAATTAACCGGAGCTCAACCCACCTGCTAACCATGGCATAGAGAAACAGGCTCTATTAAGGGCAACATGTAAAGGTATTATGCAGTACCAAAACAGTAATAGAGCAAAAATGCAAAACAGTACAAACCCAAACATGATATTCATGTACTGGGTGGTGCAATAAGTTTCAGTGACATCCCACCTGTTCAGTTTTCAACAAAAGAGAGCTATAAAAAAGTTACAGATATAATCTGGCGCTTGGGGCTATTCTTAAGGCGATGATTATGCAGATAGAGTATGCACCAGAAAGACTACTACCAAAGATAAGTAACTTTTTTGCTTGAGAGGGTTTAGAAACAAAATCTGAGTTACAGCATGTGGAAATCAAATCATGTGGAACTGGGAATTCTTTTGATAAGTTGACTTAAGTGTGGGGACCCATGCGTGTCTCTGGCAAAAGAGTAAAAACAGAACAGTGGTCACCTGCTATGTTCAAACAGCATGATCAGGATATGCACGTGTGTAAACAAGTTATGCACATACACAGCATGTAGACAGGATATGCATGTACATGTACGCAACTATGTCAACATTGTGGACTGAAATATATTTCATTACATTATCCACTACTTTCCAACACCAGGAACGTTTTTTCAAAGGAGCTCCAATTTGTCAGAAAGTGAGAATTTCAGTATGCCTTGAACTGGCTTCCGTGTATAAAACGGGCAAGATAGAACACATTAGTTTGCCTAGCCAAGCCAGAGACATCTGCTTTGTAGTAAATAAGTAAAGCTATGCTCATAATAGAACACTCACCTTTCAGGGCCAGCAGCTGTTGCTTGTCAGTGTGAAAGGACTGCATGTTATCTTCTTTGCCTGAGTCTCCCATGATTCGGTCACAATCATATGGTCCTGATGTGTGGGCAGTGGGTAGTCTGAGGCAAACCAAAGAAAAATACTGATTATTGACCTCAGCCCGATGCACCCCCTCAAAGTCTGTGCTCTAACAAAAATCAGGTGGACATACTATGTGCCTTCTTCAAATCTGTAGCAAACCTATACAGCTCCTCGTCATTGCAATGCCCAGTAGAGTCTGGGCTTTAAGTGGGCCGGGTCGTGCTAAAAAGCAAGTGCCCAGACTGGTCCCTATTGGGTTCTCGATTTTTGCCCTCACCCTTGGTAAACAGGTAAATGTAAACTCTGCAGCAGAACCTCTGCTCGCTGCCTTTGAGGTACATTCAAAGAGACTCGTTATAGTTGTTTCACAGTATCATAATTTCAAAATGGAAGCATTTTCAATAAATGCAGATTCAGCTGCCCCCCCCCCCACTCTTCCCTCTCCTTCTGTCTAGCAGTTCCTCTCTTATTGAAAACAGTGACTTCAAGAAGAGGTTCTCCGTCTCGTTCCTCTCCTTTCGTTTATTTTCTCCCCTTTGAAATGGATCCAAAAAAGAAATATACTTTTGCTGGAAATGTCGTATTTTTCTGACATTTTAATTCCAAAGTGCAGCATCGGGGAACAAAGGTTAAAAATATGAAAAATAAATAACAAAATAAAGTAAGACAGAGTGGTAGCAAAGTGGCCTGATTGACTTTATTCACACCAAACACATTAGCGCCACTTAGCACAGTTGGCCAATGAAGCGCTACTTTTGTTTTCTCTTCTTTGTTTTCCCCAGGCTTGGAACTAGTGCACCAATCCTGGAAGGTACTGCAATGTGTGGAATGAAAAACAAAATATGCACTGCGGACCTGTGTTCAGGGATGTGGCCTTTTTATCATACTGCTTACAGTTTGTAAGGATATAAGCAATGGACATTGAAATGGGTCCATTCAGGGCCCTGTAGTCATTTCCTTAACTTTTCAGGCAAAATCACTCACCGATTTCTGAATAGGCAGTGTAAAACCGTTAAGCTAACTATATTGTTCCTGCTTACATTTCACATTGTTTGCTAAATTTTGCATTCCCTATGAGTGTTTGCTTTTTCCAAAATGTTGTTACTTTTTTTTAGGCAGCATATTCCTCTTGTCTAGTGTGTCATTTAAATTGAGCCACATCCAGGTGTTTATAGCCGGGGCAAATTGGGTAGTAGTTAAAGGCAGTGTGAGTCTTTCTTAGTGGGGCAGTATGGGGTTCAGTGGGGGAAGAGGGTGTGGCAATATGGCCAGAGCTTCTGAATTTGGAACTAGGGAACCAGGATAAGCCGTCATAACCAGTCTACCAGACCACTCTCCTGAGGGAGCACAATCCCATACTAGACCTTAGAAGGCCCCGCAAGGCCCTGGTGTCTTAGCACCAGCAGGTAGACCCTAGCAGTGGCAAGTGTGGGTTACCCTTGAAGGCCTGTCCGCCACAATCCATACTGAAGTTGACTTCCAGTCTTGCGGGCAGGTCTATGAAGCAGCACACCCTAGAGCAAGGGTACTCATAGTACGGCCCGCGGGCCGGCAGCTGCCCGGCAAGCCTTCCGTGGCGGCCCGCGGACCATGAGACATCGTACCCGTGTTTAAAAAAAAATAATCCAAGAATGTCTGCAAACACTGCCCAGAGACACTCTGAGAGACTCTGTTGCTCTGTGGGGCCGGGCGATTCATTCCAGGAGGCCAGAGTGGAGCTGCAGGGGCGCTAAAAGGAGGTGAAATACAGCAAAGCTCCATTTACATGCAAATGGTCTTTTTAAAGACCTGTGAAGGCTCGGGTAGGGCTGTGTGTCTGTGCGTGCTGGGGAAGCTGGCTGGGGAAGCTGTCTCAGCTCAGTGACACACAGGCAGGGTGAGATGACAGAGGGTGACAGAGGGAGGTAGAGGGACAGAGACAGAGGGAGAGGGAGGGAAAGGGAGACCGAGAAATGGAGACAGAGAAAGGGAGACAGACAGAGGGAGGAGGGCAACAGAGGGAGGAGGGCGACAGAGGGAGGGAGACACAGTGAGGGAGTGAGGGAAGGGAGGGAGGGAGGGGAGGGACGGGAGGGGAGGGCCGGGAGGTGAGGGAGGGAGAGAGGGGAGGGAGTGAGGGAAGGGGAGTGAGGAAAGGGGAGTGAGGAAAGGGGAGTGAGGAAAGGGGAGTGAGGAAAGGGGAGTGAGTGAGGGAGGGGGAGTGAGGGAGTGAGGGGAGTGAGGGAGTGAGGGAAGGGAGTGAGGGAGAGAGGGTAGGGAGTGAGGGAGAGAGGGAAGGGGAGTGAGGGAGGGAAGGGGAGTGAGGGAGGGAAGGGGAGTGAGGGAGGGAAGGGGAGTAAGGGAGGGGGTGAGGGAGTGGAGTGAGGGAAGGGGAGTGAGGGAAGGGGAGTGAGGGAAGGGAGTGAGGGAAGGGGATTGAGGGAAGGGGAGTGAGGGAAGGGAGTGAGGGAAGGGAGTGAGGGAGAGAGGGAGGGAGTGAGGGAAGAGGAGGGAGGGAGTGAGGGAAGAGGAGTGAGGGAGGGAGTGAGGGAAGGGGAGTGAGGGAAGGCAGTGAGTGAGGAAGGGGAGTGAGGAAGGGGAGTGAGGAAGGGGAGTGAGAAAAGGGGAGTGAGGGAAGGGGAGTGAGGGAAGGGGAGTGAGGAAGGGGGGTGAGGGAAGGGGGGTGAGGGAGTGAGGTGAGGGAGTGAGGGAAGGGGGGTGAGGGAGTGAGGGAAGGGGGGTGAGGGAGTGAGGGAAGGGGGTGAGGGAGTGAGGGGAGGAGTGAGGGAGGGAGAGAGGGGAGGGAGAGAGGGGAGGGAGAGAGGGAAGGGGAGTGAGGGAAGGGAAGTGAGGGAAGGGGAGAGAGGGAAGGGGAGAGAGGGAAGGGGAGAGAGGGAAGGGGAGAGAGGGAAGGGGAGTGAGGGAAGGGGTGAGGGAAAGGAAGGGAGTGAGGGAAGGGAGTACGAGTCAGTTGTACTGTCCAGCTCCGGACGCATCTGTGAGGGCCTTCGGCACGACATCCGAATCGGGCCAAATATATGTCAGGGATTTTCCAGGGCTAGAATGTGTACACATTAAGCTTCTTTGAAATTACCTACTAAGATCTGCTAGCTAACTATCAGAAACAGATTCAGCCGTTTAGGAGTTCCCTAATTACATTGGAGAGGCATAGGTTATTATGGGGCAATGTCATCACACCTTTCAAGCTCCACATGAGGGCAGCCTTCTCCCTCAGACTTCAAAGCTGGCGATAACCCCCAAGTCCCCATGCCAGGCATCGCCACATTGAAGAGCACCTCAGGCAGGTACCAACCTTTCCAGGCATGCATCACCTCTTCACCTGCAAGACAGGCTGCTGCTTCACTTACTTGAGTCGCTCAGGCCTCAGTGAAAGCCAGTGGAGCTGGCAGGGCCAGCCACTCTCAGGTCACTCTGCTGCTGCTCCCTCTGAAAAACAAAGGTCTTCACTGACTGCTGGCCATTGGTTCAGAGACGGATTCAGAGCCACGCCCACTGTCGAGCTGTAGATCTTTGCCGGCCCCTCCTCTGGCACAGAAAGCTAGACTAACGCCTGCTAAGCCACACTACTCTTTCTTCCCTGGTCAAGCATCTGGCAGTTTAGGGGCCTGACTGATGTCACTAGTCCTCTACTGTGACAGAGCAAATGCCAGACGGCTACGCTCTTGCAAGTTAAGGCCGCTCTCTCATCCTCAGCTGCACTGCACAGGAGGGCCCTTGGAAGAAGAGTAAGGGCAACTACGATTTTACCTTTACCTTTGGTGCACGTGGTTCGGTCCAAGACTGTGAAGCCCAGGCTGATCCCGGATTGGCCCTTTGGTCCGTCATGCAGAATTTATGGGAATGTTTACTCTTTTGCCTTTCCCGAGGGCATCAGTATAGTCATCTCAATCTCCCCTCTCATAAATTGTGGTAGTTGGTGGGAATCCATTTTTAGGGGTTGCTGCCTTCTGTTGATGACAGTATTAGTGGGGTGGGTAGGTGCGAGGTGAATCTGGTTTTGTGAAGTTTAGCAGAACCGGACCTGGATAACAAAGGCAGCTCTAGCAAAAACTTTCAACCCAGTCCTACTCTGCAGGAGGCCCAAGACTAAAATGGAGCATGTGGGCGTGGTTGGGTCATGACAGCCAACCAGTTCTGAAAACAGCTCTGTCCCCACCACTGAACCCACCCCCCCAGCCGCCCGTCGGACAAATGCCAGAGTGCATCCGGCCCTGAAGTCTAGTTGCTGGTATGATGTGCCAGCAAAGAGTGTTGATGAAGGTTAGAAAATGCAATGTTAGTTGGGGTTCTATAAGATAAGGAGTTGCTCAAAAGTTGCATGTTTTTGAGGTGGAGGGTGGTGTGGTTGGACGGCTCTTGTGGATAGATCGGTCAGAAAAGATTATGTGGTACATGGGGTGTTCAATAGGGCTCTTAAATCGGGTGGAGATGCTACATTGATGAGGACTGCTAGCAATATTTGTATGGAAAACACCGCGGTGGAAAAATCAGATGATTTCAGTGGTACGGACTATACCCACCATTCATCAATCACGTATTACCCCTTAAAGTAGCCATCACAAATAATCACCTCACCCTGCCTCAGTTACGCCATGAACCCATGAGGCATCAAAGCGCCTAACAGTAAATTACAGGCATGTTGTGGCACAGTAAGAAAACAAGTTACTTACCTGTAACTTTAGTTCTCCAGTATTGGAATCTTTCATAGATTCACATGCCTGAATCATTCCCCGTCGTCGAGACGGGAGTCTCCGGTATATAAAAAAGCAGTGCTTAGTAGTATAGCAAACTGAAAAGAGGCCTAGGTCCATTTCCCTTTTGCAACCCATAGCCTTTGTTACGTAAAAAAGGCCCAAACTTTTCCCTGAACCAATCAGAGCTCCTCACCCTCTAGAACACTCCTGAGAGAACCTTCTGCCCCTCAGATTTTTCGCGCACTTGTGCATATAACACACTTCTTGTGCTAAATCCGAGGTGAGCCTCTCAGGGGAGGAGGGTGGGTGCATGTGAATCTATGAAAGATTCCAATACTGGAGAACTAAAGTTACAGGTAAGTAACTTGTTTTCTTACTCCAGTATTGGAACTTTCATAGATTCACATGCCTGAATCAGAATAGCGAGCAGTGAAAAAACAAAGCACATTTTCCTGATACATTACATAATCATGCAATACCATTAGAAAATGAAGCATAATCTCATAAACATATATACATACTTATATAAAATGTGACTTTGTAAACCAAAGAAATTACGGATGGAGGGATGCAAGAAAGGCTCACCGTTACTGGATGATATTCCGCAGTACCGCCTCTCCCACCGCCGCATACGATTCTGCGGCTGCCTCCAAGCAGTAGTGCCTGGTGAAGGTGTGCGTAGATGCCCAGGTTGCTGCTCTGCAGATATCCTGGATTGGCACTCCTCCAAACAATGCAGTGGATGTGGCCACTGCCCTCGTGGAATGGGCACGGACTCGTGCATTCAAAGGCTGTCCAGCAGCTTGACGACAGTAGACAATTGCACTGGAAATCCATCTGGCAATTCCCCTCTTTGACAGCAGGAAACCTTTCCTGGGTGCGCTGAAGGCGACGAATAACTAGGAAGACTTGCGAAACGCCTTAGTTTCTTTCAAGTGATATTTCAAACATCTCTGAACGTCCAGCGAGTGTAATACTCTTTCTGCCGCTGTTGATGGATGAGTAAAGAAACGCTTCATCACCAATGGTTCGTTCAAATGAAAATCAGTTGGCACCTTCGGAATGAACTTCGGGTTTGTCCTGAGAATCATCTTATCCTCTTGAAATTGCAAGAAAGGCTCCTGAATCGTGAGCGCTTGTAGTTCACCTACTCTTCTCGCTGAAGTCAATGCAATGAGAAGAGCCACTTTCCAGGACAAGAACTTCAGGTCTGCCCTGTGTATCGGTTCAAATGATGGCTTCATCAATTGAGAGAGTACAATATTCAGATTCCATAAAGGTGGTGGAGGCTTTACTGGTGGAAAGACTCTGAATATCCCTTTCATGAATTGTTTGATAATCCTTGAGTACCATAAAGATGGGCCTGACGATGATCTCCTGTAGCGGGATAACGCAGCCAAATGCACCTTGATAGAGGCGTGTGCTAATCCTTACTTTGCTAACAGCAGAATGTAAGGTATAATTTGATGAGGTGCAGCAGTAAGAGGGTGAACATCATGCCTCTTACACCACAGACAAAACCTCTTCCATTTCATTCTGTAGGTTTTGTTGGTACTCTCCGCTCTAGCCTTGGACAGGATCTCCCTACATTCATGTGAGATGTTCAGATGGCTAAACTCACAGTGTTCAGGAGAAAGGCTGCTAATCGCAAGGGTCCGGATGGCACACCTGCCCCTTGGACATTGTCAGAAGCGATGGAATCCAGCGCAACCGAATTGGACGGTCCTCCGACAGTAGCAGCAGTTCCGTGACCCAGTGTTGTCTGGGCCACCACTGGGCTACTAGGATCAGCCTGCACGGCTCTTTCTTGATCTTCACCAGTATGCGGGGGAGAAGAGGAATTGGAGGAAAACCGTAGGCAAAGATGCCGGACCATGCCATGGAAAACACATTCCCCCAAGATCCCCTCTGGGGAAGCCAGCTTGCGAAGTACTGGCATTTTTTGTTTTCCTTTGTAGCGAAGAGGTCCACCATCGGTGTTCCCCATCTCCGAAAGACGCTGTCCAGGATCTCCTGGTCTAGCTCCCATTCGTGGCAGGACGATTTTAGCCTGCTGAGAGTATCTGCTTTGACGTTTTGATCCCCCGGTAGGTGTTCTGCTGTCAATGATATTCCCTGCTGAATAGCCCATTCCCATATCTCCTGGGCTTCCTGAGACAGGGAGAGATCTTGTTCCCCCTTGCTTGTTTACATAATGCATTGCCGTAGTGTTGTCTGTTCTTATCAACACCGGCGCACCTTTTATCCTTGGCAGAAAAGCCAGTAATGCCAAGCGGATCGCCCTGAGTTCCAGCAGATTTATATGTAATTGCTGCTCCTCTGCCTTCCAACGGCCGCTGACCTGAAGGTCCTGAAGGAAAGCTCCCCATCCTTCTAACGACGCATCCGTCGTTACCACTAGCAGAGCTGCTCTTGCTAGAAACGTCAGTCCTTGAGACACATTTGCCTTTTGCGTCCACCACTTTGCCTGCAGCATGACTGGTGTCACCTTTATTGTATCGTCGAAGGATCCCTCCGCCTGACGCCATTGGAGATCGATCTGTTCTTGCCATGGTCTCATCCTTAACCTGCAGCAAAGTACCAGTGGAATACAAGAGGACATTGTGCCCAGCAAGGATTTGTACCTGCGGACTGAAAGAGACTTTCTTTTTCCCAAGTCTTAGAAGAGGGACACAATCCTCACCTGTCTTTCCTCGGAGGGAAACGCTTTGTTGCATTCCGTGTCCAATATTGCCCCCAGAAATGTGATCACTCGTGCTGGGTGGAGGTTTGACTTTCCCTCGTTTAGAGTCAATCCTAAATTGGCGAATAAGTCTATGCAAGCTTGTGTCGACGCTCTGGCCTGTGTCTTTGATGGTGCCTTGACTAACCAGTCGTTCGAGGTACGGAAATATTTGATGTCTTTGCTTCCTCAACATAGCCGCCACTGGAGCCAGGCATTTCGTGAAAACTCTTGCCGCTGACTTCAAGTCGAATGGCAGCACCCTGAATTGGTAATGTCTTCCGCCTACCCAGAACCGAAGGTACTGCCTGTGTGCAGGATGTATTGGCATGTGGAAATACGCGTCTTGTAGGTCCAATGTGGTCATATGATCTCCTGGGTTTAATAACGGAAGGATGTCCTGTAGGGATACCATCCTGAAAGATTGTTTCTTGAGATAGGTGTTTAAGGATCTGAGATCCAGAATGGGGCGCCACTGGAGCTTGTTTTTCTTGATAAGAAAAAAACGGGAGTAAAACCCCTTGTTCTGTTTTGCACCTCCGGCCTAAATGCTGTTGCTCGCAGCCAACCTTGCCTGCGCAGGACCGCAGCTCCTCCCAGGGATCTAAATGCCGTGGTCGCTATATCCATAGCGCAGTCTATGACTTCAGCCGAAGTCCTCTCTCCTTCCATAAGAATTTTCTTCGCCTCCTGCTTTTCTGGATCTGGCACCAGGTTAACATATGGAGACAGGTCGCACCACATCTGCCTGTCATACCTCCCCAATATAGCAAGGGCATTAGCGGCTCTTACAAATAGAGCAGACATTAATGAAAAACGCTTCCCTGCATTATCCAACCTTCTGCCCTCTTTGTCTGGAGGTGTTGCAATCGGAGCAGATGGGTTCCTGGATTTCTGTTGTGCCGCCTGCGTCATAACAGAATCCGGTTTAGGATGACCCAAAAGGCAAGATGGAGCATCATCCGGTGCTTTATACTTTTTATCCAGTCTGGCCAGAACCGGTGTTACCGTCGCTGGCGTCTCCATGACCTTCAATCCTTCTTTCCAGATATGAGACACTATAGGTAGAGATTGTACAGATCTCCGATACGAGTCTTTAAAGTCATATAGAAAACATTCCGTTTTCTCATCTGTCATGGTCAGTGCAAACCTCTTAGTGGCTCTCTCCATCAGATTATGAAATCCACCAATGTACTCCGGTGGAGAGTCCACTGGCCTCTGCGGAGGAGTTGCAGGTGATGGGGCGATATAATCATGCCATTCTGCATTTGTGTCCGCAATCTCACCATCCTCCTGATCCTCATCCGAGGTATCGTGGTGTGTTGTCGGTGGTGGGGACCTAACAGTAGGTTCCGGCACAATCTCTCTCCTACGAATCGGAGTTCCTGGAACCGAACGTGGACGTGGAGTAGCCTCTATGGCCTGTTGAGCGACTGGAGTCGCTGGGTATCTCTTCTTATAATCCTCCAACATTCCTTGGAGATCCTTCAACAAAGAGGATGGTACACTGGTCATCTCCTCTCGTTGCTGTTGTCGATATCGGTGTTGTTTTTGGGGTTGTTCTTGATAACCCCCATATTCTTCCTCAGAATCGTATTCTTGGCACTTGACCTGTAATTGCGATGGGCTACTGGCAATACCATACTCATCATCTTCCTCCGAATCTTCCTCCTCCAGTAAGTGAGACGGTAGCAAAGGGGAGACCTTGCTTGGAGATGTAACCTCAGGTGTTATAGGTTTTTTCCAAGGCACCAACCTTTTTTTGGTGTTTTTTCCCTCATCGACGAGCCCGTCGACGAGATTCCCATCGCCGACCAAGTCATTGTCGTTGACGCTACCGTCGACGTTGTAGTGACCGTCGACGCTGTTCTCGTCGACGTCCTCGTCGACACTGCCGTCGTCGACACAGTCCTCGTCGACGCTGCCGTCGTCGACGCTGTCGTAGACACGGTTGTCAACGCCTTCATCGACGGTGAAACCGTCGACGATAAAGTCGCCAACGGTGAAATCGCCGACGCTGTTTTCTCACCAGCCTTCTCCTTCTTCGTTGACGACGGAGGTGTTTTCGTCGTCGTCGATGGCCCCTTTTTAGTCGACAGTCCCGTCAACGGAGTTGATTTCTCCTCAGAAAGCCCAGAAGAAGATCGTTTGATGGTAATCTTGATCTTCTGAGGTGACTGTGGTGGATCTGAGGTGGATTTTGCTCCTTTCACCTCACTAGCAGATCCCTTCTTCCCCTTAGATGAGACTGAAGGGGATTTTGAGGGACTGCGCCCTGAAGACCCTGGAGTGGTCTTTTTTGGGGCCTTCTCAGGTCTTTCCCCTGAGGAATGTGTCTGAGGAGATCTACTTCTCTTCTGAGTTCTCTTAGACGCCACAGATTCCTCCTCACTATCACTTGAGAGGATTTCCTTCCTGGCTTTGACTTTCTGAAGCCAGATCAGTAGCCTTCCCTCATGATCTCTCAAGGTCTTATTTGAAAAGGTACGACATACCTTACAATCTGCTGCCTTATGGTCTGGGTAGAGACAGTAGATGCAGTCCTTCTGAGGGTCATCTGTATAAAGCCTCTTCTTGGAGCAGGTTGAACAAGCTCTAAATAATCCTTTTTTCTCTTTCTCAGACATGGTTGATGTAAAAACCTCAAATCAAAGTCAAAATACTGTAGAAGTAAAGAGTTTGAGCAGAGTTCAAAGAAGACTCCCTAGCACAACGTGCGGTAGAAAAATCTGAGGGGCAGAAGGTTCTCTCAGGAGTGTTCTAGAGGGTGAGGAGCTCTGATTGGTTCAGGGAAAAGTTTGGGCCTTTTTTACATAACAAAGGCTATGGGTTGCAAAAGGGAAATGGGCCTAGGCCTCTTTTCAGTTTGCTATACTACTAAGCACTACTTTTTTATATACCGGAGACTCCCGTCTCGACGACGGGGAATGATTCAGGCATGTGAATCTATGAAAGTTCCAATACTGGAGTAAGTAAGACTGTTAGGGAGTTATGCAGAATCATTGTGACTTGTTTTGCAGGAGTAGTTACAGAAGAAAAAGACTGGGGGGTTTGAAATAGTTACAACACAATAATATATTTCAGGGATTATCGAGGGCTAGAATGTTTCCACATTAAGCTTCTTTGAAATAAACTACTAAGATCTGCTGACTCTCAGAAACAGATTCAGCCTCTTAGAAATTCCCTAGTTACACCGGAGAGGCATAAGTTATCGAGGGGCAATGCCATCATCCCTTCCAAGCTCCACATGCAGGGAGCCTTCTTCCTCAGACTTAAATGCAGGCGATAACCCCCAAATCCCCCATGTCAGGCATCACACCCTTGATGAACACCTCAGGCAGGTACCACCCCAGTTTCCACCCTTTCTAGGCATGCAGCACCTCTTCACCGCCCAGACAGGCTGCTGCTTCACTTACTTAAGGCGCTCAGCCTCAGTGAAAGCCAGGGGAGCTGGCAGGCCCGCCACCCTCAAGTCACTCTGTCGCTGCTCCCTCAGCAACACAAAGGGCTTCACTGGCTGCTCACCACAAGATCAGAGCCGGATTCAGAGCCACGCCCACTGACGAGTTGTAGATCTTTGCCGGACCCTCCTCTGGCACAGAAAGCTTGACTAACCCCTGCTAAGCCACACTACTCTTTCTTCACTGGTCAAGCATCTGGCAGCTTAGGGGCCTGACTGATGTCACTAGTCCTCTACTGTGACAGAGCAAATGCCAGACGGCTACGCTCTTGCAAGTTAAGGCCGCTCTCTCATCCTTGGCTGCACTACACAGGAGGGGCCTAGGAAGGAGAGTAAGGGCAGGCCTTTAAGTGGGCCAGGTCTGGCCGGTGCATAGCACCAGCAATTCTTAAAAGCAGGTGTCCATATCAGGCTCTCCATTATTACCCTCAGGGTAAAAAAAAAAATAATAACCTTGCAACCGTCACTGCTTTTGATGTAATCTGAAAGAAACTCCTTTTTAAGTTTTACACAGCGCAAACTTGTAGCGCTTTACAGGATCTCCACCATAGATGGCCATATCGATGTTTTGAATCACAGGATTTTGAGCCAAGGTGAGCCTCGAACCTGCCTTCTCAGCTTGAAAGCCGTCAGCTCTCGCCTTACACCTCAACCTCTCGCACAGAACCTGAAACAATTTCAAAATGATATACAGCGAAGTCATAGATGTTGCTGATTTATCTTATGCAATTTACGACCATTGACAAAGCCAAAAGTCCAGTCTTCTTGTAGGTGTAATGTTACTTTTTGTGTTATATAGCTGGACGAATGGACAGAAGCAGCAAAATACCATTCGGGGCAGCACACTATACTAAGTACAGGTTTTTAGCTTAAGTATTTAAACCCCTTGCGTGCTCGTGACGGAATCATTCCGTCACGAGCCACGGTGGGGCTGTGCTGGTGTGGGAATGGTTCCGTCACGGCCAGGCGGGCGCGCCTGTGCGGCGCTGATTTCGCACCTTCGCGGAGTGTTTTATTGACCTGGCGGGGCCGTGACGGAACCATTCCGTCACAAGCACAGCGCCACCGTGGCTCGTGAAGGAATGGTTCCGTCACGAGCATGGCGGCGCCGCGCGGGCCCCCTGCCCTCTAGCGCCGCGGCGGAATTACTGCCGCGGCCAAGGGGTTAAACAATGCCCTTCATTACATCAGCCAAGTTCCTTATGAGAGCCCCCTCCCTTCCCCCAACCCCCCAGTTTATTTATCTGACTTAAAGCCCTGAGTAAGGGCAACTACGATCTTACCTCGGCTTTTGGTGCATGTTGGCAGACTTGAGGGGAAAGTTTACTTGTTTGCCTTCCCTGATGACAGTATTGGAGGGGAGGGTAGGTGCGAGGCGAGTCTGGTTTTGTGAAGTTAAGCAGGACCGGAACTGGATGCCAAAAGGCAGCTCATGCAAAAGCCTTCAACCCAGTCCTACTCTGCAGGAGGCCACGAGTAAAATGAAGCATGGGGGGCGTTGTTGGGTCATGACAGCCAACCAGTTCTGGAAGCAGATGAAGTGCAGACTGCATAGAAGGGAAAGGAAAGAGAGAACAATATAATACATGCAATGGGAAGTGGAGTGGGTAAGGAAGAAGGGTGCATTTAAGAGGCTAGAAGGGAGTAAAAAGAAGCATACTGTAATGGAAAAAGGAAGACAGAAGAGAGAAGCATGAGATGTAGGTGAGGAGAAGGCAGAGGACAGGGATAAGCAGTGAGTGTAAGTACATTTTCATGCATGCTGAAAAGCATACAAGTCATGACCAAAACATCTGATCCCTAAAATGAAAAGTATACAGACCTGCATATCAAGTTTCCAGTTAGAAACAGTAGCTGGCTTGGGCCTCCATGGCTCCAAGTACTGAGATGACAGTGGGCAGATTACTGCAGCACATATGGGATCCCACCAAAATGCAGGCTGGGTGCAAAATTCAGCAACAACAGTAGCAGTATGAAAGAAACTGAAATTACTCACCGTAGCGCCAACGCAAATGGCCTAGCAGGGTCATCAAGGGCAGTAGATAATTATACAGGCCTGTCTCCAGAATGGAAATGAAGATTAATTCCTAAAACCCTAGGTCATGTCAAGCAGTGTCTGTACATTGCAGTGTTAATCACACCAGCTGTGTTTTCTAAGAGGCTGTAAGGCAGCCACTGCCCATGCCTAATATTAAATCCAGGTGCTCACATTTTTTGGGGTAAGGCCACACCCATTACTCCTGGCTCCACCCACTTCCTCTACTGGCTCCACCCACTTACTCTACTGGCTCCACCCGTATCCTCAACTAGCACTGCTGAAAGCCAATACCCAATCTGAATTTCAGCAAGAGAGACTTCCTCAAGTAAGGTTTTGATAGGAGGTACCTCCTCCTTTAGGGTTGGGTCTCCGGCCTACTTGCGGTCATGTGGGGCAATAGTGCAGTTTTGGGAGTGAGAGGGAACAATTGAGGAGCGTGGCGGTGTCTCTTAGCCCCCTATCAAAATGAAGCCTGCTTTACCAACTTGAGAGCTGAGCCGGTGTATGGTCGCGGCGTCTGTGATCATGGGCAGGAATTGTGGTCCCTCTTGACTGGTAGACAGGATGGTGCGCTGGTGCCCGCCCTGGCTATGCCCCCTTTTGCAGTGCGGATGATTCAGCGGGCCACTAAGCGGAGATGCGTATTCTGTGGTGCAGCGGGGCTGCTGCAGTTCAAGTCCCTCCAGGAGGTACGCTCAAGGTTTGTGTGGCACAGCGCGAGCAACATTGAGGATGACCTATGGCATTGCTGTCCGCCCGTCCTCTGATTTGGTTAGGAAATGGGCTTGCAGATCAGCTTGGATAATGCGCATAGGCGGACGGTTATTGGTGCTTTGTGGTCTGGTTTAAAAACCCTGTGCCTGAATTGTGTTTTTGTGTAGGCCGGGGGCCATCAGGCCACAGGGCAGGTGGTGTCTGAGGCAGCCTCTGAGTCAGTCCATTTCATGGCCTTGTCTATCTGCTTTGGGTAATGAAGGCAGACTGGAAGAGATAAGTCTTGTCACACAGCATTATAAATCCCCCAAAATGTATTGGTATCGCATCGTAACAACAGTGTGTGAGGTATGAATGAAAAACGGATCCCTTGGCGTACAATTTGTCTGAAGTCACGCTGCAGGCGGGTTGCATGTGTGTCTTTCGCCCGGTAAGAACATGAGGCTGTCACTGGTAAATTCCAATGACCAGAGCAATTCCTTGCATTGCATGGATGTTGTCATCTCGTTGGGCTCCGGTACTCGATTGAGGCTCATGCCATTCACTTATGTTCTCCAGCGTCAGCAGTGTGCGAGATGTTGCAGCTGGGTGAACACCACCGTCCAGGCTGACTGCAGAATAGCCGCATCTGAATCAGTTTGGGTCTAAAGGTGGGCCTCGTTTGTTCCAGTAGGCCTAAGGGGACTGCATAGAGCACAATATGGTAATGAACATGGGTGTGGCATCAAGGTGTCGCATGTGTGAGGCTACCATGTTGTTATCCCGTTCACCATCATGAATGGGATAATAAATTATGTTGAGCGATGGTAAACACAATATTCACAATGGAGCAATTATACATAAAGTAATTAAGCCACCTGTCCATTGCCCAGGAGCGTAGTGAATGCTCCTGTGGGCGAGATTTTTATGTCGGCAGGGGTCATGTCTTGTGTTGGGCTGGTGGTTCGTCGTGGCAGGAGCTTGTGCTTGACGGAAGAATACAAGGGCATTTGTTTGAGGCCTGTTTTACTGTGATAATGTATGTCTCAGGCCCTTAATCTAAACTAAATAATTTCGGTACTACGTCCAGAAATAGCTTGGCGGTTGTACCACGTGATCAGTATATCCCAAATTCGGTGATGACCTGGAAGGCATCCGTGTACGTGGTTCAACGGCTGGACAGGCAGCAGTTTTGTCTGTTGTTGCTGCTCTGTTGGGTTTGTCAAGGTGAGACGGGCCCTTAGCGGGCCGGGCGAGCTGTACCGTGTTGTGGGGAGACTCGACTAACTGGGTTGTGCCGTGATGGTAGGCCTACCCCTACTGGGTAGTTTTAGTTGTAAACTGTACACTGTGTGGCAAAATTTGCGATTTCATCAGACTACTAGCTGATGTGTAAGTAAATGCTTAGAATAGCTTAAAACAGGGCACCGTCTCGTGGGGGAGAAGGGACAAGTGTTTGCAAGGTTCCGAATCTGGGTGCGTCCCTTTGTTTTGGCCGGTGCGCGGTCATGGACACGCCCCTCCCCCACCCCTCGAAGGTTCCAAAGAGTGCTCGGACCTGGGTAGAAAGCCACCGCACTCTGAACAGCATTCATGGCCAGGAGGTAGGCGTACGGAGCGGCGCTCCCGACCGGGCCTAAGAGTCCATTTGGGCCTATTGGTCCTGCCCCGGGTTTGATGGATGCCACTGACCAAGGCTCATATCTTTGGCTCACGGTGGGTGCGGCCTACAGTCTGGCGGTGTGATAGATGATAGACTGGTAAGTGGTCTTGGCAGCATGGGAACAGTTCAGAACGTGGAGGGTGGCTCGCAGCCCTGTCTGTGCACTGGACCCACTTGGGTTTTAGGTTCAGCCTCGATGGCGGATCCTGGGCACATCACTTGGTCTCTTGCTGGTAAGGAGCCTTTGTTCTCAGCAGTCGCAGCTGGGTGTAGGTATATGCCCCAGTGTGAAATGGATCAGCCTCGATGCCGGATCCTGGGCACATCACTTGGTCTCTTGCTGGTAAGGAGCCTTTGTTCTCAGCAGTCGCAGCTGGGTGTAGGTATATGCCCCAGTGTGGAATGGATCGCACATTTCCAGTTTTGTTTAGAGTGTATACCAAGCGAGAGGTGGCTGGAGGGTTGCGCTGGTAAAAAAGTCACATAAGCTACAGTGCTTGGAACTCCAGTGTCAGGATGCACTTTTCACAAGTGAGAGCGTGGAAAAACATCATCATCTGCATAACAAAGTGATATAGACGCAAGAGCATGAGGGTACACATAGAAGTCTTCAAAACATGTTTGTTGTAATTGAAAACTGGGGTTTTAATAGCAGCAACAGAGCTTAGCCCTTGCCCACCACAATTACAGAAGTACTCCTGGTAGGGCATTACTGGCCTCTCTCAGAGGGCATCAAGCAGGAACCCTCTGGGCAGTTATGATACATGAACATCATTATAGGTGAATAATCCAAACACAAGAGAAAGTTTTATACAGTGGATATCTTGACCACATGTATTTCAAGGTACCCTTACGTCAAACGAATGTACAAGTAAAAATTCAGACAATTGCCTAGGATCACACAATTTAGTTAAGCAGGGTATATAGGCATCCATTACTGAAGTGTCGGGGATCGGTTCCCAGCTGGAGCCACTCTCTAAATATAGCGATTTCTTTTTCAAGCCTTTGGTACAATCCACCAGTACCTATATCAAGGATACCAAAAGCCTTCTTTCAATGTTACTCAATGTCCAGCTACCAGAGGAGCCATGCTACTTGGTCTCCCTAGACATTGAAAGTTTATACACCTGCATCCCGCAGGATGCTACCTTGAAGGTCCTGGCCGATGTCCTCGAGCAGACCACTTGGACATATACCACCTCCAAGACTTTTGTCATTGATTGCGCTACTTTAGCTCTTAAACGCAATTTTTTCCAATATCAAGATACCATCTATCTGCAGAAGACTGGTACTTCGATGGGCAGTACTTTTGCCCCAAGTATTGCAGGGTTGTATGTTTACAACTTTGAGAAGACGCATATCCTGACCACTACCAATCCTTATGCTCTCAATGTTATCCTGTGGCAGAGGTACATTGATGATGTGCTTTTAATTTGGAAAGGATCTGAGGATAGCCTTCTAGCCTTTTTTGATTGGGTGAACACCTGCGATCCTCACCTCAGATTCACTCATCAATATGACCCCAATTCCATTGTCTTCCTGGATGTCACTTTAACTAGGGAAGGTGACCATCTAACGAGTAAAACTTACTACAAACCTACCAGTAAAAATAACCTTCTACACTTCTCCAGTTTCCATCCGCGCCCGTTACGGGAAAATTTACCCTTCGGCCAATATCTACGAGTTCGTAGAAATTGTAGTAGTGTCAGTGACTTCAATACCCAAGCAGAAGACCTAACCACTAAGCTATTACAGAGAGGCTACCCAAAGAAAATATTGCAAAAAAGTCAAAAGAGAGCGAGAAACAACAACAGGGAGGCTCTATTGGAAGATCATAACAAAGAGACTGAAACTGAAATCCCACTCACCTGTGTAACCACTTACAGCAATATTTCTAATGCTGTGAGTCGCTGCATTGGGAAGCATTGGCACATTCTAACAAGCAATGGTCGAAAATGGCAAAAACCGCTATTTTCTTATAAACGAGAAAGAAGTTTGCGTGACTCTCTCGTACATACTCGCCCCAGAATTGATCAGACAACACACGAACAGACTGTATTGAATGTATGGGGCCTACCACCTGTAACAGGCCATTTCCCATGTGGGGGGTGCAGCGTTTGCCACCTCACGACAACAACCAAAGTTTTAAACTTAGAAGAGGGAAAAGAATGGCATCTTAGAGGTCACACTAATTGTAATTCAAGTAATGTCATCTACTTGATTACTTGTCCCTGCGGTCTCAGACACGTGGGTATGACCACCAGGAAGATCAAAATGCGCATTGGGGAACACCGCAGTAATGTGAGGTGTGGTAGAAGCACCACTAAATTAACCACCCACTTCCTAGAACGTGGCCACTGTCCCAATGATCTTAGATGGGTGGTAAAAGAACAACTGAATCCTACCAATGAAGGCAGCCTGTTTGAGAAGGAACAAAGGTGGATATATCGCCTTTTGACACACACACATGGCCTTAACGATGACATACCTTGGGGGTCAGTTATGCGGAGATGATCTAGTGTTCCCCTTGCTGTCCTCCCTAGCCCACAAACCTCTTCCATTTAGCAGAATAAGAAGTCTTAGATGGCGCTAATCCATCCTTCTGCCCCTAATTGCAGTTACCACATAGCCTTGATTTACTGAGTTGTTCTAAAAGAGAATAATAAGGCTGGTTATATGCTTTGTTGCTACTGTGTTTTATGACTTGTGTAGCTTAAATATCTTTGGCGACATTATTTTATTATATATATATCTGTTTAGAACATGATTCCAAAGTGGGTTCGGTTGATAAATAAAACATCATCCTGCTATGGTTGTTCAGCCGTTTCTCGGGGTTACAACCCGTATATATCATTCTAGCCTCGAAACTGATGTTTATGTACTTGTAACATTGACGTATAGGCAAGTAAATAGAGAGGCCCCTTTAAGATTCCTAAGTGATGACGTCAGTCACGTGACCGCAAGCCACGTTGATTACGTTTCTAACTTATTAACCACGTCCGCTGCGGCCCGCTTGTAGTTCCGGGCTGCGGATATGAACACCGTAGGTTTGACGGCGGGCAGTCGCCCAGATACAAGTAGGTTGTCCGTGGGCCGATGGGGCCTTTTGCCTGGAAATAATTTAATAATTGCTGTAATAAACACCCCGAGCCGTGCATAGGAATAAAATCACCGTTTCCCTTGTGTTTACATTTAGATTGCCTGGGCGTGAAGAAATCCCCCTGCCGCAAGCCCATGGGGCGCTCTCACCATTAATTAACTGTGAGTGCTTTTTTCTCTGAGTGCGATCGGACCTTTTGATTCTTCCGTTTTTTCTAAAGGTGTTTTTAACTGCTAGTAATTCCTAACGAGCACTTTCTATACTAGGATGTATTTGGCTGCCAAACAACGTGTACAGAATATTTTTACACACCAGTTTAAGGCAGACTATGAGTGGGGCTGGAATATTATGCCATGAATATTGCTACAGTCTATAGCATTCATCTATTTGTTAATGGACAGTTTTGCAATTACAGAAGATAAAATTGTGAGGTTATACAGCATGTATACACGTGTCTAGAAGTGTTTACAATTATATAATGTCTAAATACCCATAATTATAAATTACATATGTTTGTTTTGATTTCTACATTTCAGATTTCCTGGTCTCCCATAATGCGGAGAGGCCACAGGAAGAAATCCCTACATGAACTTTTACAGATAAGGTTGTAATAGTTTCTTTTCCCACCCCATAAGGTCGGACGCCTTAGCGTGTGCCTACCAAGGAGTGAGAATTTCTTTTTTGGTCCTGACGAATGCTAAGCTGATCTTTGGCTTGCTAGCAGAAACATGTTGACCATTCTTTTTCTATTATTAGGACTTTATGGTTCAAATTAACACAACCACTTATCAGTCCGCTTTGTTTCACTAGTTTTAACGGAGTTAGAACTACCCTCTCATTAAAAAGAATTGTTTCAGTTGGAGGAGTAGTCCATACTCTTTTTAATTCACCCTAATCACCAATTCTGATTTCTTTTCTACTACCTGGGACCCAATGAAGACAACTGGCTACCAACTCTGAGTTGGGGCCTGAGGGTCCTTTTAGCTTACACTGAGCACGTGTATTTCACCTCCATACTAACTTGGTATCTATTTTGGTGCTAGTAAACTTATGACACCTTGAACCTTTCTTGTCTTTTATCTCTGCTTTTTACTTTAGTTTTGTTGACACTCTTACGTTGATTGGTATATCCATTACTGAAGGCCATCCCATCAGAAGTTGTGTTGTCATGTATAATAGTGGAGACAAGCACCAACAAATAAGGGTCTTGGGGGGGGGTCAGTTTGGCAGGGCAGGAACACACACTTTATATCAATGGGAGCATCAATGCTTTAGATATGCTTCTTCCACCCTTAGCAGCAAGACTCGGCCAGCAGTAGCACGTCCAGTTGGTGCTAGTTTGTCTAGATTCATGAGTCACATGCAAGTGCATCAATTGAGCTGGACTACGTACCTAGGTCACACACATTAGACAGAGGGGTTTCAGTATGATCCACATAAATGGGGACGGAACCAGAGCATGAAACTGTAACTGTTAGATTCTGACACAATGTCTCTGCACCACTCATATTGTTAACAGTTAATCAGCCTTTGAATATAGTCAGATGAACAGCACAGGATTCAACTGCACATGGAAAATCCCTTTAGCATATTAATGGACAGATTGAATTATACAGACATGCATTTCTCAAGGCCACTCGTTTATATGCACCAGGAGCTGGGCATTTAAGGGTTCCCATGGCTCTTGCCAAATGACAATTGAACAGGAAGATGTAGAGTGATTACAAAGGGCATAGGAAGGGTGATGGCAATAGCAACGCAAGACTGTCAGTTTATGCTGAGTAGAATGTTTCGAATCACCAATCAGAAGGGTACTAGGAGGCAAACCAGTAAAACAGGCAGGTCTTTGATTCTGGTGGAGAGCAATTAATTCCGTGTATAAACCTTTGAGCTAGGTCCAATTCCTAGATTAAGCAACTATGCTTCCAGCCTTGTAAAGGCCCTGTTGTTTGCATCATTGATTACTACAAAGTACCAGGGATAGGGAACAGATTATTTATAACAAGAAATGTGTATCGCAAGATGAACGAGTAAACATGATTGATGAGGCCTCATTGACGCTTTGTCATAGCAGTTCAGATCCCACCACAGAGGGCGAAGACAAAGCAATGGCCCCTGACAGACAATCCTACATTTTATTTGTCCGGGACTGGTGCTTGCAATCTCATTCCATTTTGCAGTCAGGAACGAGAATGTAAAGAAATATCTGTGAATGTACGGGGCTCACCCAACAGTGAAGAAAACAAGATATTTAGCACAATTCTATAATCCTAAAGTGTGGCGCAGGCAACAATTTTAGCACAGCCAAAATAAAATCACGGTACTCATTGGCAGATGCACAATAGACAAACATTCACTGAAACCAGATTGGACATCATTAATTTGTTCGCAATTGTTTATCACTAAAACTGTGCAAATGTCTGGTCAGTTCACCAAAGTATGTGCAATCCGTAAACGAGTGCATGTTACATGTTGCTTCAGTTAAGCAAAAAATGACCCACCTTAATGCCATTGCAGCTAGGCTGGTTGTGGAATTTGTCATCTAACAATTGTGCTGCTGTTCCAAAGGTTCAGGAAACACTGGGTTAGAGGACATAAAGGCTACATTGTATTAAAAAAACATTTGCCATTTCCATTATTCAAGAAACTGCAGGTATTTTTACATATTTTTCTCCTCATGTTCCCACCCACTTGTCTGCTCCATTGTATACATTAGCAGAAATTTGGAATTGGACGACTTACGATGGGGTGGGGACATTAGCATGGCGACACAGCATCTAAATATCGCAGTTAGACGGTGAGGGGCTTACATGCAATATGGACAGGAAATGAAGCAGAATACTGGGGGTGCAGCCCCCCCCCCCCCGTTATTGCATTCGATGGTAGGGAGGCGGGATCCACTATGCTATTGGCGTTACATTTGCCCATATATGGGCAAATGGGTACACTGGCAGGCACCTGTAAATAGATTGGGTTTTAAATACGTTTTCCTTTTGGCCATTTCTATAAAGGATGTGCACTCTGTAAACATGAGAGTATGGGTAACGGGATCCTGCACTTAAGCAAAAAAAAAAGCCACCATTCAGCCTGCTGGGTTGCTAAATTTGTTATTCCAAAAAGTGTGCTGTGATTCCTATAGGGTGGAGAAATAATGGTTTGAAGCACAAATGCTGACAATTACCAGAACACATATTGCATTCATATTTAGAAGGTGGAGGTAAATGTGCTCATATGTTTACTCCATGTACTGACAAATCTAAAAGCAATAGCAGTTGCATATTTTTCGGTACTCTGATATACCTTTAGCAAAATCTGGCTATGGACGACCTACATTATGGTGGGGACACCAGCATGGCGACACAGCAGCTGAATAGCGCAGTCAGACTGATGGGTTTTGCATGTAATGAGAACTGGAAATGTAGCAGGATATTAGGAGAACCTTCGGGGACCTCGGACCCCCCCCTTGGTTACATCTACCTTTGTCTCAAAAGGACATGTAACAACTTAAATTCGATACATGTGATATGATTTCTACGTGGAGAGGGCCATGCCTATGGTGCTAGCTCAGGCAGGAGGGGGGGGGGGGGTTTCGGGGGCAATTGGTCACAAGGCTCCACTCTGTTTACACCTAATTACCCTCTCCAGGGAAGTTCATATTTCACTTGCTGGTGCAGCACACGGTTATCAGATTGAACCCCCAAATTTGGGACTAACAAAGGAGGGGGGTATACAAGGGCTTAGTTAACCTCAAATGTAAATGCACACATTTGCAAGCAGTGCACAATGCATCATATCAGTCAGAACTGTGTTTACGAAGAGAGCAGTAGTTTTATATTCCATATGGGGGTAATCATTCTTGTTGGTGGGGTTCTCCCATACAAGTGGAGGTCAGCGGGTAGAGATAAGGGTAAGGTGTTGGACTTAAACAATAACTCGTTAACAAATATACTGATGGCCTGAGAGGCGAACTCCACGATGCTTACCAGCTAATCTTGAAATTAGGGACTGGGCAGTGCGGGGTAAATGAACAGCTTGGCAATCACTAACCAGAAGAGCTATATTGGCACAGAGGGCACCATAGGGACATTCCCCGTAACTGTGGTTAAAGAAGAGAACAATAGTTCTCTACTTCCCAGGAGGCCATCGAACATTCCTACGGAGGGTTAAATAAAGCTGTGGTTAAAACAGAGAACAGTAGTTACCAACTTCAGTGGCGGCCATCGAACTTTTCTACGGTAAGGGAAATAAGCCATGCACAAGCACATCTAGCAGGAGGGCTTGGGTCAACTCTAATTTATAATCAAATTAAATAAGACCTGCTTGGTAAATTTGGCATTGCCTCTTTAGTGCAAACACCACATGGTACCCCCTATAGGGATGGGGTACACACATGTCAGAGGTTGATAGGACTTGTCCAGCTAGAAGGACTGGTAATCGCAGTTTGCAGGTGGTTATGGAGCCTGCCATGGTGGGGGGCCCCAGATATGACGGTGGCCACATCCAGGGCAGTGGCAGAGTTACAGGGCGATCTGGGAGCAGATTGGTACATAGGGATACCATTTCAGGAGCACCATGTCGGCATGAACCCTTAAGATCACTAAATTAACCGGAGCTCAACCCACCTGCTAACCATGGCATAGAGAAACAGGCTCTATTAAGGGCAACATGTAAAGTTATTATGCAGTACCAAAACAGTAATAGAGTAAAAATGCAAAACAGTACAAACCCAAACATGATATTCATGTACTGGGTGGTGCAATAAGCTTCAGTGACATCACGCCTGCTCAGTTTTCAACAAAAGAGAGCTATAAAAAAGTTACAGATATAATCGGACGCGTGGGGATATTCTTATGGCGAGGATTATGCAGATAGAGTATGCACCAGAAAGACTACTACCAAAGATAAGTAACTTTTTTGCTTGAGAGGGTTTCGAAACAAAATCTGAGTTACAGCATGTGGAAATCATATCATGTAGAACTGGGAATTCATTTGATAAGTTGACTTAAGTGTGGGGACCAATGCGTGTCTCTGGCAAAAGAGTAAAAACAGAACAGTGGTCACCTGCTATGTTCAAACAGCATGATCAGGATATGCACGTGTGTAAACAAGTTATGCACATACACAGCATGTAGACAGGATATGTTGTACATGTACGCAACTATGTCAACATTGTGGACTGAAATATATTTCATTACATTATCCACTACTTTCCAACACCAGGAACGTTTTTTCAAAGGAGCTGCAATTTGTCAGAAAGTGAGAATTTGAGTATGCCTTGAACTGGCTTCCGTGTATAAAACGGGCAAGATAGAACACATTAGTTTGCCTAGCCAAGCCAGAGACATCTGCTTTGTAGTAAATAAGTAAAGCTATGCTCATAATAGAACACTCACCTTTCAGGGCCAGCAGCTGTTGCTTGTCAGTGTGAAAGGACTGCATGTTATCTTCTTTGCCTGAGTCTCCCATGATTCGGTCACAATCATATGGTCCTGATGTGTGGGCAGTGGGTAGTCTGAGGCAAACCAAAGAAAAATACTGATTATTGACCTCAGCCCGATGCACCCCCTCAAAGTCTGTGCTCTAACAAAAATCAGGTGGACATACTATGTGCCTTCTTCAAATCTGTAGCAAACCTATACAGCTCCTCCTCATTGCAATGCCCAGTAGAGTCAGGGCTTTAAGTGGGCCGGGTCGTGCTAAAAAGCAAGTGCCCAGACTGGTCCCTATTGGGTTCTCGATTTTTGCCCTTACCCTTGGTAAACAGATAAATGTAAACTCTGCAGCAGAACCTCTGCTCGCTGCCTTTGAGGTACATTCAAAGAGACTCGTTATAGTTGTTTCACAGTATCATCATTTCAAAATGGAAGTATTTTCAATAAATGCAGATTCAGCTGCCCCCCCACGCTTCCCTCTCCTTCTGTCTAGCAGTTCCTCTCTTATTGAAAACAGTGACTTCAAGAAGAGGTTCTCCGTCTCGTTCCTCTCCTTTCGTTTATTTTCTCCCCTTTGAAATGGATCCAAAAAAGAAATATACTTTTGCTGGAAATGTCGTATTTTTCTGACATTTTAATTCCAAAGTGCAGCATCGGGGAAAAAAGGTTAAAAATATGAAAAATAAATAACAAAATAAAGTAAGACAGAGTGGTAGCAAAGTGGCCTGATTGACTTTATTCACACGAAACACATTAGCGCCACTTAGCACAGTTGGCCAATGAAGCGCTACTTTTGTTTTCTCTTTTGTTTTCCCCAGGCTTGGAACTAGTGCACCAATCCTGGAAGGTACTGCAATGTGTGGATTGAAAAACAAAATATGCACTGCGGACCTGTGTTCAGGGATGTGGCCTTTTTTATCATACTGCTTACAGTTTGTAAGGATATAAGCAATGGACATTGAAATGGGTCCATTCAGGGCCCTGTAGTCATTTCCTTAACTTTTCAGGCAAAATCACTCACCGATTTCTGAATAGGCAGTGTAAAACCGTTAAGCTAACTATATTGTTCCTGCTTACATTTCACATTGTTTGCTAAATTTTGCATTCCCTATGAGTGTTTGCTTTTTCCAAAATGTTGTTACTTTTTTTTAGGCAGCATATTCCTCTTGTCTAGTGTGTCATTTAAATTGAGCCACATCCAGGTGTTTATAGCCGGGGCAAATTGGGTAGAAGTTAAAGGCAGTGTGAGTCTTTCTTAGTGGGGCAGTATGGGGTTCAGTGGGGGAAGAGGGTGTGGCAATATGGCCAGAGCTGCTGAATTTGGAACTAGGGAACCGGGATAAGCCTTCATAACCAGTCTACCAGACCACTCTCCTGAGGGAGCACAATCCCATACTAGACCTTAGAAGGCCCCGCAAGGCCCTGGTGTCTTAGCACCAGCAGGTAGACCCTAGCAGTGGCAAGTGTGGGTTACCCTTGAAGGCCTGTCCGCCACAATCCATACTGAAGTTGACTTCCAGTCTTGCGGGCAGGTCTATGAAGCAGCACACTCTAGAGCAAGGGTACTCATAGTACGGCCCGCGGGCCGGCAGCTGCCCGGCAAGCCTTCCGTGGCGGCCCGCGGACCATGAGACATCGTACCCGTGTTTAAAAAAAAGAAAAATCCAAGAATGTCTGCAAACACTGCCCAGAGACACTCTGAGAGACTCTGTTGCTCTGTGGGGCCGGGTGATTCATTCCAGGAGGCCAGAGTGGAGCTGCAGGGGCGCTAAAAGGAGGTGAAATACAGCAAAGCTCCATTTACATGCAAATGGTCTTTTTAAAGACCTGTGAAGGCTCGGGTGGGGCTGTGTGTCTGTGCGTGCTGGGGAAGCTGGCTGGGGAAGCTGTCTCAGCTCAGTGACACACAGGCAGGGTGAAATGACAGAGGGTGACAGAGGGCGGTAGAGGGACAGAGACAGAGGGAGAGGGAGGGAAAGGGAGACCGAGAAATGGAGACAGAGAAATGGAGACAGAGAAAGGGAGACAGACAGAGGGAGGAGGGCAACAGAGGGAGGAGGGCGACAGAGGGAGGGAGACGCAGTGAGGGAGTGAGGGAAGGGAGGGAGGGGAGGGACGGGAGGGGAGGGACGGGAGGGGAGGGACGGGAGGGGAGGGACGGGAGGTGAGGGAGGGAGAGAGGGGAGGGAGTGAGGGAAGGGGAGTGAGGAAATGGGAGTGAGGAAAGGGGAGTGAGGAAAGGGAGTGAGTGAGGGAGGGGGAGTGAGGGAGTGAGGGAAGGGAGTGAGGGAGAGAGGGAAGGGAGTGAGGGAGAGAGGGAAGGGGAGTGAGGGAGGGAAGGGGAGTGAGGGAGGGAAGGGGAGTGAGGGAGGGAAGGGGAGTGAGGGAGGGAAGGGGAGTAAGGGAGGGGGTGAGGGAGTGGAGTGAGGGAAGGGGAGTGAGGGAAGGGGAGTGAGGGAAGGGAGTGAAGGAAGGGAGTGAGGGAGAGAGGGAGAGAGGGAGGGAAGAGGAGGGAGGAAGTGAGGGAAGAGGAGTGAGGGAGTGAGTGAGGGAAGGCAGTGAGGGAAGGGGAGGGAGTGAGGGAAGGGGAGGGAGTGAGGAAGGGGAGTGAGGAAGGGGAGTGAGGAAAGGGGAGTGAGGGAAGGGGAGTGAGGAAGGGGAGTGAGGAAGGGGGGTGAGGAAGGGGGGTGAGGGAGTGAGGGAAGGGGGTGAGGGAGTGAGGGAAGGGGGGTGAGGGAGTGAGGGAAGGGGGTGAGGGAGTGAGGGAAGGGGGTGAGGGAGTGAGGGAAGGGGGTGAGGGAATGGGGGTGTGGGAGTGAGGGAAGAGGAGTGAGGGAGGGAGAGAGGGGAGGGAGGGAGAGAGGGGAGGGAGAGAGGGAAGAGGAGTGAGGGAAGGGGAGAGAGGGAAGGGGAGAGAGGGAAGGGGAGAGAGGGAAGGGGAGTGAGGGAAGGGGTGAGGGAAAGGAAGGGAGTGAGGGAAGGGAGTACGAGTCAGTTGTACTGTCCAGCTCCGGACGCATCTGGGAGGGCCTTCGGCACGACATCCGAATCGGGCCCAATATATGTCAGGGATTATCCAGGGCTAGAATGTGTACACATTAAGCTTCTTTGAAATTACCTACTAAGATCTGCTAGCTGACTATCAGAAACAGATTCAGCCGTTTAGGAGTTTCCTAATTACATTGGAGAGGCATAGGTTATTATGGGGCAATGTCATCACACCTTTCAAGCTCCACATGAGGGCAGCCTTCTCCTTCAGACTTCAAAGCTGGCGATAACCCCCAAGTCCCCTATGCCAGGCATCGCCACCTTGAAGAGCACCTCAGGCAGGTACCAACCTTTCCAGGCATGCATTACCTCTTCACCTGCCAGACAGGCTGCTGCTTCACTTACTTGAGTCGCTCAGGCCTCAGTGAAAGCCAGTGGAGCTGGCAGGGCCAGCCACTCTCAGGTCACTCTGCTGCTGCTCCCTCTGAAACACAAAGGTCTTCACTGACTGCTGGCCATTGGTTCAGAGACGGATTCAGAGCCACGCCTACTGTCGAGCTGTAGATCTCTGGCACAGAAAGCTAGACTAACGCCTGCTAAGCCACACTACTCTTTCTTTCCTGGTCAAGCATCTGGCAGTTTAGGGGCCTGACTGATGTCACTAGTCCTCTACTGTGACAGAGCAAATGCCAGACGGCTACGCTCTTGCAAGTTAAGGCCGCTCTCTCATCCTCAGCTGCACTGCACAGGAGGGCCCTTGGAAGAAGAGTAAGGGCAACTAGGATTTTACCTCGGCTTTGGTGCACGTGGTTCGGTCCAAGACTGTGAAGCCCAGGCTGATCCCGGATTGGCCCTTTGGTCCGTCATGCAGAATTTATGGGAATGTTTACTCTTTCGCCTTTCCCGAGGGCATCAGTATAGTCATCTCAATCTCCCCTCTCATAAATTGTGGTAGTTGGTGGGAATCCATTTTTAGGGGTTGCTGCCTTCTGTTGATGACAGTATTAGTGGGGTGGGTAGGTGCGAGGTGAATCTGGTTTTGTGAAGTCTAGCAGAACCGGACCTGGATAACAAAGGCAGCTCTAGCAAAAAACGTTCAACCCAGTCCTACTCTGCAGGAGGCCCAAGACTAAAATGGAGCATGGGGGCGTGGTTGGGTCATGACAGCCAACCAGTTCTGAAAACAGCTCTGTCCCCACCACTGAACCCACCCCCCCCCCAGCCGCCCGTCGGACAAATGCCAGAGTGCATCCGGCCCTGAAGTCTAGTTGAGATAAGGAGTTGCTCAAAAGTTGCATGTTTTTGAGGTGGAGGGCGGTGTGGCTCTTGTGGATAGATCGGTCAGAAAAGATTATGTGGTACATGGGGTGTTCAATAGGGCTCTTAAATCGGGCTCTTAAATAGGGCTCTTAAATCGGGTGGAGATGCTACATTGATGAGGACTGTTAGCAATATTTGTATGGAAAACACCGCGGTGGAAAAATCAGATGATTTCAGTGGTACGGACTATACCCACCATTCATCAATCACGTATTACCCCTTAAAGTAGCCATCACAAATAATCACCTCACCCTGCCTCAGTTACGCCATGAACCCATGAGGCATCAAAGCGCCTAACAGTAAATTACAGGCATGTTGTGGCACAGTAAGAAAACAAGTTACTTACCTGTAACTTTAGTTCTCCAGTATTGGAATCTTTCATAGATTCACATGCCTGAATCATTCCCCGTCGTCGAGACGGGAGTCTCCGGTATATAAAAAAGTAGTGCTTAGTAGTACAGCAAACTGAAAAGAGGCCTAGGTCCATTTCCCTTTTGCAACCCATAGCCTTTGTTATGTAAAAAAGGCCCAAACTTTTCCCTGAACCAATCAGAGCTCCTCACCCTCTAGAACACTCCTGAGATAACCTTCTGCCCCTCAGATTTTTCGCGCACTTGTGCATATAACACACTTCTTGTGCTAAATCCGAGGTGAGCCTCTAAGGGGAGGAGGGTGGGTGCATGTGAATCTATGAAAGATTCCAATACTGGAGAACTAAAGTTACAGGTAAGTAACTTGTTTTCTTACTCCAGTATTGGAACTTTCATAGATTCACATGCCTGAATCAGAATAGCGAGCAGTGAAAAAACAAAGCACATTTTCCTGATACATTACATAATCATGCAATACCATTAGAAAATGAAGCATAATCTCATATACATATATACATACTTATATAAAATGTGACTTTGTAAACAAAAGAAATTACGGATGGAGGGATGCAAGACAGGCTCACCGTTACTGGATGATATTCCGCAGTACCGCCTCCCCCACCGCCGCATCCGATTCTGCGGCTGCCTCCAAGCAGTAGTGCCTGGTTAAGGTGTGCGTAGATGCCCAGGTTGCTGCTCTGCAGATATCCTGGATTGGCACTCCTCCAAACAATGCAGTGGATGTGGCCACTGCCCTCGTGGAATGGGCCCGGACTCGTGCATTCAAAGGCTTTCCAGCAGCTTGATGACAGTAGACAATTGCACTGGAAATCCATCTGGCAATTCCCCTCTTTGACAGCGGGAAACCTTTCCTGGGTGCGCTGAAGGCGACGAATAACTGGGAAGACTTGCGAAACGCCTTAGTTTCAAGTAAAATTTCAAACATCTCTGAACGTCCAGCGAGTGTAATACTCTTTCTGCCGCTGTTGATGGATGAGTAAAGAAACGCTTCAGCACCAATGGTTCGTTCAAATGAAAATCAGTTGGCACCTTCGGAATGAACTTCGGGTTTGTCCTGAGAATCATCTTATCCTCTTGAAATTGCAAGAAAGGCTCCTGAATCGTGAGCGCTTGTAGTTCACCTACTCTTCTCGCTGAAGTCAATGCAATGAGAAGAGCCACTTTCCAGTACAAGAACTTCAGGTCTGCCCTGTGTATTGGTTCAAATGGTGGCTTCATCAATTGAGAGAGTACAATATTCAGATTCCATAAAGGTGGTGGAGGCTTTACTGGTGGAAAGACTCTGAATATCCCTTTCATGAATTGTTTGATAATCCTTGAGGACATAAAGATGGGCCTGACGATGATCTCCTGTAGCGGGATAACGCAGCCAAATGCACCTTGATGGAGGCGTGTGCTAATCCTTACTTTGCTAACAGCAGAATGTAAGGTATAATTTGATGAGGTGCAGCAGTAAGAGGGTGAACATCATGCCTCTTACACCACAGACAAAACCTCTTCCATTTCATTCTGTAGGTTTTGTTGGTACTCTCCGCTCTGGCCTTGGACAGGATCTCCCTACATTCATGTGAGATGTTCAGATGGCTAAACTCACAGTGTTCAGGAGAAAGGCTGCTAATCGCAAGGGTCCGGATGGCGCACCTGCCCCTTGGACATTGTCAGAAGCGATGGAATCAAGCGCAACCGAATTGGACGGTCCTCCGACAGTAGCAGCAGTTCCGTGAACCAGTGTTGTTTGGGCCACCACGGGGCTACTAGGATCAGCCTGCACGGCTCTTTCTTGATCTTCACCAGTATGCGGGGGAGAAGAGGAATTGGAGGAAAACCGTAGGCAAAGATGCCGGACCATGCCATGGAAAACACATTCCCCCAAGATCCCCTCTGGGGAAGCCAGCTTGCGAAGTACTGGCATTTTCTGTTTTCCTTTGTTGCGAAGAGGTCCACCATCGGTGTTCCCCATCTCCGAAAGACGCTGTCCAGGATCTCCTGGTCTAGCTCCCATTCGTGGCAGGACAATTTTAGCCTGCTCAGAGTATCTGCTTTGACGTTTTGATCCCCCGGGAGGTGTTATGCTGTCAATTATATTCCCTGCTGAATAGCCCATTCCCATATCTCCTGGGCTTCCTGAGACAGGGAAAGAGATCTTGTTCCCCCTTGCTTGTTTACATAATGCATTGCCGTAGTGTTGTCTGTTCTTATCAACACCGGCGCACCTTTTATCCTTGGCAGAAAAGCCAGTAATGCCAAGCGGATCGCCCTGAGTTCCAGCAGATTTATATGTAATTGCTGCTCCTCTGCCTTCCAACGGCCGCTGACCTGAAGGTCCTGAAGGAAAGCTCCCCATCCTTCTAACGACGCATCCGTCGTTACCACTAGCAGAGCTGCTCTTGCTAGAAACGTCAGTCCTTGAGACACATTTGCCTTTTGCGTCCACCACTTTGCCTGCAGCATGACTGGTGTCACCTTTATTGTATCGTCGAAGGATGTCTCCGCATGACGCCATTGGAGATCGATATGTTCTTAGGTCAAAGGGAAATCCCTGGGGAACACTCGTTATGCTTTCATACCAATTCGGCCACACACAACTCTAGTCTCATTGGCCTAGTGGCCGTGTTCTAAAAAATATAGCAATTTCCACAAACAAATTGAGTCGTTTACAATCTATTTTAATAAAAAACCTTGTACATGAAAAATATATAGGTGCTAAAGTGCCATATTTAAAACATTTCTTTTATGGAAACAATCAATAAAAACACAATAAATCACAGTAATTGCGTCACAATGTACAACTCCACGTTAGAATTTAAAATCAAAATTAGACAGTAATATAAAACAAGACACATAAAAGCATTTCGACATTTCAGCAACTCATACATACAAATAATGAAAAATGAACCTAATACTCTAAACCCCCTTAGTTTTAGTGTGGTCACTTGATCTATTTGCCACTATTTTTCACTGGATCCAAAAAGGCTTACAAAATTTATACATCAAATCAAACAACAGTAACAGTATTTCATGTACATCCGTTGTTTACTAGGCCCTGGTTGGATTCTCCGTATTTACAAAAAATGCGTCGACGCGTTTCGGTGCAGGACAACTGGTAAGTTAGCACCTTCTTCAGGACTTCTTTGATTGGGGTTTCTCACTTGAAAATATAGTGACTCGCACCCTCTCCCATCTGTGTTGAGGGTGATGAGAATGAAACTATCCCAGAAGCTTTAATTGACTTCCTCCCTGTCGCATCTCAGGGGTCCCATGTGGTATCTCTCTATTTTCTGGGCAGGAATCCTTGTATTAGGTTAGCTTTTCCTGTTATTTCACTTTATTGGAAGATTAGGTTCAGTATCTTAAGAACTTTTAAAACCCTCCAAGAACGGGCATAGCGTTTACGTGATCCTCCTGAGAACTGGATGTGTTCTCTTCTCTGGTAGGGCCGCGTCTCTGCCTCGTTCGAAACACTCTCTCTTCATTACAGGATCGATCTGTTCTTGCCATGGTCTCATCCTTAACCTGCAGCAAAGTACCAGTGGAATACAAGAGGACATTGTGCCCAGCAAGGATTTGTACCTGCGGACTGAAAGAGAATTTCTTTTTCCCAAGTCTTGGAAGAGGGACACAATCCTCAGCTGTCTTTCCTCGGAGGGAAACGCTTTGTTGCATTCCGTGTCAAATATTGCCCCCAGAAATGTGATCACTCTTGCTGGGTGGAGGTTTGACTTTCCCTCGTTTAGAGTCAATCCTAAATTGGCGAATAAGTCTATGCAAGCTTGTGTCGACGCTCTGGCCTGTGTCTTTGATGGTGCCTTGACTAACCAGTCGTTGAGGTACGGAAATATTTGATGTCTTTGCTTCCTCAACACAGCCGCCACTGGAGCCAGGCATTTCGTGAAAACTCTTGGCGCTGACTTCAAGCCGAATGGCAGCACCCTGAATTGGTAATGTCTTCCGCCTACCCAGAACCGAAGGTACTGCCTGTGTGCAGGATGTATTGGCACGTGGAAATACGCGTCTTGTAGGTCCAATGTGGTCATATGATCTCCTGGGTTTAATAACGGAAGGATGTCCTGTAGGGATACCATCCTGAAAGATTGTTTCTTGAGATAGGTGTTTAAGGATCTGAGATCCAGAATGGGGCGCCACTGGAGCTTGTTTTTCTTGATAAGAAAAAAACGGGAGTAAAACCCCTTGTTCTGTTTTGCACCTCCGGCCTAAATGCTGTTGCTCGCAGCCAACCTTGCCTGCGCAGGACCGCAGCTCCTCCCAGGGATCTAAATGCCGTGGTCGCTATATCCATAGCGCAGTCTATGACTTCAGCCGAAGTCATCTCTCCTTCCATAAGAATTTTCTTCGCCTCCTGCTTTTCTGGATCTGGCACCAGGTTAACATATGGAGACAGGTCGCACCACATCTGCCTGTCATACCTCCCCAATATAGCAAGGGCATTAGCGGCTCTTACAAATAGAGCAGACATTAATGAAAAACGCTTCCCTGCGTTATCCAACCTTCTGCCCTCTTTGTCTGGAGGTGTTGCAATCGGAGCAGATGGGTTCCTGGATTTCTGTTGTGCCGCCTGCGTGATAACAGAATCCGGTTTAGGATGACCCAAAAGGCAAGATGGAGCATCATCCGGTGCTTTATACTTTTTATCCAGTCTGGCCAGAACCGGTGTTACCGTCGCTGGCGTCTCCATGACCTTCAATCCTTCTTTCCAGATATGAGACACTATAGGTAGAGATCGTACAGATCTCCGATACGAGTCTTTAAAGTCATATAGAAAACATTCAGTTTTCTCCTCTGTCATGGTCAGTGCAAACCTCTTAGTGGCTCTCTCTATCAGATTATGAAATCCACCAATGTACTCCGGTGGAGAGTCCACTGGCCTCTGCGGAGGAGTTGCAGGTGATGGGGCGATATAATCATGCCATTCTGCACTTGTGTCCGCAATCTCACCATCCTCCTGATCCTCATCCGAGGTATCGTGGTGTGTTGTCGGTGGTGGGGACCAAACAGAAGGTTCCGGCACAATCTCTCTCCTACGAATCGGAGTTCCTGGAACCGAACGTGGACGTGGAGTAGCCTCTATGGCCTGTTGAGCGACTGGAGTAGCTGGGTATCTCTTCTTATAATCCTCCAACATTCCTTGGAGATCCTTCAACAAAGAGGATGGTACACTGGTCATCTCCTCTCGTTGCTTTTGTCGATATCGGTGTTGTTTTTGGGGTTGTTCTTGATAACCCCCATATTCTTCCTCAGAATCGTATTCTTGGCACTTGACCTGTAATTGCGAAGGGCTACTGGCAATACCATACTCATCATCTTCCTCTGAATCTTCCTCCTCCAGTAAGTGAGACGGTAGCAATGGGGAGACCTTGCTTGGAGATGTAACCTCAGGTGTTATAGGTTTTTTCGAAGGCACCAACCTTTTTTCTGGTGTTTTTTCCCTCATCGACGAGCCCGTCGACGAGATTCCCATCGCCGTCGTCGACCAAGTCATTGTCGTTGACGCTACCGTTGACGTTGTAGTGACCGTCGACGCTGTTCTTGTCGACGTCCTCGTCGACACTGCCGTCGTCGACACAGTACTCGTCGATGCTGCCGTCGTCGACGCTGTCGTAGACACGGTCGTCAACGCCTTCATCGACGGTGAAACCGTCAACGATAAAGTCGCCGACGGTGAAATCGTCGACGCTGTTTTCTCACCAGCCTTCTCCTTCTTCGTTGACGACAGAGGTGTTTTCGTCGTCGTCGATGGCCCCTTTTTAGTCGACGGTCCCGTCGACGGAGTTGATTTCTCCTCAGAAAGCGCAGAAGAAGATCGTTTGATGGTAATCTTGATCTTCTGAGGTGACTGTGGTGGATCTGAGTTGGATTTTGCTCCTTTCACCTCACCAGCAGATCCCTTCTTCCCCTTAGATGAGACTGAAGGGGATTTTGAGGGACTGCGCCCTGAAGACCCTGGAGTGGTCTTTTTTGGGGCCTTCTCAGGTCTTTCCCCTAAGGAATGTGTCTGAGGAGATCTACTTCTCTTCTGAGATCTCTTAGACGCCACAGATTCCTCCTCACTATCACTTGAGAGGATTTCCTTCCTGGCTTTGACTTTCTGAAGCCAGATCAGTAGCCTTCCCTCACGATCTCTCAAGGTCTTATTTGAAAAGGTACGACATACCTTACAATCTGCTGCCTTATGGTCTGGGTAGAGACAGTAGATGCAGTCCTTGTGAGGGTCATCTGTATAAATCCTCTTCTTGGAGCAGGTTGAACAAGCTCTAAATAATCCTTTTTTCTCTTTCTCAGACATGGTTGATGTAAAAACCTCAAATCCAAGTCAAAATACTGTAGAAGTAAAGAGTTTGAGCAGAGCTCAAAGGAGACTCCCTAGCACAACGTGCGGTAGAAAAATCTGAGGGGCAGAAGGTTCTCTCAGGAGTGTTCTAGAGGGTGAGGAGCTCTGATTGGTTCAGGGAAAAGTTTGGGCCTTTTTTACATAACAAAGGCTATGGGTTGCAAAAGGGAAATGGGCCTAGGCCTCTTTTCAGTTTGCTATACTACTAAGTACTACTTTTTTATATACCGGAGACTCCCGTCTCGACGACGGGGAATGATTCAGGCATGTGAATCTATGAAAGTTCCAATACTGGAGTAAGTAAGACTGTTAGGGAGTTATGCAGAATCATTGTGACTTGTTTTGCAGGAGTAGTTACAGAAGAAAAAGACTGGGGGGTTTGAAATAGTTACAACACAACAATATATTTCAGGGATTATCGAGGGCTAGAATGTTTCCACATTAAGCTTCTTTGAAATAAACTACTAAGATCTGCTGACTCTCAGAAACAGATTCAGCCTCTTAGAAGTTCCCTAGTTACACCGGAGAGGCATAAGTTATCGAGGGGCAATGCCATCACCCCTTCCAAGCTCCACATGCAGGCAGCCTTCTTCCTCAGACTTAAATGCAGGCGATAACCCCCAAATCCCCCATGTCAGGCATCACACCCTTGATGAACACCTCAGGCAGGTACCACCCCACTTACTTTCCACTCTTTCTAGGCATGCAGCACCTCTTCACTGCCCAGACAGGCTGCTGCTTCACTTACTTAAGGCGCTCAGCCTCAGTGAAAGCCAGGGGAGCTGGCAGGCCCGCCACCCTCAAGTCACTCTGCCGCTGCTCCCTCAGCAACACAAAGGGCTTCACTGGCTGCTCGCCACAAGATCAGAGCCGGATTCAGAGCCACGCCCACTGACGAGTTGTAGATCTTTGCCGGCCCCTCCTCTGGCACAGAAAGCTTGACTAACCCCTGCTAAGCCACACTACTCTTTCTTCACTGGTCACGCATCTGGCAACTTAGGGGCCTGACTGATGTCACTAGTCCTCTACTGTGACAGAGCAAATGCCAGACGGCTACGCTCTTGCAAGTTAAGGCCGCTCTCTCATCCTTGGCTGCACTACACAGGAGGGGCCTAGGAAGGAGAGTAAAGGCAGGCCTTTAAGTGGAAAAACGCAAAGGAGACACATTTTGGTCTCCATATAGCTGCACAACCTATTATTAATGAATTTAATGAATTAAATTCGTAATCAATCCTTTTTTAATTATTCCTCAATTTTAACATAAAGTCTTCAATCTTTTCTTCACTCTGTTGTATTTCAATCCATTATATCCATTAGCTTTGTTCCTTAGCCTTTCAAAAAACACAGAAGAATCCTTGTTTCCTTATGCCACGTTTTTAATGCAAATCACCCAATGCATTTCGGGAAAAAATTCCCTTCTTCGGGGGTTTCTAGAGTGCAAACAAAATAAAACCTAATCAATTTAAAGGCATACATACTTTATGAAAACAATAATTTTTAAATACCATGTATATTTCAAAAGAGATGACATATACCTTATATTCCTGTTATTTTATCAATGCACAAACTGTTAGTGTCATTTTTTATATGTACATGCATAGTTAAAAGCAATACCCATGTTCAGTATCTTCACTCCTAAACGTGTCTCACACCAACATTGCTACAACCTTGCCGAATCGTGAACTGGTATCTGTTCTCTAAAAATCATTTAGTGAGCTGATTAAGAAAGTATACTGTAGCGCGCTTACCGTGGCACTATTTCATTCGACCTTTTATAAACATCCAATTCTGGAAAAGCATCCCACGGCTAAACTGCATTTCGCTCCCTCTTCTCACTTCAGGGAAAGCTTAAATGAACACTGACAAACGCTTGCTCTAATCACCCTACTCCTTTTCAGCTGTGTTCACACGTGACTAGCCACCTCGCACTGAACTTCTCGCCCAACTGCTGAAATTATGCTGTCTGTCGCGGTCTTCTGGCACAGAAAGCTTGACTAACCCCTGCTAAGCCACACTACTCTTTCTTCACTGGTCACGCATCTGGCAACTTAGGGGCCTGACTGATGTCACTAGTGATGGAGCGAGATAGAAAACAAAATTTTGTTTAAACTCGCAAAGTCACATTTCCATAACATGAATAATAAAATTAATGATTTGTGATGTGTTGTGCTAATTCAATCTAGATTAAACTTTACACATGGGGGGACTAATATGTGTGCTCATAAACGTGCATAAGTGTTGCATCTTTTGTTCGTGCAAAATAATAAAATAATTTGTTGTTTTCGTTTTTGTCATTACTAACTGCAGCAAACTTAAAAGAGGCATGTGCTTATTTTTGCTTTCCTTGTTTATGTGGTGTCATTTCTACTATTCTAGGTGCATATAAGGTTTCATGGATTTCATGAAGACTGGTAGATATAAAATGCTGCTTTATTTGTTTGCAATTGCTAGATAACATTAGACTAATTGGGAGGGTTAATCATTTAGAAAACGAAGGGTGGTTACAGAATCAACATTATTTCTTTCATTAATACTTTTCTTGTGTTTGTTTTATACTAGAAAATTAAGTTGCCTGCTTTTGGGCCTAGTTTGCTCGAGTTTGCTAAAAGCTGAATTTTACTTCTACAAGAACCACGAGATGCCCATTTTGAAAAAGTGTTCACTAAAGCTGCATTCACTGAGCAAATCTGACGTGCTGTCATCATTTTGTCGGACGTGGCCAAGGTCAAAAACCAGTAGAAAGGAACAATTTGTCAGCTCTAACTTGGCACCCGCGGAAGTGTAATGGACGCAGCGAGAACATTGATTTACAATTGTTGCAAATCTAGGAAGCTCCAGATCACGTTTGGAAAAGACAATGGTCCTAAAGAAATGTGACCTAATGGAAGTTTTGAAATGTGGGTGACATGTCACTTGTCACTTTTAGCCAATGGGACGTCGTGGTTTTCAGAAAACTTTCCTTTACTTAGATTAGCTAGCATAGAAAGGTATAAAAAGTCATGCCCTTAGGGATGGGCTGGCTGCTGCTTTCTGACTTTCCGATGAGGGTGAAGTGCTGCTGGACTTTGCGTGGAGCACGTAAGAATCCTCAAAGAACTTTACTATAATTTTCATTCATTTTAGCTTAGCTAGGGACTTAGGTTTTAGAAATGCTAAACTTTTAATTCTTACTCAAACTATGATTCTCTTGCTTAAAACTGTATTTTTCTCATGAATCTTTTCAAACATGCTTACTTTAATGCTAATAAAATTGCATTTATAAAACTATATTTTGAAATATCATAAATTAGTTAATAAAATCTTACTTTAGACAAACAAGCTGGTCTTGATTATTTAGAAGTGAGGGTTGCTATTAGCTAGATGCCATCGCCAATGGTGGTCAATTAAATAGTTATGATTTATTCAAATGATATCGTTACTGCAGAATGTATATAGATGTATATAATTTGTAAAATAAATATATTTAGGTTTAATCTGACCACCTGATTCAGTAGGCCCAAAGATGTCATGTTAGTAAATGGGTCCATGAGTTAGTGTAGAAAATTATTTTATAGGTTATAGAGTTGGGTAGCGTTGTTTATGGCATATTTTCTATAGGCCGCTGGATCAATTCTCTGGTAGCAGAAATTGATGGTTGCTAAGGGTAACCAAGGTAATATGTTGGTTGCTAAGGGCTACTTTAGTGTTATGGTATGGAAATAGGATCGATGTTTTAACACATGTCGAGTTTGTTTTTCGTGCTATCTGTAAGCTATACCGGTATAGATTGTGTGACGAGAAATTAGTCACGCAAGTCATCTGTTCTGTTTGTAGTGATATCGCCGAGTATCACAAGTGGTATCGCCGTGTACCACAGGTGTTGTCGCCGTGCAACACAGTGTTAGGGCTAGGTACGAATCTTGAATAGTGAGGATTACCTAAGAAATTAGAGCAGCATGAGAATAGGGACAAAGCGCCTTCCATAAAACTCACTGTGATAAGAGTATTGGGTATATTCGAGCTTGAGTGAAGGGTAGAGTAATGTCGGTGCATGATTATCTATAAACAGGTTAAAGTCCTGTAAGGGTACATGTTTTATATCTATAAACAGGTGAGAGTCCTGTACGGATAACGTCGTCATTTTGCTAACGGTGCATGATTTCTATAAACAGGTGAGAGTCCTGTACGGATTTCATGTGTGCTTGTAGATAGGAAATTTCCGTGTGAAAGTGCGAGTTTGATTTGGAATTTATGTTCAAGTGGAACTTTCGAACTGTCACTTCGCGGTGCGTTCAGAGGAAAACGAGTTCATAATTTTACGTGTTAGAAGGGTGGGGTAAGAGTTGCTCTACTGACAATTGAAAATTATCCTTAGTGAGAATAGCGCAGACTATTCCGAAGTGTGGATACTTGTATGTATGAAAACTATCCTAAATAGTGAAACAAACAGATGAGTCCTTATTGTCATTGTTTAAAGAATTAATTTACACTGAAAAGTGTTCTTAAAATGGCGCTGTGAAAAGATTTTGTGAAGGAGGGGTAAGCGCTAGGAGTGAGAAACGAGAAACCGCAGCTGCTGTATACGTCACAGAGCCGCGCTGGGATTGGGTGACCTACGTCACAAGCCGTACTCTGATTGGTTCTTGAATCTCTGACGACCTATAAGCGGATTGGTCCTTCAGAAAAACTCCATTTTATTTGTTGAGCAAAAAGTGACGTAGCTCAACTGTCATTGGATAGTTAGTGTGTTTCGCGCACAGATTGGTTGCTTTTGCGGAACATCCCGGATATATTTTACGAACGATTTTGTGAATTAAATTTAACTCTTAAAAATGAGTTATCATTTTAAACATGTCGAGAAAAAGCCAACATTTTTTCAGAAACTTAAAAATTTAATTTCGCCAGACAAGAAAATTGAAACGCGAGGTGGTAAATTACTTCATAAGTACAAAACACCTGCGGCGTACATGGAAGGAGAATATGGATATCATACTGTTTTATGGTTTGATAGCTGGAAACGCTATACAAAGAATGATGGCGTTCTAACTTGGCCCGATGATGGTTCATTTAATGTAAAGGTTTTGAGAAATTTACGAGAGAAAATGAATGCTCTTAGTCCAAAACCGAGACCAACTCAATTTGAAGCTTTAGTTGAGTGGGAGGATGAGATGTATCAGTTACAAAGGGAAGCTAGCGGAATTAAAAGACCTTCTAAATCTCCAGCTTGGAGAAGGGAAACTCATGAAGACAGATTGCGAATGTGGAGACAGGGAAACATGAGTGAAGGATTGTATTTAATTCAAGAAATGGTTTTAGGTACTCCTGCTGGGAAAGCTACTGAAAAAAGAAATAGTGCTCCTTTAGAAAGCGAATCTGAAGATGCAGTTATGGAAGAAATATATACTACAGCTAGAAAGAATCAGCCTTTGAGACCTCCTATATCATGGTCGACTCCGGTAGTTTCTACAGAAACTTCACCGAGTGCACCTCCAATTAATGAAGCTCCAAAACTTTATCCAAATAATTGTGAAATTATTGAAACTCCAAGAAGAACAGAATTTGATAATGTTCGGAATGAAGGTAGACATTTTTCAATGACTCCAAGAGCAAGGGAAGCTCCAAAAGAATATACAAGAGAAACCAGAAATGTTGAGGCTGTTGATTCTTCTGAATATTTAAGATCTAAGGAAGAATTAATTCGACAAATAACAAAAGGCATGGAAGCTGTGACAGTTCCAGTAACAATTGGTCCTGTTCAGCCTGTTTTTGAACAAAGAGAAACAAATAAGACAGGGTTGACTATTCCTTTAAATGCAGAAATTCAGAAAGTTGCTGAAAAATTTTATACAGATATATCTGAAATAAACTCTTCAAGATCGAGAATGCCAGATTTAACTTTTAATGAGGATTTATCTCCTAAAACACCGATGGGTGCAGAATCTGATGTAGGGAGTTCTGAAGTCAGGGTGACCACACCGAAACTTGATGTGGCTAAATTAAAAGCTAATATTGAGGAATTAATAATTGGAACCATTGGTCCTGATAGTTTAAATTACTATCGAGATGATGAACTACTGTTCATTTGTAAAAGTATTCAATGGAAAACGAAGAATAAATATGATCAGTTAGAAGAACTAGCAGCTGAACTTGAAATTGATGTAAGTAAACAAAAGAATTTTGCAAAACATTACAGATTAGACTTTTCAGAAAATGAAATTGAGAGTTTGAACTCAATGGGGAGAATACTGCACATAAAAGATTTGATTGTTTACATTAAAAAGCTGGGAGAACTGAATAAGTGGAGAGTGAAATGGACGAAAAAGAAGGAAGACGAGAAATTGGAAAAACTGTCAAAACAATTTCCAATGAGGGAGATTGCAGGGGGAGGATATGTTCATGTCCCATGGTCAAGACAGGACATACTACTATTCACAAATGATTTTCCGAAATTAAGGGAGAAGCCAGTGGAATGGTATAGACAAGTAGATAGATTTATCAAAGTCTCAAAAGTTTTGTGGATTGATCTGGATGGATTTTTCGACATTGTCGTCCCATCAGATCTTTGGACAGAATGCAAAATATCAATAAGTTGGCCAAAAACAGAACCTGAACGAATCAAAGAAACAGGTGCTCCAAATCCCCTTGTAATGGATTTTTACGAAAAAGTAATTTACTGGTTGAAAAATAAAATTCCACCCAAAGAAGTGGATTGGGTTAAAATAGAAAGGACAAATCAGGAAACAAAAGAATCAGTTCATTCTTTTTATGAGAGGTTACTATTAATTTTTAAACAATACAGTGGCTATGAAAAATTGGATGAAAAAGACATGAGTCATTTTGTCTATAGATTTGTTTATGGCTTGAAACCTGAAATTGCAGACATGATCAGGAATAGCATTGTTGGATGGCAAGCACTTTCTGTTGATGATATATTGAGAAAGGCTAAGTATTGCAGCGATGAGTTAGAAGTAAGACAAAAGAAGCTCAAAGAAAAAGCCATGTGGGCTCAGGTAAAAGTGGCTGAGCAACAGATTGCCAGCATGGGAAATAAGAATACAAATTTTGTTCAAACTGGAAATTCGAACCAGATGCAAGGAAAGTTTAAAGGTAATAATTTCCCAAAGAAATTTAGCTCAAAAATAGAAGAGTTGAAGCAAAGACTACCTTGTTTTAATTGTGGCGAAATTGGACATTGGAGAGACGAGTGTCCTAAACCTCCTAAAAATTTAAAGAATCCATTATTAAATCCACAGATGCAGAATGATGTTGACCTGCAGCAACAGCTACAGATACAACAGGGGTTAAACGAGTTAAACATTCAGCGACAGTTGCAGCAACAGGTGAATAACAGTCAGAATCAATTGCCACAACCACCATTTCCCAATTGTGGGGGAGTTCAAAAATATAATTCTGGTGTGGGATTTCAAGGAAATGAACAGGTAATAAAACCACAAAAGCAACAAAGGGTGCAAATACAAAATGCTTCACAACAATTTTTGTTAACAGAAAGCCAAGATAGTGATTCTGATGATTATTACTGACGGTGCCCGAGAGAGGAGGAAGAGTGTGTTGTTGGAGCCACTCTTGAGGTTGACCAGTCTGGTCCATTTGTAAATGGGAAAGTTAATGATGTAGACATCACTTTTCTAGTGGACACTGGTGCTACCCGTTCTACTGTTAGATCAGTGGAAATTGAAAACCTACATCTCTCTGGGGATACAATCCAAGTTGTTGGAGTAAGCAATCAACAAATTAAAACTGACTTAACTGATCCAATTCCAGTTGAAATTGGAAATTTCAAAGACAAACACAGGTTTGTGGTTTGTAACAGTAGTCCAGTGAATTTATTGGGCAGAGACATACTGTGCAAAATGAATTGTAGAATATATTGTTCTCCTGATGGGGTCGAGTTACAAACAATGGAGGAAGATGGTTTGTACAGGATGACAATGATGCTGATGGAAACAGATGAAACAAAATTATTTCCTGCATTTGAGAAGAAAGATTTACCTGAAGAGCTTAAGGAAACAGTGAAATCTGAAATATGGGATTTTACTGGGAATGAGATGGGTCTGATGAAAAACGTAGATCCAGTCAAAATTACATTGAAGCAGGGAATAGAATTTCCTAACATTCCACAGTATAAAATGAAAGCAGAAACAATTGAAGGTGTTATACCTGTGATTGAAAAATTCATCAAACAAGGTGTTTAAAAGAAATGGAGAGTAGTCCTTGTAATTCACCGATTATGGGAATTAAAAAGTCAAATGGAACATATAGGATTGTACAAGATTTGAGAAAGTTTAATCAGATTGTTGTTCCATGTTGCCCTGTGGTTCCAAATCCAGCAGTTATTTTGTATCAGATTCCACATGATGCGGAATGGTACACTGTCATCGATCTTTGCAATGCATTCTTTACTGTTCCTTTACATCCAGACAGTTATGAAATCTTTGCTTTCAGATTCCAAGGTAAGACCCTCGGATGGTGTAGAATCCCTCAGGGCTATACAGAAAGTCCTTCAATATTTAATGAGTTGTTAAAAAGATCTTTGGAAAACCTAGACTTACCTGGTAGGTCTACGTTGGTGCAGTATATCGACGATTTGTTGATAGCTGCTAAGACAAGAGAAAATTGTGTGACAGACACAATTATACTGTTGAATCGTCTTGCTGATGAGGGACACAAAGTGTCCCCAGCAAAATTGCAGTTTTGCAAACAAGAAGTGAAATATCTTGGTCACAGAATTGCAATGGGAAAAAGGCAAGTGACAGTTGAGAGAATAAAAATGATTCAGGCAATGCAACCTCCAAGGACACAGAGATAGGTTAGAATGTTCTTGGGAATGGTTGGTTACTGTCGGCAATGGATAAGTGGATTTTCAGTAATTGCGAAACCATTACAGAGATTGACAAAATCTGATGTAAAGGATCCAATTATTCTCAATGAAGCTGAGATGGAATCCTTTGAGAACTTGAAAAAGAGTTTATGTCAAGCTCCTGCTTTGGGTATGCCGAATTATGAGAAAGGTTTTGAACTGTATTGCAGTGAAAGAGAAGGATGTGCATTGTCTGTGTTGATTCAAAGACATGGAAATCTAAAGAAACCTATTGCATACTTTTCTGCAGTTCTTGATCCTATTGCAAAAGCATTACCCGGTTGTTTGAAAGCAGTTGCAGCTACAAGTGTCAGTCTTGAACAAAGTGAGGGAATCATTATGGGATTTCCTGTGAAAGTTTGTGCCTCATTCAGTTGAAATATTACTGACAAGAGGTAAAACTCAGCATTTAACAAGCAGCAGATTGACAAAATATGAGAAAATCATATTGGGAGCAGATAATGTTTCGATTTCAAGATGTTTAAATCTGAATCCTTCTACATTACTGCCTGATTCTGAAATTATCGATGATATTGAAATTGAACATGAGTGTTTGGATGTCATGGAATTTTGTACCAAACCAAGGCAGGACATCAAAGATGTACCTTTACCTGAATCTGATGTTGTCTACTTTGTGGATGGCTCCTGTCTAAGGACAGAGGGAGGTGTTTTAAAAGCATCATATTCTGTCTGTACAGTTGCAGATGTTGAAGAAGCATCATGTCTTGAAGGTATTCGTTCAGCACAAGTGGCTGAATTGATTGCTTTGATTCGTGCATGTGAAATATCAAAAGATATAAGAGTTACTGTCATTACTGATAGTCAGTATGGGTATGGAGTTGTGCATGATTATGGACAACTCTGGTCTCAGAGGGGCTATATGACATCAGCAGGGTCACCAATTAAAAATGCAGTTTTCATTAAAAGATTAATTGAAGCAATACAGTTGCCGAAAGAAATCGCAATTGTAAAGTGTGCTGCGCACACTAAAGGAGTGGATTATATTTCAAAAGGCAATGCCTATGCTGATGAAACAGCAAAATACTGCGCAAGAAAAGGTTGTGCATATAATCGGGAAAAGAGTAAAGAATCTGATTCAAATTCATTAATGCTAACAACAGTTGTAGAAACATGGCATGAAATTAGAGATTTACAGAATGAAGCAGATGATGAGGAAAAAGATCTGTGGTTAAGATCAGATTGTAGACCACGAGATGAAGATGGAGTGTGGGTTTACAAAGATGGCAGAGTAGTCTTACCAAATTGCTTGATTGCTGACATGGCCAGATTATATCATGGTCCGGCTCATCTTGGAAGAGATTCTATGATCAGACTTTTTCGAGAAACTTGGTTCAATACTAAATTTAGAACAACTGCAGAATCTTTTTGTCAAAGGTGTTTATCATGCCAACAAATGAATCCAAACAGAAAATCAGTGGTGGGGACAGGAATAATTGGTCGAGAAGGTGGTCCTTTTACCAGGTTACAAATAGATTTCATTGAAATGCCCTTAACAATTGCTTAAAATATGTTCTTGTGATTGTTTGTTTATTTTCAAGATGGGTAGAAGCATTTCCTACACGACATTGTGATTCAATTACAGTAGCAAAACTGCTGCTCAGAGAAATTATCCCAAGGTACGGTTTTCCAGTCACTATTGAGAGTGATGGAGGAAGCCATTTTGATAACAAATTGATGAAATTAATATGTGAAGCTTTGAGCATTGAGCAGAAGATCCACTGTGCATACAGACCAGAGGCATCTGGGGTAGTGGAACAGATTAATGGGACAATTAAAAACAGAATTGGAAAAATGTGTCTTGAGACAGGTGTAAAGTGGACAGATGCTCTTCCACTTGTTCTAATGTCATTAAGGAGTACACCAGATAAAAAGACAGGTTTGAGTCCTCATGAAATTTTAATGGGAAGAGTTATGAGGCAAGCTTTTGTACCTGTAGGCAAACTGTTGAGCATAAATGACAGTGCTATTTTGGATTACTGTAAAAGGTTATCTGATATAGTGACTTCTGTGTCTAATCAGGTGGGAACTGAAGCACAATCAAATGAAAAAGTTTTGACACATGATCTGAGGCCTGGTGATTGGGTCAGAACAAAAGTACATCGGAGAAGAAATTGTCTGGCTCCTAGATGGCAGAAGCCTAGACAAATAATTCTGATCACTACTAATGCAGTGAAATGCAAGGGATTGAAGCGTTGGATTCATCCTAGTCATACTATTCCAGTACCAACTCCTGAAAGTTCTGATGTTGAAAGTGATACTACAGATGATTCTGATTCTGAAGTAGAAGGTGAAACAAATCCAGATTCTGAAGATCGACAGGAAGGTCGACATCTGGAACCTGTACCTGTGAATGGAAATTTGACAAGAAAAGACTTGGAAATTATTGAAATAGATTCTGAAGGTGAAGAGAATCTATTAAAAGGAAAGATAACTGAGGATTCAGTTAGTTCTGTTGGAAACAGAGAAGCGGAACAAAAAGAAGTTTCAGACCAGGAGAGTATCGAAAAGCAGAAGTCAAGCTCTGAAGTAAAGAACGGAAATCCAAAATCTGGGAAGTTGGAGGTAATTGAAGAAGAAGACGAAGACGAATTACCGAGTACCAGTATTGGAAAACAAAGAGGTGTTCCTGAAGGAGTAAAACTGCCGAATAGAGAAGTTCCTGAGTCGATTGAAATTTCAGACTACGAAACTGAAGAAAGTGACGTGGATGGTGAAAGTGAAAGCAAAAGGAAAAGGGCTTGGAAGTCAGAATCAAATGTTTCTGAACCAAGAAATAAATTTGTGAGAAAAGCAGACTACTGGCCTGGTGGAAGATTGAGAGTCAGATTGATCAAGAAACCAAAAGAACAAGTTGAAGAAATCAGTAGTCAAAAGAGTCCTGGAAAAGAAGTTGGAGTTGGAAGAAAAATTGAAGTGGTGTCGAGAAAAGGAAGAAGGATTATAAGGCCAAACCAGAAATACAAATCTCCTGAGTGGACTTATTTAGTAATTCCACCTGTCATTGACATTTATGATAGTAGTCAGGAAGAAGACGAAATCGAGGAGATTAGTGACAATGATTGAAGTACATAATTGTTAATTTGGCAAAAGGCTGAAGAAATCTTGTTAGCCGACACAAGGTCGAAGAAAAACTGTTTAGTTGAAGAAAACTTATGTATGACATAAGGTCGAAGAAATCTTGTTTAGGGTTTAAAAAAAAAAAAAAAAAATCATTTTAAAAGGGGGGTATAAATAAATAATTAGTTTTTTTAGAAATTTAAAATAAATTTTTGTTTTTCTTGTGAGGCAAAACTAACCAAGAATGCCTTATGTTAAGGAGAGCACTTCAAGGTGTTCTGTTTTCAAAAGATGCTGTAAGATGACTCTGGTGTGTCTGCTCATTTTAATTCTGCTCTGGTTAGTTTTAGCTGTGATTATCCCCTTGGAGATGAACAGAGAATTACACAAAGTTAATATGACAAGTAAAGCTTCAGTTAGTCAAATTAAACATAGTACATCTGCAAAAGTTATTGATCATCAACCTAACATTCATCAAGATAAAACTATTAGTGATTTTTCCAGTAATACATTCACAAAGCTTTTGAGTGAATATGTCAAGGTAATGGACGCAAAGGATTGTTATGTGTGCGTAAAGTTACCTGCTTCTGTTTCTGAGGGAGTGACATACAATATGCTTCCTCTTACATATGGTGTAACATGTAGTGTGTTAACTAGCTTATTTTATCAAACTGGACGCTTAGAATATTATTATTCAGATTTTGACGAGATTTTTGCGAATATAAAAATTGAGGGTGCTTTAAATAAGCATAAGAAAGCTAAACAAATGAGGGAATTTTTCCTTGTTACTAATGAACTCACTTATGAGTATGCTTACAAGAATAATCTAACCTGCAAATTAAGTGCTGAGGGAAAGAAATTTTTGAACCTGGTTGAGGAAAGGAGAGCAATTTATAAAAGAAATGAATTAGTCAAGCAGACTAAGTCCAGGTTCTGGCAGAAAGAAGATGAGAAGTTAAATGGCAAAATGCTTGAAAATGTTGCAATTCACATAGACAAACCAGTTAGTGGAAAGCTTTGCATTAGAAGAGATAATACACTTTTTGATAATTACTTTGTAGGTGCAAGTAACTGTGAAGATACTTACCAGATTTTGGGAGGTTGGGGATTCAAAGGTGGGAAAGATCCAATCTTTCCTGGGATTTATTTTGTTTGTGGTGACAAGGCCTACTACAACCTTCCAGACCATTGGTATGGAACTTGTTATGTGGGAATTGTTTTTCCTAAAGTGTTTCATGTTGACAGAGATTCAGAAGGATTGTTCAAAATTCATAATTATGTAAATAGAGTTAAAAGAGAAACTTTTACAGAAGTTCTGGGAGACATTTTTCAAGCAGTGATACCTTTTGTTGGTATAACCCTAAATGCAGGGAGAATCAGAAAATTGTCCACAATTGTTGACAGATTATCAACAGACACAGCTGATGGATTCCAATTAGTGAATGTTGAGGTAATTGCAATCAGATCCATGGTGATTCAAGATCGCCTTGCTTTAGACATACTCCTAGCAAAAGAGGGAGGAGTCTGTGGATTTTGCATGTGCAACATTGTTGCACATATATACCTGATGAAAGTAAGAATATTGAGATGTACATTAAGAACATTACACAAATGCATTCAGAGATAATTCCTTTAGAAGAAGATGATTTTACAGATAAACTTTCAAAAAGATTCCAAGCAATTAAAAGTTGGTTCCATGATATTGGAAGTTCAATTCTTGGCAAGATTTTGGCACCTTTGATTATAATAATATTCATTTTTATTTTGACAAAAATTGGTTGTTTGCTGCATAAAAGAAAGAAGCAAATGAAGGAAAAGAGAAGGATTTATAAGCTCAAAAAGGAAGAAGAAAGGGAGATTGAGTTACAGGAATTACACAGAGAACGATATGCCAATTCCGAGGATTTTGCAGACACATGTTTTTAGGATTAAACTTTACACATGGAGGGACTAATATGTGTGCTCATAAACGTGCATAAGTGTTGCATCTTTTGTTCGTGCAAAATAATAAAATAATTTGTTGTTTTCGTTTTTGTCATTACTAACTGCAGCAAACTTAAAAGAGGCATGTGCTTATTTTTGCTTTCCTTGTTTATGTGGTGTCATTTCTACTATTCTAGGTGCATATAAGGTTTCATGGATTTCATGAAGACTGGTAGATATAAAATGCTGCTTTATTTGTTTGCAATTGCTAGATAACATTAGACTAATTGGGAGGGTTAATCATTTAGAAAACGAAGGGTGGTTACAGAATCAACATTATTTCTTTCATTAATACTTTTCTTGTGTTTGTTTTATACTAGAAAATTAAGTTGCCTGCTTTTGGGCCTAGTTTGCTCGAGTTTGCTAAAAGCTGAATTTTACTTCTACAAGAACCACGAGATGCCCATTTTGAAAAAGTGTTCACTAAAGCTGCATTCACTAAGCAAATCTGACGTGCTGTCATCATTTTGTCGGACGTGGCCAAGGTCAAAAACCAGTAGAAAGGAACAATTTGTCAGCTCTAACTTGGCACCCGCGGAAGTGTAATGGACGCAGCGAGAACATTGATTTACAATTGTTGCAAATCTAGGAAGCTCCAGATCACGTTTGGAAAAGACAATGGTCCTAAAGAAATGTGACCTAATGGAAGTTTTGAAATGTGGGTGACATGTCACTTGTCACTTTTAGCCAATGGGACGTCGTGGTTTTCAGAAAACTTTCCTTTACTTAGATTAGCTAGCATAGAAAGGTATAAAAAGTCATGCCCTTAGGGATGGGCTGGCTGCTGCTTTCTGACTTTCCGATGAGGGTGAAGTGCTGCTGGACTTTGCGTGGAGCACGTACGAATCCTCAAAGAACTTTACTATAATTTTCATTCATTTTAGCTTAGCTAGGGACTTAGGTTTTAGAAATGCTAAACTTTTAATTCTTACTCAAACTATGATTCTCTTGCTTAAAACTGTATTTTTCTCATGAATCTTTTCAAACATGCTTACTTTAATGCTAATAAAATTGCATTTATAAAACTATATTTTGAAATATCATAAATTAGTTAATAAAATCTTACTTTTGACAAACAAGCTGGTCTTGATTATTTAGAAGTGAGGGTTGCTATTAGCTAGATGCCATCGCCAATGGTGGTCAATTAAATAGTTATGATTTATTCAAATGATATCGTTACTGCAGAATGTATATAGATGTATATAATTTGTAAAATAAATATATTTAGGTTTAATCTGACCACCTGATTCAGTAGGCCCAAATATGTCATGTTAGTAAATGGGTCCATGAGTTAGTGTAGAAAATTATTTTATAGGTTATAGAGTTGGGTAGCGTTGTTTATGGCATATTTTCTATAGGCCGCTGGATCACTAGTCCTCTACTGTGACAGAGCAAATGCCAGACAGCTACGCTCTTGCAAGTTAAGGCCGCTCTCTCATCCTTGGCTGCACTACACAGGAGGGGCCTAGGAAGGAGAGTAAAGGCAGGCCTTTAAGTGGGCCAGGTCTGGCCGGTGCATAGCACCAGCAATTCTTAAAAGCAGGTGCTGAAACGTGTCCATATCACGCTCTCCATTATTACCCTCAGGGTGAAAAAAAAAATAATAACCTTGCAACCGTCACTGCTTTTGATGTAATCTGAAAGAAACTCCTTTTTAAGTTTTACACAGCGCAAACTTGTAGCGCTTTACAGGATCTCCACCATATATGGTCATATCGATGTTTTGAATCACAGGATTTTGAGCCAAGGTGAGCCTCGAACCTGCCTTCTCACCTTGAAAGCCGTCAGCTCTCGCATTACACCTCAACCTCTCGCACAGAACCTGAAACAATTTCAAAATGATATACAGCGAAGTCATAGATGTTGCTGATTTATCTTATGCAATTTACGACCATTGACAAAGCCAAAAGTCCAGTCTTCTTGTAGGTGTAATGTTACTTTTTGTGTTATATAGCTGGACGAATGGACAGAAGCAGCAAAATACCATTTGGGGCAGCACACTATACTAAGTACAGGTTTTTAGCTTAAGTATTTAAACCCCTTGCGTGCTCGTGACGGAACCATTCCGTCAGGAGCCACGGTGGGGCTGTGCTGGTGAGGGAATGGTTCCGTCACGGCCAGGCGGGCGCGCCTGTGCGGCGCTGATTTCGCACCTTCGCGGCGTGTTTTATTGAGCTGGCGGGGCCGTGACGGAACCATTCCGTCACAAGCACAGTGCCACCGTGGCTCGTGAAGGAATGGTTCCGTCACGAGCATGGCGGCGCCGCGCGGCCCCCCTGCCCCCTAGCGCCGCGGCGGAATTACTGCCGCGGCCAAGGGGTTAAACAATGCCCTTCATTACATCAGCCAAGTTCCTTATGAGAGCCCCCCTCCCTTCCCCCAGTTTATTTATCTGACTTAAAGCCCTGAGTAAGGGCAACTACGATCTTACCTCGGCTTTTGGTGCATGTTGGCAGACTTGAGGGGAAAGTTTACTTGTTTGCCTTCCCTGATGACAGTATTGGAGGGGAGGGAAGGTGCGAGGCGAGTCTGGTTTTGTGAAGTTAAGCAGGACCGGAACTGGATACCAAAAGGCAGCTCATGCAAAAGCGTTCAACCCAGTCCTACTCTGCAGGAGGCCACGAGTAAAATGAACCAATTCCTAGATTAAGCAACCATGCTTCCAGCCTTGTAAAGGCCCTGTTGTTTGCATCATTGATTACTACAAAGTACCAGGGATAGGGAACAGATTATTTATAACAAGAAATGTGTATCGCAAGATGAACGAGTAAACATGATTGATGAGGCCTCATTGACGCTTTGTCATAGCAGTTCAGATCCCACCACAGAGGGCGAAGACAAAGCAATGGCCCCTGACAGACAATCCTACATTTTATTTGTCCGGGACTGGTGCTTGCAATCTCATTCCATTTTGCAGTCAGGAACGAGAATGTAAAGAAATATCTGTGAATGTACGGGACTCACCCAACAGTGAAGAAAACAAGATATTTAGCACAATTCTATAATCCTAAAGTGTGGCCAGGCAACAATTTTAGCACAGCCAAAATAAAATCACGGTACTCATTGGCAGATGCACAATAGACAAACATTCACTGAAACCAGATTGGACATCATTAATTTGTTCGCAATTGTTTATCACTAAAACTGTGCAAATGTCTGGTCAGTTCACCAAAGTATGTGCAATCCGTAAACGAGTGCATGTTACATGGTGCTTCAGTTAAGCAACAAATGACCCACCTTAATGCCATTGCAGCTAGGCTGGTTGTGGAATTTGTCATCTAACAATTGTGCTGCTGTTCCAAAGGTTCAGGAAACACTGGGTTAGAGGACATAAAGGCTACATTGTATTAAAAAACATTTGCCATTTCCATTATTCAAGAAACAGCAGGTATTTTTACATATTTTTCTCCTCATGTTCCCACCCACTTGTCTGCTCCATTGTATACATTAGCAGAAATTTGGAATTAGACGACTTACGATGGGGTGCGGACATTAGCATGGCGACACAGCATCTAAATATCGCAGTCAGGCGGTGAGGGGCTTACATGCAATATGGACAGGAAATGAAGCAGAATACTGGGGGTGCATTCGATGGTAGGGAGGCGGGATCCACTATGCTATTGGCGTTACATTTGCCCATATATGGGCAAATGGGTACACTGGCAGGCACCTGTAAATAGATTGGGTTTTAAATACGTTTTCCTTTTGGCCATTTCTATAAAGGATGTGCACTCTGTAAACATGAGAGTATGGGTAACGGGATCCTGCACTTAAGCAAAAAAAAAGCCACCATTCAGCCTGCTGGGTTGCTAAATTTGTTATTCCAAAAAGTGTGCTGTGATTCCTATAGGGTGGAGAAATAATGGTTTGAAGCACAAATGCTGACAATTACCAGAACACATATTGCATTCATATTTAGAAGGTGGAGGTAAATGTGCTCATATGTTTACTCCATGTACTGACAAATCTAAAAGCAATAGCAGTTGCATCGTTTTCGGTACTCTGATATACCTTTAGCAAAATCTGGCTATGGACGACCTACATTATGGTGGGGACACCAGCATGGCGACACAGCAGCTGAATAGCGCAGTCAGACTGATGGGTTTTGCATGTAATGAGAACTGGAAATGTAGCAGGATATTAGGAGAACCTTAGGGGACCTCGGACCCCCCCCTTGGTTACATCTACCTTTGTCTCAAAAGGACATGGAACAACTTAAATTCGATACATGTGATATGATTTCTACGTGGAGAGGGCCATGCCTATGGTGCTAGCTCAGGCGGGAGGGGGGGGTTTCGGGGGCAATTGGTCACAAGGCTCCACTCTGTTTACACCTAATTACCCTCTCCAGGGAAGTTCATATTTCACTTGCTGGTGCAGCACACGGTTATCAGTTTGAACCCCCAAATTTGGGACTAACAAAGGAGGGGGGTATACAAGGGCTTAGTTAACCTCAAATGTAAATGCACACATTTGCAAGCAGTGCACAATGCATCATATCAGTCAGAACTGTGTTTACGAAGAGAGCAGTAGTTTTATATTCCATATGGGGGTAATAATTCTTGTTGGTGGGGTTCTCCCATACAAGTGGAGGTCAGCGGGTAGAGATAAGGGTAAGGTGTTGGACTTAAACAATAACTTGTTAACAAATATACTGATGGCCTGAGAGGCGAACTCCACGATGCTTACCAGCTAATCTTGAAATTAGGGACTGGGCAGTGCGGGGTAAATGAACAGCTTGGCAATCACTAACCAGAAGAGCTATATTGGCACAGAGGGCACCAGAGGGACATTCCCCGTAACTGTGGTTAAAGAAGAGAACAATAGTTCTCTACTTCCCAGGAGGCCATCGAACATTCCTACGGAGGGTTAAATAAAGCTGTGGTTAAAACAGAGAACAGTAGTTACCAACTTCAGTGGCGGCCATCGAACTTTTCTACGGTAAGGGAAATAAGCCATGCACAAGCACATCTAGCAGGAGGGCTTGGGTCAACTCTAATTTATAATCAAATTAAATAAGACCTGCTTGGTAAATTTGGCATTGCCTCTTTAGTGCAAACACCACATGGTACCCCCTATAGGGATGGGGTACACACATGTCAGAGGTTGATAGGACTTGTCCAGCTAGAAAGACTGGTAATCGCAGTTTGCAGGTGGTTATGGAGCCTGCCATGGTGGGGGGCCCCAGATATGACGGTGGCCACATCCAGGGCAGTGGCAGAGTTACAGGGCGATCTGGGAGCAGATTGGTACATAGGGATACCATTTCAGGAGCACCATGTCGGCATGAACCCTTAAGATCACTAAATTAACCGGAGCTCAACCCACCTGCTAACCATGGCATAGAGAAACAGGCTCTATTAAGGGCAACATGTAAAGTTATTATGCAGTACCAAAACAGTAATAGAGTAAAAATGCAAAACAGTACAAATCCCAAACATGATATTCATGTACTGGGTGGTGCAATAAGCTCCAGTGACATCACGCCTGCTCAGTTTTCAACAAAAGAGAGCTATAAAAAAGTTACAGATATAATCGGACGCGTGGGGATATTCTTATGGCGAGGATTATGCAGATAGAGTATGCACCAGAAAGACTACTACCAAAGATAAGTAACTTTTTTGCTTGAGAGGGTTTCGAAACAAAATCTGAGTTACAGCATGTGGAAATCATATCATGTAGAACTGGGAATTCATTTGATAAGTTGACTTAAGTGTGGGGACCAATGCGTGTCTCTGGCAAAAGAGTAAAAACAGAACAGTGGTCACCTGCTATGTTCAAACAGCATGATCAGGATATGCACGTGTGTAAACAAGTTATGCACATACACAGCATGTAGACAGGATATGTTGTACATGTACGCAACTATGTCAACATTGTGGACTGAAATATATTTCATTACATTATCCACTACTTTCCAACACCAGGAACGTTTTTTCAAAGGAGCTGCAATTTGTCAGAAAGTGAGAATTTCAGTATGCCTTGAACTGGCTTCCGTGTATAAAACGGGCAAGATAGAACACATTAGTTTGCCTAGCCAAGCCAGAGACATCTGCTTTGTAGTAAATAAGTAAAGCTATGCTCATAATAGAACACTCACCTTTCAGGGCCAGCAGCTGTTGCTTGTCAGTGTGAAAGGACTTCATGTTATCTTCTTTGCCTGAGTCTCCCATGATTCGGTCACAATCATATGGTCCTGATGTGTGGGCAGTGGGTAGTCTGAGGCAAACCAAAGAAAAATACTGATTATTGACCTCAGCCCGATGCACCCCCTCAAAGTCTGTGCTCTAACAAAAATCAGGTGGACATACTATGTGCCTTCTTCAAATCTGTAGCAAACCTATACAGCTCCTCGTCATTGCAATGCCTAGTAGAGTCAGGGCTTTAAGTGGGCCGGGTCGTGCTAAAAAGCAAGTGCCCAGACTGGTCCCTATTGGGCTCTTGATTTTTGCCCTCACCCTTGGTAAACAGATAAATGTAAACTCTGCAGCAGAACCTCTGCTCGCTGCCTTTGAGGTACATTCAAAGAGACTCGTTATAGTTGTTTCACAGAATCATCATTTCAAAATGGAAGCATTTTCAATATTATATATACACAACGAAGCCATAGTAGTTCAGTGGTCGAAGTGGACGGAATTCGCAGGGTGCGGCGTGCACCTACTTCTTTAATTTCAAAGATTCCGTTCCCCTACTATTTTATTTTGAAAATGCATCCAAGGACGCAAAAAAATCGCCGTGGCCTATACATAAAGCTCGGCGTTCCTGGATGGGCGGGTAGGCAGAGAAGTAACAAGACTCAGTATAGTCCTTCATGCCCAGAGAAGACAAGTGCAGTGTCCAATTCTGCTCTGCCGATTCAGCTGCCCCCCCCACTTTTTCGTTCTTCCCTCTCCTTCTGTCTAGCAGTTCCTCTCTTATTGAAAACAGTGACTTCAAGAAGAGGTTCTCTCTCTCTTTCCTCTACTTTCGTTTATTTTCTACCCTGTGAAACGGATCCAAAAAAGAAATACACTTTTGCTGGAAATGTCGTATTTTTCTGACATTTTAATTCCAAAGTGCAGCATCGGGGAAAAAAGGTTAAAAATATGAAAAATAAATAACAAAATAAAGTAAGACAGAGTGGTAGCAAAGTGGCCTGATTGACTTTATTCACACCAAACACATTAGCGCCACTTAGCACAGTTGGCCAGTGAAGCGCTACTTTTGTTTTCTCTTCTTTGTTTTCCCCCAGGCTTGGAACTAGTGCACCAATCCTGGAGGTGCTGCAATGTGTGGATTGGAAAACAAAATATGCACTGCGGACCTGCGTTCAGGGATGTGGTCTTTTTATCATACTGCTTACCGTTTGAAAGGATATAAGAAATGGACATTAAAATGGGTCCATTCAGGGCCCTGTAGTCATTTCCTTAACTTTTCAGGCAAAATCACTCAGCGATTTCTGAATAGGCAGTGTAAAACCGTTAAGGTAACTATATTGTTCCTGCTTACATTTCACATTGTTTGCTAAATTTTGCATTCCCTATGAGTGTTTGCTTTTTCCAAAATGTTGTTTTTTTAGGCAGCATATTCCTCTTGTCTAGTGCGTCATTTAAATTGAGCCACATCCAGGTGTTTATAGCCGGGGACAATTGGGTAGTAGTTGAAGGCAGTGTGAGTCTTTCTTAGTGGGGCAGTGGGGGAAGAGGATGTGGCAATATGGCCAGAGCTGCTGAATTTGGAACTAGGGAACCAGGTTAAGCCTTCATAACCAGTCTACCAGACCACTCTCCTGAGGGAGCACAATCCCATACTAGACCTTAGAAGGCCCCACAAGGCCCTGGTGTCTTAGCACCAGCAGGTGGACCCTAGCAGTGGCAAGTGTGGGTTACCCTTGAAGGCCTGTCCGCCACAATCCATAATGAAGTTCACTTCCACTCTTGCGGGCAGGTCTATGAAGCAGCACACCCTAGAGCAACAGTAACTCTGTCACTGAGGTCACAGGACCCTTGAGACGAGCCAGCTCTAGGGCGGTGCGACCACACTGGGTGCTGACTTTTGGTGGTGGCATCATGTTTGCAAGTATAGTATGGTTTTAAAAGCGCTTGCTGCCTCCTACCTGGCCTCCAGCAATTTTCGGCAACAATGAAAATGTCATGATCAGAATATTTGTCTAGTGGAAGCTTTGACTCATGGAAAGGTAGCACAGAGGGTTATTGTGCCTGCTGCAAAAAAACATGTACCATGCAGTTCACAAAGTGCATATAATGTACATAGGTCAGTGGGTTACTGTTTTTGTCAGAGAGATCCTTTTGTTACTTGCAGTTTATAAGTTAAACTCCTAACTTAGAACAGTGAGCTATTAACTGTCATCTAAGAGCTGCACACAAACTGCTAGGTATAAATTAGAGCGTCATGTTTTTTCTCCCAGACTTTGATTATCCTATTGCTTCAAAATGTGTTCTTTTGGATAGAAATCAATTCTGATTAGTAAAAAAAAAAAAACAACCATGGTATTACGTTTTAAATTCTGAGTTGGTGTTTCTCCAGACCAATCACTATTGAACTATATGGCCTACTAGTATGGTTGTCATGTGACTCCTACACCTTGCAGTACTTAGTCTTTTGCACCATTTTCTATACAGTAATTTACACACATATTGATTGTCTTTGTGTAATGTGTGTGATGTGAAGTGCTCAGACACACTACACTGGTATGAGTGGCGCTGTAAATCAAATTAAATGCATCTGAGAAAGAGTGTGGTTATGGAGACTTGAGGGGCACTGTTAAAGGGTGGTACTGAGGGAATCCATGGCAGAGGTGGTCATTGGGCGGCAATAACAAACAATAATGCACAGTGCGCCACCAGTGCTAAGGTAGGCCCTGCCCTTGAGGACAGTCCACCTCACCCATAGGTACCTCCATTGGCCATATTTCAGCAGTAGTAATTGCAACTAGCCAGGTATTGGCAGGGCAAGATTTGAACGCACACCAAACTAAGTTTCCAAACGTCAGTCTCTCTGCTTCATTTAAAAGCACTTTTAACATGTGCTGTCAGCTGTGTGGCCACTGGAATTAATTATGCAGCAATGGGGGACACAATTATGGAGTAGCGTTGACTAAATTATGCATAAAAAAGAGGCTGCAGCATAAAGCAGTACATTTTCTTACAGTACACATGCTAACAGTCTCTGGAAAGATTTTGCCTTATTAGTACCAGTGTAACATACAAATTCGGTACAAAAGGGGGTGGTGATGGACGGAGCATCTGAATCAATCAAACACTCACACCCAGTCAAAAGATCTGGGTTTAATCAATCACCGTTCTTTAGCCCACTCTGCCACCCCAGTTCAGACATGGCTATATGCAAATCAGTATGACCCTGTGCCTCATGGGAACAGTCCAGCCCGAACTGCCAAGCCATGTGTTCCCTGGACAGGAAACAAGCTTGCGAGGACCGGTTGCTGGCATTCCTGCCGTCTTCAGCCCGGCTTGCTTGAATCCAGTGGCAAAGTGAGCAAGGGACTCACGTCTGAGCATACCCTGCCACACTTATGGCGGCCAAAAGCGGTACAAAAGGGGGTGGTGATGGACGGAGCATCTGAATCAATCAAATAATTACACCCAGTCAAAAGATCTGGGTTTAATCAATCACCGTTCTTTAGCCCACTCTGCCACCCCAGTTCAGACATGGCTATATGCAAATCAGTCTGACCCTGTGCCTCATGGGAACAGTCCAGCCCGAACTGCCAAGCCATGTCTTCCCTGGACAGGAAACAAGCTTCCGAGGACCGGTTTCTGGCATTCCAGCCGTCTTCAGCCCGGCTGATGAGGATTATGAATCCGAAACCGGTCCCAGGATGCTTGTTTCTGGTCCAGGGAAGACATGGCTTGGCAGTTCGGGCTGGACTGTTCCCACGAGGCACAGGGTCAGACTGATTTGCATATAGCCATGTCTGAACTGGGGTGGCTGAGTGAACTAAAGAATGGTGATGGATTAAACCCAGATCAGTTGACTGGGGGTGAGTGTTTGTTTTGTTCAAATGCTCCGTCCATCATCCCCTTTTGTATCGCTTTGTTCGCCCTAAGTGTGGCAGAGTATGCTCAGACGTGAGTCCCTTGTTCACTTGGCCACTGGATTCAAGATCGCCTGGTTGATGAGGATTATGAATCCGAAACCGGTCCCAGGATGCTTGTTTCTGGTCCAGGGAAGACATGGCTTGGCAGTTCGGGCTGGACTGTTCCCATGAGGCACAGGGTCAGACTGATTTGCTTATAGCCATGTCTGAACTGGGGTGGCTGAGTGAACTAAAGAATGGTGATGGATTAAACCCAGATCAGTTGACTGGGGGTGAGTGTTTGTTTTGTTCAAATGCTCCGTCCATCATCCCCTTTTGTATAACATACAAATTCAGCAGGTAATCAGTCAACCTTTGCAATGGGCTGTCTGCAGCTACACAAGTCACGTGTTTTATTCACGTTTGATACGTTTGAGCTACAAACAATTTATTAGTTAAAATGGTCAGATTATGCAGCAGATCTTGTATTATGTGGCAAATATGGCAGAGCCATAATTATATAGAAAACATTTGCAAACTAGGATATTTTGCCATTCATGTTTGAACTGCTCTTGTGAAAAAAAGAAGAAATGCTGATGACAGAAACTCCATGGCTCAGCGACAAATCGCTTGTGCTTCCAAATCGTATTTGGGACATTCAGTGATTAGAAGCATATCCAATTTGTGAATGCATTTTAATGCCAAAACCTGAAATAATTATGTGTATCCATTGCTTGAATTAAAGCTGGCAGTGAAATGCCAAACAAACACTAAAAATTGGGTTTGCACATTCTGGCTACACCTCTGACTCCGCCCACTGATCCAATCCTTGGGTTATTACCGCCCTCTGATTCTCCACCCACAGTTCCCTAATTTTATTTCCCTACTTCGACCACTGTAGTAGTTGCTTATTTATCCTATGTAGTAAACAACCATTGGCAAAGCTGATAGTCCTGGCTTGTTGTAGGTATATTTATATAGCGCATAAATCACCCTTAGGTATCAGAGCGCTAGGTGTAATGTTACTTGCTGTATTATATATTTTGATGCAACGATAGAAACAGCAAAATGTCAGAGGGTCGGCACACTATCTTGCCAAGCACAGATTTTAAGCATGGCTGTTTTTAAGCCACGCCTGTAATTACTTCGGCCACTCCCCTTTTAAGAGTCGCCCAGTTTTTTCATCCCACTAAAAGCACAGAGTAGACAGTAGAGGCTATACTCCAGAGGCTGTCCCATGCTTCTTTCTCCTCGTAGCTACAGCAAATTGTTGGACCAACCGGCTCTGTAAAGTGTGGAGTCATAAGAAGCTACCGTGCGGTTGACATTGTGAACGAGACTAGGTTTGAGCGAATAAAAGAAATAAACAAACTCTCGACTCATGACGGTTCTTTCTGCATGGGAAAACTACATGTTTGCGGACAATCAAAAATCGCTTTCATAATACACGTTACCTCCTGTGGGCTGTGCAAGCCCCCTCCCCGAATCACTGCCTAAACAAACGAACTAACGGGGGGGGAGGGGGTGATAACTAAAAAAAATGTTGAAGCGTCATACACCAGATACCGATTGCAGTTTTACATTCAAATGGGCCAAAGGTGATCACGTGGCGCCACCCGTGCTTGTACAAAATAAAACAATTCATACAGACTGAAAGGAGCACACTGCCAAGAGAAAGGTTGCTTACAAAACAAAACAAACGACTTCCACACTGACGAAGCAGTCAACGAACTGCCGGAAGTGACCTTGCCGAGGATGGTTGGGAGGGCGGGGCCAGGTTCCGTGTCCTCCGCAGGGTGACCCTGCCCCCGCTTTAGTGACAGCGGGCACCCCTGGCACGTGATTTGTGAGGGGATGGATCCGAAATACACTGAAGGGCTGAGGACACCTGCAATGGGGATAGGATGAATTGGTATTGCTTCACCAAGCAAAATCAGCCACTAGATGGCAATAAAGATTTGCAATAGCAGAGCGCTTTTATATAGGGCAATGGAATGATGACTCGGTGCTTTTAAAAAAAATAAATTTGTGGCAGATTTATATAGCGCGAACTCGACCCGAAGATATTGGGAGACTTTACATGAACACTAGTTACGTTGCTCAAGGACACATTCGTGTTTTTGGTAGGCGCGGGGAGAATAAGGGATTTACCCAGAATCACAAGAGGTGGAGTCGAACCCGAGGTTCGAACCGTAGTTTTTCTTTTCCAGCTCCAAGGTTGGTAGTTTTAGCCGTGAGACCGCATCATCTCCCTTACTCCACGTCCTCTCTCTTACTATTTCGGTTTGATCGCAATTTGTTCATGTAGTGTGAAGTTAAAAACATTTATTAGAAGGAATTAAAAATTTGCAAACATTCGTGACAAGAATTTTCAATTCTATTAAGGACTAGGAGGCGAGGATTATGCTTTCTCATTTCTTTAATGAAATGCTCAGCAGCCAATAAATGAACAAAAAACTACATCTCCCATGAACCCCAGGGAGTAACCATAGAGTACAGCGTATAAAAGGTCCACACACTAGTCTGTCTTCCTCTTTCTTTGTGGGAAAAAAGTCCAAGTTAAAGTAAAATCCTAAATACAACAGGAACAACAATTCCAAACAGGCCGCTGTCATCCAGAGGATCCTGAAAAAGGCAGCCGAAGAACCATGGGTCCAGAAACCAGGAGGAGCAACTGATTCCGCCGAGGAACAAACATCATCACTTCTGGTCTGAACCTGGAAAGAAGATACGAAGCCATAATATCCAAAGTAATAATACTGAACAACAAATCAGGGAGGGAGAACAAGGAATGAAATATTTGTAACTGCGTATATACAGTCATAATACATTAGCATACAAATATGAAACACGGGTGGGATAATCCTCGCCTCCTAGTCCTTAATAGAATTGAAAATTCTTGTCACGAATGTTTGCAAATTTTTAATTCTATGTCAGGACAGGAGGCTCTGATTATGCTTTTTTAAAGCTGATCCACCACCGCAGAAGCAACACTATCGATAGGTTTGAAATAAAAAGTCTTAAACACCGAAGCAGATGACCAATCTGCAGCCTTCATGATATCAAACAGAGTAACACCCATGGAATAAGCTTTGGACGCCATCGCTCCACGTGCAGAGTGTGCGCCAAACACAGAAACATCAATTCCAGCTTCAGACATAAGCCCCCGCACCCAGCGCGCCAAGGTGGCTGGAGAGACAGGGCGAAAAGGCTTTTGTAACGCAATCAGAAGCTGACCCTGCATGTCTGAGCGCAAAGAAGCGGTACTCACCTCATAATCCTTCAGGCATTGAACCACACAAAGGTTGGGGTGAGAAGGAAAAGAAGGATAAGAAATAGAAGGCGTATTAGATTTGGTACGTCTGGAGAGACGAAAGGAAACCCCTTCAGGAGTGAAGCTGCGACCCGCCAGATCCAAAGCGTGTACATCCGACACGCGCTTACATGAGACCAAACATAGCAACATAGTCAGTTTTGCAGATAGCTGCTTGCGAGATAAGGAAGTATTGGAAGGCCAGGCCTCCAAAAATCTGAGGACAACCGAAACATCCCACAAGGTAACATACTTAGGGGTGGGAGGTTTTGCAAAACGAACTCCTTTAAGCAACCTGGAAACAAAAGGATGTTCACCCGCGGGTTTCCCATCTATGTGGGCATGACCCGCCGAGATAGCAGACCGGAAACCGTTGATAGTCGAATAAGCCACACCAGAGGTGGCTAAGGAGGCCAAGAAATTAACAATCATGCTGATATCTGCTGAAACGGGATCAACTTGTTGTTGTGAACACCAATCACACCAACGCTTCCAAGACCCCTTATACCGTTTGTGAGTATTGGGAGCCCATGCTTCACTAAGGAGCTTGGAAGCGTCGCTTGAAAGGCCTGGGAGTGACCAGCGATCCCCGAGATCCTCCACGCGAGAAGAGGGAGGGAGCCTGAGAGGATCAGGGGATGAGGACCTCCGAGAGGGTCCAACAGGAGATTCCACAATGGGGGAAGGAGAAACGGTGGGGCCGAACACATTTCTAGAAGGACCGGAAACCACGCTTGAGCCCTCCAGAGAGGGGCAATCAGAATCAGATCCGTCTGAAATCGTTTGGAGTAGGCCAATACCCTGGGAATCATTAGAAACGGAGGGAAGGCATAGCAGAGGGTCGATGGCCACTGCTGGAGAAAGGCATCCGTGGCCAGAGCCTGAGGGTCCGGCCTCCAACTGTAAAAATGCGGAAGTTGCGCATTGAGGCGTGAGGCAAAGAGATCTAGGTGGCAAGGACCCCAACGCCGATGGAGAGCACGGAAGACCCGGGGATGCAGCCTCCAATCGCTGTAATCCCGGAGATGCCTGGAGTGCCAGTCCGCTATCTGATTGTGGCACCCCGGAAGGTATTCCGCAATAACAGTGATCTTCTTCTGCAGACAGAAGTGCCAAAAATCTTTGGCGATCTCCGCCAGGATTCTGGACCTGGTCCCGCCCAGTTTGTTTACATAGCGGACTGCCGAGACATTGTCCATCCGGAGAAGGACACAACAACTGGTCTGCAGGGGGGAAAAACATTTGATCGCAAAGGAACCCGCTAGGAGTTCCAGACAGTTGATATGAAGTTTCAATTCCTGAGGGGACCAACGACCCCCGGTCGAGACCGAGCCGCAACGGGCTCCCCAGCCCCACCGACTGGCATCGGATTCTATCACCAGATCCGGAGACACACCGAAGAGGGCTCGGCCGTTCCAGGCCTCCATGTGGTCCAACCACCACTGCATCTCCCACCGGACCTCCTCCGTAAGAGGAATCTGATCGGAATATCCGAGGCCTTTCCGGAGATGAAGAATTTTCAGGCGCTGCATTGCCCTGTAATGCAGGGGACCCGGAAAAATCGCCTGAATGGATGACGCCAGCAGACCGACTACACGTGCCAACGACCTCAACGACACAGTCGGTCTGGAAATAACAGACGTCAACTCTCTCTTGATATAACGCATCTTTTGGTTGGGCAAGAGAAGTTGACAAGTAACCGAGTCGATCTGGAAGCCCAGGAAATCGATACGCTGGGCTGGAACCAAAACCGATTTCTGGACATTGATTAGAAACCCCAGAGACTGTAAAAGAGTGATGGACAATTCCAGATGTTGAAGAAGTTTGAGAGGACAATCCGCCATAAGGAGAATATCGTCCAGATAAATAATCAACCTGACACCCAGCGACCGAAGATGTTCCACAACTGGTCTCAACAGCTTCGTGAAGCACCATGGTGCTGACGAAAGACCGAACGGGAGAACCTGATACTCGTACCAGACTCCCTGCCAGAGAAACTGGAGAAAACGGCGATGAGGTTTGTAAATCGGAACCGAGAGATATGCATCTTTGAGGTCCAGCCTGACCATCCAATCCCCTTCTCGAAGGAGATCCCTCAACAGATGGATGCCCTCCATCTTGAAATGTCGATAGACGACTCCGCCGTTGAAGACTTTCAGGTTGAGAACAAGACGAGCACCGCCCCCTTTTTTCTCGACCAGAAAGACAGAACTGGCAAACCCCTTTGGATGACGGGTGGTTGGAATCACCGCCCCTTTTTTTAGAAGAGAGTCTATCTCCTCGGAGAGACAAACCTGATCCTGAAGAGAAAAACGCAGACAAGGAGGGGGACAAGTCTGATGCATCGGGTGATAGAATTCTATTCTGAACCCCTGAACAGTTTGTAGCACCCAAGCATCGCCGGAGAGCATGCGCCAATTCTGCAGGAAAAACTGAATGCGACCCCCCAACATCACATCGCATGCATGAATCAGGCTCACCTGTAGAGTGGGAATCATGGTATTGTCCCTGATGACCACCGGAACGTCCTTTGCCGTACTGGCCTTTTCCTTTTCTGGAAGGATAAAAGTTGGCTCTCGATGAATAACCTGCGTCGTAGGAGCCTCTGTGTTGAGAGGAATTGCCTCTCTGGGACTGATTGGCAGAGCCACGGCCGAACAAGCGTCCCCTACCTCGTCCGGCCCTTCCAAAAACCGGACGCATGGCTCGCCGCAAGGAGGCCTGCGCTTTGTCGATGCCACTGAAGGTGGATACAAAGCGCGTAAGTTCCTTAAGGAATGGCTGACCAAACAGGAGGCCGTCCGCCTCAGGGCCCGACTCAGAAGTGGCCAATTCAGAGAGTCTAGGGTCAAGCTTTAACAAGATGGACCTGCGACGTTCCGCAGACATAGCACAATTTGCATTACCCAATTGGCAAATCGCCCGTTGCGCCCATTCAATCATCTCCTGTGGGTTCACAAGGGCAGAAGCTTCTTGTGCTCTGAAACCAAGGTCCAAAATCTTAGTGAGAGGCCCAAGCAGGTCTAACATTTTATCTTGACAAGACCGCCAAGATCTATCAAGGCCCTTCTTCGGGTCCTTGGCATATTTTTTCAAATACGTGACCATCATGGGGTCAACGTCTGGTGTCTCAGCCAAGTGGGCAGACAAATCAGGCCTCGGGCACTCTGATCGCAACCGGGCACGAACTGAAGCGTCAAAAGGTTGGCGGATATGCGCCTCAATGTAGGCTGCTACAGCCGGAGAAGGCACCCATGAGGAAGAGTTTGGATGGAGTATGTCTGCAGGCTCGAAATTGAGCACCGTAGGACGCTCGGGAGCGTCTACAAAGCGTTCTTTACAGACCCGTTTTTTAGGGGGAGGGGAAACATGGTCTGAAGATGCTGAAGATAGCACATTGTCCGAATCAGCCTCGTGAAGACCAGCAGTTGAGGATGGCGCAGCTGCTAAACTTTTTGCCAGACGCTGAAAGTCAGTCTTGTGAGGGTTAACAGGCGACTTCGCCGTCTTCTTGGAAGCAGGCAACCAGCCCTGCTGTTGAGCATAGAGATTGAGATGACGCTTCAAAGGGTTAATAGCACGTACTAGTGCTTTGTTAACGGACTGTTGAACACCCTTGTCTAATTGTTCAACTAAGTCCTGTTCCAAGGAGCCTTCCTCCTCATCAGCATAGTAGTAGTCGTCTTCTACGTCATCAAAATAGTCAGCCATTCTACACCAAGGTAGAGGTAAAAAGCCCACAAGACGACTAGAAATATGGAGTGATGGAAACACCAGTCAAGGGGGAGTGTATAACCCCAAAGCAGGCTGAAAAGCAGGAAGAAACCTGACTTGTTATTAATTAGAACGTGGAGGGAGCCAAAGCCTGCACCAAACAACACTCTAGGCAGAGCCTATGCCAAGAAACACACTACCAAAGTCCTAAAAGACCTCGGCGTCGGACGGGGTTAACTGCACTGACAGGCCGTGGGCAAGACGTCAACAAACGCCGTCACTGAACCAGCTGAAGAGAAAACAACCGGAAATGGGACAGCGCGCATGCGCGACTGTCGCCTGCCAGTGAGAACCGCCGAAGAGCGCTCGCGCTCCCAAACCAAACGGAACCCCTGCTCCCGCTCCACAAGAAGCGCGCGAGCAGCTAGGAAGCGCTCGGCGACCAAAACGGAGGTGAGACACACGCTCCGGTAACAACACAAACTGCACGCTGAAGCGGCGAGTAAGCGCGAAGAAACAACAACGGAGCCCAAGCCCCAGACGCGCGACACACTGCGCAATGGTAAAGCGACAGTAAGCAACAAGGCACAATATTACATAAACAGAAGAATGCCAAGCAATGTTAGAGTAAGAAAGATAATGCACTTAACTGGCTGCGGAGCAGCAAAGAAAGAGGAAGACAGACTAGTGTGTGGACCTTTTATACGCTGTACTCTATGGTTACTCCCTGGGGTTCATGGGAGATGTAGTTTTTTGTTCATTTATTGGCTGCTGAGCATTTCATTAAAGAAATGAGAAAGCATAATCAGAGCCTCCTGTCCTGACATAGAATTTATATCATCCTTATCACGTAAGGAATCAATTTCAAAGTGTCGTGGGACTGCAAGGTTCTTAAACAAAAGGATATAATCAGGGCTTTAAGTGGGATGAAAAAACTGGACTCTCTCAAAGGGGCGTGGCTTAGAACACAAATTAAACAAGCATTTGCATTTTTTTGCATAATTATATAGCGCAAACTCGACCCAAAGGTATTGGAGCACTTTACATGAGCACCATATTTACATTACACATTCATGCACTGGGATATTAAGTGATTTGCCCAGAATCACAGGATGTGGACGCAACCTCGAGGCTCAAACCCTGGTTTCCAGCACCAGAGTTGGCAGTTTAAGCCAACGGACTACATTCTCATCCCCAATTGCATAGCCAATAGGTATTGCTTTTGGGACCTTATAAGTGTTTAGCCATGCAACAGTTGATGTTGTTGCACCAAGGATATTGTGCTGCATGACGAAATACTTATAAGGTCCCAAAAGCGAGACCTATTGGCTATGCCAATGCTTGTTCTTTTTAGGTACAGCATGCAAAATTTCGGTGTGTCTAGGTTTACAATGAAAAACTCTCATATTACGTCAAGTGTGGACATTAACTATGCATTTCCAGATTTACACGTGAATTTGTGACGCAGCCCTGTTGAATCAAATTAATTATATTTCACTACAGAATTCCGAGGATGCATAAATAATTAACACACACAGCCAAATTTAGCCCCAGAAGTTCATCCGAGTCTGCTGTTTTCTAATGTATGAATGCTGGCAAGCACAGATCACTTCTAAAGCCTGCTAGACTCCTCGAACTCCAGAGCTTCTTCACAAAGTCCAGCACAGTAGATCAAATCACGCAGAAACAGAATGAAAACAACCTTCAAAGTTTTTACTGTCAGAAGCGGTAGCATGCATTTCCCAAATGGCCATTCTCAATTACCCTGCACCGCAGGCCAGGTCCCATAAATACAAGCTTGCATCCCTATTCTGAGATCAGATTGCGTTCCTTTCATGGCAAGTCAATTGCCTTGGTAAGGAACAAACATTTTGTAGAAGAGCCTTTTCCTTTTTTTTACCCAGCTACAGTTAATTCCAAATGAATTATATGATACAACATATTTGACCAGATAGAAATTAAATACATATTTTGTAATTTAAGAGGAGCGATTTCCCGGCTTCAGGATTTTCCATTTCCATGAGGATGGATAGAAGTTCACCTAAAAACACATTGAATTAGAAAATACAGTTTTCAGAGAGCATTGATCGGTTAGCTAAAAAGCTAAAACTGCCTAAAGGTGTTTCTACCCATTTATTTAGTCATCTTATACATGTATGAATATGACCTTGGTTCTCGAGTCAGAGCACCAAACTGGTTATTCGACCTGAATTCTTGAAAGAGGTGAAAATCTATGTAACGAAAGATGTAAAGTAATGGGGACAAAGACATGAGCACAAGGGAAGTCCAATGTTATGGAGAGAGAACGGGAACCAACAATAAAATAACTTTCTGGAAGCAGAGCTTTCTGATTGTAGTGTAATGTGGGCACTGCATTCAATGAAGAGAGAGGTAAAATGTTTATTGGGAGAAACGTCAGCAACAAAATGGGAGAAGCACCTCCACCCTCAAACCCTCAACTGCCCTCCTCACCCATTCTGGCAGCTACAGCCACTGCCATAAAGATGTGAAAATCCACCCAGTTCTAGCCTTTCCCAAAGTTGAAATAGAAACAGTACAAAGAGGGACATTACTACAAATGTGTGACCAATGCAAAATGGCCGCCAAACACTGAGGCAACGAAGGCCATACAGGAGGGTGGAATTAATGTGAATACAGAGATGAATGCACAGTAAAGAATCAAACAAGCAGTGGCTGCGATTGGGAGTTGTGAGCGCGTGCGCGCAAAAATGAAATTAAAAAAACGCGAGTGGTGATGCGAGTGGTGCGCAAAGGGAAAAGTGGAAACATTGGCCGCGACTGGGAGTTGTGTGCGGGCGCAAAATTGAAATAAAAAAATGCGAGTGGTAAAAAAAACGCGAGTGATGTGCGCTTTGGGAAAAAGTGCTGTGCACGTTGCGCGCGCTTGTGCACATAACAGCAAGCTGGTGGCCGGCAAAAGCCAGCCTGTGGGTAGCACTTTGAAAACCCAGTTAGAAAATGTCTTGCCATAGTAGCGCATGCGCAGGCTCAGGCGAGACCTAAAAACCTGTGCTTAGCATAGTGTGCCCCCCCACTTGTATTTTGCTGTTTTTGTCGTTGCATCTAGATATATGATACAACCAGTAACATCATACCTACAACAACTAAGGACTATTGGCTTTGTCAATGGCTGTTAGTTTCATTAGATAAATAAGGAGCAACTATGGCTTGTTATATATAATATTGAAAAACCTTCCACTTAGAGCCGTGGTGACACCACAACAATGTTTGCAGCTCCCGAGTTTCAAAAAGAGAAGGGGAATGAAGAGAGAAAATTACTCTCTTTAACCCTTTCGCTGCTAGGCCTTTTCCCCTCCTGTGCTAAGCCTTTTTTGGCGATTTGGGGTAGTGCGCGCTTAGGCCCCTGTAACTTTTTGACCACATAAGGTATCCACGCCAAGTTTGCATCCTTTTCTTCCAACATCATGTGGATTCTAAAGGTGCCCAGGGTTTGTGGATTCCTTTGAAGGGGTCCCAGAAATTAGGCAAAATACAGTAAAATGTTTTTTTTTTCAATAAAATGAGAAAAACGGGTTGCAAATAAAACCTCTGGGTTTTTCCCTGCAAATGTTATCAAAAAAGGGTTTGTGGGGCTGACATCAGCATTTTCCCAGCTTTTAGGGAATGAAAGTCTTTTGTCAGAGAACCAACATTTTTCACACAGTTTTGGCATTTTTCAGGGACATAGCCTATTTTTGCTATTTTTAGTGCTTTCAACCTCCTTCCAGTTAATGGTAGAAATGAGTTTGAAAGCAATAATGGATACTGAAATGCTATACATTTTAGAAAAGTAGACAACATTCTGAGTTCAGAAAGGGGTCATTTGTCTAAATCCATGAAGGTTTCTTTATAGAAACTAACCGTTAAATATTGGAAAAATTGAAAATTAGTTGAAAAAAACAGCCTTTTGTCTCAACATTTTCACCTGTAACTTCTTGTAATTTTGACAGCTCTTTAAAAGCAATATACCGTTACATCCGTTAGACCTTCCTGGTTGTGGGGATATACAGGACTTTTAGTCTCACCAAGAACCAGATGAACCCAGAGCCAAAAACTGAGCAGCAACTTGCAATGGTATTTTATTATGTACCTGGCATAGAGCAATTATTCTGGGAAAATGTATACATGGAAAAATCGGTATGAAAGACACCTATGTATTTCTGAATTGGGTACAAATTATAGAGTTTAGAAACAGTATATATTTCCACATTTTCAAAATTTGGAATACTCATACTAGCATGAGAACTATTGGTCATTTTTCAAAATGTTTTTTTTTTTACACAATGTCTTTCATTTTGAAGGGAGAAATGCGTGAATACTCAATAGGCAATAACAGTCAATTTACAAATATGAATTACCCTAAGTCTCCCGATAAAAACGGTACCTCACTTGTGTGGGTCGGCCTTGTGCCTGCGACAGGAAACGGGGCAAAATGCAACATGGTCATACCTCAATTTCGCAGTTAAAAAATTACCATGTTTTGGCAAAGTGACTAGCTGTAGTTTTTGAACCCTAGCTCTGCCGGCACCTAGGGAAACCTAGCATACCTATACATTTTTAAAAACTAGACACCCAGGGAAATTCAGGCAGGATGGGGTGACTCGACTGCCTCCCACCAGGTTCTGTTACCCAGAATCCCTTGCAAACCTAAAAAATTGACAAAAAACCCCACATTTTCTCCATATTTCTGTGGTGGAAAGTTCTGGAATCTGCGTGGATCCACAAATTTCCTTCTACCCTGCGTTTCCCAAAGTGTTCTGAGAAAAATGGTACCCCACTTGTGTGGGTCGGCCTAATGCCTGCTACAAGAAACGGCGCAAAATGCAAAGTGGTCACACCTCAATTTCGCATTGAAAAATGACCATGTTTTGGCAAAGTGACTAGCTGTAGTTTTTTAACCCTACCTCTGCCGGGACCTAGGGAAACCTAGCAAACCTATACATTTTTGAAAAGTAGACACCCAGGGAAAATCAGTATGGGGTAACTCTACTGCTTCCCACCAGGTTCTGTTACCCAGATTCCCTTGCAAACCTAAAAAATTGAAAAAAAAACCCCACATTTTCTCCATATTTCTGCGGTGGAAAGTTCTGGAATCTGCGTAGATCCACAAATTTCCTTCCACCCTGCGTTTCCCAAAGTGTTCTGAGAAAAATGGTACCCCACTTGTGTGGGTCGGCCTAATGCCTGCGTCAGGAAACGGCGCAAAACGCAACATGGTCGCACCTCAATTTCGCAGTGAAAAATGGGCCTTTTTTGGCAAAGTGCCTACCTGTCGTTTTGTAACCCTAGCTCTGCCGGCACCTAGGGAAACCTAGCAAACCTATACATTTTTGAAAACTAGACACCCAGGGGAATTCAGGATGGGGTGACTCGACTACCTCCCACCAGGTTCTGTTCCCCAGAATCCCTTGCAAACCTAACAAACTGACAAAAAACACATTTTCCTCACGTTTCTGTGATGGAAAGTTCTGGAATCTGTGTGGATCAACAAATTTCCACCCACCCAGCCTTCCCCAAAGTCTTTTGAGAAAAATGGTACCTCACTTGCATGGGTCTGCCTTGTGCCTGCATCAGGAAACAGCACAAAAAGCAACGTGGTTGCACCTCAATTTCGCAGTGAAAAATGGGCCTTTTTTGGCAAAGCGCCAACCTGTCATTTGTGAACCTTATGCCCTGCCAGCAACTAGGGAAACCTAGCAAACCTATAAATATTTGAAAACTAGACACTATGGGGAATTCAGGATGGGGTGACTCGACTGCCTCCCACCAGGTTCTGTTACCCAGAATCCTTTGCAAACCTAAAAATTAGACAAAAACATGTATTTTCCTCACATTTCTGTGCTGGAAAGTTCTGAAATCTGCATGGATCAACAAATTTCCACACACCCCGCGTTCCCCAAAGTCTTCTGAGAAAAATGGTACCTCACTTGCGTGGGTCTGCCTAATGCCTGCGTCAGGAAACGGCGCAAAACGCAACATGGTCGCACCTCAATTTCGCAGTGAAAAATGGGCCTTTTTTGGCAAAGTGCCTACCTGTCGTTTTGTAACCCTAGCTCTGCCGGCACCTAGGGAAACCTAGCAAACCTATACATTTTTGAAAACTAGACACCCAGGGAAATTCAGGATGGGGTGACTCGACTGCCTCCCACCAGGTTCTGTTACCCAGAATCCCTTGCAAACCTAAAAAACTGACAAAAAAAACACATTTTTCTCACGTTTCTGTGATGGAAAGTTCTGGAATCTGTGTGGATCAACAAATTTCCACCCACCCAGCCTTCCCCAAAGTCTTTTGAGAAAAATGGTACCTCACTTGCGTGGGTCTGTCTTGTGCCTGCATCAGGAAACAGCACAAAAAGCAACGTGGTTGCACCTCAATTTCGCAGTGAAAAATGGCCTTTTTTTGGCAAAGCGCCAACCTGTCATTTGTGAACCTTATGCCCTGCCAGCAACTAGGGAAACCTAGCAAACCTATAAATATTTGAAAACTAGACACTATGGGGAATTCAGGATGGGGTGACTCGACTGCCTCCCACCAGGTTCTGTTACCCAGAATCCCTTGCAAACCTAAAAATTTGACAAAAACATGTATTTTCCTCACATTTCTGTGCTGGAAAGTTCTGAAATCTGCGTGGATCAACAAATTTCCACACACCCCGCGTTCCCCAAAGTCTTCTGAGAAAAATGGTACCTCACTTGCGTGGGTCTGCCTTGTGCCTGCGTCAGGAATTTCACAGTGAAAAATGGGCCTTTTTTGACAAAGTGCCTAGCTGTAGTTTTTTAACCCTAGCTCTGCCGGCACCTAAGGAAACCTAGCAAACCTATACATTTTTGAAAACTAGACACCCAGGGGAATTTAGGATGGAGTGACTCGACTGCCTCCGACCAGGTTCTGTTACCCAGAATCCCTTGCAAACCTAAAAAATTGACAAAAAAATGCATTTTCCTCACATTTCTGTGGTGAAAAGTTCTGGAATCTGCGTGGATCAACAAATTTCCACCCAACCCAGCATTCCCCCAGGTCTCCCGATAAAAATGGTACCTCACTTGCGTGGGTATGCCTAGTGCCTGCGTCAGGAAATGGCGCAAAACGCAACGTGGTCGCACCTCAATTTCGCAGTGAAAAAGGGGCCTTTTTTGGCAAAGTGCCTACCTGTTGTTTTTGAACCCTAGCTCTGCTGGCACCTAGGGAAACATAGCAAACCTATACATTTTTGAAAACTAGACAACCAGGGAAATTCAGGATGTGGTGACTCGACTGCCTCCCACCAGGTTCTGTTACCCAGAATCCCTTGCAAACCCAAAAAATTGACAAACAAACGCATTTTCCTCACATTTCTGTGGTGAAAAGTTCTGGAATCTGCGTGGATCAACAAATTTCCATCCATCCTGCGTTTCCCCAGGTCTCCCAATAAAAATGGTACATCACTTGCGTGGGTCTGCCTAGTGCCTGCGTCAGGAAACGGCGCAAAACGCAACGTGGTCGCATGCTGCCCGGTTGTCCGGAGTTTGTTCGCTGTGCTATTTCTAATCTAGTTTCCGGCAGGTTTGCTTGGAGGCTAGGAGTTTTGGGGTGAACCAGCTGGCCCTCTTGCTGGTGTCTCTGTGGGTGGGTTTCTTAAGCGGGCGAGGGTGTTGATGCAGTTTTCGATCCAGCGTCTAAGGCTGTGGGCAGCGTTGTTGGTGTTGGAGGGTTCGTGGGTGGGCTGAGAGCGAGGTTTGTATGTAGTTGGTCTTCGGTGATTTTGCTCTAAGGCTGTGGGCAGGGTCGTTGGTGTTGGAGGGTTCGGTGGGTGGGCTGAGAGCTTGATTTGTATGTAGTTGGTCTTTGGTGATTTTGCTCCAACAGCGGCGGGGGATCTGTTGGGTGCGGTGGTGTGTGTTGGGTTTCTGGAAGGTGAAGTGGATGCAGCGGTGGTCGGGCTAGAGGAGTTTGGTGGTGTGGCTGATGGAGACGGGCCGGCTTGAGGAGAAGACGGGGTCAAGCGGGTGGCCAGCGGAGTGGGAGGGCGTTGTGACAAGTTATATCCTCCAAAACTCATATACAGCATCCCCTATGGAGAATTATTGCGTGCTAAACATAATGGCAGTACTTGACTTGATTTTGAACATGAAAAAAGAATCATGTGCCAACGTTTTACAGAATGAGGGTACAGTCAAAAGGTGATTGTTGGACCTGGGATTACCAGCCCACATGGGGTAGCCTGGCACAGAGGGGAGTAAGACTAAACTCCGAGGCAATTTGTGTTAAGCTTGCATCACACTACGTGCAGTAACTCAGTGCCCATCCACCAAAAAGAAAGACTCTACACCAGGTTGGAAAAATACGGATTGCTTTATAAAAGTTTCTACAGTATCTCTATATCTCTTAGCAGGGTTCAAAATTCAGTTCAATAAATATCTCCACATTTACTTATTGACATCTACAAGGTTTCACACTACATACTTGTTAGACCTGGCATCATTGGCATGAGTCTCTCCTCCATTTTTTCTGTTTGCCTCCTCTGTTTACGATGTTTTTGCTGGTATATGCTTTGGGCACTGTGCCACTGCTGATCAGTGCCACAGTGCAAGTGCTCCCTATGGGAAATTGCTGTATTGATTGACTTCCATGTTTGGCTTATTTGGTTTACTGTCAGTCCCTAGTAGGGTGCACCAAGAGTGCCAGGGCTTGTAAATACAAATGCTGCTAGTGGGCCTGCAGCACATGTTGTGCCACCCACAAAAGCGGCCTAGTAAAAGTATGTCTGAAGGTCTACCATTGCTAGACCACGTGCAGTCTGACTGTCACGAGGACTGCGCAAGTACACCTACTTGCCAGTCCCTAAACCTTCCCTTAACTTCATGTTAGTCACCCCTATGGTAGGCCCACGGGCAGGGTGCATTGTAAGCATAAGGTAGGACAAGCCTGACAAGGTTGGCATGTCCTAATAGTGAATTACAGCCATAGGCGTTTTTCACTATTGTAAGGTAACCTGCTCTCCATCAGTTAGAATGGGCTGCCAGGATTATTAATGCTATAATCCTAGCGGGCTCGGGGAGCATGGTGCAATGTCGAGTTTGGTATCCCTGAACTCAGGGTTTAATAACGCATCCGTTTGTGTTGATGGTTTTTGGACTCTGTGTTTGAAAATAGCACTTTTAGAAAGTAGCTATTTTCTTGTCTAACTGTCTACCGGTCTCTGCTGGTTCTGGTGTGCGTGTGACAGGAGCTGGGTGGCTCCAGAGAGTCTGAATGAGTCAGTGTGGGATGAGTGGGGCATTTGCATTGAGAGTAGGGGAAGAGTAGCTCCTGATAGCCTGCCCTGCCTGATACAATGTTGGCTCTGCCCCCCTGCCAGGCGACTGATGACTCTGTGCTTGCCTGGGACTTTCCTGGCCCACCTCCTGCCGGGCAGCTGATGGCCCTGCCCCTGCCAGTGACAATGCTGGCTCCGCTCCTGCTGAGCGGCTGAGGACTCTGCCCTGCCCAGTGAATAGGCCAGGTGCTTCGGCCTGGCAACACCCACAACAAACCCAAGATGGGGGGAAATTCCCCTGCATGGACAAAGGGATCAAAGCCAAAAAGGGGTATAAGAGAAGGACCCCTGAACCAAGAATTCAGTTCACTTCTGACAAGGAAACCTGAACCAAGGACAAGAAGCCTGCTGATCTAAGGACTGCCTACCCCTTCTGCCAGAGTGCTGTTTGTTGGGGGAATCCTGCATTGCTTCTTTATTTTTGCCAAGGAACCAGGAGAGAGGAACTGTGTGTGTACTCTCACTCTTTGCTGAGAAAATCTCCAAGGGCTGGAAGAGTGCCAGTCTCCTGTTGAAGTCACAGGGCTAAAGGACTTCATCTGCTTAAAGTGCTATTTGCTGGAATTTGTGAATCCAGCACCTCTGAAAGAATCCAGCAATCTCGACGCCGGCGGACGCCGCCGAATCCAGCTCGACATCGTGAGTAACGGCTCCAGTGTCCCGCTTCCTCGACGCCGGCCGCCGGGCCCGATCGACGCCAGCAGCAACGCCAGAGAGTAGTGAGTTCGGCTCCAGCTCCAAGTGACCTCGTGTCTGCACCGCTGCTGATCGCATCGACTTCGAGCCCTCTCGACGCCGTGAGCGCTGCTCACTCTTGCAACATCGACATCGACGACGTCGTATCCTGCTTCATCCCGTGAGCGCTGCTCCCGCCTGACTTCGGTCGACGCCGCTGCAGATCGCCCCGACTCCGAGGCCCGATCGACGCCGAAGACGCGACGCCGGACATCTCGATGCCGCTGATCCTCGAGTGCTTCACTTTTCCAAGGTACTGTGTTGTTGGGGTCTGTGCGACTCCGGGCTCGACGTAGCGCTCCTCGCGGTCGACGCCGAACCTTTGGATTAACTTTGCCTCGACGTCGTGTGACTCCCGTGTGGGTTACATTGTTGCCAAGAACTGTGTTTTAGAGAAGAAGAGTTGCTTTTGATACTAAAGACTTTTGTGCTAAGAAGAAACCGTGCTTGAACTATTATTTTTCCTTCCAAGAGTATTTATTAAGATTGTGGTATATTTTTGTCGTTATTTGGTCTTGTGCTAAGCCTTATATAAAAATACTTATTTTTATAATACTACTGTGTCGTGTCCATTTGTAGTGTATTCACTTTATTACTGCATGTGGTCATAAATGCTTAACGCACTGCCTCTGAGATAAGCCTGTCTGCTTTGCCAAGCTACCAAGGGGGTGAGCAGGGGTTATCTAAGTGTGTGATCTCCTTGCCCTGACTAGAAAAGGTGTGTCCCTATTTGTCAGAAGTGTATACCTCTGCCAACTAGAGACAGCCGCTTCTAACATTGGTGGGTCAGCGGTGGGATTTGAACTTTGCATTTATGACCCATGTGCAGTGATTAGTGTGCGCTACATAGTGAAAGCAGACCATAGCGCAGCCACAATCTGTTTTTGGTAGGATTCTATTTTTGTTCTCCAATTTCCTGAAGCTTGATTTTTGAAAATTGCCAGTTTTGACCATGAGTGACGCCGGAGTCACTGCCCCTGTTGCTGTTGTTGTGGAGGAATTTGACAGAAGTAAGATGAACGACTATTCGCTAAAAAAGCTGAAAGCCTTTTGCAAACAGTTGAAAGTTCCTACCACAGGCATTTCAAGGAGACTAGATTATCTCAAAGCATTGGAGGCCTGGTTAGAGGCCAGAGGTCCCTCTGATCCGGTGGTGGTACCGACAGAGGAAGGGGAGGAGGAAGTGCCTGTGAATGGGCCTGTATCCCCTCCTGGCAGCAGTGTTTCCTCCAAAGGTCTTTCCCCTGAAGAAAGAGAAGAAAGGGCGAAGGAGCGAGCTTACAACATGGAAATGGCAAAACTTAAGATAAATGGGCAGTTGGAATTAGAGAATGCAAGAGGCAGGAGAGAAGCTGATTTGGAGATCAAAAGGTTAGAGTTTGAGAGAGAGAAGTTAGCTGTTGAGCGTGATACCAAGTTGAGGGAGTTGGAGCTCCAAGCTAAAAAGTTAGAATTGAATCCCTCTGGTGGCAGCATCCCATCTGTGCCTGCAGAAAGTAGGTTTTATTTTCCCAAAGATGTGATCAAAGATTTTCAGAAGAATGAGGATATTGGTCAATGGTTTAAAGCATATGAGTTAGCATTGTTGGCCCACCGGGTCCCTGAGAAGGATTGGGGAGCGGGGTTGTGGGGTCGCTTTGTGAATGAGGGGAGAGATACCCTGTTAGACATGCCTGTTGAGGATAGGATGTCTTATGCTCATATGAAGGATGCTTTAATGTTGAGGTATGGCCTAACCCCAGAAAAGTACAGACAGGCCTTTAGAGAATGTAAGAAGTTGCCTGGTACCACGTGGGTGGAGTATGTGTCATATTTTTGCAGAGCCATGGATGGTTGGGTAAAGGGCAGCAAAGTGGAAAGTTGTGATGCTCTTTATGATTTGTTTGCTTGGGAGCACTTGTCTAATAACTGTTTTCCAGAGCTGCGCCAGCACCTTATTGATAGCAAGATATCTAACCCTAGAAAACTTGCTGAAGAGGCGGACCGCTGGGTCAGTACCAGGGTCCACAAGGGTCCAGTGGGAGACTCAGCCAAAGGTGGGCAGGGTCCCCAGCAGAAGAGTGGGGGGGACAAGGGTAAACAGAAGGAGTTCCAGAAAGGGCCCCAAAGTAATCCCCAAGTGAACCAAGGGAAGGGTTCCCAGCCTCCCCCAGATAAGAAATCAGAGGCCCCGACAGGTAAACCTGTTCGTAGGGGCCCCATGACTTGCTTCGCTTGTAAGCAGGTGGGACACCGTTTTTATGATCCTCAGTGTCCCTTGAAGAACTCTAGTGCACCACCCAGTGCACCACCACGTGCCGCCCCCCGTCAGTTGGCGAGTGTAGCCCTGGGAGGGGAGGAGATGGTTGCCCATGGTGGGGAGGGTCCCGCAGAGATGTCCCTGGTCTCTCTAGGAGACATGGAATTGGTCCCGCCACCCCCTCTGCCTAGTAACACTAAGAAATATAGGCAGTGGGTGACCATCAATGGCCATAGAGTGGAAGCTCTCAGAGACACCGGAGCGAGTGTGACAGCTGTCAAGTGTCACTTGGTGTCCAGAGAGCAGGTTGTTCCCCACGCATTCTACCCTGTGATAGCTGCTGACAACTCCCAGAGAGAGTGTGAGGTAGCTCAAGTTTCCTTTGAATGGGGGGGAGTTTCAGGTACTCTTCAAGTTGCTGTAAGGCCCGCCATGCCTGTTGATTGTCTCCTGGGCAATGATTTAGAAGACTCCCCTTGGGCTAAGGTGGAGAGGGAGACACATTTGAAAATGTTGGGTGTGCCAGAGTGGGTGTGTGCAACCACTCGATCCATGACAGCAAGTAAGGGTGTTGATGGGGTTCTGGAGCCTGAAAGTATGGCCCAGGACCCAGCTGTGAAGAGAAGAGGCAGGGGGCGCGGGAAACCGTCCCCCGTAGTTCCCGTGGTCCAGGAGGAGGCAGACCTTGAGGGGTATGCCCTGGAACCCACAGGTGAACAAGTTGCTGAACTGGGAGACGTGCCCGAGCTGACCCACTGGCAGCAGGATGGTGGTCCCTCCAGGGAAGAATTCTGTGCAGAACAGAAAGTGTGCCCTTCTCTTGTGGGTATGAGGCAGCAGGCCTCAGCCCAAACCTCAGGTGATCAGTCAGGGTCCCATTTTGTTTACTGGGAGAACGACCTCCTGTATAGCGAGCCTAAGGCTGCTGAGCCTGGGTCAGCCCGTGTGCTGGTGGTACCCCAGCGCTTCAGAGCCTTCCTACTGGGTTTGGCTCATGACGTTCCGTTAGCTGGACATCTGGGGCAGGACAAGACCTATGACAGGCTTGTCACCCATTTTTATTGGCCTCAGATGAGAAGGGATGTAGACATCCAGTGCAAAACCTGTCAAACTACTTGCCAGGCAAGTGGGAAAAGCGGGCGGAAGCAGAAGGCTCCCCTCCAACCTTTTCCCGTAGTCAGTACCCCCTTTGACCGGGTGGGGATTGACATTGTTGGGCCACTGGACCCCAAGACAGCCCTGGGCAACAGGTTCATCCTGGTCTTGGTGGACCATGCCACACGGTACCCGGAAGCCATCCCTCTCAGAACAGTGACTGCCCCCGTGGTGGGACGGGCACTGATGGGTGTTTTCTCCCGAATGGGGTTCCCCAGAGAGGTGGTGTCAGACCGGGGCACCAACTTCATTTCCAACTATATGAAGTTTCTGTGGAAGGAGTGTGGGGTAACTTATAAGTTCACCACTCCTTACCACCCTCAAGGTAATGGGTTGGTTGAAAGATTCAACCGTACCCTTAAAGGCATGATTATGGGTCTTGAAGAACCAATGAGGCGCAAATGGGACGTCCTCTTGCCATGCCTGTTGTTTGCTTACCGTGAGGTGCCACAGAAGTCTCTAGGGTTCAGCCCCTTTGAGCTTTTGTATGGTCACCCGGTAAGAGGACCTTTGAGTCTGGTCAAAGAAGGCTGGGAGCAATCTCCCAGGAAACCTCCCCAGGATGTATACAGTTACATGCTGGCCTTTAGGAACCAGACTAGGCGCTTCAGAGATCTTGCTCAGGCAAATCTGGAGGCCAGCCAGGAGGAGATGAAGCGGTGGTACGACCAGAAGGCCACTCTGGTAGAGCTTCAGCCTGGACAGAAAGTTTGGGTCATGTCCCCTGTGGAACCTTGTGCGCTCAAGGACAGGTGGACTGGACCATTTGAGGTTGTGGAGAAAAAGAGCGATGTCACCTACATGGTGGACTTAAAGTCTCCCAGGAACCCCTTGCGGGTCCTGCATGTCAACCGTTTGAAGCCCCACTTAGAAAGGTCCGAAGTGGGCATGCTCCTAGCTACAGATGCTGGAATGGAGGAGGAGAGTGAGCCTGTTCCTGACCTCCTGTATGCAAAAGAGCAAGATGGGTCAGTGGATGGTGTTGTCCTCTCTGACACACTGACCCCTGAACAGCAGCAGGATTGTCGCCAATTGTTGGGACAATTCCCTGATCTGTTTTCCTTGATTCCTGGTGTCACTCAGTGGTGTGTCCATGATGTGGACACCGGGGACAGCACTCCTGTGAAGCACAAGGCTTACAGAGTGACTGACAAGGTCAGAGCATACATCAAAGAGGAGGTCTCCAAGATGTTTGCCCTAGGGGTGGTTGAGTCCTCTAGCAGTCCTTGGGCCAGCCCAGTGGTCTTGGTCCCAAAGGCTGCAGCGCCTGGTGCTTCACCGGAACTTCGGTTCTGTGTGGATTACCGAGGACTCAATTCAGTCACCAAGACTGACGCGCACCCCATCCCCAGAGCTGATGAGCTCATAGATCGGTTAGGGGCTGCCCGGTACCTTAGTACGTTTGATCTAACGTCTGGGTACTGGCAGATCGCCTTGACCGATGGGGCAAAAGAGAGGTCAGCATTCTCCACACCAGATGGGCACTACCAGTTCCGGGTTATGCCCTTTGGGATGAAGAATGCCCCTGCCACCTTCCAGAGGTTGGTCAACCAGGTCTTGGCTGGACTGGAGGATTTCAGTGCCGCCTACCTGGACGACATCGCAGTGTTCAGCGCCAGCTGGGAGGAACACTTGCGCCACCTCCAGGAAGTGTTGTTGGCCCTGCGCAGAGCAGGCCTCACAATCAAAGCCAGTAAGTGCCAGATTGGGCAGGGTTCAGTGGTGTACTTGGGGCACCAAGTAGGGAGCGGCAAGGTGGCCCCCCTGCAACCCAAGATTGATACCATCCTGGCATGGGCACCGCCCAAAACCCAGACTCAGGTGAGAGCCTTCTTGGGTCTCACGGGTTATTACAGGAGGTTTGTCAAGGATTATGGTAACATTGTGCACCCCTTGACTTCGCTGACTTCCAGGAAGCAGCCAAGACTTGTGAACTGGACTGACGCCTGTCAGACGGCCTTTGACACCCTGAAAACTGCAATGTGCACAGCACCCATACTCCAGGCACCCGACTTTTCTAAAGAATTTGTTGTCCAGACGGACGCTTCAGAGCATGGCGTGGGGGCTGTTCTAGCTCAGGTGAATGAAGAGGGCCGAGACTTACCTGTAGCCTTCATAAGTAGGAGGTTACTTCCCAGGGAACAGAGGTGGAGTGCGATAGAAAGAGAAGCATTTGCTGTGGTCTGGGCGCTGAAGAAGCTAAGACCCTACCTGTTTGGGACTCACTTCCGGGTTCAGACAGACCACAGGCCCCTCAGATGGTTGATGCAGATGAGGGGTGAGAATCCAAAGCTGTTGAGGTGGTCCATTTCCCTACAGGGGATGGACTTCACGGTGGAACACCGCCCTGGCACAGATCACGCCAATGCTGATGGTCTGTCCAGATTTTTCCGCCTTAGTGATGAGGACTCCCTAGGGTAAGGGTAGTTCTCCCCACATTTCAGCTGGAGGGGACACGTGTTAGACCTGGCATCATTGGCATGAGTCTCTCCTCCATTTTTTCTGTTTGCCTCCTCTGTTTACGATGTTTTTGCTGGTATATGCTTTGGGCACTGTGCCACTGCTGATCAGTGCCACAGTGCAAGTGCTCCCTATGTGAAATTGCTGTATTGATTGACTTCCATGTTTGGCTTATTTGGTTTACTGTCAGTCCCTAGTAGGGTGCACCAAGAGTGCCAGGGCTTGTAAATACAAATGCTGCTAGTGGGCCTGCAGCACATGTTGTGCCACCCACAAAAGCGGCCTAGTAAAAGTATGTCTGAAGGTCTACCATTGCTAGACCACGTGCAGTCTGACTGTCACGAGGACTGCGCAAGTACACCTACTTGCCAGTCCCTACACCTTCCCTTAACTTCATGTTAGTCACCCCTATGGTAGGCCCACGGGCAGGGTGCATTGTAAGCATAAGGTAGGACAAGCCTGACAAGGTTGGCATGTCCTAATAGTGAATTACAGCCATAGGCGTTTTTCACTATTGTAAGGTAACCTGCTCTCCATCAGTTAGAATGGGCTGCCAGGATTATTAATGCTATAATCCTAGCGGGCTCGGGGAGCATGGTGCAATGTCGAGTTTGGTATCCCTGAACTCAGGGTTTAATAACGCATCCGTTTGTGTGGATGGTTTTTGGACTCTGTGTTTGAAAATAGCACTTTTAGAAAGTAGCTATTTTCTTGTCTAACTGTCTACCGGTCTCTGCTGGTTCTGGTGTGCGCGTGACAGGAGCTGGGTGGCTCCAGAGAGTCTGAATGAGTCAGTGTGGGATGAGTGGGGCATTTGCATTGAGAGTAGGGGAAGAGTAGCTCCTGATAGCCTGCCCTGCCTGATACAATGTTGGCTCCGCCCCCCTGCCAGGCGACTGATGACTCTGTGCTTGCCTGGGACTTTCCTGGCCCACCTCCTGCCGGGCAGCTGATGGCCCTGCCCCTGCCAGTGACAATGCTGGCTCCGCTCCTGCTGAGCGGCTGAGGACTCTGCCCTGCCCAGTGAATAGGCCAGGTGCTTCGGCCTGGCAACACCCACAACAAACCCAAGATGGGGGGAAATTCCCCTGCATGGACAAAGGGATCAAAGCCAAAAAGGGGTATAAGAGAAGGACCCCTGAACCAAGAATTCAGTTAACTTCTGACAAGGAAACCTGAACCAAGGACAAGAAGCCTGCTGATCTAAGGACTGCCTACCCCTTCTGCCAGAGTGCTGTTTGTTGGGGGAATCCTGCATTGCTTCTTTATTTTTGCCAAGGAACCAGGAGAGAGGAACTGTGTGTGTACTCTCACTCTTTGCTGAGAAAATCTCCAAGGGCTGGAAGAGTGCCAGTCTCCTGTTGAAGTCACAGGGCTAAAGGACTTCATCTGCTTAAAGTGCTATTTGCTGGAATTTGTGAATCCAGCACCTCTGAAAGAATCCAGCAATCTCGACGCCGGCGGACGCCGCCGAATCCAGCTCGACATCGTGAGTAACGGCTCCAGTGTCCCGCTTCCTCGACGCCGGCCGCCGGGCCCGATCGACGCCAGCAGCAACGCCAGTGAGTAGTGAGTTCGGCTCCAGCTCCAAGTGACCTCGTGTCTGCACCGCTGCTGATCGCATCGACTTCGAGCCCTCTCGACGCCGTGAGCGCTGCTCACTCTTGCAACATCGACATCGACGACGTCGTATCCTGCTTCATCCCGTGAGCGCTGCTCCCGCCTGACTTCGGTCGACGCCGCTGCAGATCGCCCCGACTCCGAGGCCCGATCGACGCCAAAGACGCGACGCCGGACATCTCGACGCCGCTGATCCTCGAGTGCTTCACTTTTCCAAGGTACTGTGTTGTTGGGGTCTGTGCGACTCCGGGCTCGACGTAGCGCTCCTCGCGGTCGACGCCGAACCTTTGGATTAACTTTGCCTCGACGTCGTGTGACTCCCGTGTGGGTTACATTGTTGCCAAGAACTGTGTTTTAGAGAAGAAGAGTTGCTTTTGATACTAAAGACTTTTGTGCTAAGAAGAAACCGTGCTTGAACTATTATTTTTCCTTCCAAGAGTATTTATTAAGATTGTGGTATATTTTTGTCGTTATTTGGTCTTGTGCTAAGCCATAATATAAAAATACTTATTTTTATAATACTACTGTGTCGTGTCCATTTGTAGTGTATTCACTTTATTACTGCATGTGGTCATAAATGCTTAACGCACTGCCTCTGAGATAAGCCTGTCTGCTTTGCCAAGCTACCAAGGGGGTGAGCAGGGGTTATCTAAGTGTGTGATCTCCTTGCCCTGACTAGAAAAGGTGTGTCCCTATTTGTCAGAAGTGTATACCTCTGCCAACTAGAGACAGCCGCTTCTAACAATACTTATTATCGTTTTGTTCAGAGAAAGTTTCTCAGCAACTATTTTTACACCTTCGCTTTTTAACAATAATCTCACAGTTCAGATAAGATGCATATCCAAATTAACGCTTTTATATGAGGAAACTGACAGGTACTTTACCCTTGGGAACTCAGGGTCAACAAAAGCTAGAAGTTACAACGATTCGGCAAACCTTTCCCCACTGGCACCCTTGAAGAATGACTCAAGCAGCTGTATGTTAAAAAGAAAACAGGCAGATTATCCATACATTTCCTATAGTCATATGTTTTCCCTTTACTCTTGTAGAGACGGTCCTGAATATCATAAGAACACACGACTGTTCCTACCGCCCCCTTCCCGGCTTACTTCGATAATGGTGAGATGCCCTCAAGTCTCAGTCAGCGCCCGTTCTACGCCTCTGATCAAGGGAAGGCTCCGCTGATGACTGGATTGTCTTGCTTTCTTCTTCTCTCGAGACGGGAGTCAGGCGTTCTTCACCACGCTGGGTCGTAGAGGCGTTCGGCCGACTTCCGCGGTCCTCCTCTCTCCGGCTCCACCCACGAAGAACTCCGCCTTCGCCCGGCCTTTTCTAGCGTCTTCACGCCTTCTCCGACGTCACCGAAGCCTTGCCTCCGGACCTCTGAGAGCATCCGCTGTCCTCCGGCTGCACTGGCTGATCCCCGCTCTCACACCACAGCGAAAGGAATCCGCGGCCAGGACGGAAGGGGGGGGCACTTCTCCACAAAAGGGGCGACGGCTGGCGTGACAAGTCCTCCGCACGGTGAGTCTTGCTTCCCGTACCCAGGGTCCGATCCTCGACTCCCTCACACAACGTGCCAGCGATGAGTTGGCCTCACAGCTCTGCTAGCTAATTCTCTTCCGGTAGTATCAGGGGAGAATCTGGTTACACCGCTGGGTACGTTTTCACTTCAGAGCTAGTTTCTCTTCGCTCTTTAGCTCTTACTGGGCAATCAGAGTCAAGAAGGGGGGTATATTCTGGAGCTAGTGGAGATACCACGGTGGCAGGGTTTGGTCAACAGGTAAGGGGTCACAACAGTACAGAAGGGCTGCCGGCCCACAGGTCGATCTTTCCCCTCACAGTGCGCGTTCCTCCTCACTAAGTCACCTTACTCCTCACCAGTTCCGCCCTACACTCTCTGGTCACTTCTAAAATGGCCGCCCAGGTTCTGACCCTTATATAGACTGGGCCCAGGCTACTGGATCCAGCTGGAAGGTTCTAGAACCTTCCCATTGAAGTCCTATGGTTCAACCTCTGAGGTAATCCATTGTGGCAGTTACCAGCCACCATTTTGTGTGACTAAATTTCCACCATTATAAGGGTACACCTAGGCCTCAAAAAGTTATAGGGACATGGTAACACCTCACCCCTAGGACAACACCAAAAAGTTCCAGTGAACATAAAAATGAAAAGTACTAGGAGGCAAAAAGGGACAAAATAAGTAAATAATAGGAGGGACCACCCAAAGGGCTGACAGGTCTAACAGTGATCAACTAAGTAGTGGAGAGAGTAAAAACAGTTACAAGAACAGAATTGTTACACCCTGTTAGAGAAGAGGAAAAATCTGAGATATCAAGATTTATAACAACTTTTTCCTATCAAGCACAAGATGTGCGGAGAATCTTGAATAAACACTGGCACACATTATTGACAGGTGAGGATTTAGGTAAACATCTAACCTGTTATCCACAGATAACTTTTAAAAAGAGCAAATCATTGCAGGATGTGCTAAGTTTGAATCTAGTTACAAGGAAGGCGATGCCTAAAAATGTGGAAAAATTAGGTTGTCATCGGTGTAACAAGTGAGGCTCCTGGACACTGTTAAGAGGAGCCAGCGTCGACAAGAGAACACGCCTATTGACTTTGTATCTGAGGAAGGCACACGCCGAAACCGGTCATGCACCATCGTCAATAAAAGCAACCCTTTTGAATCCCGTGTGTGTCCCTGGTTTCTCCGTTCCGGCAGGAAGGAGTTATTGAGTTTATATATATATATATATATATATATATATATATATATTACCTACTGGCGGTCGCCAGTAGGTAGTTATAGTTAGGATTGTTTTCCATAGGGAATCCGCAACATTCTATTGGGAATAACTTTGGCGCAGATTGAGGGATCTGCCTGTAATTTTCCTCAAATTTGCCTCGCGGCGCTCCGCTCCTTCCCTGAAAGTTTGGGGGGGATTCGTCAAGCGGGGGGCGAGATAAAAGGGGGGTCCCAAAAAGTATTTTCCCCATGTTAATTTCCATAGGGCGGTTGGACTCACTTTTAGCCCGAACGGCTGAATGGATTCCCACGAAACTTGGCAAAATTGTTGGGACTGGTAGCCCGATGTGCCTTTGCTAAGTCTCAAGATATGTGCTCCAGTGGATTTTGAGTAATTTAGGTTCAAAAAAATATATATATATGTAAGCGCGCCCCGGTACGCGCACCGTGGAGCGTACCAGCGCGCAACGCGAGTTCGCGCGCGGAAAGCTGATTGGCTCTCGGGTGTCTGTCAACATTCGAAACAGTCCGGAGCGTCCGCCATCTTGTGTCTCGGTAGGATCGAGACACAAGAGCTGGCAAAAACAAAGGGGGAAATGACCATAAGGGGGCAGGGTAGACCCCTCCCGACCCCCTAGGTTTGATGTGGGGGCCATAAAAGGGCCCCGCGGGGCAAAAAAATAAATACATTTTTTTCGATTTTCGCGGGGGGAGCGCCCGGTACGTGCACCGGGGAGCGTACTTTGGTGAAAAATAGTGAAAAAAGGTAATGTAAAATAATTATTTTTAGTGTTCAGAGGTAGGGTAGCTGAGAAAAGAGTTTTTGGGTTCAGTGGCTGATTTAGGTACCTATAAGTACATCTCACACACAGCCACATGCACACACCCCACACACACACCTACACACACCTCACACACCCACACCTCCACCCACACCCAAACACCCCACACACCCACACACACACCTTACACACCCACACCCTCACCCACACATCACACACCCACATCTCCACCCCCCAAACACCCCACACACCCACACCCACACACACACCTTACACCCCCACACCCACACTCACACACCCCACACACCCACACCCACATACACACCTCCCCCCACACACACACACGTCACAGTCACACCCCACACATCCCTCACACACACCTCCTCTCCCCCCCTCACACATGGGGAAAACTCAGTGAAATAGTAAAATAATAATTTAAAGTGCTTTGAGGTAGGGTAGCTCTGAATACACACACCTTACACACCCACACCCCCACCCACACTCACACCTCACACACACACACACACACACACACTCCTCACACACACACACACCCACACATCACACACACACTAAGCATGGGCGGATCTAGCGGATCTCGCGTACGCGAACTTGCGGATTTACGGATTCGCAATCCGCGAAGATCCGCGAACTCTAGCGGATTTGCGGATTTTCCCGTTTTTTGTGTTGGCGCGCGTTCGCGCCGATTTTGGGACAAGTTCGCAATTGCGAACTTACTTTTCGGCTCGCAACGGCCGCGACTATGTTGTTTCTACGTCTGGTTTATCATCACAGGTTCACAGCACCCTCTGTTTCACCACTGCCACCCTCTGGGACACCCATGCCACCCTCTGGTACATCCTCACTGCCACCCATTAGGTTTATTTATCACTGTAGATTATGGTGGTTGAAAAAAGCAAGCACACCTGCCCTTCTTCAACTGCCATCAATTAATTTGTGGGTCATTAATGTGTCAGTAATTTTAAAACTTCCAGTCTGGCTGGCACCTGCTTCCTTCCTTATCTGTAATTTGCTTTTTGTTGCAGTGAATTTTTTTTTCACAGGACCTTTATGGTCTACTTGTAGCTATTCTATGAGCCTGCTGTTTGGGTCATAGCAGGGTCATAGAATAGTTGCAAACTCTGGAGGGGCCCCTCAGGAAGCACTACCTTGAATGTTACTAATGTTAAGTTTGAACTTTTGCACCTGCTCATTGCTTTCAGTTTAGCTAAAATCGTTTTTTTCAGCAATTTTGCGCGTTTTTTGGGGCTCGAATCCGTGCGAGATCGATTTCGGAAGCCGCGAATACGTGCGAATACAAAATTGTTTTTTGTGCGACGTGTATGTTCGCGTGATCTTGCGCGTGTTCGCGAGGCGCTTCTAGCTATACGTTTGCCAAGTTACCCTATCGGTCGTACATGGGCGCGGCCATCTTGTTTGCGTGACGTAATTCCGTTTCCGGCCGCTATGTGTAATCTCGCAAAGTGTGCTGCTCGCTAGTACAATTTCGCGCGTGCTCGCAAGGAAAATCTCGCGCGAACTTACCCACGCGGTAGTGAACGGGCGCGGCCATCTTGTTTCTCATTCATTGCTATGGTTCTGGGCATGCTTTCTCTATCCTCTCTCAATCTCTGCCATCCTTTGCTTGTTTGAAGTTTATTTGATCTAATTTACTTATTATCTATCCCTCTATTTTTCTAGCTCTATATTTTTGTGTTTTCTGCTGCTTTTAGTTACTTTTAAACTACTTTTTTAAACTCTTTTCTTTTCTTCTTCACTATTCTATTTCTTGTTTATCATTTAACTGTATTTCTGCCCAGACCATGGTAAAGGGAGCCGGGAAGCACCCTGAGAAGGGGAAGGGTCCCGCACCCCGTGCCCGGCTCCCGTGCGGGCGTTTGAGGGGGGAGCAAGTGGTCCCGCGGGAGATCTTCAGCGCGGAGGAAGTGGCGGCACTGATCTTCCACGTCCAGCGCCGCCTCCCCAAGACGATCCTGGGAGGCGGCAAGATCGCGACTGGCTATGGCATCCGGGAGCGCCGCAAGCGGTGGGAGAAGGTGTGCCGGGCCATGTATAAGATCTCTGGGGTCCGGCGCACATATAACCAGGCCACCCACCGCTGGACCGATGTCATGGACCGGGAGCGGGACTTGCTGGACGCGCTCGGCGTAGAGGTCCCCGGGCTTGGTGAGTAGTAGTAGCTATTCATTTACTACTCTGTTTTATCCGGCTCTGTTATTTGCAAATATTTGTTCTTTACCAAGAGCAATAATGCTGCCGATTAAATTGAGGTAAATTTTATTTCAAAATCTTCTATGCATTTCAGGTGCACTGCTCTCCTTCTCAGTAGCCTTGCTTGCTACTATGCTTCTTTGTTTTGTATGTTGTGTTCAGAAGCATTTCATTGGCCTGAGAAATTATGTATGAGTGTAGTGTAAAGATAAGAACTGCGTAATGCTAGACAGTAAGGGTCATATTTTCAATTACCGGCGCATCCCTGCAAAGTAGCAGGGATGCGGCAGTAATTGTGTGCCATGCCACCACCACCCATTGGCCCAAAACGTCTCAGAAGCCTTACGCATCTGTGCTGTAAAGGCAGCGCATTGCTGGAGTTGCGTGCCAACGAGGGCGCAGCTCCAGCAATGCTCTGGGGTACCCTATCTCCCCCCAATGCTGCATCAAGCCGTACGTCGGCTTCAAGCGCGCAGGGTTTGAGTCATGCATCATTGTCCTAAAAGTGACTGATTGACATCTTGTAGATTTCCCTCAGCCACTTTTAGGATTCGTTCCTGCGCAGGTACGCCCTCCCTTGCGCCGGAACGCCCCCTGATGGCGCAGGGCTTTACAACGTGATGCATCGCCCATATGCCCATATGTGTTTTTTTTTAATATATACGCCGCACCAACACCATGGCGAGTCTTTTGTTCTGCCGCTGCGTCACAAAAGGCACGCAACAATGGAGGAAAATGAGCCGCAAGGGACTTCTAAATCAGCCCCAACAGACTGAAGTCCAGTCCTTCCTTTAGACACATGGCTATAAGAAGAAATAGTGGCGGTGGTGGGTGGATTGATAGTTTGAGTATTCACTGATCTGCAAGCAGGATGGACTTTGTCTGTCACTTCGCGTGCTGCGGACTGCTGCCTGCAGTGCCAGGCCTAGGCAAACCTCTTTAGTAGTCTGTTTATTGAGTTACATAGGAACTTTCTAAGTCAACGTTCCGCAAATCAGGCAATACGAATAACGTAGTATACCACATGAGATAGATCCCGTGGAATAGTTGTCTATCTATTTGCTATTTCTCCAAAATATTTTGTTATTGTTCTTTTGAAATGTTTGATTTGGTTGAAAAATCTCATCCATGTTTTCTGGTTTTTCTTTCTTTCATGTTGTACATCAGCTCCCCCCCAAGGGCAAGAGGACACAGGAGGAGGGTGCTGAGGATGCAGGGCAGGATCGGGCAGGCGAGGGCTCCTTTGCTGGCCCCAGTAAGTTTACATTTTAATAAACAGTACCTATTTTTTCCTAGCGTTCCTCATTCGATTTTTTCTAAATCGTCTTTGATCTTCTTGTAGACTGGATATAAATTCTTATCCTGCCTCGAATATGACTCCCTGTGGTATTACTAGACTATTCTTATTAGTCTGTCTGTGTAGCTAACTAAGATTGGACATTTGGCAATTCCATTGGACTCCCATTCTATTCAGCAATAGCTCCATGCACTGTCTCCTTACTGACTAGATAGTGTGGCAGAGTCATTCAGCTCCCGAAGTCACCGATGATTGATCCCCAATGATCTCTAGATTATCGTACGCAGGACAAGAGAGTACGGAGTCACAGCACAGTCAAGAAGTGTCAGAGGCACTCATGCTTGCAAAAATTCCAAAACCTTTAGCTCATCCACTCTAGTCTGGAGGAACAAAAACCACAGAGTCTATTTAAGTTTAAAAGCTTTATTAAAAGTAAACACATTTATTAAAATCTACTTTGTCATAAAACTATTTAACTGAAAACGGAAAAGTGGTTAGTGAGTGCTGACGATTAATTGGACACATTTCTTGTGGTCGAGCCGAGCTCTCACCTGGTTTGAACTTGATCCTGGTCGTGTTCTTAGGAGTCAAGCTTCTGTCTGTTAGGAGAAAAAGTGGTGCGTGTTAAAAATCAAAAGCAAGCATTCATCAGTTGTGCATAAAAGTGCAGCAAGACAACAGCCTTCCCTGGAAAATGGGACATTTTTACTATGGAGTAGACAGTCACAAATTATTAATTGTATTCAGTTTTTTTAACATTTCTCCTAGACCAAATATTATATAGTAGTGAGTGGTGTATTCTAACATTCTTAAATGTACTTTGTAGGTGTAACATCTGGTGACGGGGCCAGCGCGGAGGTGGCTGTGTTGGGCGAGGACTCGGAGGACTCTGGGGAGGAGGCGGTGCAAGAGCCGGTGGACGGTCCTGTGGGGGTTCAAACGGTGGTGGCGGAAACAGGCAAGCTATATATTCCTTACTTATTGAGATTGAAGACTGCATAGTGTGCTTTCTGCACGGGTGTATTACAATTACAAATCAACCAGGTAGTAGCCTCCTCGAAATGTACTTCGACTTAGCTGTGAAGTTTTTGGTGAGAAGAATCCCAATAAGTTCTTAGACGAACGTGATGGATGGGATGAACGAAAAGCGAAAGAAGGGTGTAAGTAAGTGGGACGCGAACTTGTATGATGGCTGGCAAAGAAGAACGATATGTGTTTGCTTGGCCCCCGAGGTGGCTGGGAAGGAAAGAATATGGTATGGTGCATGGCTGGGTCAATGATGAAGCAAGGATGGGTGGAAGGACAGCAGCCTGGGTGGGTGAAACAGAAACTGTATGTGTGCGTATACTTTGACTGAATGGATGCCTGGAGCATGGTATTCTCTGACTCTTAGATAGCACATGTGTATCTAGAGAGAATAGATGGTCGCCAGATGAAGTAAGTGTTACCTTGAAGAGCATGTACCACCGCACCCGCACGTCCGTTCCAGTGCAGGGAAGGCAAGGAAAAGAAATTGTAAATGTGTCCAATACTACCATGAATAGTAGCAGTACTTTGTATTGCGTCTGCAATCACAGCATATATCTGGTTATTACGGTGGACACTCCGTACCTCTCTTAATAACTTTAGTTTACTTGTAGTACGTCATTCATGTGTGGGTGTATCACTGTTCACTCAATATTAAGCAAAGCACCTAAAGTCATCCCATATGTCATCAAATACGTCCCATGTGAAATGATAGATAATCAAATTAGTTAGCTTCTTCATTTTCCTTTTCTAGTACTCATTTGCACTGTAGGGTGAAAGGTAAATTAATTAAGCAGTAGCCCTTGTAACAGAGTATTCTCAGTGCCACCCGTAATAGAAAAGTAATAGCTTCACCACCTGCATGTACTGGACCGGTACAGTAACGCAAGTCTGTCTCACTCATCATGGTGTGCAACTTTTTTTCTCGGGTGCAAGTTCACTGTGCTGTCCATGTCATTCTGCCGGCTTGCATAAGATAACGTACCAATTTCCCTAAACAAGAGAGAAGAAGAAGAATAAGACTGGTGTACTGTCATAGTCGACTGTAATGGAAGTCCATAGTGGTCGTAGAATTTGTTCATTAAACTACCACTAATGTTAGAGCAAGGATGCAGAAGTGGGAGGTTACATAGATACTGTCCTCAATAGTTATGTACTGTGCTTTCAATTTGCTACTTGTACTGTGACCCAACTTTCGGCTCAATCACTTTGTGTTATTAATGCTAAGGAGCATTGGTTACAGACTATGTCTTTCTTTCTTCATATAGTTGCTCCTTCCAAATCAACAACACGGAGGGAGCAGGCTAGACTGGCCCGGCAACGGAGGCTGGAGGCCACTGTCGCCGAATATCGGCGGCTGGTGGCCCTGGAGGAGGAGGAGGACACGCAGTCGAGCGGGGCAACAACAACATCCTCGACTGTGACCACTTCATCCTCCTCCGTGACTAAGCCAGCGGGACCGAGCCGGGCTAAGAAAGACAACCGCCACCGCCAAGCAACAGAAATACCAGCTGCCCCCCACAGGAGCTGCAAGGAACGCCAACACCGCCTACGAGTCCGAATGTCCAACCTGGAGCAGGAGGTCCTGAAGTATAAGAACTTGGTTAAGGGCCTCCGCTCCGAGCTTGCCACCCTCCGCAAGGAGTATGATGCCCATGCCGCAAAATGCCCCAGCACCAGCACCCTCCAGTAGTGGAGTGTCCCTTGCCCTTTTTTTATAGACTTTTGGGGGGTGGGATTTGGGAGTTGGGATCGTTTTGGGACGTTTCAAAGACAATCGTTGGGGTTAGGGTGGGTGAGGGAGATTATTTTGTTAGGGCTACATAAATATATTTTTAAACTTTATCTGACCATACCTGTTTTTTACTGCTTTTCAGTCTGGTGAGTGGGGGGCGGGGGTGTAACAGTAACTTTGTTTTCCTGAACAGTCGTAGGACTTTAGTAGTACAACCGTCAATCTCTTGTCTACTCCGAAATAATACTCCATTATACTACCTCCCACCAAACGCTTATCTTACCTGTAATTTGTGTTAGAAATTAGGGCTAGGCCCAGGGCTGGCTCCACGTGAAATGGGGATTAACGTTGTCAATCCTGGGCGGGTGACATTTCCTCATTGCGGTGGTACTAGTGGTGTGACACAGTGGCAGTTGCATGCCTATGGAAAAAAAGAAAACGAAACCTTGTTTGTCCTTACTGTAGCATTACAACGGTTACGGTACGATCGAGAATATAGCAGGTGACAGACAGAACAGTGCCATAATGTAGCCTAACAAATGGTAAAGTATTTGCTTGCAAGTATAACTAGTACTTGCGTTGAATTTATTTGACATTGGCTACTACTACTAGAAGATATAGTACTGAAGCTGAGTAAGTCTAGAAGATATCCTCGTATTCCTTCACCAGCCTGTTGCTATGACCTTATCCTCCCCAGCAAGTGTGTGGAATTATTGATGTCATTTTAGTCAGACATCAAGCAAAACAACACAGCCCGGGGGAAGAGGGTTAGGGTTTGTAAAATGGATGGGAATGGGGGTTTCTTTTTGGGTAGGTTTTGTTGAGAGAAGAAAAAAAAAGCAGAGCATGGACAAACAATAATTGAAGATAAAGACAATCTTTGGTTACAAAGTAAAGCTAAGCACATGCAGTCACACTCATAGAATAATACAATGGATACTGTATCTGTATTGCGTATGTTTTTGGTGTTGTCCTTGAATTTGGTAAGTAAGTTGCATGCAGCAAACAATTCCTCTTATTGGCGGCACTCCTCCATTCCAGCTGACGCTTCGTCCATCAATGTTGGTGACTGACCACTGACAGAAGAGAAGACACCCTGTCCACTGCCTGCCTGGCGGATGTTGACTGAAACCCGGCCTGTAATTATTGAACGGAAAACAGGAAGTGCTATTACAATACCACTGATAAATAAATAAAAGGTATGTACGCTGTGTGGTTCAAAATGTGACACTTTGATTTCCCTAATAGACAGTACAGTATTTTTGAAATTGCGTGCTCTGTCTGAGTCACCTTTTTAAGGATAAATAAGTATGGCCAAAATATTATAGCGGATCTTTCCCCTCAAGGTAGGTGTACTGTAAACTGTGTTTTAGAACAAAATTTGACCATCCCAGCAATGCTCCCACCAAGACCCTTACTAAAGCCAGTCGCAAAAATGTAGAAGAACCCCAATCAGATCTCCAAAAACGATGCCTAGCAGAAAAATGGTTACAAAACGTACTTTGAAAGTAACAGTAGGCCCAAATACAGACCGTGGATTGTATTCAAACCACTTGCAAGCAAGCAAAAGTATCCATAGCCAGCATCGCTCCAACAGTGCTCTACAACACCAGAAATACTTACAATATCTCTCGGCCTTCGGTCCAAACGCGGCGCTGTGCAGCTAGGTCATCATCATCATCAATCATCATAACTCCTGTTTTCCACCACGGATTTCCTGAAAAGCAAATGCAATCAAGATTAGATTGTCGCAGCAGTGCTTCGACAGAGACCCCGGCCGCAACCCACCCACAAACAGCAGGAAGCCCCCCAAAACGCTACATTGAGCAAGATGACAGAAGAAATAGCAAAAAAAAGGCTGTTCCTTCCGGATTTTGTCCAAAACACTTCTATCCGGTATTAGACCTTCCCAGGAATGCCCCAGGCAAGACCCGCCAACCCACCCGGAAAAAACCACCCGACAACACCCCCAAACAGCGAAAAAGCTAAATCTCATACTTACAATATCTCTCGGCCTTCGGTCCAAACGCGGCGCTGTTCAGCTAGGTCATCATCATCAATCATCATAACTCCTGTTTTCCACCACGGATTTCCTGAAAAGCAAATGCAATCAAGATTAGACTGTCGCAGCAGTGCTTCGACAGACACCAAAAATTACCCACAAACACCCGGAACCCCGCCAAAGAGCACCTCAAAGGCAAGCAAGTCAGCAAAAACGGCAAGAAATTTCCACCTCATATTTGGTCCAAAACACTTTTGTCCATTATTAGAGCTTCACAGCAATGGGCCCAAATCCGTCAACTCACCCGCAAAGAAGTACAACACCCCCACAAGTGCTGAGTCTTTCTTCATTGGGCGTAATCCAGCACTCTGCTTGGAGGGAAATCGCAGTCTGGAGGAGGAGGATAGAGGAGCATGTTCTTCAGAACTTGTGAACCTGAGGAATGTAGACTGCGGCACCTTCAAATCAATAAGCAAACAAGTGAAGACAGTTCTGATGATGGTCTTGTTTTTGGGATTAGGTGATTAAAGTTTGAATTAAATTAACTGTGCAAAACAAAGAAAGAGAGACACAAAGCACACAGGAATAAAAGTGAATAAGGACGAAAAAGAAAGTTTTTGATTGATTGTCTCATTTTCAGGGCTCGGTGTCAGGGAATAAGAACAAGATTTCGTCATCATACTCTGCGAATTCAGGCTGGATGAGGTCAGTGCCACCGAACAGAGAAAAAATCCCCTCATCTACGTTGCCGTCCTCCTCGTCTTCATGCGGCGTGCTTTCTCGTACTTTGTAATCTGGTGGTATGAGGTGCTGATTCATCTTGATCATTGTCAGCCGCTCCACATTTTTGGGCGAGAGGCGGCTCCGTTTGGGAGTTACAATGCCACCAGCAGCACTGAAAACACGTTCAGAAGACACACTTGCGAGTGGGCAAGACAAATAGTTTATAGCCAGGTTGAAGAGCTGTGGCCACAATTGTTTTTTGCCATGCCAATACTGCAATGGCTCCTCATTAAGGAAGACCTCTGTTGAGTCATTCAGATAGTCCTGCACCATCGACTCAAGGTCATCAACTGTTCCTCCACTTTGCTTACTTTTTGCTGTGCCTGTGACATTTTTTCGAGAACCATACCCCATCAAACTTAGCCAATCCACTTCCGCAGCCACTGTTAGTGTTGTCATTGTGTGTGGTGCAGATGATCCAGTTGCCGGTGTCTTTAATGGCTGAGAGGTCACTTGTGCCCCAGCCACAGGTGCAGAAGTGGATTCTTGTGACTGGGGATGGCCTGCTGATGCTGATGCTGATGTACTGGCTTCTCCTTCAATAACCTGCCGTTCTTTTTCAAACCTCTTGGCTGACCAGGCTAACCAATGTTTGTACTTTTGAACATCTGCATCAGCAAAAGGAAAGAATGCTTCGCCTGCCAGCGCCTTTTTGTAGCGTGGATCCAGAATAGTAGCACAAATGTAATGCTGATCTGACTTGATCTTTTGAAGACGTTCATCACCACGTAGGCGCTCTAATAATTTCTCAGACAAAATAAAATGGTCTTTTTTTTTCATCTTTTTCAAACTCAGAAGACACCGCCATCAGTTGGTGCTCCACCATGCACAACAATGGGATAGCTTTTCCCAAATTACAGTCCTCCTGGCTGACTGCACGCGTGAAGAACTCAAAAGGACGAAGCATGTCTGTCAGGCTTTTAACTATGTCCCATTGCGCCGCACTCATCCGCAGGTCCTCCTTCTGAGATGTACCCTCTGGGAAGAAATAGTGATCGAGTACCGTATACTGCTCATACAGACGCTCAAGCATGTAGAAGGTTGAGTTCCAACGTGTTGCCACCTCCTGGATGAGTGCTTTCACTGGCATTCCACGTTGAAGTAGCAGTCTCCTCAGATGCTTCCGGGCCTTAAAAGAATGGCTGAAATGGTTGCACATTTTGCGGCAGGTGGCCATTACCTCGAACGCTGTACTGTCTTTATCACTCAAGAATTTTTGAACTACCAGGTTGATACAGTGCGCCAAACACGGCACTCTAAAATAGTGACCCTGCAACATGGCCTTAACTACATTGGCGCCATTATCCGTGGAAACATAACCAATCTTGCGTTTTAGGGGGGATAGCATGTTCAAGACCTTTTTGTCAAACTCTTCCAAAAGGTTTTCTGCTGTGTGACTTTTCTCCAAGCCAAACATGGCTAGTGTTGCATGTTTCCGAGCAGCTTTGAAAACTTTGTCCGGGTCAAAACCTGCGTTTAGCTTTGCTAAAACACCTGAAAAAGAGACCCAGTGTCCAGTAATGCACATGTAATCAGCGCCTGCGCTACTGGTCCACATGTCTGTTGTCAGATGTATTGTGTGAACAGCACTCTTCTTCAAAGCTGCCCCAATCGCCTCCAGCACATCTTCATGTAGTGCTGGAACCGCAACTCTGGCAAAATAGAACCGGCTAGGAACCTTCCATTTAGGGCAGAGCGTTGCCACTAATTCAAGAAAACCTACCGCTTCTACAAAAGAAAAAGGTAGAAGGTCCACAGCTAGCATTTTAGCCAGCTTAGTGTTATACAGACGCGTCAGTGGGTGGTTGCGTTCATATGGCACGTCTGAAGTAAGCATTGTTCTAATGTTGCCCTGGACCAAGCATTTACGGGCTGATAATGACTTCGTTGACCCAATTTTGCTCGCTGGTGAACTTTTGTGCGTTGGTGTCTCACTCGCTCCAACACTCTTAGTGTGCCTCACATTGGGTGTGCTGCTGACAGGGGTACTGGGTGTAAGGGAAGTGTTTGACACGTCTTCTTCCTCCTCGTCATCATCAGGTGAAACATCAACGTTTCCTTGAATTTGCCCTTTCTTGATCGCATCTAGGTGCGCAAACCATCTGACAGTGTGCTTTCTCTCAAGATGACCTCTCTGGCCGCCGGTACCATAGTTGGTACCTGACTTACCACGACTAACTGCAAGCTTACAAAGGGTACAAATGGCAAACTTTGGATTTTTTGGACAAACAGTAAAGAAGTCCCAAACTGGGGACTTGAAGTGTCTGTGGGACCTGGAGGAGGCGGCGATACTGGTGGTGGTGGTCATGAAGCTAATGCCAGATGAAGTGGAGGATCTGGATTGCCCAACTTTTGTACGTTTTGCACTTTCACCGCCACTAATTAAGGTCGAGGTTGACGGAGGTCTCTTCTTGCCAGAAAGAAATATGGAAGCGGGACGAGTTGGTGTACTACTTAACTCCAATGATTGTGGTGTTTCCACTGCCTCCTCATCGACAACATCATCATCATCATCACGCGCAGCAGCTCTTCGGGCTAGGGTCAAAATGTCTGTTTGCTGCATGCCCGCTGGGGCTGCAGTGACCTTTATGATGACTGGGTCGTCGTTGGCAGAGTCTTCATCAGCAGCAGTATCCGCCACTTCTTGTTGAGCCTCATCACACTCCATAACTCTGAGACTTTGGACGAGCTTCCTTTTACGCTTAACTACCTTTGTTGGATCATGGTGTGCCTCACTCTCAGACGGCTGTGGTGCTGGTTCCCAAGTTTGATCCGTATCATCAGAAGGAGGTGTGCTTGAAGAGGATGTAGACACCACCCTTGATCTCTTCCTTGCTAGGGGTGTGGAAGACAATGAAGGATCATCAGGAGGAGTGGCTTCCTCAAATGATACCTCGCCTTGATTGTCGATTTCCTGATGTGCCCCTACTTCGGGAGGAACAACTATTGTGGGCACTTGTGACCCTCCATGCACCTCTGCTTGCGCATCTCCTTGCGCTGCCTCTCCTTCCACATGTACTTGGGCTTGTACTTGCACATGTGATTGTTGTTGCGGCTGTGGTTGTTCAACACTCGTCAGATGAGCTACAACAACCTGTGTTGATTGAGGGACATTGCTGCTGCTTTCTTGCGATGAGCCAACATCACTGGTCGATGGTGATTGAAGAACTATACTGGCTGCCTCTGCAGCACTCAAGGGCTTGGACTTAAGTTGGCGTGGTGGTGGTGGTGGCACTGAGCCCAATGGAGCGGGGGTGCTGCTGCCAGCTTGGTCCCCAGCAGATCCCGCTGCTGCTGCTGCAGGCATACTTTTTTTTTTACTCCCAAAAAAAGGGGCGGGCGGCACACCAGTCTCCTTGGTAACTTGCTTCTTCTGCTCCTTACTGGCACCTTTCTTGCTAGAGGAGCTACGGGTTACTTTTTTTTGGGCCATCCTCTTCAGAGCAGGTCAGCAGGCAGCAGTTGCACGAGTTGCAGAGGGTTCTGTGTCCAGACGTGACGTCGCGTGACGTTATGCTGCACACACCGCTGCAGGACTTCTTCCTGGCACTGGTGGTTCTCTTGAGTCTTCTTGTGCACCTAAAAGCAATGGATGACAGAGGAACATCAGTTCAGTTATACACCCCAAAAAATCGACAAAACACAGAAAAATGAGCACAATCCCATGCCATCCATGATGTTTACATTGAAGACACCCCACAGAAAGACTACGGACATGCAAGTATGCAACACTCACTACCCCTGGGCATAATGGATGAAAAGTAGGCAAAATAAGTGCAGGCCTCAGACACTGCCTCTCCTCAAAATGGCCCCTTACACCCCAAGCACATGTTGCCTGTACCAGCCAGCACTCAAGATGGCCACCACCACCACCCACATGGCCAGTCCACATCAACAGTACACCCCCAAAAAACAGAAAAACAGCCAGAAATCACCACAATCCAATGCCATCCATGATGTTTAAATTAAAGAGAGTGAGACCACACCACAGGCACACTCAGTCCATGCACCACCACCCCTGGGCAAAAGGCCACACCAGCAGCCCCCCAAAAACGACCAAAAACAATAAAATAAGCACAATCCCAGCCCATCCATGGCCTCAATTATGTTTAAATTCAAGAAGACACCCCACAGAAATACTAGGCCCATGCAACACTCACCACCCCTGGGCAAAGGGCCACACCAGCAGGCCCAAAAAATGACAAAAAACAATAAAATCAGCACAATCCCAGCCCATCCATGGCCTCAATGGTGTTTAAATTCAAGAAGACACCCCTCAGAAACACTAGGCCCATGCAACACTCACTACCCCTGGGCATAATGGATGAAAAGTAGGCAAAATAAGTGCAGGCCTCAGACACTGCCTCTCCTCAAAATGGCCCCTTACACCCCAAGCACATGTTGCCTGTACCAGCCAGCACTCAAGATGGCCACCACCACCACCCACATGGCCAGTCCACATCAACAGTACACCCCCAAAAAACAGAAAAACAGCCAGAAATCACCACAATCCAATGCCATCCATGATGTTTACATTAAAGAGAGTGAGACCACACCACAGGCACACTCAGTCCATGCACCACCACCCCTGGGCAAAAGGCCACACCAGCAGCCCCCCAAAAACGACCAAAAACAATAAAATAAGCACAATCCCAGCCCATCCATGGCCTCAATTATGTTTAAATTCAAGAAGACACCCCACAGAAATACTAGGCCCATGCAACACTCACCACCCCTGGGCAAAGGGCCACACCAGCAGGCCCAAAAAAACGACAAAAAACAATAAAATCAGCACAATCCCAGCCCATCCATGGCCTCAATGGTGTTTAAATTCAAGAAGACACCCCTCAGAAACACTAGGCCCATGCAACACTCACTACCCCTGGGCATAATGGATGAAAAGTAGGCAAAATAAGTGCAGGCCTCAGACACTGCCTCTCCTCAAAATGGCCCCTTACACCCCAAGCACATGTTGCCTGTACCAGCCAGCACTCAAGATGGCCACCACCACCACCCACATGGCCAGTCCACATCAACAGTACACCCCCAAAAAACTGAAAAACAGCCAGAAATCACCACAATCCAATGCCATCCATGATGTTTACATTAAAGAGAGTGAGACCACACCACAGGCACACTCAGTCCATGCATCACCACCCCTGGGCAAAAGGCCACACCAGCAGCCCCCCAAAAACGACCAAAAACAATAAAATAAGCACAATCCCAGCCCATCCATGGCCTCAATTATGTTTAAATTCAAGAAGACACCCCACAGAAATACTAGGCCCATGCAACACTCACCACCCCTGGGCAAAGGGCCACACCAGCAGGCCCAAAAAAACGACAAAAAACAATAAAATCAGCACAATCCCAGCCCATCCATGGCCTCAATTGTGTTTAAATTCAAGAAGACACCCCTCAGAAACACTAGGCCCATGCAACACTCACTACCCCTGGGCATAATGGATGAAAAGTAGGCAAAATAAGTGCAGGCCTCAGACACTGCCTCTCCTCAAAATGGCCCCTTACACCCCAAGCACATGTTGCCTGTACCAGCCAGCACTCAAGATGGCCACCACCACCACCCACATGGCCAGTCCACATCAACAGTACACCCCCAAAAAACAGAAAAACAGCCAGAAATCACCACGATCCAATGCCATCCATGATGTTTACATTAAAGAGAGTGAGACCACACCACAGGCACACTCAGTCCATGCACCACCACCCCTGGGCAAAAGGCCACACCAGCAGCCCCCCAAAAACGACCAAAAACAATAAAATAAGCACAATCCCAGCCCATCCATGGCCTCAATTATGTTTAAATTCAAGAAGACACCCCACAGAAATACTAGGCCCATGCAACACTCACCACCCCTGGGCAAAGGGCCACACCAGCAGGCCCAAAAAAAGACAAAAAACAATAAAATCAGCCCAATCCCAGCCCATCCATGGCCTCAATGGTGTTTAAATTCAAGAAGACACCCCTCAGAAACACTAGGCCCATGCAACACTCACTACCCCTGGGCATAATGGATGAAAAGTAGGCAAAATAAGTGCAGGCCTCAGACACTGCCTCTCCTCAAAATGGCCCCTTACACCCCAAGCACATGTTGCCTGTACCAGCCAGCACTCAAGATGGCCACCACCACCACCCACATGGCCAGTCCACATCAACAGTACACCCCCAAAAAACAGAAAAACAGCCAGAAATCACCACAATCCAATGCCATCCATGATGTTTACATTAAAGAGAGTGAGACCACACCACAGGCACACTCAGTCCATGCACCACCACCCCTGGGCAAAAGGCCACACCAGCAGCCCCCCCAAAACGACCAAAAACAATAAAATAAGCACAATCCCAGCCCATCCATGGCCTCAATTATGTTTAAATTCAAGAAGACACCCCACAGAAATACTAGGCCCATGCAACACTCACCACCCCTGGGCAAAGGGCCACACCAGCAGGCCCAAAAAAACGACAAAAAACAATAAAATCAGCACAATCCCAGCCCATCCATGGCCTCAATGGTGTTTAAATTCAAGAAGACACCCCTCAGAAACACTAGGCCCATGCAACACTCACTACCCCTGGGCATAATGGATGAAAAGTAGGCAAAATAAGTGCAGGCCTCAGACACTGCCTCTCCTCAAAATGGCCCCTTACACCCCAAGCACATGTTGCCTGTACCAGCCAGCACTCAAGATGGCCACCACCACCACCCACATGGCCAGTCCACATCAACAGTACACCCCCAAAAAACAGAAAAACAGCCAGAAATCACCACAATCCAATGCCATCCATGATGTTTACATTAAAGAGAGTGAGACCACACCACAGGCACACTCAGTCCATGCACCACCACCCCTGGGCAAAAGGCCACACCAGCAGCCCCCCAAAAACGACCAAAAACAATAAAATAAGCACAATCCCAGCCCATCCATGGCCTCAATTATGTTTAAATTCAAGAAGACACCCCACAGAAATACTAGGCCCATGCAACACTCACCACCCCTGGGCAAAGGGCCACACCAGCAGGCCCAAAAAAACGACAAAAAACAATAAAATCAGCACAATCCCAGCCCATCCATGGCCTCAATGGTGTTTAAATTCAAGAAGACACCCCTCAGAAACACTAGGCCCATGTAACACTCACTACCCCTGGGCATAATGGATGAAAAGTAGGCAAAATAAGTGCAGGCCTCAGACACTGCCTCTCCTCAAAATGGCCCCTTACACCCCAAGCACATGTTGCCTGTACCAGCCAGCACTCAAGATGGCCACCACCACCACCCACATGGCCAGTCCACATCAACAGTACACCCCCAAAAAACAGAAAAACAGCCAGAAATCACCACAATCCAATGCCATCCATGATGTTTACATTAAAGAGAGTGAGACCACACCACAGGCACACTCAGTCCATGCACCACCACCCCTGGGCAAAAGGCCACACCAGCAGCCCCCCAAAAACGACCAAAAACAATAAAATAAGCACAATCCCAGCCCATCCATGGCCTCAATTATGTTTAAATTCAAGAAGACACCCCACAGAAAGACTAGGCCCATGCAACACTCACCACCCCTGGGCAAAGGGCCCCACCAGCAGGCCCAAAAAAGGACAAAAATCAGCACAATCCCAGCCCATCCATGGCCTCAATGGTGTTTAAATTCAACAAAACAGTTGTATCATGCACCCCTAACCAACCCTGGTCCTACTGGATACTGTGGCTACCCACAATATAATTTATTTAATGTTCTGAAAAAGTTCAAAAATTTTACTTGCAGCAACTGTATTGCCCCAAACAAACTTACTTGTGAAAGTTGATTTCTAATCCAAAAGTGATCCAAAGACAGTCAAAAAGGCCTCAAATCCAAATATCCAGCAGCACCCACAAAAAGTAATCCTTCCAGCTCCAGATCCAAATGAAAGTGACCAGGAGATGGACAAAGCACTGGGAGGAGCCTGCTGGACAGGAACAGGAAGTTGGAGACTGTGGGGCACTTCCTTCCTCCCCCCCCCCCAAAATGGACTCCTTGCAAAAAAAAAGGCCATGCAAATGTCAACCTGAGGAGTGATTCTGATAAAAATCATAATTTTCTGAAGGTTTATCCTGTTTGCTGGTGATTTTCTTGTGCGAAATTGCAAAATCTCTATTTCGCAAGTGCGAGATTGTTCCTTTCCGCCGCAACTACGTGTTCGCAATTGCGAACTCTCGCGAGGTGTGCTGTGCAAGGTGGCAAGCCGCGATTACGTATTCGCGGGCGCCAAACTCCCGCGGGAACACGCAGCAAGATCTAAAATGGCGCGTCACTCGCAAAGAAAAACAACTCGGCAAACGCTAAATGACGGAAAGTGAACGCCGTGCACCACGCCGCGCGCCGCAACCAAGCAAAAAATCCGCCGCGAGCGGATTCACGGATTTTCGACAAATTCGCGAGCGTTCGCGGATTGCGAATTTGCCGAAAATCCGAAAAATCCGTGAGCGGAGCGGATTTTACGCCCATGCTTAACACACACACACTCCACACACATACCCCCCAAACTCACACACACCCCACACATATCATACACACCCACACCTCCACCCACACCCAAACACCCCACACACTCACACCCAGACACACACACGTTACACACCCACACCCCCACCTACACCCACTGACCCCCTATAAGTCACCCACACTGCCTTACTTACCTTTCTTTCCTGTTTCACCCAGACCCTTTCAGTCACTGTTTCCTTTACTCTCTCTCTTTTCTCTCTGTCACACCCCATGTCTTACCCTAATTCAGTTTTTTCACCCTCTTTCACCCCTCTTTACTTACACTCACTGCTCTTTTCTCACCCTCCCTCACCGTTGTTCATGTATCCCGGTTCCATCACTACCCTTCTTTCCCCATTCTTTACTGTCCTTCCTTTTTCTTTCAACACCCACTCACATTCTACCAGTACCTCTACTTTACTCTTCTTCGTCTCTCTTCCCTAATTTTGCTCCTTTTTCCTTTTCTCAATAACATCTTATTATACCTTCTCTGTTTTTTACTATGTAATAAACAATCCCTCTGTGTTGCTCCCTCTAGCTCTCTTTCTCTTAACATTACTCTCTCTGTGTTCTTCCCTCATGCTCACTCCTTCATTAATTTTTTTTAAATTCTTTTTTGGTGCGCGCCCCGGTGCGCGTACCCTAAGGAAAAAAGAATGACATTCTTTAAAAATATAGATTTATTTTTATAAATTAAAGGTAGTTCTAAAAAGAACTGTTTTTTATTCTTTTTGTTGTTTTATATTTTCTTATTGTTTTTTGAACATTTTTTACTTTTTTTGGCTTTTCTGAACACTTTTATATTTTTTTGTATTTTTTATGGGGAGAAACAAAAAACAGGGAATTGTAAACGGCTCAACTGGAGCAAAAAAAAAATCATGAAAAAATTAGGGTTTTTTGGGGCAATTGTGGTTGTCACCAGCAAGAACGATGAGCTTTACGCTCTGATCACCATAGCTGATGGTCTTACCACAAAAAATACAAGTGACCCTGAATTCACCAAACCGTGGTTGTATGATTGGCATCGTCTCCCTTGTGTCTGGTCCCGATGGAGTGGGTTGCTTTCTTTTGGAGGTGCTGGGTGAAGATTGGGGAAGGTTACTGGCCATTTCTCTCATCTCTGCAGCAGCATAGATGTTGGGATGCTTGCGCTGCATATGCCTAATCATGGTGTAATTACCAAATGAATATTTCCTATTAGGGTTCCCCCTTGAAAGTTCCATGCCACAGATTCGGCAAGTCACCTTTGGCGCATTCACTTTTTTCTTGCCCTCTGGGATGGAAAAAAACTCCCATACAATATGTTCCTTTGGCCTATATGGGGTATTGTCTTCTGGGAGGAATGTCCTTGTCCCCTCCTCGTCCTCCTCCTCCTCTTCTTCTTCTTGACCACCAATGTGATGTTGTGGTGGTCGTCTTGGTGGTGGTGGTGGTGGTGCAGATGCTCCAGCTGCTGCTGCTACTGTAGCCATTTTAAAGTAGAAAAGATTAGAGACAGATCTCTAAACAGGTCTTCCTCAGTCAAAGGACAAAGTCAGAATAAGGAAAAAAGGTGGGGGCTTTCATCATTTGGAAAACAAAACTGTTGTGGACCAATGAAAAGTGTTATTTTCAAGTCACATGATCCGAGTTTTCATCATTTGGAAACCAAAACTGATCTGCACCAATGAAAAGTGTTATTTTCAGATCACATGACCCGACGCGCTTACGCTACGCGCCCCGGGGCGCGCCCGTAGTCGCGCCCCAGTGCGCGCCCAGGGGGGCGTAGCGTAAGTGCGTCAGGACGTTGCGAGATCGTATGCGCTCGCGTGCTTCCGGGTGCGCTTACGCAGTGCGTCATATGACGCATCACGCGGCTGCGCGATACGTCACAAGGTTGTTTTCGTTTGCGGCAATAGCGCTAATGGGACGCTCACCGGTACGTGCCCCGGGCCGTGCCGTAGCACTGCGCTTACCGGTGAGCGCATCGGTACGCGCCCCGGGAGCGCTCCGGGGCAAAAAATAAAAAAAATAAAAAAAACAATTACATAATTATACAATATAAAATTCGTTATAAATTTTTTTACTTTTTATACCTATAGAGATTTGCTATTAAAAAACCATTGAAATTCACTGAAAAAACCATAGGTTTCACACCAGTTATAGTTAGGAATTAGCATTTAAAAAACCTATTAAATTCACTGAAAAAAACAGGTTTCACACCTGTTATAGTTAGCTGGAAGTTTTACTCGCATAAAACCATTGAAATTCCCACGTTATAGTTAGTTGGACTCACTATAACTTGCGCGTGCAATGCACTGCTGATGACGTCACATATTACATCACTCATGACATGGTCAGTGACATCACTCATGACATCACTGATGACACCATCCTTGTGATACAGTGACAGAGCTCCTTTCACTGTAATGTAACCCTTAAAACACATATTCAAAAATAGAAACTAAAATTTTCAAAAAAATGGAGATACCCATACCAGTTACAACAACCAATTCAATAATTCCACCATCTATATACACGTCCACTCATTCACCAACAGTTCTATATAATCACTCATACGTATACTCACTCATCATATGTAGTGATACACCTATACATCCTGTTACACACCGACAGTCATCCAAAAGATACTCTCACACATACTCACACATGCAAATAAACTATTGAACATCCATTTATTTGCATATACAGCTATACACACACTACCACCTTACTTCTAAGGAACCTTACAAATACTTACTCTCTTAAACAATCACTTATAGAAACACATACTTATTTAAACAGGAACTCTTACAATCCCTTACTCTCACATATACTCACTTATATACATCAATATTCCCATATACTACATTAAAACATATGTAGTTACTGATAAAGACACTAGTGAGACAGTCATTCAGTCTGTAACACACACATATACACAGTCATCCACCCACACAGTCCTGCACATATGCTGTCTTCAAAACACATACAGAGTGTCAGTTATTCATGCATCTATGTGCTAAGTAATACCCCCACCAAACCATACAAACACTCATACTGATACTAAATCAAACATCTAATAACCCATATACATACACATGTAGCTACTCACCAACCCATGCAGCCACTTATACAGAAAGTGAAACACTAATCCTTATATTTAAATATTTAAACATTACTCACTAATATATGTATTGCCTAAGATACACTTATTAAGCCAGTTAACCAATCAATTTAAAAAAAAACCATATAAACACTAATTTATTGTTCACATGACATAAATTTATGTTCAGTTTTACCCCAGCCCACGAAGCAATTAACGGATGCGGAAAACAGCTCCCATTGACACCACAACCCACTGGGGTAAAACTGAACATAAATTTATTGAGGACATCACGGAACCCACTGTGGGTAAGAACGAAGCACCACAAGTCCCATAATGCTGTTGAGCCACGCCCACCAGGGCGGGGATTGTACTTGAAAAGGATGTTTCAAAAATGCTGTGCTGTTTATCAAGAAAAGACTTTGGCCCATGAGGAAGTGCTTAACTGACACGAAACGCGTCGGGCAGAAGAAATGTAATCAGTGAAGCAATGTGTCCTGTTTCCTGCTGCATCCTTCGTGAAATAAAGGCATACTACTTACCTCCTTGTGTGGGTCTCCCTATAGCAGGCAACTGTTTGATTTTCATATATATATATATATATATATATTCACTGAAAAAACCATAGGTTATAGACCATATATAGTTAGGAATTAGCATTTACAAAACCTTGAAAATTCACTGAAAAAACCATAGGTTATAGACCATATATAGTTAGGAATTAGCATTTACAAAACCTTATTTTACTCACACAAAACCATTGAAATTCCATATATAGTTAGTTGCACTAACTATATATCGCGCACCCGCAATCCACTGCTGATGATGTCACATATTACATCATTCATGACATGGTCAGTGACATCACTGATGACATCACTGATGACATCACTGATGACAACATCCAGTGACTGTATGTTTCTGTAAAGTTAAAATATGTCTTACATATTGAAGAATGAGTGGAAGTATAAGTGTCTGGACGAAGGATTTAGTAGGTGCATGACTGAATGTATGAGTGAGTGATTAAATGTGTCTCACTGAGTGCATGGGTTAGTGACTAAACTGTCTTAATTTGTGCATCATTATGTCTGTTGTTCTGTAAACTGCTGCATGTGTTGATCAGTAGCTATATGAGTAACTATATGGGTTATTGATTGATTGTCCAAGTATTTGTATGGGAGACTGAGTGTGTGTGTGGCTGGCTGGGAGGTGTGTGACTCTGTGCAGATCAATGTGTACTTGTATCAATGATTGTATAAGAGAGTAAGTATGTGTTAGTATATGTTTGAAAATGTAAGGTGCTCTATGTTTAACTGTATAGATTAGAAAATGGAAGTGTGATTGATTCTTTACAGGACTGACTAGGTGTGTGAGTAACTCCATGGATGAGTGGCAGAGTGTGAGTGTCTGTATAGGTGTATGAGTGCATATGATAGTGTTGTAAAGATGAGTGATTGTATGTATGAATGATTGTATGGGTGAATGAGTGAATGTGTGTGTAGACATAGGAATCAGTGAGTGTGTATGTAGTAACTAGTATTGGTGTGTCAATGGTTTCAAAAATTATACTCTGTATTTAACACTGGGTGTAACAGAGGTTATATTAAAATGTGAGGAGATGCATTGTATTGTCACATGAATGATATCATCAGTGATGTGGTCATTGATGTCAAATGAGATGTCATCAGTATTGTCATCAGTGATGTCATTTGAGATGTCATCAGTGATGTCACTGACCATGTCATGAATGATGTAATATGTGACATCATCAGCAGTGGATTGCGGGTGCGCGATATATAGTTAGTGCAACTAACTATATATGGAATTTCAATGGTTTTGTGTGAGTAAAATAAGGTTTTGTAAATGCTAATTCCTAACTATATATGGTCTATAACCTATGGTTTTTTCAGTGAATTTTCAAGGTTTTGTAAATGCTAATTCCTAACTATATATGGTCTATAACCTATGGTTTTTTCAGTGAATTTCATTGGTTTTTTAAAAGCTAATATCTATACCTGTAAAATGTATTCTTCTTTAAATCCAAAAATATATTTTATATGTTTATTAATAACTTTTTTTTTTAATATTTTTTTTTTCTTCGTTCCCGCTTCGCGAATCGGGAAGCTTCCCGTTAGCTGACCTTGATGCCGCGAAATAGACCGCGAGCATATAAACGTTTCTTTACCGCAACTGCCGCGTTAGAAAACAACATCATCACGCCTCCCGTCCGCATGACGTTTCGCGTTGTCGTGTGATACGTCATATGACGTGCTACGTTAGCGAACTGGTACGCTTACCGAGTCGCAAAGCACAGGTTTCTGGAAGCAAACCGGGAGGCCCTGCAAAGCGCGTAACGTAAACACAGCAGGTCATGTGACTTGGTAATAACACTTTTCATTGGTTCATTTCACTTTTGGTTTCCTAATGATGTAAGAAGCTTCCCGTTAGCTCAATTTGATGCCGCGACCCGGTCCGCGAACCGGTAAACGTTCCGTTAGCGCAACTGCCACGTTAGAAATCATTATCGTGACGCGTCGCGGAAGCGTGACGTATCACGTTGTCGTGTAATGCGTCTTATGACGCGCCGCGTTAGCGCACCCGGAAGTGCTCCTGGGCGCGGACCGATGCGCGAAACGCAGCTCCCCGGAAGCGATCCACGGCGCGTCGCGTAAGCGCGACGTATCGCGTTACCGCGTAATGCGTCTTATGACGTACCGCGTTAGCGCACCCGGAAGTGCTCCGGGGCGCGGACCAAGGCGCGAAGCGCAGCGACCCGGAAGCTATCCGGGGCGTGTTCCGCAGCGCGTAACATAAGCGTGAGAGGTCATGTGACTTGTTAATAACACTTTTCATTGGTTCATTTCACTTTTGGTTTCATAATGTTGTTAGGCTTGGTCATGTGACCTAAAAATAACACTTTTCATTGGTTTAGAACTATTTTTTTTTCTCAAATGATGAAAACCCCTCCTTCTTTTTACCTCATTCTTACTTTCTATTTCCAGAGAGCAAGACCTATTTTTCACAATGGCTTCTGTAATAGCTGCAGCTGGTGCTTCTCAGCAACCACCACCACCACCACCACCAAAAGGACCACCACCAACACTGGACTTTGGTAGAGAGGAAGATAATGAGGACGAAGAGGAGGAGGAGGAGGAAGAGCAAGTAAGGCAGTTCCTGCCAGAAACACCAAGGCAGAGCCATATTAAAGACCACTACATATGGCAATTCTTTAAAATTCCACCTGGACAAAAGAAGGTCAATGCACCCCAGGTGTCTTGTTTGATTTGCAAAAATATACTTTCTCGTGGCAACCCCAACAAGAAATACAGCTTTGGCAATCATACAATGATTCGCCACATGGAGCGATGGCATCCCAATAATCTTTCCCAAGCACAAGTAAGGGATCTTGCTGCCAACCCCCCAGATGTCATCCCCAGCACCAACAGGGGTCAAAGCTCATTCGCCGGACCAGAAGGCCGAGAAATAATCCCCAATATTCAAGCTCCTTTTGCACACTACAAAATAGTTTGTATATATTGTGGAGGAACTATTGCTTATGGAGAGAAGAGTATTACTTTGATTAACCGAGCTGGAGAAAATCATAAATGCTACAAGATGAGAAAACAATGAATCCTTTTTATTTTTTTTTGCTCCTGTTGAGACATGTTCTAACCCTGCTTTTTTGTTATTTCCCCCTTACAAAACACAAAAAAAACACAAAATAGTTTTCAAAAATCCAAAAAAAAATCAAAAAATTGTTCAGAAAATTCATAAAAAAAATAAAAAAAAAGAAAAAGAATAAAAAAACAGTTCTTTTCAGAACTACCTTCCATTTATAACAAAATTGCCAAAATGTTTATACCCTGTCTTTCTTTTCTCCTCATAGTACGCTCCTCCGACCGCTTCCCGGTACGCGTACCGGGCGCTACCCACGCAAAAAAAACAAAAAATATTTTTGTTTTTTTGCCCCGCGGGGCCCTTTTAAAGCCTCCACATTGACGCCGCCTCACGTACCAACGTATTTTCTCCGCATTTTACACCCTATGCCGCATAACAGGTCATGTGACTTGTTTATAAAACTTTTCATTGGTTCATTTTACTTTTGGTTTCCTAATGATGGAAGGCATGATCATGTGACCTAAAAACAACACTTTTCATAGGATGAAAACTTTTTTTTTTCCCCAAACGATGAAAGCCCCACCTTGTTTCTGGATGTTTCAGACTGAAGCTGGCGTCAGCATGAAAGCACCACCATCTCGTAGCTCAGTCGTGGTCATTCCGCGAGCAATCATGGCAGCCGCTCCCCACCAGAAGCCTGCAGGAGTCGGAGCCCCCAAAACTTTTGATGAATTCTCAAGGCGGAGGGGACGCTTTCGAGAATGGGGTCCAAGACCTAGCAGACAAGCGTCCGATTTCCAAGGTGTCCCAGGGCCATTTCAGTGGACCAGGCCCAAAAAGGAAACAGCCTGCCGCCATTTTGAGAGTCCTGTGACAGCCGCCTATCGCTGCACCGCAAGAGTGGGCGCAACTCAGCTGAATTGCGGCTTTTGACACAGTGGACCAAAAACGGACGGAATGGCAACTGAAACGGTAAAGGGGCGCCCCACTACAACAGATGACACTCCACCTGGACAGGCCCGTTCACCGCCTCCCCCGGGGCGCCCCGCGCCGTTATTCGGAGCAGCATTGTAGGATACCAAAACCAGTGCGGCAACTTACTGGACATCACCTTGGTGCCATCGTTCTGCTGCCTTGGAACTATTCGCACAACAGTTTGCTACTGATGACCCACCCCCCGCGACGCCCCATGCCGTTATTTGCTGGGTGGCAACTTACTAGACATCACTTTAGTGTCATCTAGATTTCAGCGCGTTCTGCTGCCTTGGAACTATTCGCACAACAGTTTGCTACTGATGACCCACCCCCCGCGACGCCCCACGCCGGAAATCTGGACGTTGTGCTGCGTTGGGACTATTCGCACAGCCGACCGCTACTTCGTTGTTTTTCCCTAAAAATGTTTATATGTTATTACTATTTTTGTTTTCTTGTATATATTTATAAATTATTAAAGTTTTATAATCTTACTACTTTGTCGGAGTGCTATATATTTTTAATGTGACACATAATTGTAAAAACTTTGATGTACAAAGAGTCATCCCTGGAATCTTCCGCTTCAGGCTCGGTCCCCTCCCCAATCACAATACAGGATGGTTTTCAGATAATAGCAACGCTTCTGCTGTGACGGATCTCATCGAGTGTGGGCCTTGATCTACTATAACTCCTTTGAAGAGGGGTGATTCTTTACAGCTGTGGCCATAAACTACATCTGCAGGGCTAGCTGATACCCTAGGACCAGCCTGGACAATCGGACACAGAGGAAAAGGAGTATCAGAGGGTGCGGTAGTGAATAGGGCGAAAGGGAGGTGTCGGGCGGGCACAGGGTGTGATTCTCAGGGAAGAGCAGCGCAGATGGGGGAGGTTTATTACCCATGCATAAGACAGAGAGCGGGGGTGACCACTGCCTGGGGGAGATGCTTGCGAGGGTGGGGAGCCATGCTAAGGATCGACAGCGTGCACAGAGTGGGTCTGGTCAAGGCATCTAAAATGGCTGCCGTGCACGACAAAAGTGTGGCATTTGAAAAAAGACAAGATGGCGCAGACAATGTTTTTCAACACTTCCTGATTTCCTTCGAATCGAACGTTAACAGACGTTGGGGCATATTACCAAAGTTAAGCGATATTTATCCCTAACGATGCTTAGCAACGATTTTTTTACCGTCAGAAATTATCGCAGATAAACCTTGCTATTATCAAGGTTTATCGGAAATACGATAAAAAACGACCGCAATGCATTAATATCGCTGAAAACTCAGCGATATTCATGCATTACCGAGCTAATGCTCTTAGCCATGTTATCCACCTCCCATTGGATAACATGGCTAAGAACTGCTCAGGGCAGGTGGTAGCTTTTGGAGATATTCGCGCTTATCTCGAATATTTCCAAAAGTTGATAATAGGAGATAGCGATGTTAGCGACTGTTTCCAGTCGCTAACATCTTGGCATGCCCACTTTGCATGTCATTAGTGATAAATATCACTCACATGCAAAGTGGGGCCCAAGATGGTCGCTATCTTCTACTAGCCGTCGCTAACTGGTGTTAGCAACAGCTAGGTAATACACATATAATTTTATCTTGTTTCTGAACGTTAATTTCTCAAAATGCACTGAAGCACATATATTGAGACCTAGCAAAGGCACATCGGGCTACCAGTCCCTACAATTTTGCCAAGTTTCGTGCAAATCCATTCAGCTGTTCGATCCTACCGAGAGACAAGATGGCGGCCGCTACTGACTGTTTGGAATGTTTACAGACACCGGAGAGCCAATCAGCTTCGCTTCGCAAAGCTCCGTAACGCGAAAAGTACGCGGTGCGCTGTTACAGATATATATCTTTTTTTGAACGTTAATTTCTCAAAATCCACTGGAGCACATATATTGAGATCTAGCAAAGGCACATCGGGCTACCAGTCCCTACAATTTTGCCAAGTTTCGTGCAAATCCATTCAGCTGTTCGATTATTATTATTTTTATTTTTTTTTGCCCCGCGGGGCCCTTTTAAAACCTCCACATCAAACCTAGGGGGTGAGCGACAATGTACTATGCCCCCTTATGGTCATTTGCCCCTTCGCTTTGGCCTCCTCTTGTCTCTCGATCCTACCGAGAGACAAGATGGCGGCCGCTACGGACTGTTTGGAATGTTGACAGACGCCGGAGAACCAATCAGCTTCGCTTCACAAAGCTCCGTTGCGCGAAAAGTACGCGTACTGGAGCGCTGCCCGGTCCGCTGTTACAGATATATATCTTTTTTTAAACGTTAATTTCTCAAAATCCACTGCAGCACATATATTGAGACCTACAAAAGGCACATCGGGCTACCAGTCCCTACAATTTTGCCAAGTTTCGTGCAAATCCATTCAGCCGTTCGGGCTAAAAGTGAGGCCAACCGCCCTATGGAAAACTCAATGTTAAAAACACGTTTTGGGACCCCCCTTTTTTCTCGGCCCCCCCTTGACGACCCCCCCCCAAATTTTCAAGGGATGCCCAGAAACAAAATGTGCCATTTTCCTGAAAATTTCAGCCAATTCCGTCCACAAACGCCAAAGTTATTAGACATAGAATTTTCAAAAAACCCATAGAGAAAAAATCCTAACTATATATACCTACTGGCGACCGCCAGTAGGTAATATATATATATATATATATATATATATATATATATTTATATATATATATATATATATATATATATATATATATTTATTTATTTATTTATTTATACAAAATTTATAACGCGCTCAGTTACCCTGATATATATATATATCATATATATATATATATATATATATATATATATATATAACTGCCGGTTGCCACTAGGTAGTTATAGTTAGAACCTAGTTTCCATAGGAAAAACGCTTTTTGACTTGCCGACATCGTTTGTGCCGGTTGACGAATCTTCACAAAATTTCCCCCAAAAAGTAAGCCTTGTTGTACATGATAAGTTTTGGGGTGATCCATGAAGATTCCCATAGGATGCATAGCTGAACCTACAGCCCAAACTGCTGAACAAAATTGTACCAAATTTGGCAGAAAGGTAGATGTTTTTAGGTAGATTGTGCTTTTTAGTTTTTTTGGTGCAAATCCAGTCAGTATATCCTGAGAAATGTAAAGAGAAAAAGTCAGTGATATCTGTGGCCAAGGATATTTCGGGACCATGTCGTGTTTAATCGCGAATGCACGTGCCAACAGGAATGCTCTGATTGGCTTAATGCACAGTGAACAGAATGTTGCAGCAGCCATTTTATAGATCAGGGAACTGTTCCCAGAGCTGAAACTTTCTGTAAATGATGATATAAGATGGCAGGGTGTAAGTACACTGACCCCATGCTTGAGAAATGGGGGTGTTAGTTACACAAGCTATGTGTCCAAAATTGATCACAAGTGGTATTTACGAAAATGCCACAGCCGCTATCGCAAACCCCCATGTAACACTGAAGGGACACTCAGACATCTGCAGCAAATTAACCAAGATTGGGGAAATTACCTTAATATATATATATATATATTCACCACTTGCTGTCAGTTTTCCTTACACACTCACACATCCATTCAGAAACACATGAACCCTCTGACAGTCACATCCTGTTACAGATGTAGTCAAAGTCACACACCCACTTACAGATCCCATTAGTGACTTATGCACAGTGTACTTCTTTCTACCACACTATAGAGACCCAGTTTCCTACACAGACCCAGTCAGAGAATCACACACTGAGTCACAGACCCAATCAGACAGTCATGCTCCCACTCACAGATCCACTTAGACACTCATGCATCCAGTCACAGATTCACTCAGACACTTGTGCACCCATTACTCACACACTCACTAACCCACTCAAAGACTCATGCATCCACTCACAGATGCCATCAGACACTCATATCCCCACTCAGACATTCATGCTCCCATTCACAGATTCACTCAGACTCATGCATTCACTCACAGAGCTACTCTGACACAGGCGCCCAATCACAGACCTACTCATACACTCATAAACCCACTCACAGACCCACTCAGAGATTCACACGCCCACTCACAAACCCATTCACTCAGACACTCACTCAGAGACCCACTCAGTCACTCATGCACCCACTCACAGATCCACCCAGGCACTCATGTGCCCCCTCAGAGAACAACTCGGAGACTCATGCACTCACTCACAGACCCTCTCAGATACTGTTACACTCACAGACCCACTGAGACAGCTATGCACCCATTCACTCACCCAGTGAAGTGTTCATGCACCCACTCACTGGCCCACTCTGGCAGTTTTGCACGAAGACTCTCACCCACTCAGAGGCTCATACTTCCACTGACAGACCCACTCAGACACTCACACACCTAGTCACACACCACTCGAAGATAGATATGCCTACTGAGAGAGCCAATAAGAAAATAACAACCATTCACAGACCCACTTAGAGACTCGTATACCTATGACAGACCTACTTAGACACTCATACATCCACTCAAAGTTCCCACTCAGTTACTTATGCATCCAGTCACAGACCCAGCAGAAACTCACTAATCTACTTAAAGATCCACTTAGACCCTCATAATCTCACTCAGAAACTCAGTGACACACTCACACACTGTCACATAAACGATTCAAACTCTCATACACACTGTCACAGAGAAATTTAGAGAGTGATACATGTTTTATAGAGTTATTTAGATAGTGATGTATCTAGTGTGATAGTTAGAATTAATAATATAGTTTACATTTTGCATGTGCTGGTGGCTATTGAATTTCCGCTTCTGCTTTGTGATTTCGTGTTTTTTCCACGATAATTGCGGTTACAAATGTCATCGCGCTGCCCAGGGTCATAAGCTTTGAAGATGGCTTTTAAAGAAAATCCCTAGGAAAACATGAGTTTAAAAGTACACTAATAAACCCCTAGTGCCCAAAATGCTGTAGAATGTGCGTAACTGGTAAACAGACATAATATCGACTACAAAATATCGAATGGACATAATATCGAGTTCAAAATATAGGCTGGACAAAATATCGAATGGACAGAATATAGACATCAAAAATATCGTTTTGAAGGTAAGTAATGTAATATCGAATTTTAAAATATAGTCAAAATATCGAAGTACATAATATATGTTAATTAAAATATCGAAAATTTAATATCAAATTTTTTATAGTGTATTTTATGTGTTAAAAGTGTTTATTTATGTTATAATGTAGTTAAATTAATGAATTTATAGTTAATTAAATTTTGCGTAATTTATTTCTGTAGCGGGTTGTTGGTTTATAGGGGAATAGGGTGGGAAGTAATTTAATTATAATTAATTAAATATGTTAATTAATTTATTGGTATTTGTTTATAATTGTTAATTAGTTTTTAATTTGTAATTAATTAAATTTTAATTGCCAATTCATTTTATTTAATTGATTAATTGATAATTATGTTAATTTATTTATTGGTATTTGTTTCTAATTAATTGTTAATTAATTTTTATTTAGTAATTTTTTAATTTTTAATTGTCAATTAATTTTATTTAATTGATTAATTGATAATTATGTTAATTTAACTAATTTCATTTTTGTAGCGGGTTGTGGGTTTCTAGGGGAATAGGGTGGGAAGTAATTTATTTATAATTAATTAAATATGTTAATTAATGTAGTGTTATTTAGTTATAATTAATAGTTATATAATTGTTAATTGGTAATTAATTAACTTTTAATTGAGAATTAATTTTATTAAATTGATTAATTGATAATTATGTTATCTATTTTCCCTACTGTTGCACTCACTGGAGTGGGAATAGTAATTTTTACCCCTACGCTATCCAACTCTTTCCCTACTGTTGCACTCTCTGGAGTGGGAATAGTAATTTTCACCCCTACGCTATCCAACGTTTTCCCTACTGTTGCACTCTCTGGAGTTGGAATAGTAATTTTTACCCCTACGCTATCCAACGCTTTCCCTACTGTTGCACTCTCTGGAGTGGGAATAGTAATTTTTACCCCTACGCTATCCAGCCCTTTCCCGACTGTTGCACTCTCTGGAGTGGGAATAGTAATTTGTACCCCTACGCTATCCAACTCTTTCCCTACTGTTGCACTCTCTGGAGTGGGAATAGTAATTTTTACACCTACGCTATCCAACCCTTTCCCTACTGTTGCACTCTCTGGATTGGGAATAGTAATTTTTACCCCTACGCTATCCAATGCTTTCCCTACTGTTGCACTCTCTGGAGTGGGAATAGTAATTTGTACCCCTACGCTATCCAACCCTTTCCCTACTGTTGCACTCTCTGGAGTGGGAATAGTAATTTTTACCCCTACGCTATCCAACGCTTTCCCTACTGTTGCACTCTCTGGATTGGGAATAGTAATTTGTACCCCTACGCTATCCAACGCTTTCCCTACTGTTGCACTCTCTGGAGTGGGAATAGTAATTTGTACCCCTACGCTATCCAACCCTTTCCCTTCTGATGCACTCTCTTGAGTGGGAATAGAAATTTGTACCCCTACGCTATCCAACGCTTTCCCTACTGTTTCACTCTCTGGAGTGGGAATAGTAATTTGTACCCCTACGCTATCCAACGCTTTCCCTACTGTTGCACTCTCTGGAGTGGGAATAGTAATTTTTGCCCCTACGCTATCCAACCCTTTCCCTACTGTTGCACTCTTTGGAGTGGGAATAGTAATTTTTATCCCTATGCTATCCAACGCTTTCCCTACTGTTGCATTCCCTGGAGTGGGACTAGTAATTTTAAAATTTTTGGTATCGTATGGTAATACTATTGTATATTATTTAATTATATTATGTTACTATATATATATATATATATATATATGTTTTAACAAATATGATTGTAAAAATTTTTTTTATAACTTTCATTAATTATTTAATATTTATAAGGTAATTTAAGTATTTTTAAGTATATTTCAGTAATTAATTTTTAATATTAATTTAATTGAACATTGTTTTTAATAAAGTCGATTTTTTTTAAACTACATTTATTCAAACGATATTTTTTACTCGATATTTTTGTACTTACCTGTTTGTAGATACAAACTCGATATTCTGTCTGTCAATATTTTGTCACCGATATTTTGGATAGTCGATATTATGTCCCTCGATATTATGTCAGTGATCCTGCGTAACTACCTGTTTTACACTTCTTAAAAAAGCCGCAATAGTTGCGGTTACCAACGTCATCGCAACGTCCAGAGTCACCATGATAACAGAAAGTTGGTTTAAAGATGTTTTTTAAAGAAACTTAATAGGGGACCTTGAGCGTAAACATGTTTTTATAGAGTTATGCAGATTGTAATGCATGTGGTGTGATAGCTGGAATGAATTTATTTACTTCTACATTTTGAATGTCTGCTTTTGTGTTGCGATTTCACAAGGTATTCCTGACCATCGCCATGTAATGGCAAATACTTACAATATTGAAAAAGAAAAGATATGTATAAAGAAAAATAACAATATTTTCGTTACTAGGGTGGCTCTGATAAGAGCCCTTATGTTGATTATGTATATGTGACAGCTACACATAAGAGCGGATGAAGAGTTTCAGGTTGCTTAGAAACACTATGTTGTCCTCTTTTGTAAAGTACACTCCATCACTTCAATAGATTTCATGCATGTCAAAATGCAGGTTGTTGTTGTTGTAAATAGAGCCCATGCTATGGTCTCTGAAAAATGCTGAAACAGTTTTATTAACATCCTTTCTAGTTTTCTTTCAATCTGTGGGCAGATTAGACCACTTCAATTTCTTTCTCTGGCATATGTTGGAGTACACCAAGAGATTTATGAACAAAATGTTAGTAAACTGTTCTTACTAATTAATCTACACGACCTGTGTAAATATGTGTCTTACTCTTTATGAGGGAAAAGTTACTTTCCTCATGCTATCTTTTCTGCATTTGCAAAATTATAATGATGGCAAAAACAATTAATAAAAAATGTAGTGCTAATAATACTAATACAAATTAAAACCACAATGACACTATTATTAACCTCTAATATATAACATTCAATTACAGAATACTTTTACAAAAATCTTAGGAAAATGTTGAAAAACATTTAAGTATCTGGGACAAAATAGTTATAAAATACAATTTAAAAACATTTTTAAAAAATCACAGGAAAATGCATAAACTATAGGGGTATTATAGTTGGAAATCAGAATTTTAAATAACCTCAGAAATTGACTGCAAAATCAAAAAGGTTATAGGGCCCTTATACTAAAGAATTAACATTAACAACCATCAGAAACTGAAAGAACAAGGTTACAAGGATTTTATAGTTAGGAAATAGAATTTGAAAAACCTTAGAAATTCACTGAAAAAACAAAGGTTACAGGGACGGTATAGTTAGGAAATAGAATTAAAAAAACCTTAGAAATTCACTGAAATAAAACCAAAAGGTTGCAGGGACATTATAGTTAGGCTGACATTTCACTCGTACAAAACCCAACAGATTCAGCAGTTATAGTTATCGGAGCAAACTATAACCTACTCACTCCCCTGCAATGCACTGCTTATGACCTCACATTTCTCATCACTCATGACATGGTCAGTCACATCACTGATGACATCACTCATCACACCCCAAATTACATCACTGATGATATCATCCAGTGATTCTAAGTGTTTTTTGAGAACTGAGTCAGTGATAGATATTAATTTACCCACTGAGGTAGCACTTACTTAAGTACTCCAGTTGGGTAGACATTTTGTGCAAAACTGTGGACTCTTGCTGGATAAAGTAGCAGGTGAGGGTCTGTTCTGGCCTAGTCACTCTCACAGCTGCTGACACACCTACACATACACTCATACACCCAATCACACACCCATTCAGCCACTCTCACATCAATTCACAGACCCACACAGCTATTCACACACCCACAAAACCACTTACACACCCATTCACAGACCCAGACATCCACTCACTTATCCACATTACCATTCACACATCTACTCACAGACTGATACAGCTACTCACACACTCACAAAACTACTCACACACCCATACATCTACTCACCCAACCACTTAAAGATCCATATAGCCACTCACACACCCATATAACCAATCACACACCCACTCACAGACTCATTCAGCTACTCACAAACCCACTTACACAGCTTTTCATGTACCCGCTCACAGTTCCATACAACCACTCACACACCCAATCACAAACCCACAAAACCACTCACATACCCACAAACCCACTTGCACACCCACTCACAGACTTACACAGCTACACACTCACCCACTCACCAACCTATGCAGCCACTCACACACCCAATCTCAAATGTTACATGCTACAAATAGAAAATAAAACATTTAAAAAAACGTTTAAAGTTCACAAAAAAACATAGGTTACAGGGACATTATAGTTAGGAAATTGAATTAAACGAACCTTAAAAATTCACTGACATAAACAAAGGTTACAGGGACGTTATAGTTAGGCTCAGATTTCGCACTTACAAAACCATAGAAATTCAGGAGTTATAGTTACCGGAGCTAACTATAACTTACACCCTTGCAATGCACTGCTCGTGACCTCACATATTATATCACATCACTCATGACATGGTCAGTGACATCAGTGATGACATCACAAATGATATATCAAATGACATCACTGATGCATTTTTTAATATTTGTTTATTGGCATTTTTGTTGCATACACATACATAGACAGGATTTCTACAAAGCAAGTATTACAGTATATGGTACGTTTTCATAAACATTGACTATGTCTTTGTGACAGATAGGTAAGCAGGACTTTACGCCCTGTACTATGCAATCTTATTATCTGATTAATAACCGCTATATGGATAGATCTAGCTGAGGGTAAGTCGTATCCTGCATCATTCTGGAAGCTAGTGCCCTAATGAATGTCTACAGTGGTCTTGCATGCAAGTAGCAAAGTTAGTAAACTGAAAAGACCAATAAACTAAAAGAAGATAGTAAACTGTGAACCGTAAAAACTCATCTCCATAGCTGGGTTTCTCAAGTCGATAATGTGTAGAGGAAATAGATGGATGTTCAGTCCTTTTTGACGTGGGGAATAACATCTGTGTCAGATATTGAAATCAATGTGAGGATCGGGCCGATGGTACAAAAGACCTTATTTATTTCTGTCCTGGGTGAGCAGTTTTGTCTATTCCCTGTGTAACTGTGAGCGCTCTTTTGGGTGTTTTTGCTTCCCCAGCCCCTTCACCGTTACTGGTCACTTGCAATGGGAGCTCCTAGGTGCGCAAAAATTCCTTCCATTGATCAGCTGTGGGACGCCGCCTCAAGCCTCTCACCTCTTCTCTAGACCACACCCGCACCTCTGCCTCAGTCCAATTCATAACACCCTGTCTCCATGTGTCTATCTGTGGGCTCTTTTTGGTTCTCCAGGCCATCACTACCCATCTCCTAGCCAGGGCTAAGGCCAGTTCTATACACTTGTTCCCTACTTTCCGTTTTGATGGGCAAGGGAATAAGCCCAGCAGACACATCTCTATGGAGCTATCTATTGTCCTCTCTAGAGGGGCCCCTGTCTGCATCAACACTTCATTCCAGAACAAGTATCGGACAGTTCCAGACCATGTGAATAAAATCTGAGTCTTGTTGGTTGCACCTCAGGCAGCTGCGCATCTCTCCCCATTTATTATTCACAACCTATATGGGGTAATGTAGGCCATGTGAATATAGTTAAACTGAATATATTTCAGCCTAATGTTGGGGGTCACTGTCTTGGGTGAAGCCAATACCTTTCCCTAATCCCTGTCCGTGAGTTCCCTAATTAAGACTTGTTCCCAACATCCTCTAATTTAGGTAATGGTGCCATGGTTGCTTCTGCCAATGCCCGATAAAACCATTTCATCTGGTGACTAGCTGCGCCTAGGGAGAGTAATGCATGTAGTAAAGGGTGTGTCACTGGCTTCTCCCGACCCCTGCCCCACAGTGTTCCAAAAGTGCATGTCAGGGCCTCATATTGTATGAACTGGTCCACTGGGAGACCATGGTTTTCTACAAGATCGTCAAAAGGAATCAGGGTATTCTCCCGTAGCAGTCTCCTACTGACTCCAAACCCACCTCTGCCTGGTGAGTAATTGTTCAGGCATAAATATCAAGTGGGGATTCCATGAGGCAGGCCCTTGAATGGCAGTAGTGGCGTATATTTATGGACCTCTGCCGGTTTGGACATGCATCGTTTCCAGCATTGCAGCTCTGTGGTTTGCAGTAGTGACTGGTATGGAGTGGCCACTGAATGGTCAAGTACTTTAGCTAGTAAATGGATGGGGCGCACACCGAGCTCAGACAGAAACGTCCCCTCTGTCTTGACACCCCCAGACATTGTGCCAGCGACTGAAACTGGGAGGCTAGTTGGTAAAACTCGTAGTTCGGCACCCCCAGGCCTACTTCCCGCACTGGGTGCTGCAGCGTTGCCAGGAAGACCATCCATCTTCCCATACTAGGCCTCTCACAAATTAGCTCAGTGAGGCAAACCATCCCCTCAGCAGTACCAGAGGAAGGTTGACAAAGAATTAAAGTAGGCATGGTAAGATGACCATTTTAGTCGGTGAGATTCATGCCATAACTGGCAGTTTCAGGGAGCTCCAGAATGATACACAGGATTTAAGTGACTTGTCGAGCTTGCCCTCTCGTAGTTTGAACAGGGAATTGTAAATATGAATATCTAGATATTTGAACATAGTTTGAGCCCAATTGAGGTCATTTGGCAGTGTCAGAGGTCTGGTGAGGAACCCGACACAGGAAAAAGGTACGTTTAGGTTGTATTGACAGGACAGGAAATCTTCCCATGAGTCTCAAGGCTGTAATGGAACCTACCACAGCCTCATTCAGATAAACCAGGAGGTCATCACCATACAGAGAGACGGTATAGGTTTGCCTATATATGGTCAATCCCTCACATTTCCGCCCTAGTGAACCAGGGCAGCTAACGGCTACATTGCAGTGGCAAACAGTATGAGTGACAGAGGTATTCCTGATATGTGCCACAGGAGATTTTGTATTTGTCTGACACCATCCTGCCCATTTTAACTTTTGCCATTGGTTGACCGTACTGCATTCTGACCCACTTGACCCTGCAAAAGATGAGTTTCTTGGAGCAGAGCGACCTGGACCCCCCTCCCCTTCATGTAGCTATGGATTTTGGGCCTTTGCTCATCAAGGTCATTCCCCTTATGTTCCATGTAATGAATTTAATTGTGTATAGTGAAGTAGCTTCCCCAGCCTTCCACCGCCCCACCGAATTTCCCCCATGTTCTGGCCATACACCCTATACTGCGGAGAAAACAGCATACTGAAGAACAACTTCCCATAAGTTACAACTCCAAGATTCCAGAGCAGCTCAACAATGGCCAACCGCCCAAACCTTAGCCGAATCAGCAAGTTCCAATGTAGGGCAGAGTCCACTAAAGGTCTAGCTTATCTAGGGGGTGGAGCCATAAGAAAAAAAGCAGCATCTCACCCTGACCGCAGCAGCCCAAGTCTCAGGGCTGACTGCTAGGTGGCTGGCAGAGCGCAACGCCTGTCAATTGACATCCGAGGGCAAAGGCATTCCAGGTTTCACATCAAATTATGTCGTCTGCAGTTCTCGGAGTGACCTCCGGCAAGACCACACTACTGCCTTGGGAGACTTCTGAGACAGACTATTCTGTTCCCTTTACTGAACATGATCCCACTTTCACTGGGGTCCCTGCACTCTGCATGATCTGAGCCACTGCCTGGAGCGTGGCAGCCCTTTCCCTCTCAGTCTGGAAGGGGCTAGGTTTTTTCAACTGGTCCCGTCAGGGTCGTCTCCTAGGCCTTTTCTGGCTTCCTCTGTTCTTTGGTCCAGGGGGTACCCCCTCCCGGCACTCGCCTCTCAGCTTTATATGCCTCATTCCAGTCCCACTCCTTTTTTGGGTCCTCACAGAAGAGGATCTGTCCAACAAGCAAGATCCGGAGGCATGCAGGGAATATCGGTGAATACTGGAGGCCTTCACTACGTAGTATCTTTTTCACTTCCACATATAAAGCCCTCTTTCTTTGGACCTCAAGTGTGTAGTCAGGGAACATGGAGACCTTGCAGTTGTCTACTGTAAATGGACCATCAGACCATGCTTTCTGCAATAGCAGGTCTCTGTCTTTGCAATGCAAAAGTCTGGCCACCACGGGGCATGGAGGGCGCCCCGGAGCTCTGGGTCTGGCCGGGACCTGGTGTGCCCTCTCTAGGGTATAAGGTGACAATTCCTGCAGTGCAACCACTGTTCGAAGCCATGGCTCAAGATAGCCCAGATAGCTAATCATGTCTCCACCTTCCACCTTTTCAGTGCATTCAGCTTGCCCAGAGTCGCCCCTCCAAGTATACTCAATTCCTGCTCTCACTTGTTGTGCCAGTATCTGCGGAGGGTGCCCTTGACTATTATGCCGCAGAGCAAGGTAGTGGTGGTACCTGTTACCAGGTGAAAGCTGTAGGAGGATTGCTCCGGCCAGACCTTCTCCGTCATGGGGCCCTGTTCCTCTAGTCAATAGCTTCCGGATTTCCCTGGCTCCTCTTTGGCCACATTCACGGGGCCTGTGCCTGTGGCTCTTTATAGCTCCTGTCCTCCCTCTCCAGGCAGATCCCGCCTTACGTGGAGGCCTTCAGGTTTCAATCTAGACCTTGGCGAGGGCAGCAGGTGTCGCGTTTGGGCCCACTCTCGCCACTGCTGGCCCAGCTTCACTGCTCTCTCATGCCTGCTGGTACCACCCACTTCAGAACGGGCGGTAAACAGCTCAGTCTAAAGCCAAATCAGGACTTCACCTCTGTCTCTAGGACAGGCTGTTCTGACAGTACGCCACAGCCTACACCTCCCCAGGGCTCCGCAGTCCGGAGTGCCCAGCGTTGCTCTCAGGCCGCCAGCCCGTCTCTCGCTCAGGCTATCATGTCTGCTTCGGAAGGCTTTCGCGCCAAGCCAGAGGGCACTTTGCCTCCACCAGCCACCCCTGTTGTTTTCCCCGGCCCGTCTTAGCCCTGGGAACAATCAAGAGAAATGATGGGCCGATGCAGTGCTTCAAACTCACACATCCGCCATGAGCGGCTACCAAGTCACGCCCTCCTCAAATGACATCATTCACAGAACCTCTCACAAAGTCTCTCACACACGGGAAACATCCATTACAATGAATCCCTCAATTACATAGCATGCCATTACAACGCACTGCCTTCACAACGCAAGTGCTATTCCAATGCATATGCCTTTACCATGCATGCCTTTACAATGAATTTCATTGTAAAGGCATGAATGGTAAAGGTATACGTGTATTACATGTCAGTATAAGGTAAGCATATATCACGTCATTTTATGGTATGGGTTGGTATAGGTTTTGGGGTGGCAAGGGAAATGTTAGGGTTCGGGGTGGGTATGGGCTTTTGTGTGGTAGAGGTAATTTTAGGGTTTAGGGTGGGTATGAGGTTTGGGGTGGCAAGGGAAATGTTAGGGTTCTGGATGGGTAAGGGTTTTGAGCTGCTAACGGTAATTTTAGGGTTCACGTGGGTATGGGTATTGGGGTGCTAACAGTAATTTTATGGTTTTAGGGGTACGGGTATTGGGGTGGTAAGGGTCATTTTAGGGTTTTAGGGGGTATTAAATATAAATATATATATATATCCTGGGTTCATGGTGGGTATTGGTTTTGGGGTGCAAATGATACGTTTATGGTTTTAGGGGATATAGGTATTGGGGTTCCAGGGGTAATTTTAGGGTTCAGTGTGAGGATGGGTTTTGGGGTGTCAAGGGTAATTTTAGGGTTCAGGGTGGGTATGAGTTTTGGGGTGGAAAGGTTAATTTTAGGGTGCGGGTGGGAATGAGTTTTGTGGTGGTAAGGGTAATTTTAGGGTATGGCATGGCCATGTGTTTTGGGGTGCCAAGGGTAATTTTAGGGTTCAGGGTGGTTATGGATTTTGGGGTGGCAAGGGTAATTTTAGGGTTTAGGGTGGGTATGGATTTTGGGGTGGCAAGGGAAAATCTAGGGTTCAGGGTGGGTATGTGTTTTGAGGTGCCAAGGGTAATTTTAGGGTTCACATCGGTATTGGTATTGGGGTGCTAACAGTAGTTTTATGGTTTTAGGGGTATGGGTATTGGGATGGTAAGGGTAATTTTAGAGGGTATTAAATATATATATGTATATTTAGATATCTATATATATGTGTATGTATGTATATATTACCTACTGGCGGTCGCCAGTAGGTAGTTATAGTTAGGACCTATTTTCCATAGGAAATCCGCAACATTCTATTTGGAAAAACTTTGGCGCCGGTTGACGAATCTTCGCAACATTTTTAAAACTTACGTCAGCTCCGGTTCATTCCTATCCTGAAAGTTTCACGGTGATTCATCAAGCGGGGGCTGAGAAAAAACGGGGGTCCCAAAATGTGTTTTCCCCATGCAATTTCCCATAGGACCTTTAGCGACAGCTACAGCCTGAACTGCTGAACGGAATTACACCAAATTTAGGAAAGAGGTAGTCTTCAGTTCAGACTTGCGCCTTTTGCTTAAATGGTGCCATCTGTTCAGTAGTTACTAAGAAAATTACAGTTAAAATCATTTATATATCTATGGGCGCGGTGGATCTGCGGACTCTGAGTGCACCGTGAGTGTATGATAAGCGCACCCTTCCGATCACTCACTGAATGCTAATTGGCTGTCAAGTGGTTGTCAACATTCGAAACCAGGAACTGTTGGCAGCCATTTTGTGCCTCGGTAGAAGCGAGGCTGAAGAAGTCAGTGGAATATGTGTGCAAAACGTAGAAAGGAGGCAGGGTAGAAATACTTTTACCCTCTAGACCTGCTTAGGGGTCCCAGAAGGACCCCCCCATGGCACACACCATTTTCAAAAAGACCCGGCAGGTGCGTGTAGGTTGCGCGGACTCTGCCGTAAAAAAGGAAAAATAAAATAAAACAGAGCTTTTTTATAATTAGCCCCCAGGGGGCTAAATACCGGGCAGCCCTGGGGATCGTCACCCCCCGGGGCTACAAAAAAAATGGTGATGGGAGGGGTCCAAGGTCTCCAAAGCTGCGGGGACCACCACCCCCAGGTCTTTATGTATTGTGGGAGGGGGACTGCATGGCCCCCTCCTGGAGCACTCGATGGCAGCGTCACCCCCGGGGCTACAAAAAAAATGGTTAGGGGGCTGAAAGGTCTCCAAAGCCTCAGGGACAGCCACTCCCCGGGGCATTAAGTATTGTGGGAGGGATGGCTCCTGCAGTGTCCCTGGGTGCACATCCCGCCCTCCCATAGCAAGGAAATCTGTTCTTTCTTTCAAAATCTAAACCAGATTGCTTTTCCACATGGGGAGCTGTATATTAGTAGCTCCCCATGTGGAAAAGCAATGCCGACTCCCAAACGCGTAGAAGTTGTGCACGAAAGGTGCTGGAGTCGCACACCCTACAGATTGTGAGTCATATATCCAATGCGTGCACACCAGGGGGCTGATCTGAGCACCATGCTGGGTGCGTGAGTTCTAATTTTACCGTAAAAAATAGCCCCTATCGGTAATTTCGAATATCCCCTGGGACGCCATCCCCCGGGTCTTATAAAAAATGTTGGGGACCGTGGGGGGAGCCAAAATGCCCTCAAAGTCCAGCCAGCTCCCCACGTCCTTTGGGAGCCGCCATTGCTTTTCTACATGGGGAGATGCTAACACGCATGTAGAAAAGCAATCTAGTTTGGATTTTGAAAGAGAGAACAGATTTCCCTGCTCTCTCTTTCAAAATCCAAACCAACTTTGCTATGGGAGGGCGGGAGCCACGAGACACCAGCCCTCTCATAGGAAACAGCAGTGTCCCGGGGGTAGGCACCATTTATATTATAGCCCCAGGGGTTAGCTCTCACTCTTGCATAGCAAACAGCAATGTTGAAAAAATCTTCCGGTAAGATAACATAGGATTTTGAAGTCCATTTTCGCCGTTTTTGTTGTAGTTTGCTGCCGTTAAAGCAACGACAATTTTAACGCTATGTTTGTAAATATGACCCTAAGTTTTGTAATGTTGACAATCCCATCTCCCATTTAAATAGGCAAGAAGTATTTATTGGAGTGCATTGTGAATCCTGAAGTAACACTGTCTAATAGTAATCGATAAAAAATTGAAAGAGTTGTGTACTTCTTTTGCTCGTAATGTGCATAGGGGCAGATTTACAAGTTCATTGCGTTACTGTTGCTTCATTGTTAAGATGGGAAAAGTGACGCGAAAGTGGCTCAAGGGGCTTGTAACTCTGCTACACAGTGTTGTGTCTTACTTTGCTTTCCTTTCTGTTATGTAAAGGATCCTGGGTAAATATAATGGTTTATGTACAGCCAGGTCTTTTCAACCCTACCCCCAAACTGCTTACTGCCTGTTACCATATTAACAGTTCATGGAACAGTTAAGTGAGCACAGAGGTTAGAAGTTCACCACACAATGTTGGTAATCGAAACAGTTACTGTGCTGGAGTTTTACAGTTTTTCCATAGGAACTGTTAGACGTAGAAGAAGTCAGTGGAAAATATAATAAAAATTTTAACAGGGGTTCGCTGGGGCCCCCACAGTCCCGGGGCTTCACTCATGTTGGGAGGCGGGTGCAGTAGGCTGTGGAAATTATATCGGAAAAACAACAATGCGGCTTATTGCGGCTTTTCTTTAATAGAATGTGGAATAATGTTTATTTATTAGGCAGTGTTCACTTTTGTTACGGATATAGTCACTTTGTTACAGGAAATTTATTAATATGTAGGACGGCGGTTTCTGTATGTGTGCGTGGAACAAATTTAACGTTTAATTGGCTAAGGTGTTCCAACAACAAGCTTAATGTTCATTGGGTGCGAACTATTGAAAGTAGAAGTGTTTTCTGCAATTCACTTCTGCTCCGGAGAGTAGCAAGGACATCTAATTGGCTTACATGTTGGAAGGAGGACTTTCCTGAGCTTTATGTTGGTTGGTTACTAACTATTGAAAGTAGAAGTGTTGCCAGCCATTCACTTCCGCTCTTTGGAGTAGGAGGGACATCTAATTTGCTGATGTGCTCCAAAGAGGACTTTCCCAAGCTTAATGTTGATTGGCTGTAAACTGTTGAAAGTAGAAGTGTTGTCAGCAATTCCTTCCCTCTTCGCGAAGTATTAGGGACATTTTCATTGGGTAACGTGTTCCAAGCGGGACCTTAGGAAGCTTAATGTTCATTGGCTATGAAGCATTAAAAGTAGAAGTTTTGGCAGTCATTCCTTCCTCCTCTGCGGAACAACATGGACATTTTATTGGCTAAAGTGTTTCGAGCACAAGTTTGCTCCTTATTGGGTGGGAATGCTTCACTGTTGTCAGTGATTTTGTGACGCACTTCCAAAGGAGTATGGGAAAAGAAAGTAGTAAAGGGGAGGTTAGGAACACTATTAACTCTGTACAGTGGTCACAAGGTGGTGGACTGGGATTATGAAGGTAAAAATTGTTTTTATATATTTTAAGGGCCATTTATATAATTGCAGTGTGGTGTACAAATCGCGGCGGAAAAATGACACTGTCTTGCGGTGTTTTTTTAATCAAATTTGCGGGTGGGAGCACTATTTACTTATAATATGGTGTTTACTTTTCTGATGGGGAGGTGTGGTTGCGCAGCCAAAATTTCAGTCTAGGTTTGAAACAGTTTTTATTTAGCAAATACAAATAAACTTACTTTAGAAACTGACGCTGTATATATGAAAGGGGTGACAATTAAAAATGGAATTTAATAAAATATCAGTTAGGCGTGGCCATACCCTCCTTTTTTCTGCTATAGTTTGTAAAAGTGTTGCCCCATATTCTTGTTAATGTAAGAGGGCATAAGTTACTGTTAGATAAATTAGAATAGAAGTGCTACAACAAACAATCCCGCACTACATTATCTGAGGTCAGGGGAACAAGTAAAAAACTGTTAAATACAAGTGACTTCATATTACATAGAAATGTATGCATTATTATTTTTCAAATTTGTATTCTATAGAATTCAGAAACGTTCTGTCGTAGTGCTTAGAGGTTGCACACTGTTCCGCTAAGAAATCACATACTCACTTAAGAATATATACGATTGTACTATTATAATATACAGAACTGGTCCTATATATTCTTTAGGGAGAAGGTGAATAGGAACCGCAAATGAGAAGAATAAAAATTAGAAAATAACATTCTGAAATGTAGGGTTTATCAAATATTTAAAGTAACAAAGTATGTATTTATTCTGCAATTTCGTAAAATATGCCCCCTGAAAAAAATATCTGATCAAGTACGTTCTAATGTTTCGTAAGCTGTATTACAGATGGCGCCGAAAAATCTCCTATTCCTCTTCTGTACCAATAGGACAATCTATAACAATATAACGATTGATACCATCTTATGATTGAGATTAGAAAGCAGCTACAGGTCTGTTAACGATCATCCAATATACTGTCTGAGGCCCATCCTCCCACGCTGGTGCTCCCACGCTTACTTCACAATTCCTTAAGCTGCTAGTGGGGGGACTCGACGATTAGTTTTAAGTTTTAACCCTTTTTTAACTTCTACATTAATTCTTGTTTTTTTGAATTTTAACGTTTTGTTATGTGAATATTGGCTAATCTTACTTTTCGTATTGTAAGGATTTTTATTAATTCAACAATAAAGAAATATTGTATATTGTATATTGTATATTGATACCATTGTTACAGTAAAAAGAAAAGGAAAATAAAGTTATCTATTTAACAGAACATCCATAACAAAATACTTTCGAGCGGTAATTATTTTCTGAGCTTCTTTTCTCCGGGAGGTCAAAAAGGTTGATCCTCATGGCGACAGGTCATAAACTCCTCTGAGATCATGACTGTGAAAATTACAATATATTTATTCACAGTATATGATCAAAAGGGGGGAACAGACTAAAAACCAGAAGCTGGTGACGTTGCTTATATATCTTTACTCTTTATGCCGACGGGTCATGAACTCCACTGAGATCAGCATAACTGTTAATATTATAATATATATATTAACAGAATATGATCCCTAGGGGAAAACACACTAACAACTGGAAGGTGGTTATGTTGATTGTAAATGTTTAGGGTTTGCGCCGACGGGTCTCCAACACCTCTGAAGCGAAGTACAGTGTAAATATTATAATATAAAAAGTCACAATATATAAGCTGAATGGAGCCAGAAAAGGAGCAATATTTGTTGTAATCTATCTGTTTTTTAAAACAAGCTGCAGACGTTACAGAGAAAAAGGGAAAAACATGCAATAACTCTTTTTTCTAGATATAAATGTTTAAATAGTGACAAATAGCCACAAATTATAGCTATCTACTATGCCATAATGAAACGACTTACAACTCCGGAATATGTTTGTTGTCGCAAAACAAGACTCCGTTGCTAGGTAAGGGAACCTGCATCACAGATTGGTGACGCAGAAATAACTCACAAAAACTAAACTAATCACACAATAGGTGTGGTTTATATAGTTTTTGGTTGTTTAGTAGTCTATGGAAGGAAGATTCGGCTCCGCCTATGTAGATGTCACGTTTTACAGTTTACACGTGCTCACGTTTTAACTGTTTTACTTGTGCATGAGTTGGGAAAAGTTACAAACTGTGAAGCTGTAAAGGTTTCGATTTGCATAGTAACACGTATAAGGTCATTATTATCTACAAACGTTGAAGAGTTTACAAAGCGTTACCTGGTAAACTGTGTCCTTTGCATTCTCGTGATTAAAAACATCTAAATAGAAGACATAAAAAAATATCGTTTACAATAGAAGAGAAAAAAAACATATTAATATTTTTTATCACTATGCTTTTCAATAAAAAAAATGCCAGCATTTGTAAAACGTAAAGCCACCCCCGGAAAGGTGTGCCGGCGCTTGGGGTCTTGGGAAGATTAAGCAAGGTGTTACCTTAAGTGATATAGTGGTGGGCTAAGATGCTGATGGACTTTGTAATCGAACTGTGAACGCTGTTCTTGAAAGTCAGGTATTATAGGTGCTGCGTCATACTTTAACCACACTTATATGTTAATTACTGTTAATTAAGTTGAAAATATTCCTAAGTTATAAGTAGGGCTCCTTAATAATAATAATAATAATAATTCCTTTATGTAGATATAAATCATATCTTTAAAAGGTCGCACAAATCACATTGTATACAATTTTATAAAAATAAAAAAATGATTAAAAGAGAAGCAAACAATAAAATGTGGCCGAAAGCATGCCAGTTAAAACTTTACAATTTGTGGATTAGCCCTCCTGGTCTTTGCAAGTTCTATTAGAATGCATATTCAGACTTAGCGATGAGCAGAGACCTCAGAAGTATCCATTTTATCTAGGTTACGGTATGCTTGCTGAATAAATTTGGCCAAATTTATATTTAAATTAATATTATCCAAAGACAAAGCAGCAATGATGGCATGCCTACGGGACTGAACCCCCAGCCTGTTCCATTCTGGCTTAAGCAGATGCCTGCGTTGAGAGTTAAATGCAGGGCAGATGCAGAGCACGTGCAAAATTGTTTCAGTTGCTAACCCACATCCTCTACATATTGTGGCCTCCTTCTTGCGGCGCCAGGTGGGTAGATTTTGAAGAAAGCGCCAATCTCCCATTCTTAGGGCAATCAGACAGCGCTTTAGATGAAGTGAAAATGTCGTAGAGAGGTAGGCAGCAGGGGTTAGTCGTTTGTAGGAATTAACTACTGCCCAGGAATGGCTACGCTTTGTGACAAGAGCTTTGTCTACAGCCAGAGATTTCATTCTTACACATTTTTTGATTATATTTTTAAAAACAGTCTGACTGGGGTTAAGAGCCCAGAGTTCAGCAACTGACATTTGGTGGATATAGTCATTCAGGAGGCGGCCGAATGTTCCCCCTGGGTTGGTCTCGTTGATTTCTTTCCAGGTTAGAGATTCTAGTGTACCTGGTTCAGCCTGTCTTAATTTGTGACACAGCTTAAGATAGGTGCCGACATTAGAGGCTTCATAGTTAGTTAGTCCCAGCTCTAATCTAATCTGGGCCGGGGAAGCGGTGCTCGGCAAGTGAAGTGCCTTTCTGTAGATTTTAGTAGTGTGTTTGTTTAGGGCAGTGTTCATTTTACCTTTAAAGATCTCTATGCCATATGAGAGTGTTGGCCCGATCTTTGCTCTAAGGACTTCTAGTAAGGGGGCAAGGGTTGGGCCTGAAAGTTTCTTTGATAGTTTGGCCAAGTATACCACTAGAGCCGTAGTTTTGGCTGCAATCACACTGCTTTGCTTTGTGAAACTGCCCCTGGAGTCCAAGTGGACGCCTAAATATTTATACGATTGGTCAATCTTAAGACTTGTTTTATTGATTGACCAGCCACCGCCACTGTAGCGTATCTTACCAAATGGGACTATCGGGGTTTTCTCCATATTAATTTCTAGTTGGTTGTCAAACGTGTATTGCGATAGTGCATCAAGAAGCCTTTGTAACCCTACTCTAGTAAGGCTAAACAGGGCCAGGTCATCGGCATATAAAAGGTTGCATAATGCCGCACCTCCTATTTTGGGTGGATGGCTGTTTACCCTGTCTAGGGTACTTGACAGGTCGGCTATGAATAGGTTAAAGAGAAGGGGGGGCCAGTACGCATCCCTGTTTGACACCACGTAAGGTCATGATTTTTCGCGAGAGATGCGAGCCGGACCCTAACTTCACTCGAACCCAGGTGTCAGAGTAGAGTTGAATGATTGAGTTCAGTATCTTGTTTGGAATGCCCCACTGTGTCAGTTTTTTCCAAAGGGGCTCCCTGGGTACTCTACCAAATGCTGCCTTGAAATCGACAAAGCAGCAAAAGACCAACCTGCGTGTTAATAAAGCATTGCCGATGATAGTGGAAACTGCCAGTAAGTTTGTTGTGGTACCTGAATTGGCAACAAACCCTGTTTGATTCAGAGGAATCAGATCGTTATCCTTTGTCCATTGCCTTAAATACTCCAGAATTAGTCCTGCAAAATGTTTCGCCTCTATGTCCAGTAGGGCGATTAATCTATAGTTGTTCGGCATAGCTCGAGATCCAGCTATGTGAATGGGGTGAATTATTGCACCCCTCCATGAGTCCGGGATTGTCGATGTCCTCAGGGTGTAATTAAAGAGATTTAATAGGACCGTGGACCAGAAAGGGATGTCTGATTTATATAGCCTTTGTGGCAGGCCATTCGGGCCTGGTGCTCCGTCTTGTCTTCCTTTTGTCACTGCTTTGACCACTCGTTCCTCGGTTAGTACAAGTACAGGATTGGGGCCTGGGGTTGTACTGAGGGCGGTGTTCAATGATACATCGGCTCCAGTCCTGCGTACCCTCGGTTGTCTGGTGCAGTCGTGAAGGTATTGTGCCTGAAAGTGAGCTGTTAAGTATGTTACCCATTCTGCTTCCTGGATGTTGGCTGAGCCAGAGTTTGTTAGGTTCAGGTTGGTGTGGTTAACAAGGGACCAGAATTTCCTTGAGTTTTTTTGTTTGCTTTCCCACACCAATGTTACCCAATATTGGTTTTCCTGAGCCTGTTTCTCTTGGGAGACTGCCCTCATGAATGCTTTTTGGGCATGCTGATATGTGGCAAGGAAGGCACTGTTCCCCGGGAATTTTGAAGCCAGCCTCAATGCATTGTTCCTTGCTCTCTTTAATGGTTTTAAGGCAGTGACGGATGCAGCCCCTGCTGGTGGTGAACGATTTGATCTCTGCGTAGTCGCTGGATATGATTTGATCAAGTGAAGGCACAGCTGCGACCATCTCCATGTCTGGTCGGCATCTTTGCCGAGGCTGCCTATTGTGAAGTCCTTGCTTGTTTTTAAAACACTCTGGCTGTTGGATTCATTCCATTTGAGGCGCTTCAGATTTTCGGTGTGAATACCCATATAGGTTGTAGGTGCTACTTTGTGGAGATCCTGGTGTGTGGTGAGGGTGGTGACCTGCGGCCTGTGATCACTTTCAGGCCGTTGGTGGATGCAAAAACTGTTCAATTTAAACAGTAGTTCTGAATTGCAGATGGTAAAATCTAGATAACACTTTTTTCTTCCGTTCGACCAGGTCCAGTTCGGAGGTGAGTCACTTGTTGACCGGCCATTCACTACCAAGTAGCCTGCGTTGTAAAATCTCGTCACAGTGAGCTCACCTAGTATATTTGGGGCTTGCTTCAAGGGTTTAGATTGAGTCATGGCCTCGATGATATTAATAGGGTCCGGCCCTTCCATGTCTGCAACATTCCCCTGAAAAAGATTTGTGTTGAAATCTCCTGTGATTATGCGATCCGAGTTGGGATGTTCAGCGGCCATGTCGTCCATGATCTCGCACAGTCGGGCCAGATGGTCTTTTTTTGTACAGGTGCTGGGATTGATGTACACATTGACGAGGAGGAGTGAGCGCTGCCTCTTCCATGGGTTGATTTTGACCCCAAGTAACCAATCTTCTTCAAAATGGAATTGATTGAAGGCTCCTTTTAAGTTGTTTGAGATATATATGGACAGTCCGCCTTTGGGGTGACCAAATCGGCTGTCCCTGAGTGCTGGTTTTCGGAATTCAATGTATCCTTCTATGGGGTGGTCCGCCGTTGCCCAGGTTTCCTGTAGAGCGATTGCTGCATGTTTACACAAGAAAGCCATGGTATCCTCATTCGAGGTTTTTTGGTGAAGTCCGCTGATGTTCCATGAACACAGTGAAAATGGAGGCCGCCCTTGGTTGATGTCTCCTTTGTACTGTACTGTCTGTCCGCCGCTGAGAGAGGTTTCTTATAGGGATTATGTATTTCTGCGAGCATTTCAACGGCTGGCGGTCAGTTTGGGTGTTTTGATGACAGGATAGCTGGCAACCACCCCCAGCTATAGTTAGATTCTGCATTGTCTCCGCCTTGCTCGGGGCCTTTTGATTCAGCGTCGGACCCTGAGGCGATTTTTAAGACCGAATAGGGTCTCATGTGTCTTGTTTTGTTAGTTGTTGCCAGATAGCTGGGTGAAGTCGATCTTGTTAGCAGGGAGGTGGGATAGCCAGGGGTGAAGTAGGGGTATACTCTAATTCCCCAATTCCGCAGAATAAGGTTCTGTTCAAGAAAAGGTCCTACCCAACTGGCCGAGGAGAAAATCACCACCATGACCTCGGAGGGTTGGTTTCCTCGGGGGGATAGAAATTCGATGGATTCTATGTTGTTCGAGGTCAGGCCAGCTAGTCCCGGGATTCCTTCTGCTAGTTTTAACAGATTGGATCTGTTAAGAATGTCGTGCCGCCCTTTAGATTTATATTCGGGAGCCAGAAGAATCTGATGGCGCAGTGGGTCATTATTGATTGACTCCGGAACACTTATGGGCTTAATATTGGAATTTTCGGCTATCATATCCGGTTTGGTTTCATATAACTGTTGTGACAGTCGTTGCGGAGCCTTCTTCAAATGTAGACTATGACTGATCTGAGCTACAGGGTCATTGCAGATGGTTTTGGAATAATTAGGTCTTACCCTTGTGTTTTCTTTTCCCGGGGAAGTGAGAGCCATTGATGGCCTAGATTTTTCTGGTGTCGTCTTGGGCCCGGTTGTGCTTGCCGTCACTGGGCTCTCCCTGGTGATTTCTGTGGGGGCACTTCCCTTAGTTGTTTCCGGGACCGTAGTTTGTTTGCTTTGGTCCTGTGGGCTCATCACCGATTCTTGTGTGAGTTTTTCCAAGGTAACTCCCTTGGGGATAGTCCTTTGCTCTACGGCATTGTTTTTGACGGGGGATTTTTTGTTTTCGGGTTTTTTGAAGATAGGATAGAGATCCTGATGGACCATGTTGGAGTTTGCCCTATGTTTGTTTCTGGCTTTTTGCTGACGCTTGCGCTCTCTCTTGCTACGTGGTAGGACTGGCCCTGTGAGGGCACCCACTGTTGATACGCTTTGAGAAGCGGGACTGTTTGTTTGCACAGGCTCAAGTTGGCCATGCCTAGTTTGTCCGGTTGGTGACGAAGGGGGGCCGTTTTCAGCCGTCAGGATTGATTGTGGTTGCGCGCTCTGGGGATGACCGCTCAGCTTCGTTGGGCCAGTAGTTGTTCCTGTGGTTGGCGCGCCTCCTTCATTTGTGTTTATGTTCTGCTTGGCAGGGGCCTCAGTGGGTTTTAGATGTTCTTGTTGTGTAGAGGATGGCGGTTTGATGGATACGTTTCCTCCACTCAACAACTTTACTTCCCTTATAACAGTGGTTAAGCATTCTGGGAGCAGAGAAAGGGAATCTATGATTGGGGAGCAACAGCAGGGTGGTTGAGCAAGCGTAGAGGCTTGCGCCCGTAAAATTAAGGAATTAAGTTTGTCTAGTTTGCTGTCGATCCCAGATGTACATAGAGCCAGGGTGTTTAATAAGTCAACCTGCACCTCAAGTTTTAACGAGTGGTAATTAAGTGCGTTAACTGTTTGCTGCAGGGTCTGTGTTAGTTGTGGCCAAGCACTGGTCCCAGGGTTTTCTTCAGTATTTTGTTTTTCGTTTGGGGTCGGGCTGGACCTTGGGGAACTTTGAGACGTCTTGAAGAAAAGGGACAGGTCCGTCATGAGCTGATCGTTCTGGGCAGGCAGTGTTGGCTGGCTTTGCAGTGTGGCCTTTGTATGGCCAGTTGGCGAGAATAACATGTACGGGGGGCTCAAAGCCGGTGGTGCTGTTGGTAGTGCTGTTGTGGTGGTTATTGTTTGTGGGGTTAAAGATTGTTGACTGCTATTAGAGTGCTCGGGGCTGGCTTGCCCGTGAATTTGTGCTGTTGTTGTTTCAATCAATCAATCAATCAATACATTTATAGAGCGCACTACTCACCCGTAGGGTCTCAAGGCGCTAGGAGGGGGGGGGTGCCTTACTGCTCGAACAGCCAGGTCTTAAGCTTCTTCCTGAAGGAGAGGTGGTCTTGGGTCAGGCGCAGGTCGGTCGGGAGGGAGTTCCAGGACTTGGCGGCCAGGTAGGAGAAGGACCTTCCTCCTGTTGTCGCTCTTCGGATGCGGGGGACGGCGGCGAGGGCGTGGTTGGTTGATCTGAGGTGGCGCTTGGGAGCGTAGAAGTTGATCCGGTTGTTGAGGTAGCTCGGGCCTTGGTCGTGTAGGGCTTTGTGTGCGTGGGTGAGGAGGCGGAAGGTGATTCTTTTGTTGACGGGGAGCCAGTGCAGGTCTCTCAGGTGTCCGGAGATGTGGCTGTTACGTGGGATGTCGAGGATGAGTCTGGCTGAGGCGTTCTGGATCCGCTGGAGTCTCTTCTGGAGCTTGGCAGTGGTTCCGGCGTAGGAGTGAAAGGAGGCCACACGAGGGTTGAGCGAGGTCGCTACACAGGTTGCAATAGTTTGGGGCGACATTAGTTGGACCTCTGTTGGAGATATAGTGTTCTCCGGCTGGTTTCTGGGAGTTTGATAAGACCAGTGGTCCTCTGCTGGGGGCTTGTCCGATAGGAGGAGGACCGGTTGAGCATTTTTATTGTTGTGATCGATGCAGGGGGATCCAAAAATATAGACCTCTGATGGCTCAATTGCCCTCGTTGTTACAGGTGCCCAATGTTGCGCCGAGACCAGATTAAACGTCCCTAGTTGGGCCAAGGGATTGATAGTAGTTGTTGCCTCCGGAGGTTGTGCTTGTGGTTGTGGTGATTCCGCGTGCTTTGATGACGTTTTTTTAAAGAAGTCCCGTATGCTTGGGGGTTTTTGTATTTTTGGGCTCTGGTTGGCGTTGGCCAAGGCCTCTGCGGTGTCAGGTCGTGTAGCTGTCCTTCTTTTGGGCGCTGTATACTTCCTCACTTTTCCTGATCTCATTATTTCCCGAAGGCCTGGGCACTTCTAGTTGCTCACGAGTCCAGCACCGGTGGAACTTTGTTTTGCAGCTCTTTTACAGCAATGGGCTTTTCGGAATTTTCTGATTTCTGGAGCTGTTCGAACTGTACTGTACTGGACTGTGCATAGGCTGTGCGTTGTGTGGCTGTCTTCAAGTGTGGCACCTCCCTGCTCACCCCGTCCCTCCTGCACTAGAACCCCCTGCCCCACCACCACCCGCTGACTCTACCACCTCTCCACCACCACCGGGGTCCGAGGCAGCTTGGGCAGTGTACTGGGTGAAAGCGGAGCCAGCAGGGTCTGGGCAGGACAGTCAGGGCCTGGGCTGGGTTCCGGGACGGTGGGGCAAGGGGAGCAGCCCCAGAGCTGGTGGGTTCCCGTGGCCGGCCAGATAGTAAGCAGCGAGTGAGGAGTGACCAGGGGGCGTGGGCGGTAGAAGGCTGGGGCGCCGGCCAGAACCCTGGCGAGAGCAACAGGGGCACCGCAAGCCATGAGGCACAGAGGCTTCCGGAGCAAGCAGAGTGGTGAACTGGGAGAGGGACTCAGGAGCTCTAGTGCTCTAGGGCTCTAGGGCTCTGCGTGCTTGTACTACAAGCACGAACGCCGAGCAAACACCGGGCTGTCAGCGCGTCGGGGGGACGGGGGGGACATGAGAGATGTGAGAAGCCGGCCGCTCACCGGAGTGAACGTCGGTGATGGTGCGGAATGTTGCCTCTCTCTCGGTCAGACCCGTCAATCCTGCGCCCCCCCTCGCGCGCTCCGGGTGTCTTACCTTGAGTCTCCTGCGGATTTCTCCGGTCAGCCTCACTGCCTCTGCCTCACTGCGCCCCTCACCTTTAGCCTTTCGCCGAAGCCGCAGCGTGTTCCCAGCTCCTCACCGGCTCACAGCACGGCAGTCCCCGCACACCGAGCCGCCGCCGACGACGGCCTCTCCCTCACTGCGTCGCCACACCTACCCGACAGGCCTGGTAGCCTCGCTAGGGGGACGCGACCACTCTGCAATCCTTACGGCACTGCAGTACACAATGCTCCTTGATTTATGTTTTTACTGATTTTTACAGATAAATACAGACAGAAAAGTATTTATTTTCCTCTCTGTATTTATCTTAAAGTGTGGATAAATACAGAAATTGGGTTATTTCTGAGCGTTTGTAAATGCTGTCAATGATGAGTAGTAGGCCAATAGGTCTGTCATTCTAAAAGTAAAAGTGTAAAAACAATTAAAGACTTTTAGTACAGAGCCTTAAAGAGCGATATATATCCTCATATAAGACAACTTGCACATTTTAATATGAAGGTTGTGTATAGTTTATCATCTAAGAGTGTTTACATGAGTGAAAACGGTCAGTATTTCAACCATGAGTGCATATTTATCAGTAAAATAAATGTGGAAATATACTAATTTCAGATTCATTTTTTTTTTTACAAAACCCGAAATATATATGGGTAAATACACATACAATTATTTAAAAAATATATATGGCTAAATAAGATGGAAATGTCCAAAAAATAAATACCATAACACCAGGAGGTATAATTATAAGTTATAAAACACTACTTTTAAGTTTGTTTTTACTATAAAAAGCATACACATGTTTTTAAATTTTACTTAACAAACACTATAGGTTATAGGGATACTGTAGTTAGATATTGACATTTAAAAAACCTTTGAAATTCACTGAAAAAAACATAGGTTTCAGGCAGGTTATAGTTAGGAATTATCATTTAAAAAACCTTAGAAATTCACTGAAAAAACATAGGTTAAAGGCAGGTTATAGTTAGGAATTATCATTAAAAAAACCTTAGAAATTAACTGAAACAAACATAGGTTTCAGGGGTGTTATAGTTAGCTGGATATTTCACTCATACAAAACCATTGAAATTCCTCCATTCTAGTTATTTGTACTAAGTATAACTCACGCGCCAGCAATCCACTGCTGATGATGTCATATATTACATCATTCATGACATGGTCAGTGACATCTCAAATGACATCACTGATGACATCACTGATGATATCATGCACATGACAATCAGATACACCTCATCATACACTAGTATAACCTTTGATCAATCACTGTAAAATACAGATTACCATATTTGAATGCATTGACTCACCAATACAACATTCTAAATACCCACTCAGTGATTCTGAGATCTACACACATATCTAAACACTTGCCTATAGATTCACTCATACATGCTAACAAAGATCAATAGAACACTATTAAATATATTTATACACCTACATCGACATTACACACCAGCAGACACCCTATTCATGTATGCAGTTATCCTACCCACTTATGTAAACAATTGATCATACTTACATTTACTAAGCTACACACTTAGACAAACAACTTTATTTATTCATATAGATTATAGCTCGTGTTATAAAATCACTATTACAAGTATACAGTTTTCAATAGTCACTCATACAATCACTGAGTCTTATGTATACTTATATATGTACAACAACTGTCACATACATTGCCTTTTATATTTCTACCTTATTGGACATATATCATTGAGAAGTATATTTACTCATCAACACACCGATACAGAGATTCACTCACCCAAAACAACTGTTTTCACAAACAGTCTTAACCTCATATATGTACTTAATCAACTATTTACCCATCTTTAGACAGTTACACACCTTCCTTCCAACTACACACACATTTACTCTCTCATGCAAATACTCTCTTAACTAATTAAAAACTAATGTAGAGTTTCACATACCTAGTAACCAACGTATGCAGTAGTTTACACAAGACACAGAGTCAAACAAATATTCACACAGATCACTATCCCATATATTTAGTGAGACACTTTAAATTACTCACTTACACAGTCAATCACAGTAGTACTAAATCCTCCATCCAGACACTTCTACATCCACTCAGACTTCAATGCAGATTCCTATATCTATAATAATTATATAAATAGCAAACCAAACCACATTCACTGGATGATGTCATCAGTGATGTCATTTGAGATGTCATCAGTGATGTCATCAGTGAGACGAGAGGATGCGGCTGATGTGAACCCACGCACGTCGCCGGAAACGCTTCCTGTTTCGTTGAGCCCCGCCCCCTAAAGGCGCGCAACGCTGATGCCGCAGCCGATGCTCCTGGCTGTTTCCCTGGCTGTTTCTCCGTTCCCTCGCCTTGACTGAAAACGGGGGGGTAGATGCCCGAAAAACACTCCTAGGCCCCCCCCCGAAGCAGAACCTTTCTCGCGCTCGGATGTTCTGCGTTGTAGCAATTTCATAAAGGCATTGGTCTGACCGCTGGGTTGCCAAAGACCGCCAAGTCTGCGTGGATGGCAAGATCCCGGAGTTCGAGGCAGAAACTGGCGGGGCTGAGGTGAGCGCCCAGGTGGGCTGATCCCTTTCTCTCTTTCGGACGTCGCAGTGCTGAACAGCGGGCACTGAGGCCCCACTGGTGCGTCCCATCTATGTGTGAAGTCTCTGATGTTGGAGCCTGTGTCGGTCTTTGGTTCTGTCCACCCAGGGTCCTGATTGTTGCACGGAGTCTACCGTCCTGAATACCGGCCTTATTCGATTGTACTGGAACATTTGGCATTTGACACTGGCCATAGACGCCATCGGCAGAGGGTCTGGAAAGTGGAAAGTACGCCGATTTGTAAGAGAGACGTGACCTTGAATTAGGCCCTTGGAGTGGCTCTTAATTGGGGGACGGCTATATTACTAGCGGGACTGCTACCTCCAGATTGTATTGCGGCTCAGCAACGAAGGTCTAGTCGCAAGACAGAAAATGTTCTTTCACTTTAAGCTCCTGTGCTTTTGCCTAATTGAGTTTCCACTGCTCTCAGCTGCTCATTTCTTTGCTGGGGATAGTTGCCCATTTCCATCTAGTGGCATAACCTGAATAGGGTTGTGCAGTCTGTATACAGCTTCCATACCTTGCTCCCTTTCCTCCAGTCCTTCTGCCCACCCCCCGTTGTCTCTTCACCCCGCGGGCAGACATTATTCACCTTACAGACATGGCGGCGAGAGCTAGGGGTAAACAAGCTAAACCGGACTCGGTGAGAGATTCGGTAAGAGAGCTCTTAAAATCTCCAACAGTGGCTATACCCACACTTGTGGCTAAAGGAGGAGAAAAAAAAGGCAGAAGAAAGGCGCAGCAAAAAAATGCCCTAAAGTTTAAAGCAATAGAAGCGGCGGACAAGTTCAGACAAAATAAACATAATATCTCAATCAAGTCGGCTGAGGAGGAGGAGGACTTGGAAGAAGAGGATGAGGATGCGGAGACACTATCCGAACTTTCGGCAGAATTGAGCCTTTTGGCTGTTGGTGATAATGGTGAGGGGAAGGGAGGTGATAAGGCGGATAAGGTGGATAACACTGGTAAGAGTACAATTAGGAGAATTGAGAGTAAATCGAGTCCCAAGCAGTATCCCCTTTTTTCAAAACCAGTGCTCCAACAGGGGCGATTCACGAGTACTCCAATGCGGGAAGAATCCAGTCAAAGGGAAATAAGAGGAGCAATGGAGCAAGAAGATTCTAGAGAGAAAGGGGGTGCGACAAAACCAAAAACGCCAGTGGCAGAGGCAGGTTTGGAGAAAACAACAGAGGCAGAGGTTGCGTGCCGGATGCTAGTTCGCTCCCCCCCCCCCATCTCATTACAATTATTACAGCTACAGGCTCCTTTAGCCCCCTCCACTCCCTTGATCCAGGCTGCACTCCAGCCCCTCCTTTGTTCCACATCACCATCTCACCTCATCACAGTACTATCAAGATTCCAAAGTCAGTTCACTTTGCAGATAAAGTACCGCTCTTGAATACCGTCTCTTTGCCAAGTACAGCACCTTCTACCGAACTCTCAGGTCCAGGTCCAGTATGAAATCTACATGAGACTCAAGAAGATGGTGTATGCAACGTTCTAAAAGTGAATTCGATAGAGGAGATGCTTAAAACTATACTCCGCGAAATAAGGGATCTTAAAATCTCCCAAGCTCACGAGATATCACAATTGCCCTCCAGGCTTACAAAAATGGAGGAGCACTTTGGAAATCTTCCCACAAGGGTCTCGGAGGCTGAAGTTCAGGTCTCTAACCTAGAAGATACTTTGATCACGATGCAGAAAGACCTCCATGCATTAAACAAAGAGAAATCTCAATTGACGGAAAAGCTACAGGACTTAGAAAATTATAACAGACGGTCCAATCTACGCCTAGTGGGCATTTCTGAAGGCCTGGAAGACACGGACGTAGTGAAATGGTCAGAGTCTCTGTTAAAAAAGGCTATACCGGAATTGCAAGGTGACTTAACAATCACAAGAGCACACAGAGTCCCGGCACATAAACCCAATAATCTTAAATACCCTCGTACAATATTACTTAATTTTTCAGACTATAGGGTGAAAGAGAAAATCCTTAATACAGCCTTTTCAAGAAGAACATTCAATACAGATGAAGCAAAAAACGTTCTGATTTTTTCAGACATGTCAGCGACATCTGCCCACAGACGTTGGGACTTTGTTAAGATGATCGATTCTTTTAAGGCTAAGGGTGCCCAAGCTATGATCATCCAGCAGTCTAAGCTGAAGGTCTTAGCCAAAGGGAGATTCTTTATTTTTATAGATTTACAAGAAGCCCAGTCTTTTTTGGAGGGTCTCTCCGCATAGCTAAGAGCTAAATAAATAATCAAAGATCTTCTGGAGGGAGAGGGGGAAGCTCCTACGATTACTTGATCTGGGGGGGGGAATATATAACAAAAAAAATATGTTATTTTTCTTTAACGAGATTGTAAGGGGCGGCTGCAAGGGTATACAGGAAGCGCACAAGGATGCAATAAAATGGCATCCAACAAGAAGAAAAAGGAACAGAGGGAGACGGAAGTGGGACACGGGGGTTTGCCGTCACCTCTAGGGGGGTTTGAGGGGGAAAAGGTGAAGGGGGTGAAGGGGGTGTTGCAGGGGGAAAAAAAGAGAGTTCATATGATAAGAAGTCATATGGTCAGTTAGAGGTACAGTTATGATATGGGAGAAATTAGTGGCAAATTAGTAGCAGTATTTTGCTTTATGCTGATGCACTTTTTTCTTGCACTGAAAGGCACTTTAAGATTCAGAGCGGGGGGCTATATTACAAGTGCCGGTCGGAATAATCCATAAACCTATGGCAGCCTGTGTTTGTCTCATATTGGAAACTATTCCAAGGTTTAAGTTCTATGCCATTTGCATTCTTATTGCTGACTTTGCACAGAGGCCGTGTATATGAGGTTATAACTTTATCTCTTTTTGTGATGTTTTTGTACATTTACTTGCCTCCAATTTTATATCTTAGGGTTTTGTATATGTTGCACTTTATTCGCACTTTAAATGCTGATTTTGTACATGTTATACGGAATAAGGGTTTGCGTATTTTGCACAAAAGGGTGATCAAACTCCTACGATGTTTCTGTCTAAGATTGGAAACTATCGCAAGGTTTAAGTTATATCCCATCTGCACTTTTATTGCTGACTTTCCACAAAGGCCAGGAATAGGAGAATATAGCTTTTCTCTTTCAGTGATGTTTTTTTAAACTTGCTTGCCTCTAATTTTATATCTTAGGGTTCTGTATATGTTGCACTTTATTTGCACTTTAGATGCTGATTTTGTACAACTGTTTGCTGCTATATGGAATGGTGGTTTGCGTATTTTGCACAAAAGGTTGCTCAAACTCTTACGATCTCTGAACTATGTGCATTTATTTTGCACATATTTCCCGGGTCTCTTCTTCAATTCCAGTCTTTGCTGTACCTTGCACACAATTAGTTTTACACTCAATATATAAATACTAATGAGAAATAAGCTGAAGTTTTTATCTTTTAATACAAATGGTTTGAACAATGCTCGTAAAAAAAAACGCTATTGAATGCTGGCTAAAAAGCCTCTCCCCGGGTGTTATTTTTCTACAAGAAACCCATCACAGAGTCCAGGCTGAATCCGATAAAATTTCAAAGGGCTGGGCGGGCTATAGAGTTTCGTCAGTAGCAGGGTTGGCACAGAGGGGAGTAAGCATTATAGTAGGAAGGCATGTAGGCTTCTCCCCGGAAGGGTCACTCACAGACCATAGTGGAACATGGGCATTTGCATATGGTAAACTAAATCAGGTAAATATAATATTAGCCACAATATACGCACCAGTGATAGATGACCCACTCCCAATTCTACAACTGAAACAAACATTGACGGGTATACCTGGGCAATTAATATGGGGAGGGGATTTACATTTTTTACAGAACCCTTTAATTGATTCATCTAAAAAAGACCGGCGCCAGAATAAACCCAAAGTTGCCATTGCCTTACAAAGTTGCAAATCAGACCTTGACGTCATTGATTATTGGCGATCTCGCAACATATCTAAACGCGAATATTCTTGCCATTCTGCAAAATACAATTCAGCATCTAGGTTGGACTTCTATCTAACATCCTATGGGTTAGAAGTTCATAAATATGATCACCTACCAAATCCATTTTCAGATCACGCAGCACTTTATATGGAGCTAACTATAGGGAATCAAGAAACAGAAACACCTAGGAGATGGTATTTTAATAAATTGAACCTTTCAGAGGCACAATGGTGTACAGACATCGAGGAGGAGTTTGAGGAGTTTTTTTTATGCGAAATAGAGGGTCAGCTTTAATTAATGTAATTTGGGACATCTTTAAGTCCGCTCTGAGGGGAATAATTACCTCCAAAGAAATACCAAAACAGAGGGCAAAAAGGGAGGAGAAAATTAATTTACAGACAAATCTTGTGAAGGCAAACCAAGAGCACTATAGAGTGAGATCTTCGGTCTCGGGGCAAAAAGTAGCAGAAGCAAAGAGAAAAATGAAGGAATTCTACTATGATTTAGGCGACACAAATAGTCATCTCCATGCCCAAAACTCTATGAAGAGAGTGAATACACAGGTAAACTCTTGGCGTGGCAAGCTAAAGAAAATCAAGTCCGCAACAGAATAGAGCACCTCTTGCACAGGCGAAGACTACAGCTTCTACATTATGAGGGAGTTTACCAAACTAGTGAAGGGGTTGCAACAGAAAATATTCGGGAATTTTTAGATGCACTACAAATTCCCAAACTAGGTAATGATGATAACAAACTTTTGGCTGAGGAATTTACAATGATAGAACTAGATGAGGTAATTAGCTCCCTCCCCAGTGGCAAGGCCACTGGTGAGGATGGGATTCCTGCGGAATTTAAAAAAAAATTTGATGGTATTTTCCTTAAAGAGCTCCTGCTACTAGCTCATTTCTAATTACAAGGAGGGTCTCCTCCGGACTCTTTCCGCACTGCAGTGATCGTTAGTATTTTAAAAAAAGGAAAGGTTAAGGAAAACACGAATTCATACAGGCCTATAAGTCTTTTAAACACAGACTATAAAATTGTTACGAAACTTCTTGCGAATCGGCTGAATAAAATAGTAGGGTATCTTAAAGGTCCAGATCAGTGCGGTTTTATAGCAGGAAGACACCTCCACACTAACACAAAATTTTTATTGGAGGCATTGGACTATTTTAAGATCAATAAGGTAAAAGCTCAGATCTGGTTTTTAGATGCCGAAAACGCTTTTAACCTAGTGTCATGGGACTGTCTTTTTACGATTTTGCACAGCTTTGATTTTCCGACTGATTTTATCTCCCTCCTGAAACAACTATATGAGAATTCTAAGGCATAAATTATTATCAATAACATAAATGTTGGGACATGTAAAATTAACAGAGGCACGCGTCAAGGCTGCCCCCTGTCGCCAATTTTATTTGCTTTATTTATTGAACCTTTGGCGATTGCAATTAGGGGAAAATGACCGACACAGTACCTGTAGCCGGAATGACAAATATAAAACTATATGCTGATGACATTGTCCTTTTTTTAAATTCAAAGCCTACAAGTCAAGTGGAAATTAAAAAAAAAAATCCGACTTTCAAAAGCTAGGATGCTACAGAATAAATGTCAACAAAACGGAAATCATTTTAGCTAACTGCACGGCAGACACTTTATCATCGGAATTTAGGCAGATTTATAATACCCACCCCAAGAGATATCTGGGAATATTCATTTCTGACAATTTGGAAGACCTTTATACGTTAAATTACATACCCCTGTTAAAACGTATTGGTTCAAAACTAGATTGTTGGAACCAACCTCCGTTATCAATAATGGGACGTGTTGCCCTAATCCGTATGTCTATCCTAACACTTTTTAATTTCCTTTTTAGTGCAGGCCGTGTGCAATTCAGGTTTCATTTTTTAAAAAAGTGGATGCCGTGCTCTCCTCGTTTCTATGGGCAAATAAAATTCCGAGATTAGCACTTAGTACTTTATACCTCCCGTCTGCACAAGGAGGGTTGTCCCTACCAAATATTAGAGAATACTATTTTGCTACTTTTGCACATCACAGTTTTAGGTTTTTTTTTTTTAGATAATCATGAAGCAGACAATTTTTTTATGAGGAAGATGTTGTTGGAATTTAAAATCTATGATCCAGTAATAATCACGAAATATCCAAAGAAGGTGCGTTATAAGTCTTTACAGTGGCTATTTAAACAGAGAACCCAGCTCCTGAAATATTATGATATTTTTAGAACAAGTAGTTCGACTAACTTACTCAATTTAAATGTTGGGGAGAGGGATTGTCTGGATAAAAATACTGTGCGACTTTGGAAGGAAAACGGCTTTGAGAAAATCGAGGACTTTCTATTAGGGAACAGATGGAAATCTTGGGAGGAAATTACTGGGGAGATCAACCACTCGATCACAATCTTGAAATGGTCCTTTATCGCTCTTCATGCTGAGTTCAGAGAGCTAGACATATGTAACTTATTTCATAAAAGTGTCATAACGGAAGCATTGAATAGCGCTACGCAAAGGAAAATTAGTGTCTGGATAAAAAATCTCAAGGATGATAATTGTATTGTATAATAAGAGGGAAGACATTGAAATTACCAAATTCACGTGGGATAAAGTTAATAAATTTAACAAATGCATTTTTAGAGGCGCCAATTTTAAGCGAATGCAATTCTATAGCAAATGGTTAATTTACAGAACGCCCTCATTTCTCCATAGTATATATCCCCAAGTTGAGGATAAGTGTTTCTGCTGTGAAGAAAAGGGCACTTGGAAACATATAGTCAGGGAGTGTTCCAAAATACAGGACTTCTGGAAGGAGATAGGAAAATACCTCAGTCATATGATCAAAGTCAACATTACATTTGACGAATTTACTTCAGTCCTTGGTTGCTCCTTGAACTCCACTCCCTACGACGAATCCTTGTTGATAGCATCATTGGTAGCAAAATCGCTTATTTTGCAGTGCTGGAAATCAGAGGAAGTACCAATTCTTTATGCATGGAAAGTAAAATTATCTAGGATTCAGGGAAGGGAAAGAAAGTATGCATTGAGATCAGGAGCCCTTAGGAAATATGATAAATACTGGAGTGTGTTCGAATCTTAGACTTATTATGCTGGACATAGATTCTAATCTCTTTTCTCAGTCTGCTTTTCTGTCAACATATTGCACTATGCACATTCAACTTAAGGAGTATTTTAAAACTTTTTGAATTTGAATATGACTATGTATGTATTTAAATGAAGTTACTTAGTTTTCTTACTGGTTTTCATACATATTGTACCATGCACTTTATCAATTTCAATGCTTAAAAATGCCATGTAATGTTTATCCATTGTCTATGAACTCTCAATAAAAAAAATAAAAAAAATAAGTGATTTCATCAGTGATGTCACTGACCATTTCATGAATGATGTAATATGTGACATCATCAGCAGTGGATTGCGGGCATGCCAGTTATACTTAGTACAACTAACTATAACAGAGGAATTTCAAAGGTTTTGTATGAGTGAAATGTCCAGCTAACTATAACACCCCTGAAACCTATGTTTTTTTCAGTGAATATATATATATAAATACATTTTAAAAAATATATTACCTACTGGCGGTCGCCAGTAGGTAGTTATAGCTAGGGCCTACTTTCCATAGGAAATCCACAACATTCTATTTGGATTAACTTTGGCGCTGGTGGACGAATCTTCGTGAATTTCTCCAAGAAAATGGCCTGCTCCGTTCCGCTAGCACAGAGTCACAAGAAAACTGTAAAAGAATGTTGAAAAATAAGGAAAGGGGGCATGGTAGAAACATGTTGACCCTCTAGGCCTGCTCAGGGGGTCCACATGGATCTTTAGGCCCAAAATCTTTTTTTTTTAATAAAAAAAACACTGGGTACGCGTGTGGTACTCGTATGCGGTGGAAAAGGGAAAAAAAACCTAGAAGTCCGTTTTATTCTTACTTAGCTCCCGGGGGGGCCAGATCCCTGAGGCAATTCTTTTCTAAAATGGGGGGCTTGCTTGCTGAAAATGCTGCTGCAGCAGTTGATGTGCTTGGTGCAGTAGCAGGTGGGTTGTCACGCAACCTCCGTGTTGCAGCCCGAGCACAGTTGTTGGGGTGCAAGTTCTTCACGTGTCGCTCCATATTTGCTGTGCCAAAGGAGTATTTTTTAGATGGATCACCCCTTGAAAGAGTTGTTTGGCAAATTTTACAAGTTACTTTTGGAGCATTAACCTTTTTTTGCCCTTCTGGAAAAGTAAAAAAACTGCCAAATTAGAGCTTCTTTCCTCTGCTTTGGAGGTTCTTCAGGAATGAAATATTCCTCTGAAGAATGGCTGGAAGATGAGTCCATTGCTGTTATTATGGCAATTTTCATTCTATTTGACCACATTCTCAGATGAGATGCTTCTTCTTAGAAAGTCAAAGTAGAATGATTAAAATGGGACGGAACTTTCAACAGTTGGAATAGGAACCAATCAAATCTCTTCTTTTAAAGTCACATGGCTTTGCGTACGCTTACGCTGTGTTTACGGTGCTCTTACGATGCAAGTACGCATGACGTTCCTCCGGGATTTGTGTAATTGCTTTTAAAAGTAATATACGATTGTTCAAAGTTTAAAAAAACTATTTTAATAAGTACCTATATAATGTATTCTGTTAGTATGTTCATTAAATACATAAATATATGTTTTTAAATAATTAAAAACATTCACGTCTTTCGCTTACGAGGCGCCGTACATGACGTCACACGGAAGCTTTGATGCGACACGTAACGTGAAAGCGTATTCGTAGCGTATGCTGAGAATGATTAGCAGTACAAACTATGGTGCGATCACTCTCTCACTGTCAAATCAGAGCACAGGGCGCGCTATGAGAATGGTTACAAGTGGTCACTCATTGGATCCGATTCAGCTGTGTGGCTTATCCACGGTATCATAATGTTACCTTTTAGCCTGTTTAAGTTTGAGGTTTGCATGAAATACTATGCTATAGGCAGATATGGATCTTTAAGCAGCGCTTATCTCCATCAAGCTTGGTTATTACTATTTACATATAGGTGCCTGAGGGAGGGAAAATAAGTTTATCTGAATGGCGAGGATTGCACAATAGCACCAGATCACTCCTTAATTTGTAGATACCTACAATTGCATGGCTCTTGTAATCAAGATGCGCCTAATTTGGCATGAGTTTTGAAAGGCACTCCGACACCTGCTATCATAACAACGATGAGTTTACTGCCAAACGGGAGTTATTTACTTTGAAATAATGCAGATTGTTGTGCGATGTTAGCAGGCATCGCTTACATGATTACGGTAACTGAGCATGTGGTTTGCTATAAAAAAGTTGTGTTTACTCCTCTGCATGGGAAGCTGGATGTTTCTATCTGTCCGTCGAGTTCGACCTTGAAAGCAGAGTCAACCAAATGAGCCGTATAAGAGCGCTATTGTCTCAAAAAGCAGTTGCTCTTACATCTGCTAGAGAAACATTTGTCCTTCATGTAGCAAACACCCGCACAGAAGTGCATGCTTTATTAAATACAGACGTGCCCCTGCATTTTGGGGTGTTAATTCAGACTATCTTTAATGCGTCCTTGACTACGGAGTTACCTTACTTTTTTAAAGTTATAAGCAGTGGCCTTGTGACTTCTTTTCAAACTATATTTGGTGTCTTCTCTGCATTTTTCCATTCAATTTTTTCCAGCATCTTAATACTCGCATTAGTTGCCGGTGTGCTTTTATTAATTTGTTTACTTAAATATGGATGTACATCCTGCAGCACACGACAATATTTCTCGGCTGTTGCTGGTCGCAACCGAATGCTTAGTTATTACGGTGCGCTGCCTCTGGCTACATTGAGTGCAGCTTATGGATTATCGTTACGATTTTCCTTTTTCACATTCGTTCAACCTGTCTTCCATTGCCTGAGCTGCGATTTCGGCTGGGCCCTAGATTTGTGTCTCTGCAGTACGGTGTCTCCCAACGCGGATTATGACCAGCTGATGAGCCCCTTAGTGGTTCATGACATGCTCTGTTCTGGCGGCGGGATTATGGCCTTAGCAGCGATACATGGAATAATGGGACCTTGGAATGTTTTTGCAGCGGCGCATGGCTTTTTGCACGCAGTTACATTGAAGATGACCCGAGTTTTCCTCCGATGGTGATAGAGGCTCCGGTCATTGAGGAACATGTATGTTCATTCCCACTATTGAATTGGATGGCTGAAATGTTTTCAGATGAGAACAATGACTTCCTCTTAGAGGCTGTTGCTACATACTGTGCTTATACGCTGTTCGAATAAGAGTCTTTGATTTTTCTAACTATTCTTTATTATTTAGTTACAGCTTTAATGAAACAGCAAATAATTTTTTTTGCAAATTTGAACTTGACTCTGCTTTTCAGGCTTGGACTCTACGTTCGTAATTCGCCCACGTTTATATCACGTGCTTTGATCAAGGAAAGGTGCCGTGGGGCTGAGCCTTACACTCACACCGTGTTAAGTTAGCATGGGTTTATTAGAAGCTTAAACGCCATTTTTGCTTTCCTGCTCTTTTTTGCACAGGACACACACTTGCGATATTGTTTAGAGCAAGCTGAGTATTTTGCTTCACATGAGAATAATTTGTTATGCTACATTGGTAGACTGCCTCGCTAGTTTAGTGTGTATAGTGAGAGCATGGAACATCAAGGTTATCTTGGACACTGTGTCTGTTATTCTGAATGATCCTCGCACGTTTGAGCCATAACACATATGCAGCTGTGGCCACCTCTGATACTGGCGCGTTTAATAATGCACTGTGCAGGCATGATTACACACAGTTGGAGAACATTCATATCCTGACAGTTTGTGCAAAACTCAATGTGATCCACTACTGCTGAATACCAGAGGTATGGGTCCGCCCATGTAATCCTATGAGACCTTCTGTAGTTATAAACTAGCCTGTTAGGTAGGGAGGGTGAAATCTAGGTATATATATATTTTTTTTAATAAATCTAGGTATATTTTAAATGTGTTTCCCTTTAGCATTATAAGATGCTTTCTCCCTCTGTATTTTATGGAATAGTAACAATGCTGACAACCTTGTTTCTGATAATATGTTTTCTTGTATTATTCAAGGTACTGCCCATGAGATTACGGCGTTAGAAATAAACACTTCAAACTTGCACGTGTCTTTATTTACTCCTTATTTTGGACTGGTGTAAGACTATAACGAAAGAGTGCTCTTGTTATCCACCTTACTTGAGGTAATCTAAGTCGCATGTTCTGGGTTGACTAGTCATTGTGTTTTTGCTCTAGGACGAAGAACCAATGAGTCACTGATTGTTAGTCTGTTAGGGGGTTTGGGTACTAAGGTGGGTTTTGGAACACCGTAATTCACTCAGGTCCTAAGTCTTTATGCACAGTTCTGTGTAGGAGCAGAATCCCTGCAACAGTAGTTACAACAAAAAGGCTCGATAAAGGGCTTTGAGTTTGAATCACAATATGAAATTGAAGAATAATTGATAACTCCAGCCAATAAAGGGAGCAAGTGTGCAAATTTCACTGTGCCTTTGGTAGTTGTTACAATAAAAAGGCTTGATAAAGACCTGCACTTTGAATAGGAATATGAAATAGAAGAATAGTTGATAATCACAGCTAAGGAATGCAGCAAGGAGTTGTGTGTATGTGTGGATGATGTGTTGATTGAGTGCCACATCTAAGGAAGCAAGCTAGTGCACAAAGTACACACAGTGTGCGGTAGAAAGGATGCAAGAAAGGACGCAAGTGTGCAAATTACCCACTGCCATTCACGGGAATAGTTACCAAGAAGGCTGAATAAAGGGCCTGCACTTTGAATTTGAATTAAAGAAGAATAATTGATAACCCCAACCAAGAAAGGCATCAAGTAGGTGTGTGTATGTGTTGTTGATGTGTTGATTGTGCGGAAGATGAATAAGGTGAAAAAATAAGAAAGGCTGCAGACATGCAAACTTTCCACTTCTTTGTAAGGGAAGTGGGTGTTTAGTTTTCCAGTGCATATATATATATGTATATATGTATATATATATATATATATATATATATATATATATATATATATATATATATATATATATATATATATATATATATATTCACTGAAAAAACCATAGGTTATAGACCATATATAGTTAGGAAATAGCATTTAGAAAACCTTATTTTACTCACACAAAACCATTGAAATTCCATATATAGTTAGTTGCACTAACTATATATCGCGCACCTGCAATCCACTGCTGATGATGTCACATATTACATCATTCATGACATGGTCAGTGACATCACTGATGACATCACTGATGACATCTCAAATGACATCACTGATGACATCTCATTTGACATTACTGATCACATCACTGATGACATCATTCATGTGATGATACAATGAACCTCTTCAGACTCTAATATAACCTTAGATACACTCAGTGTAAACAGACACTCACAGACTGTCACTCATCCATGGAGTTACTCACACACCTAGTCAGTCTTGCAAAGAATCAATCACACCTCGATTTCCTCAACTATATAGTTATACACACCTTACTTATTGGAACATATAATAACACATATTTACTCTGTTATACAATCCCTGATACAAGTTCACAATAATCCATACAGCCACTCACACATTCACTGGCTCTTATGCACAGTTATTTATATATGTCAACTATCACATGTACTGTGTTTTACATATGTACTTACTTTGACATGTAGCACTGAGATATCCATTCACTCACCAATACACTCATGCACACAGTCAACCGCCCATACAGATGTTTCCACATGCACTTTTGAACCCATACATCTAGTGAATCAACTGCTCACACATCTATGCACAGAGTCATACACCTCCCAGACACCCACACACACACTCAGTCTCCCATACAAATACTTGGGCAACTAATCAATAACCCATATAGTTAGTCATATAGCTAATGATCAACACATGCATCAGATTACAAAACAACAGACACAATGATGCACAATTTAAAACAGTTTAGTCACTAACCCATGCACTCAGTGAGACACATTTAATCACTCACTTATACAGTCAGTCATGCACCTACTAAATCCTTCATCCAGACACTTATACATCCACTCATTCTTCAATATGTAAGACATATTTTAACTTTACAGAAGCATACAGTCACTGGATGTTGTCATCAGTGATGTCATCAGTGATGTCATTTGAGATGTCATCAGTGATGTCATCAGTGATGTCACTGACCATGTCATGAATGATGTAATATGTGACATCATCAGCAGTGGATTGCAGGTGCGCGATATATAGTTAGTGCAACTAACTATATATGGAATTTCAATGGTTTTGTGTGAGTAAAATAAGGTTTTCTAAATGCTATTTCCTAACTATATATGGTCTATAACCTATGGTTTTTTCAGTGAATTTTCAAGGTTTTGTAAATGCTAATTCCTAACTATATATGGTCTATAACCTATGGTTTTTTCTGTGAATTTCATTGGTTTTTTAACAGCTAATATCTGTAGCTGTAAAATGTATTCTTCTTTAAATCCAAAAATATATTTTATATGTTTATGAATAATTTTTTTTTAAAATATTTTTTTTTCTTCGTTCCCGCTTCGCGAATCGGGAAGCTTCCCGTTAGCTGACCTTGATGCCGCGAAATAGACCGCGAGCCGGTAAACGTTTCTTTACCGCAAGTGCCGCGTTAGAAAACAACATCGTGACGCCTCCCGTCCGCATGACGTTCCACGTTGTCGCTTGATACGTCATATGACGTGCTACGTTAGCGAACTGGTACGCGAAGCGAGTGCCAAAGCGCAGGTTTCTGGAAGCAAACAGGGAGGCCCTGCAAAGCGCTTAACGTAAACACAGCAAGTCATGTGACTTGGTAATAACACTTTTCATTGGTTCATTTCACTTTTGGTTTCCTAATGATGTAAGACTAGGTCATATAATCTAAAATGAACACTTTTGATTGGTTGAGAACTCTTGTTTTTCCCAAATGATGAAAATCCCTCCTTCTTTCCTCACTCTGACTTTCATCATTGTGAGAGAAAGACCCTTTGTGATCACTGAGCAATGGCTTCTTTAGTAGCTTCAGCTGGTGCTTCCCCACCACCTCCACCACATCCAAGGAAGAGTGGACCACCTGCTCAAGTTGTAATTCAACAAGAAGAAGAAGAAGAGGAACAGGAGGACGAGCACGAAGAGAGGCAGTTTTTGCCTGAGCAGCCCAAGACGTCTCACCGGAAAGAAAACTTCATTTGGCAATTTTTTAAAATTCCCAAAGGTCAGAAAAAAGTAAATGCAAGATACGTAACTTGCCTTATATGTCAAGATAGACTGTCCAGAGGGACCGACAAAAAATACAGTTTCGGAAACTACACAATGCATCGCCATATGACTACGTGGCATCCTAACAACTACAGTGCTGCACAGTTTCGGAACGACCTAGATAATCTCCCTATTATGGCCAGAAGATCTGTTGTACCGGAAGTAACGGGACCAGAGGGCAGGGAGATGGTGCCAAATATACAAATGAGATTTGGTGAAGTAAAACACACCTGCGTATTTTGCGATGGATTCATTTCCTACGGAGAAAGAAGCATCACTCTGATCAACAGAGCTATTGACTATCATATGCAAGTTTGTCCGAAACGCCCAAAATAATAAATACTTCTTTTTTTTGTTTTGTTGCTCCTGTTGAGCCCTTTACAATGAATCGTTTTCATTGCCCCCTCCAAGAAAAACCCAAAAAAATATAAAACTGTTCCGAAAAATTCAAAAACAGTAAAAAAATGTTCAGAAAAATAAAAAAAAAAGTTCTTTTCAGAACTACCTCCCCGTTATTAAAAAATTGGTACAATATTTGGAACTGTGCCAACCTCTATTTCTCTTAGTTCGCTTCCTAGTTCGCTCGCTGGTACGCGAACTGGAAGCGAACCAAAAACAGTAAGTATAAGGGAAGGAAACACACACTTATGTTAAAAGAAAGACAGCTATAGGGGAGTAAACTAGAGATACTATTACCCATAATCCACTACTGATGATGTCACATATTACATCATTCATGACATGCTCAGTGACATCATCAGCAGAGGATTGCGGTTTTTTTGGCAACATGCCTTATCCACGGTTTAATAACGCTGCCTTTTGCTTTATATAAGTTTTCAAATTGTATGAAATATATACCAATAGGTCTTTATGAACCTTTAGGTAGTGCTTTTGTTCATGAGGTCTGGTCGCTTCCATACACATACAGATGTTTCAAAGATGATCAAGAAGTTTATCTGAATGGAGAGGAATGCACTGAGACGCCAGATCATTCACTAATGTGTAGGCACATACAGTTACACGATTCATGCAACAAACACCGACCAAATATGGCTTGCGTGTTGCAAGGCACGCCAGTTCCTGCTATCATCCCCACGTTCAAGTTGTTGGAAAATGGTAGTTATTTGATGCTCAATAATGAAGATTGTTCTGAGTTAATTAAAAGTATTCCTTTTATCGTAACAGTAAGTGAACGGGTTATTTGCTGCAGAAATGTTCTATTTCCTCCCACACATGAACATAGGGAGTTTTCAATCTGGCCACAAATACCAACCTTGGGACACGTTTCAACGGCATGACAAGAATAAGAGCTCTTTTGTCTCAGAGAGAGGTGGCCTTGAGTTCGGCCCGTGAAACTTTCGTACTTCACATAGCGAACACCCGTACACAGGTTTGCCTTTCAATTTCAGCAACATGTTTCCGACTATCTTTAACGCATCCTCCACAAAATCCCTGGCACACTTTTTTAAAGTTGTTACCAGTGGTCTCGTGACTTCATTTGAGAAAATCTTTGGAGTCATCCCTGCTCCCTTTCATTCCATTTTCTCCACTCTGGTTCGTGGATTGCATTTTTACTTGCATTACCAGCGGACGCTCTTGTGCTTTTTTACATTTTTAAATATGGATGTCCCTCCTATGCAACCTCCGACCCTGCAGCTGCTGACACTGTTCCGCAATCGCATGCTAGAATATTATGGCACAATGCCGTTGGCGATATTAAGCACGGCATATGGATTATCTTTTCGGTTCTCCTACTTCACCTGTGTCCAGCCTGTATTTCACTGCCTGACCTGTGATTTCGATTGGGCCATTGATTTGTGTCTCTGCGGACCGGTTTCTCCTGACGTCGACTTTAATCAGCTGATGACTCCTATCATTACTCACGAGTTGATTTGTCCTGGCGAAAGGATTATGGCTGTGGCATTGATGCATGGACTACTTGGTCCCTGGAATTTACTGGCGGCAGCACAGTCTTTCTTGGAACACAGCTTTCTTGAAAACCCACCGAGCTGTCCTCTGATGGTGATAGAGGATCCGGTGCTGGGAGAGCACGTATGTTCTTTTCCGCTTTTAAATTGGATGGCTGAACTGTTTTCGGATGAAGACGGTGACTTCCTATTGGAGGCTGTTGCAGCTTATTTTGCATACACAGTTATGTCATAGACCTTTTTCATGTTTGATATGCTGAGTACTAGCATTTCATTGACAATTCATTGACTTATTTGTCAAGTTTTTATTATTTACCTTGCCTATTGGCTTAAGACTCGATAAAGTACTTGGCTGTTTTATTTTTCTTTAGCATTGAATTTTCCTAGTTTTTAATGCTTTACCTTGCGGACCGTCCACATATAAACTTGCAATCTGCTCTCATGAGATGGCACTTCTATTATCTTATTCAGTTCGTTTCCGGATCATGAGGAGGTGTCATCTAGGTCCTGGATATCTTTACACCGTGTTAAGTTAGCATGGGCTCATTACCGGTTTAAACGCCATTTTTCCTTTTTTGCAACTTCTGCACACGACACTTAGTTGTTGCTTTAGCTTTCCACCTAGTAGTTCATCGTGGTTTACATGAGAATAATATGTTATTGGTCTACTATCTGCTTTACTTGTTAAACTATATCTGTACAGCGAGTGCTAAAGTTTCAAGAACAACACGATACAGAATTGTTATGAGGTCTGATCTCCACGACTTCATACTCATAACATAAGTGCAACTTCTGCCAATTCTGGGCATGAGGCGGGTTTTATATTGCTTTGCCGAACACACATACACAACAGTTGATGCGGTTCACATGAAGAGAGAGCTGGTGTATGCTGATGTGATTCCTTCAAATCTAAGACACTAAAGTATGGACACGCCCTAAACCAACACAAAGAGACCTTCTTAGCAAATAATATAATATGTGTATTAGGGAGGGTGAGATATAAGCAGCCGCGGGCCGTGGAGGGAGTTACGATGGGGCAGGGAGGCGGGGAGGGGGAGAAGCAGGGTGGAGCCCTCTCTACCTTGCCCCTCCCCCTCCCCGCCTCCCTGCCCCACCGTAACTCCCTCCACGGCCCGCGGCTGCTTATAAGTGTTGCTAACTCTTATTCATTTACAGCATGTTAACATACTGTCACCATTCGCTTTTTATGTACTAGTAACTATGCTGGTAATTTTGCTACTGATAATATGTGTACTTGTATTCTCCACCCTGCTTCTCCCCCTCCCCGCCTCCCTGCCTCACCGTAACTCCCTCCACGGCCCGCGGCTGCTTATAAGTGTTGCTAACTCTTATTCATTTACAGCATGTTAACATACTATCACCATTCACTTTTTATGTACTAGTAACTATGCTGGTAATTTTGCTACTGATAATATGTGTACTTTTATTATCTAAGGTACTACGCCTGAGAAGACGGCATTAGTAAATAAACATTTCAAATACACATGTGTTCTTCTTAACTCCATGTTCTGGTTTCTAAGAAATATATAACGACCGACTGTTCATGAGTTCCACGTATCCTGAGGTACTATAAGTTCATATTCTGGATTGTCTAAACATTGAGAGTTTGTTATATCCAATGTGACACTGTACCTAGCTTGCTAAATAGTTTTTGATTACTAACGTGAGTTTTGGGACACCCTAATTCGCCGAGGTTCCAATCCTCTGTCCACAGTTCTGTGTGAGAACAGAAACCCTGCGACAGGGGCACCCCCGACCCTTGCTGGAGCTTCATCACACTCTCGATACAACTCCAGCAATGCGCCACCTTTACGGCACAGATACATCACGCATCTGTGCTGTTTTTGCCCCATGATGCGCCGCATTGTAAATGCAGCACACCATAGGTGACGGAACAGCGGCACAGAATGACTAACACATCCCTGGTGATGCGCCAGTCATCATAAATCTATCCCTATGCTTCTTATCTTGTTAGAGATGAACCGCCATATGTATCATCAAAGTTATTTGCATTTCCTAAATAGCGAACTTTAAGGAATAAATAGCGATTCTTTACCATTCCTAGTTTGCGATGAGCTATTTGCTAATTAGCCGAATGTAGCCCAATGAAGCCCAATGTAGCCCAATGTAGCCCAAAGATGGCCGCCAGACACACAAAAAAACAAATGTAGCCCAAATATCAGCCAGATGTAGCCCAACTATAGCCCAGTGACAGAATGACCAATCAGCTTCGCAAACCTCCGTTACGCGAAGCGGAGCGCTGTTACAGATATATATCTTTTTTTGAACGTTAATTTCTCAAAATCCACTGGAGCACATATATTGAGACCTAGCAAAGGCACATCGGGCTACCAGTCCCTAATATTTTGCCAAGTTTCGTGCAAATCCATTCAGCCGTTCAATTATTATTTTTATTATTTTTTTTTGCCCCGCGGGGCCCTTTTAAAACCTCCACATCAAACCTAGGGGGTCAGCGAGGATCTACTATGCCCCCTTATAGTTATTTCCCCCTTTGTTTTGACCTCCTCTTGTCTCTCGATCCTACCGAGAGACAAGATGGCGGCCGCTACGGACTGTTTGGAATGTTGACAGACGCCGGAGAACCAATCAGCTTCGCTTCACAAAGCTCCGTTGCGCGAAAAGTCCGCGAACCAGAGCGCTAACCGGTCCGCTGTTACAGATATATATCTTTTTTTAAACGTTAATTTCTCAAAATCCACTGGAGCACATATATTGAGACCTACAAAAGGCACATCGGGCTACCAGTCCCTACAATTTTGCCAAGTTTCGTGCAAATCCATTCAGCCGTTCGGGCTAAAAGTGAGGCCAACCGCCCTATGGAAAACTCAATGTTAAAAACACGTTTTGGGACCCCCCTTTTTTCTCGGCCCCCACTGGACGAACCCCCCCCAAATTTTCAAGGGCTGCTCAGAAACAAAATGTGCCATTTTCCTGAAAATTTCAGCCAATTCCGTCCACAAACGCCAAAGTTATTAGACATAGAATTTTCAAAAAACCCATAGAGAAAAAATCCTAACTATATATACCTACTGGCGACCGCCAGTAGGTAATATATATATATTCGCTGAAAAAAACATAGGTTTCACACACATTATAGTTAGGAATTAGCATTTAAAAAACGTTTGAAATTCACTGAAAAAAACATAGGTTTCACACACGTTATAGTTAGGAATTAGCATTTAAAAAACCTTGCAAATTCATTAAAAAAACATAGGTTTCACACATGTTATAGTTAGCTGGACATTCCACTCATACAAAACCTTTGAAATTCCCCGTTATAGTTAGTTCAGCTAACTATAACTTGCGCACCCACAATGCACTGCTGATGACGTCACATATTACATCACTCATGACATGGTCAGTGACATCACTGATGCCATCACTGATGACATCTCAAATGACATCACTGATGACATCACTGATGTCATCATCCTTGTGACGGGGTGGCAGACCTGCTGTCAGCGTAATATAACCGTTGATGCACACATCCAAAAATAGAAACTACAATTTTCAAAAAAATGGAGATACCAATACCACTTACAACAACCTATACAGTAATTCCACATCTACATACACACCCACTCATTCACCAACACTCGTATATAGTTACTCATAAATGTAATCACTCATCATATGTACTCATGCACATATACATCCTGTTACACACCTACACTCATACATAGAGTTACTCACACACATAAACAATCACTTATAGAAACACATACTTATTTATACAGGAACTCTTCCAATCTCTCACTCTCACATATGCTCGCTTATATACATCAATACTTAACATACTCACATATACTAGTTTAAAACATATGTAGTCACTCATAAAGATACTATTGAGGCAGTGATTTACTCACTAACACACCCATACACACACTCATCCACCCATACGGTCTTGCACACATGTTGTCTTCAAAACACATACAAACAGTGAGTCACTCATTCATGCATCTATGCACTAAGTAATATCCCTCACCGAACTATACAGACACTCATACTGATACTCAAGAAACCAACCAATAACCCATATTGACACTTATGTAGCTAATCACCAACCCATGGAGCCACTTATAGACAAAGTGAGACACAAATACAGATATTTACATATTTAAACATTACTCACTAATACATGTATTCCCTAAGATACACTTAATAAGTCAGTTATGCAATCATTTTTACAAAAAAACATCCATTTACACACTTATTTACCCATTTATTTTTCCATTTACCTTTAGATTTACATACATAAAAATATTTATTTTACAGAAAGACACACAATCACTGGATGATGTTATCAGTGATGTCATCAGTGATGTCATCAGTGATGTCACTGACCATGTCCTGAGTGATGTAATATCTGACGTCATCAGCAGTGCATTGCGGGCGCGTGAGTTATAGTTAGCTGAACTAACTATAACGGGGGAATTTCAAAGGTTTTGTATGAGTGAAATGTCCAGCTAACTATAACATGTGTGAAACCTATGTTTTTTTATGAATTTGCAAGGTTTTTTGAATGCTAATTCTTAACTATAACGTGTGTGAAACCTATGTTTTTTTCAGTGAATATATATATATATATATATATTACCTACTGGCGGTCGCCAGTAGGTATATATAGTTAGGATTTTTTCTCTATGGGATTTTTGAAAATTCTATGTCTAATAACTTTGGCGTTTGTGGACGGAATTGGCTGAAATTTTCAGGAAAATGGAACATTTTGTTTCTGAGCAGCCCCTGAAAATTCGGGGGGGTTCGTCAAGGGGGGGCCGAGAAAAAAGGGGGGTCCCAAAACGTGTTTTTAACATTGAGTTTTCCATAGGGCGGTTGGCCTCACTTTTAGCCCGAACGGCTGAATGGATTTGCACGAAACTTGGCAAAATTGTAGGGACTGGTAGCCCGATGTGCCTTTTGTAGGTCTCAATATATGTGCTCCAGTGGATTTTGAGAAATTAACGTTTAAAAAAAGATATATATCTGTAACAGCGGACCGGGCAGCGCTCCAGTTCGCGTACTTTTCGCGCAACGGAGCTTTGTGAAGCGAAGCTGATTGGTTCTCCGGCGTCTGTCAACATTCCAAACAGTCCGTAGCGGCCGCCATCTTGTCTCTCGGTAGGATCGAGAGACAAGAGGAGGCCAAAGCGAAGGGGCAAATGACCATAAGGGGGCATAGTAGATCCTCGCTGACCCTCTAGGTTTGATGTGGAGGTTTTAAAAGGGTCCAGCGGGGCAAAAAAAATATATAATAATAATAATCGAACGGCTGAATGGATTTGCACGAAACTTGGTAAAATATTAGGGACTGGTAGCCCGATGTGCCTTTGTTAGTTCTCAATATATGTGCTCCAGTGGATTTTGAGAAATTAACGTTCAAAAAAAGATATATATCTGTAACAGCGCTCCGCTTCGCGTAACGGAGGTTTGCGAAGCTGATTGGTTCTCCGGCGTCTGTAAACATTGCAAACAGTCCGTAGCGGCCGCCATCTTTTCTCTCGGTAGGATCGAGAGACAAGAGGAGGCCAAAGCGAAGGGGCAAATGACCATAAGGGGGCATAGTAGATCCTCCTTGACCTCTTAGGTTTGATGTGGAGGTTTTAAAAGGGCCCCGCGGGGCAAAAAAAAAATAATAATAATAATCGAACGGCTGAATGGATTTGCACGAAACTTGGCAAAATTGTAGGGACTGGTAGCTCGATGTGCCTTTGCTAGGTCTCAATATATGTGCTTCAGTGGATTTTGAGAAATTAACGTTCAAAAACAAGATATATATCTGTAACAGCGCTCCGCTTCGCGGAGATAAAATTATATCTGTATTACCTAGCTGTTGCGAACACCAGTTAGCGACGGCTAGTAGGAGATAGCGACCATCTTGGGCCCCACTTTGCATGTGAGTGATATTTATCACTAATGACATGCAAAGTGGGCATGCCAAGATGTTAGCGACTGGAAACAGTCGCTAACATCGCTATCTCCTATTATCAACTTTTGGAAATATTCGAGATAAGCGCGAATATCTCCAAAAGCTAGCACCTGCCCTGAGCAGTTCTTAGCCATGTTATCCAATGGGAGGTGGATAACATGGCTAAGAGCATTAGCTCGGTAATGCATGAATATCGCTGAGTTTTCAGCGATATTAATGCATTGCGGTCGTTTATTATCGTATTTGCGATAAACCTTGATAATAGCAAGGTTTATCTGCGATAATTTCTGACGATGGTTAGCGGTAAAAAAATCGTTGCTAAGCATCGTTAGGGATAAATATCGCTTAACTTTGGTAATATGCCCCAACGTCTGTTAACGTTCGATTCGAAGGAAATCAGGAAGTGTTGAAAAACATTGTCTGCGCCATCTTGTCTTTTTTCAAATGCCACACTTTTGTCGTGCACGGCAGCCATTTTAGATGCCTTGACCAGACCCACTCTGTGCACGCTGTCGATCCTTAGCATGGCTCCCCACCCTCGCAAGCATCTCCCCCAGGCAGTGGTCACCCCCGCTTTCTGTCTTATGCATGGGTAATAAACCTCCCCCCATCTGCGCTGCTCTTCCCTGAGAATCACACCCTGTGCCCGCCCAACACCTCCCTTTCGCCCTATTCACTACCGCACCCTCTGACACTCCTTTTCCTCTGTGTCCGATTGTCCAGGCTGGTCCTAGGGTATCAGCTAGCCCTGCAGATGTAGTTTATGGCCCCAGCTGTAAAGAATCACCCCTCTTCAAAGGAGTTATAGTAGATCAAGGCCTACACTCGATGAGATTCGTCACAGCAGAAGCGTTCCTATTATCTGAAAACCATCCTGTATTGTGATTGGGGAGGGGACCGAGCCTGAAGCGGAAGATTCCAGGGATGACTCTTTGTACATCAAAGTTTTTACAATTATGTGTCACATTAAAAATATATAGCACTCCGACAAAGTAGTAAGATTATAAAACTTTAATAATTTATAAATATATACAAGAAAACAAAAATAGTAATAACATATAAACATTTTTAGGGAAAAACAACGAAGTAGCGGTCGGCTGTGCGAATAGTCCCAACGCAGCACAACGTCCAGATTTCCGGCGTGGGGCGTCGCGGGGGGTGGGTCATCAGTAGCAAACTGTTGTGCGAATAGTTCCAAGGCAGCAGAACGATGGCACCAAGGTGATGTCCAGTAAGTGTCCGCACTGGTTTTGGTATCCTACAATGCTGCTCCGAATAACGGCGTGGGGCGCCCCGGGGGAGGCGGCGTGAACGGGCCTCTCCAGGTGGAGTGTCATCTGTTGTAGTGGGGCGCCCCTTTACCGTTTCAGTTGCCATTCCGTCCGTTTTTGGTCCACTGTGTCAAAAGCCGGAATTCAGCTGAGTTGCGCCCACTCTTGCGGTGCAGCGATAGGCGGCTGTCACAGGACTCTCAAAATGGCGGCAGGCTCTTTCCTTTTTGGGCCTGGTCCACTGAAATGGCCCTGGGACACCTTGGAAATCGGACGCTTGTCTGCTAGGTCTTGGACCCCATTCTCGAAAGCGTCCCCTCCGCCTTGAGGATTTATCAAAAGTTTTGGGGGCCCCCGACTCCTGTAGGCTTCTGGTGGGGATCGGCTGCCATGATTGCTCGCGGAATGACCACGACGGAGCTACGAGATGGTGGTGCTCTCATGCTGACGCCAGCTTCAGTCTGAAACATCCATAAACAAGGTGGGGCTTTCATCGTTTGGGGTAAAAAAAAAGTTTTCATCCAATGAAAAGTGTTGTTTTTAGGTCATATGATCAAGCCTTCCATCATTAGGAAAGCAAAAGGAAAATGAACCAATGAAAAGTTTTATAAACAAGTCACATGACCTGTTATGCGGCATAGGGTATAAAATGCGGAGAAAATACGTTGGCACGTGAGGCGGCGTCAGTAGCGGACCGATGTGCGAATAGGCCGAAGGCAACACAACGCGCCAAGATCCGGATGGCACCGAGGTGGTGTCCAGCAAGTTGCAGCACTGGTGTGGCCATCCTACAATGCTGAAAGTCGGCGTGGGGCGCCCCGTTGGCCTGTGAGTTTGCGTCAGTAGCGGACCGATGTGCGAATAGGCCGAAGGCAGCACAACGCGCCAAGATCCGGATGGCACCGAGGTGGTGTCTAGTAAGTTGCCGCACTGGTGTGGCCATCCTACAATGTTGAAAGTCGGCGTGGGGGCGCCCCGTTGGCCTGTGAGATGGCGGCAGTAGTGGACCGATGTGCGAATGGGGCCAAAGGCAGCGCAACAATATTTTCTGACTAGAAGACACCACAAGGCGCTGAGATGCCAAGCTCCGGATGGCACCGAGGTGGTGTCTAGCAAGTTGTGGCACTGGTGTGGCCATCCTACAATGGTAAAAGTCGGCGTGGGGCGCCCTGTTGGCGTGTGAGATGGTGTCAGTAGCGGACTGATGTGCGAATGGGGCCAAAGGCAGCGCAACAATATTTTCTGACTGACACCACAAGGCGCTGAGATGCCAAGATCCGGATGGCACCGAGGTGATGTCTAAGTTGCGGACCGATGTGCGAATGGGGTCAAAGGGAGCGCAACAATATTTTCTGTATGGAAGATACCACTAGGCGTTGAGATGCCAAGATCTGGATGGCACCGAGGTGATGTCTAGCCAGTTGCTGTACTGGTGTGGTCATCCTACAATGCTGAAACTCGGCGTGGGGCGCCCTATTAGCCTGTGAGATGGCGTCAGTAGCGGACCGATGTGTGAATGGGGCAAAGGTACCGCAAGAATATTTTCTGAATAGAAGACACCACAAGGCGCTGAGATGCCAAGATCCGGATGGCACCGAGGTGGTGTCTAGTAAGGTGCACTGGTGTGGTCATCCTACAATGCTGAAACTCGGCGTGGGGCGCCCGATTAGTCTGTGAGATGGCGTCAGTAGCGGACCGATGTGCGAATAGGCCGAAGGCAGCACAACGCGCCAAGATCCGGATGTCACCGTGGTGGTTTCATAGTTGAGAGGCACTTCATCTGCAGTGGGGCGCCGAGATCCGGATGGCACCGAGGGGATGTCTAGCAAGTTGCTGTACTGGTGTGGTCATCCTACAATGCTGAAACTCGGCGTGGGGCGCCCCATTAGCCTGTGAGATGGCGTCAGTAGCGGACCGATGTGTGAATGGGGCAAAGGTAGCGCAAGAATATTTTCTGAAGAGGAGACACTACAAGGGGCTGAGATTCGGTTACCACCGAGGTGATGTCTAGCAAGTTGCCGCACTGGTGTGGCCATCCTACAATACTGCTCCGAATAACGGCGTGGGGTGCCCGAAGGGGGGGGGGGAGGCGGCGTGAACGGGCCTTCCCAGGTGGAGGCTCGTCTGCTGTAGGGGGGCGCCCCTTTACCGTTTCAGTTGCCATTCAGCTGAGTTTCGGCTGCTCTTGATGCTACAGCGACAGGCGGCTGCAACAGGACTCTGAAAATGGCGGCCTGTTCTTTGGATTTGGGCCTGGTCCACTAAAATGGCCCTGGGACACCTTAGAACTCGGATGCTCGATTTTTTTTTCCTTTCCTGTATATGCAAAAAAAGGTAAATGTCCGGTACGTTACACGCTTCATCTGCCACGATGAACTCTCCAGAGGAACCGAAAAAAATATAGTTATGGTAACTATACCATGCATCGTCATATGGAGAGGTGGCACCAATTAATTATAGTGCTGCATAAAAGAGAGATTTGGAGGAGAACCCCTGACCTGCTAGTACAGTCATCAAAGAAGTGGCACTGACAGCATCAGAGGCAAGGGAAACGGTCCCAAATATTTAAAAGAACTTTGGAAAGATTAAAATGACATGTTTAGATTGTGGCAAATTAATTTCATGTGGACAGATGAGTGTTACTCTAATAAATACAGCATATGAACATCATCATAGTCGATGGTTGGTAGAGACATTTTGACTATATCCTGGACCTGCCCGTCCTCGCCCAAAATGGCGCCGGAATAAATGGGACTCGTAACTCCTTGTTGTGTACTGGTTGCAGAACCTTGAAATCACGAGATACGTATGCAGTTTTGAAGCACATGGCGGGCGGGGACGAGAATTGATTGAATATTTCGACATCCCTATTGATATTAAGTTCTGATGTGTTATTGATTACTGTACTATTGAAAGTTCGAATTAACGTCACCCATGGTACTTGCCCGCAAATGTATATCTAGATAATTTTATTGTAACTGGCCCTGTCGTATTTTAATTATAAAATGTACGTCCACCGATTCCGTAACTGTTAGACACCTTAGTTCTTGCAACCTAATGGCCCGCCCGTTACGTTCCTCTACAGTGTAAATGTCTACTCATCATATACGATTACAGTTTGCTCCGTGGCCGGCCCACGTGGTTATAGGCTCGTATTTGTATAATGAAATTTTCACAATAAAGGTTTTTAAAAGAAAACATGGTAGTAGTATATACATTGGTAAAGTTTTTAATAATAGTCACTGTTTTAGAATCATTAAAAGGCAAGTGAAATAAAGCAGACCAATTACATGAAGGGTAAAAGGTATAATACGAAGGAACGCAGTAAAGATAAATGGTCAAGGGCTGTTGTGTTTTCTACTCCAGCAACATAAAGTGATCGATAAGAATCTCATATTCAGGCGTATCGGCGACTAAGACAGCAGGTCGACCCTCTTTTGCTCAACGGCTCCGTCATGGGACGAAGAAACGCTCTTTTTCTCGAAAAAAGAATATATTTTACTTGCAGGACAGTTGTAAATTTTCCGGGAAAGTACATTAGCCTGGAACATTATAACATATATTTAAGAAAAAATAATGTTCGGAAGTAATAAAAAGCGTAATTTTTAGGTCATATGACCAAGCCTTTCATCATTAGAATAAGAAAAGTAAAATGAACCAATGAAAAGTTTTATTAACAAGTCACATGACTTGTTATGCTTACGTTACGCGCTGCGCGCCCCGGATGACTTCCGGATGCGCTAACGCGGCGCGTCATATGACGCATTACGCGACAACGCAGGTCCAGAATATAGTCTAAATGTCTCCACCAACCAGCGGTCGGAACACAACCCCTTTCAGCAGGCTAAATAGTTCTGTTAAATGACAACACAAGGGACAGGCAACAAGAACCATCAGTCAAAGAGGGGAGGGCTAGTTCTTCTCTACCGGGTTACATTGGGGCGCTACCGGAACTGATCGAATTGGTAGTCTACAGTGTTTCTGGATGTTTCAGACTGAAGCTGGGGTTAGCATGAGAGCAGCACCATTTCGTAGCTCCGTCGTGGCCATTCCGCAACCAATCATGGCAGCCGCTCTTTATCGTTATTTTGGGCGGGGTGGGTGGCGGAGCCGAGCTGTTTTGCAGCCATCATTGTGTGGAGTTCAGTTCATCTCACTAGTTTTGTATTTGTCATGAGGGGTTGTTCCTAATGTTTCTATTTTAGCGAGGTCAAAAAGAGATCCCATTAGTGGCCTACTGATTTTGCTCGATTCCTTTTCTTTTTTTTTTTACACGATTTTTCGTTATCTGCAAAGACTAAACAGAGTATTGCGACTCTGTGTTTGTTTGTAAATAGAGAATGAACCAAAGAGAACCAATTCTAAAACAGTAAATACTTGGATAACAATCAATCAAATGGAGAGAGAAGCAGGCACGACGTATTACAACGGGGGCAAAGGCCTGCGTTAACTACTCTTCACTATGTGCAAAGAGAGAGTACTCCTATTAGAAATGAGGGGGGGGGGCACCATTCAAAGCAGATCAGTGTGCATAAACACGAAAATGTTTTCACTTACCACGTACTTGACATTCGACAGCTTATGATATTTGCTATTAAAAAACCATTGAAATTCACTGAAAAAAACATAGGTTATAGACCATATATAGTTAGGAATTAGCATTTACAAAACCTTGAAAATTCACTGAAAAAACCATAGGTTATAGACCATATATAGTTAGGAATTAGCATTTAAAAAACCTTATTTTACTCACACAAAACCATTGAAATTCCATATATAGTTAGTTGCACTAACTATATATCGCGCACCCGCAATCCACTGCTGATCATGTCACATATTACATCATTCATGACATGGTCAGTGACATCACTGATGACATCACTGATGACATCTCAAATGACATCACTGATGACATCACTGATGACATCTCAAATGACATCACTGATGACATCACTGATGACATCTCAAATGACATCACTGATGACATCACTGATGACATCTCATTTGACATTACTGATCACATCACTGATGACATCATTCATGTGATAATACGATGAACCTCTTCAGACTCTAATATAACCTTAGATACACTCAGTGTAAACAGACACTCATAGACTGTCACTCATCCATGGAGTTACTCAGACACTTAGTCAGTCATGCAAAGAATCAATCACACCTCCATTTCCTCAACTATACAGTTATACACACCTTACTTATTCAAACACATACTAAAACATATTTACTCACTTATACAATCCTGGATACAAGTTCACAATGATCCATACAGCCACTCACACATTCACTGGCTCTTATGCACAGTTATTTATATATGTCAACTCTCACATGTACTGTGTTTTACATATGTACTTACTTTGACATGTAGCACTGAGATATCCATTCACTCACCAATACACTCATGCACACAGTCAACAGCCCATACAGCTGTTTCCACATGCACTTTTGAACCCATACATCTAGTCAATCAACTGCTCACACATCTATGCAGAGAGTCATACACCTCCCAGCCACCCACACACACACTCAGTCTCCCATACAAATGCTTGGGCAACCAATCAATAACCCATACAGTTAATCATATAGCTAATGATCAACACATGCAGCAGTTTACAGAACAACAGACATAATGATGCACAAATTAAGACAGTTTAGTCACTAACCCATGCACTCAGTGAGACACATTTAATCAGTCACTCATACAGTCAGCCATGCCCCTACTAAATCCTTCATCAAGACACTTATACATCCACTCATTCTTCAATATGTAAGACATATTTTAACTTTACAGAATTATACAGTCACTGGATGTAGTCATCAGTGATGTCATTTGAGATGTCATCAGTGATGTCATCAGTGATGTCATTTGAGATGTCATCAGTGATGTCATCAGTGATGCCACTGACCATGTCATGAATGATGTAATATGTGACATGATCAGCAGTGGATTGCGGGTGCGCGATATATAGTTAGTGCAACTAACTATATATGGAATTTCAATGGTTTTGTGTGAGTAAAATAAGGTTTTTTAAATGCTAATTCCTAACTATATATGGTCTATAACCTATGGTTTTTTTCAGTGAATATATATATACACATAAATAGATAGATATATTTACCTACCGTAACCACTTTTACCAAGTGTATGCCCTTACCACTCATGCCTTTGTGTTGTAATAGCATGTGTGGTAAAGGCATATGCGTGGTAAAAGTTTGCGATGTAACGGTGGGTCATTGTAAAAGTATTTGCATAATAATACCCGTATTGTAATTGTACGTTTTGTATTAGTTTGTTGTAACGTCACATATTCCTCAACACTCACGCAACCACTCACATACCCATGCACACACCCATCAAATCACTTGCACACCCATACAACCATTTGAACTCTGGGAAGACCTTGCATGCTACTAAGGTGGATGGGATGGGGAGTTTGCACTTTTGCAAACTCTTAGAAATTTAACAGGAGAACCGTGGCTCCTGCTCTGACCAGGAGACGCCATGAAAGAACCCACTGTCACAGTCAACTCCATGAAGGAGTAAAGATGCTAGAAGGGGAGGGGGGCCACGTGGCCCGCCCGCAGATTTTTCCCCTTTGTACTCCATCCCCTGTGGCCTGGCCACTTGATGCTGGGTGCCCTGGAGCCCACCCAAGGCATTCCTGCCCATGTGACAGCAATCAATCAATCAGGAGATTGTTAAGTGCGACTACTCACCTGTAAGGGTCTCAAGGCACTTGCTGGGGGGTTTAGCAGGCTCCAGTCCATCAAGGGGGAGGGGGGTCTGTCGAAGAGACAGGGTTTGAGGTTTCTTGCGAAGATGGGGAGCGATGTTGTCTGTCTGAGGTGGAGCGGCAGGGCGTTCCAGGCTCGGGCCGTGAGGAAGGAGAAGGAACGGCCTCTCGATCTGGTCTTTCTGGTGCGGGGACCACAGCATAGGAGAGCTAGGCAGGTCGTAGGGTCCTCTGGGGTGCGTGGAATTTGAGTCGGCTGTTCAGGTATGCTGGTCTGGTGTCGTGGAGGGCTTTGTGGGCGTGGGTGAGCATCTTGAAGGTGACTCTAGCTTCGATGAGGAGCCAGTGGAGTGTGTGCAGGTGCTGGGAGAAGTGGCAGTGTCGTGGCAGGTCAAGGACTAGTCTTGCAGCAGCGCTCTGGATGTTCTGTAGTTTACGGGTGAGGTTTTTGTTTATTCCAGCATAGAGGGTGTTGTCGTAGTCGAGTCTGCTGGTGACCAGGGCGTGAGTGACAGTCTTTATGTTTTCGAGCGGGATCCATTTGAAGGTATTACGTGGGAGGTGGAGGGTTTGGAAGCAGGAGGACGAGACGGATGTGATCTGGTGGTCCATTTTGAGCTCGGAGTCCAGGATGATTCCCAGGTTGCGTGCATGGTCTGTGGGGGTGCTGTGGTCTTCTGAGGGCAGGGGGCCACCAGGTGTCGTTCCATGCGTCGGAGTTTGGGCCCATGATGAGTACTTCTGTTTTGTTGGTGTTTAGTGGTACGCAGCTGCTTTTCATCCATTTGGTGACAGCTTCCATGCCTTCTCGAAGATTGTGTCTGGTGGTATTGGGTGTGTTGGATAGGGAGAGGATGAGTTGGGTGTCGTCTGCGTATGACACAATGTTGAGTCCATAAGTTCTGACGATGGGGGCGAGCGGAAACATGTAGACGTTGAAGAGTGTAGCGCTGAGGGAGGACCCTTGGGGGACTCCGCAGGTGGTCGGTGTAGGGTCAGAGAGGAAAGGGGGGAGTCTGACCTGCTGCGTTTTGCCAGAGAGGAAGGAGCAGATCCAGTTGAGGGCCTTGTCTTGGATCCCTGCGTCGTGGAGTCTGCGTATTATTGTGCGGTGAGAGACTGTGTTGAATTCCGGTTAGAGGTCGTGGAGGATGAGGGCTGCTGTTTCTCCTTTGCCCAGTAGGGTGTGTATGTCGTCTGTTACAGCGAAGAGGGCAGTTTCCGTACGGTGGTTTTTTCTGAAGCCGGATTGGGAGGAGTACAGAATGTTGTGCTCTTCGATGAATGTGGCGAGTTGGCTGTTGATGGCTTTCTCGATGACTTTCACTGGGAACTGGAGTAGGGAGATGGGTCTGTAGTTTTCGAGGTCGTTGGGGTTCACCAAGGGTTTCTTCAGGAGGGGGTTGACCTCGGTGTGTTTCTAGTCGTCGGGGAACGTGGCGGTTGCCAGGGAGTGGTTAATGGTGTGGCAGAGAATGGGTGTGATGGTGTCGGCGGCTCTGTTGAAAATGTGGTGGGGGCAGGGGTCCATGGGGGCCCCGTAGGGGATTGACTTCATAGTCTTCAGTGTGTCTTCGGTGGTGAGGGCTGTCCAGTTGTTGATCGCTGGCTCTAGGGTGTCGGGTGGTTGGTGAGTGTTCAGTGTGTTGGTTGTCTTCGTCAAAGTTGTAGATGCTCTTGATTTTGTGGTGGAAAAAGGTGCTAAGTTTGTCGCAGAGGTCTTGTGAGGGAGGGATGTCGGTGGACTCGCTGGTTGGTTGGGCAAATTCCTTGATGATGTTGAAGAGTTCTTTGCTGTTGTGTGCGTGAGTGGAGATTCTGTCATTAACCGTTTTTTTCCTCGTTTTTCTGATGAGTTGGTGGTGGGCTTTGGTGGTGGCTCTGACGTTCTTGTAGGCTTCTGTGGATTTGGTTTTCCTCCTGGCCTTTTCAAGGCAGCGGCAAGTGCGTCTGGACTCTCGAAGTTCAGTGGTAAACCATCTGGCTTTCTTGGCATGGGTGTTGTTGTTGGGGCTATGATGTTGGCGCTGTCGGAGATCCATCTCTGCAGGGTCGGGCTGCGGTGGTGGGGTCGTCATTTTCCACGATGGTTGAAGTGGAGTTGCTGAGTGATGAGGTTAGCTGGTCGTCGGTGATTCTGGTCCAGTTTCTTTGTGGGAGCAGGTGCAGGTGTTTGTGGATGGTGGGTGTTCTGAGGGTGAAGTGGACGCATCGATGGTCAGTCCATGGGATTTCAGTGGTGTGGCTGAAGGTGATGGAGTTACTTGTTGTGGAGAGGGGGTTGAGGGTATGTTCTACTGAGTGTGTGGGTTCGGTCATGATCTGGCGGAGTCCAATGTTGTAGAGGGTGTTCTGGAGGGATGTGGTGCTGGGGTCCAGTTGGTTGTCGAGGTGGAAGTTGAGGTCTCCCAGTAGGGTGTAGTTGGTGGATGCAATGGCATGCAGGGAGATGATGTCCATGATGGAGTTGACAAAAAGTCTGCAGGGTCCAGTGGGTCGGTAGATGAGGGTTCCTCAGAGGGTGGTGGTAGGGCTGGCCAGTATCTTGAAGTGAAGGTGTTCCACCAGGTCTGTGGGCTCGTCAGGGAGTGTGCTCAGGTGGAGGTTGGATTTGTGGACAATGGCGATTCCTCCTCCAGGGCTGGTGGGTGGTCCTTCCTGGAGATCTTGTGTCCTTGGGGAATGGCGATGGCGATGTCCAGTCCCGAGGTGGTATTGGTCCATGGTTCGGTGAAGAATGCTACGTTTGAGGTGGTGCTGTAGAGGAGGTTCCAGAGTTTGGTGGCATGTTTGTCGAGGGATCAGACATTGAGGAGGATGCATTGCAGGGTCTTTGGGTGGGTTGTGGTCTTGCGGGTGGGTTGTGCTGGGTCGGTTGTCTTGGCAGTGCTGCAGGTGTGCTGGCAGCAGTGACAGCTGAAGGGTCCGTGGGTGTCTCTGGTGATGCTAGCTTGCAGTTGTTGTTGCGTCCTGCATTGAGAGCGTGGAGTGCCACTGGGTCGTAGCATTGACGTTGAGGAGGTCCTGGCAATGGTCGCGGTCTGGTCGCGGACGGGCACAGACAGGCTTGCCTTTGGTGCGCCTTTGGCACGGCGCAGACGCGCAGCTGCCGCCATTAAGTAGGGGTTGGAGAGGGCTGGACAGCTGGGAGGCGGGAGTGGGGAGGGGAGCTGGATTGGGCCGGTCACGTTGGTCATGCTGGGGGGAGGGGCCGCGGGGGCAGCAGTGTGTGGTAGCGAATGAAGACTCAGGATGTGGTGAGTAGATTTAAAGTCTTTATTCCACATCAAACTGGGCCATTGGAGCAGAGCAGCAGCAGCCTCCGTGAGGGTCCATCAACTGTCTGTCATAGAACCCTGGTACAGAACACCTAGGCTGTACCATTCTATAAACAAGCATAAGTTACTACATGGGTCTTTCCTTAATGCAAAACAAAACAAGGAGAGAAGGCAAAGCATGGAAGAACAAGATAAGAGAAAAGGAAGGGAAGAAAATAAAGGAAAGACGGCTAAAGAATATAAAGAGAACCAAATATAAAAACAAGAATAGTTCCTATATCTGTGAGGAATTTGCTTAACACAAACACTGCGCCTCAGGGTGGTTTCCCCCGTACAATCTGAACTACAATCAGCATGCACATAAGATTTAGAGATAGATTTCTTCGCATAATCTACATTTCTTTCAGTGGCTTCACCATCTAGTAGAGTGGAAGGAACAGTTCTCTTTACCAAAAGAGATTTATTCCACCACTGCCCATTGCTGAGCTTGACAGAACTCCCTCTCACATCTAATACTCTGATTGGTGAACTGACCTTTGATGAACTCTTTTGTACATGAACAGGTTTTTAATACAAACAAAATCACCTGGTCTTATATCGACTTCTTTAGTACTCATTCTTGCATCAAAATCGTTTTTTTTTGTTTGCTCTGGGCTAACTTCTCTTGTCTTTTAATACTCTCATCAGACCATTGTGTACCTTTGACCCATTTACTCATCCAAGCAGGACAAAAAGTAGTAGCAGCCCTATGTCCACGCAACAACTCAAAAGGGGACACACCTGTAGTTGAGTGAGGGGTAGTACGGTAAAACCACAACATACTCCTCACAGAGTTGGCAACAACACACCTGTTGGAAAGAGCCCACTGGATACACTCACCTAACACCCTGTTCATACGTTCAACTAAGCCATTAGTCTGGGGTGGTAAAGTGAACTCTTGAGATGTTTAATACCACTATTGTGAAGAAAACTTTCAAATTCTGAAGCAACAAACTGTGTGCCATTATCTGTTACCAAAAACTCTGCATACCCTTCCTTCAAAAAAAAAAAAAAACATCATTGAGAAACGATCACTGTTTTGGCAGTTACTTCTTTCACAAACTTGATCTCAGGCATTTAGAATTATAGTCCATGAGAACCAGACCAAATTTCGAAGATGAATCAAGAGCATCAAACAGGTTAACAAGATCCAGCCCCAGCTTTACCCATGGTGCAGAAGGCATTTCTATGGGAGTAAGAGGAGGAGTGCACAATTTAACAGCCTTGTCACAACTTGAGCAAATCACACAGGATTTAACATACTCATCCACAAAGCTATCCATGGAAGGCCACCAAAACGAAAATTGCACTCTTTTTTTTGTTAACGTTGCCCCAAGATGTCCTTGATGTGCGTTTCTAACTAAATCTGCCCTTAAAGTAAGAGGAGGGACAAGCTTATCACCCCTAACCAACAGACCATCTTCAATTGTCAGCTCATCTGCAACTTGTAGAAAAGTTTTGAAGTCAAAAGACAAATTCCTCTCTTTAGGCCACCTCTTTTCAACAAACCTCATGACCTAAACTAATGAAACATCAGAAATAACAGCTTGGCGCCATCTTTGCTCCAAAATCGCACACAAATGTGGCACATCCACTGCTGCTACAATGAAATCCTTTTTGTCCTCTTGCCTTATGTCTGGCTCAGCCTCCACAATGTCAGAAGAAACAAAAAATCTGCACAACCATTCTTGGAAACCGGTATATATTCTGCAGAAAAGTCAAACTGAAGGAGCTTAGACGACAATCGAGCAATTCTAGGAGTAAAGCTCCTAACATTCTTTCCACTGAGGATAAAGACCAAAGGCTTGTGGTCCCTTTGCAAGCAGAACTTTCTTCCCTAGATAAAATTCCTGAATTTTATGACAGCCCACCAACATGCCAACAATTCCTTTTCGATAACAGAGTATATTACTTCTGAGGTAGATAGAACCCTGTATGCAAATACAATGGTCCTAACTTCTCCTTTCTTTTGGGAAAGGACAGCTCCCAAGCCAAGATTGCTTGCATCAACTGTGAGAGTACAAGTAAGAGTCGGGTCATAATGTTTAAGGACAGAAGGAGAAACCATTTGTTGTTTTACCCAATCAAACACAACTTGACACTCTCTGGTCCATTCAAATACCACCCCCTTCATTAACATTTGAGGGAATGGTCTTAATTTAGTAGGGTCGGGCTGCGGTGGTGGGGTCGTCATTTTCCACGATGGTTGAAGTGGAGTTGCTGAGTGATGAGGTTAGCTGGTCGTCGGTGATTCTGGTCCAGTTTCTTTGTGGGAGCAGGTGCAGGTGTTTGTGGATGGTGGGTGTTCTGAGGGTGAAGTGGACGCATCGATGGTCAGTCAGTCAGTCAGTGAAGTCCGTGGAAAAGTAAATTTTGCCATGTTGTATGTGCCTACGTGTTCCCCACCTTATGTTATATGTGCATGATCGATATGCATGTATTCCCCTCTGATCGATTAAAGACGCAATTATAGTTGTGTTCATCTCTAGTATGCCAGTTTCCAGTCTTCGTGAAAACAACGAATATTAGGCCTATGTAAACCTACGTTGCCACATTTCACAGTGTGCACGTTAATTCATTGAATTGTCCCCGTTTCTAGGCCTCAAAAGGGCCCGGACTCAGATTCAGCTCCTGTCTTCTGAACCCTCTCCAAGGAGCGATACAGCCCCCTCCTGTATCCCTGACCCTTAGCTTACTTCATGCCTCGCAGTGCCCGGCCCGGCCTGGCTCTGCCTCCCAGTCTGCCAAGAGTGTGTTATGTTTCTAGTTATCAGTCCAGCCCTCCTTCTCTGCATTCCTAAGCTACTGAATCGTATCAATAGTTTCCGTCATGGTCTAGCCTTTATGTCTCTATGTAAGAGAAATACTGTATTAATATTCATAGAATATTCCTCGCACACGCAATACATGTAGAATTATGCATGCACCAGTCTTAGTGTCTATTAGCCTTTGCCCTGATAACTGTTGGATTCTATCAACATGTACTCTAAACACCAGATACCAGATATGCCTTGGGTACATGTCGCTCTGACACTCCAGACTTTAGTCTCCTCTTCTAGCGCAGAAGTCATAGCCCCCAGTTCTCCCTGGTAACACGTCATTGCCCGTTTGTGCGCACCACTAGGTTAGAGGTCCCAGCTGCTCAGGTAGCCCCCTCCATGTTTCCGCCCCGTTTATGACATATTCTGTTACGTTTACATCACATGTCTATGTATACGCCCTGTACACGCCTCTTGTTACATCATTTTGCCCTTATCTTTCGCGACTGCTACGAGTCACGCCTACTGCTACGCCTACTGTATTGAATGTAATGCAATTGTTTAAGTATATATATTGTGCACCCATATTAAAAGTTACGCATTATTCCCAGATCCTGCCCCCGGCAGCTGCCTTCATTCCCTTCCCGTACAGGCTGTCCTGTTCCTGTCCTTTATGCCTTATTAAAGCCTGTCGACTCAAGATACCTCGAATCCTGACTCTTATTTATTGAGCTATCTGTTTATATGAGTATCCTGAAAAATAGAACCGGTAATTAATTATTTATTTACCACATAATGGCGCCCGAATAGGGACTTGCCCTTTCCCCACGCGCCGGAGAAGCCACGCAGGCCCCCTGATCCTCTGCAGCCGTGACGGAACCATACCGTGCACGTGCAGATATTTCTGCTTCAAGTATCCCTCAGGCCCACGGAGGAGACGGAGGTTGCGGTCCAGCGTCCAGACGAGGCGGTGAGGAACGCGGCGAGTCCCGACCAGAGCCCAAGCCGAGAGTCCAAGGTCCGAGGTATCCGGAGGCCCACCTGTAACTGAAGTCCGAAGTTCGTAGTCCGTCATCATAGCAGTCCAGTCCAGTCCGAGGCCTTCCGTTCTTGCTGCCCGGTGAGTACCGTTGCTGGGGTAGTATCTAGACAGGGTCAATTAATTTGTCTCTGGTCCGTGGGTTTGGGTACGCAGATCCAACACGAAGTGTCCACCTAGGTGGATGCGGGTCTGACGTGTCTCTTTATGAGACCGGTAAAGTTTCGTACTGTTTAGCCGTGCATCTAGTAATTCCAGTAAGTTCTGTTCTCAAGAAATCCATGTGTTCTGTCCGAACTGTTATTTTAAATGTTATTTAATGTGTTTTCAATGTTGTGGTATGAGTGATTTGTTTTTCCAGTCATTATTGTGTTTATCGTGTATTGTATTGTGTCCAGACTCCAGTCTAAACTATGCCTCTATTCTCGAAGTTACGTCAGTTAAAAACTAGAAAAGGTCTGCTCGAGGAAGCAGTTCCTGTCCCGCCTAGGGACAGTCCAGGTCATTTTATGTATCATAAGCATGGCTTAAGTGCCATATTATATCTAGACTTATGGGTGGAGTACACCAAGGAATTAGAAGAAAAATATAGATGGCCCATGTCAGGTACATGGGATGCCGAGTGCATCATGCGAGTAGAAGAAGCATTATGGAAAAAGAAATCCAGACAGTCCCAGAAAGATGCCATCGAGTTATGGCGCAAAGAATCTCATAGAAGAACCGAAAAAGAAATCAGAAAAACAGAATTAAGAAGGGAATCCTTAGAAATAGCCCAAGAAAGGGAATTAATCGAAGTAGGTGAACGAGTTAAAGCCGAACAGTCAGACAGACAGAGAAATTCCCTTATTAAGGGTATGTATCCTCTTCTTGCCGAGGGCTTGCCGAAAGCAACCCCGGAAGTACCACGTAATTTTCCGCCGCCATTAGTTCCGATTAAGCTACGTCACAAACCGACCGCAGCTGATATTTTTCTTTCGTCCTATTTGGACGACACAGTCCCAGAATATGCAAATCCTGTTCCGCCAGCTCCTGTAAATAATGTAATTCCTGTTCCTCCAGCCACCGGGGCACCCGTTACAGTACCTGTTACGGTACCCTCGGTCCAGCCCACAGTACATGTACCCGCTACATCAGTAACTCTGCCAGCACGTACGATACCCGTCAACGATTCTAGTCTAGGGGCCACGGGGGAAGTCCTCCTGGAACCCCGCCGCAACACAGACGTATGACGTTACTCGAGCTACATGCACGAGCGTTACAGCGTTCGCCCAAACTCCAGTCCGTTGCAGATATCAAGCGAGCTCTTACCGAATGCCGTTATGATCCAGTCCCAGGCGATGATGATATGGTCCTGTATTCATTGCGTGTAAGACGGGTGACCGAATATTTGGACACCCTACCGAATATGAAGGGTTATCTAGACAGAATATATCGTTTTATCCGTACAGGAGTCGATCCAGAAAGTATTGGCGACGCCATGGCTCAAAAAAACTCGAGATTCAGCTCATGCTTTTCAAGTTTTTAATTAATTGTTTAATACGAGAACAAGATTATCCGGATAAAGATCTGGAAGAAATGAAAGTCCTGACCAGGTGGAGTGACCATATAGCCGAGGGAAGACACAAGACACAGAACTGTATAGAGAGTATGTACAAAAAGATCCGTAGAGAAATAATAAAGTTACACGAGAAACGAGAAGCAGCACAAGTAACCGAGAAAGAAGACGACTCTCCTACCGAAGAGGTAGACGACGAGAATCCCTCCAGAATAGCGTATGTAGGTAGAACTAGACTTCCCGACCGACATTCACGCCTAGAACACAAGAAAGTTTTTCCTTCTCCAGCACCAGAACAAGGTTCTCTCGAGCAAGTATTCCAAGCTACCGATCACATTCTGAAATCACGAATAGGTTATAGTGAACTTAGTACCATGCATGAACAAGAACTAGCCCGATCAGCAGTCCGATGGACTACTGATTCTACCACTTTTCCAGACGAAATAGTGGCACAAATGTTTCTGAAGCTGCCCCCAGCCGAGCAGCGACTGGTGGGTATGTATATGATCCAGCACCTCATCACACTGTATGAGGGACAGCATTCTGATCCCGGTCCGTTACATGATGTTCTGAACGAGTTACTCCAGTATAGATGGAGAGGTCTAGGTACCGATTTAATTAGTATCATTCTAGAACAGCACCACAAATATCGAACGTTTTTGAATCCGCATTTTGTTCATGTCTCACCTCCAGAAAGTAAACCATTTTACATAGATAGACAGCATCCGTTACGAGAAGTACACCCAGTTAGGACAACGGGTGGTGATCTAGAACGAGTATTTGTTTACACCCCTATCACGAAGATGGAACTCTTAGAGATGAAAAAGTTAATTCCCTGTCACGATAAAGATCCAGCAGGGTTCCATCGAGAATTAAAAGACATGCTCCGTATGGGAGAATACACGTATCCTGATATCATTAAAATGTTAAAGGTCCTGTTGCCCGCAGGGGTATATGAAAAACTCAAGGAAAAAGAATGGGAGGTGGGAGAGAAAAAGATAGATTGGACAGCTCTAGAAGCTGAAGATACTTCACGAGTACCAGGTACCGGTCTAGGGGGTAAAGTTAAAGAATTGCCCGAGTTATTGATACAGGTTTTGCCAAGGTTACTAGCCACGAAAAAGGAAGATTGGGATGCAATCTCAGCATGTAAACAGAAACAGGATGAAGACACTAGTGATTTTTATTCTAGATTTGAAAAATGTTTTATTATTAACAGTGGTCTGAAAACGAGTAGTTAATCGTACCCTCATCTTTTTGTTACCAAATTAGTCGAGAATTCAAGTCCACAAGTCAAAAATCGAGTATTGAAAGTCGAAAGTAGTTGGCAAGCTAATACTCCGTCACAAATGCTACAAATGCTCCAGTATCACCAGAACAGAATCAGGGAAGAGCAAGAACACGAAAGGAGACGTATGAAAGACACGAAAATGAAAGTATTAGTTGCACAATCTGTTCCACAAGACAGTCAGAAGAGGGGTCCGAATCAAGCCAGTCATCCTGCAGCTCCAGTTAAAGGGACTTGCAATTATTGTAAACAGCCAGGTCATTTTATAAACGAGTGTGCAGTTCTGAAACACAACATAGCTACTGGTAAAACTAAAGAAAGACCACGTCCGCCTAGACAAGAACAAGTTTCCCAGACTTCTCAGCCACCACCGAATGCACAACAGACGGTTCTAGCACCGCAGCCTATCGCTGCAACACAGCATGTTACACAACAGATGTACCAGTATGCTCAGTCAGAGTATCCAGAGTATCAACAGTATTCATGAAACAGCCTAGAGAGGGAGGTAGGCTTGCCTCTCATCGAGATACCTGTAGATCAAGAGGGTCCCTATGTACACAGTCAAGTATTAGGGAAGGACAGAAAGTTTTTGATTGATACAGGGGCAAGTAGGACTACTATCAGTCATGACGAGGTTCCAGGGGCTCCGCTCTCAGGCTCTAAAAATGTTTCCCTTGGATTTTCAGGAAAGCCAATTGTTAATGAAATTTCGAAACCAGTTACTCTAGAAGTTGGTCCATTGTCCCGAACTACTGATTTGTTACTCACAAAATCATGTCCAGAAAATTTGTTAGGCATTAAAACGTTAAAGGAATTAGGTGCAGTAATTTGCTGCTCCCCAGAAGGGGTCCGTTTGTTTCTCAGAGACTTTAAAGGTCATTATGTATTACGTGATTTTGATCCAAGATTATTGAATGTACCACAGCATTTATGGGCGCAAGGTCCAACTGATGTTGGTTGTATGCACATCACACCCCATCGTGTGACTCTCAAGCAAGGTATAGTTTTGCCACGAATCAGACAGTACAGATTGCCACCTGAGGCTGTAGCAGCCTTATCCAAAATTATTGACGAACTTATTGCTCAAGGAGTGGTTGTAGAAACTGACTCCAATGTATGTAATTCTCCTATCATTCCAGTCCTGAAACGTACTGATCCAAATGCACCTCCGGTATATCGATTAGTGATTGACCTTCGAGAGCCTAATAAATGTATCATATCTCAGTACCCAGTAGTCCCAGATATTTCTTCCCTATTGACAGCCATTGATTCTGAAGCTACATTTTTCACAGTTATCGATCTCAAGAACGCATTTTTCAGTGTCCCCATTCATCCAGACAGCCAGTACCTTTTCGGTTTCTGTTTAAATGGAAGAAGCTATAAATTCACACGAGCTACTCAAGGTTTCACAGAAAGCCCTAGTATTTACAGTCAAGCACTTAAGAGACAACTAGACAATATTCACATGCCAACTGACACTGCCCTGCTCCAGTATGTCGATGATCTACTGATCACAGCCCGTTCTGAACGTGACTGCGAGCGAGCGTCACTTACAGTTCTGTATTTTCTGGCCGAGCAGGGGCACAAGGTGTCCCCTTCCAAATTACAATTCTGTGTCCAGCAAGTGGTATACTTAGGACACTTACTGTCCAAGTGGGGTAGGCAGTTGACACCAGACCGTATCCAGTTAATAGCACGTCTTCCACAGCCCAAGACACAGAAGGAGGTACGAGCTTTTATCGGCCTTACTTCTTATTGCAGACAATGGATTCCTCAGTATGCATTTCTAGCCAAGCCACTGATACAGTTAACGACACAGGAGGCAGCCGTATCGACTGTCCTCCCTTGGACCCAGGAACATACACTTGTTTTCAATGAATTAAAGAAAGCCTTATGTCAAGCACCTGTTCTAGCAACACCGAACTACAGTAAGCCTTTTACACTTTTTGTCACAGAACGTGATGGTACTGCATTATCTGTTCTCACACAAGATCAAGCAGGACAATACAAGCCTTGTGCTTATTTTTCGAGCACATTAGATCCAGTAGCCCAGGCGCTGCCTGCGTGCCTTAAGTCAGTTGCAGCCACAGCTCTAGCTATCAGACAAAGTGATTCCATAGTGTTAGGACACTCCCTGACAGTACAAGTTCCACACTCCGTGGAAGTTCTTTTAAACCGAACACAGACTCAGCACTTGACCATTGCACGTTTAACAGGTTATGAACTGACACTGTTCCAGCCACACATAGAAATCAGACGCTGCAACATTCTAAATCCAGCTACACTGTTACCGTCAGTTACTTCAAATCCAGCCACACATGACTGTGTGGAAGTTGTTAACACTATGACTAAGCCAAGACAAGACCTGACAGATGTTGCATTACCTAATCCCGACCTGACACTTTATGTGGATGGCTCATGTATGAGAACAAGTACAGGAGAACTAGTAGCCGCGTATGCAGTGACTACTGAAACAGAAGTTATAGAAACACATCGTATTGACACCCTGTCTGCTCAAGCAGCAGAGCTAGTCGCTCTGACCCAAGCCTGCATACGTGCCAAGAACCAGAAAGTAAACATATATACAGATTCACGTTACGCATTCGGAGTCGTACACGACTTCGGAGTGCTCTGGCAGGAGAGAGGTTTCATGACTTCTCATGGAACCAAGATTCAGCAGGGTCTCCTCATTCAAGCTCTGTTAGATGCAATACATTTACCGACAGCTATCGCTATCATGAAGTGCAAGGCACATACGAAAGTCACTGACATCATTTCCCAAGGTAACGATCTAGCAGATCGAACAGCCAAACTTACAGCTCAGACCCCAGACATTCCAGTTAACACGACACAGACACTCACTCCAGATCCGACTACTTGTATGACTGTTAAGGACCCTACACAAGATGTCATAGACATACAGTTACACGCTACTCCCGAAGAAATCAAGAAATGGTCCGAACAAGGAGGGATCCAGACAGATCAAGGATGGTTGACGAAGGGAAAAGCCACATGGTTTCTCCCCGACTCTATGGTTCAAGTCATTATTAATACCGCACATAGTCCAGCACATCTAGGAGAAAAAGCTATGTTAGACAGTATTCAGAACATATGGTTCAACAAGCATTTACGAGCTGCAGCCAAGCAGAAAGTCCGTACCTGTATGATATGTTGTCAGTTCAATCCAGGTAAAAGTGTCCCGGTGGAACAAGGTGGATTCCAACCTCCTGACCACCCTTTTGAAGTCCTCCAGATGGATTATATTCAGATGGAGCGATGTCGAGGTTTCAAGTATGTCCTCGTAGTTGTATGCGCTTTGTCCAGGTGGACAGAAGCATATCCAGTTCCAGATTACACAGCTGCGACCACTGCCAGGCAGTTGGCTCGTGAATTCTTTCCCCGCTATGGACTCCCTAGGGTCGTGTATTCAGATAACGGCCAGCCATTCTCATCCGAGCTTATGAAACATGTTTCCCTTCTGTTAGGGTACCAGTGGAAGTTCCATTGTGTGCGCCATCCTGAAGCAGCCGGTCTCGTAGAGAGACATAATCAGACTCTGAAAATTCGCATTGCAAAAATATGTAAAGAAAAAGGTGTGGACTGGCTAGTCGCCCTGCCAGTTGCCTTATTTTATATGAGGATGGTTGCACATTCCAGATCAGGTCTGTCCCCGTATGAGGTCGTATTCGGCCGCCCCCCAAACATGTGGGGTACACCTAGACCCCGCAGTATTACAGATGTTTCCAGTAATATGCTGACAGATTACCTAGCTTCCTTGATGTCTGCCCTACACTCTTGTCGTTCACAGGTTGCCGCCGCATTTCCAGACAACACCGAGGTTAAACCGCATGAAGTCATTCCAGGCGATCTGGTGTTGGTGCGGAATTTTGATCGTTCAAGTCCGCTGGAACCCCGCTGGAAGGAGCCCCGCCTCGTCTTGCTTACAACAAGGACCGCAGTGAAGCTCGAGGGGAGAAAAGGATGGGTCCACTTGACCCACATAAAGAAATTCCATGGAGTACCAGAAAAGACTTTTGCTAAGGACTACCTCATTCCTAAAGACTGCCTAAAAACAGACTCTGAACTCAAAGTTCCCCTGTTAGAGAAAACTCCGCAACAGGAGTATAAAGAGAAGCTCCGGTCTAGTAAAATAAGTCAGCCAGTTTAATTGTCTAAGTCCCTCTCGGGTGAAACGGTTAGACAGGTTCCTGACATGTATGAGATAGACCCCCATAGTGAGAGAGTTACTCAAAACTCTATAAGATGTATTATTATTCTAAGTTTCTTCTTATTTTTGAGTCTTATGGTTACCTGCACAAGTTATGCCTTACATTTATGTTTTCCGATTTCACATGTAAATATGTTTTCTAATGCTACAGTAGAGCACACATTTAGTGATCTGCCTCCTCACAAGCTATCCTATCGTCTTGCTATGCGAAATAATACATTCATCAGAATGTTACATTATTCACACCAGACCAGCAATGCCACTAATTGTTGGGTGTGTCGTCGACTCCCCCCTTTCCAGACACCGAAGGGAGTTCTGCCACTCTTTCCTTATCCATTTTCACATAATGGTTCGTGTGGAGCATGGTCCACGTTAACATCATCCTCAAATGATATGTCCCTTCTGAATAGAACATGTTTTCCAGACAAGCAAGGTCTCTCCCATAGAACAGGGTTAGATCTAGAAAATGAAGTATATGATTTAGGTAATTATTCTTCGAATTTCATGGTCCTGAATGTTCAGTCTGATACTACTCCAGATTTGCCTGCTATTTCAGTACTACCAGTCAAAGGCGAATTATGTGTCAGAAAGAATGGTTCCGCACATGTAGGACATAGTGATTGTACTACTATTGTCGAGTATAGCGACAGTGGGAAATCTACTTTCAAAGCCTCACGTCATTCTTATTTTGTTTGTGGTCAGACCGCATATGTTCGTCTGCCCCTCGATTGGGATGGAACATGTTATATTGCCTTCCTACTGCCACCAGTTTTTTTAGCCCCATCTGATTATCACAGAAACACACATCTAGTACACGTCAGACCTAGAAGGGAGATCGAGTCCCCAATTGTCGATCAAACTGAAACTACTCTAGAACAGTATCAAGACTTCAATAAAGGTTTCTTCTTCTTTATAGGACCTGTCCAGAATAGTAAGTTAATACGTAGGTTAACCAGAACCCTTGAAGCAGTAGTGAATGAGACTACTTCTGCTCTAGGTAACTTAACTGAAGAGCAATCTGCTATGAGATTTGTCGTGCTCCAAAATCGTCTCGTTCTTGACGTCATACTGGCCGATAGAGGAGGAGCATGTAGAGTCATCGGATCTAGTTGCTGCATTTTCATTCCTAATAACGCGCCGTCTGTTTATTCAGCTATAACCAGACTTCATAAAATTGCCCATCAGTTACACCAGAATCCAGGCACCTGGACATGGTCCGGTTGGCTCTGGAGTATTATATCTGCCTGGGGATGGAAAGTATTGTCATTCCTAGGTATTGCAGTAATGATCATATTCAGGTGCTGCCTCTGTATACAATGTGGCCCTGCGATGTGCGGCATGTGTGCTACCTCTTGTCTTCCTAGTCCTAAATCCCGTTCCAAGACAATTCGAGACGAGCAAATGATGCTATATGAAATGATAGATGGTATCATGAATATTGATGTTTCCTGATGGAAACGTAGGGCACAAGGAGGGAATGTGGAAAAGTAAATTTTGCCATGTTGTATGTGCCTACGTGTTCCCCACCTTATGTTATATGTGCATGATCGATATGCATGTATTCCCCTCTGATCGATTAAAGACGCAATTATAGTTGTGTCCATCTCTAGTATGCCAGTTTCCAGTCTTCGTGAAAACAACGAATATTAGGCCTATGTAAACCTACGTTGCCACATTTCACAGTGTGCACGTTAATTCATTGAATTGTCCCCGTTTCTAGGCCTCAAAAGGGCCCGGACTCAGATTCAGCTCCTGTCTTCTGAACCCTCTCCAAGGAGCGATACAGCCCCCTCCTGTATCCCTGACCCTTAGCTTACTTCATGCCTCGCAGTGCCCGGCCCGGCCTGGCTCTGCCTCCCAGTCTGCCAAGAGTGTGTTATGTTTCTAGTTATCAGTCCAGCCCTCCTTCTCTGCATTCCTAAGCTACTGAATCGTATCAATAGTTTCCGTCATGGTCTAGCCTTTATGTCTCTATGTAAGAGAAATACTGTATTAATATTCATAGAATATTCCTCGCACACGCAATACATGTAGAATTATGCATGCACCAGTCTTAGTGTCTATTAGCCTTTGCCCTGATAACTGTTGGATTCTATCAACATGTACTCTAAACACCAGATACCAGATATGCCTTGGGTACATGTCGCTCTGACACTCCAGACTTTAGTCTCCTCTTCTAGCGCAGAAGTCATAGCCCCCAGTTCTCCCTGGTAACACGTCATTGCCCGTTTGTGCGCACCACTAGGTTAGAGGTCCCAGCTGCTCAGGTAGCCCCCTCCATGTTTCCGCCCCGTTTATGACATATTCTGTTACGTTTACATCACATGTCTATGTATACGCCCTGTACACGCCTCTTGTTACATCATTTTGCCCTTATCTTTCGCGACTGCTACGAGTCACGCCTACTGCTACGCCTACTGTATTGAATGTAATGCAATTGTTTAAGTATATATATTGTGCACCCATATTAAAAGTTACGCATTATTCCCAGATCCTGCCCCCGGCAGCTGCCTTCATTCCCTTCCCGTACATGCTGTCCTGTTCCTGTCCTTTATGCCTTATTAAAGCCTGTCGACTCAAGATACCTCGAATCCTGACTCTTATTTATTGAGCTATCTGTTTATATGAGTATCCTGAAAAATAGAACCGGTAATTAATTATTTATTTACCACAGTTGGGGCTATGATGTTGGCGCTGTCGGAGATCCATCTCTGCAGGGTCGGGCTGCGGTGGTGGGGTCGTCGTTTTCCACGATGGTTGAAGTGGAGTTGCTGAGTGATGAGGTTAGCTGGTCGTCGGTGATTCTGGTCCAGTTTCTTTGTGGGAGCAGGTGCAGGTGTTTGTGGATGGTGGGTGTTCTGAGGGTGAAGTGGACGCATCGATGGTCAGTCCATGGGATTTCAGTGGTGTGGCTGAAGGTGATGGAGTTACTTGTTGTGGAGAGGGGGTTGAGGGTATGTTCTACTGAGTGTGTGGGTTCGGTCATGATCTGGCGGAGTCCAATGTTGTAGAGGGTGTTCTGGAGGGATGTGGTGCTGGGGTCCAGTTGGTTGTCGAGGTGGATGTTGAGGTCTCCCAGTAGGGTGTAGTTGGTGGATGCAATGGCATGCAGGGAGATGATGTCCATGATGGAGTTGACAAAAAGTCTGCATGGTCCAGTGGGTCGGTAGATGAGGGTTCCTCAGAGGGTGGTGGTAGGGCTGGCCAGTATCTTGAAGTGAAGGTGTTCCACCAGGTCTGTGGGCTCGTCAGGGAGTGTGCTCAGGTGGAGGTTGGATTTGTGGACAATGGCGATTCCTCCTCCAGGGCTGGTGGGTGGTCCTTCCTGGAGATCTTGTGTCCTTGGGGAATGGCGATGGCGATGTCCAGTCCCGAGGTGGTATTGGTCCATGGTTCGGTGAAGAATGCTACGTTTGAGGTGGTGCTGTAGAGGAGGTTCCAGAGTTTGGTGACATGTTTGTCGAGGGATCAGACATTGAGGAGGATGCATTGCAGGGTCTTTGGGTGGGTTGTGGTCTTGCGGGTGGGTTGTGCTGGGTCGGTTGTCTTGGCAGTGCTGCAGGTGTGCTGGCAGCAGTGACAGCTGAAGGGTCCGTGGGTGTCTCTGGTGATGCTAGCTTGCAGTTGTTGTTGCGTCCTGCATTGAGAGCGTGGAGTGCCACTGGGTCGTAGCATTGACGTTGAGGAGGTCCTGGCAATGGTCGCGGTCTGGTCGCGGACGGGCACAGACAGGCTTGCCTTTGGTGCGCCTTTGGCACGGCGCAGACGCGCAGCTGCCGCCATTAAGTAGGGGTTGGAGAGGGCTGGACAGCTGGGAGGCGGGAGTGGGGAGGGGAGCTGGATTGGGCCGGTCACGTTGGTCATGCTGGGGGGAGGGGCCGCGGGGGCAGCAGTGTGTGGTAGCGAATGAAGACTCAGGACGTGGTGAGTAGATTTAAAGTCTTTATTCCACATCAAACTGGGCCATTGGAGCAGAGCAGCAGCAGCCTCCGTGAGGGTCCATCAACTGTCTGTCATAGAACCCTGGTACAGAACACCTAGGCTGTACCATTCTATAAACAAGCATAAGTTACTACATGGGTCTTTCCTTAATGCAAAACAAAACAAGGAGAGAAGGCAAAGCATGGAAGAACAAGATAAGAGAAAAGGAAGGGAAGAAAATAAAGGAAAGACGGCTAAAGAATATAAAGAGAACCAAATTTAAAAACAAGAATAGTTCCTATATCTGTGAGGAATTTGCTTAACACAAACACTGCGCCTCATGGTGGTTTCCCCCGTACAATCTGAACTACAATCAGCATGCACATAAGATTTAGAGATAGATTTCTTCGCATAATCTACATTTCTTTCAGTGGCTTCACCATCTAGTAGAGTGGAAGGAACAGTTCTCTTTACCAAAAGAGATTTATTCCACCACTGCCCATTGCTGAGCTTGACAGAACTCCCTCTCACATCTAATACTCTGATTGGTGAACTGACCTTTGATGAACTCTTTTGTACATGAACAGGTTTTTAATACAAACAAAATCACCTGGTCTTATATCGACTTCTTTAGTACTCATTCTTGCATCAAAATCGTTTTTTTTGTTTGCTCTGGGCTAACTTCTCTTGTCTTTTAACACTCTCATCAGACCATTGTGTACCTTTGACCCATTTACTCATCCAAGCAGGACAAAAAGTAGTAGCAGCCCTATGTCCACGCAACAACTCAAAAGGGGACACACCTGTAGTTGAGTGAGGGGTAGTACGGTAAAACCACAACATACTCCTCACAGAGTTGGCAACAACACACCTGTTGGAAAGAGCCCACTGGATACACTCACCTAACACCCTGTTCATACGTTCAACTAAGCCATTAGTCTGGGGTGGTAAAGTGAACTCTTGAGATGTTTAATACCACTATTGTGAAGAAAACTTTCAAATTCTGAAGCAACAAACTGTGTGCCATTATCTGTTACCAAAAACTCTGCATACCCTTCCTTCAAAAAAAAAAAAAAAACATCATTGAGAAACGATCACTGTTTTGGCAGTTACTTCTTTCACAAACTTGATCTCAGGCATTTAGAATTATAGTCCATGAGAACCAGACCAAATTTCGAAGATGAATCAAGAGCATCAAACAGGTTAACAAGATCCAGCCCCAGCTTTACACATGGTGCAGAAGGCATTTCTATGGGAGTAAGAGGAGGAGTGCACAATTTAACAGCCTTGTCACAACTTGAGCAAATCACACAGAATGTAACATACTCATCCACAAAGCTATCCATGGAAGGCCACCAAAACGAAAATCGCACTCTTTTTTTTGTTAACGTTGCCCCAAGATGTCCTTGATGTGCGTTTCTAACTAAATCTGCCCTTAAAGTAAGAGGAGGGACAAGCTTATCACCCCTAACCAACAGACCATCTTCAATTGTCAGCTCATCTGCAACTTGTAGAAAAGTTTTGAAGTCAAAAGACAAATTCCTCTCTTTAGGCCACCTCTTTTCAACAAACCTCATGACCTAAACTAATGAAACATCCGAAATAACAGCTTGGCGCCATCTTTGCTCCAAAATCGCACACAAATGTGGCACATCCACTGCTGCTACAATGAAATCCTTTTTGTCCTCTTGCCTTATGTCTGGCTCAGCCTCCACAATGTCAGAAGAAACAAAAAATCTGCACAACCATTCTTGGAAACCGGTATATATTCTGCAGAAAAGTCAAACTGAAGGAGCTTAGACGACAATCGAGCAATTCTAGGAGTAAAGCTCCTAACATTCTTTCCACTGAGGATAAAGACCAAAGGCTTGTGGTCTCTTTGCAAGCAGAACTTTCTTCCCTAGATAAAATTCCTGAATTTTATGACAGCCCACCAACATGCCAACAATTCCTTTTCGATAACAGAGTATATTACTTCTGAGGTAGATAGAACCCTGTATGCAAATACAATGGTCCTAACTTCTCCTTTCTTTTGGGAAAGGACAGCTCCCAAGCCAAGATTGCTTGCATCAACTGTGAGAGTACAAGTAAGAGTCGGGTCATAATGTTTAAGGACAGAAGGAGAAACCATTTGTTGTTTTACCCAATCAAACACAACTTGACACTCTCTGGTCCATTCAAATACCACCCCCTTCATTAACATTTGAGGGAATGGTCTTAATTTAGTCGCAAAATCTTGAATGAATCATGAATAGAATTCACATAAACCAAGGAATGATTTAAGAGTAGCTTTATCTGAAGGAGCCTTTGATTTGACAATGGAATAAACTAGACTCGCTTTAGGAAAAATGCCATTCTCATTCACTAAGTGTCCCAAATATTCAACTTCTTTTGCCCTGAAACCCCACTTGTCTCTGCGTACGACAACACCATTTGTTTGAAACCTTGACAGTACTTCTTTTAAGATGTTATCATGTGTGACACTGTTGGGAGCGAACACAAGAACATCGTCTTGAAATAAGGACAGCCCATCGATCCCCTTCAGAATTTTTGACATCAGGTGTTGAAACACCGATGCCGCTGAGGCTAGCCCAAAAGGCATGCGTACATATTGGAATGTGCCGAAAGGAGATACAAATGTAGTGAGGGTTCTTGATTCGGGGGCTAGCTCAACCTGGTGATAAGCTGACACTAGGTCTAACTTCATGAAAATGTTGGCATCTTTGAGAGTGGCCAACAGTTCATAAATGTTCGAGAGGGTATGCGAGTCCACCCATATTTCTTTGTTTAAGCATCAGAGATCAACACAGACTCTTAATTCACCATTTTGGTTCCGCGCCACTACTAAAGGGGATAACCACAAAGAGGATTCTACAGGTTCTATTATGCCCGTGGCACACAAAGAGTCAAGTTCGTTCTCAAGATCTTGTCTGATGCTAAAAGGAACATTCCTCAGTTTGTGTTTGACTGGACATGCCCCTTCCTTCACAATGATTTCATGTTGAAAATCTTTTATTTTCCCAAGTTCTCCTGAGAATACATGGGGAAAGTCATTGACAACACCTTCAAGATCAGGATGATCTTTTATGGCAAGAACTTGATCTTTGTTTCCCGGTCTGAGCACCATACCAAATAATCCTTGGTGAAACCACCCTAAGATGTTTAAACCTTTGTGTGCCACATACATTTTCCCAGCAATCCTCCTACCCTTGTACTCTAGAATATCTTCAATGTATCCTGATTGATCAATCTCTCGTCCTTCATATGATACAGCCTTACAATCAGGGGGTAACAGGGACCTTTCAGGCCAAGTTTTTTTGTACAAATCCAAAGTGATCATAGAAATGCGAGCACCAGAATCAACGAGGAGACGTAGTACTCGATCTCCAACTAGAACATCTACATAAGAATCTACACACAATTCTGGATTTCCTACAATCACTTCATCATCTCTTACTGCAACCACCATATTGCTCAAGTCTTTGGTAAAACTCTCCACCTCATCATCATGGATGGTTTGTTCAGTGACATACTTTACTTGTACAGGTTTGGCTCGTGTGTTGCTTCTACTTGTTTGACAAACCTGGGCAAAGTGTCCCAACTTATTAGAATTTTTACATGTGACAAACCTGGCTGGACACCTCAATATGTGGTTTAAACCGCACCTAAAACAAATATTACTCTTTGAAAAGAACGAGTTATTATTCCATGAATTTTGACGATCATAAGTTTTGTTTTCTACAGTCTTAGTGTCTTTCATTTTACCTGCAGAGACAGGTTCATTTTTCTTCTCTTCTAATTCCTTTGTTGACAGTTGTGACCTCTAAATGCTTTTAGCCACCTTGATAGACTCTTCCAAAGTGGGATTGCCCATTGAGAGTAGTTTCTGTTTGATAGTTTTGTCAGTTCCATGACAAATAAATTGATCTCGAACAAGCTGGTCAGCAAAGTTTTCGAACTGGCATTCTGCTATAAGCCTTCTAAGGGCAGTGATGTAGGTATCCACATGTTCACTTGTGTTTTGTTTATGTAAAAAAAAATTGTGACGCAGCATGACAAGAATAGGTTGGACATCAAACCTAATTTGTATTTTTTTTAAAGTTTCTTGATACTCATCAAGCGGATTTTTTTCATCAACAGGAATAGCTGGAAGATGTTTTAAAATTTCTCTACCTTCATATCCTAAAGAGTATAAGAGGAGGTATTTCCTTCTTTCAGCACTGAACCTAGTTGTGCCAATTGCACCGAGGTAGTTCTCAAAACCATCATACTATTACTTCCATTTAATAGGTGGATTACCTGGTGTCTTTAAGAAAGGTGCAGGGTGTGTGACACTTTGCATGTTTCAATTTGAAGATCACAAAATGAGAGTAAATAAAAAATATGATGTATTAAAATAAGGTTGCTTGAAATTGAATTAAAAAAATGTAATTGAAAGAATACAATATAGAATTGAGCCACAAGATGGCAGCGTTGTAACAAGCAATGTCAAAACCAGTCAAGTTGAAAATGAGAAATGTTAGCACAGTGAGGAGAATCACAGGGCCAGATGTAGGCAGCCCTTTACCGGTCGGTAACGGCAGAAAATCGGTATTTTCGGCCGTTACCGACCGGTATTGAGCATTCGGGATGTAGGAGACGAAAATCGGCCGAATCGTTAAATTTACCGATTCGGTAAAGTTACCGAATCGGTAAAATACTGAATCGGTAATATTACCGAATCGGTAAATTTACCGAATCGCAGCGGTTTGCGATTCGGTAAATTTACCGAATCGGTAAATTTACTGATTCGGTAAAGTTACCGAATCGGTAAAATACCGAATCGGTAAATAAGAGGTGGTAAAAATGAAGTTTGAGATGTAGGGAAGCTCTTAAATACCGAATTTGCCTGAAATTCGGTATTTAAGAGTCGGTATTTACCATGGATTGAAATCAGGTGGTAACCAGGTGCAACCTATAAAAATTGACCCAAAATGCAATTCTTCTTGCACAATGGCGGCATTTTATGTCATTGCAAGACGGCTTGGAAGGAGAGAGGGAATGGCAGAGAGAGGAGCAGGTCTACAGACAGAGGATCACCCTGTTCATGCTCACAGAGGCAGAGATACTCCAGAGGTACAGGTTGGCCCCAGACACCATCACGGAACTCATCAGGGACCTCCACCCACTGTTGGAGCATACTGCCCCAAGGGCACACGCTATTCCACCCCACGTGCAGGTGCTGTGCAGCCTACACCTGCTAGCGTCTGGGAGCTACTAGAGTGTGGTAGCTGCGGTAGGTGGGGTGACCCAGAGCAGCTGTCAAGGTTTTTCCACAAATTCCTTGACGCCATGTTACAAAGGATGGAGCATTATATATAATTTCCTGCAACCCATGCTGAACTGGTCCAAACAAAATCTGACTTTTACCAGATGGCAGGATTCCCCAATATAATTGGCTGCATTGATGGCACGCACTTTCCCATTTGTCCCCCTGCTGCCACGGAATACATCTACAGGAATAGGAAGTCAACGCACACCATCAATGTGCAGGTGATTTGCAATGCAAAGTGCGCCATCACTGACCTTGTTGCAAAATTCCCTGGGAGTACCCACGACTCCTATATATTTCAAAACAGCGGCATCTATGCACGGCTGACTGCAGGGGAATTTGGAGAAGGATACCTCTTAGATGAGACACACTGTGAGACCCCCATAACACCTCTTGTAGTAAGAAGTACAAGTATGCATGTGAGTAATGTATTTCAATTTCATTTTAGGCGACAGTGCATATGCCCTCCGCTCCTTCATACTCACCCCATACCTCAACCCCTCAACACCCAGCCAAAGGAGATACAACCGGGCCCACAAAAGCACAAGGAATGTCGTGGAGCGGACCTTTGGTATCTGGAAAAGCAGGTTCAGATGCTTGCACAAGAGCGGAGGTGCAAGGCAGTATACCCCCATCACCTGCTGTAAGATCATTGCTGTGTGTGCTATGTTGCACAACCTAGCTGTGAAGAAGGGTACTGAGGTGGAGTTGTCAGACTATGAGGATCATGACGATGACATTGCTGTGCCAGAAACTCAACTTGCTGGAGTCTCAACACCAAGTGATCGCAGATACAGACGTGAGGAGATTACACGCAACTATTTCTGAGTAAGTAATGAGACACAGACAGGTTGTGAATGAGAAGAACGTAATTTAATGTTGCCACAACGTTCATGCACTGAAGTGCAACAAAATAAACATAATGAACGTGGGGACTGCATGTCCCGGGTTACTTCACCCACACCAGCAATGTCATTTGCGCCTGCGCTTCCCTGAGCCACTGGGATGTTGGTCACTGCTTTCCGCATGGCCTGCAGCCTCAGCTGGGCGCCTGCTACTTCTACGTGGCTCAACTACAGCGCTTGCCAAGCTGCTGCGGCTACTGCTGTCGTCTGCCTCTGCCACATCCAGGGCAGGATTCAGTGCAGTGTATGATATGATCATAGCCTCTAGGGCACTAGTGATCCTGGCCATGCCCCTGGTGACCTCTGCTGTGTTCTGTGTGAGGCTCTCCTGCATGTTGATGCCTCCACGGCATATCTGGGATGTGGCAGTGGCCAGACGATTCATGGCCCTATTGTGGACACAGGCATCCCTGCGCCTTGTGTGTTCCAGGCTGTCCAGTTTTGAGCAGAGCTGGGTGATGGAGTTGCTCATTTGCTGCATTCCTGATGCAATGTCTGCATTTGTTTTTGCTACCTCCTTATTAGTTTCTACAATGTTTCTGATGCCCTTCCCCATGTCTCCTATTTGTTCATTTAGGAGTCAAAATTGGCGGTGGCAGGCCTGTATGGATTTTCCCTGCATCCGTTGTATGCGCACCATACTCCCCTCCAGCCCACGGAACACAGTGCCATCTCCAGGTCCACCTGCACTGCTGGGTCTGCGTTGCTGTCTGCGCGAGGTGAATGACTCATTGGTGGACTGCAGTGCAGCAGGAGTCACATGTACAGTGGCTTGAGCCTCACCCTCTGCTGCCTCCATTACTGGCAGTGGGGCCACGACTCTCCTTCTGGCTGGGAAGGTTGCAGGTGCTGACAGGGACAGTGATGGGGAGGTGTCAGGTGAGAAAACCAATGGAGGGGATGGTGAAAGGTGTGGGGAGTACGGAAACTCGGGGGTCTGTACTGTCTCATCTTCCTGGGTGATGGCTGTCGTGTCTTCTTCCTCCTGCGAGGCTTGTACATGGCTTGGCCCTGGCTCCTCACTTTCCTCCCTCGCTGGTGCAGTCCCTTCTGTTGCTGTGGCTCGACTGCCTGATGTTGCCCCTAGGTATAAATAAGCGTATGTCAACTGAGTGCTACTGTGTCACAGTCACTACAATAAATGCTTTACACATTTGACTTTCCTTTTTCTGATTTACTTTCAGTGCCTTGCTGATGTCTGTGCAGTTACACATGGTCTTACATCACTTGACTACATTTCACATAATGCATTGCTCCTGTATAGTGCTAGCAGTACTGTACTGGGGTTGGCCTGTACACAAAGGCTAAAGGGAAGCAGGTTAGTATGGGTTGTCATGCTGCGCATGCGTCTTACCTTTTCTTGAAGCTCTGGCTGAGCTGTCCACATCTCCAAGTCCCACAACACTGTCTGGCTCGATGGTTGAGGCCACCAACTCCTCCAGGTCAGTCAGGGGGGGGCGCTGGGTTCCTGCCTCCACCGGTGACACCAGCCTGCTTATGTATTTCTGACATCTTTTTTTTGTGAGGCTCCTGATGTCATAAAAGCGTTTCTTCAGGTCCTCAATGTTCCTGCTTGTGACTCCCACTGCATTGACCTTTTCTCCAATTGCAAGCCACATTTTCCTTTTTGCAGACTCAGGTACAGTGAGGGAGTGCCTGCCAAATAGTTGCTTGTGGACTCTCACAACCTCCTCCACCAGTACCTGCAGCTCCATGCTGCTGAACTTAATTTTTCTTTTCCTCTCTGCCTTCTGGCTCTCACTGCTGCTTGCCATTTTTCTTGTAGAAAACTCCCAAAAAACTCTCCCTGCTGCTCTGTGTCTCTGCTCAGCTCTGACTGACTCTCCAGAACCTTCTAATGAGTTGCAGCTGCCTGGGTAGCCACTTCCTGGTAGGGAGGGGGAGAGAGGGTGGTAGCACCTGATTGGCTGTTTTCATTACTTTCACTTTTGCTTGCTTTCCGATTCGGAATTTACCGATTCGGTATTTACCGATTCGGTATTTACCGATTCGGTATTTCCAATGCATTCTTATGGGCCTTTTGGCCCATAGGGATGAATGGGAATTACCGATTCGGTAAATACCGATTCGGTAAATTCCGAAAGTCCGATACCGATTTTTACCGAATCGGTAAAAAATACCGATTTTTTTCCCTACATCTCATTTACCGATTCTTGAATACCGAATCGGTAAAATTCGGTATTTAAGAATCGGTAAATGACATTTACCTACATATGGCCCTAAATGCCCACACAAAAAAATGCTGTGTGTATCAGCGACGACAATGAGAACCTTGAGCTTGGAAACTGATACACAGATGCGGTGTGCATAAGCATTAGATAGTCATGAGGACAGGCGAGTGAAATAGTTTGAACGAACTAAGTTGATGTGCAATACAGATGCACAAGTAAACTTAACCCACTCAATAATATCACTCTCTGTATGGAACTCCAATAACTGGCATTTACATCAAATGTGCTGTACACATGTTATGTTATGTTATGTTAAAAACACTTTTATAGCGCACAGCTGACCCAGCCAAGGGGCGTCCCGGCGCTTCATAGAAAGTACCCAAACACAACACAGCAGCACACGGACATCAGCGTAGGATAGAATAAAATGTGCACATTGGCTAAATATTGGCAACGTCTATCTCCTTCTTGTGCTTGGTAAATAAAAGTGCTCCAGAAAAATGTATTTAATCTGGCTAGAATGCCACTTGCCGGTCCTTTTGTCTGCCACTACCTTTGCCTAATTGTGACATGGAGCTTGATGCCAGCAGACTTCCAAGAATCTATTTTAGAACGTAATGGAAAGCACTGTGATGACCTCACCGGAACTTCCCTTGTGTTTCATTGATGGAACGCAAAGTCAATTGTGCGAACGTGCTAACCTCAACACGCCTCTGACGTCATGCACATAACTTCCACCGTTGCTGGAACGCACTTCTGTGCTGTGCGTTCCAGTTCACTGACCTTAATGCCTTTAATTGCTGCTCTGCTCCCCTTTGATCCTTCAACACCGGACACCTCTCAGACTATTTCTCCTTACTTTCGTTTTTTCCGACTGCCAGGCTGGTGGTGGATTTTCACATTTGGATACTCTTTGGTGATTTTCTTGAAGCAGGATCTTTACGCGGGTTCTCGTTGATGGCCCAGCGCCCGTCGCCATAAAAGATGTGGTAGCGAATGAAGACTCAGCACGTGGTGAGTAGATTTAATGTCTTTATTCCACATCAAACTGGGCCATCGGAGCAGAGCAGCAGCAGCCTCCGTGAGGGACCATCAACTGATTGTCCTAGAACCCTAGTACAGAACACCTAGGCTGTCGTGTTCTCAGACACAACCATTCTATAAACAAGCATAAGTAACTACACAGTGGCAGGGAAAAACAGGCAAAAAAGGCAAAAGAGAGGAAAGAGTGGAAATGAGGCAGTGAAAAGTGCAAGAAAAGTGGGGGAAAGGCACAGAAGGAGAGCAAGAGGGAAGATTAAATCAGTGAAAAATTAGTGAAAACGGAGGAAAGACAGAGGGAGAGTGAAAGGGGGAGATTGAAATCAGTACAAAATTAGTGAAAATGGAGGAGAGACAGAGGGAATTGAAAGGGGGAGATTGAATCAGTAAAAAAAACAAGAGGAAAAGGAGGAAAGACAAATAAGGAGAGTAAAAGGGGGAGATTGAAATCAGTAAAAAACAAGTGAAAACGGAGGAAAGACAGGGGGACTGAAAGGGGGAGACTGAAATCAGTAAAAAACGAATGAAAACGGAGGAGAGACACAGAGGGAATTGAAAGGGGGAGATTGAAATCAGTAAAAAATGAGTGAAAACGGAGGAAAGACAGAGGGGGAGTGAAAGGGGGTGGTTGAAATCAGTAAAAAATGAGTGAAAACAGAGGAGAGACACAGAGGGGGAGTGAAAGGGGGAGACTAAAATCAGTGAAAAACAAGTAAAAATGGAGAGAAAGAGCAGAGCGAGAGAAAGGAGACAGAGGACCACTGGACCACCAGGGATGAGTTGCAGGTAAAACCTGCGGGTGGAGGAGGGCCTTGAACACCAGCACTCGAGAGTGCAGGGGCTCGGGGGAAGGCCTCACTTGATGGTGGAGCTGCCAGGGGGGGAGAGCAATTTCACTGGCAATGAGTCAGTGGTCTTGCTGGGGCAAACAGTAAGTCTGCTCTAAGCAGCAGGCAGGAAAACTGATGAAAAATCCGCTCCCAGTGAGCAGGAGCAGTTTTCCTGCTCCCTCCTGCTTAGAGCGGACTTACTGTTTGCCTTCACTTGGCAGGAGCTTTCAAAGCTCCTGTCAACAGGGAGCAAACTGCTATGTCCTGGATGTGGGCACCGCAAGACATAGGGCGCTGGCCTTGGTGGTGGGGGGGGTGTAGCAGTTCCCAGCACCATCAATGGCTCCATGTGGGGGCCATTTGGGCCCCCTCCTTTCTTTTTTATTTTAGGGCTCCACTGGGGAGCTGGTGATCCCTCGGGCCGAAAACAGCCCGGCTGAGGGGCCCCTACTGCTTTCAAAATGTGGCCAAGCCCCAGGGAGGTGATGGTCCCTGAGTCTGTGAAAGGCCTACAGAGAGGGCAGCGTGCCCCCCTCTCATATTTCTACACATTGGCCTGGTTTCGAGAAGGTGGTGGTCTCCAGGGCCCATATCGGCCATGAGAAGGAGGCTGCATACGCCCGCCTCCCCATATTATATAAATAAATACGCTGCCACGATCTGGCCCACCTGGGAGCTCAAAGCAAGTGTGGGAGACCACACTTGTTGTATTTTAAACATTTCATGGGGATTCACAATTATGAGATTTTCAAGGCAGAAAATAAAAAAAATCTTTTTGGCCCTGGCTGGGTCCCTGGGAACCCCAGCATCAGGCCTAGGGGGTGAGGGCATTCATACCTTGCCCCTCTCTCTTTGTTGTACCTTTGTGTCTCAAAATGGCTGCCAACACTTCCTGGTTGAAGTGTTGGCAGCTGATGGAGCAGGGGAAATACAAAAAAAGTTTGTACCCCCTTTGAAATTAACAACCTCATACCCTTAATAATATTAACTGTGTGAAGCATGTGAACTACACATGGGAAACTAATGGCTATTTTGCAAAAGTCTAATTTATGAATAAAATGTGAATCAAATTAATGTAAGTTTGTGATTACGTGGAAAAGAAAAGTAAATTGCATGTATTTATGTTTGCAGTAGAATTATTGTCGTGGCAAATAAATGCAATTGGTAAGTATAGTGGCTTAAATGTTGCTTTTGCTAGGTAACATCTAATACAGGAAATTAGAATGGTGGGTGGTAAACAGAAGGGCGTATTTTCTGTATCTACTTTCTGTTAAGTTTGCTTTCGTATTAGTTTCCAATTTGGGTCTGCTAGGCCTTGACTGAAAATGGCATCTATGAAATGCGATGGCTCCAAAGAAATTAAAGATGGCCACCGCGCATGTGTGGAATGGAAAATCAGTCACAAGTGTATGGCCTATGCCCAGAGTGAGAGATGTCAAGGACAACCTGGCCTGTACCAGGAGTTGTGCCAAAGAGACTATTCTGAAAGCTTGGGAACGGATGAGAAAACTGTATGCAGAATGAGGTAAGTTATCAACCACAGCAACAGATAGTTACTCAACAGAGTCAGGTGCCACAACCGCCTCTCCCACAGAGTGTAAATCCTCAGAGGTACAGTGCAGAAACAGGATTTTATGGTGGATGGCAGGTAAAGAAATTGCTGCGCGCGGCTGCTATTTCATAGTATTGGTTACGACCGGATGGAAATGAATCGGATGAGAGTTTATGACAGTGCCTAGGAGAGGAAGAGGAGTGCGTGCTTGATGCAACTCTAGAGGTAGATCAGTCAGGTTTATATGTGGATGAAAAAGTGAATATTGTAAATGTTACTTTCCTTGTGGACACTCGTGCTACCCGTTCTACTATTAGATCAGTGGAAATTCCAAACATTCCTCTCTCTGGTAAATTCATCCAAGTTGTAGGTGTGGCAAACAGAAAAATTAAAGCCCCTCTCACACAACTAGTGGAGGTGGAAATCGGTCCCTTTAGAGAGATGCATCGTTTTGTGGTATGTGACAGCAGTCCTGTAAATCTGTTGGGACGCGACATATTATGCAAGATGAACTGTGCCATTTACTGTACACCAGATGGCATTGCTTTCCAGGCGTCAAATGACGATGTTCTGTATAAACTGACCATGTCAGTGATTGAGTCAGGAAAAAGTGATACGTTCCCTATGTTTGATGAAGAGAAAATTCCGATCGAATTGAAAGGAACAGTTAAGAAAGAAGTGTGGGATTTTACATGCGAAGACATAGGTTTAATGAAAAGAGTAAATCCTGTGAAAATTACAATAGAAGAAGAGGCAGTCTACCCGAATACCCCACAGTATAAATTGACACCAGAAATTATTGAAGGAATAACGTCAGTAACTGACAAAATGATTAAGCAAGGAATTTTAAAAGAAATAATGAGCAGTCCATGTAATTCACCTATAATGGGACTGAAAAAGCCTAACGGAACATTTAGAACAGTGCAAGATTTGAAAAAGGTAAATAAAATTGTTGTCCAATTGTGCCAAATCCTGCTGTAATTTTATACCAAATTCCACACGATGCAGAGTGGTAAACAGTCATTGATTTGTGCAATGCATTCTTTTCGATTCCTTTACACCCTGATAGTCAACCAATTTTTGCCTTCAGGTTTGCTGAGCGTATTTTGGCATGGTGCCGAATTTCTCAGGGGTATACTGAAAGTCCTTCCATTTTTAATCAGATACTGAAGAAATCCCTAGAAAATGTGAAAATGTCAGCGAAATCTGTGCTGTTTCATTATATTTAAAATTTCTGCGAGGGGCTTTGGATAAGCAGATAGTGGCGCTCAGGCAGGTAAGCGGTGATCATCACCACCCCTCCAATTGACCAATCAGAAATAAATGTAGCTCCTAAATGTTTCAAATTTGGGTGTATAAAGTTAGTGAAAGGGTATAAGAGAGCCTGTGCTTGTGATGTTGCGAGAGCTTTTTATTTTCACACCTTTGTTCAGCACGACATGCTGTCTGTTGACATGATTTTTCCATGAAACAAGAGACTTTGAAAATTTTGGACTTTTAAACTCTGATGGGGAAAAGGAACGAGATCGACGCAGGAATTCTGTCAGGAACCCCTATTTGGCGACATGTGGAACAGTGCGGCCCATGGTGAACACACTTGGATTCAAGGGTCCGCTGTGGAAGCGACGAGACCCGTGTTGTAAATCCTTCTCCAAATGCTTTTGCGAGTGTTGCAGCGTACTGCTTAATGGAGGAAGTTCGTGACCGCTCCCACTACTATTAGTGGTGCGTGATCTAGTTGTTTTCATGGAATTCCGATTGTGTGGGTATTGCGCATGCGCAACTAGCGCGCATCGCACTTCAACTGTAGTTTCAGCCTGACAGGATCTTCGAAGAGACGGTCCTCTTCAAAAGAATTCTTCTTTGGGCATTAGAAGTCTCGTTTTTGTTGGCGCAAATAACCTGCAGGGAAGTAAGAATGTGAGACTTTTTGAGAGTGTTTTGGACGCTGTTTTACTTCATAAATTTTCTCCTTCAGCACTCGAAAATTCCTGGAAGTCAAGGTGAAGTAATTCAGTCAGCATATCTTGAGAAAACCCGAGGAACTTGGAACTCTTGAGCTACTTCAGTCAAGAGAAGAGCTCGGAATTATTCAAGTAAGCGTGTTTAATTTATTCCTTATTGCCGGCTCGTAGTGCCCAGTGGCTGGAGTCCTTAGTGTTCTTGTAACTCGCTGTGACCCAAGAGCTTTCGGACACTACAAGAGCTGAACTGTGAACTTTTGTCACAGAGTGTTTCTTTCTGAGAACATTAAAGTAAAATTGAAGAAGTTTGACTGTAGACACCAAGTTGATTCACAGAGAACTAAAACTGAAAATACTTGCTATTTACAACCTATGACTGACTAATAAGAATATCTTCAACTCAACTAACAAGAACATTCTAGCACAATTCCCATTCAGAAAAAATGTTATTATAAACTAGCGCCAGGAGTTCTTCCAGTCAGTTAGATATTTGAATTGCTATTACAGACAAAACAGAATAGGAGAGTGGCTAGCTTCTATATTTAAACTGGTAAGAGCAGTAGTTTAGAGTGTCAAAACAGGTAAAGATTTCATAGGGGGTTATGAGAAGTAATATTGTGTTATTTCCCTTTGCAGAGTTCCACTGCTGTTCAGGAGTAGGAGCCAGTGCCATAGAAGTGTGTCTCACTTGTTTTGTCTTCCACTTCCCCTTTCCCCCGAGCTAAGAGCAGAGGCAGTTTCTTGCTAAAAAGTCTCTGATCTTGGTAAGCGGGAGCTGGGGCAATATCATCTGTTCCTGAGGGGGTCGCAACCAAGAGTATCCTTTTGACAGATATCACGGGAGGGATACGTCTGAGGAGGTTAGAGGGACAGACAGTCAGCTTGGGAACCTATCCTGTGATCTGTGGTTCATGTTCTGGTGAACCATTTCCATCATTGCCCTATGGTCAATGGGTAATGAGTACTTTCAATTTTACTATTTTCATTTGTTCAAATATAATTGAAATAATGCTTAAATGTATTTGACTAATAAAACTTATGCAATTTATTTCTCTCGTTAAAGGAATTTGGATAAAATCTTATTAAATATAACCTCAAGTCTGGGGTTACTAGAATAAAAGTCATGACAAATAAATGTTGTAGGATTTGAATTGTTATTGAGCTGGACTTAATCGCCATCAACTGATTCTACTTGTTGGCTCATCGACCAAATAGCGAAGTACCTTGATGTTTTTTGGAACTGACAGCTATCGAATACGAATGTATATAAATGTATATAGTTACTATATAGGCTAATAAGGTTCCCCGCATGTCTTGCAGCCCGTCTATTTGTTACTGACAGGGAAAACCAGTGTGAATGTGTGTTTGACTTGCGGTGCTATTGGCGCCACCGATGAGTAAGTGGTATGGGTTTTTCCCGAGGTTTGGTGACGAAGAGAAGAAGGTTTGTGTTAGACTGCACTACATCAGATTTCTTGCTAGCAGAGTTATGGTTTCTATAGGTCAGTGTGGTGATTATTGAATATTGATTATTGATGTTCTATGTAACCCTGGGCGTAGTGGGGCGTAGTGGGGCTCCGCGGAGCTACGCGGAGAGGGCGAGAAGCTACGCCCACTCCCGCACTCCGCGTAGCCCCACTACGCACCTCCCTCCCGCTCTCCCCTACATACTTTATTTAAGCATTTACACGGATTAAAACAAGTTAAAAGCACTTACCTTGTCCGGGGCTCGTCCGGGTCTTCATCTTTGAATAGCGTCCTTTGCCTGGATACCAATGCGCATGCGCGGGCGGCCGCGCATGCGCATTTCTCCCGAGAAATGCGCATGCGCGGCCGCCCGCGCATGCGCATTGGTATCCAGGCAAAGGACGCTATTCAAAGATGAAGACCCGGACGAGCCCCGGACAAGGTAAGTGCTTTTAACTTGTTTTTATCCGTGCAAATGTTTAAATAAAGTATCTAGTGGAGGGCGGGAGGGAGGCGGGTGGCGGCCGACTCGGCTACGCTCACGGAGTGGGCGTAGTGTTGCCGGCTACGCTGTCTACGCAAAATGCGTAGAAGGCAACACTACGCCTACTCCGTGGGCGTAGCCGATTCGGACGCCCACCCTTAGTTCTATGTGTAACACTATATGTTGAATTTGTATTACATTATATGTAGTTGGAATTGAAGCATCCGGGAAGTAGGAAGTGGATATATGGGGCAAGAGGTGTCACATGGAATTGTGAATTGTTTAGTTTCAAAATTGAGATAACACAGGAAGGTGTTACGTTAGGGAATTCCTGTATGAGTCGAGTTAAGTGAATAGCAATAGGTATTCTTGTGAAACTTTGGCTTTAATTCGCAGGAGCAGTGTAGTCTCCACATGTGTTTTATCCCCCGAGAAACGGGTTTACTTCTTGCTTGAGAGAAGGGTAAGGTAGAGGGAAGCCCTACACTTATTGAACAAACGAAAATCTCGAATGTCTGGAAAAGCTATCTGTCAAGGGTCTGTCAAAGGCTGTTCTTTCACAGACAAACCACACAGGAGCAGAATGCCGCTAAGTCCCAATGCCCTTCTCAAAATGCCCGCAAGGTATATCGTACACTCCTTTGCATGTAAGTATTAAAGGGGGAAAAGGGATTGGGATTGAGAAGAGACTGCTCCAAAACTGTGCCTGTTTAGCTTCGTCATGTACTAACGTAAATCTTATTGCTTACATTAAACGTAGTTTATTTTAGACACATGAATAACTTATCTTACCAGAAAATAGTTTGGAGCTTGCCTCTCTTCCTGCTTCTCTTAATAGTTTGCTTTTTACCAAAAGAAGCCTTCACTCTAATCACTTGTTCATTTTCCTTACAGGTTATTCAGCTTCAATCTCTGTTCAGTGTAGTCGTGAGAGAAAACAAGGTAAGTGTGTTTTTATAAATCTTTTCTTAATTGCTAATTACTAATTTGGATTTTCCTCCTTCTTTTATACTCACTAAACAAGTAGAAATGAAGACCTTAAAAGGGGGGGTCTGAGGTGCTGTGCCAAAACTTCCGTTTCTCTCCTGATTAACCAAAATTCACCAGTCTTTAAATAATGTTTTATTTTAAAGAAGACTCTGTAATGGTTTAATTTAGGTTGACCTTTAAGTGAGAAAACTGGGATTGCAATGTGCTTATTTATATTCTTTACTGAATGCCAAGTGAATATTGCATGCATTAACTCTTCTTTTTACAAGTTGACAAACTCTGTTCTCTGAACTAATGAACTGTGTTTGTCAGAAGCCCATTAATCTTCTGCCTTTCTTCAAAAGTGGCACGTAGGAAAATGTAAGATGTGCTCACATTAGGCCTTTAATTCATTTTAGAGTGCCAGAATAGTCCAACAGACCTAGCGTGTTGAAAGGTCACGTCCGTGTCAATTAAACTCGGAAACAATTATTCATCACCAGAGGAATTGAAATGTTTTAAATGCTAGGCAAGACTGAATTTGAACAGAGTGAATTGTATAGGAAACCGATGGCTAGAAATTCCCTTCTCCTGTACGAGAGTCAACACCCTAAGTCCCTGAGGGATAATCTGCCCTTTGGACAGTTTCTTTGAGTCCATCGGAACTGTTCTACCCCAGAAACCTTCAAACGCCACGCAGACGATCTTTCCAAGCAATTGAGAGAGAGGCATTACCCAAAGAAATTGGTCCAGCGCTCATACAAACGAGCAGCGAATAATCATTGTGCTGCCCTCCTGGAACCACGTGTAGAGAAACCACCTCTGGACCGATTAACACTAGTGAGCACATTCAACACCAAATCGAACTATGTTCAGAAGGTGATAAAAAAGCATTGGAAAATTCTGAACAGTGGCAAAGATAAAATCCCTTTCCCACTTTTCGCTTTCAAACGCTCAGCTAACCTGAGGGATCGTTTGGTACACACCCGACCTAAAGCAACACCCAGGAGAGAGATAGGTACATTATGGGATCTCCCCCCGGTGGTAGGGCACCATCCGTGTGGTGGCTGTTCGATTTGCCCTCTAACGACCAAAATCACCAGTGTGGACATTGGTACAGACAGGCCATGGGAATTGCGGCAGTTTACAAACTGCAACAGTACCAACCTAATCTACCTCATCACTTGCACATGCAATGATCGATATGTGGGCATGACCACGAGAAAGGTGCGTGTGAGGATGCAGGAGCATAAAAGCACTTTTCGCTGCAAGAAAGACATCTCCAACCTCACCAAGCATTTTATCACACGGAATCATGCAGAAACTGACTTCACGTGGCATGTTTTGGAAAAACCACACATCCCACCACATGTGAGCGATGTGTCTCGGTACCTTTTCATTCGTGAACAAAAGTGGGTGTTCAAATTGGGGACAGACAGACAAGGGTTGAACGATGACATTCCGTGGTTCTCCCTGTCCTGATATATCGCTCATTTGTGGGTGTACATGTGGTCTTGCGTGTAATACACATGGTAAAGAGCTAATTACTGGTCACCGCCTGACCTTGTGCTTAACAACATTCTCTCTATGAAGCTGAATATATGAGAGACCAGATGGCTAGTTATCACCGTAAGCCCCTGGCTGCATGGCCGGCTAGGTAGAACTTAACTTTATTTTTGGAGTAATCATGACCATGAGTATTTATTTTGGTTGGGCTCAGGACAGTGGGTGGTTGAAGATTTCTCCGGTGCCTCCTGGCTGGCATGACTGTGAGCCTTGCTACCCTGGGTTCTGGCAACTATCTTTAAGTTGCTATCCGGGTCAACTACATTACCAATATTGATTTTCTAATATTGATATGACCTCAGCCCTGGGCACGAGGTGACTACACCCTCCATGGGTGTGATGGTTTAATTGGGGCAGTACTATCGATGCACGCAGCCATGCATCATCGAGATGACATTGTTCGATGTTAGATTGAGAATTGAACTACAGACACTGTAACTGTGAGGTCATTTTGTAGTTTCCATCCGGCTAGTCTCGCGAGAGAATGAGCGCGAGGCCGGGTCGCAGGACATGGATGCCCCCAATGTACAGGCTGTCTCTATCTTGTTACTATCCCTGAGGGATGCGGTTGTGTGCCTTTCGAGATACTCAGTTCTCGGGGGGTATACTTGAGATAGTCCGCACTATGTGAGTGTTTTAATCATCAAACTACCAAAATGGCCGCTGTGACGTCATTGGGTAGTTTGACTCAAACCTCGCGAGAATACGAGCGCGATGCCATGAATGAGCTGGTGATTGAGGAAGTGCGAGTAATGAGCACTGGGCAGTTCAGGTAGTCCTGATTTTAGCGATGGGCACTTCTGCCAGTCTAAGCGCCAGATCAATCACCCTGGTAGTGTTAAATAAGTGTTCCCTGTGTAGGCGGCGACAGGGCAAGTCCCCTCCCCTGCCGGGTTTGATTGGTGGGACGACACCTACCAGCACAGTGAAGAAGTCAGTGCACAGGAGAGACTGTGCCTCCCCCTGACTCAGTCACGGCCTGAGACAACGACGGACAGGTAGGAGAATTGGTCCACTTGGTCTAGCAGTTGTTTATCTTTTTATCAGGCTTCTCTTCATATTGCCAGCTAGTTGCTGGAGTAAAGGAAGATTGAATTTAACAGTATGTGCAGACATTAAGTTGATAGTGGAGTGGAGAGAGGGTGGTTTGGAGTACCTCGAGATGGGTGTTAATAAGCTCCATACACAGTATTTTCACCGCAAGAGTAAATTAATGTTTGACCTCCTGGTCTTTGTAATTTACGTAGCCGGTTTGTGTTATTGTAGAGCGGGGTCTCACATATCCTGAGCCAGGTCCAGGAAGAGGTGAGGTCCACTCCCCGGACACCCTGGGTGAGTAAGCAAGTAGATTTATTATTTTTTAAACAATATTATGTTTACCACAGACCATTGTAGCTGATTGTGATCTTCCTGTACGTTTGTCCTCCTTACACAGTATATTTGCAACCAGGTGCCGAAGAGAGGAGTTGATACAGTTTATGGAACATTATATCCTTTACTGGTTTTCACTTGTGTGTGTGTTTTTTGTATATTTTTTTCACACTTTATTCACTTGTAAGCAGTAGTATATTATTTGAACAGAGACCCTGACGAAAGCCAGAGGAGTTAACCTTTAGTAGCTGAAACATGTTGGTCTCCTCGCAGCTATTTGTTTGGACTGCGATGATGATACTACACTGTTCTTGTTTTTAGTAGGGAAGGGGCCAACAATCATTAAAATTTACTTTGGTTGAGCTCCCTATCCTTTTTTAGACCACCTCTTACATATATTTTTACACTGCACTTCCCATCACATCAACATCATGTGGTAGTACCGAGTGATTGTGGGTCGCTACCCCATATCTGGGTATGCCGGTCTCAATGATCTAGAGACACAATACCCGATAAGGATTACCAAATGATAATATTGATCATTACAAGACCGTTGATGGGAATCCTAAACCAGGGGTGACTCACGTTATTGGTTCTTCACATCTTGTGATTTGGTCTGTGAGTGTCACTGTCATCGTACCCTTGTACTATTGATGAGGTTACTTTCAGTAGAGGATCACTTTTGGATCCCTTAGTAGACCCCTAAGTTTGTAGTTGATCGTTGATTTCCACGGGGGATAATACTTAGGCTTGGTCTATAAACATCCCTCTAGCCCTGCAAGATAGTGTGTTTTTCCATTTTTAGAGCAGCGTGCAGCTGCGGGCTATTACAAGTGGATTACAATGGATAGTGATCATTTCATTTCTAACAATAAGAAGTAGGTTTTACATTGACTTTTGTCTTGAGGTTTCCTACACCTCCTTACCCTTTCCACTATATAGCTATAATGGCTGAACGCCATGGTTTGGCGTATGATGACTCCATGTATCACTCCATCTTAGATAACATGCCGAGTATCTTAGAAACTCTACCTACACCCACAGTCAGTGTAACGGACGACTGGACTAAAGTCCTAGCATTGAAAAAATCGCACTCCCAGACTCAGACACACGGGATCATCATGGCTGAGTATATGCGAGCCTGTTGTGCACCTCCCGGGCTTATAGTAACCAATGCTCCACGATTATTTTTAAGTGACAAACCATTCCTGAAGGATTGGTCAATGATTGCCTGGCGCTGCACCCGTGACTGGCTAATTTTGATTATCAGCACAGCCAAACGGGTTGCAGACGCGATTTTGGTAGAAATACAGGTCCTAGAGGGCAAAATCAAGGCCACCATCAGTGCCACATTCAAGAAAAACAAAGATGAATCAGATAAAGCCAACAAAGAATTTGCTGATTCGATACTCCAGACTAAACTTGAGATGTTCAAGAAAGATCTGGCCAAGTTTAGTTTGGAGACTGTCTATCCCTATACTAGCGACAACTACAAAGCCCCAGATTTTAACAAACGAGGGAGAATGTATGGATCCAACTATTCAGGATCTAGCTCAGAGACAGGAAGCGATTCGGAGGCCAGCAATCAGCCACCTAATGCTGGAAACAATCGTGGCAGGGGGGGTAGATCACAAAACTATAGGGGCCATTACAACATGCCCGGCCAATCTTGGTGGCCACCAGGACCCTGGGGTTATCCAGGTAATTTCGCACCACCTATGGGCCCCTTTCCTGGTTTTCAAAACTTCAATAGCCAGCCTTTTTTAGCGCGTGGCCCCAGACGGTCACGGGGCAAAAGAAGACCGGCACAAGGACAACCTCAAGTCCAATGGGAGGATACATCAGGCCCCCATGCAGGAACTCGGAGTCAGACGAGAAGGAATGCTCAAGATCAATAAATAGACCTGAACAGAGCTTGGTGGTCAATCTGAGTCAAAGAATTCTATCAGACACAGAGGAGGCTGTGCTGAATAAGGGTTTAGGCTTTGTGACTACGGATGAGGGTGATCCATTTGTCCTACAAACGGAACTAGCACAGTTTTTTCGGAAGCTAAGGCTCCATTATTTCTTTAAAAATAAGAACATTGAAGAATCAGAGGAGGACAAGGACACGAATACTGGTTTGAGGAATAAATCAACTTTCTCACCTCCCTCACATGCCATACCTACTCAAGTACTAACTTTCGAATTGGCTGTGAAAAATGATATAGATTGTATACAGTATAGTTCGAGATCAGGGTACAACAACCTTACCACTGCGGAGAGACGGAGTCTCAAAACCTTGACCCAAGATGGGACTATTATTGTGAAGCCCGCCGATAAAGGGGGCTCCATTGTGGTCCAAAATGTAGATACTTATAGGGCAGAGTGCCTCCGCCAGTTGAGTAACAGCAATGCTTATCATCCACTGACTGTTGATCCAACTCCAAGACTGATGAGTGAAATTAAAGTCCTGGTTGAAGAAGCCTTAGGAGAAGGCTGGATTACTTCCGCAGAGGCACAATTTCTGCAGACTAAACATCCCACCATGCCTTATTTCTACACCTTACCCAAGGTGCACAAACCACAGAGACCGCCTCCAGGGAGGCCGATAATTTCAGGCCAAGGATCACTTCTTGAACCCCTTTCAGCCTTTGCTGACTATTTCCTCAAACCTTTGGTCAGCAAGATGCCCACGTTTCTCAAGGACACCACCGATGTCCTGAGAGTGATTCCAGATATAGCTTTTGATCAAGAGACGGACTTTCTTGTCTCTCTTGATGTTGAGTCCCTGTATACTTCCATTCCCCAGGATGCGACTCTGGACACCATCAGATCCATCCTGGGCGAATCGGAACTGGACTCCATCACTCCAGTACCGTTCATTATGGCTTTGGCCACCATAGCCATGAAAGAAATTTTTTTTATGTATGAGGACCAGATATACCACCAAGTCTCTGGAACCAGCATGGGCAGTATTTTTGCGCCTTCGTTGGCGAATTTATACGTCCATGAATTTGAGCAGACTACAGTTTGCACCCCACCAATCCCTTCTTTCCATCCATAATTTGGTGGAAAAGATATATTGATGATATCCTGATGGTGTGGAGAGGGACTAGTGAATCGGTCACACTGTTTCACCAATGGTTGAACAGGCAGAACAACTACCTTCGATTCACTATGGAATTGAGCAAAGACAGACTTCCATTCTTGGACCTCTCAATTTACAGCACCACGAGGGGTCTGGAGAGTGAATTGTATAGGAAACCGATGGCTAGAAATTCCCTTCTCCTGTACGAGAGTCAACACCCTAAGTCCCTGAGGGATAATCTGCCCTTTGGACAGTTTCTTCGAGTCCATCGGAACTATTCTACCCCAGAAACCTTCAAACGCCACGCAGACGATCTTTCCAAGCAATTGAGAGAGAGGCATTACCCAAAGAAATTGGTCCAGCGCTCATACAAACGAGCAGCGAATAATCATCGTGCTGCCCTCCTGGAACCACGTGTAGAGAAACCACCTCTGGACCGATTAACACTAGTGAGCACATTCAACACCAAATCGAACTATGTTCAGAAGGTGATAAAAAAGCATTGGAAAATTCTGAACAGTGGCAAAGATAAAATCCCTTTCCCACTTTTCGCTTTCAAACGCTCAGCTAACCTGAGGGATCGTTTGGTACACACCCGACCTAAAGCAACACCCAGGAGAGAGATAGGTACATTATGGGATCTCCCCCCGGTGGTAGGGCACCATCCGTGTGGTGGCTGTTCGATTTGCCCTCTAACGACCAAAATCACCAGTGTGGACATTGGTACAGACAGGCCATGGGAATTGCGGCAGTTTACAAACTGCAACAGTACCAACCTAATCTACCTCATCACTTGCACATGCAATGAACGATATGTGCGCATGACCACGAGAAAGGTGCGTGTGAGGATGCAGGAGCATAAAAGCACTTTTCGCTGCAAGAAAGACATCTCCAACCTCACCAAGCATTTTATCACACGGAATCATGCAGAAACTGACTTCACGTGGCATGTTTTGGAAAAACCACACATCCCACCACATGTGAGCGATGTGTCTCGGTACCTTTTCATTCGTGAACAAAAGTGGGTGTTCAAATTGGGGACAGACAGACAAGGGTTGAACGATGACATTCCGTGGTTCTCCCTGTCCTGATATATCGCTCATTTGTGGGTGTACATGTGGTCTTGCGTGTAATACACATGGTAAAGAGCTAATTACTGGTCACCGCCTGACCTTGTGCTTAACAACATTCTCTCTATGAAGCTGAATATATGAGAGACCAGATGGCTAGTTATCACCGTAAGCCCCTGGCTGCATGGCCGGCTAGGTAGAACTTAACTTTATTTTTGGAGTAATCATGACCATGAGTATTTATTTTGGTTGGGCTCAGGACAGTGGGTGGTTGAAGATTTCTCCGGTGCCTCCTGGCTGGCATGACTGTGAGCCTTGCTACCCTGGGTTCTGGCAACTATCTTTAAGTTGCTATCCGGGTCAACTACATTACCAATATTGATTTTCTAATATTGATATGACCTCAGCCCTGGGCACGAGGTGACTACACCCTCCATGGGTGTGATGGTTTAATTGGGGCAGTACTATCGATGCACGCAGCCATGCATCATCGAGATGACATTGTTCGATGTTAGATTGAGAATTGAACTACAGACACTGTAACTGTGAGGTCATTTTGTAGTTTCCATCCGGCTAGTCTCGCGAGAGAATGAGCGCGAGGCCGGGTCGCAGGACATGGATGCCCCCAATGTACAGGCTGTCTCTATCTTGTTACTATCCCTGAGGGATGCGGTTGTGTGCCTTTCGAGATACTCAGTTCTCGGGGGGTATACTTGAGATAGTCCGCAATATGTGAGTGTTTTAATCATCAAACTACCAAAATGGCCGCTGTGACGTCATTGGGTAGTTTGACTCAAACCTCGCGAGAATACGAGCGCGATGCCATGAATGAGCTGGTGATTGAGGAAGTGCGAGTAATGAGCACTGGGCAGTTCAGGTAGTCCTGATTTTAGCGATGGGCACTTCTGCCAGTCTAAGCGCCAGATCAATCACCCTGGTAGTGTTAAATAAGTGTTCCCTGTGTAGGCGGCGACAGGGCAAGTCCCCTCCCCTGCCGGGTTTGATTGGTGGGACGACACCTACCAGCACAGTGAAGAAGTCAGTGCACAGGAGAGACTGTGCCTCCCCCTGACTCAGTCACGGCCTGAGACAACGACGGACAGGTAGGAGAATTGGTCCACTTGGTCTAGCAGTTGTTTATCTTTTTATCAGGCTTCTCTTCATATTGCCAGCTAGTTGCTGGAGTAAAGGAAGATTGAATTTAACAGTATGTGCAGACATTAAGTTGATAGTGGAGTGGAGAGAGGGTGGTTTGGAGTACCTCGAGATGGGTGTTAATAAGCTCCATACACAGTATTTTCACCGCAAGAGTAAATTAATGTTTGACCTCCTGGTCTTTGTAATTTACGTAGCCGGTTTGTGTTATTGTAGAGCGGGGTCTCACATATCCTGAGCCAGGTCCAGGAAGAGGTGAGGTCCACTCCCCGGACACCCTGGGTGAGTAAGCAAGTAGATTTATTATTTTTTAAACAATATTATGTTTACCACAGACCATTGTAGCTGATTGTGATCTTCCTGTACGTTTGTCCTCCTTACACAGTATATTTGCAACCAGGTGCCGAAGAGAGGAGTTGATACAGTTTATGGAACATTATATCCTTTACTGGTTTTCACTTGTGTGTGTGTTTTTTGTATATTTTTTTCACACTTTATTCACTTGTAAGCAGTAGTATATTATTTGAACAGAGACCCTGACGAAAGCCAGAGGAGTTAACCTTTAGTGGCTGAAACATGTTGGTCTCCTCGCAGCTATTTGTTTGGACTGCGATGATGATACTACACTGTTCTTGTTTTTAGTAGGGAAGGGGCCAACAATCATTAAAATTTACTTTGGTTGAGCTCCCTATCCTTTTTTAGACCACCACTTACATATATTTTTACACTGCACTTCCCATCACATCAACATCATGTGGTAGTACCGAGTGATTGTGGGTCGCTACCCCATATCTGGGTATGCCGGTCTCAATGATCTAGAGACACAATACCCGATAAGGATTACCAAATGATAATATTGATCGTTACAAGACCGTTGATGGGAATCCTAAACCAGGGGTGACTCACGTTATTGGTTCTTCACATCTTGTGATTTGGTCTGTGAGTGTCACTGTCATCGTACCCTTGTACTATTGATGAGGTTCCTTTGAGTAGAGGATCACTTTTGGATCCCTTAGTAGACCCCTAAGTTTGTAGTTGATCGTTGAATTTGAACACAACCTTTCCTTGCCTGTTTTAAGTTAAATAAACTGTCACTAGTTATTGAAATTATTACCAGACTTTCTATGGACTGCAGAAAGAATATTATTATTTCAACACAAACCTTATTTTAAGAGCCTGTGAAATTACCGACGGAGCTAAACCCGGACTATTCGCTTCTACCCTGACTAACTTTCACGACGCTTGATTTTCAGGTGCATTTCAAGTAGATTCCTCAGTGAAGTGCGCAGTGGAATGTTGGAGCACACCTCACCAGACTGAAATTACTAAACTAGAACGCTAAACAGCAGTGCCAGAATGTTGGCAGCCATGTTGGAGTTTCTGCGGTGCCAACTAGCACTCCAGCTTAAAGGATGAATCACTCTTTGAGTTTTGAATGAGAGGGTAGTAGCCACCAAGGAGTTCTGAGGAGGAAACCTCCCAAGATTCCTGACACTATCGATTTGGTTTTGAGAAATAGACAATGGAGTATATTTTATGTAGTAACTAACCGAATTTGTAAAAGAAAAGATTATAAAATTAGTTCCGATAGTTATTGTAAAGGAGGGGTCAACAGAGGCAGGAGTAGAGTTGACATCAGCAGGAACAACGCTGGGACTGGTCAGTTGCGGAAAGAAGTAAAGTATTGTAAATGGTGTGTTAGTGCGAGTTGCGCTGGAATAGGTCAGCGTAAGTGTGACGTAGGAGTGTTCTGATTGGTACATTAGTGTGGTCCGCTCTGGGATAGGACAGAATATTCGAGTTAATTTTTAAGAGTTGAACGCGTTTGTGTTGGTAAATAATTGTGAAATATGGCTTATTATGATTTACGAGAAGAAAAGAAACCTTCATGGTTTACGAAAATCAAGAATTTTTTAAAAAGACAAAGAAATTGTGACAAGAGAGGGAGAAATGCTTCCTCCGCCGAAAACGCCAGCATCTTACATGATAGCGAAACATGGTTATCACACTTGTATGCGGCTAGAGAATTGGGTGAAATATACAAAAAATGATGGAATATTGGCATTTCTAGAAACAGATTAATTTAGCTCAGCTATAATACAAAGCTTGAGAGAAGAAATTATGAAACTTGAACCGAGACCTAGACCGACACAATTTGAGGCATTGAATGAATGGGAAGATGAGATGTATGAAAGGGAAAGGCACAGAAATCTAAAAGAGGACAATTATGTCCGAGGAAGATTATGGGGTTCCACTCATGAAAACAGGATGAGACGATAGAGGTATGCTGATATGTGGGATGGTATGTTTCCTGTAAGAACGGTTGATGAAATAGTAGGGAAAAAGTGTACCGAGAAAAAGAACCATGTATTATCAGAAAGGAGTGATTATGGAAGAAGTGATACAGAGGACGAAGTGCTGGAAGACATATTGAAGAAAAGACCCCCTCCGTATCAACAGGCTTCTGCAGTGGTGATACCAAATGCACCGCCAATGAAGACTGTGTGATGTATTCCTATAGGTTCTGTATCGATCCCCCTATTCCTGACCCTATTCTGGTTAACAAGCTAACTAGCAGCCATCCCATGATGCAGAAACCGTTATCTGATTACGCCAGACCACGGCTCAGGAGCGCGTTATCTGATTAGGTCATAACGCTTGCCATCTAATTAGGCAAAGCAAATAATCCTCCAGCCCCTGATAAGGTATACGGAGTTCTCAAGACAAATCAAACCTATGACAACCTGGGAAAAACCCTGCGGCCATTGTTTTGATTTCCCCAAGAACTTCAGTAAAAGAATGTGCTAACGACCAGCTCGTATGACATCCTAATTGACATATCTATGTCCATCCTTACGTCAATCTTGGCACCTTACAGGTATAAATATTACCGATATTGCCTTAAGCAAACACACGCGGTGGTGACGAGATCGGAGCAGCGAGACTTGCCGAAGCCCAGCAGAGAGCGAAGCCCACTGGCGCTGCCCCGCCTTCCTGACGCGCTGAGAACGAGGCGTTGCCTTTCTCCTGCCGAGAAATCCAGCTCCGGCGCTTCCGAGCAGCCCTCGCAGGCAGCTTGGAATATCGAGACCTCAGACGAGAGATACTATCCCTCAACCATCCTAAACCTCAGGTACAGAGCTGAATAACCCCTTACAGAGAATTCTTGAGTCAGTCACTTGGCAAAACAAACTTAACTTAAACTGCTACTTTCTATCCCCACCCACGTATTAGGCTTAGGTCAGGTACACCGGGGTAGGCGTGGTTAGAAGCACCAGTTGAGTACGATTAGTCAAATGTATATGTGTATGTATATATTCTGTCCATTTTAAATAACATATGGCTTAGAAACCATATCAATGTTTTTACAGTATTATTTTATAATTCTGCTTTTATTGTATGCACTTTACTTAACCATAAGTATTGCAATAATATCGATCCATTTCTCTTGTGCGAGAAAAGAGACTGATCAATAAATAACATCTTTTATTGAACACGCCCGTCTCTTCCTTTTCTCTACAATCTGGTGAAACTAAGAATGCACGTACTGACTGAGTAAAATAAGTTGTCTTTTGTTTTCACACGACTCTAGAGATATACTCTTGATTAGGGGAGAGCAAAGTTATCATGTTCTATAGTTGTCAGAAACTAAATCCCTTCTTGTCTATCCAGGGAGGTTCAACTCCTCCTTGTCTATTCGAGAAAGTTTCTAGTGAACTCTGAGCTAGCTGGCAAACCCAAAACTTTAAGTCTAATATCGACAGTAGAAGACCTAGTTAACGTCTGGTCTAGGTCTATACTATTGGAGGTATTATTCCAATGCGCAGAGCCTATTGGGATAATAGGAACTACACTACATGGCGCCCAAGGTGTTTGGATAGGCGATAAAACTAACGCAAGACTTTAGAGTAACTCAGTCGTGCTCTTTCACTCAGACCCCTTTTTCCCATAATACTCCAAAGACGTCTGGAGTGGGTGAGAGGTAAAATCCGCCAAACCTCGCAGGAGGGAACTCCTATGTATGGTTCTTGGTTCAATCAACGTTGAAGGATACACTGTTCCAAAATATTGTGCATCTAATCTTTGTTTCCATAAGGAACCTGATCTGCAAACAAACAGAATAACCTTTCTGACAGTAAAATGCCAGAAAGTGATGATGAAAGAGAGAGAGTTAGATTAGCAGCTGAAATAATAGAAGCTGATAATACTATGCAAGAAGCAGACCCGGATATAATACTCATCCCGGTCAACAAAAGAAGATCTATAACGTTAAAACTTATAGACAATGGACTGACACCAAGAGGTGGTACAGTCATATTCGTAATTGAGGCACACGAATATCGGCAGACAGAGGTATTCTATTCATGGATAAACTTTACAGCAGCAAATGCTGTAACAAAGGAGTTCCACTTTTATAAAATAGAGGAACCTCCTGATGACTACACTCCTTTCGAGGAAGTGGAAGTACCACTCAAATTCCAAGAGCACCTGCTCTTGTTTAATGGCGCCCTAAAACATAATAATCACATCACCAGGCTCGGTCCACTAGGTAGACCAGGAGCAACGTGGCCGGTCCTAGCCGGATACACACCACATCCAGACATCGAAAGAATGTCTGCAGCAGATGTTTTAGTACAACTAAAACAATTATTTAAAATATATAGACAACTAGTCCAATATATAATGCGGACTTCAACCATCCAACCTGTAGTTAAAATTCAACAGCTGACCCCACATCAGGGGAACACAAATAAAATTACACCACAGAACATACAGTCCTGCCTAGGTAAAGTACCAGCTAAACGAGAACAAATACCATTCTGGTTAGCACAAAAAATCACCCAAATAGAGGCGGTGTTTCCAGACACCACCCCTGTGGATAAACACAGGATTCTGACTATCTGTCTTCCAATGGGAATCGCACCACACGTGGAGGACTGTGACACTTGGGGTACAGTCTTTGCTTCCATTTACACAAAAACACATGGAGTACCATCCATGTCAGTAATACCAGATGTGCTAAAACAAATTCAAGACGAATACGGTCCAGAACCCGCTTTAACTCTCGGTATGAAATTACTAAAAGACTTCAAGCAGGTCTCGGCAATATTACTAGCCAACATAAAAGGGGAAGCAGCGAATGTGGCGATCCGCCAGAGGTTAAAAGAGACAGATATAGCAGACCAACCAGCTGAAATTGCCAGAATTATAGAAAAATCCTATGAAGAACTAGGTAGAGATAGTTTGGGTGGAATACCAGTGAAGCCCCAACTAATTGAAAGTCCTGAAAAAATATTTATTAAAAATAATCTAAACAGTCAAAAGAAAAACTGGGATGGAAACAAACAATCCAATCCAAAAGAAAAGAGATTCCAGTCCAGAGGAAGGTCTCCTCGGCGGAGAGAAAGATCTCCAGACCAAGGACCCAAGTCTCCCCAAAGGGAGCCCTCTGGGAAAAAATACAACCTTAGAAATAGGGATAACATAACGAAACCGGATAGATATCAAGATTTTGATACACGTCCCTCTCAATCTTTTCAGACTTCCTCGCAGAAATCGGAAAGAAGAGGACGATCGGAACCCAGGGAAGGGCACGTCAAGTCCAAAGACAAGGAACCTGCTCATCCAAATAAAAAATTACAGTTTCCAAAGAAGAAGGTAGCCAGTATTAAAGTATTCAACAATGCCGAGAATACTGAGGACACAGCTGAAAAACGGAGAGTGGGCTCAGACAATGCTAGACAGCGCAGCAGAAGTGAGCATAGCACGCAAAGTCCTTATGAATCATCTGGAGACAGTGGACACGAATGAATACATTCAAGTGGAAACTGCAGACACCAGAGTTAGCAAACCTCACAAAATATATGAAATAACTTCACGTATAGAAGGGGATAAGACTAGAAAAATAAGGGGCCTTGTTTGGGATAATCTCTCCAAGGGCTATGACATCCTTCTAGCTGAAAAAGATTGGCCACCAGAGTTTGTCAGGGAGTGCCCACATGGCGAAGAAATAATTATGCCTGCCTTCTCAAATCATATTCCAATTCATAAAAAATATACACTTGCAAGAAAGTGGGCAGTAGCTCAAGCTCCTGCTTTATATAAAAATCATGTGGGATGGGATGAGGAATCTCCTCCACACAAAATCCAGTTAAAATCACAACCTACTGCACAAAGGCAGTATCCAATCAAGCAAGAAGCTAAAAAACAGGTAAAAGAAATTCTAGATCAACTAGAATACCAGGGGGTGATTGAAACTTGCACCTCACAAATGAACAACCCTTTGTTTCCTGTCTCCAAACCAGACAATTCATATCGTCTAGTTTTGGATTACAGACACCTTAACTCATGTTGCAAAACCTTTGCAGTACAAAACTCGCATAGTGCTGCACTAATGAATAACATAGTGCGCAAAAAATACAAAACAACATTAGACATCTCTAATGGATTCTTTTGTCAGAATATAGCACCAGAGAGCAGATACTTATCTGCGTTCTCAATAAATCGCGCTCAAAAAGAATTCTGTCGATTACCCCAGGGGTACAAGAACAGCCCAGGAGTATTCTCAGCGAGGGTAACAGAGTTACTACAAACATATGATGAAGAAGCATTATCTTATGTCGATGACATATACCTAACAGATGATGACTTGGATACTCACTTGTAGAGAGTGAACACCATAATACTTGGGTTCGCAGCAGAGGGTTACAAATTCAACTTTAAAAAATCTAGAATTGCCCATCTAACAGTCCTGTTCTTAGGATATGAATTATAAAGTGAAGGCAAAAGCCTGGCTGACAATTTCCTAGAGAAATGTGCCGTACTCCAAGCACCTAGAACACTAAAAAACCTACAGTCAATTCTAGGATTCCTAAATTTCGGAAGAACATACATTGCAAATTACGCAGAAAGGGTCAAACCCGTTATGATCTAATAAAACCAGATTTTAAAAAAACAAATTGGACTCAAAAACACACAGAAATTCTGAGATCCTTACAAACAGATATGTTAATTAAAACAAAATTAGAAACACGTGATAACACACGCAACCTTGTGATTCGAGTCATCCCAGGAAGATGCGGATTCACATACCTGACCTCTAACGAGGGAGAAAAGGTACCAATTGCATTCAAATCATACTTGTACACAGAAGCTGAAAAGAAATTCATCATTAAAGAAAACATTGTTCATGCAGTTCAAACCGCAATAGCTAGAGAAAAAGATAAAGCTGACGGTAGACACATCACAGTCAGAACAGCAGAATCAGCCTTTGAGGCATTAACAACCCCGTGTAATTTACCAACAACAGCATTGAATCCGGAATGGATACAATGGGTGAATTCCATTACAATGGACAAAGTGAAATACTACTTTGATCCAGAACTAGAGGAACTAAAATATCTAGAATATGAAAGAATATTCCCTCTGCCAATCGACATTCTGCCATTACGACAGTACGCTTGTGTAATCTATACAGACGGACATGCTCAACCATCCGTTTGGGGAGAACAAGCATACAACCCCACATGTGAGATTACAAAAGAAGTGTGGCGCGGAGGTATACTAAGACCTCTATTAACAAAAACACACTCAGTAGAAACTAATTCAGAACAACAGACTGAAATAATAGCATTGAAAATGGCGCTAGATAATGCAGATCGCGAATTCCCGACACTCATAGTGTCCGATTCATATTACTGCGTCAAATCATATAACAGCGATTTACAGAAATGGATTCAAAACGGTTACAAAGATGACACAGGTGCAACAATAAAGCAAAAACTGCTTTGGGAACAAATAGTTCTTTTACAGAAAGAACTACCAAAGACTCACGTGATACACTCACTGAGTCATCAGCGTGATGGCGTTCACGTTGCAGGGAATTCATTGGCTGAGAAAGCCACAGCGGTAGCAACTAAATCGGCTTCCGTAGCTAGAAAAAAGCGTACAGTAAAATACATTGACGGTGAAACAATACTGGCGGTGAAAACGTCATCAAAAGGCGACTGCTCAGCGTTACCGATCAGTTACCCACTCAAATATACATACATAATCGAAGCGAACTCCGTCCCTTTTGCTCGAATCCCTGGAGTGGGGGATAGAGTGATTCCAAACATGGACAGGAGAGGCTTGTTAATAGCAGACGCACATATGGGCGAGGGTCTCAGACACCTCAAACTAAAAGATTCTCTGGAAGAACTACAATCAGTGTACTGGTGGCCAGGCATGAGCCTGCAGCATCACATTTTTGTAAAAAAATGCCCGGGCTGCAACAGAGATCGCAGCGGCGAGAGGAACGGGGTAATACCATGGCGTTTCACTCAATAAGGACTAAACAATAATCAGTAAAACCAGTGCAAATAATGCGTCCCATTAACAAATAAAGACTAGTTTCCACTTATAATGTAGACCCCAGCACTCGGCTGACGTCGGGACTGTTATACAAAGATTTGCGAGTCTAAATGGCATATACGCTAGGAGCATGCTACGTTTGACCAATGCTTTCACTTTAGCCCTCAAGCATGTGGGGAAGCTCGGCCAAATGAGCATAGCGAAGCGGGATTCTTCTCACTTCCTTCCTGAGGGATACGGGATGGTGTAAAGAAAAAACCAAGGCATAAAGCTATCTATAACAGAAAGAATATTAGGTTCGGGAGCTGGGTGGGTCAAACATCTAATAAGTGTCCAACGTAGTCTAAATAACTTGCCAAGAAATTCTCTGAGGGGATTCAGTCCGTACGAATTACTGTTTGGGACTAGGATGCTAGTCTTAGATCTCGACAGTCAGACTTCAGTGGTGAAAGAAAAAAGCCTTGATATCAAAGATCGTTTGGCTATTTTACAGGACTTAAACGAAACAAGAAAAGACCTGAGCAACATAAAGTTGAAACAGCAGCCAACAACCACTGAAGAACCACCACCTGTCCCAGCAAGACCTGTCTGGATTCCAAAAATCGGGGATCTAGTCAGAGAAAAGATCGCGGTAAAGAAGGAATTTGGGCCTTCTTACAGAAAAGCAGTTCCTGTTTTGTCCATCAACGGGACGAGATCAGTTGTACTACCGCCACTTGCTGGTAAAAAGGAGAACCGAGTTGTATCCATCGACCTGGTAAAACCACAATCATGTGGCCGATAACAAACAGTAGGCCAAGTGGACTCCCGATAAGTAGTAGAACACCAAGGTTTCTACAGAGGTGCTAACTAAAAGGCTAATCACATTCGAAACGCCTACAGAACAACAACAAGGACTATGCAACAATGCAATGGAACTCACACCTCTGAAAACCCAAATAAAAACATTTAGTAGAGACACACCAACCTACAATGAAGTAACAAATGAATATGCTGAAGCTGCAAGAAACAGTAATCCTGAAGCAATTGGAACAATAGACAGAACGGCATCCGGCTACTTCATCAACTTTGATGATTCTTCTGAAGATCTAAGTGAATCAAAGACACAGCCATCAACAAAAACTTTTAAAGATAAAGCTAAGGAACTCTTGAAACAGCTGAAAGAAACCTATCTGATTTCTCCATGGATTAAATTTTGGGTGTCCTTTGGTGTATTTATCCTCATACTTTGGCTCATCATGATACTATGCTTGGGACGCTTCATTGAGGGAAAATATGCAAAAATGGACACAGCAAGCCAGAAAATCAACTTGATCCTCAAGCCACACACGTCTTCACACGTCAAGAAAAGAGAACTTTCTTCAGTCAACTTCACAGCCAATCCTATACCGGGTGGGGTAGCATGGGACAATACTGACTATGAAATTTATGGTCCGGTTGAGATCCTCAAATATCCACACCAAATTAAGATCTCGTTGAGTGACTTTGTAAAACCAAACTCATTTGCTGATGATTGGGACTTTGAAAGTATTAATAACATGATGTCTGATCTAGTGATGTCTGCTAAATTTACCAAACATGATTATTTGCAGGGTTCATCTAATTATGATAGTATGTACTGCTACAACCACTATGGTAACCATTTTTTACATAAATCAGCACAACCTAGAAATGTTTTAAATTATAATCAATGGGAACATTGTGCAACCCCTCCAAAAGGAAGCTCAAGAACCTTTTATGACAAATATTCATACTTTTCAGGGTTCAACACTAGTAATGCTGAAACATTTTATTTTAAATTGTCAAATAAGACAGGAACAAAAACCATGCTTACAAACACGAAATTGATATATTCGGACTCATTTTTTGAACAAATGAATACATTTGGTTTTAATTACTGGGACAAAAATGTTGAAGTAAAAAGTGTTTGGGGTACAAAAGAATGGCAAGTACAGGGTATAGAATCATTGTTCAGAGCCTGCATGATCCCAGAACAAATTATATTCTTGAATGAAACTATTCAACAAACTACCTGTCTTGGATTAGCCAAAATCAAAGACTTAAATAAACCGTCTATTCCAAAACCAACAATGAACAGCAATAACTCTGCAGATGAAGAGATAGACGTAAACTATGTATTAAACCAAAACAGAACAAATCCTGATTGGAAACAATGGTTAATCTGGCCCACAGATACTAATAACTGTCAAGACAGATTCCTGAACAAAACACAGGGGTTCACATTGACCAGGCCAGAACCTAGATATTCCCAAAGACAACACCCAGGGATAATCACCACCTACAGTGTGGGCAAACTCTGCCTTCAATGGCTAAAAACTTCCACACTGACAGAAATTAAGCAACACCTAACTTTACTTACTGATGGTGCTGACTTGCGCGATTTCATTATGGGACTGCGCAAACAGCGTCAAAAACGCTTCATAGCAGCCTCTATATATGCAGCTTACAACGAGGCCTGGAAGATAACTCAAATTGAGACAGCAGAAAGTATACGGGAAATTGACCGTATTCATTTGGAAAAATCACTTTCTGTAGTGGACAATGGGTTAATGACTCTGTCCTCCAGAATCTTTTCATTGGACAGCATTGTGTCATCAGCAATCGATATAATATCGCAAGACTTACTGTTGTTACAACACGGTCAGTCTCAATTGCGTTCTATTGTACAGCTTGACTGGACGTTACAAAATCTGCGTTCAGGCTATGTGCCTTGGCGTCTAATCAACACAACGTCACTATTCCATATCTTTAACCTTACTGATAAACAAATCAGTATGGCACAAAAGGGTGCTGATTATACAATCCTGAGCATTGAGAAACTCGAGAGATTACCATTAACAATGTCGGAACGACCTGTTATTGAATGGATAATACATGGGATAATTAATATTCCGATATCTACTTTCAGGTTTCAATACTGCCAAAAATATATACAGGCTGGCATGTACGAAAAATTGGGAAAAGGGTACATTAAGACAACATGGAACTTGCCCTATTCACATGCATGTGTCAGTAATAAAGGACAGAAAGTGTTTCTTAGTGGCAATAATTGTGCAATGTCACTAAGCGGTACACTTCTGTGTAATGGAATTAGTTTGCATGGAGCCTGTGAAGGGAACTCAAATAACCTTTCATGTCACCAGCTAGGCGCACCTGCAACAGAGATAGAACCATTCTTTAAAAGACTCTATAACGGGAGTTACATTCTAATTGTGGATCGCACATGTTGTAGTCTACTGCCCGGGGTTCCTTATCTCGTTAGTACGACTGCGAAGGTCATGTGCTGTGGACGCTTATTGTTCCCCAGCTCCTTTCCAGACAGGGAGGCAAGGGCATGGCCTAACTTGAAAATTACTTCTATTCGAGTTGATACTTTAAGCAGAATGAAAACAGTGCTTCTTCAGACGCCGACCAGGCTCACGTCATCAAAAGAAACGTATGATCTCCTAGTCGCAAGGACGACTGCAGAGATTCACTCATTGTTATCAACTAATTCCCCCATACATTTCGCAGAAATCCTGAATGAAATCTTAAATATTTCTGATACCAGTGGAGTCTCAAATGTATTTAAGACAGTATTCTCGATGGCATTAACACCATTCAAAGCCATACTGGGTATTTTTCCAGACTTCGTCCATTCGATTTTTGGAGGAGTTCCCCTCATTTTGGGACTAATTGCAGGAATCCTATTCTTAGTCCTTATATTTCGTTATGGCAAACCATGTCACAGACAAAACACCCGCGACAAGGGAAGAAACAATCCGAGCCATTGGATACCGGGACCGGATATCAAAAATCCTGGGACTAACCCGGCTTAGAGACCTGAACATGACTTGGTTTCTTTCATTTCGGCCGATATGGCAAAGATGTGTTTTACCTGTATTAAGGTGCATGCTGTGCGGAGAAGAATGCGTGTTGGACGCCTGTCTGACGCTACAATCGGATGCGCCAATGGATGCAGAAACATTGTTGGGTCCGGTAAAGGCTCATGCATTGTGCTGCCCTCAACGGCTGCCAATCCTGATGACGGCATTCGTGGAAACTTCACCACTACGATTAAGGGGTAGTGAAGATCAAGATGAAAGCAGCATCGATCAGGTACAACCTTCTGTCGGCAATACTACTCAAAACGTCAATGGAGACAATCATGCACATGAATGCATGGTTACATCCTTTTCCGAGTTAGTGGCACTCTCACAGGACGCTGTTGACAGCTTTTTCAGCAGTCTCAATGATATGATGTTCTCGCCAGAGCAGAAATAATGACTCTTGAACAAGCTAGCACACGGCGTTCCCGACACCTTGAATTTGGCCTTCGACTTTAATAATAAAGTAGCAAGATCGACTTTTCCTCCAGTCCACGGACAGCAATTTTTTAGCAGCCCCAAAATATTTTTATAATTTTTCGGGACACTTATCTTCTGCTTAAAGTAAGAACTATTCTTAGAGAACTAATTTCTGTTTTTAGCAACTTCATAGACATTAGCTGCCCGCTGGTATGTTCATAAATATATTTTTTTTCCTTGAACTGTGATGAAGTGGTCTCGAACTTTTTCTTCTGTATTAAGAGCCATTTCATGTGTAATTCTCATATTCAATTACTAATAATGTATACATATGCGTGATTAATTTAGCATTAGTCTACTGCTTAAGTGCATATAGTACATATGGCTATTTTATTTTCCCGTACATTACATAAATTCGAAATGCATTATATGTATTTTGGGGTGGTAAGGTAAACACGATACTCTACAGTATGTTTTACTATGCCTAGATTCGTAAATATGGCCATAGTTAGCGTGGAGTGGGTGTGATGTATTCCTATAGGTTTGTATCGATCCCCCTATTCCTGACCCTATTCTGGTTAACAAGCTAACTAGCAGCCATCCCATGATGCAGAAACCGTTATCTGATTACGCCAGACCACGGCTCAGGAGCGCGTTATCGGATTAGGTCATAACGCTTGAGATCTAATTAGGCAAAGCAAATAATCCTCCAGCCCCTGATAAGGTATACGGAGTTCTCAAAACAAATCAAACCTATGACAACCTGGGAAAAACCCTGCGGCCATTGTTTTGATTTCCCCGAGAACTTCAGTAAAAGAATGTGCTAACGACCAGCTCGTATGACATCCTTATTGACGTATCTATGTCCATCCTTACGTCAATCTCGGCACCTTACAGGTATAAATATTACCGATATTGCCTTAAGCAAACACACGCGGTGGTGACAAGATCTGAGCAGCGAGACTTGCCAAAGCCCAGCAGAGAGCGAAGCCCACTGGCGCTGCCCCGCCTTCCTGACGCACTGAGAATGAGGCGTTGCCTTTCTCCTGCCGAGAAATCCAGCTCCGGCGCTTCCGAGCAGCCCTCGCAGGCAGCTTGGAATATCGAGACCTCAGACGAGAGATACTATCCCTCAACCATCCTAAACCTCTGGTACAGAGCTGAATAACCCCTTACAGAGAATTCTTGAGTCAGTCACTTGGCAAAACAAATTTAACTTAAACTGCTACTTTCTATCCCCACCCACGTATTAGGCTTAGGTCAGGTACACCGGGGTAGGCGTGGTTAGAAGCACCAGTTGAGTACGATTAGTCAAATGCATATGTGTATGTATATATTCTGTCCATTTTAAATAACATATGGCTTAGAAACCATATCAATGTTTTTACAGTATTATTTTATAATTCTGCTTTTATTGTATGCACTTTACTTAACCATAAGTATTGCAATAATATCGATCCATTTCTCTTGTACGAGAAAAGAGACTGATCAATAAATAACAACTTTTATTGAACACGCCCGTCTCTTCCTTTTCTCTACAATCTGGTGAAACTAAGAATGCACGTACTGACTGAGTAAAATAAGTTGTCTTTTGTTTTCACACGACTCTAGAGATATACTCTTGATTAGGGGAGAGCAAAGTTGTCATGTTCTATGGTTGTCAGAAACTAAATCCCTTCTTGTCTATCCAGGGAGGTTCAACTCCTCCTTGTCTATTCGAGAAAGTTTCTAGTGAACTCTGAGCTAGCTGGCAAACCCAAAACTTTAAGTCTAATATCGACAGTAGAAGACCTAGTTAACGTCTGGTCTAGGTCTATACTATTGGAGGTATTATTCCAATGCGCAGAGCCTATTGGGATAATAGGAACTACACTACAACTGAATTGAATAAAACCCAGACCGATTTTCTGAAATAAAAAGTCCATCTAATAAACAGGTACTACCACAGACTGTAGAATCTAATACATCTGAATTAGTGAAACCAACTAATGAATTAGCTGAAAAAATAAAAGAATTGACAAGGAATGTAGAGGCTGTAATAGTACCAGTAACAATAGGTCCTGTAATACCGATATTTGAAAATCAAAAGATAGATGACCATTCGTTATCAATTCCTTTAAATTCAAGTATGCAGAAGGTACGGGAGAAACTTTATCCTGACCTTAGTGAGACAAAAGATTGGATTACGTCGGGTCCACCTATGGATTTAACGTTACATCATAGTCTGATACATAGAACCCCTAGGGGAACTGAATCAGCAACAGAAACACCAGAAAGGAGTATAAATAGGATAGATTTGACTAAAACCCCTGTAGGTCCAACTGCTGAAGAATTAAATGAGTGGGTTAAAACCTTGCAAAAGAAAGATAAAGAACTGCAACCGTTGGAGGTGGTTAGATTAAAAATAGATATGGAAGAACTAATTATCGGAACAATTGGTACAGGTAGACTAAAAACGTATCAGGATGACGAGTTCATGTTTATGTGCAAAATAATTACTTGGAGAGCAAAGAATTTGCATGACAAATTGGAAGAAACAGCAAATGAGTTTGGAGTACAATTTGCAAAGATTAGAGGATTACAGAAACCCTACAGAGTAGATTTCACTGAGAAAGATATTGAAAATCTGAACACATCAGGAAGGTTAACCTAGATAAAATAATTAATTGTATTGCTGAGAAAATGGGGAGACGTAGATCGATGGAAAAGTAGGTGGATAAAGAGAAAAGATGAAACAACTGATAAAGCATTGTTAGCATTCCCTGGGAAAGAAAATGAACCAGTGAAAGTAGAATGTCCGATGAGAGAAATACCGGGAGGAGGTTATGTACATGTTCCGTGGACTAGACAAGGTATATTGTCATTTACAAATGATTTCCCAAGATTGCGAGAAAAACCCGTAGAATGGTACAGACAAGTAGAAAGGTTTGTAAAGGTTTCAAAAGTTTTGTAGGGAGATTTGGATGGATTGTTTGACATTGTTGTACCAGCTGATTTATGGACAGTATGTAAAATTACAGTTGACTGGCCCAATTAAGAATATCCTAGGGATGCAAAAACAGGAGCCCCAGGTCCAGAAGTAATGAGAAAATATTAACAGGTCATAACATTTTTGAAAAATAAGATTCCTCCAAAAGAAACAGATTGGGTAAAGATTTATCGGACTACTCAGGAAGCAAAATAATCTGTACATACTTACTATGAAAGATTACTTTTAGTTTTTAAGCAATATAGTGGATATGAGACCCTGAGTGAGAAGGATATGAGTCATTTTGTAAATAGGCAAAGAAAGCTAAAAGAAAAAGCGATGTGAGCACAAGTTAAAGTAGCGGAATAACAAGAAGCTCAAATAGCTAATCAGTTAAATGAAACAGGACAGATGAAAATGAAACCTAACATTGGTAAAGGAAAAGATCGAGTAACTTTAGAAGACGCTATAAAGAAATGGCCATGTTTTCATTGTGGAAAGATAGGGCATTGGAAGAACGAGTGTAAATTGCCTCAAAAAGCTAATACCGAAAATAAATCATAGAATCCACAGATGCAGAATGAGGGGAGTTATCAACCACCGCCACAGCAACAGATAGTTACTCAACTGAGTCAGATGCCACAACCTCCTCTCCCACAGAGTGTAAATCCTCAGAGGTACAGTGCAGAAACAGGATTCTACGGTGGAGGGCAGGTAAAGAAATTGCTGTGCGCAGCTGCTATCTGATGGTATTGGTTATGACCGGATGGAAATGAAACGGATGAGAGTTTATGACAGTGCCTATGAGAGGAAGAGGAGTGCGTGCTTGACGCAACTCTAGAGGTTGATCAATCAGGTCCATTTGTGGATGAAAAGGTGAATATTGTAAATGTTACTTTCCTTGTGGACACTGGTGCTACCCGTTCGACTATTAGATCAGTGGAAATTCCAAACATTACTCTCTCTGGTGAATTCCTCCAAGTTGTAGGTGTGGCAAACAGAAAAATTAAAGCCCCTCTCACACAACTAGTGGAGGTGGAAATCGGTCCCTTTAGAGAGATGCATCATTTTGTGGTGTGAGACAGCAGTCCGGTAAATCTGTTGGGACGCGACATATTATGCAAGATGAACTGTGCCATTCACTGTTACACCAGATGGCATTGCTTTCAAGGCGTCAGATGATGATGACGATGTTCTGTATAAAATTACCATGTCAGTGATTGAGACAAGAAAAAGTGATATATATTTGATGAAGAGAACATTCCGATCGCATCGAAGGGAACAGTTAAGAAAGAAGTGTGGGATATCACATGCGAAGACATAGGTTTAATGAAAATAGTAAATCCTGTGAAAATTACAATAGAAGAAGAGGCAGTCTACCCGAATACCCCACAGTATAAATTGACACCAAAAATTATTGAAAGAATAACGACAGTAACTGACAAAATGATTGAGCAAGGAATTCTAAAAGAAATAATGAGCAGTCCACGTAATTCACCTATAATGGTACTGAAAAAGCCTAACGGAACATTTAGAATAGTGCAAGATCTGAGAAAGGTAAATAAAATTGTTTTCCCTTGTGGTCCAATTGTGCCAAATCCTGCTGTTATTTTATACCAAATTCCGCACGATGCAGAGTGGTACACAGTCATTGATTTGTGCAATGCATTCTTTTTGATTTCTTTACACCCTGATAGTCAACCAATTTTTGCCTTCAAGTTTTCTGAGCGTATTTTGGCTTGGTGCCGAATTCTTCAGTGGTATACTTAAAGTCCTTCCATTCCAGATACTGAAGAAATCCCTAGAAAAAACGTGAAAATGTCAGAGAAATCTGTGTTGGTTCAATATATTTACAAAATCTGCGAGGGGTTTTGGATAAGCAGGATAGTGGCGCTCAGGCAGGTAAGCAGTGAGGTGTAAAGAATAAGAACAAAGGCTTCACGGTGTAAACAGGTCAGGGGAAGACCCGAAAAACCCCTGTATAATATGTGGGCCAAGCACCCACATGGCAAAGAATAACAGTGAAATTAGTGAGATGACATCACACGACACCCAACTATATGTGGAAACCCTAATGAAACATCTTTCAGAGGATCGAAAGGGAGAACAGAACAAATAGACAAACAAAAGTTGTGACTTCACAATATTTTCTAATAGGGATTGTACATCAATAGAATGACTATCAGTATCCCCAACAACAAATGCCTATGATTACAAAGGAAAATAGTGACTGTTGATGCAGGCAAAAATTTGGTCAGCGACCGGGTGTTCATGTGAAGGAACAAGTGACATCAGGTGATGGTGCAGGGGGCGTGGCTTGGACGCTGAGGGAAATGGCTGCGTGAGCTCGGAGCTCCGCGCCCGATCCCCCGGAATTATCCTGAGTTCGAGTGCTGGGACGCCTGAGGCAGCTCTCCCGGGCGGGCGGTGTCCTGACTGTGAGCGGAGGGAATCCCCTGGACCCGTGCACCGAGCCGGCTGAGCGGGAGACAACCGCGAATGCCGATCAGCACCAGAAGCCCGCGGAGCTTCAAGATGGCGGACGCGACCAAGGCTGCGAGGACCGAGGTGCGGTGAGCCACAGAGGACTACTGGCTGGGGTTGTCGGCCGCACGGTCTAGACAGAACCTTGGTGTGGAGAGCGGGCTTGCCGGTGGCGGTCCTGCTGAGCGCTGCTACAGCTTCGGGCGCGCTGAAGCTCGGCCTGCCAGGCGAGCCGCTTACAAAATGGCGGCGAAGTGATTGCCGAGTACGGACCCCGGCTGAGATCAGGGCCGCAGAGAGGACTGCTCATCGGGGCCGCGACAGCAACCGAGCGCTCGGTGGCCATAGCGGAGCCACCCCGCCTGATTACTGAAGGGAGGAGGGATTCGGGTGTTTTCCCAGCGGAACGGCGGCTGCCGACTACGGGAGGAGAGGTGGCTGGAGCGGCGGCTCGATTGCTAGCTGCCGCTGTGGACGGCGTCCTTGGGCTGTAAGGAAGGCCGACGGGCCCCGGACCCCTGAGGACATCAGAAGCGGGGGGCGGAGAACCTCTGCTGGAAAAGCGGCGGAGAGGTTGCCCGCGCCTTGCTCAGAAAACTGGAGTTGCAGAGAGGGAGAGCGGGGTTGAGGATCTCGCCTGCGACTGACCCCTGACAAGCCTGGGGAGGGACCCACGCCGCAGAGTTGCGAGGTCGATCTCCGGAGGCGACTGAAGGACCCTAGCCGTGGGCGGAGCGCCCGGAGCAGAGCACTGGGAGGGCACCGACGGAGGAGGACGGAGCGACAGGCGCTGTCGCACCGCTACTGAGCTGGGAGCCTGTGGGTGGTTGGAATCCGGGGGTGTGGCCCAGAGGCCTGGATACCCCTGGAACCGCGGCTGAAGTACCGGTGGAACAAGGGTGGGGGACCCGAAGCAGAGGATCTGCTGCTCGCCCCTGCGTTGCTGGCTACAACCTGTTCCCGGGGCGAGTCTATACACCTGAGGCCCAATTGAGACTGGTGTTTGCCGGGGACTGTTATCATCGTGGACGAAGACGCCCAGAGGGTCCTACTCCCACGCAAGCGCGGCCGACAGATACCTGGCGGTGGCCATGGGGAAGCCTAACAAGAAAACAGAGGGGGCGACATCGGCGGAGACGTCAGACGGGGGGTCGACGGGTCTGGCGGACCTGCAACAGCTTCAGGATCGGATACTGGAGGCCATCGCGGCGACCAGGGACGCCCTACAGCAGGACATCGCACAGGTGGCCACGGGTCTGGGCCTTCTCCACGCAGAACATGACAAACTGAAAGACAGAGTGAAAAACGTGGAATCCACTCTGCAGGTGCTGACCCCGGCCCACAAATCGACGGAGGGGAGATTGGCGGATGCCTTGGATCGCATACAAGCACTGGAAAGGAGAGCCGAGGACGCGGAAAACAGAAATAGGCGCAGCAACATCCGCATCGTGGAAAAATCAGAAGGGAGTGACATGATTGAATACCTGGATACCTGGCTTAAGACGGAGGTGGTCCCCGAAGGCCTCTCCCCTTTCTTCACGCTGGAAAGAGCCCACCGGGTCCCATCTGGGCTGCCTAAACCGGGGCTGCCACCAAGACCGATTATTGCCAAATTGCTACACTACAGAGACAGGGATGTGCTACTCCAGCGGGCTCGTGATGCGGGGCCGTTTCAAGTGGGGAACAGCAAGGTGACATTGTTCCCCGACTACATGTTTGAAACGCAGAAAATGCGAGCTTCTTTCCTGTCCATCAAGCCGAAATTGAGAACAGAGGGCATTTCATATTCCCTGCTTTTTCCAGCGAAGCTTCGAGTGGTGGTGGATGGTAAATCGATCTTTTTCTCTACATCAGCTGATGGGTGGTCATTGTGGGACACATATAAAGCGGGCACCGGCGGGGCCAGAAGCCAGGAGATGAGAGCGAGAGGGTCGATTCAAGTACGGAAATCGCAGAGGATACGCGGAAGACGGCACGGATCGCGAAAACCCACTGCATCCCAAACGGACGAGGAACGGAGAGCAGCGCTGAAAGCGGTGGAATAACTGTCAAGAGACGAAACCTCCTCAGCTAAGCAGGACACTGAATCAGAGGGCCATGTCTCCGGCACAGAAACGGACCAATCGGACATACTCAACGCAAATGGCCCGCTGGTGACGCCGCAGACCTCGGAAGAGATCCTGAACCAATGATATGAAGGTGGCAGGTGCTGGTCATTAACTGAGTAAGAGGGGAGACCGGGGGATTGGCGTTTGGGTGGGGGGGCGGCCCTGGGGCCTCTGCACGGACACTGGAGATGGGGGGATCGGTGGGCGCGGGGGGGGGAGCGAATGTAGCCGTCTTCTAGCCTGAGTCACACCTCGATAGCCCTTAAGGCGTCCACGATCGCGACTGTGGGATAGTAGGAGGGGTCAGGGATACACCTGAGTTTGGATGGGTACTGATAACTTGATATTGGGACCTGTTCTGGGGAGGGAGGGCCTGGGAATTGTAGGGATGTTTGTCAGTTTGTTACAGGTTCATTTGGCGCCCTGGAGAAGTGCGAGCTGTAGGAACATTAGGGACGGTTGGGGGACAATTACCACCACACTAGGAACGGAACGATGCGCCAGGATACCACACCTCAGTAGGGATAATGGCTAGTGCAGGGGTGCTGAGGTGCATAACTTGGAATGTCCGGGGGCTACACTCCATGACGAAGAGACACAAAATACATGCTTACCTAATTCGCAGGGGGATACACATCACATTTCTACAACAAACGCATCTCACAAAACAAGAGGGTCTAGCATTGCAGAGGAGATGGAGGGGGCAGATATATCACACGACCTACTCGGCGTACGCTCGGGGGGTCTTAATCTGGATAAGGGCGGGGATCCCTTTCCAAGCTACGAACCATGTGATTGACACTGAGGGCAGATTTGTGGCAGTGGAGGGGAAGCTCAGGGGTAAGGACATAAAGCTATGTAGCATATATGCGCTGAACATTGAACAACTGCAATTCTTGGCGCGCCTTTCTGGTACGTTGGCGCATTACTTGGCGGGCCCTGTTCTAATTGGGGGTGATTTCAATTCAATAACGGATGTCGCCTTGGATAGATCTCACCTGCCCCTCCACGATTCCCCGGTGCGCCGCCTTACGAAAGGTAGGCTAGACTGGCAGAGACGCTGGGGTCTGTTAGATTCTTGGCGTCGGCAACACCCAGCGGAAAGGGACTATTCCTATTTTTCGGGACTACACGACCTGCACGTGCGGCTTGATGCACTCTTATGCTCTCCGCTAGTAATGCCGCTTGTAGTAAGGACTGAATACCTCACCAAAACACTATCGGATCACAATCCTCTGCTGTCCTCCTTAAATTGGATGATGGAGGCTCCGTGCGTTCCCACATGGCGATTGCGCCCGGAGACGCTGGAGGATCCGTTGTTCCACGAGGCACTGCAGGAAGGCGTGACGCACTACTTTGCGGAGAACGAGGGTTCCACGGCCACTAGAGCGATGGAATGGAACGCCTTTAAGGCGACAATCAGAGGCCAATGCATAGGAAGGCACGCGGGAGTTCGTAGGGTTCTGCAGGATGATCTGGCCAAAGCCGATGATAGACTGAGGGAGGCCGAAAAAGCACGGCCAGGTCATCCTGAGAAGCAAGAGGAGGTTAGCCGAGCTAGAGAGGTGGTGGCGGTGGAGGTGGAACGCCTCCGAAGCTTTGACCATAAGGCTTATCTGTTGAGAGCGCACACAGACGGAGATAAATCAGGGACGCTACTAGCATGGCTGGCCAACCCTACTAAACGGAGTCCACCGATACTATCCATGGAGAGGGGGGACGGACAACTGACGCACACCCAACCTAAAATACTGGAGGTCTTTCAGCATTACTACGGGGCCCTATATAAAAGTACGCTAGTGGAGAGTGGAGATGCTATCGATAAGTATCTCGAGGACCTACAATTGCCTCGATTGCAACAAGAACCGGCAGATGACCTAGGTAGGAACATAGAGGTCGGCAAAATCAAGGCGGCGATAAAGCATATGGCCCGTAACAAAACACCGGGGCTCGACGGCTTGCCCATTGAATTCTACAGCAAGTTTTTGGACACCCTTGCACCCCGCCTCCAAGCGGTGTACAACGAGGCCAAGACTGCTGGCTGCCTCCCACAGTCTATGCGGGAGGCACTGGTGATCCCATTACTGAAACAGGGGAGAGAGAGCAGTGATCCGGCCTCCTATAGGCCACTCTCCATGCTGACTACAGACTATAAAATCCTGAGCGCCATACTCGCAACTAGGCTGTTGCACCATATGCCTGTCTTGATACACCCGGACAAATCTGGATTGATCCCGGCACGCAACACGACCATAAACATTAGACGACTTACACGGCTGTTGGCAGACCCATGCACGACTGCGCCGACGCCTCTAGTGCTCTCCATTGACATAGAGAAGGCTTTCGATAGCCTGGAATGGGAATATCTGTACAAAACTATGGAAAAGTTTGGACTAGGAGAGGGTTACATCAGCTGGACCAGAGTGTTGTACACGGCGGCAGTGGCTAGGGTGCGAGTAGGTCCCCTCATCTCACGGCAATACCCAGTGGAGCGAGGCACCAGGCAGGGATGTTCCCTATCGCCCTTGCTGTTCGCCCTGGCGATTGAACCCCTAGCAGCGAAGGCGAGGACAGGGAATTATTTCAGAGGCCTGAATAGTAGCAGAGGCCTGCAACATATCTCGCTTTACGCGGATGATCTGTTGCTATTTCTAGAGAACGCGGAAGGAGCACTGGAGGGAGCGGAGAGGTTACTAGCGAGCTTTGGTGAGATATCGGGGTTAAAGGTTAATTGGACGAAGACGTGCTTATTCCCGTTGCAACACGGTGCACCACAACCGCGTTGCAGGTTACAGCTGCAATGGGCACCCACCTGTCTGAAGTATCTTGGAGTCTACATATATCATGAGGCAGCAGACATGCTAGAGGGTAATGGGGGGAGATGCAGAAGAGCATTGCGGGGAAACATGGAGTTCTGGGCCACTTTGCCGCTGTCACCGATAGGCCGTATTTCTCTGCTAAAAATGATTACCTTGCCGAGACTGCTCTACTACTTTCGCACTCTGCCCCTATGGGTGCCAAGCTCTGTCTTTCGTAGACTACGGTCGCAGATCACCTCCTTTATATGGAACTCGGGAAGGTGCAGAGTGGCACTGATGACGCTCATCCGCCCGAAAGATGAGGGCGGGTTGGCAGTGCCGGATTTTGAGCTCTACTACCTCGCGGCTCAATTGCAGTTCTTCACCCAAGAAGTGGCGAGGGTGTACCGTGGCCCGGAGCAGGAAAGGGATAGGGGGACGCCGCGTCATGTTCTGGCTTACATAACTATGCAGCAGAAAATTGCCCTGAAAGACATGACTCCTGAAGAACAGACGTTCTGTCTATGCTGGAACCGATCGCAACGCCGAGCGGGTCCACACCACCCATATGCCCCAGAAATCCCGCTGGGGATGGTGATCACGCTCCCACATGGGGGAGATTGCTCTCAGCTACAGCAGTGGGAAGATGCGGGGATACAAGTGGTTGGCAACTTGTACGAGGACGGAGCACTGATACCCTTCCAGGACCTTCAGGAGAGATTTGGCCTTCCGCAAGGAGGGTATTTATTGCATACAGCAGTGACGAGGGCTATCCGAGCACATTGGAAGGGGGGGTTGGTTGAACCGACCACCATCCTGGCTTGCCAATATACGATGATGGCGGCAGTGACATATAAGGCAGTGACGTGCCTGTACTCCAGAATGTTACGGGAGAATCTACCACCACTCACGACACTTAAATCCAAGTGGGAAGCAGATCTTGGCAAAGACATCCCAGACACCACCTGGGCTCAAATAGTGCGACGGGCTATCAAGAGCACGAGGAACGCGAGATTAAAACAGTTCCACTTTTACATCTTACATAGGGCCTACATGACACCGGGAAAAATGAAGAAATACTTTGGGGTAACCGAGGCGGGTTGCCCGCGATGCACTTTAGAGGGAGCGGAGCTGGACCATATGTTATGGTCCTGCCCAGAACTGCATGACTACTGGCAGGCGATTGGGGAAACGCTTAATGAAGTCACTGACAGAACGGTGAACTTTGATATGGCAACCTGCATACTACATTGGTTCCCACATATGCCTAAGCATATAACCACTAGTAAATTTATAGACAAGGGATTAATTCTAGCCAAGAGAGAAATTACGAGAGTGTGGAAGGCAAGGGTGGGTCCATCACACAGAAAATGGGTGAATGAACTGCTGAAGTGGGCAACCTGTGAAAGCACGATCAGGTATCAAGCGGCCTGCAAGAAGCCAGATGAAAGAGCCAGAGACACGGCCGCAGCATGGGAGGTTATAGTGCAGGCACTGAGGGATAGCACACTGCAGGAGGACGAAGAGACCCCGAATGCTCAAAATGGTAGCCCCCAGGGCGCACCAGATTCACCACATGACTGATAACGTACTAACTCTGGAACATACCGGTAGTCACACGAGGGCATTCCTAGGTAGATGGTGGAGTCACGGGGGAGGGGGGTACGGGAGGGAGTTTGAGTTTAAAATGTTGGGCATGGGACACGGGGAGGGGGGCACACAGTTACAAAAGCAGGAGTACACTTTTTCCGGATATACAGAGCGGTAATGCTAAGAAACTGGATACTTGGCTCACCCCTCTGCAGAGCGCCGCCCAGCCTCCGGGATGTGGGATGAATGGCTGTGTAAGGAACGGAGTAGCGGGGAGGGAGGAAGATGATTGGCACAGCATTGCTGGTTAAGAACTATCCGTTGTACTGTAAACCTGCAATAAAAATTGTTTTACAAAAAAAAAAAAATCAGGTGATGGTGCATGTAAAAACATTCCATATAATAAACATGGGTTAAGTTGTCTATTGTAAAAAAAATGCCAAGATAATCGACAGTTATGCGACAAAGGAGCGATGTTGTAATAAATGCCAAGATTATGCACAACTATGCAACAGAGGAGAGATATAGTAATGCTAAGTTACAATTTCAGCCAGTGTGGATGAGATTAGTCTAAATGCCTTGAGAGAAGCTGACGAAATGGCGTGCACAAGAGTAGAAAACTTCTACGAAATGGTAACATGCCGGTGTGGAAGATTAAGGAAGGCACAGGAGGGGAGCGAGTTACCTGATTGTAATGCTACGATTGCGTTATCTAGTGTGAGAAGAAAAGGGAAAACAAAAGTAGAGTCCATTCCTTATGGTTAACTCGTGAGAGCAAGAAGGGATTGCAGCGAGGTGACTGAGTTCCTGAACTGCATTTCTGATATGAAAGACAGGTTCTCTAGAAGGGGCTACAGACAGAATACCATTAAGAAAGCTGTAACCAAGATTTGAAAAGATCAATAGAGACAGTACACTTTGACCTAAAACCTACAGAAAACAACTAACTCAACATACAAGATTGATAACAAACTACAATGATATCAGTGTAGTGATCAGGAAGAGCCTTAACAAACATTGGAACATTTTACTGGCTGATAAAACTCTCAGTGAGAACATTACTGCCAAGCCCCTGATCACATACAGATGTGGCAGAACGTTGAGGAATAGATTAAACCCAACTGTTCCCCACTCTACAACAACCTCTTCCTGGCTCACGCCACATACAAAAGGTTTTTACAAATGCGGGTGCTGTGGTGTTTGCAAATGGGCACACAATGGAATAAAGAAATTCACTAGCTACAACAAACGCTATTATGAGATCAATGTAAATATCAACTGTAACACCAAATATGTGGTGTACGTTCTTGAGTGCACCTGTAAAAGCCAATATGTCGGGAGCACCATTAGGGCCCTGAAGGACTGCATCAGTGAACTCGCCAGAGCTATTTACCAACAAGATGCCAGATACCCCATTGCTCTACATGTAGCGTCGTGCCCCACCCAGGCTACTCACAAAAGATTCTCATTCTTTGTCATTGATGTCGCCCAACCTTATATAAGGGGGGGCAATCGTGAACTCAAAATAAGACGCCTTGAAGCCACCTGGATAATGCGTCTCCATACTGTGAGACACGGCCAGAACACCGACCACGAGTTACAATACTTGGCAACTTGAGGCCACACCCGTGTAGTGGACCGTGTCTCCAAATGTCACCACCACATTATGTTATCTAGTCATGGTACTAGATCCATGAGCCAAAGCAAATTTTTACGGTCATCCAATTCCTGCTCTGTCACTCTGACATCCTCTGTATAGGAATGACTGTACTACTTCATTATCTTTTGATATATGTTGTATTTTTGCCACTGTTTTCCCTGTCACTGCGATCCAGATGGTACATTGACTGGATGGTCTTGCTCTGACTGTTTGTGTATTTATATAATATCGATGTGTTTCACACGTGTCAATTGAACATTAGCGCAGTATATTGTTTGAACATTAGCTTAGAATACATTGATCGAAACGCTCAATATAGTATTTCTAGCCCAGTATAGTGTAGCAAAAGAAGTACGCTCTGCACAGTGTAATTGGCATATTGATCTGAGCATTACCTGCCTAGGTATTGCATGGTACACCTGCATATGTATTTGAATTTATATGCATCAATGGTGCAGTACCACCATATATGATTGTGATACGGCACTGTCACGGCTCCTAGATTCTTTGCAGAGGCAGAACTGATGCTGGTCCCAATCGCCCACCAATCGGTGCCGCTGCTAATGAAAGCCACGTAACCAACAGGGGGGAAAAGGGGAAGTGGATTAGAGAAGAGACACTCCGTCTGCTGGGCACCCTTGTTAGTTTCTGGAATCTTCTAATGGATTCTTTACTTCGTAGTTCAAGGTGCCTAATACACAGAAGAAGGGAAGGGGAAGAATAACATACCACAACCAGTATTCTCCTCAACATATACTTAATACTCTAAATGTATCTTATCCTACCAGCTTTCTTCAGAGCTTTCACCTCTCTTCTATTTTATGTGTTCCAGGAGGAAGTACACTATCTAGAAGGAAAAAATAACTACTTAATATCTTTTTAGCTTAACTGTGACTAGATATCTGGTACTAAAGGCTCTGACACACTACCTGGATTCCACCTGGTGATTCCGTAAATGATGCTTCTATCTCTGTTCAGTCAATTGAATTCTTGAACTATTTACAGCAGAAAATAGTGGCCAATGGTGATTCCTCTGTTGCGCGCAAAATGGGATAAGGAAGGGAAAGCGGGAAAGGAAAGAACAGGTAAAGCGCAAGTGGTAGGGAGGAATACTAAGCCACTATGAGTTTGTCTCCAAAGCGCAGCCGAATGCAGTCTTACTGTAAATACGTAGTCCGCTGCTCTCTGCGTTTCAGTCCGTAGTTCGGAAATTCTCACGCTCTCTCACTGAAATGTCAAACTTGAAGAGACGAATGGAGGCTACGACCTCCGCACTACCGTCTCTAACCCTGCACACTGCCGGATCCTGAAGTACCTTCACGGAGGGAAAGGCCAACTCTGACCCTCAGCTACTCTAACTTCTCTTCTAGAACTTCTTCTTCACAGCAATGACTCTTCCCGGCCTGAATATAGCCGCGAAAAAGTTTCTGGGTCTCTTGAACTACCGTAAACTCCTGCTGTGGATATAAGCACGGAGAAACGGCGCCAAGCTGCTTTCTCTCAAAAATGTTCGTTGAAGTGCGCAGATAGAATCTCGCGCACTTCACACGAACACTAGACAGTGCATGTGCGGTCCGCTGATCCTGAACACTGTCCCTAACGGCGGCCATCTTAAGGAGGAGGCATTACTGTTTACAGTAGTGCCAAATGTTTACAGTACTGGGTTTCACTGTCACTCGCGCTCTTCTATGCCTAACAGAACAAAAGGTCGAGGCAATGCAGTGTCTCCTGACAGGCACTCGTAACCGACCATCTGATTATAAAGTCGGCATACACATATTGAACTATGACTTTATTTGCCTTAGATGCTGAACTCCCTTTTCCTTTTTCTTCAACTTTTCTATTTCTTTCACTTGTCACAAAACTTCTTTTTACTTCTACTTCCGTGTTCCCATGTGGGCACAGAAGTCAGCGCTCTAGTTTCTGCTTCACTTTGCTGATCTAAGCCATTTCCTGTCTATACCGCTCCTCCCTCATTTTGGAAGCGAGACGGACTCACGTTGAATCCGCTTTCTAGATGTATATTGCGAACCCCTGCCATCTCACACGCAGTTTCTTTACACAGAATCTCTAAGCCGGTTCCTGAATGATGCATATACTTTCCTTTTAGGATACAACAAACGCGGATGCACCCGCCCGATTGTCTCGTTTGTCACTCGATCTCTATATCCCGTACTACTGAACCGCTGCGTTTAGGAATACCCGCCCCGACCGGGTTGGAATTATCACTGGTCCACCGGTGAGTCCTTCGATCCCTAGTAATACGCGCATCTCTTTCTAATCGCCTTAATGTCTACACTCCCGCCTTCTTCCCCAGCGTTTTAGTTTTAAAACATGTTACTTTTGTTTTCCCTTTTCTTCTCACACTAGGTAACGCAATTGTAGCACCACAATCAGGTAACTCGCTCCCCTCCTGTGCCTTCCTTAATCTTCCACACATGCATGCTACCACTTCGTAGAAGTTTTCTACTCTTCTCTCGAGGCATTTAGACTAATCTCATCCACACTGGCTGAAATTGTAACATAGCATTACTATATCTCTCCTCTGTTGCATAGTTGTCCATAATCTTGGCATTTATTACAACATCGCTCCTTTGTCGCATAACTGTCGAATATCTTGGCATTTTGTTTTTACAATAGCCAACTTAACCCATGTTTATTATATGGAATGTTTTTACATGCACCATCACCGGATATCACTTGTTCCTTCACATGAACACCCGCTCACTGACAAATTTTCACCCGCATCAACAGTCACTATTTTAGTTTGTAATATTAGGCATTTGTTGTTGGGAATACTGATAGTCATTCTATTGATGTACAATCCCTATTAGAAAGTCACAACTTTTGTTTGTCTATTTCTTCTGTTCTCCCTTTCGATCCTCTGAAAGATGTTTCATTAGGGTTTCCACATATATTTGCATGTCGTGTGATGTCACCTCACTCATTTCACAGTTATTATTTGCCATTATCACTTTTATAGTAACTGTCAATATAATTTGGTATACGTCTTGTATTGTTCCCAGCCCTGAAGATTCACATGTACTACCCTGTTGACGGAACACATGTAGGCTGGCGTTTTGCTTTGATGAACTCTAAGCTTGCATAAACATCATTTACTACATGAAACTACCGGTGTCGACCTCTGTGAATCCTTATTAATTGAGCACTACAACTGTACTTTTTATCTTTCAAATAACGTTATCCTTATACGTGTGCACAGGATTTGTTTTGGTTCAATATATTGATGACCTATTGGTGGCATCAAGAACCAAAGAATCTTGCATTTCTGACACAATTGCATTATTGAACCATTTGGCAGAAGAAGGACATAAGGTGTCTCCATCAAAACTACAGTTTTGTCAACAAAAAGTACAGTATCTAGGTCATAGGATCGAAAAAGGGATGAGAAAGGTGACAACAGAAAGAATCTGGATTATCAAAGGGATGAGACCCCCAACAACACAGAAAGTGGTGAGAATGTTCCCTGGAATGGTTGGTTATTGCCGACAAAGGATACGTGGATTTTCATTTGATTGCAAAACCTTTACAGCGATTGACAACAGGTGATGTAAAAGACCCAATTATTTTGGATGAGAAAGAGATGGAAGCTTTTGAGCAATTGAGAAACAGTTTGTGTGAAGCTCCAGCGTTAGGAATGCCTGACTATGAGAAAGAATTTAAAGTGCACTGTAGTGAAAGAGATGGATGTGCACTTTGGTACTTGTGCAAAGGCATGGAAGGATGAGAAGACCAATAAGTTATTTTTCAGCTGTTTTGGATCTAGTGGAAAAGGCATTGCCTGGATTATTGAAAGCTGTAGCAGCTACTTGTGTGAGTTTGGAACAGAGTGAAGGAATTGTGATTGGATACCCTGTAAAGGTGTATGTCCCACATTCAGTTGAAAACCTTTTGACCCGAACCAAAACCCAGTTCATGACCCACAGTCGATTGGCCAGATATGAGAAAGTGATTTTGGGTGTAGATAATGTGACGATTGTGAGATGCATAAATGTGAATCCTTCACCTTTATTACCTGATGCAGTAAATGCGGAAGTTAAGGATAATGTTGATCACAATTGTTTGGATGTACTTGAATTCTGTACAAAGCCCAGATCTGACATTAGAGATGAGCCTGAAATAAGAATCATATTATGTGCTGTTTGTGGATGGGTCATGTTTGAGAACAGATGAAGGAGTTTTGAGTGCAGTGTATGCTGTATGTACAGTGGCAGCCATAATGGAAGCATCTTGTTTGAGAGTAATACGTTCACCCCAAGTGGCTGAGCTGATTGTTCCGATTCGAGCTTGCAAATTGGGAAAGAATTTCCAAATCACTGTGATCACTGATAGCCAGTACGGCTTCGGAGTGGTCCACGACTTTGGCCAAATTTGGTCACAGAGGGGATTCATGACTTCATCGGGACCTCCAATAAGTAATGGTGAGTTTGTGAGAATGTTGCTTGAGGCGATACAGCTGCCTAAGATGATTGCGGTTGTAAAGTGTGCCGCTCACAAGAATGGAGGTGACTACATCACTAAAGGAAACAAATGTGCGGATGCAATAGCTAATTATTTTGCTAGACACATGAGTTCTATGAATCAGAGAAGTGAAAAAGAACATGTTTCATGTCCTTTAATGCTTACTAACATAGTTGAAACCTGGGAGGAAGTGAGACACTTGCAGGAAGAAGCAGGTGATGAGGAAAAAGACAGATGGGTAAAAGTAGGATGCAAACATAGAGAGGAGGATGAAGTTTGGATTTACCGAGATGAAGGACCAGTTATGCCTGATAGCATGATCTCTAGCATGGCACGGATGTACCATGGGCAGGCACACATTGGGAGGGATGCAATGATCAGAGTTTTCAAACAGACTTGGTATAATCCAAAGTTTAGGATCATAGCAGAAAGCCTTTGTCAAAGATGCCTTATATGTCAACAATTGAATCCAGGAAGAAAGACAGTTGTGAGTGTAGGAACAATAGGACGAGAATGTGGAAAAGTAAATTTTGCCATGTTCTGTGTCCCTACGCCTCATCCATCATATGTTATGTGTGCATGACCAATATGCATATGTTATTCCCCATGTCTGATTAATGACGCAATTACAGTTGTGTCCACCTCTGATATGTCATTTTCCAGTCCTCGTGAATACTACGAATATCAGGCCTATGTAAAGTTATGTTGCCACGTTTCTTAGTGTGCACGTTATTCCATTGTAAAGTCCCCGTTTCCAGGCCTCAAAAGGGCCCGGACATCAGATTCAGCTCCTGTCTCCTGAAAGCCTCGCTGAGGAGCGATACAGCCCCCACCTGTATCCTCGACCCTTCACTTACTTCCTGCCTCGCAGTGCCCGGTGCAGCTTGGCTCTGCCTCTGAGTCTGCCAAAAGTATGTTATAGTTCCAGTTATCAGTTCAGTCCTCCTCTTCTGCATTCCTAAGCTACTGAACTGCATCAATAGTTTCCGTCATTGTCTAGCCTTCTCGTCTCCACGTTAGAGAAATACTGTATTTAATGGTCATTTAATATTCTTCATCACGCACTACATGTAGAATAATGCATGGTCCAGTCTTAGAATCAAGTTAGCTTTTCCCCTCATGACTTCTAGTTTATATCAACATGTTCCCTAAACATTAGATACCAGATAGGGTTTAGGTACATGTCGCTCCGACCCTCCAGACTCTAGTCTCTGCTCCTAGCACAGAGTTCATAGCCCCCAGCTTCTCCTAGTAACACGTCATTGCCAGTTTTCGCGCACCACCAGGTTAGAGGTCCCGGCTCCTTAGGTAGCCCCCTCCTATGTTTCCGCCCATTCATGACATATTCTGTTACGTTTGCATCACATGTCTATGTATACTCCCAGTTACACCTACTTTTACTGTTATCTCTCGCGACTGCTACGCGTCACGCCTTCTGCTCCACCCACTGCTACGCCTACTGCAATGTAATGCTATGTGTTTGCGCTATGTATATAAGTTGATGTATTGTTATTAAAAGTTAGCGCGCTCATCCCAGACCCGGCCCCAGCAGCTGCTGGGTCATCCTATGCAGGTTGTCCTGATCCCGTCCTTATGCTGTAATAAACCTGCAGAAACTCCTACTACCTCGAATCTTGACTCTTATTTTATTGAGCTATCTGTTATTCATTCATTCATCCAAAAATAGATCCGGTATTATTTATTTATATACCACATAATGGCGCCCGAACAGGGACTTGCCCTTTCCCCACGCGTCGGTGAAGCCACGCCGACCCCCTGACCCTCTGCAGTCGTGACGGAACCATACCGTGCACTGGCAGATATTTCTGCTCCAAGTATCCCTCAGGCCCACGGAGGAGACGGAGGAGGCGGTCCAGCATCCGAACGAGACGGTGGAGGAACGCGGCGAGTCCCGACCAGAGCCCAAGCCGAGAGTCCAAGGTCCGAGGTATCCGGAGGCCCACCCGTAACTAAAGTCCGAAGTCCGAAGTTCGTCGTCGTAGCAGTCCAGTCCCGTCCGAGGCCTTCCGTTCCGTGCTGCCCGGTGAGTACCATTGCTGGGGTAGTATCTAGACAGGACCAATCTAAATTGACTCCTGGTCCGTGGGTTGGTGGTGCCCAGACTCACAAACGAAGTGTTCACCTAGGTGGATACGGGTCTTGATGCGTTCCTTTATGGGACCGGTATGTTCCGTACTGTTACAGCAGTGCATCCAGTAACTCTAGTCTGTTCCGTTCTCGAGAAAATCTGTTCTGTTTCTGTTTTCAGTATTTTCAGGTAGTATTCTGTCCGAACTGTTATGTTATGATGTTGTTCAATGTATTTCCAATATCGTGGTATGCCTGAATTGTTTTCCCAATTGTTATTGTTCTTCGTGTATTGTATTGTGTTCCGATTCAAGTTTACAATGCCGCTCTTTTCAAGATTACGTCAGTTAAAAACTAGAAAGGGTCTGTTAGAGGAAGCAGTTCCTGTCCCGCCTAGGGACAGTCCAGGTCATTTTATGTATCAGAAACATGGCATAAGCGCCATAATGTATCTAGATTTATGGGTAGAGTATACCAAACAGTCAGAAGAAAAGTATAGATGGCCCGTATCGGGTACATGGGATGCCGAATGTATCATGCGAGTAGAAGAAGCATTATGGAAAAAGAAAGCCAGACAGTCACAGAAAGATGCCATCGAGTTATGGCGTAAGGAAGCTCATAGAAGAACGGAAAAGGAAGTCAGAAAGTCAGAGTTAAGTAGAGAATCCCAGGAACGAGCCCAAGAAAGAGAATTAATCGAGATAGGTGAACAAGTCAAAGCCGAACAGTCAGACAGACAGAGGCATGCCCTCATTAAGGGTATGTATCCTCTTCTTGCCGAGGGTGTGCCAAAAGCGACCCCAGAGGCATCCAGTAATTTCCCGCCACCATTAGTTCCGACCAAGCTACGTCACAAACAGACCGCAGCTGATATTTTTATTTCGTCCTATTTGGACGACACAGTCCCTGAATATGCAAATCCTGTTCGCGCTCCGCCAGTCCCTGTAAATCAGGCACTTCCCGCTCCTCCAGACACCGGAGTACCTGTTACGGTACCCCCGGTCCAGTCCGCCATACAAGTCCAGCCCACGTTACAATTACCGACTCTGCCAGGACGAAGAGCCTCAGTCGACGATTCCAGTCTAGGGGCCGCAGGAGGAGGTCTTCCTCAAACCCCGCCGCCACACAAGCGTTTAACATTAGCCGAATTACATGCACAAGCATCACAGCGTACGCCTAGATATCAGTCTGTTACAGAAATCAGGCAAACCCTTAACGAATGTGTCTATGATCCAGTTCCAGGCGAATATAATATGGTTTTATATTCCTTACGTGTAAGGAGAGTGACCGAGTATCTAGTCACCTTGCCGAATATGAAAGAAGATCTAGACAGAATATATCGTTTCATCCGTACAGGGGATGATCCAGAAAGTATTGGCGAGATTATGTCTCAAAGGAAAGCCGAGATTCAGCTCATGATATTAAAGTTCCTGATCAATTGTCTAATAAGAGAACAAGATTACCCGTCTAAAGATTCCGCCGAAATGAGAATCCTGACAAGGTGGAGTGATAATATAGCCGAGGGTAAGCACAAGACCGTCGGTGCCATGGAGAGTATGTACAAGAAAATTCGTAAAGAAATAATAAGGTTACACGAACAACGTAAAGCAGCACAAGTAAGCGAGAAAGAAAGTATCTCTGATCCTGAAGAGGAAGACGAGAATTCCGCCAGAATAGCGTATGTAGGAAAATCTAGATTTCCAGATCGTCATTTACGTCTAGAACACAAGTCTATTTTTCATCATCCAGCACCAGAACTAGGTTCTCTAGAACAAGTATTTCAAGCTACCGATCACATTCTGAAATCACGAATCGGTTATAGTGAATTAAGTACCATGCATGAACAAGAACTAGCCCGATCAGCAGTCCGATGGATTACTGATTCTACCACTTTTCCAGACGAAATAGTGGCACAAATGTTTCTGAAACTGCCCCCAGCCGAGCAACGACTGGTGGGTATGTATATGATCCAGCACCTCATTACTCTGTATGAGGGTCAACATTCTGATCCAGGCCCGTTACACGATATCCTGAACGAGTTACTCCAGTATAGATGGAGAGGTCTAGGTACCGATTTAATGAGTGTCATTCTAGAACAGCGTCACAAGTATAGAACGTTTCTGAATCCGCATTTTGTTCATGTCTCACCCCCAGAAAGTAAATCATTTTACATAGACAGACAGAATCCGTTACGAGAAGTCCACCCAGTCCAAGGGGCGGGTGGCGTAATGCAACGAGTGTTTGTATACACTCCGATTTCAAAGATGGAACTTCTTGAAATGAAGAAATTAATTCCCTGTCATGACAAAGATCCAGCAGGGTTCCATAGAGAATTAAAAGACATGCTCCGTATGGGAGAATACACTTACCCAGATATCATTAAAATGTTAAAGGTCCTGTTACCCGCAGGGGTGTATGAAAAGCTAAAGGAAAAAGAATGGGAGGTGGGAGAGAAAAAGATCGATTGGACAGCTCTAGAAGCTGAAGACAAGGCACGAGTACCAGGTACCGGTCTTGGAGATAAATGTAAAGAATTACCAGAATTATTGATTCAAGTTTTACCCAGATTATTGACAACTAGGAAGGAAGACTGGGATGCAATCTCAGCCTGTAAACAGAAACAAGACGAAGATATTAGTGATTTTTATTCTAGATTTGAGAAATGTTTCAGTATTAACAGTGGTCTCAAGACAAGTAGTGAGTCATACCCTCATCTTTTTGTTACTAAATTAGTCGAGAATTCAAGTCCACAAATTAAAAACCGAGTTTTGAAAGTCGAAAGCACCTGGCAAGCAAATACTCCGTCCCAGATGCTCCAGATGCTCCAGTACCACCAGAATAGAATCAGAGAAGAGCAAGAACACGAGAGAAAACGTATGAAAGACACGAAAATGAAAGTGCTAGTTGCACAAACTGTTCCTCAAGACAGTCAGAAGAGGGGTCCGAATCAAGCCAGTCATCCTGCAGCTCCCGTTAAAGGGAACTGCAATTATTGTAAACAGCCAGGTCATTTTATAAATGAGTGTGCAGTTCTGAAACATAATATAGCTACTGGTAAGACTAAAGAAAGACCACGTCCGCCGAGACAAGAACAAGTTTCACAGATTCCCCAGTCACAGAATGCACAACAGACAGTTTCCGCACCGCAGCCTATTGCTGCAACACAGCACGTTACATCGCAGATGTACCAGTATGCTCAGACAGAGTATCCAGAGTATCAGTCATATTCATGAAACAGCCTAGAGAGGGAGGTAGGCTTGCCTCTCATTGAGATACCTGTAGATCAAGAAGGTCCCTATGTTCACAGTCAAGTATTAGGGAAAGACAGAAAGTTTTTGATCGATACAGGGGCAAGTAGGACCACAATTAGTCATGCCGAAGTTCCAGGGGCTCCGCTCTCAGGCTCAAGAAATGTTTCCCTTGGATTTTCGGGAAAGCCAATAGTTAATGAGATATCTAAGCCAGTTACTCTAGAAGTAGGTCCATTGTCCCGCACTACTGATCTGTTACTTACTAAGTCATGTCCAGAAAATCTGTTAGGCATTAAGACACTGAAAGAGTTAGGTGCAGTTATTTGCTGCTCCCCAGAGGGAATACGTCTGTTCCTACGTGACTTTAAGGGTCACTATGTATTACGAGATTTTGATTCCAGATTGTCTAATGTTCCGCAGCATTTATGGGCGCAAGGTCCAACTGATGTAGGTTACATGCAAATCACACCCCATCGTGTGACTCTCAAACCAGGTGTAGTGTTACCCCGAATCAGACAGTACAGATTGCCACCCGAGGCTGTAGCAGCCTTATCCAAAATTATTGACGAGCTCATGGCTCAAGGAGTAGTTGTGGAAACTGACTCCAATGTATGCAATTCTCCGATCATTCCAGTCATGAAACGTACTGATCCGAATGCACCCCCAGTATATCGATTAGTGATTGATTTACGAGAGCTTAATAAATGTATTATTCCTCAGTACCCAGTTGTCCCAGACATCTCTTCCCTGTTAACAGCTATTGATTCCGAAGCCATGTTTTTCACTGTCATTGACCTCAAGAATGCATTTTTTAGTGTTCCAATTCATCCAGACAGCCAGTTTCTTTTCGGATTTTGTTTAAATGGAAGGAGCTATATGTTTACACGCGCTCCTCAAGGTTTCACAGAAAGTCCTAGTATTTACAGTCAAGCACTCAAGAGACAACTAGACAACATTCACATGCCAACTGACACTGCCCTGCTCCAGTATGTCGATGATCTACTGATCACAGCCCGTTCTGAACGTGCTTGCGAGCGAGCATCCCTTACAGTTCTGTATTTTCTAGCCGAGATGGGGCACAAGGTGTCACCTTCGAAGCTTCAATTCTGTGTCCAGCAAGTGGTATACTTAGGACACTTACTGTCCAAGAGGGGTAGGCAGTTGACACCCGACCGTATCCAGTTAATAGCGAGTCTTCCCCAGCCCAGAACCCAGAAGGAGGTACGTGCCTTTATCGGCCTTACTTCTTATTGTAGACAATGGATTCCCCAGTATGCATTTCTAGCCAAGCCACTGATACAGTTAACGACACAGGAGGCAGCCGTATCGACTGTCCTCCCTTGGACATCTGACCATACACTTAGTTTCAACGAGTTAAAGAAAGCCCTATGTCAAGCTCCAGTTCTAGCTACACCGAACTACAGTAAGCCTTTTACACTTTTCGTTACTGAACGCGAAGGTACAGCATTGTCTGTTCTCACACAAGATCAAGCAGGACAATACAAGCCCTGTGCTTATTTTTCGAGCACATTAGATCCAGTCGCCCAGGCGTTGCCTGCGTGCCTCAAGTCAGTTGCAGCCACAGCACTAGCTATCAGACAAAGTGATTCCATAGTTTTAGGACATTCTCTGACAGTACAAGTCCCACATTCAGTAGAAGTTCTTTTAAACCGAACACAAACACAGCACTTGACAATTGCACGTTTAACAGGTTATGAATTGACACTGTTCCAGCCACACATAGAAATTAGACGCTGCAACGTCCTGAATCCTGCTACACTGTTACCATCAGTTAATCCAAATCCTGACCCACATGACTGTGTGGAAGTAGTCAACATTACGACTAAGCCAAGACAAGACCTGACAGACATTCCGTTACCAGATCCTGACCTGACACTTTATGTGGATGGTTCATGTATGAGAACTAGTACAGGAGAACTAGTCGCCGCATATGCAGTAACTACTGACACCGAAGTTATTGAGACACACCGTGTTGACACCCTGTCCGCTCAAGCAGCAGAGCTAGTCGCTCTGACACAAGCCTGTATACACGCCAAGAACCTGAAAGTTAATGTTTACACAGATTCACGTTACGCATTCGGAGTTGTACACGACTTCGGAGTGCTCTGGCAGGAGAGAGGTTTCATGACTTCTCATGGAACCAAGATTCAGCATGGTCTCCTTATTCAAGCCCTGTTAGATGCCATACATTTACCGACATCTATTGCTATCATGAAATGCAAAGCACATACGAAAGTTACAGACATTATTTCCCGAGGTAATGATCTAGCAGATCGCACAGCCAAGCTTACAGCACAGACTCCAGACATTCCAGTTAACATGACACATACTCCAGATCCGACTACATGCATGACAGTTAAGGACCCTACACAAGATGTCATAGATATCCAGTTACATGCTACTCCCGATGAAATCAAGAAATGGTCTGAACAAGGAGGGGTCCAGACAGATCAAGGATGGTTAACGAAGGGTAGAGCCACATGGTTTCTCCCCGATTCTATGGTTCAAGTCATTATCAATACCGCACATAGTCCAGCACATTTAGGAGAAAAAGCTATGTTAGACAGTATCCAGAACATTTGGTTCAACAAGCATTTACGAGCTGCAGCCAAGCAGAAAGTCCGCACCTGTATGATATGTTGTCAGTTTAATCCAGGTAAAAGTGTCCCGGTGGAACAAGGTGGTTTCCAGCCCCCTGACCACCCTTTTGAGGTCCTCCAGATGGATTATATTCAGATGGAGCGATGTCGAGGTTTCAAGTATGTCCTTGTAGTTGTATGCGCTTTGTCCAGATGGACAGAAGCATATCCAGTCCCAGATTACACAGCCGCGACCACTGCCAAGCAGTTGGTTCGTGAATTCTTCCCTAGATATGGACTCCCTAGAGTCGTATATTCTGATAACGGCCAGCCATTCTCATCTGAACTGATGAAGCACGTTTCCCTTTTGTTAGGGTACCAGTGGAAGTTCCATTGTGTACGCCATCCTGAAGCAGCCGGTCTGGTCGAGAGACATAATCAGACCCTGAAAATCCGCATTGCCAAAGTCTGTAAAGAAAAAGGTGTGGACTGGCTAGTAGCTCTGCCAGTCGCTTTGTTTTATATGCGCATGGTCGCACATTCCAGATCAGGTCTGTCCCCGTATGAGGTCGTATTCGGCCGCCCCCCTAACATGTGGGGTACTCCTAGACCCCGAAGTATTACTGATGTTTCATGTAATATGCTGACAGATTACCTAGCTTCCTTGATGTCTGCCCTCAACTCATGTCGTTCACAGGTTGCTGCCGCCTTTCCAGACAATACCGAGGTGGCACCGCACGAGATCGTTCCAGGCTCCCTAGTGATGGTCCGGAATTTCGACAGATCAAGTCCGCTGGAACCACGTTGGAAGGAGCCACGTCAGGTCCTCTTGACCACCCGTACCGCCGTCAAATTGGAAGGCAGAAAAGGATGGATCCACCTTTCTCATGTTAAACTTTTTAAAGGACTGAAATCCGTTTCTAAAAACATTTCCCAGGATTTGAAGGACTGCCAGAATATTGCTCTTAAGGACTGTCCCGCACAAGACATTATTACAACCCCTCCCTTGTTAGAGAAAACTCCGCAACAGGAGTATAAGTTAAAGCTCAGGTCTAGTAAAATAAGTCAGTCAGTTTGATTGTATAAGTCCTCCCCTAGGTGAAACGGTTAGACTGTTTCTGACATGTATAAAATAGACCCCCATAGTGAGAGAGTCAGTCGAAGTTCAATCAGATGTATCGTTTTTCTAAGTTTCATATTATTTATCAGCATTTTGATTTCCTGCACCAGCTATGCGTTCTATCTGTATTTTCCAGTTCCTCATGTAAATATGTCTGCTAATGCTACAGTAGAGCATACGTTTAGTGATCTGCCTCCTCACGAATATTCTTACCGCCTTGCTATGCGTAACAACACATTTATCCGTATGTTACATTACTCACACCAGACCAGCAATGCTACTAATTGTTGGGTGTGTGGTCGACTCCCCCCTTTCCAGACGCCGAAGGGAGTTCTGCCACTGTTTCCTTATCCATTCTCACATAATGGTTCGTGTGGAGCATGGTCCACGTTAACGTCATCCTCAACAGATATGTCTTTTCTTAACAGTACATGTTTTCCAGACAAGCAAGGTTTCCCCCACAGAACAGGTTTAGATCTAGAAAATGAAGTTTATAATTTAGGTAATTATTCGTCGAATTTCATGGTCCTGAATGTTCAGTCTGATACTACTCCAGACTTACCTGCTATTTCAGTACTACCAGTCAAAGGCGAATTATGTGTCCGTAATTATGGTTCCGTACATGTAGGTCATAGTGAATGTACTACTGTTGTCCAGTATAGTGACAGTGGGAAATCTGTTTTCAAAGCTTCACGTCATTCTTATTTTATTTGTGGTCAAACTGCATATGTCCGTCTGCCCCTCGATTGGGAGGGAACCTGTTACATTGCCTTCCTACTGCCACCTGTTTTCCTAGCCCCATCTGATTATCACAGAAACACACATCTAGTACACATTAGACATAGAAGGGAGTCCCCAATTGTCGATTATACTGAAACTACTCTAGAACAGTATACAGATTTCAATAAAGGTTTCTTCTTCTTTGTTGGACCTGTCCAGAATAGTAAACTGATCCGTAGGTTAACAAGAACCCTTGAAGCTGTAGTAAATGAGACTGCCTCTGCTCTAGGTAACCTAACCGAAGAACAATCTGCTATGAGATTTGTTGTTTTGCAAAATCGTCTCGTCCTTGACGTCATACTGGCCGATAGGGGCGGGGCCTGTAGAGTCATCGGATCTAGTTGCTGCATTTTCATTCCAAATAACGCGCCGTCTGTTTATTCAGCTATAACCAGACTCCATAAAATTGCCCATCTGTTACACCAAGATCCAGGCACCTGGACATGGTCCGGTTGGTTCTGGAATATAATTTCCGCCTGGGGATGGAAAGTCCTGTCCTTTCTAGGTATTGCAGTAGCGATCATATTTAGCTGCTGCCTCTGTATACAATGTGGCCCTGCGATTTGCAGCATGTGCGCTACCTCTTGTATTCCTAGTTCCAAGCCCCGTTCTAAATCCCGTTCCAAGACAATTCGAGACGAGCAAATGGTACTGTATGAAATGATAGATGGTATCATGAAAATTGATGTTTCCTGATGGAAACGTAGTGACAAGGAGGGAATGTGAAAAAGTAAATTTTGCCATGTTCTGTGTCCCTACGCCTCATCCATCATATGTTATGTGTGCATGACCAATATGCATATGTTATTCCCCATGTCTGATTAATGACGCAATTACAGTTGTGTCCACCTCTGATATGTCATTTTCCAGTCCTCGTGAATACTACGAATATCAGGCCTATGTAAAGTTATGTTGCCACGTTTCTTAGTGTGCACGTTATTCCATTGTAAAGTCCCCGTTTCCAGGCCTCAAAAGGGCCCGGACATCAGATTCAGCTCCTGTCTCCTGAAAGCCTCGCTGAGGAGCGATACAGCCCCCACCTGTATCCTCGACCCTTCACTTACTTCCTGCCTCGCAGTGCCCGGTGCAGCTTGGCTCTGCCTCTGAGTCTGCCAAAAGTATGTTATAGTTCCAGTTATCAGTTCAGTCCTCCTCTTCTGCATTCCTAAGCTACTGAACTGCATCAATAGTTTCCGTCATTGTCTAGCCTTCTCGTCTCCACGTTAGAGAAATACTGTATTTAATGGTCATTTAATATTCTTCATCACGCACTACATGTAGAATAATGCATGGTCCAGTCTTAGAATCAAGTTAGCTTTTCCCCTCATGACTTCTAGTTTATATCAACATGTTCCCTAAACATTAGATACCAGATAGGGTTTAGGTACATGTCGCTCCGACCCTCCAGACTCTAGTCTCTGCTCCTAGCACAGAGTTCATAGCCCCCAGCTTCTCCTAGTAACACGTCATTGCCAGTTTTCGCGCACCACCAGGTTAGAGGTCCCGGCTCCTTAGGTAGCCCCCTCCTATGTTTCCGCCCATTCATGACATATTCTGTTACGTTTGCATCACATGTCTATGTATACTCCCAGTTACACCTACTTTTACTGTTATCTCTCGCGACTGCTACGCGTCACGCCTTCTGCTCCACCCACTGCTACGCCTACTGCAATGTAATGCTATGTGTTTGCGCTATGTATATAAGTTGATGTATTGTTATTAAAAGTTAGCGCGCTCATCCCAGACCCGGCCCCAGCAGCTGCTGGGTCATCCTATGCAGGTTGTCCTGATCCCGTCCTTATGCTGTAATAAACCTGCAGAAACTCCTACTACCTCGAATCTTGACTCTTATTTTATTGAGCTATCTGTTATTCATTCATTCATCCAAAAATAGATCCGGTATTATTTATTTATATACCACAAGAAGGAGGTCCTTTTACCAGAATGCAGCTAGACTTTATTGAAATGCCACCTTGTAACAGATTGAGATATGTTTTGGTGATTGTTTGCTTGTTCTCTCGTTGGGTGGAAGTATACTCGACCAGAAGGAATGATGGAGTTACTGTAGCCACACTCCTGCTGAGAGAGTTAATTCCTATGTATGGTTTCCCAGTAACGATAGAAACAGACCGAGGAAGTCACTTCCAGAATGAAATTGTTCAACTGATATGTGAGACGTTGGACATTCAACATAAGTTGCATTGTGCCTACAGACCAGAGGCTTCTGGGGTGGTTGAACAAGTGAATGGCACAATCAAAAACAGACTGGGAAAAATGTGTCTGGCAACAGGACTAAAATAGCTAGATGCTTTGCCGCTTGTACTGATGACCTTAAGGAGTGTACCTGACAGAAAAACAGGTTTGAGTCCTCACGAAATAATAATGGGACAAGTAATGAGACAAGCATTCGTACCTGTTAACAAATTACTGACTATAACTGATGATTTTATTCTGGACTATTGCAAAGGATTGGCTGATGTGATGCATTCTGTATTTCATCAGGTTGGAACAGATGCGAAAACTATTGAAAGACAACCAGCTCGTGATCTGTGTCCCAGAGATTGAGTACGCATCAAGGTACACAGAAGAAGGAATTGTCTGTTTGCACGCTGGGATAAACCACGATAAGTGATCCTGGTCTCTACCACAGCAGCAAAGTGTGCGGGTATGAAGAAGTGGATTCATGCCAGCCATACAATCAAGGTTCCAGAACCTGAAGATCGGCATGTAACAGATACAAGTTCGGATTCTGATACAGAGAATGAGACAAATGAAATTCCAGATTCTGAAGTTCCACCTGTAAGTCGACATCTGGAAATATCAGACACCAGTTCGGCATCTGAAGCAGAGACTGAGATAATAAGAGTTCCAGATCTTGAAGATTGACCTGTGAGTCGACATCTGTAAGTACCAAATACCAGTTCAGCAGCTAAAACAGGACAATTGGAAACTGGTGAAAGGCAAATTGAGAACTCTGCGAAAGAAACAGAAAATTCTGAAAGACAAATTACTAATATTGAAACTGGTGAAACTGAATTAAATCACAGTGATGATGAAAAATCAGGTACAAGTTTTGGAAAAATTCCTTCCGAAAGAACTAAAATGACAAAAGAGGATACAGATTTGTTGAAGAACCTGAGATCATAAGGGTCAAAATAAAAGAAAGTGAAATAAGGTCTGAAACAGATTCGGATGAAAGTGAAGATGAAATAGAACAAAGGAGAGGTCCAAGAAAGAGAGCTTGGAGAGTTGAACAAGAGATAACAGAGACTGAAACAAAAAGGCAGAGAAAAGGAGATGATTGGCCCAGTGGAAATAAAGGAATGAAGTTTAGGATAATAAATGTGAGTAGAAATAAAGAGGGACAAGTAACTGAAATAACAAGTCAAGAGAGTAAACCAAGAGAGAATAAAGGACATTTGCAAAGACCAAAAAGAGTCAAAAGACCTAATCTGAAATACAAGTCACCTGAATGGACATACATTGCACTGCCTGATATTAAGGAAGTGGAGAGCAGTCAAGAGAACCAAAGTGAGAACTGTGAGTAGAAGGACTAAAAGGTGAACTGTGTTCATATTTAAAAGACTGGAAACACCAGATAAAAGAGAAGTGATAACAATTTAAAATGGAAAATTCGTAGAAATTCTAAAGGGCTGAATAATAAGTAAAGTGTGATTAGCTCAAAGGACATACTTCCAAGTGTGAAAAGACATATTTTCCTGTATATATACATTTCTGAGTCAAATAGTTTGCAATGGCTGAAAACGAAAATAGAAGATCTAGATGTAGGTATTTAAGAAAATGGTGTAGAATGTGTTTCTATTGTACAGGTTTACTAATGCTTTTTTGGTTCTCTTTAGCATTAATGATTCAATTTAGACTAAATGCAAAGAGAGAATCTGAATTTGAAAATAATACAAATAGTAATAAGGCACATAACACAAAGAATGCTGTAACACTGGTGGATAATACTGAACTTCATAAAGATAGGTCATTTAATGATTTTTCAAAGAATGTATTTACAAGATTATTGTATGAGTATGTTGAAACAATGGACGTACGTGATTGTTATGTATGTATGCAGTTACCTGCGTCTGTGTCAGAAGGTATCACATATCATCACCTTCCTTTGACGTATGGAATAACTTGCAGTGTATTAGCTAGCTTATTTTACAGAGCCAGCAAATTAAAATACTATTATTCTGAAGTTGATGATGTTTTTGCTAAAATGTCTATAGTACCTGAACTGAACAAAATAAAACCTGGTAAAGCTTTTGGAGATTTTTTTCTTATAAACAAATGAACTAACTCTAGAAAATGTATTTAGACAGAATCTTACTTGTAAACCGAGAAAAGAAGAAACTGGTTTTTGGGATAGGGTGGAAGTAAGAAGGGTTACATTCCAAAGAAAAGCAAATGGAAATAGGATGAAAACACCACCATGGAGTTTTGGAGAAGGAAATTATGTTAAGAGTGATACTAATGTAGCAATAGGATTAGACTTGCCACAGCGAAGGGAAATTGTGTATTCATAGAGATAACACTATGTATGACAACTATTACGTGGGTGCTAGTGAATTTAAAGACACCTACAGAATTATTGGGGGACGGGGATTCAAAGATGGAAAAGATCCAGTATTTCCAGGCATCTATTTTATATGTGGGAACAAAGCTTATTACAGGTTGCCGGACCATTGGTATGGAACATGTTACCAAGGCCTGGTCTTTCCAAAGAATTTTCATGTAGCTAGAGGGACTAAGGGGAACTCACAAAATGGGTAAAACACTAACACGTAGAAGAAGAGAAAGTTTTCCAGAAATAATAGGTGATATTTTTGGAGCACTGATACCAGCAGTGGGTAGATCATTGGATGCAAATAAAATTCAGAAATTGTCAACTATAGTGGATTTTTTATCCACAAATACTGCAGGAGGGCTCTTAATGATAAATACAGAGATGGTTGCCATGAGAGCAATGGTAATGCAAAATTGACTTGCTCTTGACATTCTTTTGGCAAAAGAAGGAGGAGTCTGTGGAGTGTTGAAAGTACAACATTGTTGTACATACATTCCTGATAAAAGTCAAAACATACGAAGGTATATTAAGAATATTACTGAATTACATAACGAAATAGCTCCACTGGAGGTTGATGGGGTTCTGGAGAAACTTGGTCAGAGTTTTCTCCACAGTTAAGAAATTGTTTTTAGAAATAGGTAGTTCATTGGTGGGAAAAATACTAGTACCAGTGGCAATAATAATAATAATAATAGTGTTGATGTTAAGATTAGCTTGTGTATGCATTAGAAAAAGAAAAGCAGAAAATAAAATAAAAATGAGAATTGAGAAAAACAAACAAAGAGAGCGAGAATTTCGAGAAATAGAACTAGAAGACATTAAAGAAAATGTGTACAACAATTCTAAGAGAAAGAATGTGAAAGATAATAGTGTTTGAGGCTTCTCAAAAAGAAAAGGACAAGAAACATGATTCTGACACATTTTGGTAGATGGTTTTGTGGGGATGTTTAAAAATCACCAAAGGGGGAGTTGATGGAGCAGGGGAAATACAAAAAAAATGTTTGTACCCCCTTCAAAGTTAACAACCTCATAACCTTAATAATATTAACTGTGTTAAGCATGTGATCTAATCAACAAATGCACCTTTTATGTAGACACTATACGTCGGAAACTAACAGCTATTTTGCAAAAGTCTAATTTATTAATAAAATGTGAATCGAATTAATATGAGTTTGTGATTATGTAGAAGAGAAAAGTAAATTGCATGTATTTATGTTTGTAGTAGAATTATTGTTGTGGCAAATAAATGCAATTGGTAAGTATAGTGGCTTAAATGGTGCTTTTATTTAGAGGCTTGTTTATTTATTTAGAGGCTTGTATAGCGCTAGACTCGACTCCCGAAGGAGTATCTCTGTGCTTAGTTCACCCATCAGGCTTAAAGGACATTGCTCTCATGATTTCGCAGGGGAGGGGGTACTATATTTAAAACAGGAAAGTCTTCAACAGTTTCCTAAAAGTTAGATAATTGGTGCATCGCCTCAGGTTAGATGGCAGTTTGTTCCAGAGACTGGGGCAGTCTCGCCCTTCTAATGGACGGAACCTGTAACAGAAATTGGTTGCTAGAGCGGAGGGTACGTACAGGCTTATAAGGGATAAACTTTTCAGCCAGATACAGGGGACCTGAGCCATAGATGCTTTTGTGAATGATACAACAGGTTTTGAATTTAACCCGTTGTCGGATTGGTAACCAATGAAGTTTTTCCAAAAGAGGACGGGAGGGAGTTCTGGGCTGGGCATTGAGAACTAGCCTTGCTGCGGTGTTCTAAGCCACCTGGAGCCTACTTAGCAAGTTGTTGTTTGCTGATATTAGGAGCCCATTACAGTAGTCCAGGTGGCTGAGTACTAGAGCTTGGACAAGGGTCTTTCTGGAAGTGTTTGGCAGAAAAGGAAACACGCGTCTCAGGAGTCCGATTACCTGAAAACAGGACCCAGTTGTTTGGTTGACGTGTTCCTTTAGAGACAGTCCTTGGTCCAGCCGAACACCTAGGTTCTTCACTATCTGCTTAGGACTGGGGACGGGGCCCAGATCTAATGGCCACCAATCTGGCGACCACAGTAGTGGAGCCTCCCCAAATAGCATTACCTCGGTCTTCCCTACATTACATTGCAGGAAATTTGAGGCCATCCATCGGGACACCGCCCTCATACCCTCAGCAAAAGAGTGCTTGACTGCAGGAGTTAAAGATTGAAATGGAAACAGCAGCTGAGTGTCTTCAGCATACGACACTGGGATAAATCCATACGCTCTCATATGGTCAGTCAGGGGGGCCACATACACATTGAAAAGTGTGGGGCTCAAGCACGAGCCCTGTGGCACCCTCTTAGTGAGCTCCATAGGTGTGGAGCAAAAGGAACCCAGGCTGACACTTTGTGAGCGGCCTGATAAAAAACTCTTCAGCCAAGACAGAGCCAGACCCCTGACCCCAACCTCCTGCAAACGACTGAGCAAGATTTCATGCGATATCGTGTTGAAAGCTGCAGAGACGTCCAACAGCACCAAAATCATAGAGCTCCCTTTGTCCTGTGACATTCTGATGGTATCAGTCACAGAGAGGAGCGCCGATTCTGTGCTAAAGTTGGGCCTGAATCCGGATTAGGAGTGATCTAAGCCTCCCGACAGCTTGATGAAATTCGACAAATGGGTGTTTGATATGCTTCTCTGTCATCTTGCTCCGGTAAGGTAAAAGAGATATGGGGCGGAGATTGGATAGGTCTGTCCATGGGAGAGCAGAGTTCTTACGAATAGGATTTACAAGAGCTTTCTTCCATTCCTGTGGTACCTGACTCTCATCGAGAGAGAGATTCATCAGAGTCCGGATCATAGGACAAAGTAAGTTGCCCAGAGTACTAGGTAACATCTAACACGGGAAATTAGAAGGGTGGGTGGTAGACAGAAGGGCTTATTTTCTATATCTAATTTCTTTTATGTTTGCTTTCGTGCTAGCTTCAAATTCGGGTCTGCTAGGCCATGACTGAAAATGGCGTCTATGAAATGCGACGGCTCCAAAGAAATTAAAGATGGCCCCCGCGCATGTGAGGAATGGAAAATCAGTCACAAGTGTATGGCCTATGCCCGGAGTGAGAGATGTCAAGGACAACCTGGCCTGTACCGGGAGTTGTGCCAAAGAGACTACTCTGAATGCTTGGGAATGGATGAGAAATCTGTATTCCACAGGATGAGAATGGACATGATTATAGAGAATGTAACCAAAATCTTTAACAATGTATAAATGCAAATATTTTATGAAATCATAGGAACCCGTAGGATGAGTAAGGACTTTACGAACTGGTTTGAGCTTGGAAGACAATGAGGTGATCATCACCACCCCTCCAATGGACCAATTAGAAATTAATGTAGACCCTAAATGTTTCAAATTTGGGTGTAGACAGTTAGTGAAAGGGTATAAGAGAGCCTGTGCTTATGATGTGGGGAGAGCTTTTTATTTTCTTACCTTTGTTCAGCACAACATGCTGTCTGTTAAGATGATTTTTCTATGCTACAAGAGACTTTGAAAATGTCGGACTTTTAAACTCTGATGGCGAAAAGGAACGAGATTGTCGTGGGAATTCTATTACGGAAGGGATACATCCGAGGAGGTAAGAGGGATAGACAGTGAACTTGGGAACCTATCCTGTGATCTGTGGTTCATGTTCTGGTGAACCATTTCCATCATCGCCATCAACTTTCAATTTTACTATTTTCCTTTGTTCAAATATAATTGAAATAATTCTTACATGTATTTGACTAATAAAACTTATGCAATTTAATTTTCTTGTTAAATGAATTTGGGTAAAATCATATGAAAAATAACCTTGAGTCTGTGGTTACTAGAATAAAATTCATGACAAGTAAATGTTGTAGGATTTAAATTGTTATTGAGCTGGACTTAATCGCCATCAACTAATTCTATTAGTTGGTTCATCAACCAAATAGTGGAGTACCTTGATGTTTTTTGGAACTGACAGCTATCACATTCTCTTGTGTATAAATGTATATTGTTACTGTATAGGCTAATAAGGTACCCCGCATGTCTTGCAGCCTGTCCATTTGTCACTGACAGGAAAAACCAGTGTGAATGTGTGTGTTACTCGGGGTGCTATGGGCCCCACTGATGAGTAAGTAGTATGGGTTTTTCCCGAGGTTTGGTGACAAAGAGAAGAGGGTTTGTGTTAGACTGCCCTGCATCACAGCCAATCAGATCTCACCTCTCTGTCTAGATATCTATATTTATTTTTCCTTTAATATCTCAAAAATGACAGAATGGATTTACACCAAATGACAAAAAGGACTCTGAGGACAAAGATCTACCTCTGCGCCAAATTTGGTCTAAATCCGTCCAGCAGTTCAGGTTGTAGTCGTGTTAGAAATCTCTATGGAAATTAACATGGGAAATGCCCTTTTTTTCACCCCCTCCCTTTTTCCCTGCCCCTGCTTGAAGAATCATCCTGAAACATTCCATGAGCAACTAGAATCAGAGGTTAACTTTTTTTTTTAATTGGTGTCAAAGTTATAAACAAGCCAAAAAATGCTTTCTGTATGGAGACTACATCCTATCCTTAACTACCTACTGGCGACCGCCAATAATTATATATTTATATATATTATATATATGTGTCTAAATATATATATGAACAAGGTCAGGCTTGGCCAAAATGCGTCATGGTAAACTGCTTGCAATAAAAAAAATTGGTACTAATATTTTGACGTCTGTGTCCCTGGTTTAATAGAATGGTATACATATATATTTACTTAAAGGAAGCATACAGCCATCTTAATGACCGGGATTGCTACAGGAGGAGTGACATTCAAACTGTTAAACAGGCATGGAATGATTACTATGCAAAACATTTGGCACGGAAAAGTGCAGGCTTGCTAAGTAGCGATGAGTTCAGATTCCTCAAGAATGTCCACCCTGTCATCCCAGTCATTTATTTTATCCCTAAGATACATAAGGACTCTGAGAAACCTCCAGGAAGGCCGCTAATTTCGGCACGCAACAGTCTAATGGAATACACGTCCCACTACGTTGATTACTTTCTCCAATAGCACTTTAAGACTTTACCATCCTTTATTCAGGACCCTAGCGACTTTTTGCGTAAAATCTGTGATATTGGTTGGGATCTAGAATATGTGTTAATTACCTTAGATGTCACATAGCTATATCCTAGCATACACCACCACAATGGTATCAAAGCAATAGACCATTATTTGAGTTCTAAACCCATTTTTATGTACAATCACAACAAAATGATATTGACTATGATCATGGCATGTCTGAACAATAACTTCTTCTTGTTCCAGAACCAGATTTTCCTTCAAATGGGAGGAGTAGCCATGGGGGCCTGCTTCTTCCCCGGTTATGCCTGTCTTCACATGGGACTGTGGGAGAAGCAGGTCCTTAAAAGACAGTTTTTTGATGTTCTAGCTAACCAAGTGCTATGTTGGTATCATTATATTGACGATCTGTTGTTAATCTGGAAGGGGACTGAGCAACAGGCACTTGAATTTGTTAAACAGATCAATACCAATAGCCTCAACCTTCAATTCATAGCTCACATGAGTAAAGAAGTGGTTTGCTTATTATGTATTTCTTTATTTTTTTAGTCCCCATTGTGAAATAGTGTGAGTAAGGAGTTGTCGGGGGCCCGTCTCTCATTGTCCTGGTCCTTCACTACCCCTGTTTCGCGTATCTTAGCTGGACAGTCTCCCTTTAGGTTCAAAGAAGAGGGGGTCCCCTTGTTTCCATTACTATTTCAATAACTTTCTCCGAGGGGGGGCTGAGCTAGCCATCCTGGCTACTCGAGCAGGCATTTTGCCTGGTCTAATATTGCCATCGCATAATCATTGGACTTTGAGAGAGAGAGCAAACCTTGACCATAGGGTTGTAGTAATCAGATAGCTTGAAAATCTTCCCATATTTCCCAGAAGTTATATTTTTTACTAGGTGCCCTTTTTCTATCCAGTTTATATATTCTTAAAATTGAGGCCAACCACTCTCCATGCATAGGGGGGGCCAGGCTTACCCACTTAATGCAGATTTCTCTTCTAACCAATAGAATTAATGAGAAGAGTAGGTTCTCTTGCTTTCTTGATAATTTTTCAGAGAGATTTAGATTAACAACCCCGAATATAACAAGATCTATACTTACGGTCGGAGGTCTTCCTTGTGCTTCGCTTAGTGTCTTACGCACTTCCTTCCAGAAACCGTTGAGCTGAGGGCACTGCCAAAACATGTGCAGATCATTTGCTTTTTCCAGTCCGCATTTAGGGCAGTTTTTCACTTTGGCCCCGCTGAACTTGGAAAGCCGCTTCGGTGTCCAATAGGCTCTGTGAGTGGTGAATAGGTGATTTCTTTTTAGGGCAGCAGATGTTACAATAGACCAACATTTAACCATAGATACTTGCCATGTTTTTTTATGTCCAGCATCAGCAGTTCTTGCCCCCAGGTTTTCTCCGGGATCTGGAAGTCCTCCTCCCCTGCTAATATTAGGTCCCAGTGCCAATAAGAGAATTCTTTGTGAAAAGGTGTCTTCTTCCTCTTTATCAACTAGAAAGCATTATTAAATCACTGGACTCACAAATAGCTGCAGAAATAGTACCCTCCAAAAAAGAGGAATTGGAGGCGGACAGACTAAAGCAAAAAGACTCTCTCACAGAAATATTAGAAGATAGAGTGAGAGAAAAATGGGAAGCCAGCAAACTGTTGCATTATGATACGGGTAAGCATGTGGCAAGATGCTGGCATGGAAAACAAAAACGGATCGGTCTAGAGCCCCATAATTCTACAAATCCCAGCTCAGAGGATGTTGTAATTAGACAGGAATTTACAGCCTTTTTCTCAGAGCTCCATACTGAGGACAGTAATCCAACGAGCGAGGAAATAAAGCTATTCCTTGATGGTCATGATCTCTCTATCTTATCCACTGCAGGAAAAGAAGAATAAACGCTGAGATTACAAATAAAGAAGTTGAAGAAGTCATAAAAGGCCTTAAGAGAGGAAAGGCAGCAGGCCCAGACTCTCTTCCGAATGAGTTATTTATAAAGCTAAGAGACTCCCTGGTTCCACCTTTAACAGCACTACTAAATACAATCTTTGTAGAAAAAGGTGCCCCTCCTGACTCCTGGAATGACGCAACTATATCCATCCTCCTAATACCGGGAAAACCCCCCAGAAAATGCGAATCTTATCGTCCAATCTCCATCTTGAATTGCGACTACAAAATATTTACGCAAATTATGGCGAAAAGGTTAGGGCGGCTAGCTGGATCATTGATCAACACTGATCAAAAAGGCTTCGTGGCAGGTAGACACCTACAAGACCTAACCCACGAACCTATCGGGGCAATTGACATAGCTACTAATGAAAAACTCCCCCTATCAATAATCACCTTCGACGCAGCCAAAGCGTTTGATAGGGTTAATTGGGTTTTTTTAAACCAAGTTTTACAAAAGTATAATTTGGGAGAGAACTTCCAAGGGATGGTCAAAGGGATCTACAGCTCTCCTACGGCAAACATTTTAGTCAATGGAGACCTTACGGAAAATATACAAATAAAGAGAGGAACAAGGCAAGGGTGCCCACTCTCCCCATTACTCTTCAACCTATACATTGAACCTATGGCAGATAGCCTTAGAAACCATCCTTCCATATCCCCTTTCACGTATCTGGGTTGGCATAAAAAGGTCGCTTTGTACGCAGACGACCTAATGATTTTCACTAGGGACCTAAATGGCTCTATTACAGCAATAAAAGATACACTGCATAGTTTCTGGAAAGTTTCCGGCTACCAAATCAATCACTCTAAAACCGAAGTCATGAACTGGAACATGCATACTAACAGTCCCTATACTAAGGAGAAAATCAGATACTTAGGCATCGATCTTGTCAAGGACCTAGATAAAGTGGCACACGTAAACATTCATAGAATTGAAGGTGAGGTAAGGAAACTACTAAAGGTATGGGGAGGTCTCCCACTGACTCTCCTCGGAAAGTCAAACATAGTTAAAATGTCAATTATACCAAAATTTACTTTTGCTTTTAGCGCCATTCCGCTAGAATTCAAGAGGGAAACGTTAAAGAAAATTCAGGGGGAACTCATATGTTTTACCTGGTCTTCAAAAGGATCTAGAACCGCATGGAGCAAACTCAGAAGGAAAAAAGAGCAGGGGGGGATAGCTAGTCCAGATCTACTCGAGTACTATGGAGCCTTTCAATTTAAATACACTAGGCCACTACTGAACACTTTTGAGAACTACCCGGAATACCTCAAAGCAATAACCAGAGGAACCAGCCATTTCCTTTATAAATTCGGCCATCCGAAATACTTCTAAAAGGTGAAGCTAAAGATTTTAAAATCCGCTGCAAAATTATGGTATCATATAAGGAACACTCTGAACCTTCCTTATTACAGCGAGCTTGCCCCGATATGGAAATCGCCAGGTACCCCAGATTGTCTCAAAGATAGCCTAGCACTCCCCTTGAAAGCAGCTGGGAACAAGAAGTGGGGCCAACTACTGTCGCAGAATAAGATAATAGATTGGGAGCAGCTATCCTTGACAACAAATACATCTCTTGCAAAATTTTAATTTTACCAACTCTCCAGCTGGGCGAATACATTGAAAGATAATAAAAAGGGAAACGTTACTCGTGGTTTGCTTATTGGACGTAGAGGTGTTCATTGAGAATGGGAAACTTGAGACTAGGTTGCACAGGTAGCCCACGACAGGCAACACAGTGCTCCATGCCAGCAGCCACCACCCAGAAACACCTGATTTGCAGTATTCCCTTTGCGGATCTGGCGTATATGCAGCATGGATGTTGACTGTGTTAAGGCCCAAAGTGACAGTAGGATTAGATTCCTGGCCAGGGGTTATTCCGTTGACATGATTGACAATGCTATTAAAAAGACTGCCCTAGTCCCAAGATCTGAAGCTCTGACCACAAATACTGGATGCACTAACATGACCGTAGTTGTGCCTGCTGAACCCATTAGATTGATTATGACTTTCAATCAACAACATCGATCATTACGCAGGATAATCAGTCACAACTGGGTCGTGGTTCGCAATGACCCATTGATAGGAGGGTCACTTACAAAACCCCCTAGTGTAGCTTTCAGGAAAGCAAGGTCAATGTGTGACACTTTGGTTAAAAGCAGCCCTGAATTAACCACTACCAAAACATGGTTGAATTCCATAAGGGGATTTGTTAGATGTACCATCTGCAAAGCATGCAAATAGGGTACCAGCAAAACGTCAAACAAAAGCCCTTTTCATGATGACCCGGTGTCCATCTCTAAGATGCTCACTTTTAAAACCGACTATGCCGTATATGTGCTGGAGTGTTCGTGTGGCCTGCAATATGTGGGCAGTACCATGTTGCAGGTCCACAAGAGGATACTCTAGCACATCAGGGCTATCAGTAACAGTGATGTGTATTACCCTGTTGCCAGACACTTTAAGGCGGTTCATGGCAACGGTCTGGAACAGTTAAGTTACTTTGTTGTGGACACGGTTTCACTGCTCAGATGAGGTGGTAACAGGGAGGCTCTCCTCCACAAATTGGAAACCAGGTATATCCTGGAGTTAAATAGAAAATGCCCCAGGGCCTTAACTCCAGCGAGGACTTACTTACCTGTCTCTAACTTTTCCAAGTCCTTTCTTTTTGCACCGTAACGTTAATATTCATTTTACCAACATGCCTCTGAAACTTTTTCATTACACTTTATAAATATCTCTTTTAACCATTTTAGGTGGCACGTTATTTTTGAACTTGTACTTTGTTGAATAGGCACAGAAGGACGATCACTGGCCCACTTGGGCAGAACTACGTTGATGGAGCAGGGATATACATTAAGGCGAGGTTTACCATAGCACATGCTGTAATAGGAGAATGTGTATGATGATGAAGTATACAGTACTGCTCTAATTTATATTCAGACTATGGGCCTGATTCACAGAACTAACTTAAGATAAAATCCTAAACTTACTACCATTTTGGTATTCACAGAAGGCACTTACTCATTTTGGTATTCACAGAAGGCACTTACTCATTTTGGTAATCACAGAAGTTAGGAGTCCTAACTCCTAAAGGCCTTCTGTGAATACCGAAAGTCTTAAAGTTAGGATTTTTCTCAGTTTAGGAGTAGTAAAGTTAGGACTCCTAACTTTAGGACTCCTAAATGCCTTCTGTGAATACCGAAAGTCTTAAAGGTAGGTAGGATTTTTTCTCAGTTTAGGAGTCCTAAATGTAGTAGTCCTAACTTTACTACTTCTAAACTGAGAAAAATCCTAACTTTAAGACTTTTGGTATTCACAGAAGGCATTTTGGAGTCCTAAAGTTAGGACTCCTAATTTCTGTGAATACCAAAACGAGTAAGTGCCTTCTGTGAATACCAAAATGAGTAAGTGCCCTATGTGAATAACACAATGGTGGTAAGTTTAGGATTTTGTCTAAAGTTAGTTCTGTGAATCCTGCCCAATGTATACTACCTTTGATATGGATTCCAAAACTAAATGGCTACTTGTAATTTATAGTTTGCCACTTTTGTAAGTCTTTTATCAGCAATGAGTTGATTCAACATTTTTCAATATTTATTAATGAATGAATATGTATTTATTTATGTGGTTTTATGTTTTGTATAGTCAGATAATATGATTGCAATACATATCCAAAAATGTTTAACCCACTTGGGTTTTATTATCTTCCACCTTGCACTTTGAATTCTGACCTTTCAACTTTTGGGTTTTTATTCTTGTATATCTCTGTAATCTGTTTTTGTGCCTTTAATTAATTTTAATGTTCATGAATTAATGGATATGTAAATTATTGCAGTGCCTCCAATGTTTTTGCGTATTTGCACACAATAACTTTGCAGGCTGCCTATGTAGACATTTCTTCTATGTCTACAGTTTGTGTCATTGTCACATGATTAATCACTTGCACTTTAAAAATGGGTACACTCCTCATGCGTGTAATGTGATCAAGGCCTCCTGAAGGCCTAAACCCACCATGGTGGTAGTGCTGGGTGTTCCAAAATAAAAACCTTGCACTGATTTCTGGGTCCTCATTAGTCTGTTCCTGTCCTGCTGGACTTGTTTGGTGAAGTACGCTGCATATATATATATATATATTCACTGAAAAAAACATAGGTTATAGACCATATATAGTTAGGAATTAGCATTTAGAAAACCTTATTTTACTCACACAAAACCATTGAAATTCCATATATAGTATACCAACTATATATCGCGCACCCGCAATCCACTGCTGATGATGTCACATATTACATCATTCATGACATGGTCAGTGACATCACTGATGACATCACTGATGACATCTCAAATGACATCACTGATGACATCACTGATGACAACATCCAGTGACTGTATGTTTCTGTAAAGTTAAAATATGTCTTATATATTGAAGAATGAGTGGATGTATAAGTGTCTGGATGATGTATTTAGTAGGTGCATGACTGACTGTATAAGTGAGTGATTAAATGTGTCTCACTGAGTGCATGGGTTAGTGACTAAACTGTTTTAAATTGTGCATAATTGTGTCTGTTATTTTGTAATCTGATGCATGTGTTGATCATTAGCTATATGACTAACTATATGGGTTATTGATTAGTTGGCCAAGTATTTGTATGGGAGACTGAGTGTGTGTGTGGGTGTCTGGGAGGTGTATGACTCTGTGCATAGATGTGTGAGCAGTTGATTCACTAGATGTATGGGTTCAAAAGTGCATGTGGAAACAGCTGTATGGGCGGTTTACTGTGTGCATGAGTGTATTGGCGAGTGAATGGATATCTCAGTGCTACATGTCAAAGTAAGTACATATGTAAAACACAGTACATGTGGTAGTTGACATATATAAATAACTGTGCATAAGAGCCAGTGAATGTGTGAGTGGCTGTATGGATTATTGTGAACTTGTATCAGGGATTGTATAACAGAGTAAATATGTGTTATTATATGTTTCAATAAGTAAGGTGTGTTTAACTATATAGTTGAGGAAATGGAGGTGTGATTGATTCTTTGCAAGACTGATTAGGTGTGTGAGTAACTCCATGGATGAGTGACAGTCTGTGAGTGTCTGTTTACACTGAGTGTATCTAAGGTTATATTAGAGTCTGAAGAGGTTCATCGTATCATCACATGAATTATGTCATGAGTGATGTGATCAGTAATGTCAACTGAGATGTCATCAGTGATGTCATCAGTGATGTCATTTGAGATGTCATCAGTGATGTCATCAGTGATGTCACTGACCATGTCATGAATGATGTAATATGTGACATCATCAGCAGTGGATTGCGGGTGCGCGATATATAGTTAGTACAACTAACTATATATGGAATTTCAATGGTTTTGTGTGAGTAAAATAAGGTTTTTTAAATGCTAATTCCTAACTATATATGGTCTATAACCTATGGTTTTTTCAGTGAATTTTCAAGGTTTTGTAAATGCTAATTCCTAACTATATATGGTCTATAACCTATGGTTTTTTCAGTGAATTTCATAGGTTTTTTAATAGCAAATATTTATAAAAATAATACATTTTAAATCGAATTTTATATTTTATAATTTTTTTATTTTTTTTTATATTATTTTTGGTGCGCTCCCGGGGCGCGGACAGGTGAACGCACGGGTAAGCGCAATCTTGCGGCGCGCCCCGGGGCGCGTACTAATGCGCGTCCCGGAAGCGCTATTGCCGCGAACGAAAACAACATCTTGACGTATCGCGTAGCCGCCACGCCTTGCGTCATAAGACACGTATCGCGTAGCCGCGAGATGCGTCTTATGACGCACCGCGTAAGCGCACCCGGAAGCGCACACGATCGCGCAACGTAAGCGGCCCGATGCGCTTACGATACACGCCCGGGACGCGCCCCGGGGCGCGTAGCGTAAGCGCGTCAAACCATGTGACTTCAAAATAACACTTTTCATTGGTTCAGAACTTATTTTTTTCCAAATTGTGTGAAACCCACCCATTTCTCTCACTATTGCTTTGTACTTGGAGAGAGCAAGAGCTGTTCTGTCTACTCTGTTTATCTCCTACTTTTCTGATCTCCAGCAATGGCTGCAAGAGAGTCATCCAGCAGTGATTCAGATGGATTTTTAGATGAGGACCCTCCTCAGCAAATGAAAAAAACCCATTTCATCTGGAAATTTTACGACATCCCTGAAGGACAGAAAAAAGTCAACGCTCCCAAAGTAACCTGCAAAATATGTGGGAGTAGTTTATCCAGAGGCAATCCTCTGAAAAAATATAGTTTTGGAAATGCTAATTTGATCAGGCATGTGAAAAGAAGACACCCTAACAACTTTGCCAGGGAGAGTGTCAGAGAGCTGGCACGGAATGTACCCACAGATGGCGGCAGCACCTCCACTGGTGGAGCAACACCTTCGGGACCACCCCGTGCAAGAATGGTCCCTAACATTCAGCCGGTGTTTGCAGGCATCAAATTTCTGTGCACGGAGTGTGACGAACTGCTCTGCTATGGGGAGCAGAGTGTTGAACTCATTGCCCTAAAGAAACAGCAACACCGCTGCTCTTCCAGTCCCTAAATTTTCAAATTTTTTGGCTCCTGTTGAGCAGTTTTGGAATCCTTGTTTTTGTTTTTCCCTTGACAAAAATCCCAAAAAAATATAAAATTGTTTTAAAAAGTCTAAAAAAAATATAAAACAACAAAAACAAAAAAAAATATATAAAACAACAAAATCAAAAAAAAAGTTCTTTTCAGAACTACCTCCAATTTATAAAAAGAAGCTATATTTTTTTTTAAAAAAAAGTCTGTCATTTTTTTTCTCCTGGTACGCTCCCCCGTAAGCTCCCCGGTGCGCGTACCGGGCGCTCCCCCCCGCGAAAATCGAATTAAAAAAAAAAAAAATGTTATTACCCGCGGGAGCCTTTTATGGCCCCCACATCAAAAGTAGGGGGTCAGGGGGGTGTACCCTGCCCCCTTTTGCTCATTTCCCCCCTTTGATTCTTGCCACCTCTTGTGTCTCAATCCTACCGAGACACAAGATGGCGGCCGCTGCGGACTGTTTCGAATGTTTACAGACACCCGAGAACCAATCAGCTTGCCGTGCGCAAGTCGCGTGGCGCGCCCGAAGCGCTCCCCGGTATGCGTACCGGGCGCGGCTCTAGATATATATCTTTTTTCAAACCTAATTTACTCAAAATTCACAGGACCACATATCTTGAGACCTAGCAAAGGCACATCGGGCAAACAATATCTACAATTTTGCCAAGTTTCGTGGAAATCCATTCAGCCGTTCGAGCTAAAAGTGAGGCCAACCGCCCTATGGAAAATTGCATGGCAAAAACACGTTTTGTAACCCCCCTTTTTTCTCGGCCCCCCCTTGACAACCCCCCCCAAATGTTCAGGGGCTGCTCAGAAACAAAATGTTCCATTTTCCTGAAAATTTCAGCCAATTCCGTCCACAAACGCCAAAGTTATTAGACATAGAATTTTCAAAAAACCCATAGAGAAAAAATCCTAACTATATATACCTACTGGCGACCGCCAGTAGGTAATATATATATATATATATATATATATATATATATATATATATATATATATATATATATATATATATATATATATATATATATATATATATATGAGTCAGTGAGCTTCTCCGAAGGCAAGAAGAAGAGGCCACAAGCGGGGAGGCAGAGGAGGTACCTTTAATGCCAAACCAACAATCAAGGCGGATGCATTTCGGCATGATGTTGAGCCTTGTCAGCGCCAGATGGTTGCAGCAGGATACGGGCAAATGTTCACCGGTATAAATACCGCTTCCTCTCCTGCTGGGTGAAAAATAGGCTCTGCCCCCCGAACAGCGCAAGGTCTTAGTGGCTGTAAGTTTTTTTAAACAAATAGGACGGCCAGTGCGTCGATACTTCAAGTCCCAGAATGCTGTGGGCTGAACTGGTGCAATCACGGGGGTGGTAAATGTTTTCACGAGCCCATGTCACTTATGGAATAACACAGCTGGCACCCCCTCATCTCCCCAACCGCACCGACCGTAAGGTCCTGGCATATAAGTTAGCAGGGGCAGGTCCGGAAATCCAGCGAGCCCGGCGTGGGGTAGAATCACTCCAACACTGCTTCGTCGTTTTGCCGAGTCCAAAGGTGGGCCCCAGTCCTCCCAATCACCTGGGTGTAGAAACTGCCACAGAAGCAGAGGTACCAGCGTGACTGGGGCCAGCTTATGGTACGGGGGCCTCTGGCAGCGCGATACTGGTTGTCACGCTAAAAATGTCAGTGAGCTTCTCCCAAGGCAAGAAGAAGAGGCCACAAGCGGGAAGGCAGAGGAGGTCCCTTTAATGCCAAACCAACAATCAAGGCGGATGCATTTCGGCATGATGTTGAGCCTCGTCAGCGCCAGATGGTTGCAGCAGGATACGGGCAAATGTTCACCGGTATAAATACCACTTCCTCTCTTGCTGGGTGAAAAATAGGCTCCGCCCCCCGAACAGCGCAAGGTCTTAGTGGCTGTAAGTTTTTTGAAATATATATATAATATATACCCCGCATGTGCCCTTTTAATGTTGGAGCTTGAATGTGGAACGTGAGTCCTACTCTCATATAAGGGGAGGCACCCGCCTTAAGAGTTCGGCAGCTGCTGTTGTGATTTGAGCCGTGATTTATTTACAAGCTGCCCAAACCGTCGCTTAAGAAAGCTCCGTCGAGGTTGTGGGTTATTTAAACTTGGGGACAGCTGTAATTTGACTGCTGCCTGCGAATTTATCCTGGTGTCCCATCAAGCGGCAAGGCGAGGGGTGTACAGCTCAAGGCAACATTGTTGAAGCCCATGCAGGGCAGAATTGCAAGAAGCGACTGGCATGCAATGTGGCATGCTACGAAAGAAAGGGCAATGATGGAATACTCACCCATTGAGGCAAAATGTTTTATTGGGGCATTTGAGTCGATAATTCATTATGAACTATGAGTATTAAGACATTGCCTTTCGAAGATGGCGGCCGATATTGCATGAAAATCTTTGAAGTCCTTTCTTGCTTGCCATCATTTTATATTCATCAATGAGAAGGGTGTGTATATTATTTAAATGAACTCGAAGTTATGCGCAATGAACATGCACTTAGAGCACTGAGCACTGAGGAAGGCTTATCTCTAAAGGCGTATGCATATATAAATGTATGATGGAAGTGACTCCGAGAGAGCCCCTTTAATGTTGGAGCTAGAATGTGGAACGTGAGTCCTAACCTCATGTAAGGGGAGACACCCACCTTAAGAATTCGGCAGCTGCTGGTGGGATTTGAGCCATGATATATATTTATAGGTATGTACATACTCACATATATGAGCAAAAACATCCAACTACCACAGGAACTCCATGGAAAGCAGGCACAGACACGAAGTGGCTTTGGATTCGGCATTTATTTCTTAGTGCAGGACGCCCTTAATCACGAGCACAAAGAGAGACGCGTTTCAGCCTTCAGGAGGCCTTTTTCAATCTAGTTTGGCACTACACAGCTCATAAGTTACATAGCCCATCCCACTAGCCCAATTGGTAAACATGGAAGACATACTATAGCGTGTGTATTCCCATTACAGTTTAAAAACAACATGCTCACACTGCCTAAGGCTCTTCATACCACCTTAAGAATTCGGCAGCTGCTGGTGGGATTTGAGCCATGATGTATATTTATATGTATGTACATACTCACACACACACACACACACATATATATATATATATATATATATATATATATATATATATATATACAAAATAGTTTTTTTCTTTTTTGTAGATAAACTCCCTCAAATATCTCCTAGTTTCCTTTTTCATTTTCTCCTGAAAAAGAAAAGAAAGATTATGCGTGTGTGTGTGTGTGTATATATATATATATATATATATATATATATATATATATATATATATATATATATATATATATATATATATACATATATATGACCTACTAGCGGTCACCAGTAGGTAGTTATAGTTAGGACCTTGTTTCTATTCAAAACGCGTGTTTTCTTTTGCCGATATCTTTTGCGCCGTTTGATGAATCTTTCCAAAATTTTCAAAACTAATGGGGCACTCCGGTCAGTGCTTGTCTTGGAAGTTTTGGGTTGAATCGTCAAGTGGGGGCTGAGAAAAAAGGAGGGTCCCAAAACATGTTTTCTCCATGTTAATTTCCATAAGAGCCCTTTGTTGTGGCTACAGCCCGAACTGCTGAATGGAATTACACCAAATTTGGCAGATATGTAGCTCTTGGTCCAGAGTGCACTCTGCTTTAAATGGTGTAAATCCGTTCAGTAGTTTTTTAAATATTAAAGGAAAAAGAAATGTATATATCTGGGCGGAGCCTAACCACCCATTTCATCATGAGATCCGGTTGGCTGTCAGCACTTCATCCAAGAAGTGTTGGCAGCCATCTTAGGATCAATATACATGATAGCACCCCATTAAAATTCATTGTAGTGAATGGAAGGTTTTGAGGGTCACCAAAAGGAGAATGTATAAAGGGTGATAACAGACTTTAGTTACAATATAAATCATTTTTTGATGGTACCTTACTCATTTCAGGAATTGTGGTGTGTTCTACTTTGAGAGAAAACTATTTTCTCATGCTTTTCCCAATGAGGTTTGGAAGGTGCTTTAGAACCTAAAATGGGAGCATATTTTCTGTAAATTCACATTATCTTTCTCAGTCATGTGAGAATGAAATCTGACATTCTCAGTAACAACATGGGCAGAGACTGTCAGTTGATCTACTGCAGCTTCCCAGAGTCTTCTAAAGAACAACTAGAGCGCTAACAGTCTACTTATGACAAAACTATGGCCCACCTGAAGCCATCTTGATTGGAATAAACTGGTAACACTTAAAACATTGAATTTAAAAAGGAACAAGACGAGGGGTTCATTTTGCCATAGAAATTATGATTATGGCTTCTGAAAGGAATATTAGGGCACATTTTGAGTGACTGCTCAATTCCTCTTCTATTTTATTAAAAAAGTCAGACAAGCAGACTGAAACATTCACCAACAATACCAGCAGCAGACTATCAATTAACTCCCTGGTGAGCAGTAGCTTTACTACAGTTATCTAATGAGTAAGTAGAGTGCTAACATTCTGAATTTATGGCAAATTTGTGACACATCTGAATGCCTTCTTGATGGAATCAAAGTAAAAAACTGAAAGCATTTCCTACTGAGGAGACTGCAGTAAATAAGGAAATTAGAAAACTTCATAACAAATAAGTCTTCCAAGATGACCACCAGAACAAAATAGCACAAATGTAGCACAAATATCACCCAGATATAGCCCCGGTATAGCCCAATGAAAGATGTGTGCAAAACACTTTTTTTGTGCAGTTTTTTATAGTGCAGACTGGTCAGGTTTTGGAGCATTGCATCTTAGTGGTACCCCTTATTGCGTATTTTGCACAAAGTACTTGAGAATGATCTTGCGAAACATTGAACTTTACTATTCTGTTAAATTGAAGTTGGCCGGCTTTGTAACACCCTTTTTTACCTACTGGTTTTAATTAATTCTCATTGTATTGCATTAAGAAAGGGAATTTACTGTTTTTATGTTCACTTTTATGATCTATGTTTCTAAATCAGATAGAATAAAGTTTATTGAATTGAATTCAAGTCTCTACAGATGGCCACCAGAGAAAAAGGAGCCCAAACTTAGCACAAATATCACCCAGATGTAGCCCACATATAGCCCAATGATAGACGTGTGGAAAACACTTTTTTTTTTTTTTTTTTTTTGCAGGTTTATATAGTGCAGACTAGTCAGGTACATGAGTATTAGTAGCAAATCAAAAGGGAGAGAGAGGACTAGGTAAGCTAGTCCGGGTCCCCTGATTATATGTAGAAATATCAATATAGGACTAGCTAGGTTGTGTTAGTGAGACTCAGGAGGTACATCTGCGGGCAAACCCTTAGGTTTGGTCATGAAGCCCTCACACACCAACCTAGTTGGTGTCATGCTTCATCATCGGGCCCACCACAGTGACACCGAATGTGTCCCGGGTGTGCTGCGACTCCAGATTACTGAGGAGCTGGTATGCTTGCTGAGTGTGCAGTGATAGTGAGAATGAACGTGAAAGGTTAAAAGCTATACAGGTGGTCCCAGTTCCCGAGGGTGAAAGGTAAATTTTAATATCTGGGCCCCTGTTAGCAAGATAAAAAGGCTGTGGACGATGTGGAGTGTATTAAGAGCTCCTACGTCCTTGTGGTCTACATGTTTCAGCCAGGCCTTTTGATTAAAACTGGCTTTCCTCAGGACCAATGAGTATGTGTGGGTGACAATAAACTATATTAAGTGACAATGTGTGGTAAAAAGTGTCGCACTCGCTAAGGTGCTGTACGTGTAAGAGGGGGATTCCCTCTACTTTACTGTACATAGAACATAGAGACAATACAGACATACAAGGGAGAACCAGTGAGAATGGTATTTACCAAAACACAACATTTGGCCGACTTCTAGTGTGCGTGAGCGACCTAGAGCGGCAGATAACGTGGCCATGAGCGTTTTCCATGGCTGAGGTGAAATATGGCGGTAAAGTTTTAAACGCAGTGGCGGTGGTGGGCTACACAGCGAAACAAGCATAGCGTGAGGTACAGGTAAGTATGGTACATAATTCCTCACACTTGCTACTTGCTGTTAAAGCCTCATGGGTCACTTGGCAGGGAGGGGAAGAAGACCCTAAACGTTGTAAAAGGTCAGAGTTAGGATGGTACCTGTGGGGAGAAAATGCTGCTTACCCAGAGCGTCGTGTAGAGATCACTCGTTTACTCACGGTATTTCCGATCAGCGTGCTCCTGCGACCTATCGTCCTGCTCCAGTGTCCCGAGTGAACTTTGCATGGCTCAGGCATGGGCTTAAATAGCTGGTTCATTTGGTTGCACCTGGAAAAGGGGAAGAGGGTGCGGTCGCGCTGGCTCTAAGTGCGCGTGTGCAAGGAGACAGTGGCACTCGCGTTGCGCATGCGCGGTGATCAGTTCCAGCGCATGCGTGTACTGCAGATCTCTACACATTAGCGCATGCGCATTGGAGATGTGTAGAAGAATTGTGGCAAGTGTCATGGGACCAATGTGTAATGGCCCATTGGGGGTAAGGAGACGATAGACAACAATAGTAGCGACATCTGCACACTAGCGCATGCGCAATGGGGAAGTAGTAACCGAAGGGTAATGGCCCATTTGGGACAAGGGATGATTAAAAAGCAACAGTTTAGCGAATTAAAGGCATAGAGGCAAATACAGAGTTGGGACAGACCACGAGTCTGAGCGCAGACAGGGATACAGACTTATTGTTGTGAACACACATGGAATGTTTATCTGGCCAAGGCATTCCACGGAATGGAATCATTGAGCCCCTCTATATGGGTAGAAAGGCGGTAAATCCAGCGTTGCTCTTTGGAGAGTAGTGTTTTCTCATCGCAGCTGGATAGTGCGAATTGTTCAATGACTGTCCAGGTGAAGTCATTTGGGGTATGATTTTGGGTGATGAAGTGTTGGGTCAGCTTGCTGATGTTTTTGCCACAGCGCATTGTACTTCTATGTTCAGTCATCCTGGTTCTGACTTTCCTGGTGGTCATACCGATGTATCTCAAACCACAACGACAGGTGATCAAGTATATTAAGTTGGATGAGTTACAGTTGGTAAATTGTCGTTGTGTCCAGGTTTTTCCATTTTCCAAAGATAATGTTTTGGAAGGGGTAGTCAGGTGGCAGACGCTGCAATTGTAACACGGTTGGTGGCCTGTTATTTCCGGTAGACCCCATGCATTCAAAATTGTCTGGCCTGTTTGTTGTTTCTTTCTGGGTCTCGTGGATACCAGTTGGTCTTTCAAATTCTGTGCTCTTTTGTATGCAAACCAGGGGAGATCCCAGTTCCTGGTGCCTGAATTGATGATCTTCCAATTCTTGCGGATTATGTTGGAGACCTGGTTTGAGGCGGTATTGTAGGTGGTGACACATGTCATGGTGGGTGTTTCTTGTGGTTTGACAAATGTATCAAGAAGAGCCTCTCTGTTCTGGTTACGTGCTCTTTTGCAGGATTTTGAAATGATTCTGGATGGGTAACCCCGGTCTTCCAACTTGAGGACCAAGGCTTTAGACTGGTGTTTAAAATCGTGGAGGTTGCTGCAGTTCCGGCGTATGCGCAGAAACTGCCCAAATGGCAAATTCTCCCTCAGGGGTCTGGGGTGGAAACTGTCAAAGCGCAACAAAGAGTTCCTGGATGTCGGTTTGTAGTGAGTGAGAAAAGGACCTCAAGAATTTCAGCTATTTAAAAACTTATCCTTATGCTGATGACGCATATACTGCACCCACAAAAGGCCAGAACACTGATAGCTCGGGAGACAACAGTTCCATATCTAGCGGCTCCAGCAATGGATCCTACAAAGCTAGAGGGAGAGGCCGTGGAGGTAAACAACGGGCACAACCTTGGCAAGGCCCTCCACAATTCCAAAATTTCGGACCACCACCATTTGGACCCATGCCTCCATACTATGGATATCCACCACTATACCCGCCTGGCCAGGTGCCGTATTACCAAAACAACCCAAACCAAAGATATCCTTTTTTAGGCCAAGGCCGCAGACCTCGCGGCAAGAGAAGGAATCCGCCACAGCAAGTACAGTGGGCACCTCAACCAGCACAGTGGACAGCAGAAGAGGACCCAGTGAGTGCCAACACAAGGAACAAAGCCAAAGAGCAAGCAGGCCCCAGCAAATAACTGAACCAACAAATACTAGCACTCTAGTATTCAACCTTTCTGACACACCCCTCACCAATGAGGAAACCAGCGTCCTTAATAAAGGACTGTCGTTCGTTCCAACCACCAGACTAGATACTTTCAAACTCCATGTCGAACTGACCGAGTTTTTCAGAAAACTGAGGTTAAAAGCGTTTTTCGAAAATAAGGAGAAACCCAATGACCCAGAGATCATCAATGAAACAGGCCTGAAACCTAAATCCAACTTCACCCCGCCACCTGCCACTGTGCCAGTAGAGATCAGCACCTTTGAGTTGGCAGTATACTCAGAGGTCGAGAAATTACAGCCCCAAAACCATTTCAATAACCTTTCCTTTCGAGACAGGGAAATCGTCAAGAAACTCCAAAATGACCCCACTCGCATCATCAAACCAGCGGATAAAGGAGGCGGAATAGTCATCATGAACAAAAGCGACTACGACACCGAATGCCGCAGACTTCTAAGCGACACTCGCAACTACAGAATATTACAGAGAGACCCCTCTAAAGATTTACAGAAAAAGATCACAGAACTAGTGCAAGAGGCTGCTGACGCAGACTACATCTCGAAGCAAGAAGCTGAATATCTTAATACACGTGACGCAAAAGTACCCTATTTCTACATCATGCCCAAAGTGCACAAAGGGGTCACCCCACCACCGGGCAGACCCATAGTGTCAGGCATCAAATCACTTCTTGAACCGCTATCACGGTTCTGTGATCACTACCTCAACCCGTTAGTTCAGAAAACTCGATCCTACATCTAGGACACGAAACATCTCCTCAACATCATCAGAGATGTCAGTTTCGACCCAGATAAACATCTCCTGGTCGGACTGGATATTGAGAGCTTATATACGAGCCTCCCCCAAGATGCCACACTGAAGGTACTCCACGATGTCCTGATGGAGATTGATTGGCAACATCGCACCCCTCGTCACTTCATCCTGGACTGCGCCTCATTAGCATTGAAAGAGAATTATTTCGAATATGAGGACACATTCTTCCTACAAACCAATGGTACCTCTATGGGGAGTGTCTTTGCGCCCAGCGTGGCGGGGCTATACGTCCACCATTTTGAACAGACGAACATCGAGGCCCCCACGAACCCCTACTCAGCTAACATAACAATTTGGCGTCGATATATCGACGACATTTTCATTGTCTGGGAGGGCAATGAGGAGACACTAAAAGACTTCCTCACTTGGATCAACAATCTTGACCCGTTTCTCAAGTTCACCTGCACCAGCAGCCCAACAGAACTAGCATTTCTGGACCTCAATATAAGACCTGATCAGGGAGGCCTAACAACAACCACTCACTACAAACCGACATCCAGGAACTCTTTGTTGCGCTTTGACAGTTTCCACCCCAGACCCCTGAGGGAGAATTTGCCATTTGGGCAGTTTCTGCGCATACGCCGGAACTGCAGCAACCTCCACGATTTTAAACACCAGTCTAAAGCCTTGGTCCTCAAGTTGGAAGACCGGGGTTACCCATCCAGAATCATTTCAAAATCCTGCAAAAGAGCACGTAACCAGAACAGAGAGGCTCTTCTTGATACATTTGTCAAACCACAAGAAACACCCACCATGACATGTGTCACCACCTACAATACCGCCTCAAACCAGGTCTCCAACATAATCCGCAAGAATTGGAAGATCATCAATTCAGGCACCAGGAACTGGGATCTCCCCCGGTTTGCATACAAAAGAGCACAGAATTTGAAAGACCAACTGGTATCCACGAGACCCAGAAAGAAACAACAAACAGGCCAGACAATTTTGAATGCATGGGGTCTACCGGAAATAACAGGCCACCAACCGTGTTACAATTGCAGCGTCTGCCACCTGACTACCCCTTCCAAAACATTATCTTTGGAAAATGGAAAAACCTGGACACAACGACAATTTACCAACTGTAACTCATCCAACTTAATATACTTGATCACCTGTCGTTGTGGTTTGAGATACATCGGTATGACCACCAGGAAAGTCAGAACCAGGATGACTGAACATAGAAGTACAATGCGCTGTGGCAAAAACATCAGCAAGCTGACCCAACACTTCATCACCCAAAATCATACCCCAAATGACTTCACCTGGACAGTCATTGAACAATTCGCACTATCCAGCTGCGATGAGAAAACACTACTCTCCAAAGAGCAACGCTGGATTTACCGCCTTTCTACCCATATAGAGGGGCTCAATGATTCCATTCCGTGGAATGCCTTGGCCAGATAAACATTCCATGTGTGTTCACAACAATAAGTCTGTATCCCTGTCTGCGCTCAGACTCGTGGTCTGTCCCAACTCTGTATTTGCCTCTATGCCTTCAATTCGCTAAACTGTTGCTTTTTAATCATCCCTTGTCCCAAATGGGCCATTACCCTTCGGTTACTACTTCCCCATTGCGCATGCGCTAGTGTGCAGATGTCGCTACTATTGTTGTCTATCGTCTCCTTACCCCCAATGGGCCATTACACATTGGTCCCATGACACTTGCCACAATTCTTCTACACATCTCCAATGCGCATGCGCTAATGTGTAGAGATCTGCAGTACACGCATGCGCTGGAACTGATCACCGCGCATGCGCAACGCGAGTGCCACTGTCTCCTTGCACACGCGCACTTAGAGCCAGCGCGACCGCACCCTCTTCCCCTTTTCCAGGTGCAACCAAATGAACCAGCTATTTAAGCCCATGCCTGAGCCATGCAAAGTTCACTCGGGACACTGGAGCAGGACGATAGGTCGCAGGAGCACGCTGATCGGAAATACCGTGAGTAAACGAGTGATCTCTACACGACGCTCTGGGTAAGCAGCATTTTCTCCCCACAGGTACCATCCTAACTCTGACCTTTTACAACGTTTAGGGTCTTCTTCCCCTCCCTGCCAAGTGACCCATGAGGCTTTAACAGCAAGTAGCAAGTGTGAGGAATTATGTACCATACTTACCTGTACCTCACGCTATGCTTGTTTCGCTGTGTAGCCCACCACCGCCACTGCGTTTAAAACTTTACCGCCATATTTCACCTCAGCCATGGAAAACGCTCATGGCCACGTTATCTGCCGCTCTAGGTCGCTCACGCACACTAGAAGTCGGCCAAATGTTGTGTTTTGGTAAATACCATTCTCACTGGTTCTCCCTTGTATGTCTGTATTGTCTCTATGTTCTATGTACAGTAAAGTAGAGGGAATCCCCCTCTTACACGTACAGCACCTTAGCGAGTACGACACTTTTTACCACACATTGTCACTTAATATAGTTTATTGTCACCCACACATACTCATTGGTCCTGAGGAAAGCCAGTTTTAATCAAAAGGCCTGGCTGAAACATGTAGACCACAAGGACGTAGGAGCTCTTAATACACTCCACATCGTCCACAGCCTTTTTATCTTGCTAACAGGGGCCCAGATATTAAAATTTACCTTTCACCCTCGGGAACTGGGACCACCTGTATAGCTTTTAACCTTTCACGTTCATTCTCACTATCACTGCACACTCAGCAAGCATACCAGCTCCTCAGTAATCTGGAGTCGCAGCACACCCGGGACACATTCGGTGTCACTGTGGTGGGCCCGATGATGAAGCATGACACCAACTAGGTTGGTGTGTGAGGGCTTCATGACCAAACCTAAGGGTTTGCCCGCAGATGTACCTCCTGAGTCTCACTAACACAACCTAGCTAGTCCTATATTGATATTTCTACATGAGTATTAGTTACATCACACAAGGGCAAATTAATTTTGGTTGCAGGCATGGGGAGATTAAGTGATTTGACCAGAATCACAGAATGTCGAGCTGAAGCAGAAACTCCAACCTGGTTCCCCAGTTGCAAAGTGTGCTGCTCTGGAAGTAACACCACATCCTCTCCCCTAAGTCCAACATTTAATCAAGTGGTCAACTGGATAAAAAAAACATAAAGATAACAAATAATTTAAAAGTGCATTGTCGCTATTAGAGAACTCAGAAAATATGTCCTCATTTTAGTTTTTTTGAACCCTAATCAAAATTTTTATGCAAATAAACCCCTCTAATTTCTATAATTTCTAAAGAGAATGCATTAGGTATTACAGTTTTGATTACATCAAGATGACGTCAGGCGTGCCACACTTTTGTTATAAATATAGAATGTTAGCAATGTAGTTGTTGATTATGATACTGATGAGAGGCAGAGGTAAGGGGTACGGACTCAGAAAATTGAAGGCAGGTAGAAGGGTGCAGAGGCAACAATTTGACCACACTTGGCAGGCAGGAAGCACAACAGACCATGGAAGGCAGTGGAAAGGGGGGCTGGGGCAACAAACTAACAATGCAGGACAGGCAAGAGAGGCTGTGGAAATATAATAGACCATTGTGGCCAGAAGGAAGAGGCAGTGGTAGTACAACCATACATTCCAACAGTCCTGATTCAGCCAGGAAACAACCAATGTTTTTAAGCCCAAATGGGCTTTATTTTATCTATCTCCTGTCTACAATCTCCTCTTTTTCAATGTAAGTCAATGGGGAAAATCAATTCCCCAGTTTTTTTTCAAAATCACCCTCTTACCAAGTTCAAAATGTTAGCAAGTATGGTACATTAGATCGTGGAAGGCAAGAGGAATTGAGGTAGGGACATGGACTCGGATAACAGAACACAGGAGGGACATGGACAGGTGCACCAAATTGACCTTACAGGGCAGGCATCATGGTTTGCAGCAGCACAACACATCACACAGGGCATGCTGGATGGCAGTGCAGCACAACAATCCATGGAAAGCAATAAGGAGGGGACAGGACCATGCACCTGGACAATTGAGAACAGAAGAGAAAAAGACAATGGCAGCAAGCTGTCCATAATGGACAGACAGGAGAGAAAGCTGTAGCATAACAGACCATAAAGTGCAGGAGGGAGAGATCAGGGGCATTACAATGGAACCGACAAGCCAGGGGGGAGGGAATATGGGTCTACACATGGAAAACAGAGGGCAGGGGCAATGGGGCAGGAGCAGCAAGCTGACAATGGAGGTCAGGCAGAATGGGCACTAGTAGCACAACACACTATGGAGGGCAACAGTGAGACTATAATGGCATACACACAGACCATGGAGTGAAGGTGGGAGGGGGTCGGGCAGCTAGCTGACCACACAGGGAAGATGGAAGGGGCTGTTGCAGCACAGAAGACCATGCATGACAAGCAGGAGGGTTAGTGGCAGCACAAATGGCCATGATGGGTAAGAAGGAGGGGGCAGGGGCATGCACAAATGACCATGTCGGATTGAAGAAAGGGATACAAGCTGGGCACAGACCAGAGAGTTCAGGGGAAGTGGCTTCACAACAGACCACGCAGGGCAGGCAGGAGGAGCAGTTGCAGCACAACAGACCAGGGAGGGCAGAAGGGCGTGGCAGTAAAATGAACCATGGAGGACAAGAGGAAGGGGATCGGGCATGGAACGTGGACAGGCAGGGCCGAGGTGGCAGGGACAGGTTACAGTCATCTGACAATGCTAGGCAGGTGGAAGGGGAGTGGCAGCTCAACAAAACTCCGAGTAGATAGGAGGGGCAGGTCCGTGAAACAGGGTGGGCAAAAAGGATGGAGCAGGGGCATGCACACAGACATCGGAGGGCAGGGGGAAGGAGGGTAGGGGCAGCAAGCTTAGCACAGAGGCTAAGCAGGAGGTCAATGATGGGGGAATAATTGGGCAATGGAGGGCAGGAGGAGTGGACTGGGACATCATGCTAAATGGAGGGCAGTGGCAGCACATCAGACCTTGCATGGCAGGAGGGAGGAGGCTAGTGCATGGATTCAGACAACAGAGGATAGGGAAGAAGTGAATGGGGCAGCAGCCTAACTGTTCAGAGAAGGTGGGGAAGACCAGTGGCAGAACAACAGCCACACAGGGCTGTAATGAGGGAGCAGGGGCATGGACTTGGACAATGGATGGCAAGGAGGAGGGGAGGCAGAAGCAGCAAGCTTGGGTGGGGGCAGCACAACGCCAGGCCAGGTCCTGCTTCAAACCCCCCACCATCCATTGTGATCGGCATCTTACTTAACGTTAAAAAAATGAGAAATTCGCTGAAAAAATCAAAAATTACGGGGACATTATAGTTAGACTCAGATTTCACTTGTACAAAACCAGTGAAATTCAGCAGTTATAGTTACCTGTGCTAACTATAACTTACATCCCACAATGCACTGCTTATGACCTCAGCCATTACATCATTCATGACTTGGTCAGTGACCTCACTCATGACATCACTCATGACATCTCAAATGAGCTGTATATGGAATGGAACTATAATCGCTAGAACTTTATTTACGGATAGTGTGTGTATATTAACACCCCTTTTCAGGTCAAGCCTTTGCAGCGCACATGCACTGCAAAGGCAAAAATACCTTTTCCGATCGCTTTGGCTTTTCAGCCAAGCACGCGCACACGTTCCATTGCCTTCAATGGCAACGCCGGCACGTCAGGAGATTCACTTGCGGGAGCGCGCCCCACCATCTGGCAGCAATTTTCGCTCCCGCAAGTGAATCACGCCCTTCCCCCTGCTCTCCCCACGCCGCGCGAGGCGCGAAAGTTTGTGCTTGTTTTTGCTTGTTGGGTCACTCGCCTGCCCCTTCTTTGTTGGTGCAGTTGTTCAATGGTTGCATCACTGAGCAACTAAAGTTTATTTATTTCTGTCCAGTCAACAACTCTGCTCCCGGTTTGGAGCGGCTCTTCCCGTCTGTTTTTCATTTTCGCCCCCGCCTTATAGCGATGTTGCATTTAAGTAACCCAAACGGTGCGTTTATTTGTTTAAATATGAGTATCACTAAGTCCCTTGACTTTTTGAGAAGCAATTCGGAAGTGAGAATGTACCGGTGAATCTGGGCTCTGGCGCCGTCCCCTCCTCCTGCTCCCCGAGGCATCAGTACAGGTAAGGAGGAGAGGAAGGCTTTCATAGTCAGCTGGCGGGGCGGCACCTGGAGCGCAAGCTGCACGTGCACATGTTAAACACAGGGCACATTAGAATGCTGTGTACAGCACACCACCTCAATAACACAACCCCCGGAGACAGACCCAAGGAGAAGGCGCTGTGTTTCTTTTCTGTGTCTGAAGATACTACTAGTGGAAGCTTCCAGCTTTGCTCTGGTAAACATTATATTTTGCATTTTACCAAAGGAGTGAAACTGTTTCCCATTAGCAGGAGATGCTCGTATTTGCTTGTGAAAGGCTATCTGTTCCCTCTCAGCCACTGCGATGTTTAGCTTGTTTATTTTGCAAAAGCTGTCAGGCACTTTTTCTCCCAAAAGGGCAAATGCAAGAGCCATGCCTGCAAATAATACAAAAATCAAGTTACACAAGATGTCTTGCTGGTAGGCCCTTTAGCAGGTGAGGCCATGAAAGCTGGGCATGAAAAAATCAGATGCCTGGACAGAAGTTACCGCAGCAGATGTGCGCTCCTAAGACACCCAGAGCCGCGGGCCGGACTTTTCAAAGGGCACGCATTCACCGGCCTCGGCGCAGTAATCATGCCTTTTCTCACAGCACTGCTTGGGCAAGGGTTGTTCTTTATTGTGAACAATGCCCTGCACATATTCGGACTCTATGTACTTGTTCGAACACTGTTTCAGGGGTTTTCTTTTACCGATCAGGCAGCACCCAACCTCAATAACAAACTGAAATGCATTTTATTTTTCAATCTTTAATTGGGAGGTTATTTATTGACGTGAACTGCCAATGGCAGGCTCTTCAAATATTCTCAGGGTGCTTGAGGGAGGATGGGACGTTATACAAGGGAGTGGGGGCTAAGGGAGAACTTCCGTCAGAGAGTGACAGTTTGGTCTTGAGCAAAGTTTCAAAACAGCCCTTTGATTTGATAATAGTAAATTGCAGGCCTGCACGTGACAGGACGGCGTCCCGCTGGTGGCGCGTGATCTGCAGCGTGGGAACTGGTACCGCAGCGCATGCCTGCGTTCGTGCAATAACCACTCCACGCATCAGTTAGCGTAAAAGGCCATTTATTAGGACAGGCATGACATTCACAAATAAACATAACATCATTAACTTAAACAATCCCCCCAACATCACGCCTTTCACCCATCATCCACTCACGTGCTCCACCAGCCACTCCCAATTCACACCAAGACCTCTTTGCATCTCATTCACTTCCCCCTTTCACTTTCCAACTCCTCCGTCATCTCCATCCATCGCACTCCCGTCTACCACTCCCCCCATCCTGCACCTGTAACCTCCTCCCTGGAAGGGTGATCCTGTCCGTCATGGACTCCCCACCCCTCCCAGTTCCCGCCACCCAGGGAACCCCCGGAGGGCGGTTACCTGCCCCACCAAGCGTGCACCTTTCAAGCTCAGTCTCTCTTACACCATATCGATTTGTTCCACAGACAACTAATCAGATCCCACAGCTCCATCAGGTAAAATGCATTGCCCATGTGAGAAAGGTGCACGCCGTCATCCCTGAAAAGAAGTGGCTGTTCCAGCTGAAGCCCGACATGAGCCAGCACTTTGATACCCTGATCCTCACAGAAAAGTCTCATTGCTCTGTTCAATTTTCTGTGGGCCCTTTCAACGGCCGCAGGCTTAAGTGCACCCCTCCAGATCCTTCGTGGGATAAATTCAGTCCACACAATGCAGGCGCCAGCCAGATTGCGTTTCATCGCCTCCAGGTCCCTCTGCATCAAATGCAACAGTGATACCCCCGATTGTTTCACCAAGTGATTTTCCCCCAAGTGGATGATAAGCATGTCCAGGCAGCCCAGCTGCGACACTTTCCTTGTTAGCCATGGCAACAGTTCGCCCCAGCGCATTCCGCTCTTACCCCACCATTGTACTTTATGATGGCTGCTCTTCAGGCCCAGGCTACGGCCGTACACCTGCCTGTCAGCGTATTTCGAAGCCCAGTGCACAAAAGAATGCCCAATGACCCAAGTGACCGTCTTGGCCCCCGGTCCACGAACACAACCTACAAAGAGAAAGAGATTAGTACCCCAGAATAACAAGGAAAACAACAATCAGCGCAGCCGGCCAAGCAGCACGCCCCCGCGCCCTCACTTGCGCACGTAGCGCTCACAGCACCACGACCGCCATCGACCAATCCTCCGGATCTCCTCCCACGACCAATCCAAACCCGCCGCCGCAGTGGCTGCCTCAATCTAAAACGAGTGTGTGCCAAACCGAGCCGGATCCCTACCCAGTCTCCGCAAAGCCAACCGCAGAACTGCCAGCAACTGAAATGACGTCAAGCGCTTTCGCGACGCGTGCACAAAAATCTCCCCTTCCAACCTCCGTACTCGACCACAAAACCCCAGCCACTCTCGCACCGGGCACACACCTGCACACCCGCTCTCTAACAGCCATACTCATTTGCCCCACCCCACCTGGTCCGTCTTAGAACGCCCCAACAATATGCCCAACCGAACCCCATCCACACGCACATCCGTAAACATCCGACCCGGCGCTCCTCGGGTCCCCAGCAACTCAGACACCCGAAATGCACCAAAAAACATCCAGATCATGCACAGGCGAAACAACGCCACCTCCTCCCCATCGTAACAACAGAAATGCAGCTCCCTTAAAACCTTCTCCAACAAGTCAAACGTGACCGCCTCACGGGGCAACTCCCCCCACCCGTTTCCGCCCTCACCCGCCCCCAACCCTTCAACATTCGACTCAGCAGATCTGACCTAGCCGGATCAAAACCCAAATACACCATGCTGTAGAAATAAACACCCGCCAATTTGCCAGCAATCGTCGTCTGCGACAGTCCCTTATCCATGCAGTCCAACACAAATTGTACCACCCCTCGCTCACACACATCTCTGGGCAACCCCCACACCCCGTCTCCTCCCCCACAAAGGCCCCAAACTCAGCCCATGCCAACCTGTACGCCCGCCTAGTGGACTCCGCTAACGATCTCTCAACCAACCCAACCACTCTCAGTCCCCCCAGGCCCAGATACCCTCCGGCACCTTGGTCTTGCAAGCTTCCGCTCCAGGCGCCAGCTTCCTGAAGCGCTGCCACTGCAAACGAGATAACGCATCCCTAATTTCGTTACTCGCGCCAGGCACATGTTGCGCGTGAAACAGCACATTGAAACGCAGACACAGCAGCATGAAACTTCGCAGCAAGCGCAGCACTCGCAGGTCCCTTGCCTTTTGGTTGTTCACCAAGTCCACTACTGTCATATTGTCCACATGAAACAACACCGACCTGTTACTGAACTCTGGGCCCCACACCAACAATGCAACCAACAAGGGGAAAAACTCCAGAAACGCAATGCTCCTGCCCTGGCGCAGCCAATGAGCTGGCCACTGTTCCACACACCAGCGGCCGTCCAAGAAGATCCCCAAACCTGCTGCTCCCGCCGCATACGAGTAGAGTTGAACCTGCCACATCATCCTATCCCGCGCAAACTCCAAGGACACACCATTGAAGTCTTCCAAGAACACCAGCCACACTCGCAAGTCCGACCGGACCCCCAGCGTGACCCTGATCCTGTGGTGCGGGAGGGCGGCCCCCGACATGGCCATGCCGAGTCGCCTACAAAATGTCCTCCCGGCCCTCACAACTCTGCAAGCAAAGTTCAACAATCCCAACAAACGCTGCACGGACCTCAACTCAAGCTTCCGGACCTTGAGCGCGCCTCTCAAGGCTTCCTGCATCTCCGCCACCTTCCGTACCGGTAAACGCGCCTGCCAAGCTACCGAATCCAGCTCAATCCCAAGGAATGTCAGGCAACAACTAGGCCCCTCCGTCTTCTCCGGTGCCAACGGCACCCCAAAATCCTGTGCCAACAACTGGAACTGCTGCAAAGCCTCACCACATGCGCCAGAGCGACCCGCACCCACAAACAGAAAGTCATCCAAATAGTGGGACACCAGCCGGTGCCCACTGCGGTCCACAAAGGCCCACTGCAGAAAGGAGCTGAAAGTCTCAAAGTGTGTGCAGGAAATCGCACAACCCATCGGCAACACCCTGTTCACGAAGATGGCCCCGTCAAACTGCATGCCCAACAGGGGGAAATCCGCCGGATGAATGGGGAGAAGGCGAAAGACCGACTAGATGTCACACTTGGCCAACTCTGCCCCCCTCCCACAGGACCTCACCAAACCAATGGCATCATCCACTGACGCATACAGCACTCTGGAGTCCTCCTCCGCAATAAAATCATTCACAGACCTCCTTCCGGCCAGGACAAGTGATGAATCAATCTGAACTCCCCAGGTTCTTTCTTGGGCAACACCCCCAGAGGTGAGACAATGAGATCCGACATCGGCCAATCTGAAAAAGGACCCGCAATCCTGCCCTCCGAAACCTCCTTCTCCAGCTTACGCGCCACCACCTCTGGCAATTCTCTGGCGGACCGCAAGTTCTCAGCCCAACGCCTCTCCCTCGGCCCCTGATATCCAATTCGAAAACCTTCCAGGAACCCCTAATACAATCGCAACGCCGCTTCCTTATCAGGGTGCCGGGAGAGCCATGGACCCATGGCCTCCACCCTAACCGGAGTATGGGCCTTTTGGCCCAGGCTGCCCCCACCCTTGGCAAGTTTCCACTGCTCTGATGGCGTAGCCAGCGTGAGGCACTGTGTGACTGCGTGCCGCCCCCCGCACTTTGAACACTCATGCTTGAACTTACAAGAGGGACCGTTGCAGAAACCTTTATTGAACCCCCAGCAGGCCCCCGAAGACACTGGCTTGTACTGTTGCCCCGCTGCCGCTGACCACACAGCCTGGTTCCCCTGTCCTCCTGAACGTCCCTGACTACCCGCCCCAGACTGGGCGGGGCGCGACTGAAAAGACCGATAAGTGACCGGAAGACCGCTGGCCGTATGCGTGGAAGCCGCCGCCTGCGTCGAAGACATCCATTGAATCCAGAGTTCCTGGTCCACCTCCCCCCACGGCTTGTCCGGATTAACGCTGACCCTGGCCCTGAACTCCTCGTCGTAGCTCAACCAAGCAAAACCCCCGAAATGTAGCTGCGCCTTCCTGATCACGTCCATATACTTGAATAGTGCAATAGCCTGATCCCGGTGCTTCTCGCAATAGATGCTCGCGTAAATCAAAAAGGCCGACGTCCAATTCTCCATCGTCACCGGTACCCTCGGCCGCTTGGTCAACTCCCACTCCTCTTCCTTAGACCCCTCTTTCGCCTGAATCTCCCTATGCAGAAGCTTAAACACATCAACATATTCATGCCTCCAAATCTTCCCCCTCGTCTTTTCCGACAAATGTGATGCTAGAGGCATCGCCAGCCCCATGTACGGCAACTTCTTCCGGAGCTTCTCAACTCCTTCCTCCTTACCCCCCAGGTCCTCTGCCTTGTCAGTCTGCGCGCTGGCCATCGTGACCTGCTTCCCCCCATCAGCCGTCACTGGCTCCACCCCAACTGGGGACCCCGTCCGCACAGACCCATCCCCCACCCCCACCGACCGGCAGGGCTTCTTCCTTCCCCCTTTTGCCCCCTCCGTCCAGGCGTCCCACCAAGCACCCTCACCTGACAAGGTCGCAGGAGCGTCCCTCTCCTATCGCCGTGCGTCCGCCGGCTTCGTGCTCCCTTTGGTGGCCCGACTGGCGCCGTCCCGTGCCTCCTGCAAAACACCAACCTTGGCAGTGGCCACCCTAGCCTTGCCCACACTTCCAGTCTCACGCAACTCACCCTCTTCCAATTCATCCTCCTCATCCTCATAGTCCAACCACTCATCCTGCACATCCAGCGGCACCACTTCCGTCACAACTCTCTTAGCACCCTTCCCTTTCACTCCAGGCATAAACTCGCACTCCAACATCGTCGGTGCCCGCTCCCTCGATGGAGGGCAGGCCGCCGCGGACCCCCCTGCTCTTCGTCCTGGCGTTTGGAGGCCGTTTTGCGCCCCGCCGGCCCACCCTGGCCTCTGCCAGCTGTCCCTGCTGGCTTGCTCCCACCCCACCCCACCCCCCCCGAGCCGTGCGCGCTCGGGCAGGCCCCGGTGCCAACAGGTCTCTGATCCGTCAAGGCAGTCCCTGAACCTTCCACCCAGACCCACTGCCCTTGAGCCCCTGGGACCCCCCTTCCTCGACCCCCAGTTGACCCCCGACCACGCACAGATGCCATGGCCCCATCGCCCCTGGGCACCCCACCCGACTTCGCCTCCCTGGCCTCGCATAAGCGCTGCCACGTTCTCTCATATTCAGCAATGACGCGACGCTGGTCGCGGGCCCTCTCCTCCTCGGTCATGTGCTCCCACCTTTCTTACATGGAAGACTGCCCTGACTCCCCCAGTCCTCCCCACCCGGGCACGGGTGCCGCAGCACTCCCCTCCGCCTGCCCCAGCCCGACCTGCTGCTGCGCCTTCAGAGGGCCCTTGCCCTTGGAACCCTGAGGCCTGACAACCCCTTTCCGGCCCCCCGAAAGGTCGACCGGCTGCTCAAGGATGGTGAACTCCTTCTCCCCCCCAGACTCCCCCCTGACAGCGTGAGAGCAAAATCCTCTCCAGCCGCCACCTCCCACTCACCCAGGCCTTCCCCCCCACTGCTCTCGTCATACCCTACCAACTGACCCTGCCCGGGCTCCCCAACGGCACGCTGGGGGCCCTTGTGCCCTTCCCCCTCGGCCCCTTCCCCCCTCCCGGCACCACTTCCCCGACTTCGATCCTGGCAGGGAGGCTCAGCCGCCTCCCCCCTTTCTTGGGTGCCTCCTGTAGCTTTTTACCCCTCCCCCTCTTGGGCATACCTTCACGAGCCCCAAAGGGCTCATCCATGCATGCTGCGACGACAGCAACAACCCCCGCAGACGCTGACCTAGGCGTGCGGGTCATCCTGACCCACGCCTGGTCCAGGACACCGGGCTGGAGGAGGTCAGTTCTCCCAGCCCGGCCAAGCACTAGGAGCGCAGCCCGCACCGCCTCCGCATCGGGCGTTGCCATTATAATTCCCGAGCGCTCGTTCCGTTCGCGAGATGCGTGAGATTTGGCACCTTCGCTCGCCGCACCAGGGCACCAGTGGCGACACACTGTTTTTTGCCTTAATCGCACCCCGCCTACTAATAAACAAAAGTAAACTAGGCTAACCGTCGCACCGGGGCACCAGTTGCGACGTCCGCACTGCTAATACACACTCCGCCTACCTAAATGGCACTCCGCCTGCACTCTCCAAAACTAACTTCTCCCTGAGGCATCGGGGACAGGAAAAGGAAGTCCTTCCCTTCCTGTCCCCCTAAATAGCCTCCTAACCCCTCCCACCCCTGACCTAACCCCCTATCTAACTTCCTGTCTGTCCTAATCTCGCACGAACACCCCGGGGAAAAGACTGGTCTGCCGACCTGCTTTCCCCGGGGGCCGCATCGGTGTTAACATTTCACGAGCCGCAGTGGCTGATCCATTGGTCTATCTGGGCAAGACGCGTCCCCTGACGCTAAAGAGAACAGCAATCAGGACGGAATTGGTCAATACAGCATGTCTAATGGCGGCAAGGTATTTGAAGGACTTGTAATCGACACAATAGACTGGCTGAATAGCCTCTGTGAACCCAGAGACTTAATGCAGATAGGTTCATTAAAGTTAGCCATTCTGGCACACAACATCTCCCAGGAATGAGAGGAGCTCTGGTTTTCTAATATTGCATCTTGCCTCTTCAGTTATGCCGCCGGAACGAGATTTCCCTCGTGCTGCTGTTGTATTTTTCTCCCGGAAAAGGAATCTGTCTTCGTGCGCTAATAATTATTTTGTGTGGGCGTGTGTAACTCATTTCGGACTCCGATGTATCTCTAGAGTGTGGATTTGTGGGAAAAAAAACACAACTAAGTAACTGGACCTAGGCACCCTCTTCACCCAACCTGCAGTCTCTGTGGCCATAATTCCGTGGGAAAACCCTGCAATGTGTTCGTGCAGATTCTACGCATTGTGTACATTTATGGGAAAAGCAGATTTTCTTGAGTGGTAGGTTTTACACCTGTGGTGGAAAATTGAGGGTTCCATACGAGGTGTCAACAAAAAGTGAAATAACAACTTAAAAATGGGATACAGAATAGAGTCACAAAAAGAAGTTTATCCGACAAAGCAGTGTCAATTCCATAACATACTCATTACTGGCGAAGCCAGCCAGCACTGCCAAATTCTAATACCAGAGACACATACCCTCTAAAATACTCCTCAATCTCAGCGAATGCTAATGTACACCTGTCCAGCCTAGGTGTAAGTCCCAACCCACCTTTAACCCTAAAAGAGAAATGGAAACAGCCACAAGAAACATTAGTCATTTGTGTCTACCTGTCCTTTACTCTCAAACCTTCTCATGCTTTTGTTTACGTAAATATTGCTTTTGTTATTTATTACTCTTCCCCACCCAAAGTATCCCCAATCCCATTCAGGTAAAAGGAAAATACACATTCAGCCTCAACCAGTAACTACTGGTAACAGGTAAGTACCACCTACGCAACCCTAACCACCTTAGGAGAATGTCACGCAGGGGACCAGGACCTCCCTAGGACCACCTGTACTGGAAAGAACAACCACCTAAGAATAAAATACATTTAGGGGTATCAGCAAGAACACATTACACATGATGCATCAAACATTCAGAGGTGTAGGGAAGGAAAAACACATGATGCATCAACCAACACATTCAGAGGTGTAAAATCAAGGAAGACACATGATGCATAAAAACATTCAGAGGTGCCAGACCATAACTCAATAGCGCAAAAACACATGATGCCTGAAAAACATTCAGAGGTGTAAGATCAAGGTGCGTAATCATATTAAATGCATTACATTTCCTAGCACCATATCACATTGCGCAAACCTCATATTAGGCAATTACCATCACATAGATAATCACATTGCGCCTAAATAAAATCACATACCAGCCCCTATCTAATAAAGGGACTAAAGAGCCCTGTGTCCAGAATGTCAGGGCGTGCTGCCAATGTAGCGCCAGTCAGGGGTGCGCCACTGGTGCAAAACCTAAACGGTGCAGGTGCCCACTACTTGCTGGGCACCTGGGAACATCACAAGACCTAAACGGTGCAGCTGCCCACTATTTGCTGGGCAGCTGGGAATCCAAACTGCGACAGGGTCCTCGCTGACCCTAGAACAGAACTGTGCCAACTGTGGGAGCCACACGGGCTCTGAAACCACTTGTGTCCCCCAAGAGCCTCACGGGGCTCTAAACATCCATGTGGGCAGGGAGCCTCTCAGGGCTCTAAAAACAATGGCACCTCGAGCCTCGCTGGGCTCGTAAAACAATAATGTGGGCAGGGAGCCTCGGGGCTCTACAACAAAGCATGCCCCCAGAGCCTCTCTCAGGCTCTCAGTAAATAAAAATGCCCATGAGCCTCTCTCAGGCTCTAAATACACAAACTGGCCCCTGGAGCCTCGGGGCTCCAAACAGAATACAGCCTTGTCGGAGCCTCTCAGGCTCTATCCACCGTTGGAGCGGCCCGCTGCCATCCGGGGCCGCTCTAACCTTCCCTCTCAGCCTCCAGCCCTCCCGCACTCACCGGCTGCTTCGAGACTCCTCCGGTGGCGGTCCTGGGCAGCGGGGCTCAGAGAGGTGGCGCCTTCCCTCAGCGCGGGGCTTCCCTGGACTCCGGGAGCCCCGCCCGGCCGTTGGCGGCCTCAGCCGCCATTTCAGATTCACCCGGGCCCCCTCCTGGGACCCGGGGCTTTGGGACATCACCGCGGGGCTCTCCTCTCGACATGGGAGCCCCCGCCGAAGCTCGCGCCACCTTCCTCCTCTTTTCCGGGCGCTGGCAAATCCCAGCACGGCTCGTCCGGGCAGCCTCCAGTGCTGCACCAATCACAGCGCGGCCTTCCAGGGCGAGCCTCCTGCGGCCCGCCAATCACAGCGCGGCATTTACTGAGGGGGTTCGTCGCTCTGAGCCAATCAGGGCTCTGCTCCTTTGGTTTCTCCTTCATCCCGGGCAGCGGCGGTGAATCGGAGGCAAATGCCGGGTGGGCACCGGCTTCTTTAAAAATAATAAATCGAGGTGGGCACTCGATAGGCTCCTGAATCCTGGGCAAATGCCGGGTGGGCACCGGCCAAAGCGCTCCCCAACGCTATAACCACATAAGGCGCTATGGGCAAAGATAAAGCACTCCTAAGCGCTAGGGACAGCATACAAGCGCTTCCAGGCGCTAGAACAGCAAAATAAAGCGCTCCCAGCGCTACAGGCAGAGATAAAGCGCCATCAGGTGCCAGGGGTGAAAGCAAAGCACTCCCAGCGCTAGGGACAAGTAAAGGTCCACAAGTCCAGCAAGGTCCTTCAGCAAAGTGAAGCAAAGGGGACCCAGTAAAAGGTCTCCAGAGTTCAGGCCATCAGCAGTCCATCAGGTATCCAGGGGCTGGGCAGGGCCCAGGGATTCCCCTGAGCCCAAGCAGCAGCACGCCCCTGGCAGGATTCAAGTTGGAAACAAGAACATTTTGGAAGGGGACACAGTCCCTTTTTATACCATAAAATCCTTTGTCTAAAGGGTGCAGGCAGTGTGAGAACCAGCTAGTACTGGTTATAGGGAATTCCTTTCAGTATCAGGGACAGGGGTGACAGTCGCCCAGCGGGGAGGTGGAGCCAGCATTGTGGCAGGCAGGCACAGCCTCATTCACTCCCAGGTGCTATCTCCTCCCACTTCCCTGGCAGCAGATGCAGCCTTTCATCCACGGGCTGACTCAGACAACCTCCTGGGGGCTCCCCAGCCCCTGTCATCCTCAAACCAGACAGTCAATCCACAAGCAGGCCCAGGCACTCCTGGGCCAGGCTCACCAGCCAATCACGTGCCAGCAGACTCACTACACGCGCACACCCATGTCCAGAAGTGGCTCTTCCACACTAGACACACTCATGCCACATACATCATCACGCAGCATTTAATCTCACGAGTTCGTACATACCAAACTCGACCCTGCACTCCCCACACTGTAGAACATGGTAATTTTTGCAGTCAGGGAATACTTAGTAATATAATAAGAACTTGGCACAGACTCTGAAAATATGAAAAAGACATCTTTATTACAATTAATTGTGAGGCTACGTCGCCCAGTCACACCTGAAGCAACTGAACGAGGCAGCCCGCTGAATGGTCTGAGCACACATCCTTTATACCATGTATTATGCCCTAGGCACACATTTTTGCTTTGAAGTACATTCCCAGAACGTGCACACAGATGCAAAACCCACTTTCAAGATAAGTCCAGGCCATAAACAATGTCCACATAATGCATACATTCTCTAACTGACAAGGCCGGATAAACCCAAAACAGTAAGGTCACAGCCCATGTCATAAATAGCTCGTGGAGGTAGGAACAGGAACAGATGGAAGTAAGATAGAGCAGGGTGTGTGTGCGATGAAAAGGTTTATGGCATGTTGGGCCTTGATGCTATCTTGCTCGGCCACTGGGAGAGGAACTGACCAAACAGGTTCAGCCTGGGGCAATGGTTCCAACATGCCCAGATCAGGGAAAAGTCAATCAAGGCGTACGTGGCCTTTGGAATCGAATTTAGCTGTATTATAGCCTATGTAAAGGGCAACACACAAAATGGCTGCTGTACACAAAATGGAAGCCAAGGGTTCAGAACGAAAATGACAATTTCGAGGTGAAATTGTTACTGGAATATGACGAAAATGCTTGTACATAGTGTACTAGCCATTCTCGGTCTTTTGATATAAAAATCGTCATGCTACGGCAAAGTTTATTACACGAGTCCAGAATTTTCAGTACCACAGACGCCCCTTTTGCCCTTACATAAGCAATAACCTATACTCACGCTAGTCTGAGTCCAGGTCTATATTTTATAAAAATCCTCAAGATGTTGCTGAAGCATAATCCTATTACTTAGCGACTCTCTCGGGATAGGTCTCCTTGCACACGCAGTAGCACAAAGGCCATAGCCGGCAAGACCAAATAGGGAATGCCTCTATCTGTAGTATGTGGTATAGGAGCACATGCCCGACAATCAGTGATGTTCAACTACTAACTGGTGTTGATGCAGAAACTGTACAAAAGGAATTATCAGTAAACTCTGATCTCCTAACTATCCATGTTTAGGTAAAATCTGGAAAGAATGCAAAGAAGTAGAAGTAGGAAGAGACATAGGTTGGGAGGTAGGTACAGATGTCAATTGGGCAGCAAAAACAAACCCACCCATAAAGACAATGCCCTGTTTAAAAAACACTAGAAAACACATCATTAAGAACATATAGATAAAGTAGTGACTGCTATTACAAATGAATCATAATTTTCCACAACCCTAAGCAAAAAGTAAATCCTAAAATGATCTAGTACATTTTAGGTCTTCCTAAGCATTTCTGTAATTCATTATATGCTCAAGTGAAACAGTGGTGACCCTCATTAATGCTCCGAGGTGAAAAGGGGATACTCTTTCACAGAAAATGGACTTTATTCTGTTTTTTCTAAACAGAATACTACTTTAAAACAATGCCAGCAAAGCAGCAAAAATTAGTTTCCAAACTCCAATTCTATAAAAGCTCACAGAAAATACCCAGAGTCCGTCAAAGCCTCTCCTGGCAGGCTTCTATTGTCCATCAAATCCGCTTCCAGTGTCTTCTTCGCGTTGGGCCTCTTCATTCAGGCTTTTCATGAAAATGATGTTACTCAGTATCCGTAGGAGTGCCCTCCTGGCAAACACTCATAGCTCATTCAAAAGTCTCAATGTCTTAAGGCAGTGCACCAGTGTCTCTTCTTTGTGGCAGACACTACAAATGATGTGTTCTTCAATGATCATGGGCACAAAACATCTCGTGCACATCCAAGCACTACTGAGAAACAACCTCTTAATATCAGCAGCACTTTCAGACTCCAACGCTCATTATTTAGTGTCAGAGGACGCTCAAGCTGCTCTCTCATGGGCACCAGAATGTAGTGCCTTTTTCCAAACGTGGATCCTTGGGTGCACTGCCTTTCCGCTGGAGCAAAGGGAAAAGAGGTGTGTGTGTGGCCAAAACTCGGGCCAAGGGCTCAAGGGACTGTACACTGTCAGAGGTTACCAGTACATAACAGGTACAAAGCTCAAATAAACAGAAGCTCTCATTCTGTGGCAAACAAGGAACCAGCTCCTCTTTTCCTCTGCAACGCTTTCCGATGAAGCAAATGCCTTGCTTGGGAGGTACCATTGACGGCACGCTGATGATCGCTGTTCAGCCTCGCGACTTTCTGGTTGCAGAAATTGTAGAGCCAAGAAATCTGTCGTTCATCTGTAGCGGTCACTGATGGGGCTTAGTCTCCATCACAGGTCTGCAGGGTATCACTCTTCCTTTGACTCTGGAAGATCCCGCAGAACCTAGTGATATGGGAAATGTAACACAATTGTTAGCTTCCTTCAAATCAAGCACAAAAACAGTTCATGGGTTTTAACAAGGGGACTGCAAGCAGGTGGCCTGCAATCTGCAAGGGAGTGGCCACACGCCATGGGACAATCTTGGTCTAGAATACACTGTCATTTTCAAAAAGCAATTCAAACATAAAGGCAGTAGGAAAAACAGTGTCTCTAGGCTTTTCAATTGGGTTTCCGTGTGAGAGCATATCCTTCATCATCTAAGGGTAAATAACTATACGAAAATTCTATCTAAATGGATGTCTTCATATGGTGGCATTGTCTAATGGTGCAAATACATATTTTCCTCAATGATTAAGCCTAGGTGTTCCTAAACTCCTTATCTCGAAAATCTCAAATAGAGAAATGACATAATACAGATTATCAAGGACATGAAGAAAAGTCCCTTTAAAAATTGTGCATTAAGTGCACTATGCAATACAAAGGCTAATGATCAAATGTGCAGACAAAAGGACACGAACTAGAGAGTCCCTTGTATTTGCATGATTAGAACACATCTGATCCCACCAAAAATTAAAGCAGCAGGAACAAAAGAGAACTGAAAAATTAAAATAGACATTGAAAGTTCGTCATGTTCAAAAAGGTGAACTTAAGATATCTCCTATTGAGATGGAAAACGTGTCTTACTATAATATTGGGTCAGTTAACCAGCCTATCACTACCCCGACAGTCAGTCTGAAAAAACATTTTACATAACATGGGGGGTCCTTGATACATCACTTTAGTCTAGAAGTGTGCACATAAACAATACACCCATAATAATAAATGGGCTGACTGATGAAAGGAATATGGAAAAGGGAAATAGAACTAGGACAAAACTAAAATCCCCAATAACTAAGCATGATACGACATTGGTCAGGGGCGGAGCAACAAAAGAAAAATCTATAGGAAGAACAAGAGTTTGCTTGGGTGTCCCAGGCATGTGACACAGCACCAAGAGTACGGGGGATCCAAAAAGGCCAAAGTTACAGAAATTTTAACTCTACCGCTGGCAACTACACCATATACGGTAATCCTAACTAATGTTTCTGTTCTCTCTTCTGGGAGAGAAAAAATGAAACCTGGTTTCCTTTCAAGGGACAAAGCCATATGCTATTTGGGAAACAGAACGTGATTAAGTAATGCAATATAGAAATTAGGCCACCTTGAGTCACAGATCTAAAATTCCATCCTTAGGTCCAATCAAGGATGCATGAATGTAGGGCTGCCTATTCCTTTAAGGGAATGTGCAGTAAGTGACTAACAGCAGATGACACACTTTAATTCTGTATATCTTTTTAGTTTTCTTCAATATCACTATAGCCAAATTTAGGCATGCACTGGTAAAAGTGCTTCCTGTCTTCCTCACAGTATGAAAACCATATCTGTGAAATTTATCATTATACCAAATCCATCCAACTGTTGTGCAACAAGACGTACCCTCATACGGATCGCTTCACAACACTGGGGAACTTGCAATAGTAACAACATAAAACAAAACATACACAAAATAATGCACATGTGTGGACAAGCGGTGACACACAGCAACATGGCACACATAAAATAAAACATACACGAAATAATGCACATGTGTGGACAAGCGGTGACACACAGCAACATGGCACATGTACTTTATGCACTATAAACCTGCAGCCCAAAACCCAATATTTGGGCCTGTCTAAATTTGTCAGGTCTAAAATCCCTAAATCCCTCCTTTTGACAGTAGACCACTATGCAGTGTGAGTCTGCTGTCAGATATAACTTTGAACCAACTAAAATATGTCACGACAGGGCCAAATACACAAACGAAAACATGAACATTTTTTTTAAGAAATTACGCAAAAACACATCTTCTTTTCAATTAACCAAACTCACGTGTCTTGTCAGCCTTAAAACAATCCATGAATAATCTGCAAGCAGAAGCAGAAAAATACACAACACAAAAAACATTTTAACATACACAAAAATAATTTTTCATTACTTAACTGTTACTCTTTTGTAAGTTCACCTCGCAACATCAAACCACCTTATTTTTACCATTCTAAAAGAAATCGTTACACTGACACTCTATATTAATTTGGGACCTATAATTTCAACTGAAAGAAATAATTCCTAATTAGAAAATCTTTTTTTTCACATAGGCCTGTAGCCTGTAGCCTTCAAAAATTTTGGAAAAGGGCTGTATCTTATTTTTTTATCTAAGACATTTCGTTTTTTTTGTGTGAAATAAACGCAACTAGCAAACATTATTTTACTTAGCGTGGAGGCACAAATGTAGCAGTTCTGCAGAGCATTTAACACAATCTTTTTTTTGGGACTTTTCAAAGAAACCCCTTTTTATTTTCCCTTTTAAATTGAGTTCTTTCATTTTATTGATGTTCTCACGGAAAAACCAGACACCCCACCTTTAGAAGCCCATTTAGAGAGGTCATTCTGCATTCCTCGGAGGCAAAGTCTTAATTAAAGGTCACAAATGTTAGCCTTCTCCAGGGAAACTAAAAGATAACATCTCAGCAGCGCAGCTCGAGCCAGCCTCTGCAAATCCTCTCAGCCCTCAGCTGTTGCCACACTGACGCTGTCAAAGCCAGAAGGCCTAACTAATTCATAAATCACTCTATTTTTAAAAATAATTTCTCTTTTTTAGGCGCTAAAATTATCTCTATTCCCAGATTATTAAACTACATTTATTTTCAACAATTCTCAAAACCTAATGACACACATACCAGTTTTTAGAGTAAATGCTTGTTGCAATCCTATGGTACACACTTCATCAGTCTTAAATGAACAAACTTTTCCGTAGGCCTAGCTGAAGCTAGAACCTTCAACCCTGATATTAAAACAAACTTGTACCGGCCCATTAACCCACTGAATCATAAGAAGGCACAACCTGCAAATATATATATCAAAAACCTAAATGTATGCATTTATTTAAGCCTGAGACACTTTAAAAAGTACTCTGAATGAAAGCAAAATGCAGTTTAAACAGTGCTTTTACTCAAAATCGACTTTCATATTTTGGGCATTAAAAAAGGAATATCCTACAATTTTCTTGCATAATATGCATTACTAGAATGTCTATTACATAACCCATGAGTTAGGCATTTGAAAATAATAACTTATACTTTATAAAAATGAGCTTGCTTGCGCCTATGCCAAGGGGAAATTATGCACATGAACGCTTGTCATTTTAGTGATGCAACATAACTTAAATCAAATTTTAATGCTAGGAGGTCATAATATGAGTGTTAAGCTTTATAAATATTAAAAAACGATTTTTGTAGCACTTATTTTTAATAATTATTTTTCATAATTAATACATTTTTTCTTCAAATAAAACCAACTATTCCTTTTTGTGATTGTTCTACATATAAGAGCCCGCTGCATCCCTTGCCTATCATTTAGATGCATTAACTCATAAACCTGAGCGCATATGCCTAACTTAGAACGCGTCACATTCCTGCGTCACATTTTTGCGCCACATTTATTTAAAAGGACGGTTATGCAAAATTCCACCCATGTTTAACTGGAAAAGTGCTGGCTGAATGAACATTCCTATCAAATGCACTGCAGCTGAGATGTTTGCCCGTGACCATCTAATACAGTGCATCTAAGGAAAAATGCTGTAAATTTATTTATTTTTGCAAAAATAGACAATTTCGTTTTTTTCTTTTGGGGCCTTATTTATATCCATTGAATGTTTTTCCTAATTTTATCCTTTAAGCATGTAACGGCAGTTTTGTATATGTGCACAATTGCTCATTTTACAAACTAAAGAGCAACACATACCCATCTTAGCATATTACATGTTTCCTTTCTGTATCTTTTACTCAAGTTTCTACTCAACATTAACCAACCTGCATTTTACTTAACAGACTGAAAACATCAAGAAAACCAACAAACACATTGAGCTCATTGCAAACATAAACAGAAAGTGTTCAAAACATTCAGGACACGCAAGACAGCGCTGTAGGCATTTTGTTTCATAAATTTGCGCCAACGCTATTCACAACAGAAGTTACAGTAACGGCAAAAAAACACATTTAAACACACATGGAACCCGCAGGTCAACACATAGGACTGAAACAGAGGGCAGCTACAAAGACTGTACCCAAACCAAACCATTTTGTAAATACTAAATGTAAGTCATATTTACAAGAACCACTTCTCAATACTGGCAGAACACCAAAATTCGTTCTGCATCTCCATTCATAAAATTACACAGAACAAAGGATCCTTATTTTGTATTATGTCATATTTTAATTCCCTGGGGATACAAAGTCACCAAGGAAGAAATATGTTTCATATCTAAACCTATTTAGAAATTTTAGCCGGCTAATCTAAACGTACACAAAGTTGGCCAACACAAAGCTCCAAATTCGCTAAGATCAGGCATCTTATAGCTCACTTGTTAAACCACTGCAAAGGTGCACCACAACAAAATATTGAGCAAATCGCAATGCTATGAATAAATATGAAATAAGAAAGTTATGCAAATGACAGGATGTTGTCAATCTTCTAGTGATCTTTATTTTCAATGTGTTCCAAACAACAATGTACAGCCGACGCGTTTCGTCCCAAACTGGGACTTCTTCAGGGCTTTTATTAATGTGAGCTGTCCCATAAGGAGTGAGAATACGACTGGATTGAAATGCCTTGACCACGTATTCACAGATAAGTAATCCAATATGTATGTATTGATGTATAGAAATTCTGTTGCATCCTTGTCTCATTCGCTATGGAACAAATCAGGTTGTGCCTCCAAGTGACTATATATCTATTTGTTAGGTCGGGACTTGGTCAGGAAAGAATCCTAAGTTTAGGAAACAAGGACGTCTCATGAGTTCATGTATTTGAACATCATGTACATGTTCTGTAATGATTATCAAGGAAACCAAGAACAAGCAGATCCTATAAGTTCCCAGAAGGAGGAGGTGGGCACTGTATTCCAGTAGGCCGCTTGTATTAGAAGCAACCGGCTCCCATCCACCAGACCTCCGTCCCGTCGATACACCAGTGAGATCGCTGAATTTCTACACATCAATACATACATATTGGATTACTTATCTGTGAATACGTGGTCAAGGCATTTCAATCCAGTCGTATTCTCACTCCTTATGGGACAGCTCACATTAATAAAAGCCCTGAAGAAGTCCCAGTTTGGGACGAAACGCGTCGGCTGTACATTGTTGTTTGGAACACATTGAAAATAAAGATCACTAGAAGATTGACAACATCCTGTCATTTGCATAACTTTCTTATTTCATATTTATTCATAGCATTGCGATTTGCTCAATATTTTGTTGTGGTGCACCTTTGCAGTGGTTTAACTTGTATACAATTCCGTTAGGAATCAGCACAGTAACGATGGGTGCTAGTCAGTGTGCACACACTCCCCTCTAGTTAACTTAGGGCTAATTATCAATTGGGGGCGATAAATGGCGAGGTGCTGACATTAGGAAGGGTCCGTCGTTGAACTTTTGGTATTTATCTTATAGCTCACTAATCTAGCATCAAACTTCAAGGGGGCTATCTCTATCGATACACTTGTAAATATACAAGACCCTCGGTTTTTGAAAATTGCAATGTTCAAATAAACTAAGGACCAAATAACTAAGAACTAAGGACTGGGAGCGACCCACTTCACTAAAGCAGATGGAGAAAGTCTCTTCATTATCTGCCTACACAAATTGCAATTCGCATATACAAACCTATACAAACGTATCAAAGCTATACCAAACAAATAGTTGTCAAAATTCTAACTGCCAAGTTCTAACTGCAAAAAAACACTTAAGCCAAAAGGGTTCCTCAGTCGTGAGTGACATCTTTTGGAGAGTTTAAGTCAGAAAAATCAAAAATATACTGGGCTGTAAAGACAGAGAATCCCCCAGAACCTCTGTGCACAGTACCTCTTTTAGTAGATTTCTGTCTTGCCTTCCCCAGTAGATTTCTGTCCTCTGACAAGGTTACTCCTCCAGATAGTCACTGCTTGACGAGGCCCACTGTTAGGGCGCCAACTGTAGAACTTGGTAATTTTTGCAGTCAGGGAATACTTAGTAATATAATAAGAACTTGGCACAGACTCTGAAAATATGAAAAAGACATCTTTATTACAATTAATTGTGAGGCTACGTCGCCCAGTCACACCTGAAGCAACTGAAAGAGGCAGCCCGCTGAATGGTCTGAGCACAGATCCTTTATACCATGTATTATGCCCTAGGCACACATTTTTGCTTTGAAGTACATTCCCAGAACGTGCACACAGATGCAAAACCCACTTTCAAGATAAGTCCAGGCCATTAACAATGTCCACATAATGCATACATTCTCTAACTGACAAGGCCGGATAAACCCAAAACAGTAAGGTCACAGCCCATGTCATAAATAGCTCGTGGAGGTAGGAACAGGAACAGATGGAAGTAAGATAGGGCAGGGTGTGTGTGCGATGAAAAGGTTTATGGCATGTTGGGCCTTGATGCTATCTTGCTCGGCCACTGGGAGAGGAACTGACCAAACAGGTTCAGCCTGGGGCAATGGTTCCAACATGCCCAGGTCAGGGAAAAGTCAATCAAGGCGTACGTGGCCTTTGGAATCGAATTTAGCTGTATTATAGCCTATGTAAAGGGCAACACACAAAATGGCTGCTGTACACAAAATGGAAGCCAAGGGTTCAGAACGAAAATGACAATTTCGAGGTGAAATTGTTACTGGAATATGACGAAAATGCTTGTACATAGTGTACTAGCCATTCTCGGTCTTTTGATATAAAAATCGTCATGCTACGGCAAAGTTTATTACACGAGTCCAGAATTTTCAGTACCACAACACATCAGGAACTACCATGGGCATACATATTCCCCATTCATTCCTATGGGAGGGCAGGTCACTCACCACACATACACCGAGAGCTCACGCACTTTACACTGTACCACAGTGAAAAAGTGCGCTAAGACCTAAAAACACTAACACCAGGTTCCAGAAACAGGCTAGGAAAAAGCAAAAAGTTTAGGGGTGAACCTGCCAAAAGGGCCAGGTCAAACACTGTCTATTGTGGTCAGCGAGCTAACATTTCTATTTCTGATCCCGTGGCTGAAATAATACGTTCTGGAAAGGGATATCTGATATAGGATCTAAGATTAGCAGACCCTTGATCAGCTTCAAGCATAACATGTTGGGACCCTGGGGTTTATTTTGCAGTGTTGATTTGATATCATTCTCACTTTAATATAGAAGTAATCTGATGACTGACTTTGTCTCTCCTGTCCACTTGTTTTTAACCAGGACCCCACTGTTTGTTTTTTCCCCCAATTTTCAAATCTATAAATTCACTTCCTCCCTCTTCACTGGGCCAGACAGCATGTGTGTTCTCCATCAAGTCTGTCAGCCACAGACCACAGGGCCTCCACCATGTTCTGGACAGTTCTCTGTGTTGAGATGCATTTCTGTCCATCTGGCTCCTTTTGTTGAAAAGATCTCCTTCCACAATGCCTGTAAGCTCCTACCCATGTCGCCACACATGCATTGCCCCCGCAGGCACAACTATTAGATTCTGGGAGTGTGACCTCCGCAGTGCGCTGGTCATGAAAAATGTGAAGGGTGAATGATGCCCATCAACTCCTGCTCCAGGGGGTGAGACAAAGAACTGATCCCGGGCTGTCTCCAGGCACTTTGGGGCAGATTTACAATTACTGGTGCATCCCTGCAAATTAGCAGGGATGGGCCAGTAATTGTGCGCCGCAGCTCCGCCACCCATGATGTGCCGCATTTACAATGCGGCGCACCATGGGGCAAAAACGGCACAGATGCGGTACGCATCTGTGCCGTAAAAACGGCGCATTGCTGGAGTTGCATCGTAAGCGCGACGCAGCTCCAGCAATGCTTTGGGGGGCCCTATCTGGACAATGCTGCGTCAAGTCATACGCCTGCTTCAAGCAGGCGCAGGGTTTTGGCGCAGCATTGGCCTAAAAGTGACTGAGTGAAATCTTGTAGATTTCACTCAGCCACATTTAGGAGGCGTTCCTGCGCAGGTACGCCCCCCCCTGCGCCGCAACGCCTCCTTATGGCGCAGGGTTTTACAACATGACGCATCTCCCAGATGCATCACGTTGTTAATACCCCACACCATGGCGCATCTTTTGTACCGCTGCGTCACTTTTGGCAGCACAAAAGAGGTGCAGGTGCTTGTAAAGCTGCCCCTTTATATTTTCCACTTGAGTCCTGGTGACTTTCTCCCTCTCATTTATCTTTCGAGCTTATCCCAGGCCCTATGTTGTAAATCTCGCTCATAATATCAGTGAGTGCTACTAGATGGCTTCTTGGTGTCACAGGGGCATGAAAAGACCGATTAGAGAACTCACCAGTATGAGCCGCTGCATACCATATGGCAATGTTGATCTCCTTGTCTGTAAAATTCTTTTTTATCTTCAGTGTGTTCAACGTCATGGTGATATTGTATGGCACACTATAGTAAATGAAGAAGAGCACCATGTCTTGACTACTCCTGCTATCCGATTACCACTAAAAACCTCATTTTGAGTTTAAGGATATCTTTAAAGATGTAGTAGAATCCACCAGTTGAATTTCCTGCCCTATAATAATCCTATGATGAAAGAAATTCAGCCAGTGGATTTTACTCTATATTTGGGGTCTCCTTCAGAAATTGCAGGATTCTGAGTTAACTGCGCATCCAAGTTGCAAAATTTTCCTGGACAAACTGAGTGAAATTTGCATGGTGAAGAGAGTTGGAAAGCAGCAACACATTTTGTAATCGGGCATGCAAGCTCTGAAACCGATAGAAGAACTTCCCCCACTTGGAATCAGCTGGTAATACTGATGCGGGGTAATACCACACCTTGCAGTATCACTATATCCCTGGTTGCTATTACCATGCCAAAAACAGTGGCGCACTCAAAATGAGATCACCCATGTATGTTGCTAGTCCTAATTGTGTGTAGACGAATCCTAAGTTGTTGAATTTTCTACTGCTGAATTTTTGTTCTCTGAAGTCTTGCACCAACTTTCCGCATGGTATTATTTTGCTAGTAGAATCTGTGCATGCATATGATTCTTTGATGGTTCATGCATGTTCATTTCACCACATGAACGTTTTTGTTAGTACGTTTCTGCTAGCAGAAATCTCTGGGGACATTTGTGTATGAATCGACGATTATTGTGTGCACATAAATGGGGTGTCTACCTGAGTTTCCTTATGCATTTCTTGTGAATCATTTATAGTCAGAAATGCATGCGTAGGTGTACAATTATGCATGCAGACATAATGTATCCTTTTATAATATTAGTAAATCTGGCCCAAAGATGGTATCTGGTATGGAGGAACGAGGCTGCTAACCCGAGATGTAGCAGGAGCATTCCCAAATAAAGAATCAAAAGAAACCAAGGCTCAGGGATAGGGACGCGATTTTACATGCGGCGAGGACTTCCCCTCCCATGCGCATGTTAAATTCAACTGTTAAATTTTTCCCTGATTACACCGCAGCTGTCTCGAGACGCAGGCGAAGTTTCTTCAACGTAAAAAAACTGTTTTGTGAAAAGGAACTGCCTTATTCCATGCTCTTCCCTGCTAAACTTCGTGTGGTGGCTGGAGGACGTACCTGGTTCTTTGATACCCCGGAATCGGCTCACGACTGGTTGGAGGGATGGCGTCCTGTGGGCCGCACTGGGCGTGGAAATGGTTCTTGCCGCCGTGGAGACGAGGAGAAAGACCAAGAGGAGCAGGGTCCCAGGGGCCGCGGATCGGACCGGGTGGCGCCACTTGAGTAAGAATAGACGGTACATTGGTACTGATGGTCCCGGCCGCATTGTGCGGCCATATGGATTCTTGTGACTATGCTGTATATGAGGGTTTGGACTGAGGCAGGCCTTGGAGTCTGAGAAGGGCTGATGCCTCCTGGAACTCATTCCCCCGACACGCAAGTATTGCATTTTTGGGTGGGAATAAGCACTCTGCCGAGTTGGGGTGGCGGGCAGTTATAGGCTTGCTGGGCAGGGAGGCAGGTTGGGGGGGTGGGGACAGGGGTAGGGGGTAACTGTTTTGTTGAATTTTTCTGCTTTTGTTCTAAGCAATGTTTATGGGGCAACACTCTCCTTTAATGATGGGTCTTTGTGGAATGAATGTGGCCTTCGTTCTTTGGCACTTGTTAATGTCCCTGATGGCTGAGCATAATTCGCAAGAGCCTAAGGCTCCCCCGACAGCCTTGACCATACTATCCTGGAATGTCCGAGGGTTGGGAGACAAAGTAAAGAGAGGCTTGGTGCTGCAGCATTTGAAGCGTTGTGGCCCTGCAGTAGTTTTTCTGCAAGAAACGCACCTAATGGGCTCGACCGTCAAGGCTATGGATAGATGGGAGTATCGAATGGTTGTGCATGCTGAGTTTTCCTCCGGTTCTAGGGGTACGGGAATACTTGTCAGAAAGAATTTCCCACTGGTGATACAACAGAGGCAAGTCGACGATTTGGGGCGCTTCGCAGCGCTTACATGTCAATGGGAAGGGAGGTTGTTTAACCTGGTCTCCGTTTATGTCCCACCGGCCCGTCACACGCAGACCCACTCTGCTCTCACTACGTTTTTACTTACATTACCTACCGCAACACTACTCATGGGGGGCGACTTTAATGATATAGTGGACGGCACACTGGACAGATTTCCTGTCAGTTCGGGGGGCAGGGTGGGCGACGACTCCTAGGCCTCCTGGACGCTTTGGGTCTCACGGATAGTTGGAGGTACAAGCACCCTGACAAGAAGCAGTACACTTTCTATTCCGGAGTCCACAACTGCCTTACGCGCATTGATTATTTCCTAGTATCAGCAGACGGTTTGCCGGGAATAGAGGAAGTATTTATTCGCCCGAGGGGCATATCGGATCATTCTCCACTGCTGCTAAAATATACACACCACCAGACTTCTAGAAAGCGTATGTTTCCACTTCATGCTGGTTTTCTGCGTGTGGGCCCTATCATGAAACACCTCACAGTCACTACCAGACAATTCTTTCGAGAAAATGCTGGTTCTGTAGACTCCCCTAACATGCTTTGGCAGACCTTCAAGGTGGTCCTGAGAGGGCAGGCAATAGCCTCAATTACGGGTCATAAGCGGACGCAAAGGGCGGTGCTAGATCACTTAGAAGAGGAGCTGGCCGCTGCCCTGGTGGACCAGGCGGCACGTCCGTCGCTTAGCGCCACTCTTGAGGTCCAACTTAAACAGACTGCGTACGGTGCATATCAGCGGGAAACTGCGATAGCTCGCCTCCAAGCAACTAGGCATAGGGTTTATGAACTGGGGGATAAAGCAGGGAAGATGTTGGCCTGGCTATATAGGAAAGAAAGAGCGAATAGGGTTATAGCACAGTTGATGACCCCCACCGGCTCTACGGTTTCCCATCCGGACGACATAGTTGACGTTCTAGCAGATCATTATGAACAACTGTATGCGCCCCGGGCATCGTACACGTCCGAGGAAGCATATGATTATATTAAAGATTTGACTATCCCTAAACTCTCCCCCCAGAAGCGGCACTCCTATTAGAGGCGGACATCACCTTGGAAGAATTACAGACTGCAACCTACTCGCTTGCATCAGGTAAAGCGCTGGGGACTAATGGACTCCCGGTGGAACTGTACAAGTAGACGGCGCAAACGACTGCTTCCTTTTTACTCGAGATGTTTCTTGCTAGTCTCGAGGCGGGAGAGTTAGCTAGAGACCAGAGGCTTGCAGCTAACGTTGTGGTCCATAAACCTGGCAGTCCGGTGACGGACTGTGCGTCCTACCGTCCAATCTCCTTGATCAATGCAGAACCCAAGGTCCTTGCCAAGCTGCTGGCGCTGCGGCTGACCCCCCATCTTTCCTCCTTAGTAAACCCGGATCAGTCTGGGTTCATGCCGCACCGCAGCATGGCCCTTAATTTACGCAGGCTTTATGCAGTTCTGGCACGCACTTCCCGTATCCAGCAGCCTTCGGTTATCCTCTCCTTAGACGCCACCATGGCATTTGATACTGTGGAATGGCCTTATCTATTTGCAGTGCTCCGCCACATGGGCTTCAGTCCGAAATTCTGTGCCTGGATTCGCCTCCTTTACAGTAAACCCATAGCGCACGTTGCTGCCATTGGGCACATCTCTCGTGACTTCCCGCTTGGCCGAGGCACGAGGCAAGGTTGTCCCTTATCCCCGTTGCTCTTCGCACTGATTCTTGAACCACTTGCAATTTGGATTAGATGGGAACCCTCGATTAAGGGGTTTTCCTGGACCAATGAGTGGGAAGACCGCATATCCCTATATGCTGACGACATTTTATTATACCTCACCTCCCCCTGGAAATCCATTTTGGAATTGCTGAATGTCTGTGAAAAGTTCGGTAGGGTATCAGGTTACAAAATGAATTGGTCCAAGTCCATTCTTCATGTGCTGACAGGCCCTCACCCCTGTTCTACCCTTGAGTTGCCCCCTGCGACCTACTGTGACAGCGTTCAAGTACCTGGGCATTTTTATCACATCAGACCCGGACGAATTTTACGAACTTAATCTTAGACCCCATCTAGAGCGGTTTAGGTGTGACATCAGGGTGTGGCGGACTATCCCTCTTACACTTCTGGGTAGGGCGGCGTTATACAAAATGATGGCCCTCCCACGTTTTTTATATGTACTTGAAAATACGCCCTTTCTGGTTCCTGATTCTTATTTTCGGACTATAGCTACTACTGTTTCTAATCATTTGTGGGATGGGAGGCCAACACGTATCGCACAGGATAAGTTAACAAAGAGTTGGTAGGACTGGGGAATAGCACTCCCTAACGTTGAGTTATACCATTGGGCAGCTCACCTTAAACAGATTAACTTTTGGTTGCATGCTCCGCAGACCGAGCCGGCATATTGCGCTAACAGACAGTGCTTGGAGGGCAGAGGGCTGCTGGGTAATCTATATAGCCATCGCGTCCCTACGGACCTAATCGGACCCACGCACCACTCAGTGCACCTTTGGTATAAGGCAAATAGGCGCCTTAAATGCTCTGGAACCATCACACAAATGACACCGTTGTGGGACTCCATTAGGTTAGGCTTTCTTCGCAACAGTAAGGGGTTCCGGGACTGGGATAACTTGGGTATTTCAGTGGTGGGGGACCTCTTAAGGGGGGGAAAGGTGGTGGACTTCTCTCACCTCCAAACGCATTACGAAATGGCTCAGAGGGAGAAGTTCAGATACCTTCAAGTTAGACACGCACTCCGGTCGGTCATACCTACTGGTGCCTCACTACCAGAGTCCTCCCCTCTAGAAGACAGGCTTCTGACAGAACACATGCCAGATAGGGCCACTTCCTTGACCTACCGGAAATTGATTAATAACCTTCCTGACGGGACATCCAAGTTGAGACAGAACTGGTCCAGCGATGTGGGCGATTTAGATGATTCTGACTGGCAAGAGGCCCTTTCATCTCCCCGTGAAACAGCGATACCCTCCAGGTTGAAGCTGGTTCAACTCAAGATACTACATCCTATGTACTACACTCGTACAACGTTATTTAAAATAGGGTCCATCTCCCACAAGTATTGCCTGCGACACTGCAGAGATGAGGGGACGTTCTATCATACCATTTGGGACTGTAAACACATAGCGAGGTACTGGGCGGCAGTTATGCGTACAATTTCCCAAACTATAAATGTCTCCCTTGTCCCGGAGCCTCGTCGTTGTTTGTTGAATGTATGGGAGCCCAATGACTTGAACCACCGGCAACAAGATTGGGTAATGTTGGGTATGATGGTGGCAAAACGCAACATTGCTGTGGGGGTCGGATGGGCTCCCTACTCTCCGTAAGTGGTGCGGGGATATGGGTGAAATGATGGTGGCAGAAAGTCAGTGTTTATACATCGTGGGTGCCCTAAGAAATGGGAGACTATTTGGGGGGCTTGTAATAGATTTCGTGGTAATATTTGTGACCCTCCTAACCTCGAAGATGATGGAAGTGCCTCAGAGTGACGTAGATTTGCCGTGTATAGATATAAATGAGCTACTGTGCCAATGTGTTTGTTCTTTCTGTGTAGCTCCGATACTGAGTAAGGTTGATTTGTTATCAAGATACATTCAAAGCATAATGTTTCTTCTGTATGTATCATTGCCCTGCTGGTTTTGTTTCCTGGAATGAACTTTGCACATCATATATGTAAACAGGATCACAATTTTCTTGACAAATTACTAACTGTCTTTAAAATAACCTGTATCACAACCATAGTTTGCCTTTAGCATGGTTTACTAAAATTCTGGCATTGATAAATTGTTTACAGGTAATAGTGCAAGGACACTGCATAGAGTTTTCCAACTTTACTAGAGAGATCACATACATATGCAAGCAGTGCACACAGGCTTAGTTGTGAAGACTGTGCCGTGCCTGCCCGAGGTTTGCACAAAGTCACTCACCGACTGCTTATGCCACCACTGGGCAGCAAGAACACCATATACCCGAGGAGGAGCATCACAAAAATAGAAAACTAAAGTAATAATGTTTGCAAATTGGATATGAAAAATGTAATGTACACAAGTGGGAGCAATGCCATATTAAAAAAATAAACAACATGTGACACAAATCTAATAATTAGGCTTTCCTGTTTTCAGTTTCTATTTTTGGTAAATTCTGGTGGGGTTTTTTCAGTGTTTTCAACTGATTTCAACACCTTAACAAAACAGTGGTTATCAGTGGTTACACATTTTCGTGCCATTAAAAACAACAGAAACAGTGTTTTTCCGGTGTTTATGGAACGTTTTGCTTTTATTATTGCTTGCTTTCTGCACTGATAGTGCATGGTATATAGACAGTGTAAGTATAGGGTATATGAGGTCCAAATAGGTTTTTGCAGATTAAACTTATTGTAGTACACCATACAATACTTCTTCAGTGAGTCTTTGGTCATGCGCGCTTGCTCTTTCCTTCCCATATAAACTTCTGTGAAAACATTGGCACTTGAGACGGGCAACGCCAAACCAGCCAGTACACAATTTGTTAACTCTGGCCGCTGACATAGCTTTCCTTGCCAATACTGGTTCACATGAAAATTGTGATTTCATTACAAGACAGGAGGCTACATTATGCATTAATCCTTTTAATGCAGCTCACACAGCCGCCTACATCACAAAGGTTTAGAATAATAACAAGGTGACATCACAGTATCCATAAAAGGCGTGTGCCAGGAGAGATCAGCCTCTTTTAAATGCGGCTCACAACAGATAAGTAGCCTCTATACTCTCTCCTTTATTTTGTATGACTGTTGAATTGTCGAATTTGTTCATATATTGTATGATTTATTGAATTGTTGAATTCGTTTCACTGTTGTCTGATGCTACTGCCTTATGACTTTTTTATGACTGGAGTTTTCCCCATGTACTACCTTTTGGACAGCTCTCGCCCTGTCCTTTCACCCCTCCTCGTTCCCTGACTTCCAATGTATGGTTGTCGCTCTCTTCCCCCTCCCCTCTCCTCACCCTCTGACTTCACGGCGAGTGCGTGGGATGTGGTTCAATCGCGGCCTCGGCCTTAGCGCCTCGCTCTCCACGGCCTCAGCGCCTCTCCGTTCTCTGCTCCTTTGCCCCGTCGCGACTATGCCCGCAATGTGTATTGTTTTGAGGGATTCCCCATCTCTGTTGTAGACCCCCGCGCGAGCCGCTCCAAAGCCGCTCCGACTCTCCGACGCGGTGCAGAGGAATGCACCCTGGCAACGGCGACGCAACGCGGTATGCCTCCTAGGGTGCTTTCCTCTCTCTCTCCCTTCAGCTGCTCGAGCGCGTCAGTTACCTTGCCGGTTGCGCTACGATCTCCCTGGGATATCTAACTGAGAGTCCTTGAGCCCCTCCGTTTTAAAAAAACGATAAATAGGCTTAATTCCACACTGGCTTTCAGATCTAAGTAAAAAAAAAAAAAAAAAAAAGGGAAGGAATAACTATTTGAAGGCATTGGGTACCTACCTTACTTCAACCTGCCCATAGCTCATATGTAAACGCTCCCTTTAGCCTAACTAAGCCTCGTACAAATATATTTAAAACATCTGCCTATAGGTTTAATACTAATTTAACTTACTTACCTACTATGTCTGACCTAGAATCAGACGATGCAGTGGCCAGCTCCCCTAACCACAGTAGCGACGCCTTTAAAACCTTCCTACAGAGGGAGATGAGGACCTGTATGCTGGATACATTCAGGGAGGTCATATCCAATAAAAGATCACTTTTACTTGACCCTCCATGTGACTCTAATTACTCTAAGCCCCAAAAGAAATCCAGACACTGCCCTAGCACTGATGGAGGTCGTGACACCTCGCACATCATGGGAGGTCCAAGCACCTCACAAGGTTTGGGAGGCCCTAGCGCCTCAAAAGGCAAGGTTGCCCCTCGCGGCACACTTGGGTTGGGTGTCCCTAGCGGCACAACTTCGACAGGTGTCCTAAGCGGCACATATACTGACAGTGCTCGTATGGATCCTAGTTCTGATGAAGACGAGTTCTTCAACGAACCAGACGATGAGTTCGTGCTCGACCTCGATGAGGGAGACTTGGGCGACTTGGATCTCAACACATTTTCAGAGGCAGATTCCTCACCCTCTTCAAAGGACGCGGTCCTTGACCCCCTAGGTGGAGAAATGTTCTCCCCAACCAACATATCTCACCCCAACAGCTCTAGATGGTATCCACATGACCATGTTGCAAAGTTCGTAACTAAATGGCTCAGAAACTCTCTCGAGCTACACTCTCGCAACACTATGAGGTCTGAATGCCCCAGGCCTTACATTGAGGACAAGGTATGCCAAACCCCCAACCTAGACCCTGACCTTATAAAGTTCCTATTCAAATTAGGGAAGGACCCCAGGAGGGGTCTTGACAGAGCTCTTAAAGCCTGCCAGGATCGCCTCCTCGACCTTTTAGGTCCCCTTACTAAAATTCTCGACCTAGCTGAAGAATCCCACATCTCCAACACTCCCCTGGATACTAACCTAATCAGGGGATGGAGCCAAAGGGCAATTGTCCTTCTGGGTAACGCAAATTCCTCACTTAACATCGAAAGAAGGAGGACCGTCCTTAATAGAATAAACCCCAAACTCGGCGATCTCGCAGAGAAGGAGCCTTCCTCTAAGCCTAATGGCCTCCTCTTTGGAGAGGATATGATTAAAACGCTGGGTAAATATGTCGCGACCTTTACCGCTCTGGACAGAGCACAATCTAATATGAAAAGGGTTTTCCCTACAAACCTTTTTGGCCGGGCCGGAAGAAGGGGCCGCTCTTCCGGCCGTGGAAATTTCCGGCCCTTCTCATCTGGAAGAGGAAGAGGTTCCCGCGGAAGAGGCTTCCCCCCCGTGGTGCCTCCAACAACACTACCCAAGGTAAGTGCTCCTCTTCCTTCTTCCCCTCCCATGGTCGGGGGCAGGCTCAAACATTTCCTTCACGTTTGGAAATCCCTAACGCAAGACCCCTGGGTTCTAGAAACAGTTCAAGGGTTCAAAATAGAATTCCTAGAGATCCCATATCAATACGTCACTCCGAACCCTCTGGTTCTTCCTCCAGAACACCTGCAAATCGTCAGAGAAGAGGTCTCTTCTATGTTAAAGAAAGGTGCCATAATAGAGGTACCTTGGTCTCAGAAAAACTTCGTAAGCACCCTCTTCCTCGTCGAGAAGAAGGACAAGGGTTGGCGCCCAGTAATAAACCTTCGGGAGGTAAGCAAATACCTCGTCTATCGACACTTCAAGATGGAGGGCATCCATCTTCTCAGGGATCTCCTCCTCCAAGGAGACTGGTTAGTCAAATTGGACTTAAAGGATGCCTATTTCACCATACCCATGGCTGCAGAACATCAACCCTTTCTCCAATTCATCTGGGACAATCGCCTTTTTCAGTTTCAGGCCCTCCCTTTCGGCCTTTCATCCGCACCTTGGTGTTTCACCAAGGTCATGAGAACGATCGTCTCCACCCTAAGAACCAGAGGTATCCGTCTCATTATTTACTTAGACGACATCCTCATCATGTCCCAATCCCATTCGCAGTTACTAAAAGATCTCCAGGCCTCCATGAATCTCATAGAGGACCTCGGATTCATTATAAACAGGGAAAAGTCCATTCTTTCACCCTCCACCTCTCTGGAGTTCCTAGGCTTCACTGTGGACACCTCCAGCTGTCTCCTCCTACTCCCAAAAAAGAAGATTGCCAAAATCCGCAAGGAAATCAGATTCGTCCTGAGACAACAATCTCTCTCCCTCCGAGAACTGGCCAGACTTCTTGGTCTCCTCTCTTCCTCGATCCAAGCTATCTTCCCAGGCCCGCTGAACTACCGTGCCCTTCAGAGAGTGAAAGCCAATGCTCTCAGATCCGGCCTCTGGTACGGAGACCATGTCTCCCTGGACGAACAAGCCAGACTAGAACTTTCTTGGTGGCTGGACAATTTGGATGCGTGGAACGGAAGGGCTATCTTCGGTTCAACTCCGGATTTCGTTCTAGAGTCAGACGCCAGCCTTCACGGCTGGGGAGCACGCCTCCTCGACCAGGACACCGGTGGTGTCTGGACCCCCTCAGAATCTTCTCACCACATAAATTTCTTAGAGCTGACAGCTGGACTCTACGCTCTGATGAGTTTCAGACACTCTCTCCAGGGCAGATCCGTTCTCCTGAAGATGGACAACATCTCTGCAGTCTCTTATATCAATCGTCTCGGTGGCACGAGGTCTGCCGACCTATCAGACCTGGCCAAGAAACTTTGGATGTTCTGCCTAGAACACAAAATCTCCCTGAGGGCAGAATATCTCCCAGGGAAATCCAATATTTCAGCAGACTGGAACTCGAGGTTCCTTCTAGACTTCAGCGATTGGAAACTCGATACCTCTGTTTTCAACTCCTTTTTCCACTTCTGGGGTCCCTTCGACGTGGACCTCTTCGCAAGCCGATTGACTTTTCAACTCCCCCAATACTTCAGCTGGATGCCAGACCCGGGTGCTCTGGCTGTGAACGCTTTCCTCCAGCCCTGGGCTCCCCTCTGCCCTTACGCCTTTCCCCCCTTTGCGATGATCCAAAGGGTTCTGCAGAAGGTGAGACAGGAACAATGCTCCTTGGTCCTGATAACCCCCTTCTGGCCGTCTCAAGCATGGTTCCCCACTGCTCTGGAACTCTCTTGCAACGTTCCCTTCCTGATTCCGGCTTCTCAGGGACTCCTCCTAAACGCAAGCGGAGAAGATCACCACCTGGTTCTCTCAGGGAACCTGAACCTTCTTGCCTGGATAGTGTCAGGCAATCAAACCAATTGTCTGGACTTTCGTCTTCGGCTCTCACCCTCCTTGTAGAATCTTGGGCACCTGGAACACACTACAGATATAATAACATCTGGAAGAAATGGTCTAGTTGGTGCTTGGAAAGGGACTTGGATCCCGTGGAAGCTCCTATCCCCAGTATAGTCAATTTTCTGGTGGAACTCTTCGACAGTGGTCTCTCCTATAGATCTATTAACTGTTTTAGATCTGCAATTTCAGCTGGACACTCTCTCGTCAATCATAAGACGGTAGGTAAAAATGTTATTATTTGTAGAGTTCTTAAAGTATCAGACTTAAGAGACCTCCTAGACCTAAATATCAATCTGTTTGGGATGTCAGACTTTTGCTTGACCTTTTTTCCTCCTGGCCTGATAACTCTTTTCTTAATAGGAAATGTCTTTCTATTAAACTTGCCACTCTCTTGTGCCTGATTTCTTGTCGCAGGGTTTCCGATGTCAAAGCCTTGGATATTTCTTATAGATGTTATGACATGTTTGGTGTTAAATTCGAGATTCATAGGAGAACCAAGACTATGTCTGATTTCATTTCCTACCCTCGCTTTGATTTCTGCAAAAAACTTTGTGTTGTTAATTGCATGAAGGAATATGACTCTAGAATGAAGGACCTTCGTCCACCTGATGCGAATCAGCTTCTTATCTCCTATGTCAAACCTTTTAAACCCATTTCATCTTGCTCCATTGCTAGATGGGTTAAGTTGGCCATGAGCCTTGCTGGTATTGACCTTTCTAAATTCCAAGCTCACTCCCTAAGGAGCGCTATGTCCAGCAAGTCCTTTTGGTCTGGTGGTAAGTTGAATGTAATTCTAAACTGTGCTGACTGGTCTAATGCTTCTACCTTTGCACACCATTACTGCAAACCCATAGAACACGTCACGTCTCAGATGCTGTTCTTCAGGGCTACCAACATGCATAATGTAGCCTCCTGTCTTGTAATGAAATTGCGATTCTCCTATTAACATGACCAGAGAATCTGGATTTCATTAAAGACACGGAGGCTAACATTATCCCTCCCGTCCCTCCCTTGAGGGATATGGAGAATTGACTTGTCTTATCTTGTCTTTATTGATTCATGCCTTCTAACCTCATGCTTTCCTTGTTACTGCTTCTGAAAGTTACCTTGTGTCCTTTTTGACTCCCTCTGTTTTCTTTCAGACAATGCTAATTGATGAATCTCCAAGGATTCTCCAGGTCTCTCCAGGGATCTTCCAAGTTTCTTCATTACCTCCTTCAAGTTCCGAGATGCATTCTTCGTTCCTTCTGTCGTTCAAGGCATTTAAAAGAGGCTGATCTCTCCTGGCACACGCCTTTTATGGATACTGTGATGTCACCTTGTTATTATTCTAAACCTTTGTGATGTAGGCGGCTGTGTGAGCTGCATTAAAAGGATTAATGCATAATGTTAGCCTCCGTGTCTTTAATGAAATCCAGATTCTCTGGTCATGTTAATAGGAGAATCGCAATTCTCAGGACAGGTTCTGCAACATTTGCGCTGGTCCGGACGGTTATGCCCTCAGAGTTATTGAAGCGGTCAAAAATGAAGCAGCACTTTTGAAACTACGGAGGAAATTCCCCTTTACAGAAGGGATCTAGATCTTGTACAGAGTACCACAGTGAGGTTTCATTGACTTTAAATGCCATTGCTGGTGAAGGGACATTTCTATGCATCATTGCAAGCCATTTCTCGTACATTGTAAAATAAAAGTTCCTGAAGTGCTCTTCAACATCGCTTTGCTTAACAAGTGGCAAGCACTCTAACAAGGGACATGTTGAGGTGACAAAGTCACTAAAGGTGTCCCCCAGCCTACGCTCAAGGAGATGTTTCCCATCTACACCAATTATGCTGAACACTTCACAGACAATGGTGTTTTCAGACTCTAGTTATTTTATAATGCCCACTACAGCAGTTATGTTTTCCTGAAAAAATCTAAGAATGCAGTAGAGTGTACTTTTTTTTTCACATCACTATCAATATGTGACCAAGGATCCACACATTTCTTGCCTTTGGCATCATCACCCAGCAAAAATTGTGTAAACCGTTGACAATTGGATAATATCTCATTCATAGCCTGGTGGACTGAGAACCATCAGATGGGGACACAGTTGTGAGGACTTTTTCTTTGATGCCACACAAAGCACAACATGATAAATATTTGTGTTTTAGTTCCTGTGCATAAGAAAACAGTGCACCAGAATGGACTAAAAAGTCAATAGTGTTCCACATTAACTCTGAAGATTGTAAAGATGCTTTTAGCGTACCATCTAGCAAGTGGCAAGGATCTCTTACCGGGCAGCACTTCAGCTCAGGTATCAATTTTAACAGGTCATCACACAACTTTTTCATATGTGTAGCTGAATCACTGCAAATACAAACAATGTAACTCCAATCTTTGTTGAACTTGTAAAGAACCTTTTTTTGCAGAACATTCCAAGTGACACTGCATTCCATGTTTTCCAAAAGTCTGCTGTCATGTTTTAACCACTATCCCAGATGTTTGGTGATAGCGCTCTTTTCAGATATACTTCGCACTATACCTTGCATTGAATATGTAAAGCCTGAGATGTTGGCAATTCACCTACTATCTGTGAAAGAGTCAAACGCAGTCAAACTATCAAATATGATTTTGATATTTCCTGATCCTGTACAGTTTATAAAATAATTAAACAAGAACTGACACATGCTTATAAACCCTGCATCTTTAGACCAAAGACCACAAAACTGAAAAAAAACAAAAGGAAGAAAAAACAATATTTTTGTGGCATCCCTAAACAACAAAACTCAAGCAGAATATTGTTAGGCCAGACATTCTCACTGATAGCTTGTATAACAAAGTTACATTGTATTGGCCCCTGCAGGAAGAAAAAAAATAACTCTTTCACTCTCTTTTTTCCTTTCTTTGAATGGCATTTAAGTTTGTGGTTGTGCAGGTGTTTATTTAGTGTTTATATGTTTTCACTGGTGAGGGCTATTTCTCTTTCAGTGGAGTTTTATCAGTTATTATAGGTTTAAACCTAAAACCGGACAGCCTACATAATTCACCGGCTCCTATAGGACCCAGGCCTCCTCTCTCATGCTGCCTGGTATTTTTTCTTTTATACCACACCAGTCCCATTTGCAAATACTTTGTATGGGTTCCACTGCAAAGACGCAAAACCAACTCCAGTGAAATTAGCTGGGAAACCTTTCATTAAAGATGGCCTCCTGGTGCCCTGCAGTTTACCATGTGAAATTGAGGAGTTGCTGTCTTTCAGGAGGTGGCTCTAGTCTGTAGTAGTTTATTACTAATGTACCAAGGAAGCAGTATTTCCGTTTCTTTTTGGAACAGTCATAGTGGCATTTTTTTAAATCTCCAGATTGTCAAATAATTTTATCAAACGTACTTTCGGAATGTGGGCTATGGTGCAGATGAAAATAGATTGCTACAAAAGTACCCCACAGAACGTAGTAAACACTGCTCTCTCGGGGCTCTGCCTTCTTCTCCTTAAGACTCATAGGTCTACCACATAGACTGAGGAGGCTGTAGCACCTTTGAGTCCCTTCCCTCTCTAAAAAAAAACAAGCATTTGCAATGAAAAAGTCTTGCATTTGCGAGAGTTTGAGCTATTAACATTGTAAATGACAGTGCCTTTTATTTATGTGTTTGGGAAACCTGCTAGGGCTGCGTAAACCTGTACTTTGTACTTATAGTGGTTACTTATGAGAAGCAAGGCTGGCAGTAACTGCATCTCTTTTACTGCCTTGCTTCTTGTAAGCAAGGACTATAAGTACAAAGTGCGTGTTCATGCACCGCTTGCAGGTTTTGTAAACACATAAATAAAAGGCATTGTCATTTACAATGCCAATAGTTCAAACTCTCGCAAATACTCGCAAATGCTCGCAAATGCTATTTAATTTTTAGAAAGACACACATTCACTGGATGATGTCATCAGTGATGTCATTTGAGATGTCATCAGTGATGTCATGAGTGACGTCACTGACCATGTCATGAGTGATGTAATATGTGACGTCATCAGCAGTGCATTGCAGGCGTGCGAGTTATAGTTAGCTGAACTAACTATAATGGGGGAATTTCAATGGTTTTGTACTAGTGAAATGTCCAGCTAACTATAATGCCTCTGAAACCTATGTTTTTTTTCTGTGAATTTCAAAGGTTTTTTAAATGCTAGTTTCTAACTATGCCTACAGAGGTAGGACATGTTAAGAAAGAAGAAAAAATGCACAGAAAGAAAAAAAAGAAATGCAGAAAGAAGCAACAGAAGTCCTCAAAGACGAAGAAAAGTGCAGGAAGAATCAAGACGTGCACAAAGAACCAACAGAGGAGCAGAAAGAGGCCTTGTTAAAAAATCATCCTGTGCCAACAACTTTTTCAGATGGGTACTGGTGTTAACTGACTCTCACTAACCAGGCCTAGAGCCAGTGGTCTGCTAAAAGACACTTAGAATATAGTGAAAACGCCTACATACACTAGGGAACACTATGCGTTGGGGTGCCCACGTGATTAGCATGACCTCCTCTTTAAGTCTCTAGTACATATTAGGGCAGAGGGATTAAAACGACCTCTTAAAACCCGCCACGGGGTGATTTTGCACACTAGTTTTGTTAACGTATCTAGGACCCTATTTAAATGTTCCCGATTAATGCCCTTATGTGGTTATAACAAATCATATACTTATAAAGGCATAAGAATCATATCCATATTTAGTCATAGCCAATGCAGTCCAAATACGGCAAGGCTACTCCCATAGACTCCTAGAAAGCACAACGCGTTCTTTAAACAAACCAAGCCTCCAGCAGCCCGGGAATTCCCCCTGCTTCTGTTTTGATTTGTCCAAGAACTCCTGGAGTCCTAAAAGAACTTAAGTTGTTAGTGACGTCTTATGTCCAACCTTACGTCAAACTCTGCACCTTCCAGGTATAAATATGCCAACAGCTGCCCTAGCAAACACACGGTGGTTTGGAGCAGATCAGCTATCTACTTGCCCGACACCCTGCTGTGGCAAGTGCCGAAGGAAGCCGACCCTCCCATTGACGCACTGAGAGAGACGCAGTCTTTTCTCCTGCCGAGAAATCCAGCTCCAGTGTTTCCAGTCACCCTTGCTGGTTACTCGGAGATCGAGTCCTGAGAACGAGATACAAGACCTCCTTCATTCTATAACCAAGGTACTGAGCTGATTAGATCCTTAGAGAATTCTTGATTCAGATTCTTGGCAAAAACTATCTTAACTTAAACTGCAGCTCAATTGGAGAAGTGTGGCTCAGTAGAGAAGTGTGGCTCACTGGTTAGAGGAGGCAGACCTGGAAGCAGAGGTCAGCCCGGGACCAGGGTTCAATTCCCGGCTCGGCAGGGTCTTGAGTCCTAAAATGTCCATGGACTCGACAATTCTCCCTCCGGTGCCTACTCGATTCACGGGTTCACACTCTGTGACTCTGGGCAATAGCTTGCTTAATCTCCACAACGGCCCCTCGCGGCGGGATGCCTGGCTTTCACCTTGCGGATACCCTGACGGGGTTAACTCACAGGGGAATACCAGGACGGGTTCCCTAAGCAAGCGCTTAGAAACCGCTTGGTGATTTGCGCTATATAAATTCCTGTACATTTACATTTACATTTACTCCTTCCCACGTACTAGCCTTAGGTTAGAAGCACCAGTTGAGTACGTTTAGTCAATGATTTTATGTATGTATATATTTTATCTATTTTAAAAACGGTATGGCTTAGAAACTGTACCATGCTTTTACAGTATTATTTCATAATACTCCTTTTACTGTACGCACTTTACTTTATGACAAGTATTGCAATTGTGGCAACTCACTTCTCTTGCATGAGAAAGAAGACTGTTCAATAAATAACCACTTTTATTGAAAAGGCCAGTCTCTCTATTTCTCTGCACTTCTGGTGAAACTAAGCATGCACGATTGACTGAGTAAAATAGTTATCTATTAGTTATCAATAGAGACCTAGTCGACCTCAGTCCTACGTCTAAACTATTGTTTATGTTATTCCAATGCGCAGACCCTATTGGGAATATAGGAACTACTCTACACTAGTGAAGGGAGGGGCAGAGCCTGAGGTGATGACATGTGTGCAAACATGCTCTGTGGGCCATTTAAGTTGGGGGATAAAGTCCCCTTGAATCCTGAAGGTCCCTGGGGTCAAACTAGCCCACTAGGTATCTCCAGTAAGCGCCACAGAGCTGCGTTGCAGAGAGGTGTAGAAAGGGACAGGGCCTAGACCACCTCTCTGCAACGCAGTGCAGTGGCACCTACTGGAAGCACCTGGTGGGCTAGTTGGCCCACAGGGTCCCTCAGGATTGAAGGGGAAATATTTCCCCAACTTAAAATGCGCCACCGGGCCTGTTTGTACACATCACCTCAGGCTCGATCCCCTCCCTTCACAACTGTGTAAACACACCCTGTGGCGTTTTAAGTTGGAAGATTAAGTCCCCATGAATCCTGAGAGTCCCTAGGGTCCAATTAGCCCACCAGGTACCTCCAGTAAGCGCCACATAGCTGCGTTGCAGAGAGGTGGAAAAAGGGGCGTGGCCTCTGAACACCTCTCTGTAGCACAGCTCCCTGGCGCATACTGGACGTACCTGGTGGCCTAGGTGGCACTCAGGGACCCTCAGTATTGAAGGGGAATTAATTCGCCAACTTACAACTTGCCAGGAGGCGCGTTTGCACAATGAAGAAAGGGGGCGGGGCCTGAGATGACATGTCTGCAAACACGCCCTGTGGCATGTTTTAAGTTGGAGAATTAATTCATCTTCAATCCTGAGGGTCCCTGGGGGCCAACTAGCCCACCAGGTACCTCCAGTATGCGCCAGAGAGCTACGTTGCAGAGAGGTGTTCAGAGGCCACGCCCCTTTTTACAAGACTCCGCAACGCAGTGAGAGGGAATTGAGGGATATGTACTCAGTGAAATATGGTATGTGGCTAAAGTGCATTCAGATTTTCTGGGGCGTGTGCAGGATCAGTGACAGAGATTCCCTGAGTCACGGGTACTGAGTGACGGGGATTCTGTTGTTAGGTGGGATCGGTGACAGGATTACGCAAGGGATGCTCTGGGTTATGTGTGCTTAGAATGAGGCAGGTGTGGGAGGGGGAGGCTGGATGCAGGGTGATGTGTGCTTGGACAAGATGCAGACATGTATTTGGAGTGCAAGGGTGACTAGGGTTACATGGGATGTGTGGGTTGATGAATGTGGCATGGAAGTTGCGTGGCATGTGCAGTAGAAAGCAGGGCATGCATGCCGCAGGGCCTGAGTGTGTGTGTGTGGGGGGGGGTGGAAGGGATGCTGTCAGGAATGTGTGCTCGGAAATAGTGCAGGCCTGCAGTGTATGACTGAAGCTTTTTGGAGTGTGTGCTTGGTCAGATTTGCTGTGGGGCATTTATACCCAGTTGCAGGGTACGGACAGGGATGCTACGGTATGTGTATGCTCGGCGACAGGCAAGTGACAGGGATGTTGTGAGGTATGTGTGATCAGTGGTAGAGGACTGACAGATGCTTTGGAGCATTTGTGCTTGGTAACAGGATACTGACAGGGACGCTGTGGGGCACGTGTGCTCATTGACAGGGCAGTAACAGGGATGTTTTGGGGTATGTGTGATCAGTGGCTGGGTACTGACGGATGCTGCAGGGCATTTGTGCTCGGTGACAGGATACTGACAGGTGCGCTGCGGGGCACGTGTGCTCGGTGATAGGGCAGTGATAGAGTACTGACGGATGCTGCGGGCCATTTGTGCTCAGTGACAGCATACTGACAGGGACGCTGCGGGGCACATGTGCTCGGTGACAGGGCAGTGACAGGGATATTGTGGGGTATGTGTGATCAGTGGCAGGGTATGGACGGATGCTGTGGGGCAGTTGTGCTCAGTGACAGGATACTGACAGGGATGCTGTGGGGCACGTGTGCTCGGTGACAGGACAGTGACAGGGTACTGATGGATGCTTCGGGCATTTGTGCTCGGTGACAGGATACCGACAGGGACGCTGCGGGGCACGTGTGCTTGGTATGTGTGATCAGTGGCAGGGTACTGACGGATGCTGCAGGGCATTTGTGCTCGGTGACAGGATACTGACAGGGATGCTGAGGGGCCTGTGTGTTCGGTGACAGGGATGCTGTGGGTGGCTGTGCTGTGACAGGGGTGTGGAGAGAGGGTGAATAATCACTGTGTTTGAAAAAGCTGGAGGTGTCCCTCGGCGGGTGTGGAGTGGAAGTGCTCTGGGACGCGTGAGAGGGGGCAGAGACGGTGGTGCCAGGGGGCACGTGATCTCTGAAGGAGGACAGGCATGCTTCGGGGCGGGTAATGCTGTGACGGAGATGCAGCTGCACACTGGTGAAGTGCACGTGTGTTCGGTGACAGGGTAGACGGGCCTCGGTTGCGCGAAGAGACGTGGTTGGATGGCTGTGGGGCACGTGTGCTGGTGCAAGTGACCCTACGGCCTACGGTACCTTACCCGCCCTAAGTCAACTGTGACAATCTGCAGCAGGGCCCGGCCTGTAAATGAACCCGGGTAAACTTGAGCCATCAGGGGTCGGAAGGATGGGGGGGGACACTGCGGGGAAGGGGGTCCTGATCCAGCTTCTGTACCTTGCTCCCGTAACACCTCGAAGCTCAATGCCTGTCTAGTGTCAGTCAGACTCCAGAAAGGCAGAAAGACGCAGCGAGTGAGCCAGAGTGCAGGACAGGACCGGGAGCTGGCAGGGGAAGGAGGTGCACAGAGATCACAGCTGCAGAAGATGTGTGACGCTATGCTGCCCAGCCACCCCTGCATACCCTGCATACCCCTTGGCAGCCCCTGAGCACCGCATGCAGATGCACCCTTCAAGCGGTCAGTGCCATGGCTCCTGTCATTGCTGTGACCCTCGTACCCTTCCCCGCCGCTCCGTACACCCACAATCACTCCTGACCCTGTACTGCCCTACTCCTCACCCTACAGCGCTACCTACCTGACCAAGCCCCCTTGTGCACCCCCAGCGTCGAGTGTGCCCCCTGCCTCACTCACTTTACACCCTACAGATGGCCCTCATGGAACCCACCCCTGGTGCCGCCAGTGCCACAGCCCCTGTCTTTCCTCGAGCACACGTTACACCCTGCCGCCCCATACACCTGCAATCACTACAACCACCTACTCCTTACCCTACCCCCTCGCCTTAGAGCCCTGTGTACCCAACAGAGCCCCTGAGAACTCCCAGCGCCTTGCCACATCGATTGTCTGCCTGCAGTCCTGGTGCACCCTCGACACCTACAGACAACAACTCCAGTGCTCGTTAACGCCTGCCCATCCACCCTGCCTATCACATGCCGTCCCCGAGGCCCCTCGTACAGCTCAAGGACACCCCTACCGCATCCCCGAGCAACCCCCACACACACTCACACAGGGTCCATCCCAGGCCTTCTCCTGTAGGCCTGCACAACTACAGCGTGCACCAGTGGTCAACCCACATTGCAGCTCCAGCACTCTGCTGGTCGGGTTTGGCGCTATGCCGCCTTCTGCAGACTCTCAGCATCCCATTTCGCAACAGGGCATTCCCAGTGCAGCTCAGCTCCAGCCTTAGCAGAACTGCGACTCTCTTGCTAACTAATTCCTCTGCAGCTACTAGACACCCCCGGCGCTTCTGTGCATTCACTTGGCACTGCTTCTGCACTGCAAGTGTAGCATCTGAATAACCCCAAGTAGCCCCCCCTTCTGCAAAGCACTCCCTTTACAGCTGTTACCAGCCAAAAAGGGCCCGTTCAGGGGTGGCCTGCCCTCTTACCACAACTTTAAACACGTTTTCCTCTTCCGTGCCCCCCACCTCTTTGATCAAGCCCCGGGAGGTGGCGGTCCCCTGGGCAGTGTGGGGGGATTGGGGCCCCGACACTTTTTGTAACTGCCCCTGGGTCCTGGCCCCCTTAATTAAACATCTATTGGTTTTTTGTCAGCCGAAATTTGCGCTGCGTGCGCAAATCTCGACGATTTTGTTTTAAAAAATATGTTTTTTTTGGTCCTGGGAGTCCTTGTGGGACCCCCTGAGCAGGCCTAGGGGGTCAGGGTGTTTCTACCCTGCCCCCTTTGTGTGTTTTTCAAGTTTTTTTCACTGCTTTCTTGTGCCTCGGTTCTACCGAGGCACAAGATGGCTGCCAACACTTCCTGGTTTAAAGTGTTGACAGCCAATTAGCATACAGCTCGTGCTCGGGAGGGTGCACGGATCCTGTGTGACCATAGATATCACTATAATTTTACTTTTGATTTTCTCAGGAACTACTGAACGGATTTACACCATTTAACCAAAAGGCACGACTCTGAACCGAGGGCTACCTTTTTGCCAAATTTGGTTTAATTCCGTACAGCAGTTCGGGCTGTAGCTGCGATTAAAGGTTCCCATGGAAAATTGCATGGGGAAAACACGTTTTTCTCAGCCCCCGCTTAACGAATCACCCCGAGACTTTCAGGATAGGAGCGGAGCGGGCCAACAGTTTTGAAAATTTTGCGAAGATTCGTCGACCGGCGTCAAAGTTATTCCAAATAGAATGTTGCGAATTTCCTATGGATAATAGGTCCTAACTATAACAACCTACTGGTAACCGCCAGTAGGTAATATATATATATATATATTAGATAGACAGATAGACAGACAGACAGCAAGTAGATAGCTAGATAGACAGATAGATAGATAACTAGATAGATAGATAGATAGATAGATAGATAGATAGATAGATAGATAGATAGATAGATAGATAGATAGATAGATAGATAGATAGGTAGATAGATTATTATTTTATTATTGAAACTTGTATAGCGCGTGGTTACCCTTGGGCATCCCAGCCAGATAGATAGATAGAGTGTGTGTGTGTATCATCTATAGATATGTGTGTGTGTGTGTATCATCTATTTTCTTTTATGGGGAGAGACTCCCTTAAACACCTCTATTTTCCTCTTTTCATTCACTCCTAACAGTCCATTACCACTACCCAACTCTAAGCTCTAAAATTACCCCATCTTTATCACCCCCACTCTTAAAACCTAAAATTACCCTTACCACCCTTTAATGGTACCCAACACAAAATAAAAATGTACCCATACCACCCTTGCCACTGCCTACCCCTAAACGCTAAAATTACCCTTACCACCCTTTACCATTGCCCATTCCTAAACGCTAACATTATCCTTACGGCCCTTTACCATTAGCAACTCAAACAGATGATGAACAGAATGCTGACCATTGTCAAACATTCACCCCCAGTCACAGATCTGGGTTAAGTTCATCGTTTTGTTTTTTGCTCACCATGCCAACCCAGTTTGAACCCAGACATGTGCAAATCAGTCTTGACCCTGCTCCCCATGAGAACAGTCCAGCTCGAACTGCCAGTCCAGGTCCTCCGTGGACTGGAAAACAAGCATTCTTGGACAGGTTTCGGGATATCACCCCCTCCCAGCCAGGCTAGCTTGAATTCAAGCTGACATTGATTATCGAAGCAGAAGATGATCAAGTGCAAAGGTTCTTTACTAGGTCGAGAAGTGGATACATCGGAAGGGTCAAAGCTGGCCAAGCTTTAATAAGAACTAAAATGCGTTCCTACTTTAAACTTATAAGGCAACACTTACCCAATTCAGAAGTACGCATTACCTCTTTTCCATGTTCCTCCAAAATATTTCCCTACAAGGACAAAATGTTAAGAAAAAAAGACTAAGAATATATTGTCTCAAAATTATTAATTATTCTTCCAAGAACAAACAGAATTGGGGCAAGTGGAACATTTTTCACAGATTGGGCATGCAAATAAGAAACTTTCTGCCAGGTGAACTTTACCAAGAGATCAACAACTATGGTGGTTATTGCCATTAATGTTCGATTCAGGAATTATAAATGCTAATTATATTTAAAAAATAAATAAAACGGCCGTTAAGAGTGATGTTGGGCTGACTTGCAAACAAGTTTGCAGTAAAAGGTATACAAAAAAGCTAGAGCAATAAAAATGTAACGACAGTAAAGTTGGGAAGCATAAAAATAAAGCCTATGGAAAGAAGTAACATTTGTGAAAAATGGTTGTGTTTGGGGTGGTGCCAAGAAGACGTTTTGGGTTAGAGTTAAAGTATTCTGATAGGTTTGTCTTACATTTAGGAGAATAGTAAGTTATGGTGTGAGGCGTGTGGCAAGGTAAAAGTGTACAAGTTACGATTATGGTTAGGGTTGTGTTGATGTACTGTTAAGGGGTTAAAGGTTAGGATTTCGAAAAGAACTAGGTCAACACGAGGACTGGAGTAATGGATAAGGTTAAACTAGACAGATTAAGGTTATGTTTAGTAATATAAGGGCATATTATCAAGGACCGGTGTTAAAATTATCGCCATTTTATCGGCAGGAAACTGCAGATAAAACTGCGATAATGGGCTTGATAATACGCCCTTGTTAATTCCCGTAGAAGCCCATGTTCTTGTGTTAACATGGGCTTCTATGGGAATTAACAAGGGCGTATTATCAAGCCCATTATCGCCGTTTTATCGGCAGTTTCCTGCCGATAAAACGGTGATAATTTTAACACCGGTCCTTGATAATATGCCCCATACTTAGGGTAATGGAAGTTGAGAGTAATGACGCGGGAAGAAGGTGTGGGAGAAGGCAGACCATAAAGGGTTATAGGCAACATCCATCCTCGCCAGGCCCTTGAAATGGCAACGGTAATCTGTTGCAAAGACCCAATGTTAGCATTTGGCCTAAGGAGAGCACAATGGTTAATGTTTAGGGTATATGTTAATATAAGGGCCAGATGTATCAAATAGTTTTGCCCATGTTATGTTATGTTATGTTATTTAATCTTTTGTATAGCGCACGGCGACTCAAAAAGAGTATCCCGGAGCTTTTAGTAAAGGAAAGCTGCATCATAATAACATAACACGTTTAAAAGAAGAGGGAACGAGCCAAGAAGACCAGAAAGCATACATAGTAAAATCTATTGAGCAAACAGCCACGTTTTAAGGTCCTTTCTGAAGGCAAGTAAGCTAGTTGCTCCCCGCAAAGAGAACGGCAGGGAGTTCCACAACTGCGGTGCAAGTAAACCAAAAGAGCGGCCACCCACGCGAGCCTTCTTCACTCGCGGGACAACCGCCAGGAGCAGGGACTCCGACCTCAAAGAGCGAGTCGGATGGTAGAAAGTCAATCTCCTTTGAAGATACTTTGCTCCCACCGCGTGGAGGGCCTGTGTCTATGGGGAAATGTGTTGATACATATGGCCCTTAGTCTTTGTACAATTTGCAAATGTCGCAAAATGTTATATTTTTATCTCTGCATTTTTGTTTTTTCCAAATACATGCATGTTATTCACAACATGCTTACCTCCACTTTTTTATCTGGGCTTTTTTGCACTCTTCTTTAGTACATGTAAGCTGAATATGCCCCGGCATGAGGAGAGCCCCAGAAGAATAGCTAGCTAACTTATGAGTAGCTTGTATCTGCTCAGGAGCTGATGATTATTAGGCTATACGAACCATGATAATTTCTGTTTTCTTTATGGTTATGCTGATAATAGGATTTTTAATCCGTGAGATGCCTACGTATAACAGAAATGTTATTACCGGAACTGTGAAACTGGATTTGTGCAGTGGTCACATGGGGCGGCTGGCAAATGTAACCGTGACTTTAGGATCAGCACAGGCAAAACATTGAGCTAACATCTTTAATGCCTTTTGTTTGCAAGGGAAAACCTCACGAGCAATTTTCACCAGTGCTTAATTTGTAAAAGATTAAGTGCCAGGGTTCTCGTCAGAAGACCAGGACAGCATGCATGCTGAGGAGTGCCCATTTTGTCCTCTGAAATTTGTGTCGAAGGATTACATTACATTAAAACATGAAAACATGGTGGTGGTGTCAAGTCAATTGAATGAAGGTTTCACTACAAGCATGGGGATGCTCTCCAAAGAAATATGTGTGACTGCTACCATAACAAATAGTGTAGGGGGCGTGGTTTGCAGCCCAAGATGGTGGTCGCTTAAGGGATGTGCTCCGGGCCGGGGGCATTGGTCCGTATGTAATCCGACCTTCCTTGCTCGCTCAAAAGACATGACGACACGCAGACTGCTGCTGGGTCCTACCTGAGAGCTGCTGCGGGCGATCCTGCGACTCCCGGAAGCTCGTAGTCCTGAATTCTGGACCTTGGAGGAATCCTGCGCTCCTACGGGCCTGGCTGCGTCGTGAGGTCTGCTACACCGCGGTCTTGACTGAATCTGTTGCTGGGATAGGTGCCCCCGGGCCCGGCCGACGTCCCAACTTGAGCCCCCAGGCGGGGGGCCTGGCTTCAGTTCCCTGTGTTTGCTGCCTGGAGGATTCCTGGTAGGTGCGACGCTGCTCTTCCCTGCTCTGACCGGAAGATAGCTGGTGTCGTCGCCCTATATAGCATTGGGCCCCCCCTCGGAGTAAGCCTTCCACCAGCCACAGTGTATGTTACTACGGCCGGACTGACTGCCTTTGGGGCCGAATGGCGTGGGGGCTCGGGGCCTCCGGACATGCCCTCACATCAATTGCTTCTCTCTGCTGCCTGGCTGGTGCCTTGCTGTATTGTGGTGCCCCGGAGGCTTCCTTGTAGTCACCCAGGGTGGATTTGATGCCCCGGTCGTGGTCCCCACATTGGTCGACTGGTTCTGCTGCTGGGCTGGGGACCACCTATGGGTGCTGCACCGCTCTTCTTTGCTCTGCGGAGGCCTGGTACTCCTGCCGTCATCGCCCTGAAATAGCTGCGGGCCGTACTTTCTCAGCGACCTGTCTCTTACTGGTGGGGGTACTTCCTTCAATATGCGTAGCGATGCATTGGCCAGCGGCAGGGGGGCCCCTTTGGGACGAGGTCATACGGAGTGGTGCTGGTGGATCCAGGGCCTTGGGTGGCATCTGGACCTGTGGTGTTGCTTCATTGAATCATCGTGATGCTGCTGGCCCCGGCTGGGGCGAGGGACCTAAATTGAAGCAGTCTTGCCTGCACTGACTACTGGGCTGCCTTGCCTTGATGCCGGCTGGTGTCTTGGCATGGGCCCTCCTGGATTTGGGCCTCTCTTCGGCTAGATGGTTCTATAGCCTGGACTGTTTGTCTCTTTGATACTGGGGGCCCCCTTACATCAAGTGGCCTACATCTTCTGCTCTGGGACTGGAAAAGACCTATCTCGCTGTTTGTGGTAGCACAGCTATGGACCCCGAGGTTGCAGGGGACCCCACAGGTCCATAACCCCACGTTATACTTACCGGTTCCGTCGGCTGGACCCGCCTGGATAGGACCTCAGTTCTGGGATTGGTCTGTGTATACCCGACAAGCCAGTAATAATGGGCAGAGGTAAGACGAAATTCTCTACTAGATCCAAGAGGACTGGGTTGCTATCACCACAATCTGAACACTCCTCCGGCCGTTCCCCCTACTCTGAGGACAGGAACATACCCAACTCCCCAGAGGATAAATTGGACGTGATCTTAAAAGAAATGTGAGATTCCCGAGTAGCACTGGAAAACCATTTGGGCATGAACTCTGTGGAGCTCAATCTCCTCAAAGCCAATCATGGAAAGTTGGCGGATAAAGTTAAGACTGCAGAACAAGTGCTGGAAACAGTGGTGCCGCAAGTAGCTGCTCATGATGAACAACTTAGTCAAATGCGCCAGCAAATCGACTCCCTACAGGCCTGGGCGCATGATGCGGAACGTTGGGCCCAGCGAAATAATCTTAGAATTGTTGGACTGCCAGAGGGGACTGAAAGACCTAACCCGACGATTTACATCGAAAACTGGCTGAAAACAAGTGTGGCCCCTACAGGTCTATCAACATATTTTACTGTTGAACAGGCCCACCGAGTACCTACACGCCACCCAATTCCAGGCGCAAACAGCCGTCCAATGCTAGCCAGAACCTTAAATTATAGAGACCGGGATCATCTGCTGCAGGCGGCCCGCAACAATGGCCCACTGCTCCTTGACAATGTGAAGATATCTATTTCCCCTACTATACGTTGGCAGTGCAGCACAAATGTTTTTCATTCATGGAAGTCAAGGCCCGAGTCCGCGCTGCGGGCCTCACCTTTTCATTACTGTTCCCGGCAAAACTGAAAGTTATATACCATCAACGATCACTATTTTTTGATTCACCTGACGATGCTTGGGACTGGCTCGAAAAACCTTTCTGGAAATCCTACCTGCAAGGTGGATGGACTCCACACAGCCGAAGCCACAGCATGCTCCCCGGAGACACAAGATGGATCTTATGACACAGAGCACGGGCTCTGACTCTCCACCTTGGCAGCAGATGTTGGAGGGTAGGCAGGAGGCTCTTCAATCTGTGACAGCCTTATGCCCTTCTTGCCCGCCTTTCAGCACCCATCCTTCAGTTGAGGCCAACTCGGACTCTGAATCAGCTGGTAGTGCCCCACTTTTCCCGTCTGTGTCTACGCAGCTGAGTAACGACTCCTTGGAATGATTGTTTCATGTGACGATTATAAGATTGTCTTATATCTGTCTAGACTGCTTGTGCACTAAAACATTATTTTATGAGTAATGTCATTATGCCTGTAATACTGAGTGCGGATCTCTGATCTCTGTTCTAATTAGGAACGGCACCGCCAGCGTGTTTGCTGTAGCCTGCCTGGACGCGAGCACTAAAAGTGCTCCGATTATTGGTACTTAACATTTTACTTTCGATTGTTCACACCACTGAGTGGCTTATGCTACAGCCAGGACGGAAGTATAACTGGCGGAGAGATACTTTTTTATCTTAGCCATCTGTCCAATAGACCTGAAGAAGTTGTGGGTTTACGCCCTGACGAAACACGTGTTGGCTGGGAACCTGAAGCATAAATAAACCACACGGAAAGAAAATGTCAAACCGACTACTGTTATTATAATGTACATGAGATACTTGCAGTATCAATACTGTTAATAAGGATTACGTGTGCACAGTCTACTTGTATAATTGTATCGAGGACTTCGGTCCATTTTGGGGGTTTTAGGTTATCCCCTTACCTGTAGCACCGTTCATTGTATAATTTCGCTTTACAAAGACGTTTACGACTGGAGGCGCCAACGCATTCCGCATCACTACACACCCTCTGCTGGTATTCATTTTGCAGATGACATGTTATTGTATTTCCGGGACTTGAACAGATGCATGTATACAATAGCGGACGTTAATTTACGATTCGGGGGGCTATCGGGATTACATTTCAATGCCTTCAAATCAATAGCATATTTTTTCAATAAAATGTATGCTGACCCCTTTTTACGAGTTGGTCCCTTGCAGTTTGAAATTGAATCCGTAACCTTTAAATACTTAGGAATTTATATATAAAGGACCACTGCCGACACAATAGCTGGCAATGTAGTATGAACCGTCAATTCCCTTAGGTCCCAGGTTTCCTTTTGGAATACTCTACCGCTTACAGTAGCGGGCCGTCGGGCAGTGTCCAAAATGGTCATGCTGCCCCTGCTCCTATATCACTTTGTGAACCTTCCGGTTATCCTCCCAGCATGGATTTCTAAAACACTAGACACCCTTATGACCTCCTTGCTTTGAGGTTCAATTAGAAATAGACTGGCATTAGCCAGGTTGCAGCTCCCCAGTGCTGCAGGCGGGATGGGTGCAACAAAAGAACAATGTTCCAACAGGTAATAGTATTTAGTCAGTTAATTATGCATGCATACAGCATTACTGGCAAGGAAATAAGGAGAACAGTCGTTGAATTGATTTAATATTGTTAATCATCTTATGTTTGTAAAACATTAATTCATGGTCGGACATATACAGTTTAAGGCAACACTGCATAAAACAAATTTGTGACAACCATAACGCACTTGGTGCTCAAAAACGTGTCTGTGGTGAACGTGGCGACGCAAGTGAAGGAGTGAACAGCATGGACGGCGCACAGAGAACAAGGTGCAAATATTGTACAGTGAGTAGCTCAAGTATTGTGACAAAGTGATATCACATAATACAGAATTTTTTCAATTGGTATTGAGCCACATGTGAGAGGTACGCCTGTTAATATGCTGTTAAGTCGATGGCGTTTCGATCCTCAGTGAGTTGGGATCGTCTTCAGGACTAGGTTGTCTGAATAAGGGAGTGCTGCAAGGGAAAGGGAAACAATTCAGGGGGGGGTTGGGAAGGGAAGTAGGCTAAGGGAAGCACTGGCTGGAGGTGTGGGCAATTACCCGAGAAGGGGAATTGGTTTGTATAAACAGAGCAGAAGTCATCTGAGAATGGACGCCAGGTCTGCACGGGGGCACTGTAATCGAGAGGGGGGTACAATGAGAAAAAGACTAGTGATAGTCGAGTAACTAGAAAAGGAGAAAAATGGCCGTCTACGATCAGCCGTAGGCCGGGAACGGGTCCTGCGGAAAAGAAAGACAGCCGGGGGGCGATCAGAGATGGCCGAGATGGGATAGACAGTCAACCAAAACGTTCAAGTATGTCCGTGTAGGTGATCAGGATTGACATACCTTACTAGATCGGCGTGCCGGCGAGGGAATGATTCCAGTGGTGTGGTGTCCGCATGCACTCACAGAGTAGTGAAGGTTACTTCCACAAGAGGGCGGGGTCACGTCAAGTGACGGGGAAGCAGAGGGTGTGGACTCAGTGACGTCAGAGTCAAGGGGTGGGGAGTGGGTGGAGATCTGTCAAGTACTACGTAAGGCTGTAGGAATGTCAAAATACTCAACACGGATGTCCTTAAAGAAACAGGATAAAGCCACTAGGTATGATAAGTATTAATACATAGGCTAGAACATGACACTAGGTATGATAAGTATTAATACATAGGTTAGCAGCCAGGAATGTGTAGGCCCTTAAGACTCACCTATTCCTGTAAGCCTTCCCTGCTTAGTTTTCTCGCTGTCTCCACTCAGGTTCATACTGTTCTTCAGCGCCAAGAAACCGCCAGGTATATGAGCACTTTACAAGTGTTTTTAAATTCAAATTCAAATTCAAAGGGACAATTAGTTACATACAAAAAGGACAATATATGCGTGAAAACAGTGGCTGGCTAGGAATTAAAAACCAACAATCTACGGAGAATTGTAGACAACACTTAGTTATCAAATTGAGCCAACATAGTAGTTGACAGATCTCCACCCACTCCCCACCCCTTGACTCTGATGTCACTGAGTCCACACCCCCTGCTTCCCCGTCACTTGTCGTGACCCCGCCCTCTTGCGGAAGTAACCTTCACTACTCTGTGAGTGTATGCGGACACCACACCACCGGAATCATTCCCTCGCCGGCACGCCGATCTAGTAAGGTATGTCAATCCTGATCACCTACCCGGACCTACTTGAATGTTTTGGTTGACTGTCTATCCATCTCGGCCATCTCCGATTGCCCCCCGCCTGTCTTCCTTTTCCGCAGGACCCGTGCCCGGCCAACGGCTGATCGAAGACGGCCATTCGGCACTCAATTCCCGTTAGTATTTCCCGCCATTATGCTTTTTCTCCTTTTCTAGTTACTCGACTATCACTAGTCTTTTTCTCATTGTTCCCCCCTCTCGATTACAGTGCCCCCATGCAGACCTGGCGTCCATTCTCAGATGACTTCTGCTCTGTTTATACAAAACAATTCCCTTTCTCAGGTAATTGCCCACACCTCCAGCCAGTGCTTCCCTTAGCCTGCTTCCCTTCCCAACCTCCCCCTGAATTGTTTCCCTTTCCCTTGCAGCACTCCCTTATTCAGACAACCTAGTCCTGATGAAGACGATCACAACTCACTGAGGATCGCAACGCCGTCGACTTAACAGCATATTAACAGGCATACCTCTCAAATGTGGCTCAATACCAATTGAAAAAAATCTATATTATGTGATATCACTTTGTCACAATACTTGAGCTACTCACTGTACAATATTTGCACCTTGTTCTCTGTGCACCGTCCATGCTGTTCACTCCTTCACTTGCATCGCCACGTTCACCACAGACACGTTTTTGAGCACCAAGTGCGTTATGGTTGTCACAAATTTGTTTTATGCAATGCTGCCTTAAACTGTATATGTCCGACCATGAATTATTGTTTTACAAACATAAGATGATTAACAATATTAAATCAATTCAACAAGTATTCTCCTTATTTCCGTGCCAGTAATGCTGTATGCATGCATAATTAACTGACTAAATACTATTACCTGTTGGGACATTGTTCTTTTGTTGCACCTTCCTTACCCAGTCCCGATTTGGTATATGCGTCACACTCCTGTAACCTTTTAGCAGGCGGGATGGGGGCACCCGATTTTAAAGCATATTGCGTAGTAGGGCAATTGCAATGGCTGGCATACTGGCTAGCAGGCCATAATTTATTTGAGATAGCATATTCTCAGGATTGCCTTGACCGTGGTACCTTACAGGCGTTGCTATGCCCGGGGTCAGACAAAGTACAAAACCCTCCCTTTCTTTTACACATAGCACTTAACTATTAGAGACAAGTATAAGTATGGAAAAATATCGTTCCCGTATGCTCCGAATATCCCGCTCTGTGGGTTACCCACAGCACGTGGAATAATAAGAGGGGTACAGATTCAAGTTTGGACACAGCAAGGGATTGAGATAGTTGGAGATTTCTTTCATGATGGTAACCTGATGCCTCATGATGAATTTGTACGCACTAATGCAATACCTGACACCCTATTTCTTATTCATGCCACAATTACACACTTTATTCGCAGATATTGGCTAGTGGACCAGGGTAAGCCTCCCCCTATCATTTCCTGAAGTCCCATCTTGTTCGATGGTTGTACCGTGGGTTGCGGGAACATTTGAATATCCCGTTAGGGCCTCTCAGACAAAAATGGGAAACAGTATTTTCACGAAATTTGGAAGATAGGAAATGGACCCTAATGTTGGAGCACCCTAGAAAGGTATCCCACAACTGCCGATTGAAAGTTATACAGTTATTTATTTTACATAGGGACTACCTCACCTGCCCGGTGTTGCATGGGTATTGGGGTGGAAATTATCCAGAACATGTCTGTATTAACTGAACGTATGACTTGGGAAACTGAAGAAGCCTGCATTTTGGGCCTTTTCCCACTTCCCAAGAAATCGAACTTGCTGCGTCGCTTTGCAGCCTTAGCTCTGATGATAGCAAAAAGGCTGATTACACAGCGCTGGAAATCTCCAATGCCCCCACGTGAGGGTAGATGGAAGGAGGTGGTTCTCTGTTGGGCTACTGCAGAAAGGGAGGCGCTACAGTGGGAGGAGTATAGGGGACTACAAAAACTTCCAATATCCTTAGAATGGCCATAATTAGTAGAGCTTTTCAAAATGGACACGGAGGAGGTATCAGGAGTCTCTCAAACTCCACAGGCTGCTGAGGATATGGCTATTAGGTACCCCTTCATGCAGCGGTTGGACTCTTAACCCCTTCAGCGCGGGTGACAAAGCCAGCTCGTCATGGGCGTTACCTGCGCTGCGCGCATGACGAGCTGGCTTTGTCACAATCAAGCCATTTTTCAAATTTCAGCGCACAGCAGGTAAACGCGGTAGCGCGGAAGCGGTTAACAGATATACTTTGAGTGGATTGTCATTTCCCCTCCCTCTCTCCTCTCCCTTGCCCCTTGTGTTGCTATTGCCTCCCCTCCCATGTCCTCCCTAACAGTATCTGTGGTACTTATCCCCTGGTACTCTACCAGGATATATTGTAGCACTTTCGTAGCGGGAAGTGGTTTTTTTTGTGGGTTGGTTTGTGGGGGGTGGGTTAGGGTAGGTGGGATGCATTGGGTTCTAATCATAAATTACCTTGGATGCATAGCTACTGCTGTAATATTATATTGTGGATATATGTGAATTTTCACTTGGTTTGAATATAACGATTACAAACAGGAGCAAGCCGACAGACTGTGATATGTAGATGTACCATGTAATATATAATCTGTACTTCATTCCTGTATGAATTTAAAATGTATGAAAAAGTGCATAAATATACACTGTACACCAGAAATACCCAATAAAATTTGTTTACATTTTTTTTTTAAATAATGTAAAGCGAGGCATATCACATTTTTCATGCAATCCAGTAAATGTTTTTAAATTTACTGAAGACATGTTTTAAGAGCTGTCATCTTCTGAAACACTCATCATACTCTCTGTGCACAGTGAGTAGCATGGATAGATTTATTCCGTATGATATATGATTTTACTATATTTAAAGTTACTTGTCGACCAAAGTCAAAGTATATGATACCTTCAGAGTAACAATATTTTATCACATTTTATGCATTCTGCAACAGATTGGAGTATTAGTTGAGGGGGATGACAACCCACCTCAAATAATAATTCTAATCTTTGTCACAGTGAACCACAAAAGTCACCAAATAAATCTGTGCTTAACCCTTCGGGTAGCTTGGCACAAAAGCAGTCAGGCTTAACTTAGTGGCAAAGTTTAAACTCAAATAGTAATAAAGTGAAAACATAACACAAGAAAAATCCCAAACTAATTTAAAAATACAGTGAATTTTAATAAATAAAATGACACCAAAATATCAAAATCCAATAAGGAGAATTGAAGTTATGAATGTTTACAGTTTAAGGTTCAAAACAGTGGCAAAAATCATAAAGCACCAACCTCAGCTTAATCTGGATGCCATTGACCAGGACAAAGTAAAACGTTAAGGCTGACTGCGATAGAGCATGAAGGCTGACTACGATAGAGCATGAGGCAGCTATTGGGAAAAGTTGTACCTTCGAATTTAGACTTTGGAATAGAAGCCGAAAATCCTCAGCGGAGCAATGCAAGAATCATTGTATAACCACTGGATGAGGTCTCAGTAAAGCCATTGACTTTGGGCTGGAAAGTCCTGAGCAGGAGAAATTTGAATTTCACCAACAAAGATGCTTCTGCTCATGGTCGGATACTTTTGACACCTTCTCCTGGTCAAGATTACCACATTCAGACGCCTGACTTCCCCCTCGGTGCAAGGTTCCAGCCTGATCTGAACAGGGCTCTACTAGGCTGGATATCCTCTCCCCAAAGTCATCAACTAGGCCTAGCAGTTGGTCTTGGCCTTCAATCAGTTCTCAGAGCAAAAAGAAGCCAAAATCTTTCAACTTTCCAGGTTTCAGGAAACTTCTGATGTGCACTTTGATAACAATCAAGGATCCAGAACCTTTGAGGACAGCTCTTGGGGTTCAAGTCTCACTGCGTCAGAGTGCAGCAGCAGAATCTTGGGCAGGTTCAGTTGGAACTGGTCAGGTGGGAATGTAGGAAATGCCTCTTGGAGGTTGTTAGACCTGGCATCATTGGTGTGAGTGTCATGATTTGCCAGACGCGCCTGCCAAACTACAGGTCCTAGAAGTCTAAGCATCGGGAGGAGCCTACAATGAGATATAGGGGCAAGAAGCACGACGTACGTTGTACGTGATTCTTTGTTGGAATTCTGTCCTGTGTTTCCAGTGGTGTGCTTTACCAACCATTGAGTACCTGTTGCGGCGCTCTCGGCTGAGACGCTGTATCTGTGGAGTCACGAAGTTCTTGTTCGTACGTTAAGTACGTTCGGTGGCTGCCGAACGCTTTCCTGCATCTTTTGACTCCCTCCGTCAGCGGCTGCGACGGAGCAGCCCAAACTTGTTCTCGACTGAGACATGAAATATTTCAGCATCTTAAGAGTTCAAGCGTTCTCGGCTGAGACGCGTTCCATTTCCTGGATTTGTTTTCCTTGGATAGGAAAGAAAATGTTGAATCTATTTCCTTGCAGAGCGAGTGGTGGAATCTGCTGCCATTATACTTTGTGATCGAGACATTCATCCCGGGTGGGGTAAGCCTTAAGAGAGGATCAAGTTTTGTTCTATTTTCCTGGATCTATACCCTCATTGGGCGGGATTAACTTTGTGTTGATTAAGTGCCTGGAACTGATATTATTTCTTTGTACAAGACTATTGCTATTAAAGCCTTGACTGATTCTTATGGTTTATATAACATTTCATTTCACCGGTTATTGGAGAGGAGTTCTTCTTTCTTTAATACGTATGGGGGAGACTGGAAAGGTATATCTGGACAAGGGGTGCTTTTCAAGTATTTTGGGACAAGTATGAATGATTCTAATTGTTGTTTTGTATTCTAGAAAACGATTGATCAGTGTAGAGAGAAGCAACTGCTACCTGAAACAAAAAGGAAGGAAAAGGCTTCCAGAAAGATACTTATGGTACGTGTTCTACTAGCGAGACTCTAATGAGAGTAGTTAGAGATACATGTGCTTACCTTTGTGTTTTCTCGTTTCAGCTATCCCTTCCCGTTCCAGACCCTTCCCTTACCTTTCACTCGCTTGATTACCTTTATGCTCTGTGTATGGTTTATCAGTCAGAGTATGGGGAAATCAGGAGGTGGACCCCTTTGAGCATCACCCTGATCCTGAGGAGACGTTACCCGTGACAGTGAGTCTCCCTCCCATTGTGACGGATTGCCTCCTCTGTTTTGATATGTTTTTGCTGGATTTATGCTTTGGGCACTGTGCCACTGCTAATCAGTGCCACAGTGCAAGTGCTCCATATGTTAAATTAATGTACTAATTGGTTATTCCATTATTGGGTAATTTGATTAGCCCCTAGTACAGTCACCCCTGTGCCCAGGGCTTGTAAATCAAGTGCTGCTGGTGGGCTTGCAGCACTGGTTGTGCCACCCACAGAAGCAGCTTGTAAAGTGTGTCTCAGGCCTGCCATTGCAAGGCCTGTGTGCAGTTTAGCACTGCCATGTTGACTTGGCCAAGTGCACCCACTTGCCAGTCACTAAACCTTCCCTTTGCTTCATATTAGAAACCTCTATGGTAGGCCCAAGGGCAGGGTGCATTGCAAGTATAAGGTAGGACATGCTCTGATGTGTGTATCATGTTCTAATAGGGAATTACAGCCATTTGGGCAGTTAGATTATTACATTCTTATAATCCTAACTGACTCGGGGAACATGGTAGAAATTCACATTTAGTATGCCTGAACTCAGAATAATAAAATACATCTTTTAGTAAAGTTGGTTTTAATATTCTGTGTTTGAAAATACCACTTTTCGAAAGTAGCTATTTTCTTGCCTAACTATCCAGGCCTGCCTCTGCTGGGTTGTGTATTCCTTGTCTGGGTTTGTAAGTGACAGGGCTGGGGGATTCCAGGTTACAGGCTGGGGCAGCCCGGTGGTGAATAGGGAGATCTGCATCTAAATGGGAGGGAGGAGTTGCACCTGGGACCTGAATAGGGCTGGGCCTTTATTTATTTTATTTATATTCTTGTAGCGCGCCTGAATCAGCCCCGAAGGGGTATCTCCGCGCGTAGCTTCTGTATGAGTCGAATGCTTATTGAGGGGGATGGCAGAGTGAGGGGCAAAGTGAGTTAATCTTGGGTAAATAGGAATGTTTTTAATTTTTTTCTAAAAGAGAGTAGATTAGAGATGTATCTCAGTTGTGGTGGGAGGGAGTTCCATAACAGGGGGCCTTTAAAAGAGGGTGCTCGGCCACCTTGTCTCGCTCTGGTGACTTTAGGTACATGCATCAACATGGTGTTGCTGGAGCGCAAAGCACGTCCAGGAGAGTAAAGAGCAAAAATGTCTTTTAAGTATTTAGGACCGGACCCATAGATGCATTTATGCATTATGCAGCAAAGTTTGAAATTGACCCGTTGTTGCACTGGAAGCCAGTGAAGGAGGGAAAGGAGGGGGCGTGACGGGGTACGGGGGGGGGCATTCAAGATGAGTCTAGCAGCGGTGTTCTGTACCACCTGCAGTCTGCATAGTTGTTCTTGATTAGCAGAGATGAGTAGACCATTGCAATAGTCTATCCGCCCGAGTACTAGTGCCTGTACCAGCGTTTTCCTGTGGATGTCTGGCAGGAAGGGGAAAATGCGCCGTAAGAGACCAATTATTCGGAAACATGTTCCCGTGACTTGAATGACATGGTCTTTTAAAATCAGTGTTTGGTCCAGGCGTACTCCCAAGTTTTTGATGGTCTGTTTGGGCGCAGGAGCAGGTCCTAGCTCAAGTGGCCACCAATCCGGGGACCAAAGCAGGGTGGCCCCTCCAAACAACATGACTTCGGTTTTAGTCACGTTGCATTGGAGGAAGTTCTGGGCCATCCAACCTGCCACGGCTCTCATGCCATTTTGAAAGGATTGCATGACTGCAGGTGTGATAGTTTGGAAGGGAAATAACAGCTGAGTGTCGTCAGCGTAGGAGATTGGGGAGAACCCGTGAGATCTTATAATTTCCGCTAAGGGGGCCACATATACGTTGAATAACGTGGGGCTCAGGCATGAGCCCTGTGGCACTCCCTTAGTGAGCTGCCTACAGATAGATTTGTGGGAGCCTAATTTGACACCCTGTTGTCTATCTGCAAGAAAGCTAATAAAGCCACGCAAGGGCGGTCCCTTTTACCCCCACTCCTTTCAAGCGGTCGAGAAGGATTTTGTGCGACACCGTGTCGAAGGCAGCGGACAAATCCAATCGCACCAGAATCACTGAGCTCCCCTTGTCAAGTGACATTCTGATGTTATCTGTCACTGACAAGAGGGCTGATTCGGTGCTATGGTTGGGCCTAAAACCAGATTGTGAATGGTCTAGGCCGCCCGCTGCCTCGATGTAGTTGGAGAGGTGTGCGTTGACATGTTTCTCGGCCAGCTTGCTGAGGTACGGTAGGAGGGAGATGGGCCGGAGGTTGGAAAGCTCCGTCCAGGGGAGAGCCGCGTTCTTGCGGATGGGGTTCACCACCGCTCTTTTCCATTCAGTTGGAACATATCCCTTCTTCAGAGACTGATTAATTACATCTTGGATGTATGGACCTAACAAGGTGCTGAGGGAAGTTAAGGTTTTAACAGGGATGAGGTCATCCGGAGACCCAGATTTTACATGGGTCATCAGTGTGGATAGCTCTTCAGTATTGATAGGAGGGAATGTGGTCAACGTGAGTTTAGTGCTGTCGGTGGAGGGGACAACAATCCGAGTATCATTGCCAGTTTGGGATGCTAAGATTTTGTCATAAATGGAGTCTATTTTGTTTTCGAAGTATAAAGAGACTTCTTCGCACAGACTTTGTGAGAAGTCATCTGGACTTACGCAGGCTGTAGGCTTGACAAAAGTTTTAAGGATTCTATAGAGTTCTTTAGCGGAATTGCCAGCTTCCGCGAGCTGTTGGGCAATGTTATTTTTGCGGGCAGCTTTGATATGTTTGTAATAATTTGTTTGGGCTGCACGATGTGCCTTCTTGTTATCCTCTGAGTGTGATTTTCTCCATCTCTTCTCTATCCGCCTACATTCTTGCTTCTCTTTTCTGAGAGCCTCTGTGTACCATTTTTCTTGCTTGGCCACAGGAAATTGTTTAAAAGTTTTCAAAGGAGCAATTTTATCAATAGCTACCGTAAGGGATTGCTGAAACATAGTTAAACTATGTTCTACTTCCTCAGTGTCCTTAATATTAGGTTTTTCCCATACCTTTTGAAATGCCTCCAGTGTAAGTTTGTGCCACTGTCTGCGCATAGTAGGGGGTGAGGATTTTTTATGAGGGCCTTTATTGACTTTAAAAATGGTGAATTGTAATAAAAAATGATCAGACCAATCTAACTGGGTAGGTTCAAGACAAGATATATTGTCAAAGTTGGTATATATCAGGTCAATACAGTGTCCACCTTCATGTGTGGGGCCCTGGTTCATTTGTGTGAGGCCAATAGTTGCCAGGTCAACAGACAGACTCTTGGCCCCCGTGGATTCAGGTTGGTCGGTGTGTATATTAAAATCTCCGAGGAGAAGGAAGTCCTCATTAGCTCGTATGAGAGGGCCTAAAATCTCTAAAAGAGATATAGAAAATCTGGGGCATATGAGCGGAGGTCTGTATATAAGTGCTCCCTTACTAGTCTTTCTATTAGGAAAAGTAATTTTATAGACCATTATTTCCAAATCTTTGCGGCATTGTTTATCTAGGATATCCAATTTGAGGTAGTCTCTATAGATAATAGCGATGCCGCCACCTATTTTATCAGGGCGGTCTGAATGGTGGAGTTTATATCCTAATGGCACTCCTAGGGAAATGGCGGATATCGTGTGGGGCTTTAACCAGGTTTCAGTGATAAAGCAAATGTCTGGAGTCAGGGAGTGTATCAGATCCCAGATCTCTATTTGATCCCTCTACAATGCTGGCTCCACATCCTGCGAAACATGTAGCAGTTGTATTTGGTGATATCTTTGTATAGGGATCCCCACTGTGTTTCCCCTATGCGGGTGGGGAACAGGGCATCCCAGAACTGTCTGTGTCATGGAGCCGACTGGGGACTCACCGTTAAAAGAAGAGAGTACAGAAATTATATGCATCTCTTACTTGTAGTGCCGGATTGCACAAATTTCTCAATTGGTAGCAAGTCCCTTGTCGCGGCCAGCCACTCCTGGGGTTGTTGCACCCAGTGTTTTAACTGAGAGTAATGATATTCTTCTGTGGCATTATGCAAAAGTAAGCAGGTCTCCCCGCTTGAAGAAATCAGATAGCATGAGGCATCCACCCTCCCTCCATTTATCAAAGGGATCCTCCAGTAGTGCAGGGGGGAAGGCCGGATTAAAATGGATGGGGTGTAGGGAGATGGAAAGGTCATTAAGGGCAATGTCTTAGTGATGTTATCCCATATTTAAAGAGTTGTGGCTGTGGGGGTGCAGTGGCATACATTAGGTGGTCTGTTTTGCCTCTGTCTCCATGGCAGGCCCCATCTGGTTCTACCCGCTATCTGCCTATCCATATGGAGCCAGTGTTTATTGGAGGCTTTAAGGTACCACTCCGCCAGAACCCAGAGCTGAGCGGCTTTATAGGACAAAGAGAAATCAGGAAGGGACAGCCCCCCCAAGGCATGGTCTAGTTAATAGTCGGTGAGATAAACAAGCTCTCTGTCCCTGCCAGACAAATTTGGTGGTCATCTTCTTTAGTTCTGCAAACAGTTCTCTGTCTACTGTGATCGGGAGACCCTGAAAAAGGTAAAGGAGGCAGGGCAGGACATTCATCTTGATTGCATATATCCTGCCTATCCAAGAAATAAATGCAGACCCTAAATTTTTAAAGTCACACTTGAGCTGCCGCGTTTGGGGGGGGGGTAGCTTTATAGAGAATTGTTAGTTTGGGGGTGATTTTAATGCCATGAAGATGATTTCTTTGTGAAGGTAACAGCAGGGAGATGTCCCTTCAACCGTTGCCATAATTTCTTCTTGGGGCAGAGTAAAGTTAAGTAGAAAGGATTTAGTTAGATTAACTTTGAATCCCGCTACTCTTTCAAAATTATTGTGTTCGGTCTCTATAGCCGGCAGCGAGACCATAGGGTCAGTGATGGGTAGCAGGACATCGTCCGCGAAGAGCGAGATTTTGTACTCATCTGAGCCGAACTTAACTCCTCAAACCACATGTTTTTAACTCTATTTCATGCCCACTCAAACAACTCTCATTCCTCAAACTCTCACACATTCATTCACTAATTTCTACAATGTTTTGCTTATTCGAACCACTACCTTTAATCATTGTCTAAAGAAACGGGGAAGTGACTGTTTTCTCTGCCGTTGTAATGTTGTGGCTCAGAATCTGGTATAGTCTGGTCTACGATAATTTCGGTGGATAGTGTGTAGAAAACTCCGCCTTCTTCAGGACTATCTAGTATGATACCTGTCACGAAATGGCAGCCGGGGATTAGCTTTTAGGACCTTGTTTCTTTTTTGAGCCTCATATAGTTTGATAAGTATCCAAGGTTCTCGACATGTGGAAACCCAGGAATGGAAACTGGATATACATTCCAAGGACTGCTGCACTGCTTTGATAGTTTTTTTTGTTTTCTCTGTAATTTCTGCATATATTGCTTTTCATGTATATGCCATTTTCTGTTTGTGAAGAAGACACATGTAGGCAATTGTTCCTACTCCTCATCATGTGTTTGTAGGCCAGCAACTGATCCTTCCAGAGTGGGGAGCTGGCTCTCAGAAGTTTCAAACTGTTGAGGGGGATCTCGTCCGAAAACAAGTTACATACATGAATATTGACATTTACAAGAAGTACAGAAAAAACAAAAAAAATCAAAGCAGAGTTGCTGTTCTTTGAATGTGGATCCAGTTTCCATTCCTGGGTTTCCCTATGTCGAGAACCTTGGATACCAAGTAACCTATATGCATAGCAGAGCATACGTTTTAGTCATGCTGCCAAGTCTGTCACAGGTGTCAATAAACAGTGTGAACCCTTTGTACCTTTGCTGAAGCTGTGAAACTGATCTGTCATCAGCCATCCTTGTACCTAGAAGCTACGTGGATCAATGTTTGATCTATATTGTTCTCCAGGTCAACAAATGGCGATTTAAAATGTAACTGTCAAAGTTCAAAGGTCACAGTGAAATATGTTGATCAACATTCTTCTAACTATTGACCAATATACTCAGTCACTGATTTGGAATAAGAGAAGTGCAGGTATTGCCACTACCACAAATCAAACACAGGGCAATTACATTTTGTGACATCATCTTTACTTCCAGTGACAGGTTAAGAGCCTGATATTCTAGCCAAAGCTTTCATATCTGATGCATGCAGCACACGTGTTAGCATCCTACTGCCTCCAGAAACAATCCACAAAAGTCTAAGATGCTCTAGTAACGAGAATTCATCTCTGCAAGTACTTTTAGAATCGATTAAGAACAACAGCTCAAGGAACCATTGTAGGAATATAGGGGCACCCCTGTGACCTTTGGCACCCACCTACCTGACTGACTAGCACGAAAATACATTTTCGGAGGAGGTTTAAAGTACTTTCACGTGACAACTTGGTCACATTCAGTCTAGAACCTTAATCGCATAAAGACTTCAGTTGAATTGTAATTTGTAGTGCCCATTACCATAAACTTGAACAAGCTCATAAAGTAAACTATTTTCATTATAACCCTAACCCCTGTTGGACAGCCAAGACTATTGTATTTTACCGTTGACGGGAATATGTATACGTGTCCTCTTATTCTCACCTTCAATTTTTTTTTGACATCCACTTGATACATTTTTTAAAGTATTGTAGCGATGCCTTACATTCATTATTTTTCAACAGTTTTGCACATGCAACAACACGTTCCCCTTTAGGCTGCGGCTATAGTGTTTGTTGGGCAAATCCCTGTTAAACCCGCCTTCTTGTAAAGTACTCAGGGTTATTCCCCATTCACTGGTAGCTTCATCCATGGAGTTCTCACTAATAGGCTGTACTCAGGAGTATCTGATTGGGCTATTTAGTGTATCCCTCAGCATGCTATGCAGGAAAAGAACTTCAAATGGGCAAAGCTACTAAAATTAAGACCTTGAACCATTCAGTGATCCTTGTTTGGAGTGGATTCCACTGATATTTTCTCTCCCAATTCTACTTGGCCATTAACATCTTCACATTATGGGCACATTTACCTTTTACTCAGGCAACGCGGATTAGTAAGGAAAGTTTTGGTGCCGCATTGCGTGAAAGACAGAGAGCAGAAATGTGATGGATCACACTGCATTTCTTTGGATTTAATACAGCATGCAAAAATACATTTGCACAGCTTAGTAAATGACAACATTGATTTTGCGCCAGGGTTGTGCCACCAAATTGATGCAGCCAGGACGTAAAATGTTTGTATATCTGGGTCTGTATGTGCGAGAAGTACATGCATGTTTTATATAAAAAAGGCATGTACTTTGACAACTGTTTGTGACAATAGTCAGACTTTGTACAGTCTCGAAATAGCATAGTTTTTAGAACCTTTTGGCTACTCCCCAAATTAGTATGGAACAAATAATTAACTTATTTTAGCGCAGTTAAGCCGACTTACTTACACAAACAAGCATATATAACCGCAAATGCAAAAACTCTGATTCGCAGAATTAGGATTTGTAGACATTTACAACTTCAATGCACTTTGCATCCATGGAAAGTCCGCTTTACCACAGAAAAGGCTAGGAACAAGGGTGTCACCGCAGGAGGTCTAAGGAGTGAAGACAGTGACCACCTGCGCTAATGCAATTTCTCCCACAAGTACCTCTGTGTAGCTATTAGCATTAAGACTACTCAACATGTAGGAGAGTGGCTACTAGTTTCTAAATGGCCTATCCCTCGATGCAGTATTTAGGGGATTCACCATCACAAACTGTTAGCTAACAACCGAGGAGGCTTTTTTACTGTACAAGTATTACTAAAGCGATTTTGGGCAGTTTTAATATTGTGTACATATATTTTTTTACCCTTATCTTCTTAATCCTAGTGATGATCTGATGGTTATTATCTTAAATGTTTAGGAATTTATACTTGCACAAATGTGTTCTTAATATGAATATGTTAATCTAGTCAGTTGTATGTGACACTTTCGAAGGCCTTTTTGACGAAATAAAGTAATTTGACTCTTTTAGAGATGTGTGATGTGATCAAATGGATTGATGTTACTTGGGTTTGTGTGACTCTCCAGTAAGTAGGAAATCTATTTCAAATAGGAGTTCGCATTTGAATGGATTTCGACTTTAAAAATGACGGTAGTAACTCTGGCACTGAAAATGACAAAGCACGATAATGTTAAAAAAATTAACAAGCGATTCAGAGCTTCAAGAAAAAAGTCTGCAAGACGATTTTTGAACTGAAAGACACATTCGGTGAAGGCAACAGGGAACGACTGCTTAATTATCTTGCAATCCAAGTTTGATGTTGTGCTGAGGGTAATCCTTGAGCTACACACACCAAAGCCTGTGGTCAGTTGAGAATGTGCACCAATAAGAGCATAATGCAGTCTATTAAAATCTTGTGAAATTCAGATGTCTTGTTTCATTTCACAACTGCATTACTGCTCACAAACAAGGAGTGTCATCCTGAAGTATTTGTTCGTTGTGAAACCTGCAGCTAAAAAGCTGATGAATCATGGCTTTATAGTGTAGATTACCTAAAATAAGGTGGAATAAAGGCTCTTAGTGCATGGGTGCAGAAGTTGAGTGTTCAACTACAATGGTGATTACAAATAAGATTTCTATTACAATTAGGATTGTATGCTTACTGGTAAGCCAGCTCAGTGCCTCTTGTAAAATGAAGTACCGCTACTGTGATGCTAATGAAAGGAGCATAGGATAATACATTGTGTTCAAATTTGTTTAGCAAGATCTCGACAAATTGAGTGGAAGGCTTAGCATTGTTAGTGAGTAAGGCGCTGACAGTTGACATCTGTGGGTAACTTTAAGGTCACAAATTAGAGTACTTTCGGGGCTGAACCAGTATTTCATCTTTCTTGGGTCAATAAGGCAAATATCAATATGATCAGCTGCACATTCTTTTGTTGCCCTAATCAATCCCTAGAGGCTCTAAAATCATACAAAAACTAAGGGACCCCCTTATTGTATTCACAGAAACAGACTTATGACATCATGCCACACTGAATATCCAAATATACCCTACTGCTGTTAATAGTGAAAACATTGTTTATTGCCCACATCTGGGTAGTGGACTTAGTTGCTTAGTAGCAAATGTTCAGGCTTTTTTGAGAGGACTCACCACTAATGCAGTGTAAGGTCCAGTAATGGCCTCAATAAATTAGTTCCTTGCTCAACACTTGGCTAATGGCAGCGAGTAGTCAGGCCTAACTTTCGAGACATGATTGTAAAGCTTTTAAAAGCATTAATACACCAAAAAATGAAGACACCAAACACAATCAAAATTCCACACCAATTCACAAAAACAGATCATATTTTTATGAACGAATAGACACCAAATGACAAACATTCAATGTAGGGAACTGGAGATAAGAATTTTTAAAGAATTAATACTTTCTAGTGCTTAAAAGCCTAAAGCGTCACTTTGGGACCAAACCCACCAACTCCAAAAAGAGCTCAGACAACAACCACCTAAAGTGCATCCTGCTCAACACCCGCTCAGTCCACAGACACTCCATTGAACTCTGGAACCTACTCAACACTACATCGCCGGACGTCGCCTTCCTCACAGAAACATGGATGAACGCCTCATCAGCGCCCGACATCGCCATAGCCATCCCGGACACCTACAAGATCATTCGAAAAGATCGCACCAACCAAACAGGAGTAGGCATCGCCATCGTCCATAAGAACACCATCCGCATCACGACCAGCTCCGACGATAACCTCGCTACCGCCGAACACCTTCACTTCCAGATCCACACCGACCCAAAAACAACACTCAGAGGCACCCTCATGTACAGACCACCAGGACCCCGCACACAATTCAGCGAAGACATCACTGACTTCATCAGCCCACATGCCCTCCCATCCGAAAACTACATTCTACTTGGAGACCTCAACTTCCACCTGGAAAAGAAAAACGACAGCAACACCACCACCCTTCTGGACAACCTGGCCAATCTCGGACTCAAACAACTTGTTAACACCCCCACCCACCTTGCCGGACACACGCTCGACCCTATCTTCACCTCCAGCAAACACATCTCCTTCGATCACACCACAGCTCTCCATTGGACGGACCACAGCTGCGTTCACCTCAACTACAAAAAGACCACGACCCACAACCCCCCACAACCTATTCCTCGAAGAAATTGGAACAAAATCACCACCGACCAGCTCTTCAAATCGCTCCACCAAAACCCCCCTGCCAAATCATCGGACCCAAACCAAGCAGCCACCAACCTCACACAATGGATCACCCACAGCGCCAACGAACTAGCACCCTTGAAAAACCATCTAATCAAGCAAAGTAGCAAAAAAGCCCCCTGGTTCAACGAGGACCTTAAGAAATCCAAGAAGTCCTGTCGTACTCTCGAGAAAGCCTGGAGAAGAAACCCAACTACTGACAACCTAGCAACCTTCAAGAACGCCACCCGCAAACACCATCAACTGATCCGATCCACCAAAAAATCAGCATTCAAGGATAGACTTGACAACAACGCCCAAAACAGCAAGGAACTATTCAACATCGTCAAAGAATTTACCAACCCCACCGCCGGCACCAACGACATCACTCCCTCACAAGACCTCTGCGACTCTCTATCCTCATTCTTCCACAACAAAATCGCCGAAATACATAACAGCTTTGAAAACCAGGCAGAAGACCAGTCCACTCCACCCACCTCCGAACCAAAGCCGCCCTCCAACAATCTTTGCGCCTGGAACGCAATCAACACTGAAGACACCATTCGCCTGATGAACTCCATCCACTCAGGCTCGCCAACCGACCCATGTCCCGACCACATCTTCAACAAAGCAGACTCCATCATCGCACCCCATCTCCACGATGTCATCAACTGCTCCCTCAACTCCGCTACCTTCCCGGAAAGCTGGAAACATGCAGAACTCAGCGCCCTTCTGAAGAAACCCACAGCAGACCCCACTGAACTTAAGAACTACTGCCCCATCTCGCTCCTCCCATTCCCTGCTAAAGTCATTGAGAAAGCCGTCAATAATCAGCTCGCCGCCTTTCTTGAATCCAACAAATCCCTCGACCCTTCACAGTCTGGCTTCCGAGCCAAACACAGCACCGAAACCGCTCTCATCGCAGCAACAGACGATATTCGAACACTACTGGACAACGGAGAAACTGTTGCCCTCATCCTACTTGACCTCTCCGCAGCCTTCGACACAGTCTGTCATAGCACCCTCATACAACGCCTCAGCAACGTCGGAATACAAGGAAAAGCAATGGACTGGATCATCTCGTTCCTCGCCGGAAGAACCCAGAGAGTACGCCTCCCCCCTTTTAGATCAGAGGCCACCGAAGTCATCTGCGGCGTACCACAAGGATCATCACTCAGTCCCACCCTCTTCAACATTTACATGAGTCCCCTCGCATCCATCGCACGCCAACACAACCTCAACATCATCTCCTACGCAGACGACACCCAGCTGATCCTCTCCCTCACCAAAGACCCAAACACCGCCAAAACCAACCTACACGAAGGAATGAAAGAAGTAGCCGAGTGGATGAAGAATAGCCGGTTAAAACTAAACTCGGACAAAATGGAAGTCCTCATCTTAGGATCATCCCCCTCAGCCTGGGACGACTCATGGTGGCCACCGGCCCTGGGAACCGCACCCATACCTACGGATCGCGCACTGAACCTGGGATTCATCCTGGACTCCTCCCTCTCGATGACCAGACAAGCCAACGCCGTCTCATCATCATGCTTCAACATCCTACGCATGCTCAAAAAAGTCTTCCGTTGGATCCCCACCGAAACAAGAAAAACGGTCACTCACGCACTGGTCACCAGCCGACTAGTCTACGGTAACAACCTTTGCGCCGGAACCACAGCCAAAATACAGAAAAAACTCCAACGCATCCAAAACGCCTCAGCCAGAATCATTCTGGACATCCCTCGGCAAGCTCACATTTCCGGCCACCTGAAAGACCTCAATTGGCTCCCAGTCAACAAAAGAATAACGTTCCGTCTCCTCACCCACGCACACAAAGCCCTTTACGACTTAGGACCAGAATGTATCAACACGCGACTATCCTTCTACACCCCCTCCCGCCAACTACGATCGTCCAATCAAGCCCTCGCCGCAATTCCACGCGTCCATAGATCCACTATGGGGGGAAGATCCTTCTCCTACTTAGCGGCCAAAACATGGAACTCTCTCCCCACCCACCTCCGCCTCACACAAAACCACCTCTCCTTCAGAAAACAACTAAAAACCTGGATATTCGATAAGTAAAGCTCCCCCTTCCCCCAAGCGCCTTGAGACCCTCTGGGTGAGTAGTGCGCTATGCAAATTTTGGAACTTGAACTTAAACTTGGTTGCACTTGACTGGGACAAAGTAAAAGTTTGAGCCTGACTGCCATGGAGCCCTGCTTGCATACACTAAGCGGAAGGACTCGGTCAAAATTTTACCTTCCCACTTGCAAACTTTTCTGGAGCTTTTTCTTCCAATGTCGATTGACCTTTCACGGCAGGTCAGGATTTACCGGCTTGACTTTCTGCGAGGCCCCGGTGAAATGTTGGAATTCTGGAACTCTTGAGCTTTCAGTGGTATGAACCTGAAATCCTGCACAGATCACGGTTCAAGATAGTCTGCTTGACTCCCGACGTTGGGCCGGTTATCTTCTGGATCTTTTTCACAAAAGTTCTCCAAACTTCTCCAAACTTCAGGAGGTGCTTCCTGAAGATATGTTTATATGTTCCAAGTGTCTAAAGCACCAACCCAAAGGTCTGGAATCTCCTAGATGGTTTCTGGGATGTCTCAACTACAATTCCCACAAATCTATGGCACCTGGCAAATCCTTCAAAGTCCACTGGACGCACTCTAGGATGGGGACTCTTAGTGGAGATGATGCTGCTGGGCTCTGTTAACCTGTAGTTTGCAGGGAGTCTACTTCTTAATCCTTCTTGAAGCAAGGTACAGTCCCCAAGGCTGTAGTACCAGATTGTGCAGCAGTGAGTCCCAGGGCGGGGCTTTGGGTGAAAATCCAGATTCCAGCATTGCAGTCCTTCTCCTTATAGTTTCAGGCAGCAGATCTGAGAGACTATGTAACTCTCACATATTTACTCAACGCTCTTAGGGAATAAGCATGGGCGCACCTCAGTCCGATTAGATGCTGGGTGTCACTCAAAAGCATGATAACTTCGTCCAAAGTGTGGCATCTTCTTGTCCCACAAAGCACTGTACTTCCAAAATCCAACATAAACAGATTCTCTCCAGAGGAGTAAGAGTTGCTAAACCAACCCACAGTGTGGCTCATTTCTATTAGCTCTCATTCCCCTGACGTCTACAAATTCCTATCCTAAACCTGCCATCTGTCTGGGGGGTACAGGATGTGGGGATAGGTAGGCCTGGCATTCTTTACTGCCCTACTCTCTCTTTGAAATAAGTCAGATTTACTCAGCCCCCTCTTTGTGACCTATCATCTGCAGATGCAGAGTTCTCTCCATCAGATAACCCCTGCTCTTTGCGGTCACTTATCCCCTCATCAAGGCAGCCTCGCTAAGCCTGTTGAGACTGGCCAATCAGCAGATACTAATAGAAGGCTGGATTTTCGTTTACAGAAGATAAAGTTCTATAAATTATTTTCTGCATTAGGTTTGATGTTAGGGGTGACTATGATGTAAAATTAAGGTAGATTATCATTTTATAGTGCCCATACCAAAAAGGCTAAATTTACATTAAACTTAATTTTAAAGACAGTCTACAAAGAAAGGATGCCTTTAAAATGACAGCAGGCACTCACCAGTGCACACATGCAACTGCAGGAAATCTGCTGGGCCTCTAAACCTCCATGCTCTATTATCTACTAGGGACTTATCAGTAGATTGAACCCCCCCTCCCCCGGCCCTTTTATATACTAGGGACTTACAGAGGTCTGTCATTGCCAATGGTATGTGTACCCAATTACATGTACCTTTTTAATTAGAGCACTGATCCTGGCCTCGTTAGCAGAACCCAGGGCACAGTCAGAGTCAGTTACCACCAGTTCCAGTCAGAGAAAAATGAGGGCGAACTGGGCAAAAGGAGGATGTTCTAACAATGGGGACAACCAAGTACTCAAAAAGTGAGAATGCAAGAGGTACCTAATATCTGGGGCACTGGCTGCTAAGTGTACGGTGGGACGTTGAGGTCAGCAAGTCTCCCTGACTTAATGGGTAAACAGGGACGTGCCCGGATCAAGGGAGATTGTGTAGTCTTCCCTAGCTACAGGACAACATAATTTTCACAGTTTGAAAAACAATATCATCCAGAGTTCGGGTCACACATTAATATTTATTCTAAGATATACAATATATTGACTGTGTGAAAGGAAAGTCAGATCAAAGGTAGTAGACACATCAATACGCATTGTTACGGTTGGTTAAGTTGAGTGCATTAACAACAAAAAATGCATAATTGTACTGTGTTTAACTTCAATAAAAATGTTAACTAAAAAAAAGTAAACATCAATATCAAATATGAAATGTACATAAAACAATTCTATAAAACAATATAGCAGTAAAACTAGGGTTTCTGGCTATGAGCACAAAATAAAGTTCTCAATCACAAGATGGTAGCGCATGTAGGTGCAATCTTGAAAGGATAACTGCCATCACAAGCTGTCTATAATCAGTACACTTCAAAATGGAGGATTTGCAATCCTCCCACCAATATAGCTAAGATGTTATTCGTCAGCAAAGTACAATGATCAGACCTGTTTTGTTTCTGAACCTAAAACAATGGATGAATAATGTACATTATTTAGAATAACAAACCATTGATAACATGGCTGTTTAACGTCAAAGGAAATGGGCAGTCTCTTAAAGTACACATGGTGAGCCTATCTCCTAGGTGTAGTGTTCATAGCAATGGTCACTAAAAATAAGGATATGTCACCCAAATAATGTATACTAAGGGGGTGTCAACTTTGATGGAGAGTGGAGTGAGCCACTGTTTGACCCACAAAGTAGATTAAGTTCCAACTCACATAGAGTTATATGAATCAGATGATGAAATGTGAAACCTACAGTAGCAGTGCGGCAAATGCTGCACAGGTGGGCCGACCGCCATATTATGACTTTAGCAATATTATGACTTGAGCCTGCCATGAAAAGTGCGGTGGTGAGAAAACTAAGGGGGCCATACAGGGCCCCATGGGGGCCTCAGGGCCATGGGAATGCATTGCTTGGGGGCCCATGGTGTGCCCCCCAGTATACATGTACCCCCAGTTCCTGCATGCATGGACTTAACAGTCCATGCCATGCAGGAACTTGCTTTGGTGTTCCCATTGCGGTGCCCTTCTAAGGTGCACTGCCTGGGAATGACAAAGCACCGCCCACCATACCAGGAGAAACTCCTAATCCGCCAGGTGGTCTGTGGATGAGTTTGGCAGTGTGATAGCGGGGTGCTGGTGTGGTGGCCCACTCCCACATTGCCAAACTCATAATCAGGCCCTTAGATTTTCAGATCCCTTTCAAAGACAGCCAGTGTTTGGAACCAATGATGCACCAATGTTTTACAAAGGGGTAGACCGTGGAAGAAGAAAGCCATGCTTCCTTTATAATCAAGATTGGATGTTTTACATCTGCCAACTGCAGATCTTATCTGGCTGTTCAATAAAGACCCAAGTCAAACTATAAACCACGAACGAAGAATTTAGATTTTTGAATATACTGAAAAATTTGCACTAAAAACAAAAAGTGCGGGTGGAGGAAAGGAAGATAGAGCTGATCTTCCTTTCCTGCCTATGAATACGTTTTGGAGCTATTTACATGTAAATTGCTTTCCAACATCTAAATTTAGGCTTTAATAAGGACGCCAATTATGTCCAATACTACTGACATGTAATTGGGAGATTAAAATTCCCCAATACAACAAAGAACTATGCTGAGACAGTTTCATCTTGAATGATATCAAAAAGGGTACCCTGAGAGACGTTATGAAGAACAGAAGGTAATAAGAAGCATTAACCCTTGCGCTGCGATAATTCTCCCGCTGGGCGGGAGAATTAATGAGCGGGCGGTTTTTTGCACTGCCCCGGCCGTCCTCCGCACACGCCCACTGTGATGTATGATGGCCGGGGGCTGTCCTGCACAAGAAGGGGTTAAGGCACTAATACTACGATACTAACCAATACATGTATCTGAATGCACAGCAATGCCTCCCGGCTAACTCCCACTAAAAAGCACATAGGTTCAGACTCAGTTGAAAGGATGAGCAACTAGTGATTTTGTCAGATGTTCCAGGAAGCTACTTACTGCACCTACCTACAGAGGAATCTTTTCCCACCTTTCAAATGTAGGCCGGTTGCTGCTGGACAGGGAAAGGTGGACCAGTGGCCTCAAACAGCCGGTTGTACTTTAAAAAAATGTACTTCTCCCACAACAGTGAGTTGGCAACTGCTTTTGGGAAAGCACATTAATTGTAATTCAATGTACTAATTCTGTCTGTTCCCTGCACACCCGTTGTGCACACAAAGTCAGTGAACCCTATACATAACTTGGGCACAGTTACAGAAATCTCCACTGGGTTTGGCCCTTCAAACCATCTGTATTGATAACTGAAAATTAAGGAGTTTTGGACAGCATGTTATGTTATGTTATGTTATGTTATATAGTATTTCTTGAGCGCACTGTCACCGTAAGTTTCCTGGCGCTAATCGGATCCTAAGGTTGAAGAAGAAAAATTTAGTGCAGATGGGAAAAGAGTAGTGTTTTTAGAGATTTCCTGAAAGAAAGGAGGGAGCAGGAGGACTTAAGTGAAAGTGGGAGGGAGTTCCAGAGCTTAGGGGCCAGGCAAGAGAAACTGCGACCCCCAGATCTGGTGAGTTTGAAGCGGGGGACAACTAAGAGCCGGAGGTGGGTGGAACTCAAGGTGCGAGAGGGACAGTAAGGAGTGATGAGGGATTTAAGAAAAGCAGGAGAGTGGCCAGTAAGAGCCTTGAATACCAGGCAGTGGACCTTAAAGACTATTCTTTCACTGACTGGTAGCCAGTGGAGTTGACGTAATAGGGGTTTGGCCGACTGCCATCTGGGGATTTTAAAGGCAAGCCTAGCAGCCTGGTTCTGGACAATCTGTAGCCTAGACAGCTGGGATTTAGGGAGGCCGTGGTATATTGAGTTGGGGAAGTCCAGCCGAGACATCACCAAGGCGATTAAGACTTGCAGCAAGGCTTCGGGCGTCAGGAGGTGGGCGACTTTCCGTATCCTGTATAGCTGGAACATACAGGAGGATGTTACAGCACTCACCTGGGACTTGAGGGTGAGCCCAGAGTCGATGATAATCCCAAGGCTCTTTACACAGCCAGCAGGAGAGGGAGGTGTGCCGAGCTCGGTGGGCCAGTACTGGGGGCCCCAATAAGGGGCACTATTCCCAGGAAGTAGGAGCTCAGTTTTGCCTGGGTTGAGCTTTAGTTGGTTTTGATTCATCCAGTGCTGGATGTGCGTCATGGCCGTCCGAAAGTTGGTAACAGCATCAGGGGAGGTGAGGGGGAAAATAATTTGCAGATCATCCGCGTAATTAAACACGGTGACGTCCCACCTGCCTAAGGAGTGAAGGAGGGGTTGGAGATACAAATTAAAAAGGAGGGGTGACAAGGAGGAACCTTGAGGGACCCCGCAAGATGACGGGACACTGGTAGCGCTGAAAGGACCCAGGCTGACTGCCTGAGACCTCTCCTTTTAGGAAGGATTTAATCCAGGACAGAGCGGCCCCACAGACACCGGCGGACCCGACACGATGGATTAAGATGTTATGGTCCACCGTGTCGAATGCCGCCGAGAGGTCAAGTAGGACTAGTGCCTGGGGTAGTCCTTTGTCAGCATTGCTTCTGAGGTTGTCCAGCACGGCCACAATCACAGCCTCGGTGGAGTGGGCGGGTCTAAAGCCGGCTTGGTTGGTCGCTAGAAAATTGGACTCCTCGATGAATTGCGAGAGGCAAGTCGTGACATGAGCCTCCAGGATTTTGGACAGGAAGGGCAAGAGGGAGATGGGGCGGTAGTTAGCCAGGACCGCTGGATCTGCACCGGGTTTCTTCAGCAGGGGTACCAGTACGGCCTCCTTGAATGACCTGGGGACTATACCAGAGGCAAGGGAAGAATTGAGTAAAGGAAGAATGCAATGTGGAAGAGTATGACAAATATCGCGAAGCACAGAAGGGGGGCAGCAGTCCTTAGGGGAACCAGATTTCACGCGGCTAGACAGCTTGGCGAGAGATTCCGGGTCGAGTGTAGGGAACCGGGACAGGGTGGAGGTATTGGCAGGAGAGGGTACTGTAGTAACTTGGGGGGAGGAATGGGGGATGGAATTTTTAATTGTGATGATCTTGTCTATGAAAAAGGCATTTAGGGCACTGCATGACTCTGAGGAAGGAGGCAAAATCGGAAGTGTCCTGGCGTCTGATGTTAATTCGCCAAGGACCTTAAAGATCTCTTTAGGTTTGTTGGGGGCTGTTAAGATTCTGTCGGAAATGAAAGCCGACTTAGCTGTGATGATGGCTTTTTTGTAGGCTATCCGCGCGAACACATACGCTTCCCTGTCAGAGCTGAGATAATGGCGCCGCCATCTGCGCTCCAATTGGCGCAGCTCGAGGTGTTGCTGTTTCAGGGCAGGATTGTACCATTTATGGGAGTTGTTAGGACGTGTTCGAGGAAAGCAGGATAGGGGTGCGAATAGGTCGCTAGCCGTCGTAAGCCAGTGGGAGATGTTGGCATCCATGGTGTTGACATCTAGGGTGTCAAGAGTTGAAGGCTGGGTCTCGACAAGAGAGGAAAGGAAGGCAGATGAATCAAGAGTCTTCCATTTCCGAGCGGCTCCTCCGTGCCGTGAAGAGGGCCTGACCAGTCCCTTTACGAGGATGGAAGATTCGATCATTATATGATCGGACCAAACGCAGGGGGAGATAGTCAGGCCAGAAAGTGACACCCCCTGTGTCCAGATGTGGTCTAAGATGTTACCCCCGACGTGAGTGGGGGAAGTGACATGCTGAGTCAAGTTGAGGCTAAGAAGAGCCTCGAACAGTTCGGAAGCATGGGGGCCAGCATTAGCATGGTAAAACCAGTAGTTGAAGTCTCCAAACATGGCAATACGGGCTGAGGAGGTCATTAATACGGAGAGCTGCTCGCAGAGAGCAGCAGGAACCAAGGGCATAGGGGTGGGGGGACGGTACAGGACAATGAGGGTCAGGGCACCGGCTTCAGTTGGTAGGCTGATCACAAGGTTCTCGACGTCAGAGAGACATAATGACGAAGACGTGATGAAAGGTAAGTCTTTACGTATGACTGCTGCCACCCCACCGCCACGGCGGCCATTCGGCCGATTGGCGTTCAGTAGGTAATAATTGGGGGGTAGGGCAGCCAGGATGTCAGGGAGAGAAAGATCAGACAGCCAGGTCTCGGTGAGCAGCAAAATGTCTGGGTTCTCGGCCGTGAGCAAAAGGAAGATGTCGACGTGGTGTTGAGGGAGAGACCGAGTGTTAAGGTACAGTATATGAATACGAGTCTCAGGCGGGCTGAGGGCAGGCCCGGATGCCCGAGTGAGTCTGGGGGAAGGCAAGTCGGCCGAGATACCGAGAGACACCAAGCGGTCCCAGACTGTGGATGAAAGAGCACAGCGAGGACGCTGGAGATTTCTGAGTGAAGCAGAGGTGTAGGTAGTGGGAGGGGCAGCATCTCGGGGCCCAGGGCCCGTCCAGTCGCGGACGGGCGCAGACGGGCTTGCCTTAGGCGCGCCTTCGGCGCGCAAACGGCGTGCCTGCTGCGCCCGTCCGCTGCGCGAACGGGGAAAGCACATTATATATAGGGCCGATCAGGGCGTGGCCACAAGGGAGTGGGCGTGGCTCAGGGAGCGAGAGGCTGGCCCCACTGCAGCGTCTACCTCGGCTGCACGGGGGAAACTGAGGCGGGGAGAGGTCCCTACAAAAGTCAGGTACGTTTTATTTAAAATAATGAGGGCACAAAGTAGAACACAAAAAGGCTAAAAATCGTCTGCTTCAGACGAGGGCTCCCGCGGAAGGCAGGGGAGGATCCGATGCCGAGCTAGCAGTCAGCTCTTACCTATGACCTCAAGGTGGGCGTGGCCACAAGGGAGTAGGCGTGGCTCAGGGAGCGAGAGGCTGGCCCCACTGCAGCGTCTACCTCGGCTGCACGGGGGAAACTGAGGCGGGGAGAGGTCCCTACAAAAGTCAGGTAAGTTTTATTTAAAATAATGAGGGCACAAAGTAGAACACAAAAAGGCAAAAAATCGTCTGCTTCAGACGAGGGCTCCCGCGGAAGGCAGGGGAGGATCCGATGCCGAGCTAACAGTCAGCTCTTACCTATGACCTCAAGGTGGGCGTGGCCACAAGGGAGTAGGCGTGGCTCAGGGAGCGAGAGGCTGGCCCCACTGCAGCGTCTACCCCGGCTGCACGGGGGAAACTGAGGCGGGGAGAGGTCCCTACAAAAGTCAGGTAAGTTTTATTTAAAATAATGAGGGCACAAAGTAGCATTCTGAAATGTTAGAGTTCTTTTACCTCATAAAGAGCTATTCATTCTCTTTCAATTTTGATACTTACTCAGATTGGATGTACGTCAAAAATCTTGAAGATTTAGGGCCTGATTATGAGTTTGGTGGTCTCATGGAATGCCAAACCATGGTGGTGGTGCGGCAACCACTGCACCAGTGGTCCTACCGCCGTATTATGACTTTGGTGGTCAAACTGCCATTTGAGAGCCATAACCGCCGGGGATCCGAGATCCCTCAGTGCTGGTGCAGCGGTCTGAGGCTGAGATATGTTGGCGGTGCTGCTGCTGCACCGCATTGTATATTACGAGTTTCCAGACCTCCACACTTTTCATGGTGGTGAGCCCACCATGAAAAGTGTGGTAGTGAGGAAACTATAGGGCCCTACCTGGCCCCCCTGTTGCCTCAGGGCCATAGGGATGCATGCCGGGGGGCACATGGTGTGCCACCCTGTATGCATTTACCCTCAGTTCCTGCATGAGATGGACTTAACATTCCATGCCATGCAGGAATGCGCTTTGGTGTTCCCATTGTTGTAACTTTCTAAGGCTCGCTGCCTGGGACTTCCAAAGCACTGCCCGCTAGACCAGGAGAAAACTCTTAGGGGCCGATTAGGATGGCGGACGGACTTGCGTCCGTCCGCCATCCCAGAGGTGGAGGGACCGTCCGCATGGGCTGCGGCGGTCCCTCCGTGCAAATTAGGATGTGACCGCCACCCTGGCGGTCACATCCTGGATATTTAACATTGCGGCGGGTGCTGCTTCAAGCAGCACCCGCCGCAATGTTAAAAGTGCATCTTTAACATTTACATGCACAAAGCGGCAGGCACCGCGCGGTGCCTGCCGCTTTGTGCATGTAAATGCTGGGGGGTACCATAGGTACCCCCCATGTGCACCCCCCACCCGCCAACACCCTGGGGGCCCGCAACGGGCCCCCAAAATCAAAAGTACACATGCTTTTCCACGGCGGAAAAACCGCCGCGGAAAAGCATGTTTAGAAATGCATCCTAATTCGGCTGGCGGTGTCTGATAGACACTGCCAGCCAAATGAGAGCTTTTCCGCCGCGGTTGTAATCCAACCGCGGCGGAAAAGCGGCGGACAGAAACCAAGACCCACCAGCCATCGTAATGCGGCGGTGGGTCTTTGGTGAGTCCGCAGAGGATTTTCCGCCTCCTCCGGGCCGGAGGTGGCTTCCGCCGGCCCGGAGGAGGCGGAAAATCCTCCATCATAATGAGGCCCTAAATCTGGTTGGTGGTTGGTGGACGAGTTTGACGGTGTCATGGCAGGCCACTCCTATACCGCCAAACTTGTAATCAGGCCCCTAGCAGACATTTGTGTTTTTACGGCAGGATAAGCCCCAGATCTTTATATTCAACAGAGCTAATTTACTTTCAGGCCACTACAGCCAACCTAATATACTTACAGTCAACTACGTGACTAATATGAATGAAAAATTGTGAGGTTGATTGTGTGCTTTCGAGAAATAAGAAACAAAGCAAATGGGTTCTACAAGAAGCATGGGAATATGTTGTATGATAGGGTACTGTGCTCAAATGATCAATATCAATATTAATGTAATCTGTAGCAAAGATATCAGAAGTGGAGAAAGTATAGAGATATAAATCAACATATGTCTTTGAAGAAGACACTGAAAAAGCATAGAAACATGTTCTATGAAACAGGCGTGCCATGCTCAAATGACAATATCCATATCAATGCAATCCTTGTCAAAGATAGCAGATGTCGAGTATGAGTATAGAAGTAAAGAACCATCAGCCTGATTCATGAACGGGCCGTTTTGCGAGCCCCTAATAGCGATTCATAGCGAATCGCTATTGAGGACTCGCAAAACGGTATTCATGTAGGAATTGCTAAATAAATAGCGATTCCTACACATTCCTTATTTGCGAGTAGCAAATTGCTACTCGCAAATAAGGAATAACTCCCCATTCATTCCTATGGGCCAAAAGGCCCATAGGAATGAATGGGGTGTATCCCTTATTTGCGAGTAGCAATTTGCTACTCGCAAATAAGATAGCGATTTTAAGGGTGCCAGGGGTGTCCAAAGGACACCCTGTAGCACCCCTTAAATGCACATTTGAACAGGTGTTGCGCACACACATGTCCAAAGGACATGTGTGTGTGCAACATGCAACTTAGAAAAATGCTTTTAAAAGCATTTTTCTAAGTTTTTGCTATTTACCGAGAGGTCTGACCTCTCGGTAAATAGCGGCCCAAAATTGCTAATTCGCAATTTTTAAAAGTGTCATGAATAGCATTTAAGGAATCTCTAATAGAGATTCCTTAAATGCTAATCCTCGCATATTTGCTAATTCTTTATTAGCGATTTTTGCATTTGGGATTGTGAATCCCAAATGCCAAAATTGCACTCGCAAAAGGCAAGACTCTGAGAATTTTGCCCTTTGCGAGTGCAATTTAGCTTCATGAATCAGGCTGCATGTTTCTTGAAAATGCATCACATTATGGTGTCAGTGGTTTGAGCATGACAACGAGGGGTCAATCAAAAATCAAAGACAGTGTGACTCTATTCTTTAGTGTGAATTGCTAGGCTCTGTAAGTCTAGAAATGCAATGATATGAGTTGTAATACATTGTGAATTATCCAAGGTGTGCATGTGATGGTATAAGAATGAATGGTGCTCCACAAAAGGCATATGAAATGGGGAAATGTAAGGAAATGATTACCACAGTTTGCAGTTTTGGTTTAGGTTGCAATAATTGTCCATGACAAAATTCCCCTGGCGTGAATAGCAAGGTGTCATGTGGTATCTAATGCTGATAGCACCAAGGGTGGGAGAACAGAACGTTGTACAAAAAAAAACATTATTCGTACCGGTCACCCTCACATTGCATCCATCACTGTTTCCTTATTGGTTTGTCCATTAAACAAGTCTTATTCAGCTACAGGTATTTAAAGAACAGTGGCACAGTGAACGCATTGCTATAGCTTTACTCTATACTCAGTGGGTGCATTGGAAATAATTAGGAAGCAGCAAAGAAGATGAATACTAGTCCAAGTTTGAGCATGGCTTGGTGTGCTATGTATACATTCCGATTAAGACTAAAAGCTGACAATATGCTTTAGAATTTAGTGTGCATGCGGAAGGGAAACGTTAACTTGTGCTTCACAGACATGAAAAAGTATTTAGGCACTCTAGATGAACATATTGTTAATCAAAGTTACATATCACACTGTTGTGGATATGGAAGCATGGAAATATGTGCTTTTTAGGACTGAAGAGCAGAAGGCATAAGTCTAATAATACATTTATGGACTTCATAAATGCCTGTGTCAGATGATGGTTAGCCATGTCTGGTTAAGGTTTAATGCTGATAGTCCACAAAGATGTGTTAGCGTGGCTGAAAATTATTATGTGGCTGAGGTCAGAGAAAGAAAGGGGCTATACTAGCAGTCACTATTAGTTAAGGATGTGGTTCAAATCCATCAGTCAAAACATGATCTCATTTTATTGTCAAAAAAGGCCACAATGAATGAAGAACTAATGTAAAAAAAAAAAGAAAAGCAGAACGCAGAGTCAATGTCTTTCAGTTCCATGTTAGTAACATGTTTTAGTCCTTAATGTAAAATAGATTAAAATGTACACAGTTCGAAGTCTTTGTTGAGGCCCCAACTGTTATTGTTGAGACTCAGAATCTAGTGGGCTTCTCTTTTTCTGAATATTAATTCACTGTCTCCAATGTGTTGGTTGGTTTAGTTTGTTCTTTTGGGTGATATGTAAAGGTTGTTTTTGTATTATACATTCAGGAGGTAGCAGTTAGAGAGGGACTGTCTTGTGTTCAGGGTATTAATTGCCCACTTTTATATTTGGATGTGAAACTTGTGATGTCTCCTTGCACTGACAAAATAAGCTAACTTGCATGTGTAGCTTTGGACAACGAGGCATTATTTTTGAGGCCTGCACAAAAAATATGTCTATATTTGTCCTTCACTGGGAACCAAACACCCCAATGTAGCGCTTGAATCTCAGAGGGTAGCATTGCGGAGTAGTCTTAGGCTTACTCAAGGGAGGTGGTGAGGGATAGTAATCGCTATTTACGCAGAAATAACACTCAATAATTGATTGTCCAGTCTGTAATTCTCTTTATAAAAAGGAAGAGTACATTTATTACACACACTACTCAATATTATACATCAATTTACAAATATACATAAGCTGTTGGAAATACTTCATGACATTGCATAACATTCCCACCCCTCCCTCAGGGGAGGTCTAGTAATACCACTCCGATGTATGCACATCATCTTGCCCCCAAATGCACTGAGCTGACCATAACCTGGAGCGAGGACCCTTCACACTGGAACCATCCCAGTGGTGGCCCACCCCTTATCTCAACTAGCATTTATAATGGGAACACCTGCCATAGTGACACATAACCCTGACTCATACTGACCCTACAGTTTATCCACTTAACCCCTTCGCTGCTATGCCTCCCCCCGCCCCCCCCCCCCCCCTGTGCTATGCCTTTTTTTGGCTATTTGGGGTAGTGCGCGCTTACGCCTCTGTAACTTTTTGACCACATAAGGTATCCATGCCAAATTTGTGGCCTTTTCTTCCAACATCATGGGGATTCTAAAGGTGTCCAGGGTTTGTGGATTCCATTGGAGGGGTTCCAATAATTAGCTAAAATACAGCAACATTTTGTTTTTTTCCGGAAAAGTGGGAAAAACGGGCTACAAATGAAAGCATCTGGGTTTCTCCCTGCAGATGTTTTCGAAAAAGGGTTTGTGGGGCTAAAACCACAATTTTCCCAGCTTTTAGAGAATGACAGACTTTTGTCAGAAAACCAAAATGTTTTGCACAGTTTTGGCATTTTTCTGGGACATAGCCTATTTTTGCTATTTTTTGTGCTTTCAACCTTCTTCCAGTTAATGGTAAAAAATGAGTATGAACACAATAATGAATCCTGGAGAGCTATACATTTTAGAAAGGTAGACACAATTCTGAATCTAGCAAGGGGTCATTTGTGTAGATCCATCAAGGTTTTGTAATGAAAACTAACAGTTAAAAATTAGAAAAATTGAAAATTAGTTGAAAAAAACTGCCTTTTGTGTCAATGTTTTCACCTCTAACTTCTTGTAATTATTACAGCAATATACTGTTACATCCGCTAGACCTTCCTGGTTGTGGGGATATATAGGACTTGTAAGTTCACCAAGAACCAGACGAACCCAGAGTCAAAAACTGTGTAGCAATTTGCAATGGCTTTTTATTATATACCGGGTATATAGCAATTATTGTGTGAAAATGTATACATTGAAAAATTGGTATGAAAGACACCTATGTTTTTCTGAAATGGGAACAAATTAAAGAGTTTAGAAACAGTACATATTTGCACATTTTCAAAATTGGGAATACTCATAATAGCATGAGAATTATTGGTCATTTTTCAAAATGACTTCTTTTTTACACAATGTCTTTCATTTGGAATGTAGAAATGCATCAAAAATCAATAGGTAATAACAGTTGCTTTACAAATCTGAATTACCCTAAGTCTCCCGATAAAAATGGTACCTTATTTGTGTGGGTAGGCATAGTGTCCACGACCGGAAAGGGCTCAAAGCCCAACGTGAACACGCCACATTTTCACAATGAAAATTTACCCTTTTTTTGCGAAGTGAGTAGCTGTTGTTTTTTAACCCTAGCTCTGCCGGCACCTAGGGAAACCTAGCAAACCTATACATTTTCAAAAACTAGACACCCAGGGAAATCCAGGATGGGGTGACTTGACTGCCTCACACCAGGTTCTGTTACCCAGAATCCCTTGCAAACCTAAGAAATTGTCAAAAAAGCCACATTTTCCCCACATTTCTGTGGTGGAAAGTTCTAAAATCTGTGTGGATCCACAAATTTCCACCCACCCCACGTTTCCCAAAGTCTTTCGAGAAAAATGGTACCTCACTTGTGTGGATCGGCCTAGTGCCCGCGACAGGAAACGGCGCAAAACACAATGTGGTCACGCCTCAATTTCGCAGTGAAAAATGACCCTTTTTAGGCAAAGTGCCTAGCTGTAGTTTTTGAACCATAGCTCTGCCGGCACCTAGGGAAACCTAACAAACCTATACATTTCTAAAAACTAGACACCCAGGGGAATCCAGTATGGGGTGCATTTACTGCCTCACACCAGGATCTGTTACCCAGAATCCCTTGCAAACCTAAAACCTAAAAAATTGTCAAAAAAACAAATTTTCGCTACATTTCTGTGGTGGAAAGTACTGGAATCTGCGTGGATCTACAAATTTCCACCCTCCCTGCGTTTCCTAAAGTCTTCTGAGAAAAATAGTACCTCACTTTTGTGGATCGACCTAGTGCCCGCGACAGGAAACGGGAAACGTGGTCACACCTCGATTTTGCAGTGAACAATGACCCTTTTTTGGCAAAGTGCCTAGCTGTAGTTTTCTAACCCTAGCACTGCTGGCACCTAAGGAAACCTAGCAAACCTATACATTTTTGAAAAGTAGACACCCAGGGGAATCTAGTATAGGGGAACTTGACTGCCTCCCACCAGGTTCTGTTACCCAGAAACCCTTGCAAACCTAAAACATTGTTAAAAAAACACATTTTCCCCACATTTCTGTGGTGGAAAGTTCTGGAATCTGCATGGATCTACAAATTTTCACCCACCTCGCGTTCCCCAAAGTCTTGCAAGATAAATGGTACCCACTTGTGTGGGTCAGCCTAGTGCCTGCGACAGGAAACGGCGCAAAACGTAACGTGGTCGCACCTCAATTTCGCAGTGAAAAATGACCCTTTTTTGGCAAAGTGCCTAGCTGTAGTTTTGTAACCCCAGCTCTGCCGGCACCTAGAGAAACCTAGCAAACCTATACATTATTGAAAAGTACATACCAACGGAAATTCAGGATGGGGTGACTTGACTGCCTCCAACCAGGTTCTGTTACCCAGAATCCCTTGCAAACCTAAAAAATTGACCAAAAAAACAAATTTTCTCCACATTTCTGTGGTGGAAAGTTCTGAGATCTGCGTGGATCTACACATTTTCACCCCCCCCCCCACGTTCCCCAAAGTCTTGAGGGAAAAATGGTACCTCACTTGTGTGGGTTGACCTAGTGCCTCCAACAGGAAATGGCGCAAAACCCAACATGGTCACACCTCAATTTCGCAGTGAAAAATGGTCCTTTTTTGGCAAAGTGCCTAGCTGTAGTTTTTGAACCCTAGCTCTGCCGGCACCTAGGGAAACCTAGCAAACCTATACATTTTTTAAAAGTACACACCCAGGGAAATCCAGGTTGGGGTGACTTGACTGCCTCCCACCAGGTTCTGTTACCCAGAATCCCTTGCAGACCTAGAACATTGTTAAAAGAAAACGAATTATCCCCACATTTCTGTGGTGGAAAGTTCTGGAATCTAAATGGATCTCTACTAAATTTCCATGGACACCGCGTTCCCCAAAGTCTTATGAGAAAAATGGTACCTCACTTGTGTGGCTCGGCTTAGTGCCTGTGACAGGAAACGGCGCGAAATGCAACGTGGTCACACCTCAATTTTGCAGTGAAAAATTACCCTTTTTTGGCAAAGTGCCTTGCTGTAGTTTTTGAATCATAGCTATGCCGGCACCTAGGGAAACCTAGCAAACCTATACATTTCTGAGAAGTAGACATCCAGGGGCTTCCATGGAGGTATGGCTTGCGTGGATCCCCCAACGTTTGCTTACCCAGAATACCCGGCAAACCTCAATTTGTGCTGAAAAGAATCACTTTTTAGCCTCCACCCTAGCAAGAAACTTCAAAAAACAAATCCCTGGTGTTTAGTGGGCTTTCTGCCCCCCAGAAGGTGCAGATTAGGGGCAAATGCCTCGTCTGCCCCCAGGGGGGCAGAAAGACTGTAATGGTTGTGGGGGTGGGGGCATGGGCTTGCCCATTTTGGGCAGCCCCCATCCTTATTTTAAATTTCTTTAAAAATCCCTGGTGTCTAGTTGGCTTTTTGCCCCCCTGGGGGGAAGATTGGGGGCTACTGCCCCCATCTGCCACCCAGGGGGGACAAAAAGACTAAATTGTGCCAATTTAAATTGGGGGGAGCAAAGGCCCTTCCCCCCCCTCCCTGGTGTCTAGTGGGTGGATCCCTGCTTGGGGATCGCCCTCCTGTGGCGATCCCCAAGCAGGGATCCACTGGGGAGGGGTACCATTGGAAAGGGAAACAAATGAGACTCTTGGCTCATTTCAGTTTCGGTTTTACTGAAATTACGTCAGTGCGACAAGGGGGGGGCACTGTGATTTAACCCCTTGCATGCTCATGACGAGCTGGACTCGTCATGAGCATGCAAGGGGTTAAATCACAGTGGCTGACAGTTGGGGTGTTCAACTAACGCAGTAGCAAGAATACCTGTCTAGGCATCACTTAGAATGACAATACTTATCATATCTCGTAACAGATGTAATGCAAGTCAATTACAGCCCCTAAAAGACTTCACCTTTATAATCACATGATTATGCAATTACAACCAGGCACCCTGGCAAGAATGCCTAGTAACATATCACCAATTTACTTATCATTTCATATATTACAGGTGACTTCCAGTCCCCACTAGGAACACATTAGGTAAATGCACAACCAGTGCCCTTACACCTTTCCACCCCTAGGGGGTGTTACCTCAGTGGCAGATCATGTTTTAACCTCGCACACTTCGGTACAGTCCTAAGCAATAGCTGCAGTACACAAGTTCCAGCATTAGGAAACCTTTAACAAACATGAATAGCCCTTGGTGGGTTCTTTCCTTCCAGAGATTGATTACGAATTAGTCGCGCAAGCGGGTGTACTGCAGACGCATTTGCTGCTAGTTGTGTTATTTTCTGAAACTTTTAACCTGTGACATTTTAAAACTGCATAAATTGTTTTTACCTGTTCTGGCGCGCTACTCCCCGGTCCACCGCAGCAATTACATGCTGATTGCGTGGAGGGAGGTACAGCGCTCGCACTTCCGGTTTGTTCCGAGTTGGGCAGCCATGTTACCGATCATGACGGTCTAGTCTCCCCCCACCTCCCTGACTACAAAAGGGCTGAACACCCAGGCGCTCGACAGATTGATTACGAATTAGTCGCGCAAGCGGGTGTACTGCAGACGCATTTGCTGCTAGTTGTGTTATTTTCTGAAACTTTTAACCTGTGACATTTTAAAACTGCATAAATTGTTTTTACCTGTTCTGGCGCGCTACTCCCCGGTCCACCGCAGCAATTACATGCTGATTGCGTGGAGGGAGGTACAGCGCTCGCACTTCCGGTTTGTTCCGAGTTGGGCAGCCATGTTACCGATCATGACGGTCTAGTCTCCCCCCACCTCCCTGACTACAAAAGGGCTGAACACCCAGGCGCTCGACAGATTGATTACGAATTAGTCGCACAAGCGGGTGTACTGCAGACGCATTTGCTGCTAGTTGTGTTATTTTCTGAAACTTTTAACCTGTGACATTTTAAAACTGCATAAATTGTTTTTACCTGTTCTGGCGCGCTACTCCCCGGTCCACCGCAGCAATTACATGCTGATTGCGTGGAGGGAGGTACAGCGCTCGCACTTCCGGTTTGTTCCGAGTTGGGCAGCCATGTTACCGATCATGACGGTCTAGTCTCCCCCCACCTCCCTGACTACAAAAGGGCTGAACACCCAGGGGCTCGACAGATTGATTACGAATTAGTCGCGCAAGCGGGTGTACTGCAGACGCATTTGCTGCTAGTTGTGTTATTTTCTGAAACTTTTAACCTGTGACATTTTAAAACTGCATAAATTGTTTTTACCTGTTCTGGCGCGCTACTCCCGGGTCCACCGCAGCAATTACATGCTGATTGCGTGGAGGGAGGTACAGCGCTCGCACTTCCGGTTTGTTCCGAGTTGGGCAGCCATGTTACCGATCATGACGGTCTAGTCTCCCCCCACCTCCTAATCTATTTAGGTTGCAGTTTTTACGCGCAGCGGTGACGCGCAGCGGTAGCGCCTTGAACGCGCCGAAGAGGCGCCAAAGAGAAGCCAGTCTGCGCCAGTCCGCGTCCAGACGCTTCTAGCTTCTGGCTCGGCATAATGGTAGGACATCATATCTGTTATAGTGCTTCCTTTTTGCACTCTTTACGGCCTATAGTTGACCCACCTTGTCTACATTCGGTCCTTCCTAGCATTATAAACGCCGCCTGTAAAACATGTCACTGGTGTTTATCCTCTCTGACTCCAGCCTTACAGTGTTCCACACACATCAAAAATATGTTTCTTCTCAACTGCCGGTCCCTGCCCAAACACCATACGGAACTGGCGTTATTGATTGAGGAGCTTAACCCCGAGGCCCTCTTTCTAACCGAGACATGGCTCCAGCTACAAAATGACCCAGCATCAGTATGGGCCATTCCGCAGGGCTATACCATCAAACGACTGGATCGCCAGTCTGGTAGAGGTGGAGGACTGGCCATCATATATAGAGATATCTATACATGTCGTGTCACCTCCTCCACCACATTAGCCTGTGAGAGTCTATGCTTTGCCCTTGAATTCTCCCATACCTTCACTTTCTCTGGTATTTTAGTTTATCGACCACCTGGTCCCCTTGGCGATTTCATCACTGATATGACGGATATAGCTGCTAACTTGGTGCTCACCGGAGCAAATCTTACCTTGCTGGGTGACCTAAATTTGCACCTAGACGATCCGTTGGATGGCGCCGCCAATAGCCTCCGCTCAAATCTTCAGGCGATTGGCCTGTCTCAAAAGGGGTTCCATGCAACACATAATAAAGGACACCTTCTAGATCATGTTTATAGTAATCTAGACACCCTTTCGGCCGAAGCACCGATTCCACTACCCTGGACCGATCATTTTTTAATTCCCCTTACCTGGCCCATAGGTACTTCCCCGACACTACAAACCCAGGAAAAATATTGGGGTAGGAAATGGAGCTCTTTATCGCCCCTTAAATGGGAACAAGTCCTCTCTGAACATCCACCTCAGAAAACGAGCAACTCCAATAGGGCAGCCATTAACTTTGATAATTGGATTTCTGATACTCTCGACCAAGTTCTTCCGAAAGGCTCTCTGCAAGCTATAAAAAGATCCAAAGTTGCTCCTTGGTATTCTCCTGCTCTTAGAACTTTGAAACAAGGATGCCGCAAAGCGGAGAGAGCTTGGAGGAAAGATCGCTCTCAGATGAAGGAATCAGAGTACAGAACTGCAATTATGCATTATAAAAATGAAATAAAACTTGCCCAAGTCGAGTTCTATGGAACCAAAATCATTTGGGCAGCGAACGCCCCTAGAGAAATTTTAAAATCGCAAAATCTCTCATTTCTCCTCCCCCTGAGCTCCTGGCATCAGATGGTGCACAGGCCCGATGTGATAATCTCGCCACTTTTTTCTTTCAAAAGATTCAGACCATATACTCCCTATTCCCAACTGGTGGGAATGACACGGGTCTTATTCCCACGTCAGATCCTGATCTGCCCTTGTCCTGCTCACTGGTTACCTTTCCCCTCTTGGATTTCGGTATACTGGATAAATTGGTCCATAAAGTCACTTCTGGATCTCCTAATGACCCGGCTCCTCCGCAGGCCTTAGTTAAAGTGATTGATACTATTCGTCCGCACATCTTAGATGTCCTTAACACCTCCATCACCTCTAACTCCGTTCCTGCCCCATGGAAGTGTGCGATGGTTAGGGCCCTGTTAAAGAAACCAAACTTGGATCAGAATAACCTGTCCAATGTTCGGCCCATCTCGCTGCTCCCGTGGATGAGTAAACTGGTGGAAAGACATGTCAATAAGGTCTTAGTGGATTATTTGGAGTCTAATAATCTACTACGTGTCTCCCAGACGGGGTTCCGCCCTCAGCATGGCACTGAAACTGCCCTTCTGGCAGTAACGGAGGCAGCTAGAGCCATAATGGACCAGGGAGGAAAAACAGCCATTATACTGCTCGATCTAAGTGCCGCGTTCGACACAGTTAACCATGCCACATTATTACATCGTGTGAAGAGCATGGGTGTGTCGGGCGCGGCCCTTGCTTGGCTGACCTCCTTCCTGGACGAGCGTTTTTTTCGGGTGTTTGAGGGCGAGGTGGTATCATCTAAGCATCCGCTTAGCTGTGGGGTTCCTCAGGGCTCCTCCCTGAGCCCCACCCTTTTTAACATTTATATGCAGCCTCTAGAGGAGATAGTCCACCCATTTGGTGTGCGGATTATCACCTACGCAGATGACACCCAACTGGTGGTCTCCCTGGACCATTCGGAGGGTTCATCTAACATCTTGGGCCCCTGTCTAGAGGCTGTTGCTAAGTGGATGCAATCTTCCCACCTCAAACTCAATGGGGAGAAGACCGAGATCATGTTATTGGGCAATCCTTCTTTGACCAACTTAACTTCCATCTGGCCCTCATGTCTCGGTGCTCCCCCTCCCCCTAAACCCCTGATAAAGAGCTTGGGAATCTGGCTCGACAAAGCCCTGGATTTTTCAGCTCAAGCCAGTAAAACTGCCTCCACTTGCGTTGGGTTGATGAAAATGCTCCGCAAAGTGCTCCCTTTGCTCCCAATCCAGGCGAGGAGGGTCATGGTGCAGGCCCTTATACTTTCTCGCCTGGACTATGGAAATGTGTTATATCTGGGAGCCCCTGCGGCAGTGGTCAACAGGCTCCAAGTCACCCAAAACTGTGCCGCCCGACTGCTGTTCAACATCCCTCGCTGGCAATCAGCCAGGAAGGCTCTAAAAGAACTCCACTGGCTTCCTGTGGCTGCTCGAACACAGTTTAAGGCCATGTGCATCTTGCACAAATCTCTCCATCGAACAGGCCCTGCTATTCTGCATTCTCTAGTGTCACCTTACATCCCCTCCAGAGCTCTCCGCTCTGGTACACTGCATCTGGCAACCTCATCCAAAATTAAAAAGGCCAGATGGGGCGGGCGTTCCTTTACCCACACAGCGGCAAGACTTTGGAACTCTCTGCCTCTTACCCTGAGAGAAAACAGCAACCTACTGTCCTTTAGGAAGGCCTTGAAGATCCACCTGTTTGCAAAAGCGTATTAAGTACCCGTTGGCCCGACACAGTAATCAGTCTAAAGCGCTGCGAGGCCTCCGGGTAGTTATGCGCTATAGAAGTGTAATTTTTCATTTCATTTCATTTCAGTCCCCCAGAGACAGAGGGTGGGGACGTTTGCTGTCTGTGCTAGGGGAGACTGTGTTGCTCCTGCAGCTTCCCCTGCACCTTTGCCCACAAATGGTGGTAGCCCCATATTCCTGGGGTCACCACATGCTGAAAACGCAGGTTTTCCTGCAGGCTTGCACATGCCCTGCTGGGCATTATGGGGCTCTTTTCTCTTAGCACATGAATTTTTGAGTAGTGGCTCTCCCGCTGCCTTGCAGAGAGCCGGGTTGCCTTCCCTGGTGGCCTCACATCACATTCACATCTCTTCGGGGGCCTTGTCTCACCCAGGCACCCCGCATCCAGGTAGGTTGGTGAGCAGCTCGGGGAGCCCACCCCCGGCTGCTCTTGCTGGCTCCCCAACTGGCCAGCACCCTCGCGTGCTGCCATGGGAGGTAGCGCTTCATTCTGGTTTGCCTGCTGTGGGCAGACACGGATGATGCAGTCGATCGGGCGGGGCCGCGTGTGAGTGTGACGGCACTACCCCTCCTTCCTAGTGAGGGGGTGTGATGGCATTTCCCCCTCCCCCTTGCTCAAACTGGGGCCTGGAGTTGGGGGTCCCGGGCCCCAGGGAATTGTTCATTGGGGGCGCGATGGTGCTTCCCGGCTTCTGTTCAGCAGGGCCAGGAGTTGGGGGTCCCGGGCCCCTTGCACAATTTCACGGTCTTCGTCGGGGGCCACAATAGGCTCCTGGCACCCCCTTAGGGCAATTTCACGGGGAGCTTGACGGCACTCTCTGACTTTACTTCTCAGAGGCACAGGAAGGAGAGCCTGGGCCTGGTGGGCACCTTTATGGGGCTGCAACGGCGCTCCCCAGCATCTCCTTCTTCAGGGAGCAGCCCTCGGAACCTGAACCACCCCAGGGGCACCTCCAAGACCCCTAGCGGAGCCCTAAGCGTTTCGTTGTCGGTCTGTACAAGGGTCAAAGACCGCCTTCCTTCTGGGGGCATATCTCGGCCCCCATGTGGCTGATTTTCACCATCTTGGCCTCTTCACGCTCCTGGTGGTCAGCCCTAGCCACCTGGAGCACTTTTTACCACCCTCCTTGCCTCCAAGAGGGTGACTCTGCAAGGCGCTGTCTTCACTGGCTCCCTGCGCCAGCCTTTCAACTGGCTCGCCTTTTGGGCCTCTCTTCTCCTTGCGCAGAGGCCCAGGCTTCTCCTCACTGGCCCTGGACTCCCTAAAAGGCGCAGTCCAAGGTCATGGGACAGTCAAGGGGTTCCTCCTTCCAACTGCCCATGGCGCCAGGCTACAGCACCAGTCTTCCTCAGCAAGACCACACTCCAGAGAGACTCATCCTGTGCAAGACCTTTTAAAAGAAATTGAAGGGGGCTGGCAGGAAGGCACTTCTGCCATATCCTGCAGCAACACATCACCTCTCTGCCCCTGCTCCCTCTTTCCTGCACAGGCCTCTGGGGTACTTCAAAATAGCGTCGTCCAGGGGTCTTATGCCACATGGTCTCTGAAAAGCCCCCTTGCTGACTTCATGACCATGACCCCGAGAAGGCCTGGTGCCTGGCATCGGGTGACAGCTGCTGATGGATAACCTGCAGCTTCACCCACCATAGCCCTTTGATGCTACAGCTTGGGGAGGAAGGTAATTAATCCAGCCTGTCTGGGTCACACCCGGCCAGGCTCTGGTTATGAGCTGAGTCAGAGGAATATGACATTTCTGGATGACCCATAAGCAGTACAGATATGACTCAGCAGAAGACTTATTTTTACACAGCTTACAGTGTACTTTGGTACATGTCTAGAATTTGTAGGCCCTAGGGAAGTGAAACTACCCCATGTGGTCTCTGTCTTCATAGCATAGGAGAGTGCTGGAGTGTTCCTACAGTGAAACAGTAAAGCACACTGAGTTTCCCTTACATGTGTCTCCCCATATTAAAAAGCCAATTCCATGTCACCACATAACTCTGCATGCCTCCTGCCACAACATTCTATTGGTACCTACTCCAGGAATCTCCCCCGGGCAGCCCTTACACGGGTGCACACATGTATGTGCACACGTGTCCACATTTAACCAGTCCGGTGCCCCTTACCCTGGCTGCAGCGCAGCAAGCTTCTCTCACAAGGCAGACACCAGTGAAATCCACATGCAGCCTATTTCATCATGAGTTCACTGTGGGTAAGTCCCAACTTATAAGACTCCCCCACAGTAACAGCTCAAAAATTACGTGTTCAAAAAGCAAAAAATCCAGGCGGCTCAGATGGTCAGAACCACCCTCTAACAGTAGCCATGTGCAGGAATCATGTAAAATACACACTTGATCTTACAGGTTATCCACTGTCATATTGGATATGAAGTTGCATGGAGGTATTGACAATATTCGTTTTTTTTATAACCACATTTTTATCATGTTGAACAAGGCAAGCATCATTCATTGTGATACAAATATTGGTCCAGGACAATTATAACTCCAGAGTATAGTCTCGAAATTGAGCAGTCGAATAACTTTACTTAAAGCAGGTAACCCCTGATAAGTCCCTCCCAGTACCTCTAAAAGGCCCACAAAGGCCACACAAGACTCAAATCAATAGGGTGGCTGAGTACCATTAAAATATCACAATCCACCTCTTCCTAAAAGGGCAGAAAAACTGGGCAGTCCCAAACCACAAGAAAGGAGTCTGTGTCAGGGCAATGACAGCGTGCACACACCACCTGAGCAGTACGGTCCACCTGGGATGTATGACGTTACAACGCATACTTTCACAACGCATACCATTACAACAAAACTTTTAAATGCAGTATCCATTACAACGCATGCCATTACAACGCATGCCATTACAACGCAGCTGCTATTACAACGCATGCCATTACAACGTAAGTATGGGTAAGTATTTTTTAGGGTAAGTGTTGGATAGTGTAGGGGTTAAAATTACTATTCTAACTCCAGGGGAGCATAATAGTAGGGTAAGTGTTGGATGGTGTAGGGGTTAAAATTTAATGAAATACTTACCCATATTTACGTTGTAATGGCATGGGTTGTTATGTCAGCTGCATTGTAATGGCATGCGTTGTAATGGCATGCCTTGTAATGGATCCTGCGTTGTAAAAGTTTAGTTGTAATGGTAGTGCATTGTTTTAGTTGCGTTGTAATGGCTGTTTCCCGTCCACCTGTAAGTGGCATGGAGATAGTTAATTTTGATCATTCTCCACTGTGAATAGATCGCCAATTTTCTGGAGGCTAAGTATGCTTCCCTCCAATCATCATTGTCTAGTTCTCCCATTTCTGTTGAAGGGAAGCAAAACCATCTGATGCATTGATCATCAGTGAGCAATAGATTCCCAATATGACCCCCTTACCCAAGCACCCATGAGAAGTTTAGCTTCTAACGGACTATATTCTGGGATCTCAGCATCCAATGGGATATAAGTCTGCAGGCCATAGCACAATTGGAGGAAATGAAGAATTGATTGTGTGTGAGAGAAAGCATATTGGTCTCGTGTTTACTGAAAAGGACATTAGTATGCCTCCCCAGCGAACATCCCTGAAATACATGATCCCTATTTGATCCCAGTGGACGAATCCCTGAGACCCGACACCTGCCAAAACCAGGTGCCTGGCCAGAAAAGGGTCAGATCTGTCAGATGGTGTTCAAATTAAATTAAACGTAAAGCTGCCCTCCAGCAACATACAGCCACTTGGGTGCAGGAGGACACCACCAGAGGCAGCTGGTCTCCATATAAAAGGCAGAGAAGCCCCTCACACCCCAACAGGTGTAGCCCTAGACGGTATTCTGGGTCCTCCTGCCCACCCACAAACCATTCATTAATGGGAGCCAGATGGGCAGCAGGGTAGTAACCATACATTTCGGTCATACCAAGGCACCCGTCAAATGGAGATCAATCAATCAATCAATCATGCCATTTGTATAGAGCACTACTCACCCGGTAGGGTCTCAAGGCGCTTGGGGGGAGGGGTATGCTACTGCTCGAACAGCCAGGTCTTGAGTTGTATCCTAAAGGCGAGATGGTCCTGGGTCAGCCGAAGGTGGATGGGGAGGAAGTTCCAAGTCTTGGCAGCCAGGTAAGGGAAGGATCTTCCTCCGGCGGTGGCTCTTCGGATGCGTGGTACGGCTGCGAGGGCGAGGCTGGTGGACTGTAGCTGGCGGGTGGGCGTGTAGAAGGTCAGGCGGTCGTTGAGGTACTTGGGGCCCAGGTCGTGGAGAGACTTGTGTGCGTGGGTGAGGAGCCGGAACGAGATTTCAGTGCCGTTGGGAAGGCTATACGTTGCCCTCCTGCTAAGGGTCATCAGTTTCAATGTCAGTGAATGAAACCATCTCCGAGGAATCAGATATAGAAAGTTTCCAAGGCTGTGGAAACAGTTTGGAAGTTAAGGGACTAAGCCAATTCCAGAAAGTGTGAAATATGAATCCCCAGATTCATAAAGGAATTCCAACAAACAGGTCATCCTGTGGTGATCCCCAAACAGGGATCTACTAGAGAGGGGTACCATTGCAAAGGGGAGAGTCTACCCTTCACAATGATACCTCTCCAATCTGCCTATGCACTCTGGGGGCTGAGATAGCCGTGCTTGCAAGTAGGCAGTGAAACTGAAATGAGACAATCGGCTCATTTCACTTTTATTTTCAGTGAAATTACATCAGCGTACTGTGCACGCTGATAGTCATTTCACTGAGAACCCAGAACAGCCTCGGGACCTGGGGAAGCTCTTCCCAGGCCCCTGAGGCTGTTTTGGAAGAAAGGAAATCCCTTTGGTGCCAGAACCAGAGGAATTTCCAGTGCCATGTGCACAGACGGGAAACATCGTTTACAACGCAGGGATTACATCGCGATGCTATTACATCACGGTTTTCACAACGCAAGTCATTACAACGACTTGCGCTGGATGGCGCTCTAGGACAAGGAATAGTATCCTTTACTATCCAACACCTTCCCTACTGTACGTAGACTGGAGTTGGAATAGTAAATTATACTACTCCTAAATCCAGCACCCTCCAACGCAAGTCGTTACGACGTGCGTTGTAAAAACGCGATGTAATGTACTGCGATGTAAATGTTTGCATTGTAACGTCATACATCCACACAAACATGCAGGAGCTGCCCGACACACATGAGCACCACTGCATCGGACGGCTCCCGTGCATCCTACGCATGCAAGGGGTTAAGGCAATTGATTAACGATGACTTCTCCTCCTCTACCACATTCCATTTAAATTTGGCCAGGTTCTTAAATTTCATATCGGAGCTTATTGCTGAGTCATAGTGTGGCCTAAGAGACAGCTATGGTTTCTATTTTGTACCATCTTTCTTTGACATCAAAACAACATAACTGTAATGACAGTGAGCCTCTGTGAAAAGGAGTTTCTAACCACGAGCTTCTAAAAAAAAAAATAAGCATCTTCAACTGAGCCTACTTGATATCTGTTGTCCAAATAATTGCCTATAGGGCACACTTGTGGGTCTCTTCCAAATTGATAAAACTTTCTGTGCCCAAATGCAATTTGATTTGACCAAAATATTGGCTGCGTTCAGAAGTGCATAAAATGTCTGTTATTCACTTTGTATTTCTATTGCTAACCTATTAGTACACCGTTAGTGGTGTTAACACTGATCGTATTGAGCAAAGGAGAAATAAGATGGTAACTTTGATTTTTGAGGCATCGTTGATGTGGGGACCTGAATTTGGACAATGAAAAGGAACACAGAGCAATCTATATGCTGAGACAAAAGCAATATTTGTCATAATTTAAGTTGCTGTAATATCATTTCCTACATGAAACTTAAATGATGAGGGATATCACTGCATATTAGAACCCTCAATAGTGCATGTCTAATCTGCAAGCAAACTGGGTCCATTTAATAGAATAATCTGCCTGGGCCCATTCGAATCAGAGGAAAATGATGGGAAACGTGTGATCAGAATTATTGAGTGGAATCAGGCCTGGACTGGGAATCCAAAGCAGCCCAGGCAATTTCGTACGACCAGCACTCCCACCCTCCCCACCCGATTTGGAAGTGGGAAGCACTGCTGCTTTTGTTACTGGGAGTCGATTTGCAGCACCGCTGCCAAACCGGCCCCCAGTAACAAAAAAACAGTCCACAAAGCTGCAAAACCGGCCCCAATCCTTCCAGCCTCCCGGGGAAGTGCCCAATGCCCGCTACGGCCGGTCAGGCCCTGGGTGAAATTATAGGTGCCTTAGAAATCCTCTAAAACCATGAGAGCAGTAATGTTTTTTGTCCTGGTAGTCATTCTCATTTGTCCAGAGAAACAGCACAACAACATGTTTCCATAATTTGGGAAATCTGTCTTTGGCTTATCAAGTTTATGAATGAGTCACCAGCATATATGTTAGCATCCACTAGCCTCAGGGACAGTGCAATCCTCAGTTGGTTCACTTGCAGGAGACCTAAGGTCAGCCAATGAGGGGAGGCAGCAGTCCAAACATCATCACAGAGTATGTTGGGGTCAGTGAGACTGCTGACCCCACCCCACTCTGTGATGAAGTGTCACTGATTGACACTCGACCCTGGGTGCTTCAGGGTTTAAAACTGAAGCTTTCAGGTGCGGGGCAATCAGTGAGGAGGGGAGGGCCTCAGGGATCTTTGCTGAGATGAGCACACCACACCCACAGGAGCTGTGACTTCCTCAGCCCAGCAAAGTTCAGCTCAGGCTGCCAGGAGCCTGCGCATTTAGCGCATGTCTGGCTCCTTGCTGCCTGACCTGAAATTTAACAGTGTCTGTCAGGCTGACCTTTGTTCAGCCTGACAGACACTGTAAGTGAGGGGCCAAAGTTTGGAGATGGCCACTCAGCCCCTAAGTCTGACTAACGTGCATTTAGGCCTGCATGGTGGCATCTTTTATAACAATGGAGCTCCCAGGATGGTTACAGTTCTAAAAGCCTTGGTACATGTAGGCCGAGATTAACAAACATTTTGCACTGCCTTTGCGTCACAAAAGGGACTTGAGCCTGACCAAAACGTTTTTTATTTACTTTCCAGCACAAAACGTATTTTGTGCTGGAAAGTTGCCTGAAAGTAACGCAAACCAATGCAAAGAAATGCTTTGTGTTAAACTGCGTATAGGGGTGTTCCATAGGTGGTATACCATTACTTGAAAGCAGGTGTTAAAATTAGAAATGCTTTTATTTTGCCTAACTTTGTATGGGTGCTGCACAGTACAGCACACATCCTGAGTGGAAAAATATGTTAGAGTTTGTCTCTGCATAGTATTCTGTACTGGAAGGACACTATTCCAGCACAAAAGCAATGCTAGTCTCATGCAGACACCATTGCATTATGGCACATTTGAGATGTCATAAATGATGTCATAAACCATGTCATGAGTGATGTATTATGTGAGGTCATAAACAGTGCATGGTGAGGGTGCAAGTTAATGTTAGCTCTGCTAGTGCATTTCTGTTTTTTTTTAGTTTAAAACATTAATGTTGCCACTGTCATAGTCACCGTACTATAACCAGGGCCACTGGAATTATGCGATTGTGTGGCCACTGCATTTTTGCAGCTATGGATTTGCACATTTGCCACATAATCCATCATGTAAAATATGCAGATTTTCACAAATGACAATTGTTTCTAGTTCAAATTGTTCAAAAGTTACTAATAATTTTCACACTCAGTGGAAGGACCTTTTTAAAGGTTGACTGCTCACCTTTATGTTGTTTATTGCGTAATTTGCATGTTAAATTGGTATTAAAGAGGTGCAACCAATACCCAGACAGTGTTCATAAGTATAAGTACAGAAAATGTACCACATCATGCCACATAATTCACCTTTTCTCGCCACATAATTCTCTGAATCCTGCCACATAATTTGGCCCTGCCCTGCTGCTTAATTCCAGTGGCCCTGACTATAAAGTTACGTTAATCTTTGTTTTTTTCCGTACATCTCAAACAAAATTCTAAACAAAAACAGATCTTTTTTATCACAATTAACTATAATGTTACATTATTCTTTGTTTTTGGAGTGAATTTCTAGTTTTTTTTAAATCAAAAAGTAATATTTTAATCCAATACGTAAAAGCGACCCCGCCACACAGAACCAACTTCAGCCATCAACAGCAGAGGATTGGCAGCCCACCTGGAGGCATCTGACACCCCGCAGGTAGCCAACCTCATGCTGTGCAGGGCCTTTGTCACACACGGCATGGGGTTGGCCGCAGGGCCTAACTTGCAACTAGGCCAACACCCTGCAGGCAGCCAATCCCATACTGCACAATCTTTGCTTGTGCATTGCGTGGGTTTAAAAGCAGGGCCTGTGTTGCTACCAGGCTGTGCTCCAACTCGGTGCATAGCCGTTGGCCCATGCGCAGCGGGGATTGATTACAGGGTTTGGCCTGTCGCCAGGTTCTGTGGCCAAACCCTCAGTAGGCTGCCAACCACACAACAGCCTTTACCATGCGCAGGTCAGGGCTGGCCTTTGGGCCCCCGGGACTCTACTTGCTGGGGCCAAAACACATTTATTTAGGGTTCGGGAGAGTGTGGCCCCCTCCTAAACTTTGGGGCCATATACAATTTTACAGGGAAGTAGGGCATGTTGCCCCCTTCCCTGAGCCTTAATAGTCCGCCAAAGCCACACTCGCTGGAGCAAATGTAATAAAAGATGGGGGGGCTTATGAGGCCCCCTCCTCAAGCCTGCTTGACCCCTGTGGACTCCATCCCCATGGCCAAAATCTAAGGGGAGGAAGCATTTAGCTCCCCTACCCAAGCCTTATTAGACCCTGGGTAGGGGGCCGAGCTGCCATCCTCCCTGAGCCTTATGAGGCCCTAGGGAACCCACCCCCAGCGTCAAACCAATAATAAAGGGGAGGGGCGTTTGTGCCTACCTTTCCTGAGCCTCATTATGCCCTAGGGACCCCATCCCCCATAACCTATATATTTTAATTGGGAGGGGGCCACATGGCCCACTCCCCGAACTTCATGTGCCCCCACCCCAGGTCTGATTTGGCCTTAGGACCCCTTCTCCCAGGGCCATATTTTTTATTAAAGGGGAGGGGCCATGTAGTGTCCCTACACAAGTCTCATTAGGCCCTGGAGACCCCAACCCCATGGGGCTATTATTTTAAGGGGAGGGGCCGTCTGGTCCCCCTTCCCAAGCCTCATTAGGCACTGGTGAACCCATCCCTTATGTATTTTAAATTGGAGGGGGGCTACGAGCCCCCCTTTCCCGAAACTATTAGGCCCTGGTAACCCCATCACACAGGGCCTTTTTTTTAAAGTGGCGGGGTCACAAAGCCCCCCTCCCCAAGCCTCATTAGGCCTTGGGGGCCACATCCCCCAGTGCCTTTTATTTAAAAGTGAAGGGGGCCGTGTGTCCTGGGGACCCCAACCCACAGGGCCCTATCTCTTTCAAAAGATAGGGGGCTATGTGGGCCCCCTCCCCAAGCTTCATTAGGACCTGGGGATCCCATCACCCAGGGCCCTATGTATTTTAAAGGGGAGCAGGGGAACATGACCCCCTCCTCGAGTCTCAATATGGCCTAGGGACCCTTTCCCAAGGTTTCTCTGTATCTTAAAAGAGAGGCCACATGGTCCACCTCCCCAAACCTTAATAGGCCCTGGGCACACCATTTCCAGGCCGTTGTGGTCCATGCATGTAACAGCTGTGGGGCGTTGGGCCCGGGTGAAGGGGATTTCGAGGGACGATGCAGAGGGAGAAGTAAATAAATAAATATCTTTCCCTCATCATCGTCTGTCGAAATCCCCCACCCCACCCCATCCCACCTCTGTTACCTGCGTGGACCATGGCTGTTTCCAGGGCTGGTTTTTTTTAAAGGGGAAGGGGTATGCATCTTCCCTCCCCTAGCATATAGAGACCCACAGATGCACTCACACGCTCACACACCCACACAGCCACTCACAGACCCACACTTCCACTCACACAACCACTCACAGACCCACACAGCCCTCACACACCCACTTAGATCCACAAAGCCAGTTACACACACACTGACACACCCACCACACACTCACACACCCATTACTCACCCACACAACCCCTCACACAGCCAGTTTACAGGAACGTTACAGTTAGAAAATAGCCTTAAAAAATGAGAGACATTTATTGGAAAAACAACGTTGACAGGGGATATATTATTAGGAAATAGAATTAACAAATTCACTCAAATATCTAAAGGTTACAGGAACGCTATAGTAAAAAAAACAAATGTTACAGGGACGTCATATAGTTAGGTTCAGATTTTACACACACAGAAGCACAGAAATTCAGCAGTATAGTAATCTTAAGTAACTATAACTCGTGCCCTAAGGTAATTATAACTCACGCCCTTGACATCCACTGCTAATAACCCCCGCATACTACATTACTCATGACATGAGCTATTACATCATTGATAATATCACTGCAATATTTGCAGGAAAAGTATTCATGAGAAATCTGTGCATGGCACGTTAAACAAGTTATATATATATATATATATATATATATATATACACTACATTTTATTTATTTGGAAAATATTTGAGTACACTTTTTTGACTTATAAATGAATGTAACTTTCTTTTTTAAAATAAATAAATAAATTAAACTATATTCTATATCTAACTTCTAGTAATGCTAATACATAATATATAAATATTAAAATTTCACTGTAGGTGGCATTTTTAAAATTACTCTTTAAAAATTTTTTTTTAATTATATTAAATATATTTAAATTACATGGATATTTATTTCCAAATTAATGTGATAGTTAGGTAGCATTATATTTTGTTGAAAATTAATATATAAAATTATTTAAATTTAATATTTAAAACCTTTGTTTTAAGTGTATTACATTATTTTATGTTCCCTTATTATTTACCATAGGGATATCTCCAACCCAACTGTGCAGATCTATGCCTACCTGTGAAAAGTTACTGGTAGGAAGGTTACACTCTTAAATTAGACTCCACCACCTGAATTCAGAAGGTGGAGCCCTGCGAATCTACACTTTGCAGTAAATATACATTTGTAAATGGTGAATATCCAGAAGAAGTACATTTACTACAAAATGTAAGAGAAAATGTGCATGTATTGATTTACTTACATGTACATTTACTTTGTTGAGTGGTCCTCTATGTGTCACAAAATAATTAGGATTTTATGGATCTACCAACAAGGAATGTAGGGGCTCCCAAGGAAGACACTTCTTTCAGAGTTACCAGGAAATTGAAGTCTGTGGAATCTACATAGAATTTATGTAGCTGAAACCCATAGTAAATCAAATCTTCCGAAAACCAACAGGTACTAAGATGTATGTGCCACTAGTTAATCAGGTGTCTAGGATGTTCACATAAAATTTGTGTTGGTGCAATCGACAGAAAGTTACAGCTACCAAGTTCTCCAAGATGCCTGAGGCACTATGGAATCCATTCAGAACCAGCATATGTGCGACCCAAAGGAAGGCACAACTTTCAAAAACCATAACAAACTTATTTCTATGTGCTACGAGGCAATCAGCACTCTATAGCATGCACATATATGTGATAATGATGCATCCCACAGAGCAACATAGGTTTCGAAATCCACCAAGAGAGTTAAGAGTCTTTGCAGTAACATCACCTCAGTATAATGGAAGACATAGATCCCCAACCCCACCAGGAGATGTAAGTCTTTAGATCCACCTAGAAGCAGCATAAGTACAACAACAGGGACACCAAGCTTCCATAAATGACTATTTGCTTAGTTCTGTGTGCCCCAATGTAATTTGGAGTCCAGGGATTCCACCTAGAAGCAGCATAGGTTATACTTTAAGAAAGATACAAATTGGAATGTGTTGGGATCTAGTTCCTATGAGCTAGGAACCTGGGTGCATGAACGTTCCCTGCGTGGAACATTGTTGTGAGATGTGTTCCTACTTTGGCAGTTGCTGCCGGGGAGTTCCTGTAACTGGTCCGATTAAAGTATCCTCCTACTCACCCTTGTGTGGAGCTCATATACTTCTTTTCATTGGTGACGATGGATGCCAGTTCCAGCCTCCCCACCATCGGACCGATGTGCTGCGATCAGCTGTTCGTTCGATCGATTTCTTATGAAGACTTCCTATCACCACCATTTCGTCTTCCACCTTTTGATGACTCCAGTCGGTTTCATGCTGTAGCAGTGGCCTGCTTTGTTTCCTCGTAATTTCAGAGTCTGCGTGGTCAATACTTTCAGGTACTTTCTTTATTTTTCCTGGCCACGCGATAGAGCCGTCACTGCTCTCGCGTCACCGCGTTGCCTGACTTGTCCTGCACGTTCTGCCTGATGCTGACACTACGTGCGGCCATTTTAGGTTGCCATTTCCATGGCAACCTCGCTGATGCGCACAGCTCTGATGTGGTGGGGTGTGCAGCACTTCAAAAACTTTTTATGGGGAAATGAATTCATTTTGAGGACCAACCACAAACCTTTAGTTGAGTTATTCACTACAAAGGGGGGTGGTAGGGCCACACCACGAGTTGCCAAATGGCAGTTTAGGTTGCAAGAGTTCCGCTATCGCCTTGAGTACGTGCCTGGTGTTAAAAATCATGTTGCTGATTGCTTGTCTAGATTGCCCCTTAGTTCTGAGAATGATGTTCTTGAGCGTGATGATTTGGAAATGGTGTGTGCTGTGTGTTCTTTACATGACACTGTTGGTTGTGCTCTTTCTGAGCAAGAGTGGTTGGATGGAGTAACTGAGGATAACGTGGTTTTGAAGGTAATTGACTGTTTATCTGGTGTGTGGCTGTGTGATAAGGATTGTCCTTCCAAATTGGTTCCTTTTAAAAGAGTCAAAGACAAATTGTCTGTCGTGGATGGCAAATTACGTAGGGGTGGTTTACTTGTGGTTCATTCCTCCATTCGGAACAGAATTCTTGATTTGGCTCACGAAGGCCATCCTGGCATCCGTGCTATGAAGCGTAGTGTTAGACATGATTTTTGGTGGCCTGGGGGCGTGGTTTGGGCGCCGATGGAGCAGGCGGCGTGAGCCGGTAGCTCCGCGCTCGACCCCTCTTTTATCCTGAAAAACGGGATCTTTGGTGGTTTATGGTGACGGAGCTTGTGTCGGAACATCAGGAGCACACTCCGAGCCCGAAACCGCAGCGGAAAGGGGCTCAGTGAGCGAGTTTTTTCTTTTACGAAAAAGACCGGGTGAGCGGAGACGGAGCTCCCAAAATGGCGGCGATCGCAGAACAATAGCACATCACGGAGCTGGCCTACCTGCAGTAACGGCGTAACGATCGGCTGGTGTACGGCGGGAGAGAAGCTGCAGCAGCTGAGCGCTTGGGTCCGGATCGCTCAGGGAAGGGCACCGGGGAGAGCGTCATTGACCTACTGCCGGCGAGACCTGCCGGGAGTCTCATAATGGCGGCTGCCTGACGGGATAGCGAGAGGAAGCAGCGTACCTCGCTTTGCAGCTGGGAACCGGAGGGGTGTGGAGTCGGACCGGTTGCAGTGCGGCGCCTGTAATTGGAGTGCCGAAACGGACAACAAGGCAGATCCCAGGACCCCCTGGAGGTGAAGCGAAGTGCCGACCCGGAGCCCGGTAACTGTGGGACATTTGCGAAAGGGCTGGGTGTCACCGCAGTAGCTGGCATCAGGAGGGCCCATATCTAGCATTGTGGCACGGGGAACGATTCGGCGGCGCTGCACGAAGAGCGACGGCGGAGACGGCTCCACGACAACACAGGCACTGTCGCCCTGTTGGTGCGACGCGCGGTCCGCTAAAAGCGGGAGAGAGGCAGCAACAGCTGAGCGCTTGAGTCTGGTTCGCTCCGGGAGGGGCACCAGGGAGAGCGCTATCGACCGGCTGCCGACGAGACCTGCCGGGAGTCCTACATTGGCGGCTGCCTGAAGGGATAGCGCGGGGAAGCAGCATACCTAGCTCTGCAACCGGGAATCGGAGGGGTGAGGAGTCGGACCGGTGGCAGTGCAGCGCCTGTAACTGGAGAACCGATACGGACAACTGGGCAGATCCCAGGACCCTCTGGAGTTGGAGCATAGTGCTGACCCGGACCCTGGTGACTGTGGGACACTTGCGAAAGGGCTGGGCATTACCGCAGTAGCCAATATTAGGAGGGCCCATATCTGGCATAGTGGCACGGGGACTGATTCGGCGGCGCTGCACGAAGGGCGACGGCGGTAACGGCTCCATACTAACGGAGGGACTGTCGCCCTACTAGTGCGACGCGTGGTCCGATATTGGCGACATTTTTCTGGCATCAGACGGAGAGCTCATCGCTGCCCGAATACGACGGGCTGGAGCAGAGGGCATTAACGGGTGGCACTGTGGAAAGAGTGGCTGGCATGATGAAGCCGAGACCCAAAGGGGAGGATGAAGCGGCGGAGAGTACTGCCCCGGATGGCGGAGAGGTAGTGGAGGGCACGGAGACTGAAAGGAGGCTGAACAAACGCCTGGATCAGATCCTGGAGGCCATCACAATGACCAAGGACTCCCTGCATAACGACATCGCGCAGGTCGCGACGGGGCTTGGCCTCTTGAAGGCCGATCATTCGAAGCTGGTGGATAGGGTGAAAGACACTGAATTAGTCGTGCAAGATCTGAAGCCAGCGGTAGCGACAATAGAACGAAAGCTGGAGGATGCGCTACAACGGCTGACAACGCTGGAGAAAAGGACGGAGGATGCCGAAAGTAGGAATCGGCGCAACAATGTGAGGGTGGTTGGCCTGCCGGAGAAAATTGAAGGGACAGATATGATTACCTACATGGAGAACTGGTTCAGGACACAGGTGGCCCCGGAGGGGTTATCCTCCTTCTTTACACTTGAGAGGGCGCATAGAGTTCCGGCCAGGCCGCCATCGCTGGGGCGCCCGCCTAGTCCTGTGGTGGCACGTGTCCTTCACTATAAAGACAGAGACCTATTGATTCAGAATGCGCGTTCCATGGGGCCTTTCAAGGTGGAGAACAGCTCGGTCACTATCTTCCCGGACTATACCCAGGATGTACAACGACGTAGAGCCTCATACTTAGCGGTTAAAAAAGAACCCATAATTGAGGGGATTCAGTACTCATTGCTGCTTCCGGCCAAGCTGCGAATCATCCTGGATGGCACAACACAGTTCTTCCTGACGCCTGAGGAGGTTTTGTCTTGGCTTGAGTCCTACAGAGCGGGAACAGATCGCAGGAACAAGGGTGAGAATGGTCGACCTAAGCAGGCGAGGGTGCGCCAATCACAACGCATCCGCAAGAGACATAAGACTCAACAGGCCCTATTGCTAGCACAAATGGCGGCGGACAAACAGGGGGCCCTGGCAGCAACGGCGGCAATCACAGGGTCGCAGACGGAGGACTTGGTTGGAGGGTCGGCGTCGGACGACGACAAGAGACAATCAGGGACTGAATTTTCAGATGTGGATAGTATTGCAGGACCGGAGGTGACACCTCGCACAGCGGACGATTTGTGAACTGCATGACCTCCAGTTTGGAGTACGGCGTGGGGACTATTGTTGACGGAGCAGGAGTGCGTGGTAACCTTTTCGATCGCTGTTGTTGTCACATGCCACAAGGCGGGTTCATGGGGCGGGGGGCTGGGGCGGGAGCTGCCACTTATCGGTACACTACCACGTTCCTATTGCCCTTAACCCCTTCCACGCTCATGACGAGCTGGGCTCGTCATGAGGTAGCCTCCTGCTACGCTGATGACGAGCCCAGCTCGTCATGTAACATGTGTTTTTGTTGTTTCCAGCACACAGCGGGAAAATGCATAGCATCGATGTGGTTAAGGCAACCTGTAGTGGCTAGTGCAGGGTAGATTTGTTTATCTGGTTATTGAGGTTTGGATGGGGACTGATGCGTGGCTATTGGTTCCTGTTCTGGGGGAATGGGCGTTGGGGGTTTTATGGGGTGTTCGGGGGTGGGTATTTCTGATGCTGGTGTGGGCTGGCGAGATGTGGAGGGGGTGATACTGAGGAGGGGTAGCAATGGGGACTTTACCTGAGCTGAAATGCATCACATGGAACGTACGTGGACTGCACACCATGTCCCGACGTCATAAAGTATATGCATATTTGGTGAGACGTGGGATTCAGATTGCGTTGCTCCAGGAGACCCATCTTACCAAATTGGAGTGTGCGGCGCTGCAGAAGCGCTGGAGAGGGCAGGTGTTTGGCACGGCATACTCAGCGTTTGCAAGGGGGGTACTGATTTGGGTGAGGGCTGGGACTCCCTTTTAGGTTACGAGTCAGATAATTGATCCGGAGGGTAGATATGTGGGGGTAGCGGGGAGACTGTATGGCCGAGAGGTGGCGCTTTGTAGCATTAATGCCCCGAATATAGAACAACCTCGTTTCTTTGACGCCATCTCAGGTATACTGGCACATTATTTGGCGGCCCGATAATACTGGGAGGCGATTTTAATTCCGTTACAGATACTGCCTTGGACAGGTCCCATACGCCGCTGGTTGAGTCCCCGGTACGTAGGGTAGCGAGGCAGAGAATGGAATGGCAGAATGAATGGGGGCTGATGGATGTGTGGCGAGGGCAGCACCCTGGGGATAGGGACTATTCCTTCTTTTCCGCGCTCCATGAGCTACATGTCCGATTGATACGATTCTTTGTGACCACACCACCGCTAACATGGCGACACATACTGAGTACCTAGCTTGGACCATTTCAGATCATAATCCCCAGCTGCTCTCTCTCCAGTGGCAGCGAGTGCGGACAGCGATTCCCAATTGGAGATTGAACCCGGACACGCTAGAAGATCAGGTCTTTCAAGCTGAGGTTCAAGAGGGAGTGGAGACGTACTTTGCAGTTAACAAGGGGTCGGCCTCTACTAGGGGACTAGAATGGGACGCATTTAAGGTGGTGGTGAGAGGCTTATGCATTGGTAAACACTTTGGGGAAAGGAGAGTGGTGCTACAGGAGGTCAGGAAGGCAGAGGAGGAGCTGAGGAAGATAGAGAAGCAGAGACCGGAACAGGGAGCGTTGCAAGCACAGCTTTTGGAGGCTAAAGAGTTAGTGGCAGCGGAGACTGAAAGGTTGCGATGCTATGACTATAAGTAGTATACAGCGAGGGTCCATGCGGAGGGTGACAAGGTCGGTATGCTGCTGGCGAGACTGGCGAACCCGGGGCCGAGGGGGTGCTCGATTTTGAAGACGGAGTCGGGGGACACAGTCTATTCCCAAATGGCGATCCTCTCGTATTTTACGGAGTATTACAAGACCCTATACCAGAGTCGGTTGGAGGCGGGGGTTGGTGACATGGAAGATTACCTGGCTGGGATTAGGTTTCCGCAGTTGGAGGAGGAGGATGCTAAGGCCCTGGGCGCCGCGATCACATTGGCTGAGGTTAGGGGAGCAGTTAAACACATGGCGAGAAAAAAGACACCTGGGGTAGACGGCCTCCCGGTGGAATTTTATGCAAAGTACATTGACACTTTAGCGCCCCAGTTATTAGAAGTCTATAGTGAAGCACTGGAACGAGGCCGCCCACCCAGATCTATGAGGGAGGCTTTGGTTGTACCCCTACTGAAACCTGGGAGAGATAGCACGGATGTGACCTCGTATAGGCCACTGTCTATGTTGACGGTGGACTATAAAATCTTGAGCCGTATCCTGGCTACCAGATTGCTTCCATATATGACGACGTTAATTCACGAGGACCAGGCTGGCTTTATCCCCACCCGGAACACTTTGGCTAACATCCGCCGCTTGGTACGCGTCTTGGGGAGCGAGCTGGATCTGGATGACTGGCCAGCAGTGCTATCTATTGATATAGAAAAAGCATTCGACAGCTTAGAGTGGGATTATCTAGATAAGGTACTGGAGAGGTTTGGCCTAGGGACCAGGTTCCGGCGTTGGACGAGAGTTTTATACTCCTCGGCTACCGCCAGGGTGAGACTGGGTTCAGTGATATCGAACGCATACCTGGTGAAGAGGGGTACATGGCAGGGATGTTCCTTATCGCCTCTGCTGTTCGCATTGGCGATCGAGCCCCTGGCAATACGAGCTAGGTCGGGAGCGGCGTACGGGGGGATCGTCTGCCGAGGTGAGCAACATTATATCTCGCTGTATGCGGATGATCTATTGATGTTCCTGGAGGACACGGCTGAGGCGTTGAGGAAGGCGGTGACCACGCTTGTTACATTTGGGGCCCTATCGGGTCTCAGGGTAAACTGGCGTAAAACTTGTATTTTCCCACTGAGAGCGGATTCGCCTCGGCCGCCGCTGCCTGCGGATGTGGTTTGGGAGGGATCCTGTTTTACCTACCTAGGAGTGAGGATCTATCATAGAGCTGAGGATTTGCTGGAAGGGAACATAGGACGCTGCATAAGAGCCCTGAAGGGCTCGGTGGCATTTTGGGCCACACTCCCATTGTCGGTGGTTGGAAGAGTGGTGCTGCTCAAAATGGTGGCCTTGCCGCGCCTCCTGTATTATTTTAGAACGTTACCAATGTGGATCCCGCCTAGGTTCTTTAGGGTACTACGGACCCTCACCATTGAGTTCCTATGGGGGAACGGAAGGAGACGGGTGGCGTTGGACACGCTGCGTCGGCTGAAACTCGAGGGGGGAATGGCGGTGCCAGATTTCGAACTATATTATTTGGCGGCGCAGTTGCAGATCCTTACGCAACACGTAGCTAGGGAATTTCGGGGCCCTGACCTGCACCGAGGGACGGGGATACCGAGACATGTATTGTCCTACATTGTCATGCAACAACATCTTGATGTGAGAGACCTGACGCTCGAGGAAAAAACATTACGGTTGTGTTGGAATAGGAGTCAGAAGCGAGCAGGAGTGGTACACCCGTATGCCCCGGAAATACCCCTGGGCATGCTAACGGCATTACCACATGGAGGAGACTGGTCCCCCCTCATGGAGTGGGAGGAAATGGGGCTCCACATGGTGGGCGATTTGTACGCCGACGGAGAATTGCTGCCCTTCCAAGCGGTGCAGGACCAATTTGGAATCCCGGCTGGGAGCTTCCTATTGTACATGGCAGTAACAGCGGCAATAAAGAAGCATTGGAGGGTAGGGCAGTTGGAGCTGACGACCACGATGGCGTGCCAATATGTGGTGATGACGGCGGGAACACTCAAAGCGGTTACGTGTTTGCATTCTCGAATGCTTCACGAAGGCCTGACACCCCTCACAGCGTTGAAACTGAAATGGGAGGAGAGTGTAGGGAAGCCTATACCGGATGAAACATGGGGTCATCTCCTGAGGAGGGCGTGGACGGGATGTAGGAATGTCCGCTTTCAACAAGTACACTTCTTTGTAGTACATAGGGCTTGTTTAACTCCAGGCAAGATACGGAGGCATTTCCATGCAGAGGGGGCGGCATGCCCGAGGTGCTTCTTCCCAGGGGCGGAGCTAGACCACATGATGTGGGATTGCCCGAAACTGGGATTGTATTGGACGGAAGTGGGAGAGCTCTTGAATGGAGTAACGGATAGACAGGTGACTTTTGATAAGGCAGCCTGTCTGCTGCTCTGGTTCCCACACACAAAGAAAACGAAGGTCACCAGTAAATTTATGGACCTAGGTCTTATTTTGGCCCAGAGAGAGATCACCTGGCACTGGAAGTCGTCAGAGGGCCCATCCAGTAGGCACTGGGCGACGGAATTGGAAAAATGGGCCAGAAGTGAAAGTATGGTCCAGCTTAGACAGGCGACCCGTACCGCTAATGAGAAAGGCTTGGAGGGTCTGGGGCTTACACTGCATGATTACCAGTCACAGGAGAGGGACCAGGAAGAGTGAGGCTAAAAGAGGGTTCCAGGTGACGCATAATTGCATGAGCGTTGTTCCCTCAGCTCCTGAGTGACGGGATATAATCCTGAAGTTGGCTCACACCAGCGATAGTTTAGGGAGTGGGGGGAGGGTGGGGGGTTGAGGGGCCCCTGCGGAAGGCATGAGGATGATTGCTGAATGTGTGGACAGGGAAATGGTAGTAGAATGATGGATTTGTTTGATAGGTTCCCTTGGGTAGAGCACAGGGCATTGACCTTGTTCACTATTCTTCACTGCTGACCGGGGGGGGCAAGTTGTTGGTTGGGGTTAGGGGTTGGGTAGGCCCAGAAAAGCAGATCTTTTAAACAAGCCCGAATGTACTGATGTCGAGTAAATATTAATGTTATTGTCTTATCGCCTGGCTTAATTACGGATTCCTAGCTTTCGCCGCCCTGCCTCCGGGATGTGGGCTGAATGGCTGTGTGGTGTTCTGTTAACGATTGGGGAACGGCGATAAGCGGAGGCGGGCGAGATTGGCTACATGATTGTACATTTCTGATTCTGCAATAAAAATTGAAGTTAAAAAAAAAAGATTTTTGGTGGCCTGCACTGGATAAAGACGTGGAACATTTTGTGCGTGAATGTTGTACATGTGTCACTAGTGACACGTCTCAGGTGACAAGACCTTCTCCTGTTGAACCTATTGTGGTAAAGAATTTACCTTGGTCAAAACTGGCTTTTGATATTCCTGGTCCTTTTGGTCTCATTGGTTGTTCTCCCAAGTATGCCCTAGTTCTTATTGATAACATGTCCAAATGGCCTGAGGTGAGGTTTGTTGATAATGCCAACTCGTCATCCATCATTGGTTTCTTTCTGATGTTTTTCTTAGGGAGGGTTTTCCGGAAGAGCTGGTCTCTGATAACGGCACTCAGTTAACCTCTTTTGAAATGCAGGGATTTTTTAAGGACGCGGGTATTAAGCATGTTTGTACATCACTTTATCACCCACGTAGTAATGGTTTGGTTGGATTCCTTGCCTAACCGCCGCGCTCTGCGCTCTTACTTTCCAATCTCGGACCCAGCCTTCTCTGAGCCGCCACGCCTCGCCGGACCCGCTCCGCGGGTCCCGCTTCGTGGTCTGTGGCTTCTGTTGATCCTAGGGGCAATTTCTTCACCACCGACACCGGCAGGGCTGCGAGGGTAGAGCGGAGGACTCCAGTGTCCAGGAGTCTCCGCGCGCCCGTTTCCAGCTGGGCTCCTCTCCCTGCCAGCCACGCCCCCAACACTGCAAGTCTTAACGGGCTGAGAAGGGCTTGCCTGGTGGATTCCTTGCCTAAACGCCGCGCTCTGCGCTCTTACTTTCCAATCTCGGACCCAGCCTTCTCTGAGCCGCCACGCCTCGCCGGACCCGCTCCGCGGGTCCCGCTTCGTGGTCTGTGGCTTCTGTTGATCCTAGGGGCAATTTCTTCACCACCGACACCGGCAGGGCTGCGAGGGTAGAGCGGAGGACTCCAGTGTCCAGGAGTCTCCGCGCGCCCGTTTCCAGCTGGGCTCCTCTCCCTGCCGGTCACGCCCCCCCGGTGCAACCTTCAAAAGGAGGCACCAGACCCGCTGCGCGGGAGCGCGCGGGAGGGCGCCGGGAGAAGCCCGGGACAAGGGCGGGACCGTCTGTGGCCGTCCGGGGCCGAAGGAGGCCGGGCCGGGCCCATTCCCTAAAATCTTGTTAAAACCACGATTCTGGTTATGCCCTCGCCACTCCCGTGTGAAACCCCATCAAGGGAGGGAGCTTCCAGTACTGGGACGTTGGACAATTATTTTAAACCTTCTAAGGGAGAGGTGGCTAAAGAGACCTCATTAGAGAAACGCAGGGCGGAGCGTAGGCGCTCCATTGAATCTATGAAAAATAGATCTCTGACAGATATTGTTCCCTACCCAATCTCTCAAGAGGAAGGTATGCTCCTTGATAGCCCAAATCCCTTGACCCTTGAGGACTTTCCCCTTTTACTAAGGGAAATTCCCTGTCCCTCAGGGCTGGCACCTGGAAAACAACCGGTCCTGGTGGTTGATACTCAATCTGTTATTCCAGTCAACCCTGTAGCCCAATCCTCTCCTCCACAAATGGCTAAGAAGAGTAAGTTAAAACCTATTGTTGCTGTCGAGGTGCATAGGCCTCCGTCCAGCAAACGTATTAGGAAATCAATAGGGGGTGGGGGGAAAACCAAATTATCTCATCTTGATTTTGGTAAGAAACATACCAACCCACTCTTACCAGGGAAGGTGGGTGAGAAAGTCCCCACTATCCCTCCTACAAAGGTTCAAAGCCCTATTTTAGAGGCTACCAACATGAACCTAGAGGCCAATCTTTCAACCAAAATCCCCCCACCCATATCCCTAGAGAGTATTGAAATTCTATTTCGTTCCCTCCTGCAGCCCATCAGCGATAGCTTAGAAAAAGTGGAGACTAGGCTTACTTCACTAGAAACATCCCTTACTAATTTGAACACCCTAGTAAGTAAGCAAGTGGGATCCCAACTCTCTGCAGGGGACCATCTGGAAGCAGGAGTTCTAAAATTAGCTAACGAAGCCTTACTCCAGCGTGCGCCTTCTGCCCCCCCTCTTCAGCCACTTATGGCTATTAAATTCCAGCCACAGCACAATAACCAAGCTAATGGGCTACCGCAATTATCAGACTATCCTCTCCAAAGACCCCAGATAGAGCCTAAGGAAAGAGGCCAGGAAACCGCTAAAGGCACCCCACATTCTCCGGCTGGGCCCTCCCCAAGACCAAGGAGACCAGATCTCCCGCCGGAAGCCAATAGCCTCACAGTGGTCCTAGCAGGTGCCCCCCACTTACGATCAGGGGAAAAAGAAGATTATTTATCCCTCAAGAAAAAGGTTATTAAATGGCTCAATTGGAACCGACCACTACCACCCCATTTAAATAATGAGATTATCATGGTTAGAAGGGTCCCGTGGCTAGGGAAGACCAGAAAATCAATAATAGGGGACTGCGTCCTGGTAACTTTTAAAGATCAGGGTACAGTGCTGCATATTTGTGAAGGCGTTAATAGATCCCTGGATTCCACCATCCAGACCCTGCCAGTTTCCTTCTTCTTCCCCCCTATTCGCATGCATAGGGCCCCACTGCATGATGAATGGTCAAGGGTGGATTATAGACGCAGTCGCAAGGACCATAGACAACGCCAGCACTCCCAAGTGCCAGAGACACCGTATTCTCATTTTAATCGTTTCAATTGTTTGAGTGCCCTGGATGGGGTCGATTGACTTGCTGCTCATAAGCCAGATACCTGGGATAATGGGGCCAGCAGACTCCCGGCACCCTCTATTGTAACCACTGGTATAGTCTCTGGCTTGTCGGATGAGCAAGGGGCTTCCGAAATTGACATCTGTGGCCCTTTCTATTTACCTGTGGATAATGAGGACATAGCTGAGGGAAGTGCACGGGACTCTCTGACAATGGCCAACGGCTTGCTCAGTCATTCTGAGCCATCTTTTTCTATCGCTGTTCCTGTCTTAGCCCCCCCGATGGAAGGGGTGCCCGGATCTTATGTCCCCAATCCTCATGGCTTGCCCACTGTGGCTCCTGACCACCTGAAGCTAATTTGTTGGAACATTGCGGGCCTGGCCAACAAACTGGGCGAGCCAGATTGGGAAAACTACATTAAAGCGGGGGACATTTGTATGTTCCAGGAAACTTGGGCACGAGAGGATTATGGACACCAAGGCTATGCATCATTTTCTATTCCAGCACGGTGGGAAGGCAAAGGTCGCCCGTCTGGGGGGCTTACAACCTGGGTAGCTTCTCATTTGGGCTGTGTGGCCACCCGTCGACCGCTTAATTCCGAAGACATACTTGTGGTCTCGCTACTATGGCCAAACAATGTTAAACTTGTGCTGGTTAATATCTATTCCAGGCCGATGGGAAGGGCAAAGGAATCACCAACCATTGATGAACTTTCGAGCCTTTTATCTGAACTGTCGAATGATTCATATTATGTGGTGGGTGGGGACTTTAATTCTCATTTTGAGCCATTACCCGGCCTTTTGGAAGGGCTTTCAGTGGAAGAAGATGCAAGGTGGGCAGTTCCCGCGGTGGAAGCATCTCCCGCGAAAGCTTGGTCTCCACTAGCACTACAAATTACTGCTCTTACCCTAAGGTTCGGAATCAGAGCCTGTAATGGGCGGATGAAATCCGATACTCCAAGTAAAACCACCTATAATAGACCGGGGAGAGAGTCTCGTTTGGACTATGTCATGGTCCAATTAACGAGGTGGGCTACAATCCGGGACTTTAGGGTGATGGAAAGGAGCGAGAGTGACCATAACGCCCTGGAGCTTGACCTGGTGCACCCAGGCCCCATAGTCTTGGGGCCTATAGTGGAAGGGAATAAACCCGCGCTCCTCCTGGATAACAGCAGGAGAAGAATTAGGTGGGAAAACATGGTCGCAACCAAGGACAAACTTCCCCTACTATATGCTGAGATTGTCCCTATTTTGGAAGCCGTGGGGAGTTTTGACATTAAGGAAAATAACATAGACTCCCAGATTAGATTATTCAATGCCCATGAGGACCTCACAAAAATTGCGGCACTACACTTTACTAGTAGCTCACGTAAGACCAGAGAGAGGCCCCGAGGCAAAGCATTGTGGTACAATCAAGCATGCAGACGGGCTAAATCAGAACTTCTCAAAGTAGTCAAGGAGGGGGTAGGAGGAGAACGCCTGAAACATAGCAGGCAAGCCTATAAAAGGCTTCTTGACCAGGCTAAATTAGAATGGGAAGAAAATCAGTGGGAAGAACTCACAAAGGCTTTAGCACTCCAAAACCAACGGTTGTTTTGGAGGATAGTGAACGGGGGGTCAGGGAATCTACAATCGGCACTGGAGCCAAATATAGCACCTGGGGTTTGGCAGGCCCATTTCCAGTCGCTCTATAGCTCTGAGCCAGAGGAACTCCCTGCATCCATCGAGGTGGAGGGGTCGGGCCACCAAGGGGAGGCAATTACGCTGGGCGAGGTCATTGCCGCTATCTCGGGCCTGGCTTCTGGGAAGGCGCCGGGACTGGATAGCTTACCGGGGGACCTGTTCAAACAGGAGCCCATCGTCTGGGCACCTTATCTCGCGGCCCTTTTTAACAGTGTTCTCGGTGGGATGGAAATCCCTGGTACTTGGCTGGGGGCAGAGGTGGTCCCTATCTTCAAAAAGGGCTCCCCTCTTCTCCCAGCCAACTACAGGCCAATCAGCCTGATTGATGTACCGCGGAAACTGTTCGGCAGGGTCTTGCTGAACAGGCTTCAGGACTGGATAGAGGAGGTGGGAGCCCTCAGTCCCTATCAGGCGGGGTTTAGGAAGGGGGTATCCACAGTGGACCAGGTTTTTAGATTAAATCTAATCTATTGGAAGACAGCAAAGTTCGACGGCGGCAGTTTGTACACAATCTTTGTGGACTTACGGGCCGCTTTCGACCTGGTCCCCAGGGGGAAACTCTGGAGCGTCCTGGCTGAGATGGGCGTCCCCCCAGACATCCTGTCAATCTTACAGAGGCTCCACCATGGTAATTATGCCCGAGTGAGGTGCGGGAGGTCGGGGGAGTTGACTGATAGGTTCCCCGTTGGCCGAGGGGTAAGACAGGGCTGTGTGCTGGCGCCGACCCTGTTTTGCCTTTTTGTCAACGGGGTAATCGCCCATCTCAATGCCACTGATTACACCGACGCCCCTAAACTAAACGGCCGCAGGGTGCCCGCAATTATGTTTGCGGATGACACCCTGCTGCTTTCAAAAACCCCTATGGGTATTCAAAGGATACTTGACTCCTTCACTGCATTCTGCCTTGATAGAGGGCTAGAAATTAATGCCACTAAAACCAAATTTATGGTTCTAAATCCGAGCCACAAATTGCGCCAGAATCCGCATCTGGGAACCGCGCGGCTCGAGAGAGTGGCCACCTTTGAATATCTGGGTGTGACCCTCAATGAAACTATGACCTGGGGATCCCACCAGAGCAGGGCAAATCTTAAACTCGTGCAAACTACTGGGGGCATTGCACGAATAATGATCGGCTCGACGTACCGTCCATTGGGCTCTTTAATTCAGATATATAAGGCCCAGGCGAGGGGAGCAATCATGTACGGGGCTGAACTGTGGGGGCACATGCCCTGTCATAGCCTCTCTGTAACAGAAAATAAGTTCATAAGAAGGGTGGCTGCTCTCCCCCCGAGCACACCGCTTCTTCCATTGAGGCTTGATTTAGGATTACGACCATTAGCTGATGAGATAGGCCTGAGACCCATAGCCTTTTGGCGCAGGCTATGGAGCAGTAACGATCTCACGGATTACAGGGCAGAACTGGCCGAACTATTGAAACACCCCAAGGTGCTTAGTGTCCCTTGGGTTAAAAACATTCAAGCCATTTGCATGGACTTGGGGCTCCCTGATCTATGGACAGACCCGGCCACGGCAGCACTTAATATCTCCAAGAAGTCTCTGTCGAATTTATACTATGAACGCAAACTGGCAGGGGCCATAGCTGCCCAGCCAGATGGGTCTTTATCAGCTGTGTTCTTGCAAAGCAAGGACACTTATAGGCTCGAAAAGGCCCTGGACCCTATTTATCCCATACTTGCCAGAAAATTGTATCTCCAGTGGCGGTATGGCACATTACCCCTCCGGTCTTTTACTAGTTTGTGGTCGTCGGCTGCCCCTGTAAAGCATTGCCCTGTGTGCGAGGAAAGGGAGGAAAACGACCTGCATGTGGTCTTTTTTTGCCCAGCCTACAGGGCAGCCAGAAAGTATTGGCTGCTTCCGTTGATAAGGAACATGGGTGGCAGGGAATATGCACCAATGTACAGGATTTTAAAAACTGATGTTACTGGCCCAACTGTTTTCGCACTTTCTAAGTTTTTTACCAATGTGTGGTATACACGAAACCGTTTTTTAAAAAATGTTGGGTAGTGTCTAAACATTTTTCAAATCCTTTATAAAGTTGTTTAACCCTGTACAGACCTTTTTACATAAGTATTCAATATTTTATCTGTAATGATACTCTCATATGTGTTTTTTGTCTTGTATTGTGCATCTTTTATGACCAAATGGTCGAAATAAAGATTGGAAATGAGAAATGGTTTGGTTGAACGCTTCAACCAGGTTGTCAAGGAACACGTGCAACTTGCTTTGGTGAATGGGTTGCATTGGCGCAAAGCTCTTTGTGATATGTTGTGGGCTGTGAGAACTACTCCTCATATTAGCACTGGTGTTGCCCCGTTCACTTTGCTTCGGGGAAGGGTTGCAGGTTCCAAACTGAATAAAGAGTGGATGTCTAGGAGAATGGTCGATTCTTGTAAATTGTCTGGGGTGACTGATGTCAGAGCAGCTGTTCAGTTGAAGTATGATACTAGGCCTGGTGTGGGCCATTCCCTGAATGTTAGGGTGGGTGATTGGGTAAGATTTAAAAAAAACGGTTTTCTCCAAAAAGGCGAGTCTCGTTTTTCGTCTCCTAAAAGGGTGTCTGCTGTGAAAGAACGAGTGGTGGTGTTGTTGGATGGTAGGGTGTGGAATAAATCTTGCATTTCCATTGTTCCTAAACCTATGGTTGATGAGGTCAACAGAAGAATGGGCTCTTATTTTCCTTCCGTGTCCGCTGATGTTTTTGATGGTAATGAATTGTTCTTCTAAGTTTTACTCCTCCGAAGAGAGTGTCATCCAGGACAAAACGTTTACTTGTCAAGTTTCATGATTATAATATGCAGTAAATGAAACATATCTTGTTTGGTTCTTGTTTATAATATGCTGATGTCTGAGGTCTTTATATTTCTGTCTTTGTTTTTCTTTCTCTTCTTTTCTGTTCTTTTCTTTCTTTGTCTATTTATTGAAGGAGGGGAGGTGTGTTGGGATCTAGTTCCTATGAGCTAGGAACCTGGGTGCATGAACGTTCCCTGCGTGGAACATTGTTGTGAGATGTGTTCCTACTTCGGCAGTTGCAGCCGGGGAGTTCCTGTAACTGGTCCGATTAAAGTATCCTCCTACTCACCCTTGTGTAGAGCTCATATACTTCTTTTCAGAAAGCCACCAGGAAATTAAAGGATTTACGAGATCCACTCAGAAGCATCATAGGTGCAAAGTGCAGGAAGATGCAGCTTTCAAAATCACCAAGAAATGTAACAGTCTATGTATTCCATCTGGAATGTGGGTGCAACACATGGAAAGACTAAGCCAACATTTAGAGTTTGGTGAGTGGCCTATCAGCCCCTGGGTGCACTTAGGTAATTACCTATGGTACAAAGAAATCCATATTTAGAGATCTCTACCTGTATGGTGCAAATCTCTATGCCTACAGAGAAACCGCTACAATGGTGCATACTCTGAAGGCAGTGAAAGTTTGCTGAATGACCGCCATGTTTAATGCAACCTCTTCGCAAATGTTTTTGTTTTATAAAAACAAACTTCCAAAGTGGAAGTTTTGTTTTTAAACTAATGGCCTGACACTTGAAAATATGCTCCCATGCTGTGGGGATCAGTTTGTTTTTATTCCGTTTGGGAACACTAGCCTTTAACTTGATGTCTAGAACAGGGAAAAGTAATTCTGCCCTGAATAGGGCAGATGGCCTGAGGAACTTAGACCAACATCCAGATCTCCTTTGGGGGTAGGTGTAAGATTTTTATTGGGAGTGGCACCACAAGCAGAAAGATGGTGGTCTGTCTGACTTTAGCAGTCAGATTATCAGTTTGGTAGACAGGGTACTCTGCCATATTTGTGACTGAGTACCCTGTATGCCAATCTCTAAATAACCCCTGAACTTTCCAAAACTCATCAGGAGAGGTAAGAATCAATTAAATCCACCCATATGCGGCATACATGAAATGCTAGTGAAGAACTCAGTTACAAAGCACAGGAACATTTAACATTCAAAACCACCACAAGAGTTAAGATTCGATGGAATACCCCAGATGAGTCATAGGTAAGGCTCTCTGTTTTCCGTTTGTACTGATTTTTACTGATACAGACAGAAAACAATGTGTTTTCTATGTGAATCTATTTTCAAAAGTGGATAAATACAGAAAATGTTCCTACTTTGAAGTGACTCTCCATGCTGTCTTTCAAGAATTATAGGCCAGCACATTCCTTTAAATAACAGCATGTCAACATACATATATGGTATAATGCTAGTATTTACCAGTGGATGTATTGTTACGTAATGTTTGCCAGCTTAAATCGCTAAAATATGACAGACATTAAAGTATGAGTGCACGTCTATCAGTTAAATAAATATGGAAATGTACAGTTTTACAACTTCATTTATACGCAAAACACAAAATAAATATAGATGAATACAGATAAAATGGGCAAAAAATAAATATGGATAAATACAGATTGAAATGTTAAAAAAATAAATATCATAAAACCGGGAGCCCTAGTCTAGGTGCAACATACAGGAAGGCGTTGTGTACAAAAACCACCTGGTACTTACATCTATACATCATAAATAATTTAGAAGTCCATAATATCCATCTAACAACAAATAAGTAGCAACCTAAGAAAGACACACATTCAAATATCCACCAGGAGAGTTCATGTATACTTTAGAGTTAACCTGGAAGCAGCACAGGACACCCATGGGAAGACACAGCTTCCTAAGCCACCAGGAGAGGTCATAATCTATAAAGTTCACCCAGAATTGGGAATCTTCTTGTGTGTTTGGAGCCCCAGGGTGGGTGGGGTAGTATGAATGTGCCAAGGTCAAGTGTGCATGATTGTTTAAGTGTTCAGGTCACTGTCAGGGACTTCGGTTAAATCAGGCGATGGAGCCTTCCACACCCGTAAGAATATGGCAGTAGAGACTGTGTTGTAATTTAATCTAGGACCCTAGTGTAATTTTCCCAATTCATGCCCTTATATAGGCATAAATTACCCGAGACTTATATAGGCATTGAAATCATTACCATATTTAGACTGAGCCTATGCAGCCCAAATACGGCATGGTTACTTCCACTAAGTTCCGAGAATCAACAATGATTTCTTAGAGAAACCCGCCTTCAGTAGCTAGGGACTTCCCCTCGCCTGAATACTAACTTATCTAGGAAATCATGGAGTTTTCACAGAACTGGGTCTTTGAGTGACGTTATTAAGTCCAATCATACGTCAAACTCGGCACCTTCAAAGTATAAATATACCTACATTTGCCCAGACAAACACACGGTGGTTCGGAGAAGATCGACTAACAACTTGCCCGACGCCCTGCAGCAGCAAGTGGCGAAGGAAGCCGACCCTCCAGCTGACGCACTGAGAGACGCTGTCCTTTCTCCTGCAGAGAAATCCAGCTCCAGTGTTTCCAGGCTACCCTTGCGGGTTGCTGGGAAATCGAGTCCTGAGAGAGAGATACAAGACCTCCTTCATTCTAAAACCAAGGTACGGAGCTGATTAGACCCTTAGAGAAATCTTGGATAGAACCTTGGCAGAGAAATACTAAACTTAAGCTACTCCTCGCTTACCTCTTCCCTTGTACTAGACTTAGGTTAGGTACATCGGGGTAGGCGTATTTTAGAAGCACCAGTTGAGTACTTTTAGTCATTATTTTATTACTGTATGTATTTTATACGTTTTAGGCAACTTATGGCTTAGAAACCATATCATGCTTTTACAGTACTACTTTATAATACTTTTCGTATTATATGCCCTGTACTTTATAACCAGTATTACGATTATAGCAGTACATTTCTTATGCTTGAGAAAGAAAACTGTTCAATAAATACTTTTTATTGAAAAAACCTGTGTCTTTATTTTCTCAACACCTCTGGTGAAACGAAGCATGCACGATTGACTGAGTAAAATAGTTATCTATTGTTTCCGCGATTCTAGAGATACATTTCTTAACCTGGGGAAACAAATTTGTCATGTTTATGCGGTTGTCAGAAACAAATCCCTTTTTGTTTATTCGAGAAAGTGTCTAGTGACCTCTGAGCTAGCTGGCACTCACAATTAAGTTTAATATATATGATAGAGACCTAGTCGACCTCAGTCCTACGTCTAATCTATAGTATATTTTATTCCAATGCGCAGAGCCGATTGGGAATATAGGAACTACACTACAACTGGAGAGTTCACAGACCTGGGGCCCTATTATGTAAAGGGTGCACTTTCGCTGTTTGAGTATGGCGCACCTTAGAACAGGTACCCAGGGCGCAAACAGGGAAAGCGCACCCTATTACATGGAATGCGCTGCCCCTAGGGCAGCTGCAAACTCGTGCTGCTATTTCTGTGAAAAACAGAGCGGCTGCTTTGAAGATGCTCTGAGTTTTCACAGTGCAGGCGGCAACCCGTATGCACTTTTAAAGGGGATTTGCGATCCGTTTGCAGGCCGGTGCGGGGGGGGGCAGGTCCCAGACAGCACCGTCTGCAAGGGGCTGTCTGGTGGGACCATGGGACCTCCTACCCCCCACCCCCCTGCCAGCCCCTGCCAAAGGTCTGCCATCAGGGGGAGCACTGACAGAGCACCATCTTTTTAGGAGGCTCACTGTCAGTGCACCCTTTGACAGCTTCTTTGTCTCTGTGCCCGCATCTGTAATATGGCGGGGGTGCAGAGGCAAGAAGATTTCCTCATTTGCATGGGGCAAGCCACCCTGCAAATGAGAGCACACCCCTTGCAAATAGCGCTGGAACTTTATGTGCGCCAGCACTACCGGTATTGCAGAAGGGGCCACGCAAGGGTCTGCACCCCCTTCTGTAATTCCAAAGTGACCCGGGGCACACAAAGCGGGCGCAACCCCTGTTGCACCCTTGGGGCACTTATGTAATACGGCCCCTTGTGGTGTGGGAGTTGCAAGATGGCTCTTCAGTCAGGTGGCCGTGGTGATGCAGAAAAGGCTAGCCCTGGGCACAGCTAGCCAGCACGACAGCAAGGTGTTAGAAACCGCTAAGGAAATAGCAGACAAAGACTATATGTTAACAAACATGTACATGAGAAAAGTGCACAACCCCATCTGAAAGGTAATTCATTCAAATCCGAATTATGGTTCCTGGTGCAATGTTATGTTTCCCCATTTTCCTCAGCATTGCTTGTGCAGTCCTTAGTCAGTGAGATGACAACAATCATTCAGCAGGCTCACAGCAGAGAAACTGGGTAAAGTCGAGTGTACAGTTAGGTGTATGTTATACCTCACTGTAAGTGGGGATTTCCACCCATGTTTCATGATTAGCTTATCATGTCCTGTGTTTTTCTTTGTATTCTAGACTTTTCATTTTGTTTTTCCTTCAGAAGAGAATGTAAAGTAAAAGGACAAATACATTGCTTATATTTGACCTGACACCAACCGAGACTGGCTTTTCTTTCCCATAACATGCTTGCTCCTGAAATCCCTGTTGCCTGTTCTCTATGGCCTTGCTTATGGCCTAGCACAGCATTCAGAAGCTGTCAGGTGGTCAGTGCAGGGGGTTCAGGAGATCCACAGGCTCAAACGCAGGTGTTCTCTCCAGGAAGAGTGGAAGTAGCAGTGTCTGTGGGGCAGATTTACAAGCCCCTTGCGCCACCGGTGAGTCACTTTTTGTGACACACTGGCGACGCATTTTAGTGGTCCATATTTACAAGGACAGGAAAAGCCACCCTGCATGATTTTCCTGTTCTTGTATATATGGCCCCTTTGCACGCAGCACTTTGTGCTAAAGGGGTGTTCCATGGGTGTTGCAGTGGGTGTTCCCACGCACACCCATGGAACCAGACACATTTCCAGATTTACGAGAAATTGCTAATCTGGAAATGCATCTTAATGCTACTGTAGTGACTTCTCCTTGTTTGTTTCCTCTTTCTATGTGTGCTGCAGAATGCAGCACACATAGAGAGAGGAAATCACCTCTGGTGATTATTTATGTACAGGAAGGTGTCCCTTCCCGCACGTAAACAATCAGTAACAAGCATTGGCATAGCTAATATGTCTCTCCTTTGGGACCTCATAAGTATTTAGCTATGCAGCACAATATCCTTGGTGCAACAACATTAACTGTTGCATGGCTAAAGGTGCTTGTTTAATGGAGTGGCTGGGCAGCAAATAGCAACTCCAGAGCCTTTCAAACCATTAAAAAAAAAGAAATTGTTTAAAAGACTGCAATAGTAGAGGAGCAACAGAGGAGCGGAAAAGGATGAGCGTAGTAATTGGGTATGGGTACAGGAAGCAACGGACGAGCTTAGCCACGTAGGAAGAAAGATTCAAAAAAAGCTCTTATAACAGTTCTCCAAGCGTGAGAAGTGAAAAGTAATAAGACATCCCATCAAAAGGAAAGTCAAGAAACTATGCTCCAGGAGAAGGGCAAACACAAGAAGAGGAAGAAAAGTCATAGAATGAGAAGCAAGATAATGAGATTGAAAATACAGCCAACCTATGATAACCAATGGCCTCATTGTAAGCCCACTGCAAGTTTTTGGTACGCTCCACAAGTCCTCTTTCGACAACAGGAAGCAAAACGATGTCTGTAGGCAAGACCCAAACAATGTTTGTAGGCGAAACCTAAAAAGAGACAGAACATTTGCATAATCCTTACAGACCTACACCTGCATGCAGACCTCTCTCAAATCCCAGTTTCATGTGCAGTATTTCCTGTTCAGGGTTTTGCTTCACATTCTTGAAGTTGCAGTTCATCCATTTTACCGTCAGGACCACAAGACCCAGAATGCAATGCAAAAAACTTGGACTAGATGAGCTATTCACGAAAGGAACTGGGAAACTTGAGAAATTTGCTCATTGGGGAATATCCCCAATTTTGAATCGGGCTTTGACAGACAGGCCAGTTAGAGAGAGTCAGTGGTATGTCAGATAACTGACCTGCAGCTGGCCTTGCTCAGTTAAGCATGGCCTTACCAACTGCCAACTTTTGTGGGTCTTGCAGAATTCTATGAGCCCTTAAGCTCAACAGACAGTCTCTCCAAGTCTCTGCTTGTTCAATGCAGCAGACGTTTTGACTGACATACTGTGAGGAAGCCAGAAAAAAACAGAAGAGCATGAGAGATGGGGTAAGTGCAGTGTGGGCATGAGGGAAAGGCAAGATAAAGTGAAAGGCAAAATGAGAGGGAAATAAGAAACGCAGAAAGAAAGATGGAAAAGAATATGTTAAGGGGGAATGAAAAGAATGAGGAAAAGGTGGAAGAGACAAAGAAGGAAAAGGTACAAGGAAAAAATGAGGAAATGATGCATGGAAAAAATTAGAAAAAAACATGAGGAAAAGCACAATAAAAAATCAAGCAAATGGCAAGGAAACAGGCAAAGAAGAAAAAGTGGAACGAAAGAATGAGGAACCCTGGAAGAAAGTAAGGAGGAAAGGAGAACATGGGAAACAAGCAAAGGCCGCGCGGCCGCGAAAGTGAAAGTAATGGCGAACGATGAGGAGGAAGAGATAAGAAAGGCAGATGGCGGCTGCGCGCGTGCACGCGAGGTTGAGGCCAGGAAAAGCTTGTGGGTAGCACTTTGAAAATCCCCTTAACTAAAAGGCTCGACCTAAAAAATGACATTTTGCAAGTTCTATGTGTGCTAATGCAGCACACATAGAAATTAAAAAACGCCATTTCTAATTGTTTATGTGCAGGAAGAGAACCCTTCCTACACATAAACAATCTCCCCACAGCGCAGGCATCCTCGCTCCATGGTGCAAGGGTGCCTGTGCTGGCGCATGGGAGAAGTACAGAGATGCGTCAAAATATTGTAAATATGTTGCATCTCTGTGCTTTGAAAGTAACTCAGTGTGGCACAGCCAAATGGCTTGCGGCACGTCTTTCCTTGTAAATCTACCCCTGTATCTTTAGGCCCCATAGCTCCACCAGGCAGTAAAAGGCAGTTCTGGCATGGCAGCGAGGGGTGCTGTAGGCACGTGCTAGTTCCCTCTCTTTGGAGTTGAGGTCAGTGACGTGGGAGGAGGGGCCTGTGTTACGCCCCTGCGCCTCTCCACTGATTGGAAAGCGGCAGTGAGAGGTGTGGCAGCGGGGCAGGCAGGCACTGAATTTCACATTCTGGAGAATCCACAGATGCCACCTGAAAACATCTGTTTCATTCCTTGGAAAAGGTGGAGGAGGGGCGCCCTCAAGCAGTGTGTTCCGTAGGGCACTTGATGCGTTGACATCCCTCCTTTCTTGTGATAGGTTATCATAAGCGAGTAGGGAGATTTTTATTTTATGTTTTACAGGTCTGTTCGAAAGTGAGAAAGCAATTGTAATAAGAAAATAAAGTTCAGAGGCGTGTAGGGAGTTTTCACTCTCCACTTTGTTATGATGGAGATATGAAAATGTAACAGCAAAACAGTGGTAGGTGGTTATGGAAGATGCTTGAATAAAGCCATTGAACACCATGGAGAATAAGCGTAGTAGCCTGATAGCGACTGGGTGTGGCACGACAATAATAGTGGGTGATTTCACTAAAAAATGACTTCCTCAAAGTAACTGAGCACTGCATAAGTTGCTCAATATTATGTGCCGAGAGAAAAAGGAATTAGTTGCCAAAATGGATGGACTGTTTCGAAATACTCTTTAAAACCACTCATCAATTGGAAAAAGATTGAAGAGACCTGTTTCTATTTAGTGCTTTATCCTTTAAGTGAAGATTGACAAAGAAAGCTAGGCCTGTTAAAGCTTCTTGGCCTCAGACTGTAACCACTTGATGGTGTTTGTTTAGATGATAGGGGAATATTTATCAGTTACAACATATCACTCAATCCTTTTTTTAGAACCAATGAGCCACCGTATGAGTAATAGTTATTTACAAGTATTTTTACACAAGCGTCACAGTTCAGTGCTCACGCCTACATATTAGCGCCCTAGTCACACAGTTAATTTCGTTCGTGAATCGATTTAAAAACTATACTAGGTGCACCTTATGCCTTGTTCAAATTATTTGGAAGCCAACGCCTCAAGTACACAAAATAACATACGATTAATAAACAAAATTGAATATTATTTCAAATTAGAAATACGGAGTATGATACTTTACATTGGCTAGTTTAAGTAGCATACTTGTATTTGAATATGTACTTTTAGTTATGTATTTTTGTTTTTGATGTCATGCTACTTCTTCTGATTATCCGTTGTTTTGCATATTTGCTGTGAGCAAATCAAAGTGCATTTTAAAAGTTAATTTGAAGAAAATACTATAGATGCTGTCTATTATTCTTGTGCTTGTAAGTTGTTATAGTCAACTGTGTACGTTAAATATTAATTTAATTGTAGTTAAAATAAAATGTAGATATACCTTATTCTAGTATTCCATTGTAGAAATGGAAATAAAAATGCACAAACAATATGAAACTAAATACGTGCAAAATACCTCTCGTTAACTGAAGCCGAGGTAATACCAGGACACTTTAGGTACTAATAAAGTATTCGAACTTCTGGATGCTCGTAAAATACACACATACATCAGTGTTCGAATAAACCCTTTTCACGGATACGATTCTGTGTAGTGCCACAGCTATTTCAGCAGCCGCCGCAAAATGAATGATAGTACAATAAGGTCCCTTTGCAATAAGTGCTGTGGTGTTAACCAGCATCTTGGTAAAAAAAATTGCAAACCAGGACAGGTGATGTATCCCCGTCCATGCTTTTTAATACCTCTCAGGAATTATTATTAGTCGGCAATACTCTATTTTTTTGAGGTCAGAATTAGGTATACTATGTAGAATTAATTGCATCGATTTCTACCTTTTCGCTCTTTTCTTGCTGTTTTGCCTATATACTTTTTGCCAGCTTATTACTTGCATCCTATATCAGGAGAACATTGTGGGTATTCGGATGGAAGTGTTCCCTTCATGGTAGCAACGGCATGCTACTGCTGCTCTGAGTAACAATGAAGTACACGAACAAGAGCTGCATGGAACTCTTGAATTAAACTGGCCACTGGTAATTACTTGGGGCCACAGCCCAGTCCATCATTATTTTGCACATTATGCCACCTCAGTTTGGACCCAGCCACATGCAATCAGTCTTGAACCTCCTACCATAGGAATAGTCCATGCTGAGTTTCCAGGCAGGTAATCCCTGTATCAGAACACAAGTAATCCAAGACTGGTTTAATCCTGTTTGGGACTCACGAGTTGGGTGCAGCTTGGTTTCAGTGGCACAATGAGCACAGGACCAACATCTGGGCATACCAGGCACACTTAAGGTGTCTCACTGAAGTATACAAATATGTGATTGCTGCAATGCCTGAACGTATCTAAGCCACTGGTAATAACTCAAGCCACATCGCATGCTATTGTTATTTTGCCCATCATGCCACCTCAGTTTGGAGGAAGCCATATGCAAATCAGTCTTGACCCTGCTCAATTAAGACAAATCCAGCTTGAGCTGCCAGGCCCTAGTTGATCTGGAACACAAGCCACCCAAGCACAAAGGACAATGGGTTAACATGTTATCCTGAGTAATTGCCAGTGGCTAGACTTATTACAAGTATTCCTCCCATCATCGTTTGTGAGTTTGATGCCCTGATTAAATCCATCTGCACAATTTGTTGTGCCTTGACATGCTTCTTTTGGCCTAGCGCACACAACAATCATGCATGCAAATATGGCACAAGTGAATCTATAAGATGTGAAATCCAGTGCCCTAAGTAGTTTGGAGGGGCACACAAAGCATATCTTCAATCAGACATGAGACTACTGTCTGTGTCTTCCTGGAATCTTTACTGTATGCAGAGGTACCTGCGTACCACATAATTTCAAATCGATAATCTGAAACAGACCTTTTTACTGCTTGGGAAGACAGTAGTGCCTACTACCTCACTCAAGGAAAGTTCTGCTTTAATGTAGTGCAGAAAACCTGAAATGAAATCCATAATAAAAGTGTGTGTGTACTGCATGCTTTTGGTGATGTTAACAGAGCTCCATGTCAAATGTGAGGGTATGCCTGGCCTAATTAGTGGCATCCATTTTGAATGGCCCCTGGAAAAACCTAGATGGAGGATGTTGCTTAACCTCCCAGACAATAAAGTGTAATACTGGCATTCCTAGATAGGGGGAATAACCTTAGGCACTGAGTTTTGGGAGGATGAAAACAGTGATGCTTAGAAATGGAGCAGTGACCATTTGACAGAGGGCGTGTAGATTATCTTTCTTGAGCATAGCTTTCAGTGCTGATAGTGGGTGGGGAAGGGGGGCTGTTAAGTCCACAGGCTATCCAGGGTAACTGAAATCTTTCAGGCAGGGCAATACTTTTTATCTTCCCCCCAAGTATGACCCCCAAAGAGCGCTTGACAGCCAGGTGCAAAGCTTCACACTTGATACTGGTGCTGTTGTGGGTGGTCCAGTTGGAGACAACCCTTGCCACAGACTTAATCAAATGGCTGCTTACTCCACTGCATTGGATTACACAAAGAGAAGGAACAGTGTCAAATCAGTTCCAAGCCTTTTATAATGATACCCACATAACCTTCCTGAAATATAACTATAATGGAGGGACCCTACTTGGTTTTTGTATTTTTCCTTGATCAAAGGAGGCAAAGAGTCTGCAAAGTACTCTAGGAATCCGTTGCTCCAGAGCTGGTGTCTCACACAGCCATCTCCCAGGTGAGAGGACATCACCTGAAACCTACAATATTGTTGAGAGGAGCCCTGGTTCTGTCTGTTAGCTTAGAGCGGTCAGCTTACTCAGAGCAAGGAAGGAGTGACTAGCCCTTGCAGGGAGACAACTGCCAAGGAGAAGACACCCAGCTGCTTTTCTCAGGAGCATTGGGGAAGTCTCAGAATTGGCAAACTGCCATTAGAAATGCAACTGCCGCTGACCCAAACCTTAAGTGGGTCTCCCAGCTCACTGAACTAACTTCAAGTACCCTCTTTATCCTGCAAGAGGTGCAACCACTGCTGTGATGATCCACCAGTGGCGGCTGCCACACAACTCTAGTGGGGCGGAGGGTGGGTGAGGCTAAGGGAGAAATAATTGTTTTTTTTAAACTTACCTATTGTGCCGTTGACGCGTCAGTGCTCCTCTTCTCTCCTTAGGGTGTCCCAGCAGTTCCTGGGACACCAGCACATGCTTCCCACCCAATCCCTGTGCTGCTCTAAATAGCATAGGAACAGTGCCAGGATTGGTCTGAGCGGCCTGGTTTACCGCTCAAACAGTGCTCAGACAGTGCCTGGGGGTCTGTTCTGTTTTGCCAACCCAACTGTGCACCACAGCTGGGTTGGAGAAACCTAAGTGCACATGATGGTTTGGCCAGCCTAAGAAGGCAGGCCAAACCATCATGTGCACTTTACAGTGCACACTACCACTCCTCCTCCCTGCCATGCCCGGTATGGCCCTGCCCCACCAAGGCTCCCTGACTTAGCCAGTCAGAGGAAAAAATGATAATATCATTATATTTACATTTAATTTTTTCGCTGACTGTCCTGCAGCAACAAGTGACGGAGACCTGAAGTACCTGCAGCTATGAGTCAACATGACATGAGGCGCCTATGCCTATGAGCAACTGTGACCTGAAACACCTGTAGCAATGCGCAGCTGCTTTAATACCTGTTAAACTGTTAAAATGTTTGGTGCTGATTAGCACCTTTCCAATCAGCATGTCCTCTCACCACTGAAGTCTCCAGGCAGGGCAGCATGGAGATGCTCTGAGAGAATCAGAAGCTGGAATAGGTGTCAACGCATCTAAATCAAAAACCCCAGGCGTGCTCATCACGTGCGTGCGTCAAACCAAAGTTAAACCTGGAACTGCTGAACTCACGTTAGTACTTCAGGCCTTCAACTAAAGTGGGTTGGGCCAATGCCATAAGTTTAAAGTCTCGGGGGTATATCCACAAGAACGTGTGATAACTACCGCAAGAGTAGTGTAAAGCAACTGCCAACATCGCAGCCTATTGCGGGAAAACAACTCAGTGACAACGTGGAATTCACAACACGGCGGTAGCATGCAATAGTTTGCCGACACCGCTGCCAATGCCCGCGACACAACCACCTCGACGGAGATAAAAAGACAAACCCTAACGCAAAAAACAGCGATGGGCAAAAGCGCGATAAGAAAACACTAACAACCAGCGCGAGGGCAGCAATACTCACGCGCAATGCGGGAAAAAGCACAAGAACAGCATACGGAAAATGCCACAGAACAAAATTCATCAACAGCGGAGTATCACAGATGCACCCTGGCCAACTGCAGAGGACAACATGTACACCACCACGTCCTAGCACTGTGGAAGAACAGAACCGACAGGCACACCGCATGAAAGAGACCAGTAGCAGACAAATCAGAGCCGCACGATCGACATACCCACCATGCAGCATACCGACATAGGCAGGAGTGCACCTCGACATTGACAACATCCCGGTACAAACTGCACCCCCACCACATTTGAACACAGGACACAACTGGTTCCGATAATGTGCACAACCTGGCAAATCACATCTGAAATCACAGGGAAATGTAACATGACAATGCACAAGTACAACCTAAAACCTGCAAATATGTTTAATTCACACATGCAGTGCATTTGGACATTTACTACTGTTGCATGATTGCTCTGACGGTCACAATGTGACGTGCTCTTGAGAAGTAAGTGTCAATGATGGTATTCCTATGGGCCATATCTGCCGCTGCTGCAGTGGGATGTGGGCCACCTGCCCCATCACCACCATCATTGTCCGGTACCTCTGGAACTGGGATCCATGGGGCCCTGGTGCGAACATAGATGTTGTGCAACACACAACATGCAACGATCAGCTTGCACATGATGTCCGGGCTGCACAGGAGCTTCCCACCCGTGCCGTCCAGGCACCTGAAACGTGACTTCAACACGCCAAATGTGCGTTCAACGATGCCCCTGGTGCGTATGTGGGCTGCATTGTACTGCCTCTTGGCGGTGGTGTTCAGATCTCACAGGGGTGTCATCATCCAAGGGCAGAGTGCATATCCTTGATCACCTGTGACAGTGCAGGGAGAAAAGAGTCAATACTTGGTTCGGCAGAATGTAATGGCAGGTCCACCAATACAGTGACGCCTGTGCTGGCTATGTGTGGGGTGAGTGTAAGCCAGCCCGCAGGGAGTAGCTGATGTTGGCAACTACACAAACAGTCATTAGGCACTCAGAAATGCAATATCAGAACTACAAGGGGGGGTGACAGGAGTTGCACGGGGCTAGTGGCTCCGAATGCACAGCGGGTGACATGGGCCCACCGCCTCTGGACGCTGACCTGCGGGTGACTGTGGTAGGGTCATGTGGGCAGGGCAGTGCTTCAAATGTGTTATGACTGCATTCCGCATCTCCACACGTTCAACTGTTGTGTAGATGTGGTGCCATGAAATGTCTGTATTGGTTGCAGGGGTAGGACAGGATGACCGTGGAGTGGTGTGATTGTGTCTGGTAGGTGGTCGTGGTAGGTGGTTGTGTAGTCTGACATGTTGATTGTGGTTTGGTCACGTGTGCATCCCCACAGTTGTGCATTGTGCATTGGAGGCTTTTGGGCTGTGTGGTGTGTTGTTTTGGTACTTACCTAAGAGCAGTCCCGTTCCATATGTGCCATCCCGTAAGCGCTGGTTGATGATGGACTGTCAGAAGATGAAGGAATCATGCACACTGCCTGGGTAGTTGGCGACGACATTGGTGAAGAGTCCCCGGTGGTCCACTATTGCCTGCACATTGATGGAATGCGTGTGCTTTCTGTTGCGATAGTGGTGTGCAGTATCTGCAGGGGGCACAAGTGGGACATGTGTGCAGTCGATTGCCCCCAACACGGCCGAGAATCCGGCCATGGCGTATACACCTTGCTTTGTCTCCAGCTGTTCCTGCTCAGCACTGGGGAAGTGAAGGTACTGGGGTATGAAGCTGAGGATGGCAGGTGTGAGGAACTTGGATAGGGCTGGCTTTGAGACCCCTCAGACTATGACAGTTGTTGGTTGGAAGGTACCAGAGGCCAACAGGTGCAGCACAGCCAGCAGCTTTGTCTGCGGAGGGATGTTGGTTCTTGACTGTGTTGGGACTGTCAGCCTGTGGGGGATGTGGGTCATGATGCGGTGAATGGTTGTCCTTTTGAGCCTGTAGTGGGCAATGACTTCCTCGGGCTTCAGGTCTGTGAGAGTGGTGCGTTTTCGGTAGGCCTTACTCTGCGTTGCCTCTGGTGGTCCGGGGGGGGGGGCAGGTCCGAGTCCTGGGGGTTGTGGCGGTCCTGGGTGTAGTGGCGGTGGGTGTTGTGGCCCTGTTGAGGCTCTGAGCTGCATGATGAGTAGCTCCATGGCGTCTGTCTTTACACCTGCTTGAGGGAGGTGTTAAATACCTGCGGCTACCGCGGCTTATCACATGTTTTCGGTTTGCTTTGCGGATATGTCAGTTCGTTGTGAAAGTGGTGTTGTTGTTTTTTCGTGTGTTTCTGCAATGGAACGCCTACTCTGCATCTCATTAGCATTAGGTGGTGGTGTCTACCGTGGTGTTAGGTTTTGGGGCTGTTATCGCGAGAATTCTGACGATGTCTGCTGTTAGCACCAGCTTGTGAATCGAGAGGTAAACTTATCACAACTTTGGCTGCAATAAAGTGTCGTTAATTCGGCGTTAGCTCCTTGTGAATATGCCCCTCAGTGCAGGGGCATTTAAAGGACAGACCTATGGGTGACATTACCAGGAAAGCTGTTTGCACATTCCAGAGTTAGCCTGCATCAACGTCAGAATGGATTACTTTCTGTGTAGAAATCCCTTCGTACATGAATAAAACATTATGCCTTCATTATTTCTGTATGAAGTATTATTGCATTAGCGTGCAGTAAAGCTCTTCAGTTTTTTTGCAAAACAAAGCATCGGGCTGGACAGCATTTATTGGGTCTGTGCTGGGAGTGTACCCAATGTTCTGTATGCAGAACCATAGCAGTTAAGGCCCTTCAACAACAAAGGTAAAAGGCCCTAAACCACCACAATTAGGTTCCAGTAACCCCTGCCTGCCCCAGGACACCCAAACTGGTTCTGAAAGCAGGAGTCTGGTCATTACCTATATGCAATAAAAGATGATATGGTGTTTGTACCTAATTAACCTCAGTTGCACTATAGAGTTGACCTTCAAATTTCTTTAAAAACTTAAACAATCATTACAGCTCTCGGGACTTAGTAAGCATATTCTCATTTGAGCGGTGCCTTTTCTGGCATGTCTATATTTGAGCAATTTTGAATTTGACCATTTTAGATTCTGTGCCGTTTTTAATGTGCAAGTGAAAGACCTCCCCTACCTATCTTCATTTGTTCACTTTTTTGTACAAGGCAAACAGAAGTAGGTCAAGGACATTACAGATAATAAAGTCTGATTCAAAGTTTGCGCTCGTTTACACTTTACACTTGCACTGACCTCTGAGTAAGTGCAAACGCAATTGAGAAAAATGTAGTAGGAACGTGCGTAAAACTTGCACAAATATTCTTTGTACAAACTTTTACATTAAATGTAAGAACAGCATGTGCATGCTTTATTCACGTGTGTAGTGTTCTGCCTTGATGTAAGACACGGATCCAGGTGTCCAGTATGTGAGTGGCCTGTTCCTAGATTGTGGAACTGGACTCTGGGATTGAAAATAAAAGAAGGGCTCCAATTCCCTGCACTTGAGATACTTAATGGACCATTATCAATAGAATCTAAATGCCCTGAAGAAGTCCACTGCTGTGGACGAAACGCTTTGGCGGAGGCTGTAACATTTGGAATATGAAAACACATGAGTATTTTGGAATATAAAATAAAGAAAAAACACAGAAAACTAGATTGTCTAATTGGACTTTGTTCTTTTCGATATTGTTTTATTTTTGGGTGCACCGCTACATTTATAGAATTTGGGGGTCGGCATGACAGAAGTATCCAAGAGCATCGGATCTGACAGAGTGTGCACTGCATGTGTATATATTTGTGGGGTTACAAAAGAAATAAGGGGGTAGATGTAAATAATTTTGCCACCACTTGTTGCATTTGTTGAGCTGTGCATAAATGACCTGCAAACTGTAACCACATTCTTGTTGCTAAGGATCATAGATTTATGATCAGTGATAGATTTACTAGAATCCTGTAAAAAAATAGAGTTGAAAGTTTGACTGAATTTTAACAGAATCTTTGGTATATGAAATAAAATATATGAAATTCAAAAGTTAAGGTGCCCCATGTTCACTGCCCCACTGAACAAAGTCAGACTTAACTCCCACTCAGAATACCCTCTTCACAATGTCACTCACATTTTCAAATTAAAAGTAACATACTGCACAATATAACACATCATTACCCACATTAGACCTCAACCCAGCCAGCATCATGTGGCTATCCAACCAACATGATATATGACTGCACACCCCCATTATATGTCTACAATCATCAGCATTCTGCCTCGCATACCCTATTAAACAACAGCAAAGCAATGTTGATATTTACACACACTTCGACACATGTCAGTCCCCACCACTAAAATTGATCAGTCAAAATCACACCCCCATATAGGCAAAATCTCACGCCAAAACATCTATGTTCATCCACTAAAACACTCACAGTAGAATGCACTCACTACCAAAACATTCACCTTCACACCCAACATCATATGCCAATAAGCCAACCGCCATGCCTTCACACAGCTGACGTTAATCAGTGCTCTACAGTGTCACTCCAAGAAGTAAGTTACACTATGATGTATATTTCACACACTCACAGACATATTTATCAATTTCACCTAACACATCACATTTCAGACTTTCTCCAATACTTACAGGATTGAGAGATGAGGTTGGCTTAGTATAGTGGGAATGACACAGGAGGTTAAGACAGCAACCTAATTCATTAATTTCACAACTTTTTACATTTATGTTGAAGTCTTATTTTTTAATAAAACCTTTATTTTTCATTTTGCAACAATAAAAACATTTCGTCAACGATACAGCAGGGTCATACCTTCATTTTCGTAGTTGATACTCGGTACAGGCGGTAGCATTGGAGACAGACAATCACAAAAGGGGTACATAATCTTCCGTATATATAACACAGTGAGGAACAAGCATGGGATACACCAAATACATATAGGCTGTACACCTCTAGTATTAATTCTCCCAGCCTCCATTATCAAATTGGCCTTCCTCATCTGACCCGCTTTCCCCACTCTCTGGAGTGTTGTGAGCGGAGGCATCTCCCTCCGTCAACCCTGAAGTACACAGATCTTGCCATTCCAAAAATCGGCTTGTAGTTTTTCTTCTCTACGTGTAAGTTTCATATGTGCTTCTTCAGCTAGTGTCCACTCACAACCATCCTAAAGCCAGACCGGCAACTCCGGACCTCTCTGTCCCATCCATGTTATAGCCACCCTACGTCTAGCTAACACTAGCATTAATTGTAATAATTTATAGGGCAGTTTCCATTTCTTGCGTTTCCCTACGGCAAATCCTCATAAATGAGGCCCCCAGTGTTTCCCTGCCCTCACTGCAACCTTGTGTCCTGCTTTGCTTCTCCATCCTATCTGTGCCTTTGGGAGATATTTTTTTCTTTAACACCAATTAATACACAGGCATATATATTTTTTTATGTCATCTCATCTGAAGATCACAAAGTTAGGGAACAATTTTAAAAATGTATTGCTGAAGGAGGAATATATATTATATAAACCAACCCACCTGCGAGGGAAGTATCAAAATGCTGCCCCCCTACACCTTCGGAAGAGTAAAGGGGCCTCAAAGGAATTCTACTCCCATCTTGATCAATGGTGAATTCAGTATCTGCGTCACATTCCCCACGATTGGGAGGGAAAAACTCTCCTCTTAGCAACACTGACTGACAAAGTGGAAGGAAATTTGGTTTGTAATCCCCATCACCTTGCTCATGTGTGAGGGTGAACAATGTGCCCATTTGCCTTATCAAAGGGAAAGGGACAACTTAAATATAAAAAATGGGTGCTGGTGCAGAATTGTCAGTCACTGCTATAGCTTATTCATAATAGGCAAAGGAGAAGCTGTGAGATGACCTTCTCCTCTGCGACCTCGTGACCTCCATCATTGTGATCAGGGTGCAGAAAGAAAAGGAAATGTACCACCTTCTTCAATTCAATGTATATATGTTTAGGCCCTAAGGACTTTGTGCAAGATGACATTGGAAGGAGGCACATTATCCACCCTCACCCTTAATCAAGATGATGGGGAAACAAATACATACCCAACACTTCAGTAGTGGAGGAGGGTGTAAGCAGTTTCTCCCCCTCACCCCTGGGAAAGGTGAGGGAGATTTGATGAAATCTTCTTCTCTGCATGACTGGGAAAGGGTTCAAATTCCTCACCCACCTTTGGGCAAGGTGAGGGGGTTAAAACAAGAGCCCCCCACAGATTGGCAGTATCAGGGAACAAAGGGAGAGTGCAATTTTTCCACCGTCACCTTTTGCCAAGGAGTAGGGGCATCCTAGGTCAGCTCAAGACTACCTTAATGTGAATGTACATTATCCTCCCTCTTCTGGGCAAGCTTGAAGGACATGGTTGGCATGCTGCTCCCCAGCCCCGAGGCAAGGAAGGAATAGATTGTGATTATTCCTACCTTTACATAGCCTGGTCACGAGATGGATGGCAGTGGTCTTTTTGACTTAATATTTCTGTGGCCTGTCACACAGACCAGAGAAGAGATATTCATGAATGAGAGGGCTTACCTACCCCCCTATGAATAATGCAGTATTGCTGCATTCTTCTTTTGCTTCTTTTGTTTTCCATGTTTTTCTTCTCAATGTTTTGCGAATGTTAGGAGCAAACCAACTGAAAGTGTCCAATGTGCATGTACAGAGTACTCAACACTCACATTTTTCTTCTTAGCTGCAAGACCACTCAACAGAGGATTGCCAATTCAAGAAAAGGCATTGAATGATAAATGCAGCAGTAAAATGGAAACGTGGTTGCCATCCATTCAGCTATTTCGCAGGTATCCGTGCTGAAAGTATTCCTAGCCCTGATCTCTTGACTGGGTGAGAGTACTCTGCTTAATTCAGAGACTCTGTCCATCACCACCCCTTGTTGTAAAATATTTTGTCCACCCTAAGCGTGGAAGGGTATACTCAGATGTGAGTCCCTTGCTCATTGCACCATCAGGATTCAAGCAAGCCGGGCCGAAAACGCCTGAAATGGCAGAAACCGGTCCCCGGAAGCTTGTGTCCTTCCCAGTGTAAGAATTGGCTTTTGTAGTCTGGTCTGCCCTGTTCACATGATGCACTGGGCCAGGGACAGACTAATTTGCATACAGCCAGGTTCTGAAACTGGGATGGTGCAATGAGCTAAAAAACGGTGTTGGATCTAGCCCTGATCTCTTGACTGGGTGAGAGTACTCTGCTTAATTCAGAGACTCTGTCCATCACCACCCCTTGTTGGAAAGTATTCCTTTGGCAAATCTCATCATAAGGAATGAGAAAAACAATTTTATGATCCTCCCTTCTAACTTTTGAACTGTTTGACCGATCTCCACCAATTTCTCAGATGTGTAGATGTCTTCCAATGCATTTTGTTCCACTGCTTTGGTGCAGATCTTTCAAGGTGTGGCTAAAGTTATTAAGGTTCCAAATATCGGATTTCCTATGGATGAAGTATCAAAACCTTAGGGAGAGAGTTGCACCTCCTCCTGCAAGAGAGGGCCCAATATTAGAGATAATGTGGTAGGGCTGCTCTCCCTCCTACACATGTTCCAGCTTTACAATTCTAGTGAAGCCTTCCACCTATAAAGGGGACATTTAAATGTGGGAGGTGTGTGGCATGTAAATATTGTTTGGAGTCCATGACTTTTGTACTTGAGAATGAAAAATTGGATTGAGTACTTTTTCTAATTGAGACACATGTGGTGTAATCTATGCTATCTGCTTTCCATGTCAGACAATCAATATTGGACAGAAAGTTAATAATAATATACAGATATTACAGCATCGCAGAAGGATCAACTGTGAGACGATTGGAGCCCCTCTTGTGGAACACTACAAACGACATGGACACTCTGCAGAGGATATGAAATGGCAAGTCATTGAGGTAAACGCAATCTGAGAGGTGGTAATCACCAAAACATACTTTTACTACAGTAATGCAAATGGATTGAGCACTTGAGAGCAATGGACAGGGGCCTGAACAATAATGATGAGTGGAGCCAAATAACAGTGGTGGTGTTGAGCTAATTATGGACATTATTCCTTCATTTATGCTAGAACTGTATGATGATGATTGTAAACCTCACTCTTGTTCCATACTATTTCATTTGTTTTTATTCCATATATCACTCTATCACCACTCTTCTGTTTCACTCAGATGCATTTTTTTCAACATGGAGCTCTTAATCTTCTGGGCCCCCCATATTGACAGTTGTTGATAGTCTCCTACGTTCCGTGAAACTACTATTTTGGTTCAGGATTGCTTTTCTGACTATTGTCAGTTTATTACATTAATTTTTACTTTTGTTGATTATTTTTATAGTGACTATTCCTGTTAGACCTGGGGGTCGCTAGTTGGCTGAGGTAGGTACCTTGGGCCAAATAGGGACCCTTGCTTCCACATCAGGGAAAGGAAGGACACCTTCTCAGATAGCCTCAGATCACCCCTCGGTAGCTTGGCACGAGCAGCCAGGCTTATCTTCAAGGCAAGTGTGTAAAGTATTTGCAACCAAGCTCTCTGTAACCCAATGATGACACCACAAATGGACTCCACACAAGTTTCATAAAACAAGTATAAATTTATATAAAAAGATATACGATGAGACCACACAATATAAATCTAATATATGCATATTTGTAATATTCCTCCTTGCCGGTTGTTAGGCCAGCCAGCCTTGTAAGTTCTGGCGATATTAATTAGCAATTCTAAATGATCCACTGCAGTCCTAATGCAATGCTATGCAGTTCGTGATGCAAGAATCAGGCACTTTGCAAAGTAAAAATAATGCAGTTCGTTATGCAACAATCAAGCAGTTCGTAATGCCAAAATAATGCGTAATGCAACAATTAGGAAGTTTGTTATGCAAAAAAAGTGCAATGCGTAATGCAACAATCAGGCAGTTCGTAATGCAGAACTAATGCAATGCGTACTGCAACAATCAGGTAGTGTGTAATGCAGAAATAATGCAATGCGTAATACACTAATCAGGTAGTTCGTAATGCAGAAATAATGCAGTGCGTAATGTGACAATCAGGTAGTTCGTAATGCAGAAATAATGCAATGCGTAATACGACAATCAGGTAGTTCGTAATGCAGAAATAATGCAATGCGTAATACAATCCAGCACCGATCATGATGCCTTAGGTGGTCTCAGCCACTCGTACTGACTCACGGTCAGCTTCCATCAACAGATGCCCCAACACGGGTATGGTGTAAACCAAAGTTCAGCTCCGCACTCCGGCCCCGGTACTGCCACTCCTTGGCAAGTACGGAGTGCGATACAAGCCGAAGCAGAGGCTCGTGCTGCAGGACTGGAGAGGCCGAGAGCGTCTCTCTCCGAGCCCGCTCCGCCCCAGGCCGCGACACACGTTACATGGGGTGCAACCTCGCTCTCCTCTCCTCTTCCTGCGACTTGAACCTCCGATGCAACTTTGTGGATTTCGGGTGGTGAAACTCGGGCCCTCCCTCGACAGGGTTGGTTTGAGGTCCCCCTCTGGCAATAGCGGGCTCGGGCTGGTGGCACAGCTCCTCTGGGGCAGCCGATCCGGGCCGCTGGTGCTACGAAGATCCCAGGCTGCAACAGGGCACACGCACACAGCGTCGCTGAGACTCATTTGAGCTTCAGTTGTGCATGATCACAGGGCACTCCTCACGAAGGTCTCAGGCTGCCCGAAGCACACACACACAGTGTCGCTGAGACTCACTTGAACTCCGGGTGCACAATAGCAGGGCAATGCTCACCAAGGTCTCAGGCTGAACAAAGCATACGCACACACCGTTGCAGAGACTCACTTGGATTCCGGTGCACATGATTACAGGACAATCCTCACGAAGGGCTCAGGCGGCAAAAAGCACACACACACAACGTCGCTGAGACACACCTGGAAACCTTTGTGTTCCAGAGATTGCACAACAGGGAGCCAGCTCTCCTCGGGCCCCTGGGGTTCAGTTACTTCAGGACACAGCAAACAGCAAAGTCCTTGCAAGCAGGGGGACACAGCACACAGCAAAGTCCCTTTAGCCTCTCCTTGGTTAAATCAGCAAACTGCAGGCCAGCCCCAGAATACACAGCAAGGCTTAGTCCTTTCCTTCAGTCTCTTCTGCTGGTTCTTCCCTAGCGGAGGTTCCTATTGACCACGAAGTAGTTTCAATCCTTTTCAGTCTTGAGCAATCCAAAGTTCAGGGGTTTCATCTCTCATAGTTATACCCCTAATTGTCTTTGAAGTCTTTGGGGCTCATTTGTATAGCGGGCCGATCCACCCGCTAAAAACCACGTCCTCTCCCAAATTCCCCCCACCACATTACCAAGGTGGGAGGGACCGGGCGGAAAAGAAGCTAACATGGTGGTGGTGTCTGGGAGTAACCGCCATTCATATTAGTATGAATGCGGGGATGTGCCTGCCGCCACAGAAAGGCAGGCAGTTTCTGCCATTGGGGCCCGTAGCAGGCCCCCAGGGATTTTGGGGGGTGGTGGGATGCACATGGGGGTACCTACTGTACCCCCAAGCAGTTCCATTCACAACATGGCAGGCACCGTGCGGTGCCTGCCACGTTGTGCAAGGAAGTGCACAACATGCCTTCCTGGCATTGTGGCGGGCGGTGCTAAGAGCACCGCCCGCCTCAATGTCAGGAATGCAGGATGCGCCCCCCAGTGTGGCGGGCGCATCCTAATGTCTGCAACGGGACCCCCGCACCTATGGCGGGCGGACAAATTCCGCCCACCATCCTAATGACCCCCTTTGTGTTATGGGGCACTGACCTCTGTCCAAACCAGTTCTGGGTGTCTCCCTGCCAGTGACACCTTTTTCCTTTGATAGTGGGGTCTGGATTGTTAATCACTCAGCAGGAGATGGAACCATTGTTTTATAGTGGCCTCTTCACTTCTAGGGGCTACTCCTCCCCCCTATACTTCAGATGCATATCAGCCTGTTGCTGTCTCACCTCCTCCCCTGGGTCAAGACATTCCCCAGATCCTATCACTTTCAGATCCAGACAGTCAATCCACAACCAGGCAGAGACACACCGAAATGTTAAAGCACAAAAACCAAGCCACTTCTAAAAGAGTGGTTTCTAAACACACAATGCAAAAACCACCTTCACAAAAAGACGTGTTATTGAATTTTGAGTTAAGGCACACTAAACTTCACCTCTCCATCTTAAGCCGTTCGGAAGATAGTCTGGAAACATATTACACAGCCTCCCCATTCTATCCTATAGGCAAGATGGCCTTTCAACACTGAAAAACGAAATGGAGATTATTTCATTGTCAGGATATGGTACATGTCCTACCTTCCGCATGCACTGCACCCTGCCCAGGGGAGTACCTTGGACCTACCATGGGGGTGTCTGATGTGCAAAGAAAGGGAAGGGTAAGGCCTAGCAAGTGGGTGCACTTGTCAGGACAACATGGCAGTTTAACAAACTGCGTGCAGGCACTGCAGTGGCAGGCCTGAGTTCTCTCTTTAAGGCTACTTGTGTGGGTGGCACAATTAGTGCAGCAGGCCCACTAGTAGCATTTGCATTACCAGCCCTGGCACACATAGTGCAGTTTACTAGGGACTTTACTAGTAAGGCAAACACACCAATCATGGACAACCAATTACCATTACACTTTACACAGGGAGCACTTGCACTTTGACACTGATCAGCAGTGGCAAAGTGCCCAAAGCATCTAAGTTGGCAACACCATGTCAGAAAAAAGGTCTAGGGCGTAAGCAAAAAATGTAAGGAACTTTAGCCAAAAAGGGCCAAGTCCAACCATTTCAATCTGGCGCCCATGAACCCTTTACCTCGCTGCATGTGAAGTTAGCCCTCTGTTCCTTTCCTCCTCACTTTCTTCTCATGCTCAGAGCTAACCACACTAGCTAAACACTGGGGGTAGCCACGCACAGTTCTTGTCTGGCATGAACGTGCCGAGGTATGTTTTTGAAACCTTTTTCCATGGTCACGCGAGGGTTGCAGTTTTCTGTTTTCTGCCATTTTACCATTTTTTCTTTGATGTTATTTTGTACCCTTAGTTTTCTGCTGGTTTGAATTGAACACAGCTGGTATTTTTTTCCACCGCTATTTTAATTTAGTTTGGTGGTGCACCTGGTTGGTTATGCTTTGTCTGTGGGGTTAGAGACCTTTGGGTCTCTTATCTTTCACGCTTCCTGTCAATTTCGATTTACCCTTTTTGGCATACAGTATTACAGAGTTTCTGTATGCATGTCTAATTTTTTATCATGATGCTTTCTTACTTTTCTTGCACATTGATGCTGTCATCTATCAGGGGTGTACTGAAACAGACTGAGAATTTCTATGACCTTCACCCTGGTCTCCAAGTTGAGCTTGCTTTTCAGTAAGTGGCAGCTCTAGTTTCTTTTGAATTGGTAATCTGGGTTTTCTCTTTATAGGTCATTCATGTCCATCTGTAAGGCATTGGTCACCCATTTATTCTCTTGACATTGCATTGATGTTTATTCATTTATGAATCAAGGTGAGCAACAATATGGTTTCTTCTGCTTATTTTGCCCATTTTCTTTTATTTCCCTGACAATTCCTCTTCTACTTTGCTACAAGTCTGCCCTGAGGAAGACTGACACAAGGTGCCCCCTTATTTCTTTTGGCTCTCCCTCCTGCTCTATCTCACATCTTTCTCTCTTGCTCAGATTTTCCCTTTTTCACTTCCTAAACTATTTTCTTCACTCACTCTGGCTGTATTTCACGTTACCTCTTTTTGCCTTTCACCCCGTTTCTACCTTTGCTTAAGCTATTTGCAGCTCTTTTTGCATTAGCTCTTCTGCTTTCACCCAGTTTTCTGATTTTTGCTTGAACTCTTTTCAGAAGTTTTTCTCTTTCCCCAGTTTCCTTTCCACGCTGCACTTGTCTTTAGCTCTTTTCTGCTCTAACCCCTTTTTGCTCTTTAGATCTCCTACTCTCTGGGATCTTGGCCTCCAACGTCCACCCGTGCCATTTTCACACCTCCTAGCTCCCCCGCTCCTTACTTGCTCTCCCTCATCTTTTTCTCGCTCTGTCACACAGTCCCATCCAATGCCCCTGAGCCTCTCCTCCCTCCCTGGACTAGAGGTGGGCAGACAACTCCATTCCACTTGCGGAGTTCATGGAGTTTTGCCACTCTGCGCTCTGCTTGGAACATGGAGGTAAGCAATAACTCTGCAAACCACCGGCAGAGAGGAGTTTATTGGTGCGCTCACCCCTAGACTTCATCCCCCAATGAGTAGTGTGCTAAGAGTTGCATTTGCAGCAATAGCACTGTGTGGGACTTACTAGTGGTAACAGGAGGGGTTCTTGGCCCCCAAAGACCATCAGTGTCCAAGGGGACTTCATCCACCAATTAGTAGTGCATCAGGAGGCCCGTTTACAGAGTGGTTGAGAATGGAGAGGGTCATCTGACAAGGTCTCAGCAATCCCGCAGTGTGGGACTTACTGTTGGTAACAATAGGAATCCCTGGTCACCAACGACCATCAGCAGGCAAGGGGACTTCATTAGAGGTGGCCGAGCAATACTCCGCCCTCGTGGCACTCTGAAGAATTTAGCTGAGATTTTCGGTCACTCCATGGAATTCCGTGGAGTGAAACTCCGTGACTTCTGCCCAGGCCTACCCAGGACCTACTTACTGCGGCCTCTGCAGGACATCAGTGAACAGGTGCCTAGGCCCAGCCCCCCCTTACCTATCTGTGAACAGTCCTCAACCAGTTCAATGCCCTTCTGGACCCAGCTTTGTTGCCTCAAGGCTCTTCCTCATCTCACTCTTTCATGTTCTTGCTCTCTGTCATCACTTGGTCAGATTTTTCCCTTTTTTACTTCTCACTCATTTGTTTTCTCTCACTCATGCCATTTTTCACATCAACTTTTTTTGCCTTTCACCCCGTTTCTGCCTTTGCTTAAGCTCTTTGCTTGCCCTTTTCCTTTAGCTCTGCTTTCACCCCATTTTCTGCCTTTTGCTTTAGCTCTTTTCAGACCTGTTCTTTTTTGCTTAATCCCCTATGTTGCAGCCAGTTTCTGCTTTAGCTCTTTTTCAGCAGTTTTGTTTTTCCCTTTCCCTTGGTTTCCTACCATTTTTCTCTTGTCTTAAACTCTTTTTTATCTCATCCCTTTTTGTTCTTCAGATCACCTCCTCTGTACGCACCCAGCCCTCCCACACTCTCTCACTCATTTTTTCTGCCTTCCCCGTTTCCTACCTACTTTGCACATATTGTTACGGCTCTGCATGCAGCCTTGTTAAACCTCCTCCTAGCCCTCACAGCCCTCCCCCTTCCCAGGATATACTTAATGATGGCCACAGCAAATCAACACAGAAGGCACGTCTAAGGGTATTCTGTTCGGGCCTGGACTGGGACCAGTGGCACAAACCCTGTCCCGATTGCACCCTGCTTCTTGCTCAACCTGGGACACCTCTTCCCCCACTGCTACAACACTGCTACACACACTACAGTGGGAGTCTTCACCTGCACCTACAGCTGCTTCACCGGCAGCAACCAACCCACAACCACCAAGAATACTCCAGCCCGCAAAACTACTCTGCCACAAAACACATCAGACAACAGCACACCATCACCCCAAAAGTCACTTTCATGCATGCTACTCCAACATCCATTCACTCAACAGAATCCTGGGACTTGCTGAACAATGACGCACCAGGTCTCCTCATCCTCATGGAACCTGGTTCGGACCAACAGTAGCACCCCACATTGCCATGGCAAACCCAGAATGCTACAAGATTGCACAACAGAACCAGAAGCCAGGAGGGATACTAATGATCATCTACAGAGATGCCATCATCATCTCATCAACTACAGAGAACACCACTCCAGTCATAGAACATCAGCACTTCAAGCTTACAATCTCCAAAAACGTAATGCTTAATGGAACCCTCGTCTACTGGCGGTCAGAAAGTGAGCCACCTTCGATTAAGCTCATCACATATATCATTGCCCCCTCATCATCTCTTCCAAAGCCTTTAATACTCCTCAGAAACCTCAACTTTCACACATAAGACAGAATGCTCCTCAGAACTCCGAGAAAGCATGCAGAATATCAGACTAACCCAGCTCATCACAGAACCCATACAGATCACCTGCCACACACTGGAGCCCATTTCACCACCACGAATGACATAAACTGCAACTTCATTTGCAGCAAAATCTCAGAAGCAAAATGGTTCCGCTCCCTCCACACAGACCCACCCAGCCCTGCAGACAACATTAACAAGGATATTGACAAAATTAACAACTGGATCAAGAAATGTGCAGACTCCCTCGCACCCTTCAAACTCAACAAACAAATATGATCCAAAAGCAATCTAGCTAGTACACAAAGGACATCCAGGACACCAAACGATACTGCAAAGAACTAGAGGGAAAGTGGAGAGCCAGTGAGAAAGATACCTACAGACCCACCTTCAAGACTGCATTTAGATGATAATACTAACAAGTAGAGAAACTAAGAAAAGAGTGCCAACTGCAGGGGAGCTGCAGCAGCAAAAACAAAATATTCTCGCTCATCAAAGATATCACCACACTCACTGCCTTCATCAACAGCATCACCCCCTCTGAAGAACTCTGCAAAGACCTGTTCAACTTCTTCCACAGCAAAATCATGAACATCTACAGCAACTTTACACCCCAACCAGATCCCTGCAAACTCATTCATCACCAACCTGCCCATCACAAATCATGACAACCACCTGATCAGATGGAAGTCCTTCACCAGTGAAGAAACAGCTGCAATCAGTGCACCATACACTCTGGGGCCATACTGGACCCATGCCTCCACCACATCTTTAACCCTGGAGCATTACCAATCAACACAGCCCTCTTCCCATCATGAACACCTCCCTCACCTCCTCCATCCTCCCAGAAGCCTGGCAGCATGCAGCAGTCATCGCCCTCCTCAAGAGCCTTCAGCCAATTGGCCAACTTCTGACCTATCTTCTTGCTTCCCTACCTAGCAAAACCAATCATAAAGGCAATCGAAAACAACTGACAAGACTCCTCGAGCTCCACAACATACTAAATAACACTCAATCAGGGTTCAGGACGAATCACAGCACAGAAACCACACTCATCGCAGGCGCCGACAATATCGGGTCCATCCTTGACTACGAAAAAACAGCCACAGTCTCTAATAACACACTCATCAGAAGTCTCCATGATTGTGGTATCCAAGGACCAGCTCTTAACTGGATCTGCACCTTCCTCACAGGGAGAACCCAAAGTGTCTGACTGTGACCCTTCCCATCTGAGGTCAAGAAACTATACAGAGTCCCCCAGAGTTCATTCCTCAGCCTTACCCTGTTCACCATCTACATGTCCACACTTGCCAACATCATCAGGTCTCAAGGCATCACCATCATCTCCTATGGAGATAACATCCAGCTCATCCTTTCCTTAACGAGCAAGACACCCACCACCAGAATCAACTTCACCAAGTGCATGACCCTGGTAGAGACAACTGCTTGAAATTGAGCTCTGACAAGACAGAAATACTAGTGTTTGGCAAAAGAACTCACTGTGGGATGCCATCTGGCGGCCAACTGAACTAGGATCCACATCTCACCCATCAACCATGTCAGACATTTGGTGATCATACTGGACGGCAGGTCCAACATGATGTCACAAATAAATTCAGTGAGCTCTACCTACTTCCACATCCTGTGAATGCTACAAAAAATCTTGACGTGGGTCCCACAAAACCTGAGACGGATCGTCACTCAAGTACTCATCAGAAGTCAATTGAACCACGGCAATGAACTGTCTGAAGAAATTTCCAAGCAACTCCTGAACCGGCTTCAGACCATCCAGAACGCAGCCACAAACATCATACTCAACCTTCTTTATCTCACCCACATCTCACCTCACCTCAGGGAGCTCCACTGGCTTCCCATTCCCAAACTCTGCCAATTCAAATCTCTCACACATACCTACAAAGCCCTACACAACATAGGACCCACATACCAAAACAGCAGCATACACTTCTTTTGGAAAATGGTTTATTAGGTGTGATAAGTAGTGACTTACCACTAGTAATAAGGCCACATACACAGTAAAAAGTTCAGTTAGGGTTTAAATCAATTAATCCCTTGATCAACCCTTGGTAGCTGGCAATGAGCAGGCAGGAGTAACTTAGGAGACAGGTGTGTAAAGTACTAAAAGCACCAATACATTAAATGAGTAAGACAGAACAGACAATAAAAATCCAAAACCACTTTCTAAAAATAGATTATACTTTTATGTACAAATAGACACAAAATGATAAAAATCCAATGTAGGGAACCAGAGATATGAATTTTTTTTAAATAAACACTTTCATGTGCTAAAAACCTAGGGCCTGATTCACAAAGGTAAACTTTGATGTGTGTTCAAAACTTAGACCAAACGTATACGTTTACGATTGTGGGAATTCACAAAGGGCATTTATGAGTACTATCTTCATGTCTGCACTCGGGGAAGATCTGTGAGTTGTCCCTTTACTCTTTTGCAAGAAGGTTGGAAGACAATCCTAGGAGGCCCTTAAATTACATAATGTAATATGTGCTTGGACTAGGGTGTACTATGACAGCACAGAAAGTGGGTTAGCAAGAACCTGTATGCCAATCAAAAGCTGGTAGAAAAACATGCCAACACAGACATATGGAGTCTGTACAAATAATAGTCCTTTAGAACATGTGGACTGAACTATATAATGTAATAGAGAAGACCAGCAATGCAAACTACCTAATTGATTTAAAAACCTGAAGGTAACCACAATGGTTCTTTCAAGTCAACAGACTGAATACAAAGCATTGCCATACTGGCATGGTAGTACTTCTTGTGAATTTAAGAAATGGAGGAGGGTGAAAAAGTGCAACAGCTGGAAGAGGGTACAGCAGCTCAAATGCAACCTGCTAGGCAGACGTGAGAAAAATGACTCTGTGGAAGGAATGCAGTCTCTTTCCTGCTGATATCAGAGCAGCAGTTACAGAGTTTGAGTCAGAAAATTGAGTCTTTGATGACCATGTGAGACTCAGTCACCAACCTAAAGCTAATGAGCTTGTGGATGAATCAGGCAATTTAATGAGCTGTGAGTCCTACTGCTAGCATCCTATCACCCCCAAGAACTGAGGACAACCTCCCTTAGAAAAGGCGTCAAAGCTTTGAGAGCACATCTCCTCTCTGTGGCCAATCCAGGATGGATCCTCTGTGACTGCTGAACTAAGACGATGCACTATACAAGACAAATGCCAGGTCATAGCAGTCCTAAAACACAAGTGAACAAATGTGCAGAGTGAGCATCCACCAAAACAACAAGGAACTGAATGCAGTAACTCGAAGTATCCCCTTTAAATGAGGAACTGCACTCTCGCTATTTTTTGTAATATTGCATAAGGCAAATTCAAAACATATGTAGTTCCATTAGCAATCAATCAATCAATCAGAGCATTTATATAGCGCACTACTCACCCGGAGGGTCTCAAGGCGCTGGGGGGAGGGGGTCCGCTACTGCTCGAACAGCCAGGTCTTGAGCTGCTTCCTGAAGGCGAGGTGGTCTTGGGTCAGGCGGAGGTGGGTCGGAAGGGAGTTCCAGGTTTTAGCTGCTAGGTAGGAGAAGGACCTTCCTCCTGTGGTGGCTCTTCGGATGCGGGGGACGGCGGCGAGGGCGTGGCTGGTCGATCGGAGCTGGCGTTTGGGAGCGTAGAAGTTGAGGCGGTTGTTGAGGTATCCTGGGCCTTGGTTGTGTAGGGCTTTGTGTGCGTGGGTGAGGAGCCGGAAGGTGATTCTCTTGTTGACCGGGAGCCAGTGCAGGTTTCTCAGGTGTCCGGAGATGTGGCTGCGGCGGGGGATGTCCAGGATGAGTCGTGCTGAGGTGTTCTGGATCCGCTGGAGTCTCTTCTGGAGTTTGGCGGTGGTTCCGGCGTAGAGGGAGTTGCCGTAGTCCAGACGGCTGGTGACGAGGGCCTGGGTGACCGTCTTCCTGGTCTCGGTGGGGATCCATCGGAAGATCTTACGTAGCATGCGAAGGATGTTGAAGCATGACGAGGAGACGGCGTTGACTTGTCTGATCATGGAGAGGGAGGAGTCCAGGATGAAGCCCAGGTTGCGTGCGTGGTTTGTGGGTTTGGGTGCACTGCCCAGGGCGGGGGGCCACCAGGAGTCGTCCCAGGCGGAGGGTGATGATCCCAGGATGAGGACTTCCGTCTTGTCCGAGTTCAGTTTCAGGCGGCTGTTCGACATCCATTTGGCTACGTCTGTCATCCCTTTGTGCAGATTGGCTCTGGCGGTGGCGGGGTCGTTGGTGAGGGAGAGGATCAGCTGGGTGTCGTCGGCGTAGGAGATGATGTAGAGGTTGTGCTGGCGTGCGATGGCTGCGAGGGGGCTCATGTAGACGTTGAAGAGTGTTGGGCTGAGCGAGGAGCCTTGAGGAACGCCGCAGGTGACTTCGTGGCATCTGACCTGAACAGGAGGAGGCGGACTCTCTGTGTCCTTCCGGCGAGGAAGGAGATGATCCACTCCAGTGCCTTCTCCTGGATTCCGATGTTGCTCAGGCGCTGTACTAGGGTACGGTGGCAGACAGTGTCGAAGGCCGCGGATAGGTCCAGGATGAGGGCCACTGTTTCTCCGTTGTCGAGCAGGGCTTGGATGTCATCGGTAGCTGCGATCAGGGCGGTCTCGGTGCTGTGGTTGGCCCAGAAGCCAGACTGCGAGAGGTCGAGGGAGTTGTTCATCTCGAGGAGGTGGCCAGTTGCTTGTTGACGGTCTTCTCGATGACTTTTGCCGGAAACGGGAGCAGCGAGATGGGGCGGTAGTTCTTGAGGTCGGTGGGGTCGGCTGATGGTTTCTTAAGTAGAGCGCTGAGTTCGGCGTGCTTCCAGCTCTCCGGGAAGGTGGCGGTGTCGAAGGAGGTGTTGATGATGTCCCGCAGGTGGGGTGCGATGACAGCGTCGGCCTTGTTGAAGACGTGGTGAGGGCAGGGGTCTGTCGGGGATCCGGAGTGGATGGAGTTCATCGTGCGGACGGTGTCTTCGGTGCTGATCGGTCTTGGCTTGCGTCGGTTGAGTACTGAAGCTGTTGTGTATGTCCGCGATCTTGTGGAAGTAGGAGGCGAGGGAGTTGCAGAGGTCTTGCGAAGGGGTGATGTCGTTGTTTCCGGCGTTGGGGTTGGAGAGCTCTTTTACGATGTTGAAGAGTTCCTTGCTGTTGTGTGCGTTGTTGTCCAGTCGTTCCTTGAATGCGGTTTTCTTGGTGGCGTGGATCAGTTGGTGGTGTTTTCGGGTGTTTTCGGGTGGCGACTTTTAGGGCAGTCATGTTGTCCGGTGTTGGGTCTCTGCGCCAGGTTTTCTCGAGTGCTCTGCAGTTCTTCTTGGAGCTCTTGAGTTTGTCGTTAAACCATGGGGCTTTCTTGCTGCTGGGTCTGTTCGGCGGGGTCTTCAGGGGGGCCAGGTCGCCTGCGCAGTCCCTGATCCATTTCGTGAGGTTGGTGGCCGCTTGGCTGGGGTTCGTTGTGCTGGTGGGAGGGTTTTTGCTCAGGGAAGTAGCGAGCTGGTCTGCAGTGATCTTGTTCCAACTTCTGCGGGGAACCTGTTGCTGGTGGTGGTGGGCCGTGTTCTTTCTGTAGCTGAAGTGGATGCAGCTGTGGTCCGTCCAGTGGAGTCCGGTGGCGTGGCTGAAGGTGATGTCCTTGCTGGAGGAGAAGACGGGGTCGAGTGTGTGTCCAGCGTAGTGGGTTGGGGTGGTCACCAGCTGCTTGAGACCGAGGGTGGCGAGGTTGTCCAGCAGGGTGGTAGTGTTGCGGTCGTTGCTGTTCTCCAAGTGGATGTTGAGGTCCCCGAGGAGGATGTAGTCGGTGGAGAGGAGGGCGTGTGGGCTGATGAAGTCGGCGATGTCTTCGCTGAATTGTGTGCGTGGTCCCGGGGGTCTGTAGATGAGGGTACCTCTGAGGGTGGTCTTGGGGTTGATGTGGATCTGGAAGTGCAGGTGTTCGGCGGTTGCGAGGGTATCGTCGGTGTCGGTCGTGATGCGGATGGTGTTTCTGTGGATGATGGCGATGCCTCCTCCGGTCTGGTTGACGTGGTCCCTTCGGATGATCTTGTAGCCTTCCGGGATGGCGATGGCGATGTCGGGCGCTGAGGAGGAGTTCATCCAGGTTTCCGTGAGGAAGGCGACGTCTGGGGCTGTGGTGTCGAGCAGGTTCCAGAGCTCGACGGCGTGTCTGTGGATGGAGCGTGTGTTGAGCAGGATGCACTTCAGGTGGCTGCTGCTGGCGTTCGGCTTGGTGGGTGTTGGTGTGGCGTGGTTCCGGTTGCAGGTGAACTTGCAGGAGTGGCAGCTGAAGGGTCCATGGGTGCGTCTCGGTGTGGCTCGGTAGCAGCCCGGGTTCCGGCCGGTATTGAGTGCGTTGAGGTCGGTGGCATTGTAGGTCCGTCGGGTAGGCTTCCGTCGGTGGGGGCCAGTGGTCCTGGCGCTGGGCGCGGTCCAGGCACGGACGGGCGCAGACGGGCTTACCTTTGGCGCACCTTCGGCGCTCATTCGGTGCTCCCGCTGCGCGCGTCCGCTGCGCGGTCGCTCAGGGGACGTCATAAGTGAGGAGCCGGGAGGGCGGGTCAGCTGGGTGGCGGGAGCGGGGCGGCCAATGGGCAGGAGGGGGGCGGAGACGCCAGAGGGCAGTGGCGGGAAGAAGGCGGCAAGAGGGAGCACACCGAAGGGGGAGGGCAGCCGAAGCGGGGGAGAGGGGTACAGAGGGAAAAGGGTAAACAGTCGGCGGGTGGGGGAGACAACAGGCACACAGCAGGGTACAGAAAAGAAAAAGGGTAACAACAGGCGACTGAGGGGTAACCAGGCACGCAGTGGAGGCGGACAGCGGCGAAAACGGAGGTAGCAGGAAGTGCGCAGCCGTCAGCAGGGCAGCGTGCTGGCAGCAGCAGGCAGGAGCGGCGTAAGTGGGGCGACCTCGCCTGGGCAGGCTCGAGCGGTCACAGAAGATGATGCGACGTGTCTGCAGACCTTTATTCAGAGCTTAATAGTATGTATATTGTAAACAATTTATGCTTAAAGCAAATGCTGCCTGATCTCTTTTCTTACAAAAGTATAATACTGCCTTTGGAAATGATGTATGGTGTGTGAAGGTCAATGTCCTAAATATAAAATACTTGGCAAATCAGTGAGCTCACAGTTGTATCTGGCTCCTGAGGTTCCAGGAACAACAGAAATAAATGTCACCAGAATTTTGTAGCACCAGAATTCTGACACTATCAATCGCACAAGACAGTAGGGTTAGATCATGATAAAGGGGATGATTATTACTTAGGTGGTTTTACCGCCAGCACGCTGTGGCGGCAATCTAGAAAACACCACCAAGCCAGCAGCATCCCACCTCTCATATCATGAGTTTCCCTCGGGCTGGAGTTGTGTGTGCGGGGATTCATGTCAGTAACAAGCTTTGGCCCTGGCAGTGAGCCGGAAGCCATTGACGGCCATGCTATAGTGCCTCCAGTACACTGCTTCCTTGCATTACATTGGGCAAGAGAAACCGTGCGCGCAACCAACCCAGAGGCATTGGAAGGCAAAACATGAGTACCAGTTACATTCCACAGGGTACATTCACTCTCGAGACAGTTTTTCTTTTGCCTCATTACCTGCCTGTCCACTGACTCTTGCATGGCAGTGTCCCCAGCAGGAAAAGGTCGGCGGAATAGCAGGTCATGATTAGCCCGGCAGGAACCCCTCCATAGGCTGACTTTGCCGTCAGGGGAACAGAAGTAGTGGCGGTGGCGGTAGTCTTGTGGCAGTGTCATTGCACAGATCATAATCGGGCGGTAGGACTGCAAAAAAAACAATTGCGGGACACATCCCCCGTCATCGTAATCAGGCCCTAAATCTATATAAATTGTCTTGGCTTCAAACACTTCTCATACTCTGTTTGTTGAAGAATCCTTTGCCAAAGGAGTCTCAACCCATCTCATGCTAGTATGAAGTGTATTTTATATTATCCCTTAACTCCTTCAGACTGCTTTACTTAAACATCTTTGCTGCAGGAGTGGCTGAAGATGAAGTTTGAAAATGGGTTGAGTAGGGTCAACCTGCACCTACCCATCCTTAGTTTCGGTCTGAAGGCATTGCTGCTTGACAAACACTGGCTCATTCTCCACCTCAAGCCACATACAAAAGAAAACGAATCACTCCTATCCTAGGCATAATTGAAAAATATATTTAAACTCAGTACAAAAGAAAAAACATTGGTTGCAGATTCAACCATAATAACAGAAAAGTCCGTTTTTTTGCTAGAATTAAATTACACATTCATCACCATTGTGCTAATTAATCCTGTACTCCACCCATCTCATGTGTTCTCAAGAAAACAGCAGCAATATTGTTTTATACTTAATCCCATTAATCTATCAAACTTTTTTTTCTTCCCTATAAATTCTGCAGAGGAGTACAGCTTGAGACATCACCTCAAGGCTTCTGAGGCAATTGCAGCATAGTGGCTGAAGACAGAGGTAAGGATAGTTCCTTGTGCTTCTTATTTTTTATGAACCGACAATAGGTTTGTGCCTAGGTATTCACACCTATCTAGTTTAGATATTACTAATTTATTAAATAAACCATTAGCCTCAATACCATGAGAATAAGAAAAAAATGTAAGTTACTGTAGTCTGTCAGTTCTGCTTTACACAGTGCACAAATATTTTTTCTTTGATCTAAACATTTGCTTTACAATTAATAGTAATTAATATTTCATAATTTATTAGAGATATTTGATAAGAGTGGAACTAGCTGCAAAGGAAACAAAGGGCATTAAATGAAACCATATATATAACATTCTGAGTCAACTGGTTTATCGGGCAGGAGTCAGTGCTTAAATTGAGCCGGTGATTTCAGGTGCCTGGCACCGGTATTTCAGTGGTTTATTAATTCAATATATTTTATACTGACTAATGTCTGCCTCCTAACCCACTCTTGTAGCTTTTAGGGCCTACAATAGTCTGAACTGTCACATCTGTAGGAGTGTGATGGTTAGTAGTTGGGCTGGTGTAGTCATTGGCAGTCATTGGCAGCACTGGCAGGGGCAGCAGATGGTGCAGGCTGCAATGGCCTCCTGGAGAGAGCTCTGGCACTTAATCTTTTACAAATTAAGCACTGGCAGGAGTGAAGAGATAAGCGGTCATTCAAAACAAAAGGTGGAGTGATTCACCAAGTCACTAGGTCAAGAAAGGCTCTGCTCTCTGCTCTTCTGGCGGAGAACAACCTGCCTTAATTAAAGATCCCTGACTGCTTGTGAGGGATCCCTATGCCTTCAGTCCATCCATCAGTACAGCAGGTGCACCGGAGGCACAGCAGATTGCCAACTGGACACCGTTTTTGCTTTAAACGTGAGTTTGTTTCAGTAAAACAAAATAATCACTAGACCTGACACACAGGGAGTTTCCTCAATACAATGGTTTGTTGTCCCTGGCCTGGATCCCTGTGCTTCATATTCCAGTCCTAGGCAAGACAAAGCAGTGCAGGTGGCCACACTGCAAATAGGACAGCGTGACCTTGGCTGTGACCTTGAAGCCCAGTGACGGACAAGCGAGTCAAGGGTTCCCTGTCCCTGTGACACAGTGAGTGAAATGAAGGGGAATAGCAAGCTTAGTTAATTGGTCCTTCGCCATTATTTTGTGCAGATGCCGCACATTCTCCCACCACTAAATGAAGTCCTCAGGACAAGCTCAATACCAGACTTTTCAGGTGCTTGTTGTTAGAGAACAGATTGACGTGGGACGGGCTCTTTTGTATTAATTTCAACTTCACATCGGTGTTTTTTTTAAACATTTACAAATAGAAACTAAAAAGAGGCACACGTGAACATTTGGAATTGTTCTCAGTTGCTAACATACGTGTATGTCCAATCATTAAATAGCTGTACATACAGCGGGATTTTATAAGAGCAACCCGCACTGCCTAAATCACGGTAAAGTGCAGCAATCAGATTGAAATGCTTATGTTTCGGTAGGGGTTTAATGCATGGGGCAGTACAACGTTTTATAAGAAAAACAGTAAGGAAACTCCTACATAAGTAATTTATGAAAAAAGAAAGTGGTAAATTATTATGCTACAGATATAGGTGTTAAGTCGGCTGTCTATGTTAAAATTATCATTTTCAGGAGATATTTTTTGCATGTGTAAATTATGCATTTTTAAATGCCAAAAGAAACGTTAGTCAGTTAGCAAAATTGTGTTACTTACTGACAAGGGTAGGCAAAAAAAAAACGAAACATCCCTTTGATACCATCAAAAGACCCGGGGTAATGTATGTAAGTGTTACTGCTGAGAACCCAGAGCGAAGCTCACTAATCAAATACTACTAAACCAATCACCAACCTTGATTTCCGGAGGACCGTGCTGCTAGCCATAAAGTCAACACTTCGTCAGCTGTAGTACTCACTACTTAAATAAACTATATTAGAACATTGGAATGTTCAGAGCTACATTGAAGACAATAGAGTGCTTCGGGCCTCTAATGGCTTGTAATACCCCGGAGCTCCAACATAATGTCTGTCGTTCACAACTGTTGTTGTGAACAAAGGCTTTTTGGAGCCCAGGAGATTTAAATACCCTTTGGACTCCATGTGGCCTTTGTTTTATTTGTTGGAACATTCTGCCCCCTAATAGCCTTTTAGCCCTCAGTAGCTGGGCTATACGGGGAATTAAAAGCCCGTTCCCTTTAATGCTGCAGCTGTCCTTTAATGGCTGGTATAGCCTGCTACGGCGGGCTGTAAGGCTATACTAAAGTACAATACAATACTGAGAATGCTGGAACTTTTGCATTTTACCTTTACTAAAGGTGCGTCAGGATCAGAAAAATTGAATAACTATAGGGGGACTATGGGACAATGATTGGATTCATTATGGAAGTTTCTTGGCATTAACTGTGGAGAACTATTTCAAAGAGTATTGAGCCTCTGAAAACAGAGGAAGACCCCTGCAACCAATGTTTATTCATCAGGCTAACCTCAAATGCCTGTTTTGCACATTCCTTCTATCCTGCATTTGTCTAACAATTGCTTTTCTATTTTGTGATTATAGAATTGTAAAGTGAACAATGAAGACTATCTTTGTTCTTTCGTGCATTTTGGCCCTGTATGTTTGCATCTGTGTAAGTATCAATTTAGCATTTTTTCACGGCGCTTAATATGAATGTGAGGGGAAAAAATTGAAATTTCCCAATCAGCCAGTGTAAAATTACCCAAAATGAGCCATATCGTGTGTTCTATTAACAATGACAAAAAATGCACAATACTACAAATTTTATCATTTGAAAATTGCAGGTAATTGCAATTTACTGTTCATAAAATATAATGTAAAATACATAGAATAACATCTATAAACTGTGTATATTGTTAAATCTGTAGCACATTTGGGTAGGAATATGACTCGTTATTTCGCCTACCATTACTTTGCAGCTTTTTACTGCGATGTTTTTATTTAGCAAATAGTGTTACTAAACAAGTTTTTAGTTCGCATACCTATACATTGCATGTGTTAATGTATGCAAAGTAAAAACTTTCTTAGTAATAAAAACCCAACACTACACTAAATACTAAATACAAATAAACTACTCTACACATCACAAACTGAAAAACACTACCCAAACCCTCAAACACTACACTACTCAAACGCCACTACACTTCCCTAAACCCTAAATCACTACCCCCTGGATGACCCTCACCCTTCTCACAGCCCACTCACAACACTCAAACAGTACCCTGCACGCACCCCCGACACTACCCTAAACCCTAAATAACTACCCTACACTACACAAACACAACATTACCATAAACCCTAAATCGCTATCCCTAGCACAACTCTGCCCCTACACCATTCCTGTCCCTACTCCAAAACACTACCCTGCACACACCCGACACTACCTTAAACCCTAAAACACTACCCCTAGCACGACTCTGTCCCTGCCCCAAGACGGTCCCTACACTGAAACACTACCCTGCACGACCCCCGACACTACCTTAAACCCTAACACACTACCCTACACTACATTAACACCACAACACTACCCTAAACCCTAAAACGCTACCCCCAGCACGACTCTGCCCCTACCCCTATACCCATCCCTACTCCCAAACACTACCCTGTGCGCACCCTCAACACTACCCTAAACCCTAAAACACGTCCCTACACAAAAACCACAACACTACCGTAAACCCTAAAACTCTACCCCCAGTACGGCTCTGCCCCTACCTCCGAGACGGTCCCTAGACTAAAACACTACCCTGCACGACCCCCAATACTACCCTAAACCCTAAAACACCACCCTACACTACACTAACACCACAACACTACCCTAAACCCTACAACACTATCCCCAGCACAACTCTGCCTGTTATGTATTATTTTAGAACCCTATTGTAAATTTCCCGATTCATGCCCTTATATAGGTATAAATCACCATATGCTTATGTAGGCATAGAAATCATAACCATATTTAGGCATAGCTCATGCAGTCCAAATACGGCAGGGCTACTTCCACTAGTTCCAAAAATCCACAACGATTTCTTGGAAAAACCCGCCTTCAGCAGTCTGGGACCTCCCCTTGCTTGAGTATTGATTTATCCAAGAACTCATGGAGTTTTCAAAGAACAAAAGACTCTTTGATGACGTTTTTATGTCCAACCATATGTCAAACCCGGACCTTCAAGGTATAAATATCCCCACATTTGCCCAAGCAAACACACAGTGGTTTGGAGCAGTTCGACTATCTACTTGCTCAACGCGCCCTGCAAGTGCCGAAGGAAGCCGACCCTCCAGCAGACGCACTGAGAGAGACGCTGTCTTTTCTCCTGCTGAGAAATCCAGCTCCAGTGTTTCCAAGCTACCCTTGCGGGTTGCTGGGAAATCGAGTCCCGAGACCAGCCTTCTTCATTCTAAACTAAGGTACGGAGCTGATTAGACCCTTAGAGAAATCTTGGACAGATTCTTGGCAAAAGAATACTACATTTATGCTACACCTCACTTACTTCTTCCCTTGTACTAAGCTTAGGTTAGGTACATTGAGGTAGGCGTATTTTAGATGCACCAGTTGAGTACTTTTAGCCTCTTTTTTTTATGTATGTATGTATCTATGGTTTAGGAACCAAACAATGTCTTACAGTATTATTTTATTCTACTATTTATACTGTATGCATTATATTTCACAACCAATGTTACGATTGTAGCAGTTCATTTCTTATGCTTGAGAAAGAAGACTGTTCAATAAATCCTTTTATTGAAAACGCCCGTCTTTCTACTTTCACTGCATTTCTGGTGAAACGAAGCATGCACGATTGACTGAGTAAAATAACTATCTATTGTTTCCACGACTCTGAAGATACGTTTTATCTTGGGGAAACAAAGTTGTCATGTTTATGCGGTTGTCAGAGACTAATCCCTTCTTGTGAATTCGAGAAAGTTTCTAGTAACCTCTGAGCTAGCTGGCACACACAATTAAGTTTAGTATATTCGGTAGAGACCTAGTCGACCTCAGTCCTACATCTAATCTACAGGATATACTATTCCAATGCGCAGAGCGAATTGCGCTCGCAAAGGGCCAGATTCTGAGAATCTGGCCCATTGCGAGCGCAATTTTTGCATTTGGGATTCATCATCCCAAATGCAAAATTCGGTAATTGCTAATTCGCTAAATTGCGAGGAATTACATTTAAAGAATCTCTATTTGAGATTCCTTAAATGCAATTCATCAACCATTTTTAAATTGCTAATTCGCAATTTCGGGCCGCTATTTACCGAGAGGTCAGACCTCTCGGTAAATAGCAAAAACTTAGAAAAATGCCTTTAAAAGCATTTTTCTAAGTTGCATGTTGAACACACACATGTCCTTTGGACATGTGTGTGCGCACCACCAGTTTCAATTTGCATTTAAGGGGTGCAACAGGGTGTCCTTTGGACACCCCTGGCACCCTTTAAATCGCTATCTTATTTGCGAGTAGCAAATTGCTAATCGCAAATAAGGAATACTCCCCATTCATTCCTATGGGCCTTTTGGCCCATAGGAATGAATGGGGAGTTATTCCTTATTTGCGATTAGCAATTTGCTACTCGCAAATAAGGAATGTGAAGGAATCGCTATTTATTTAGCAATTCCTACATGAATACCGTTTTGCGAGTCCTTAATAGCGATTCGCTATGAATCGCTATTAGGGGCTCGCAAAACGGCCCGTTGATGAATAAGGCTGATAGGAACTACACTACATGCCCCTATCCCCATTCCTGTCCCTACTCCCAAACACTACCCCGTACGCACCCCAGACACTACCCTAAACCCTAAAACACTACCCTACACTACACTAACACCACAACACTACCCTAAACCCCAAAACACTACACCCAGCACGACTCTGCCCCTACCACCATTCCTGTCTCTACTCCGAAACACTACCCTGTCCGCACCCCAACACTACCCTAAACCCTAAAACACTACCCTACACTACACTAACACCACAAAACTACCCTAAACACTATCCCAGCACAACTCTGCCACTATCCCCATTCCTGTCCCTACTTCGAAACACTACACTGTACGAACGCCGACACTACCCTAAACCCTAAAACACTACTCTACACTACACAAAAACCACAACACTACCCTAAACCCTAAAACACTACCCCCAACACGACTCTGCCCCTACCACCATTGCTGTCCCTGCTCCCAAACACTACACTGTACGGGTTCCATGTTAAAATATCGATAGTAAAAATATCGATGAAAAAAATATTGATGTGAAAATATTGATAACAAAAATATTGACTTCCTATACATAAACAGGTAAGTACAATATTATTGACACAAAAATATCGATGTCAAAATATAGAAGTAAAAAATATTGACTTAAAAAAATTATATCACTTAAATAAAATTAATTAAATGATATTATTTATTATTACCAAAATAAATTAAATGTAATATATATGTTAACTAATTATTACTAATAAACTTAATTTAATAAATATAAACACAATAAATATGTACCTTTACATATATTTACTTAATACATTTTATTAACTATTATCTTTATTTAATTAAAACGTTTTTAAAATATATAAAAATAAAATATACATAAAATTAAATTAAATATTCTATATTTAATTAACCCAATAAACAAGAATAAAACATCCATTTAATAACAAAATGAACACTATAGTAGTGAAAACGTTGGATAGCGAGGGGGTAACAATTACTATTTCCACCCCAGTGAGTGCAACAGTAGGGAATGCGTTGGATAGCGTAGGGGTACAAATTAGTACTCCCACTCAAGTGAGTGAAACAGTAGGGAAGCATTGGATAGCAGAGGGGTAAAAATGACTATTCCCACTCCAGTGAGTGCAACAGTAGGGAAAGTGCTGGATAGCGTAGGGGTACAAATTACTATTCCCACTCCAGTGGGTGTAACAGTAGGGAAAACGCTGGATAGCGTAGGGGTAAAAATTACTATTTCCACTTCATACAGTGCAACAGTAGGGAAAGCGTTGGATAGCGTAGGGGTAAAAATTACTATTCCCACTCCAGTTAGTGCAACAGTAGAGAAAGCGCTGGATAGAGGATGAGGAAAAATTACTATTCCCACTCCAGTGAGTGCAACAGTAGGGAAAGCGCTGGACAGCGTAGGGGTAAAAATTACTATTCCCCCTCCAGTGAGTGCAACAGTAGGAAAAGAGGTGGATAGCATAGGGGTAAAAATTACTATTCCCACTCCAGTGAGTGCAACAGTAGGGAAAGCGCTGGATAGCGTAGGGGTAAAAATGACTATTCCCACTCCAGTTAGTGCAACAGTAAGGAAAGAGTTGGAAAGCGGAGGGGTATAAATTACTATTCCCATTCCAGTGAGTGCAACAGTGGGGAGCGCTGGATAGCGGAGGAGTAAAAATTACTATTCCCACTCCAGTGAGCGCAACAGTAGGGAAAGCGCTGGATAGCAGAGGGATAAAAATTACTATTCCCACTCCAGTGAGTGCAACAGTAGGGAAAGCGCTGGATCCCACAACAATAGAAAACAAAACCATCAACATTTTTATTAAATTTAATTTCCAATATTAACATCATTAATATATAAATTTAAATATATTATTAATAACAAAGATAATAAGACATCATTAATTACACATTATTTAACACTATAATATCCACAAAACACACCTAAAATTAATTACACAATAAAAATTAATATTTACTAATTACTTCGTGGAAATTAATGTATAAATATGTATTAATTAAGCAATAAAAAATTAATTACTTACCAACTTTCAGACCATTTACACATATAAACACCACAACACACACCTAAAATTAATTACACAACTACAATTAATAATTACTAATTAATTAATGGAAATTAATTTTAAAATATTTAATAATCAATCAATAAAAAATATTTACTTACCATCCTTCACACCATTTACACATATAAACACCACATCACACACCTAAAATTCATTAAACAATTAACATAATTAATTATTAATTGATTAATTGAAATTAATTAACAACTAATTATTAAACTATTAATAATTATTCAACCAAAACATTAATTATTCAATGAATTGTATATAAATAAATAACTTCCCATCCTATTCCCCTATAAACCCAAAACCCGCTACGGAACTAAAAACACAAAATAAAAAAAAATAAAAAAAATTAACTACTATGAATTATTATTTAAATCTATATAATTAAATTACTTCCCACCCTACTCCCCTTTAAACCCACAACCCGCTGCAGAACTAAAAACACAAAATTAAACTTAAAATAAATTAATAACTAGTAACTTTTAAAACATAATAAAATGAGAAAAATTCTCATTAAAAACACTAAAATACATAACATTATTAATAATTCGATGTTTGTCAACTATATATACTGATACCACCCCGGATATCTGGTCCGCACTTCGGATCCGAGAAACACATTCCCACATAACCTACAGAAGACGCCATTATCCTTCCCCGTGATCCTTGTGGGAACCTGTAGGGGAGTGAACACCTTTCCAGCTGTAAATGTAAATGTAAATGTGTTGGACTTGTAAAGCGCACAGCTGCCCGTGAGCGTCCCGGCGCTTGCTTAGGGAACCCGTCCTGGTATTCCCCTGTGAGAAACCCCGGCAGGGTGTCCACAAGGTGAAAGCCAGTCATCCCGCCGCGAGGGGCCGTAGTGGAGATTAAGCAAGCTATTGCCCAGAGTCGCAGAGTGTGACCCCTTGAGTTGAGTAGGCACCAGAGCGAGAATTATCGAGTCCGTGGAATTTTGAGCCTGAGACCCGCCGAGGCGGGGAATAGAACCCCGGTCCACGGTCGATCTCAGCTTCCGGGTCTGCCGCCTCTAACCACTGAGCCAGGCTTCTCCAAGATTCTCTCGACTTTTCCGATTCAAACTTCGCAGCTCCCGACCGTGTTAATCCCGACAGTCCCGGAAAACCCCAGTATGGCTGTGCTCTGTTTCTCCAATAGCAATTTTAACCATATATATATAAAAAACGTGACTGCTGAATACGAACTCACCCGGGGAACTTCCTTTTGTCTGAAGCTTTACAGACTTGCCAAGTTAAACCTTTCCCTGAATTCGAACCCCCAGCAAAGCGGGAGATTTAGTTCACCTTCCACCCTCTCTACCAAGAGAACAACCTTTCTCCTGTGGCCCCAGCTTCCCCTTCACTTCACCTCCGCCCTGATGAAGGTGTAGCCCGGCCCGGGCTATACACCGAAACGCGCGTCGGCGTTTTGTTCCACCCTGGAACCCACTAAAAATCCTTTTTGGGACTGTATGCCATCTCTCCCGTACCCATCTATGGCTACTGTGTGAAGCAAAGATTGAATGACTGAGAATGACTGTTTGTGTGTCTGGTGATAGTTCTTGCGGAAACTTGGGCCCTGTTTAGGAAACAACCCTAATGTTTTACTGTATATTTATTTTTGCCATTGTTGCACATATTTTCTTGTATCTAAAAAAAATATTTTAAAAAAAGAAAAAATGAATCATAATAACCTATAATAAACTTTTTTGATACAATTCCAGTTGTGATGTATTTATGAGATATCCTCTTAGGGTTCAGAGTGATTCTTATTTTGGACCTATTATAGGCCAACCCTTTAAACCTTCGGGCAGGTTCTCTTCCTGTTTGATAACTATATTTTTGTAAACAATATTTAAGACGTGATGTTTTTGAAATCGATATTACTTACCTGTCAGTCGATATTCTTGTCCACAATATTTTTGTTGTCGATATTTCTTCCCGACAATATTTTTGCACGGATATTTATGCCCCTCGATATTTATACTTTGATACTCCTGCTCTGCACCCACTGTACGAACCCCCGACACTCCTCCAAACCCTAAAACACTACCCCCAGCACGACCCTGCGCCTACCCCCAAGATGGTCCCTACACTGAAACACTACCCTGCATGACCTCCCGACACTACCCTAAACCCTAAAACAGTACCCTACACTACACTAACACCACAACACTACCCTAAACCCTATAACACTACCCCCAGCACGACACTGCCTCTACCCTCATTCCTGTCCTTACTCCCAAACACTACCCTTCAAGACCCCAAACACTACCCTAAACTCAAATACACTACTCTACACTACACAAACACAACTACACTACCCTTAAACCAAAGACTACCTCCTACACGACCCTCCCCCTACCCTAAACACTTAAATATTACACAGCCCCTCTTACCTCTCTCTCCTCGGTTCCTGTCTTCTCAGGCTTAATGTCCACAGTCACCTGTACACAGGTATAGTGGGTATGGATGCATGTGCCTCCTGCACTCCGTCTTTT